>NC_068955.1:1350796-2601629 GCF_026419915.1 Harpia harpyja | reverse complement strand
CGGTGCTCACCTCTCCCCGGCGTCTCCAGCCTGTGCTTTGTACATCAGTTTGACTCTGCTCGATCCAGAGAGCCCGTTCTGCTCTCTGTGGTGTTTCGGGCAGGTGCTGTGGCCAGTTCTGTAGGGAAGTCCGTTAAAGAACTAGTGAGGAAGAGTGAAATGATGCCCCAGAATGGGAAGAGGCCCCTGTGCTGCTCCCTGCTTACTAAAACTGGGGTTACAGTAAGTGGGGAGAAGCCCGAGGGCAGCGTGGGCATCGCTTACCCCTCGGAGCAGGGGAGCACCCGAACGGGCATGGGCCTGGCCAGCCACTGCGTCTGCTGAGCTGCTGCGGAGCGATGGCTGCTCCGCACCTCGAAATGGTCCCCAGAGCCAGGGCCACCGCCTGGGTGCTCCCGCTGAGCTGCAGAATTGTCCCCGCGGGAGATGGTGGCCATGCCGGGCTGTGCGATGGCCAGTGCCCGCTCCCGGGGGTCCGGGAAGCATAGCGAGGGGTCTTTTGAGGCAGAGCAAAACAATTAGCCCTGGGCTGAATTGCATCACTTGGCATCCCGTGGGGCTGCGCTGTTTATTTCATTAGTGTGCTGAGAGCAGGAGCCTGCAGATCCCCTCGGGCCAGCGGCGTGGGGATGGGCTTTACTGCCAGGTACAGCAGCCCTGGGTTGTCCCTCCGGTGCAGGACAAGGGGCCACCTGCCCAAACCAGCCCTGGCACAGCCAGCTGCATCGCACGGCCCCTTCGCCGAGCAGCGGAGTGGCTGCTCCCGCACCTCTCACCTCCAGGCCCAGATTAGATGCGTGCCCGTTTCTTTCTACATCAACACCTCTTGAAAGCCAGGCCTTCTGCTGTGCTTACGCATCTCTGCCGAAGAGCGATGTACCTTCTCCGACATCCCTTTCCGAGGGCAAACTCCTGCCGCCTCCCACGTCCCAGCGCTCTTCTCTGCTGCACGGCACTCCCAGGCTCTCGCTTCGTCCCCATTTCAGCCCCGTCCTTGCAGCACTGGTCGCAATAGCCTTTGTGGGACATGGACAGAGGATGAGATCACAGCATCTTGGTCTGCCCCTTGCTTGGCCCCTTGCACCCCAAGTCAGGGGGCAAACCCAGCTTCCCCTGCACACCCCAGGTCCGTCCTCCTGCAGCTTCTGCTGCCCCTTGAGCTCAGCCGAGTCAGCCCCTGAGGATCGGGCCCCCCGTGGGCTCACGCCTGCTCTTGCTGCGGCACGGCCCGACGGGAAGCGTCACATTGATGCAAGATGCAGTTTAAGGTTATGAAAATGCCTAATTTTCCTGCTTATTAAAACCCAAGCCGTGTGGTACCATCTCCTTGCATCCATTTCAATGCACTTAAAATGTTTTGTCACAGCATCTCAAATAGCAGGGAAACAGGCTCATTTAGTAATTATTTTAAAGTGATTTAGCGCAGGGTTGACAGCCCTGCTGACACGTCATGCTTGCTGCCTGCTGGGTTCAGGGGCTCCCCGCCTGCCCCGGGATGCTGTGTCAGACCACGGAGGGATCACGGTGGGAAGCCTCCACGGGCTCCTCATCCTTCCCACAGACAAAGAGACTCCCGGAGCTGGAGGTCTCTAGCCTGCAAATAGTGAATTGCAGCTATTTTAGTTGTTGGGTGGTGGAGCGATGCGAGAGCATTTGGCCTTCGCTTCGGGCACGCTCATGCATCGCCCCTCTCCCCAGCCAAGGCACACCTGAGCTCTGGTGAGCAGCACCTCGCTGGGAGCAGCCGCTCCGGTGCCCCATCGGCCCGTCCTCCTGCTCTGCTGGAGATGCGGGTGCTGGCCCAGGAGAGCTGCCCAGGCTTCTCTCGCCAGGTTGGGCGCAGACCGTGGCGAAGCGATGAGTGTTTGACGCAGGCAGTGCCAGGCTCCCACCGTCTCTTGGCATCACTCCGGCTCCCAGAAGTCTTCCTATGGCAAGCAAGTTTTCTGCTGATCCCTGAAGAAGCTTTGCTATAATAGTGCAGTCTTAGCATTTAAAAAGCAACTTTTTCTGCAAACAGCCTGCCTTACCCCCTCCCTCCCGCTGGGCTCTGGAGGAAGCTCAGACCTGCGGGCTGGATGCAGCTGGGCAGGGTGGATCGGACCCGGTCAGACAGGGTCTGGACTGCTGGCACCAAGCTGTCACAGGGCCACGTTCACCGTCCTGCCGCTGGACACAGAGCTGGGGGGACCATGGGGTGTGTGGGTGGGTTTGGTCACCCATCCTGGAGCTGTGGGGCCAGCGGCTTGGTCCTGGGGAGCCCAACACAGGGCTGTGGCGTTGGGCACCTCTGCTGCAGACTAGCTTAAGTGACCAGGGGCAGAATATGGTCAGTACTTGGGTTTGAACCCAAGCGGACTTCAGAGCCCTCGGCCCATGTGGGATACAGAGTCCCTGAAAGGCAAAGCGATATTTGCTAATACAGAAAGGGGAGCGAAAGGGGGGGCTGTTGGGTGCTGGCTGCCAGTGGAAGGAAATCAGATGTTCTCTGCAAGAAGAGGAGCGCTGGTAGGAGCAGCAGAAAGCCAGAGCTGATAGCAGTCCTTCCCCTGGAGGAAGCAGCTCCATGAAATATTGATGGGATTCACACACAGCAGACGAGTGGTGTGAGCTGCATTGCAGAGCTCGGAGCCGTGCAGCCGGGAAGGCAGCGGCTGCTGGGTAACGGGAAAAGCTCCTTTCCACAGCCCCTCCGTGCCGGTGGAGACTGGTACCAGCCCCAGCCCTGTCGCGGTGGTGCGAGCCCTCAGTGCCCAAGCACCAGGCGAAGGTTTGGGGTCTGAGCACAGATGATCCCATCCCAGACCCATCTCACAGGCCACCAAAGGCTCTGGGCTGGTTTCTTACGTCCCCGCTGCCTCCCCATGGAAGTGGCCCAGTTTTCGGGGCCGCGTGGCTGTGGCATCACGCTACCCAAGGCGGCTGCTGGCACCATCCGTGGGCCTGGTCGTGCACGTCTCCAGCGAGGTCCTGCTCCCTCCCAAGTTGCCCATCATGGCCAAAACCAGCACCAGGGTGCAGTCAGCGCAGAGGCACTGAACTCTGCCCTGCAGGAGCTTGGTCCAGGCAGCATTTCTGCGGGATGAGACCGGACCGTCGGGGATCCCCCGGTGCTTGCCGCAGTGCCATGAGCCCTCGTTCGCTGGGTAGCTAACCCAACAGGCTGGGCTCGGCGGGAACTGGCCATCCCCCAGCCGCAGCCCCGCCGGGTGGCTTTTGCTCCTCTGATTCTTTTATGTTGCCTGGGAAACAACAGGATTCAGCACAGATCTGATTTAACCGAGCAGCAGACGTCATGCAGGGACGTGGGGGAAAGGGACGGTGTGGTCAGGGCACCAGCCCTGGGCTCCTGGCATCTCAAGAGGGGGCTTAGCCCAAGATCAGGCCACCAGGCAGGTGCAGACATGGGTGCCCCCAGCTCCCACACCTGTACCCCCACCCATTGAAAGACAGCCATGAGGTGGGTGCAGGAAGATGCTGTGTTCCTGCCTGTCCCTCCTGGAGATACTCAGTTCCCTGTCCTGGTGCTCCCGGACGGATCCAGTCTGCCAGGAGCATCACTTCTGCTGGAGCTGCGGCACCAGGCTGGCTGGAGATGTGGAGATGGATACGTGCTTTGTGAATGGGGATGGCAAGTAAATTACCACGGCCGAGGTGTGGACACAGCCGGGACTGAGGAATATGCACGCTCCAGCATGGGACAGTCGGTTCTTCTGTGTCATTGCTGCACTGGAGACCCACACACAGGGCTGCAGCTCCAATTATCTCTTGCTCTGGGTCCCAGCGGTGCTCCCCATCCGTCCCCATGCACAGGAAAGGCACGGCAGCGCAGAGGAGACCGCTCAGAGCAGAAAGGCTGTTCAGACCCGACCTGCTCCCAGGCTTGAGGAATACCATCCCACTGCTTATCCCAGAAGAGATGCGATGCATTGCTTGGGTCACTGGAAGAGCTGGTCTCCATGAAGCCATCTCTCGGCCCTTGGGGACATCCCCAGGCCACAGCATTGGCCGCTGTTACCACCATCCCATCAGCAGGTCTGTGCAGGGGACCGAGCTCTTCACCCACACTACGACCACCAGCACTTCCCATCCTGATGGAAAGCCTCCGGTTGCTGCAGACAGACCAGGCTGCACGGCCGCCTTCTCGGCAGAGCACACCGACACAAGCAGGTCCTGGTGCTGCTCTGCCATCCCTCCCGCAGAGCAGCTCCGGTGTTTTGTCCTCCTGCTCCCAGCCAAGTGCAGGCAGCTGCCTTTTGGAGAATCATCTGGACTGGAGCAACCCGGCAGGAGCATGCCCTGGGGTTTGCCCCATGGACCTCCTCCTCTTCATCCTCCCAGGCGCAGGCTTGCTAAACCTCGCTCGCACAACAGTCAGGCCTTTTTCCAGGTGCACGGGCAGGGGCTGGCATGGGCTGGAGCACCCTCGGGCAGGACCTGCTCCCGCAGGATCCCGGAGCACAGCCCCCCGGCTTGGCCCCATCCCAACTTCTCCCTTCTAAGCTCCACTTTTCCTACAAATGGAGTGCATTTGGATCCATCCTTTAATTTCAAGGTTTCTGTTTCCTGTGGAGGTTGTGCAGGAGGATTAATGCTGTGCCTGCAGCAAGTTTCAGCCAGAACATAACTTTTGTGACCTGCCTGAGCAATGAGATGCTTAAATCCAGTAGCTGCAGTTACTTGCAAGTTCTCAGCTTGTCTGCACTGAATTACACCTCTTGCTGGGCAATTAAATTTATATGAGCAACTGCCTATCAAACCTGAAGTAATTAATTAGAATTAAGTACTTTTAGGGGAAACAAGCCCTTGCCTTACTTCCTAATGCAAGGAGGAGCATGTGCTTGTGAGCTGTGCTGGTGTGGCTCGCCCCAGTGCGTTGTGCCATGCTCAGGACTGGCAGGGCCTCGTAGCGGCAGCTCTAGCAAGCTTTTCTATCCCCAAAAGTGCTGATTTTAGGGCCTACCTGCTCCAGAAGTCAGCAGTATTTCAGTCTTCTCTCTCTCCAGGCTGGAGGCAGCCCCGGCTTGGGGGGGCCGGGGGCTGCAAGGGCAGCCCAGAGGTAAGAGGACCTGCTGCCCCACTGCCGGAGCTTTCCAACTCCCTCTCTCCCTGGGGACACCCACTCTGAGGGAGCAGACGGCCCCCAAAATCCCTCTGCCTCCTTCCCTGGCAAGGCAGCATCCCAGCCAGCCCCACCATGCTCATTTATCACTTCCCTCCTCCTCCTCCTCCTCCCCACCTACCATCAGGTGCCCTTCCCCACCTGTGTGGGGGCACCCGCTGGGCTCTTCCCTCCTTCCCCAGAGCTTTTGCCAAAGCACCCAATTTTCCCCATCAATATTTTGCCCCTCGTTTCTATTTCAGTGGGATATTTGGGGCCAGGGCACCCTTGCAGCCCCGGGGTTGTTCCTCACCACGTGCAGCCCCTGACACCGTCCGGTCACTGGGATGCACCAGCAGTGGGGCTGTACAGCCCCGTCTGCTCCCTGGGGTCACCTGCAACCCCCCCCCCCTCCGTGCTACCTTGCTCCCCACTTTTCCCAGCTCTGTCATCCCCCAGCAAGTCCGTGACACCCAGCTGGGGGGACCCAGCGGGGTCGTAGGGCACCCAAAGCCTGGCACAGGGGTGCCCCCCCACCCCACCGAGGCGCATCCCACCCCGCTGGACCGCTCTGCCCCTGCTTGGGGCTGGGAGGAGAACTGGGTCAGCGATGTAACCATGGAGATGCTGAAGGAGATGCTGAAGCAGCTCCAGCACAGCCCCGCTCTCCAGAACCCTTTAAAGATTAACCAGACCCGTCACCCTCCGTCTCCAGCAGCCGGGGATGGGGCTGGGGGGCTGAGCCTCCTCGGCGGGGAGAGCTGCCCAGTCCTCCTCCACCTGCGCAGGGCGGTAAGATGCCTCCGTCTCCTTTTTTCCTTTGGGGTGCCAGTGTGGGGAGGGCAGGGCTCGGCCCAGGCAGCCTCGCCGGGGTTCCTGCGCCGCAGCGGCGATCAAAATGCAACAGGGAACCCGTTTTCCAGCCGGTGGTGCTTGTCTGCGCGTTGTGCATCGGCGTCGGGCGCCGGCTGCGTGTCCGCCAAGCAGCGGAGCAGCCGGGGGGATGCTACAGCCATGACACCTCTCCCGGTTGCTCAGTCGGTGCCCGGTGGCTCCGGGCATCTTGCAGCTATCCCAGCCCACGGGGGGAACCGGGACTGGCTGGCTGGAGAACTTCTTGGTGCTCGTGGTGGTGGTCGTCGTTTCCCGCAAGGAGGGTGCGTGGCGGCGGTAAGCGCTGGTGGGGGCTGCGGGTGCTGCCCCCCACCCCGGCGGCTCGGGGATGTGTTTCTGTGGCAGGGAAGGAAGGGGCTTGCATGCGATCGTGCTGGAGCGTCGCTGTCGTTTGCTCTGCGAATCCTGGTGTTTTGCAACATAGAGAATAAATAAAATACAAGGGGGGGTGTGAAGGAAAACCTGGTGCCATTCCCTGAATCCCCCACCCGCTGCTGGGGAACGGGAGCTGGGGGCAGAGGCAGCATCAGGGCTGCCTGTGCCAGGCGAGGATGCTGTCGCGGTGCTGAGGCCGGCTCGGCGGTGGGAGCCGCGGGCTCCAGTGCTCGGGCACGGTCTCCGGCTCAGCTTGTCTCAGCAGCGAGCGCTGGGCACCTCCCCGATCTCCCTGTCCGGCACCCGCTCTCCGCAGAGGCCAGAAGCAGATTGTGAAAAGAGATAAGGGGTAAAATTAAGGGCAGAGTAAAGAAAATCCTTCCTTTGGGCTGAGGAGCGTGTGCTCCGCTTCCTTTGCGGTGGATTATCCTTGTGTGTGTTGCATTGGAAATGATACCATTAGCGCTGTGCTCTCCTGATCTAATTTGCTTCCACCAGAGCCCGGTGCTCTGCTGGCAGCTGAAGCGCCGAGCGGGGAGAACAGCAGCAGGAGCCTTTTGTGTTTTCCTGACCATACAAATAACAGGGCTTGGTTGTGCCACAGCTTTTCTCACCCGTAACGCCACATGGAGAGGCCTGAGCTGGGCACCGTGCCCTCATGGAAAGGGACGCGCACTTGTTTAGGCACAGTCTGACATCAGGTTTGCAGGTGGGGAAACTGAGGCACGAGGAAGGGAAGCGGCGTGCGACAGAGGGTGCACTGGGGAAGTGCTTGGGATCCATTTCTCGCGGCAGGCGCTTCCTAAGAGAAACCCCAGCCCTCGCGAGCGGCCGCAGCAGGTTTGGAGCCCGGAGGGCTCCTGGAGAGCGGCGGGTGGCATCGGAAGATGTTCATCCCAAAGGTCCCGGCTCAGCCCCGACCCCTCCTCGAGCAGATGCTGAGCGTAGGGCAAGCGCTGCTGGCTGCTCTCGCCCATCTCGGCTTCCCATCGGCACACGGCCACTCCGGGGTGGCTCCAGGCTGCGGAGCTGGTGCCGACGGCTTCATCCGAGGGGCTTGAGCCCTCGTGCAAGCGTCTGTTCAGCAGCGAGGGCAGAAAATCCCACACGCGTACAGGAGGGGAAGCACGTGCTATGGTCCTGGCACATCCCAAATCTTGCCAAACGCAAGCAGCCGTGCCGGGGTCCCGCTCAGCAACAAGCACCGCTGGGTGTGAGGAGCGGAGGGTGAAAGCAGTGGGTCACTGCGCTCGCCTGAGGGAGCCTGGGCAGAGCAGGGGAGGAAAACACCAGCCAGAAGGGAAACGTGGAACGGCTGCTGCTCTCTGGGAGCTCATTAATGATATCAATGACTAATTGCCCACTTGCCCCTGTTTGCATCCCTTCTGTAATTGATAAATCTGCGAGTTCAGCGGCGCTGGAGCTGAGCCTGCGGCTCCCGTCAGGTCTCAGCCCGACCGTGCCCCTGCGAAGCTCCTTCCCCTGATGGCAAGAGCCAGCAGAAGCCCCCCGCCTTGCCCCACTCCCCCATTCCCAGCCATAACTTATTCTCTGTGCTTGCGGCCGTCTCTCTCTCTTGAAAGAGAAATATTTTTCCAGGCGCTGCCTCCATCCATTATCATAAAGTGGCTTCACTTGGCCTGGAGTTAATAATTCACCTTTCCTTGGAAGATGGATGCTCCCATCCCACTGGAGTTTAAATATTCATGGGGAAGGGAAGGCAGGAACCGCGCGGGAGGTTTGGCAGCCTCGTCGCAGCCTCTGCCGCCAGCAAACAGCCCGGCACCCTCGGCGGATTCTGCGGGGCCCCTCCAGGCACCGTCTGCTGCCAGGGCTTCACCGTGGACCCCAGCAGCAGCCCGGCGTGGTTTGCTGGGCAGGGGGCTGGATCCAGCCCCCGTGGCAGGCAGCCATCTCGGGGTGGAGCAGAGGCATAGCCCGGAGCAGCACGTAGGGATGCTGCAGCCGCGGTTCGGAGAAGACGACGCGTGGGAGGAACTTTGCTGGTTGCAATTTTGGAGACCTGCAGCGGGGGTGGACGGGGCTGTCCCCAAGCATCAGGGTCCCCTCCTGCTCCCAAGCCAGGCGGGTTGGTGACACACCGAGCCCTCTGCCCACCGGTGGGTCGCTCCGGGACGGCAGGGGCTGCCTGGGTCCCACGGGGTGCTGGGGCAGGGCTGGTGGGTCCACCCCATGACCCGGCTGCATGGGGAGGGGGGTCCTGCACCCCTTCCCTCGCCGCACCCTGCCCCGACGGGTGGGGAAAAATGGTCCCGATGGGTTGTCCCACCTGAATTTCGTGGTGCTTTGGGGGACCGTCCATCCCCACGGGGCTGCTCCGGGTGTGACAGCAGTGACGTGGCCAGTGCCAGCGCCCAGCGTTGCTGGCCTTGACACATCCTCCGGCTTCCCCCCCCACCCCGCAGCTGATCCCACCCAGCAGAAGCGGGGCCGGCGAGCGCTCGAGCGGCTGACCATGTTCAACGGGGATGCCAGCTCCTCGGCGGCCAGGAATGTCGTCCGCAGCTCCAGCATCAGCGGCGAGATGTACAACATCGAGAAGAGCGCGCGGGGCAGCGCCGACTCCGTCACCGTCACCGCCAGCAAGAAGAGGCGCTCCAGCCTGGGTGCCAAGATGGTGGCCATCGTGGGGCTGTCCCAGTGGAGCAAGAGCACGCTGCAGCTCAACCAGACCGGTGAGCTACCGCGGCCCCCCCCCAACAGCGCTGCCAGACCCCCCCCCCCAGCTCGTCCCTTTGCTTTTAGGAGAGGTGCATGCTCCTGGCTGCCCAAAGCAATGCTCTAGCTGCCTGTGTCTGATGAAGACACCTAAAAAAGCCCGTTATAAATCCCCCCCCCGGCACACCGGTACTTCTCCAGGTGCCAAAATCATTTGCAAACCTGAGATGGGGATGTTGCCGGAGCTCGGCCTGCGTGGGGGGGTCTGGGCTCAGCGTCCCCCCACCAGTAATGGCCAGTCCCGGCTGCGGGCAGGGAGGGAACTCAAAGAAAGGACTTGTCAAACGGTCTGGCTCTGGGAAATATTTAAATGCTTAAAATAGCTTTTTAAAGGGCGGTGGAAGCAAAAAGCTCATTTTTAGTGCAGGCTTTTTCTCCAGTTATTGCTTTTTTATTCCGGTTCTTGTTGGCATTTTGTGATTCGGGAGATGTTCTATAAAGAGAGGAGTTAATTTGGAGTCCTCCAGCCCCGCACATCCAAGGTGTTTCTGAAGGGGTATAATTATCCCCAAAAGCCAAGCAAAAAGTGCCGGAGCCAGGCAGAACCGCACCTGGGGATGGCAGAACCGGGACCCTCCTGGCTGCCAGTGCCCGGGGGAGCAGCGCCCGCTCCAGGGGGGCTGCCAGGATCAGGCAAAGGCTTCCACAGGGGCAGCCCCGAATTAGCAGGGCAAACCTGACTCGCCCAGGAGCAGCCGTGGCGTGGTGCCGACACACACGTGCTAACGTGGCAGGAGCAGGGCTGCCGGCGATGCCAGGGCTGCCGGCAGTGCCAGGCCTGCTGGCGATGCCAGGGGTGGATGCTCGTGCCACACTCCTCCTCCTGCCATCTGCCACCGCCTGGGACACGTGGCGGTGGGGACGGTGTAACTGCGTGGAGAAACAGAGAACATCAGTCAGCGTCGGGGCCGTGCCCGCTTGCGGCGCTGGGGGTGCCCGTCCCCCGTGGCACAGGGACATCGGCCCGTGTCGATGGGGCGGTGGGGATTTTGGAGACCGGGAGGTGGGCTGGGATGGTGTCAGCACGTGTGAGCTGAGCGTGGCAGGTCTCAGCACGCGGGGGAGATAGCCGAGGTGCAGGTGGGGCTCTCGGCCGTGCAAAGGCACGATGGCGTTGGTGCTGAGCAAGGTCTGCGGGGAGACGGGGCTGGGACATGGCGGGGGGGGCACAGGCAGTCCACGGCTCTCCAGCACGGTGTGCATGGCACCGGGACATGTGCCCGTGCGGGGTCCTGCAGGATTTCATCCCCAGGGAAAGGTTGCATAAATCACAATGAATAACATACCGAAGGAAGGCAGGGAGCAGCGCGTGGGGAGGCTCTGGCCGTGCACGGCACGCGGTTCTTCCATCTGGTTTGACGCCCGTCCCGCAGGAGGGTCCGGGGGCAGCGAGCGCTTCCCGGGCTCACCCCCTGTCTCGGCTTCCAGAGGGTGGTCCCAAAAAGCTGCGCAGCAACATCCGGAGAAGCACGGAGACCGGCATCGCGGTGGAGATGAGGACCAGGGTCACCCGGCAAGGCAGCCGGGAGTCCACCGACGGCAGCACCAACAGCAACAGCTCCGACGGCACGTAAGGCACCGCGGGGGCACGGGAGCTGGGGCTGGGCACCCCTCCCTGTGCTCTCAGGGGGGAAAAAACCCCTCGCTTGAGACCCGGCAGCCCCACGCTCCGCAAAAGCCCTTTGGTCTCCTTGGCAGGTTCATCTTCCCCACGACCCGGCTGGGCGCCGAGAGCCAGTTCAGCGATTTTCTCGACGGGCTGGGGCCAGGCCAGCTGGTGGGGCGGCAGACGCTGGCCACCCCGCCGATGGGTGAGTGCCGGCCGAGGGTGGGGGTCCCTGCCCGGGGATGGGGGTACCGTCTCCAGCCCCGCAAAGCAAGGGCTGTGTCTCGCCCGGTGCGGGGCTGGGCAGGGCAAAAGGATGCTCCGGCAAGAGGCAAGGGGCTGCAGTGGTGGCGGAGGGGGGGAAGCGGCCGCGTGCTCTGGTTTCGGGGGTCGGGCTCGATTCCGGCAGCATCCCTTGCTGCCAAGCACGTGCCGGGTCGGTGCATGGCTTGCAAATGCTCTGGCCTTCCCCTGCTGCTCCCGTCGTCGGCTCCGCGAGGGGTGGGAATGTCCCGTGGAGGGCTCGGGGCAGGATACGTGCCGGGGAAAGCAGCAGCTCTGCTTTTTCCTGAGGCCTCTTCTGCCCCTCTGCTGTGCATCAGCTTCTCCTCCGAGCATCCCGCTGCAGAGGGGACCCAACAAAACCACGTTTTGTTCCATTTTTCCTTTTTAAATCCAAAATGGCTACAGAAAGTCACACCCTAAGTCTGAATTTCCAGCCAGCAGCAGCGTGTCCCCGGCTGCTCCCAGGGCACACCAAGGCGTCTGCCCCGTGTCCTGCTGAGGGGCCGGAGCTGCTGGGAATGGGGAGAGCTGCCCCGGGGGGTGGCCACAGGAACCCCCATCCTGACCCCCAGTCCCCCCAGCACAGGCCATCACTGGTCCTGCTGGCCCCCCCCATAAACCCCAGTGGGAGGGAAGGGAAGGGAAAGGGGGTGCTTGGACCCCGCTGGGTTTGCCCACCTTCCCGGGGAAGGGACAACATTGGCTTCCCTTGGGATGAGGTCCCGCAGTGCCCGCGGCATGCCGAATCCCTACGGCTCCTGCCGTTCCCCCACCGCGGCATCGGCTCGTTCCTCTGCTGCCGGCCGGTTCCTCGCGCAGCCCCTGGCGCTGGCCCCGAGTTGCTGTTGAAATGCCAAGTGTGTTTTGAGAACATCCAGGTTCATCTCGCTCCTATTAAACCCCGCTGGGACGTCAGCTCGCCCCTTCCCCGTCCCCACTCCCTCCCCGGGGCCACAAGGCAGCGAGCGACGGGGACCCACCGGCCAAGGGACATACGTACGTACGAGCAGGACAGCGTAAGTGGGAGAACAACTTCGCGCCAAGCTCAAGAGGTGCCCGGCCGCGTTTTTTCCCGCAGATGCTGCTCCGCAGGGAGCGGGGAAGGACCCTGGTGAAGTGCCCTGGGGAGTTGGGGGCTGGCGGCTGCTGGGGTGCTCAGCCACCGACCCCTCCTGCCCCAGCCTCTTCTGCCCTTGCCGAGGTCTTGTGGTTAATCCCAGCCCCTTTTCCCATCACAAGGGAAAAAAATCACCCTGCAAGGCTGCCGTGGGATGGAGCTGGCAGGGAGGGTGGGGAGGAGGGGGCTCTCGCCCGGTTCTCTCTTCGCTACTCAAATCCAAGCATCTTCACATCAGCTCGGCTTTGTCCTTCCTCCAAATTCACAATAAATCACACACCCGGTGGCAGGATGCTCGGTGTGCTTGAGCGCTGGGTGCTGAGGATGGGGGAGCAGGCAGTGGGGGGGGGGGGTGAAGGGGCTGCCAGCCCCGGAGACGACTTCTCCCACCTGCTTTTTGGCAGCACCAAAAGGGAGAGCTGGTGAGGACGCAGGGCTGCGGCCATCCCCGGTGGGAGATGGCCATCGGGGAGGGTGCTGAGCACGTCTCGTCCCTCCGCCCTAGGCGATGTCCACGTTGGCATGGCTGACCGGAACGGGCAGCTGGAGGTGGAGGTGATCCAGGCGAGGGGACTTATCCCGAAGATGGGCTCCAAGTCCATCCCTGGTAGGTGGCTGGGGAGGGAGCGGGTCGGGGACGGAGGGGAGGTGATGGAGAAGGGCACGGTGCCGGGACCATCACAGGAGCCTGCTCCAAATCACTGTTTCTCGCCCGTTTTCCAACGCAGCCACCTACGTGAAAGTTTACCTGTTGGAGAACGGCGTCTGCCTCGCCAAGAAGAAGACCAAGGTGGTGAAGAAAACCTGTGACCCGTCGTACCAGCAGCCTCTGCTCTTCGAGGAGAGCCCCCAGGGCAAAGTCCTGCAGGTGATGTACTCCCCCCCCCAAGATACTTGGGGACAGGGAGGCATTAGGGGAGCAAGGACAGGGCATAGAAACCAGCATCCTCACCGCTGTCCTTCAGACCACAGCCTCCCTACCCCAGTCGCGGCAGGTCCTTTCTGGCCGGGCACGCCGAGTTTGCCGAGTTTTCCCCAAAACTCCCAGCTGGCGAGCGGGGCAGCTCCCCTGACACCTCCTCTGCCCCGCAGGTGATCGTCTGGGGAGATTACGGGCGCATGGACCACAAGTGCTTCATGGGGATGGCCCAGATCATCTTGGAGGAGCTCGATCTCTCCAGCGCGGTCGCGGGCTGGTACAAACTCTTCCCCACCTCCTCGCTGGCCGACTCCAGCATCGGACCTCTGACGCGCCGTCTCTCCCAGTCCTCCCTGGAGAGTTCCACCAGCCCCTCCTGCCCGTAGGCGGCAGGTTGGTGGGAGAGGCTGGGAGGCGAAAGGAGACGTCCTGACCTACCAAAACTGTTAGTGGATAGCTGTAAATATCCTGTCCTATTTTTTTTTTTCTTTTTTTTTTTTTTTAAATCTCCTTCCTGAAACAAACCTGCTCTCGACACGCTCCTCCCCGAGCACGCATCCCGGTGCGCAGAGGGGGACGTTGGAGAGGGAGCGAGGGCTGTGTGTTTTGAGGCAGGGGGAAGGAGAAGTGAAAAAAAAAACCTCCCCCCCCCACCGTGAGGCAGACCGAGGGCTGCGACTGCCGACCGATCCCGAGACTGTTACCGCACCTCGTCCCGGCACCCCGTCGGAAAGGAATCGAAGCGACGTGTTTCTCTCCTGACCACCCAGCGAGAGCATCTCGGTCTGATTCATTCAGCACCGCTGCAAGCAGCATGTTGACGAGGTTTTTTTTTTTCCTTCGATTTCATTTCCTTGCCTCTGAGGAAAAGGTAGCTTTTCAAAGAAAAACTCAGAAAAAAAATCCAACTCAGCACTATTTTTTTTTTTTTTTTTCCAAGGAATGTAGCATCTTCTATTATGTAGCTTGCCACGTGCTAACAACACACTCACTCTCTGCAATATCTAAGAGACTCCGGATTGACCGGAAACATCTGCCAGTCACTTCCCGTTTGTTCGTTTTCTGACACAAATCCTGCGACACTGAGCAAGCACTTCTGGTGGCCATTTTTCTTTTTTTTTTTAATTTTTTTTTTTGGTAGCATGTAGCCTGTGACCAGTGACATTGCCAAAGCAAGAAAGAACAGAAAATGGTGCACTCACCTCACCGAAGCATACGCTGGTCTTGTCCTCGTGTTTCACCACCGACCGTGGTCTTGTACAGCCAAAGCAAGACCCAAAATATAAACTCTGTGATGCCTCACGTGAAAATTCGAGTCAGGAGAAGGTGACTTGACGGAGCAGGAGTACCGTGATGTTGGTCGATCGTCTGCCTCCCAGCCCCTTCCTCCCGCGAGGGCCAGCTTGAGGTCTGGGATGCTCTCCTCGGGTCTGGGATGCTCTCCTGGATACTTGAATTTCAGGTAGGAGCAGAGGGTTTGCCAGACCCCACGGCAGGACGCACCTTTCTCTAACTCTCGACTTGTTGGTACGCTACAGGGGAACATCTCAACAGCATCTTCTGCTGATCTGGAATTAGGGTGACTGAGAGGTTACGAACAAAGGACTAGATGCTTTGAATTTATTATCAGGATGAGTGTTTTGGGTTTTTTGTTTGTATGTTTTGTTTGTTTGTTTTTAAAGCAGCATTTTGGTTCCCCCCAAGGGACCAGTTCTTGTAGCAAAACCGAGAATTACGGAAGCTTTTTTTGAAGGTGCCTAATGAAATTTGCTGAAAATACTCAGGGGAGACACCACTAGAAACTCTGGTTTCTTCATAAAATATACTTAACACAATGACTGTCCTGAAGGATCAGTTTCCAAAAGAGAGAGAAAAAACCAACACACCAAAAGATGAGCAGTCTTGAGACTGGAAGAGGACAAAAGGTTAATGGGGAATTTTTGCCAACCAGATGACTCTGACCTTCAGTCTTTAACACAAATCAACCCACAGCACAGTTGGGATTTTTTACAATTATTTATTGGCAAAGCAGAGAATTTCACAATGCACAGAGCACAACAAAACCAACCTGTGGTTCTCCTGGTGATGCCAGAAACGATGAACCAGCTCGAACCTGTTGCCACAACGGAACAAAACCAAACCTGAAGGAAAAGACTGTTGCAATGAAGCTGTCCCCTCCACAAACCCCAAACTGGGGGTCAGCAATACTCCACTGTTCAGCGCCTGGTTTACCCGACACCACCATGATTTTAGCGACATCGTGTCAAGGAATTTCAGCTGCTGTCATGGACTTGGGATCTGTACCAAATCAAAATCACTATAGACCTCCAAGAAGAGAATAGGCTGGATGCTGCTGACCAGGGGTGGAGAGGGGTCTGCTTCAGGACCCCAATGCCCACCTTGTAAAGGATTAAATCCTCATCTGCTAGAGCGGTAAGTGCTTGCTTGAGCAATACGCAGTGATTTCTGAGCTCGTGCTGAATGGTGATGCATAGGGCCATGGGATGCACTAACAGTTTCAAGCGGATTGAGGAAGCAAACTCGGTGCCCTGACTACTGAAACAGGAATAAACAATGGTTTGAACATGATGTTCCTTCCAGAGCACGAAGCAGTTATATGAGGTCAACAACGCCTGGATGAGGCTAAACTTTCTCTGCCCTGGCATGCTGGATTTTTGAATATACGTGAGGGAAGGCATCTTAAGAAGAAAAGCTTTCTGCTCCTTCAAGCTAACATTATTTGCTTTTGCTTTACCAACTCTATTTTAATGGAAAAATGAAAAATCTGCCTGTGATGGGACAATAACCATGTCCAGGGGGAAATGGAATAGCAGTGTGGGCAGAGCAGGGAGCTCTGCAGGTATTTTCTGCTTACTGGTGTGGAGACAGCATCCCACCCCCTTACCCCTTCCAGCGCAGAGCTCACTGGCTGTAAATTTCTCCAGCGAGTTGCAGAGCTTTACTGCTCCCCCTCTCCGCAAGCAACATAATGCTTTTCTCGAGACAGAGAACAGAAGCGGATGAAGAGCAGCAGGAACACCGGGACAGCCAGACACGCACCCACAGCAGCAGATGCCTGAGGTCTAGCAAAAGGCTCACTGGTTCTGCACCAGTTGAAAAACCTGCCCTTGCTGGCATGTGGAAAAATCCAGAGAAAAGAACTATCATCTGGAAGGCACACCTGGGTACTCCAGGGAACAGGGAAAACCCAAATACTTTGGCTTATTTTTTATCATCAATAGACTGAGGATGCGTTGGAGGGTAACAGCACAGCTAACATCAGAACAAACTGCACCCCAGTTCTTCTTCAGTGGTGTATTCTCGTTTGCTGCAACGTGATGGGTTTGTGGGAACGATTCCTCCTGCTCATTGAGAGACCGGCAAGGTGGAGCCACCATGCCAGTGACTTCAAATGATTGTCACTTACTCACTAGACTAACTGAAATCCATCAAGACCTTAGCTTCTTCACTTCACTTCCCCGCCCGGGAACTGGTACTTGCTTCTCTGGGGAAGCATCTGGGTCAGGACCCACCTTACACTTGCGTGGAAAAACTAAAATGGGAGAAGAGACCGAAGTGTGCCACGTTTACATTGCAACATCAGCTCCTTCTTAGTTCTGAACGCGTGAGACCATGTGTCAGATGCTTTCCCTCCTCGAACAACACGAACAAAAAAGCCAAGACACCCAGTTGCTTTCTACACGCGACATAACAGAAAAACCACAAGCTTCTGGACTCCAGGTTTTTTTCTGGGGGAATGTTTCATTGCAAAGGGCTTTTTTTTTTTTTTTTTAATGTACTATATGATTTGCAAAAGGTGGCTGCACTGACTAGGTACTATGCGTTAGGTTATTACCTCTCTTCCCTCCACCTTCCATTGTGAAAGGAAATTCAAACCATTTGACTTTTCAGATATTTTCCCCTAGAAAGAATAATTAATATTAAACTGAATCAGCTTTGCAGCCCATTTTGTACCCAGCACCCCCAGCAGTAAGTGAGGAGCAAGTAGCACACCGCAACCACCGAGACACAGAAGACCTTACTATAGCACAGCCAACAGTAGATGCTGGTGTCAGAATCAAGGCACCCTACTTGAGTAACAAGGATGGATTTTGCCAAAATAGCCTTGAAATGATAGTTAAACATCCCCTAAACGCTAGTAAAACAAGACACGGCCATGCAGCAAAGCACAGAAAATACAACATGATTTCATGCCCAGGCCTAAGTTATCCCTGGGTTTTCTACAAGCCTGGGAAAGGCTTTATTTGCCAAAGTTGAGTGAAAATTTTCTAGGGCACCAGAAGGTGGGCCAGGCTTCTGGGCTCAATCAGAAATTAACTCCTGTTTCATCAACGTGGGTAGCATGTTGAAAGCATGGGGAGAGGATGCTTAGACATAGTTTTCCTGAAATCAAGTGAGATACAGAACAATTACCTGGCCAGCAATCAGAAAACTAAACCTATTAAGTGGCTTTGGAAAATGCCACAGAGCAACTGAGACGGTGGGAAGTATTCCCTCCACAGCCACCTTTTCCAGCTCTTAAAACCGTTTCTCCAGAAACAGTTACAGGTGTAGCTCTTGATTGCAAATACGAGACCAGAAATTCCCACAGGAGTGGGATCAGGATTCCCTTCGCTGATAGGGAATTGCTTCTGTTCACTGTCTTACACAACTGCTCTAGCAGTGATGAGACTTGAAAAGTCAAGCCTGTATTTGTACGTGTTTGCGCACATCAGTGCACGTGAAAGGAATTAGTACGTTTAAATACCTTCGCTTGTTTAAGTGGGCTTGCAAATACTCAGCAGCAGCGAGTACAATTTAAGGGTCTTTACTGATATAAGACCATTTATAAAAACATCACTGGTGATGTTTTTTCAGGCATAAAGAGTCCACCTCCTATTTTCTTCCAGTTGACTCAGACACTTCTTCCCAGATTGATGTGAAACGCTTGGACAATGCACATCCGTAAACTTCCTAAAGGGTGTGCATTTGGTTACTGATTTGGAAAATAACTGCATTTTAAAGGTCAAGAAACAGTGTTCAGGCACCGTTCTTCTTGATGGCTGAATTCAAAGTCTGAATGTGCTTTGCATCACAGATGGAAAAAGATATTAAGAGCTCTCTCTGCTTTCCTTTGGGTTTTCATGCCTCCAGACAGATCTGTAAAATTACCTTCAGTAAAAGGAAGGTTTGCATCCTGTGATGTGCCAAAGGCATGACGGCCCGCTCCAATGTTTCTCTAGCAAAGCTGTTTCGACTGGAAGTCTTCCTTCTACTTCATGTTCACAAGCATAGAAAACACCCCAACCCTTGGCTGGTTGTTAGAGGTGCAAGCGTTATGTTTATGAGCTAAAAAGAAGGTTGAAAGGCTGCAGAAAAACTTCCTATGGAAAAAGAAGTGTCTGCAATAAGCATGGTTGGCATTGGTGGGGTAAAGATGTGCTACGTGTAACACAGCTGAAGTTATACAAAACAGACTCAGTGACCAGATGTGACAATAACGCTCACCCAAACTGAGCTGGTCCATATTTGGGGAAGATTTAGGTTTTAAAAGTAGACTTGGAAAAATGTACAGTAAAGGGCCTAAGTGTTTGTCTTGCTGTCTGAATAACCGCCACACTGTTTAACCCTGATCATCTGCCTCCGGCGCAGACACCAGAACGGAGCACAGTAGCATCTAGGAATCCAGGAGAAAGCAGCTTGGTTTAGTAGCTGCCACCAAGACCCAAGAGCTGGTGTGACCACTGTGCCTGTCTGGAGCTCCGATTATTGGTATACCTCATTTCCCCCCCACCCCCCTTTTTCTCTTTTTTTAAGAACCAGAGGTTAGCGCACTCTACCACATTCAGGTTATTTTTTTGTTGTAACTGTGCAATGAAGAGCAATTATACGGGGTGTGCATTTACCACCTGCTCCCATGCTGGCTCCTGCGAGCCCAACCTCCGCTTCGTTTAGCACTTGCACTATTGATTGCCGAGCTAAAGGGCAAGGGAAGCAAGAGGCCAGAGTGCTTCTCTGGAAGGAGGGATGATTCGGCTGGACAGTAGGTACCCCCTTTCATCTCTCCTGTTAAAAAGCATGTAGATAAACGGGGCTCCAAAGGCTGCCCCCCTTAGCCCAACACAGGCGGGTGTTCGCAGTCCTGCTCCCCCAACAGTCCTCCCCTCCCACAAAGGGCTGGCAAGGAGGCGAGCATCTCTGATGCGACAAGCTGAGGACAGTGCTGCTGCTCTTGGAGGGGCACTAAACCCTCACTAAAGCATTTGCCTGTAGTGCAGATGGAGAGGGAGCCTCAGAAGTAGGCAGAAAGGGTGTCCCTCCAGCAGGAGGACGGGTATTGAACATTGATCTGATTTCCTAACAGGGTCGCCGTCTGTATGTATCTGCTAGATCCCAGCACTCGCTATAAAAAGGGAACTTTGTCCTAACACTTGCAGTGAGAACCGTGAAGCAATGCTTGATGTCAGAGAGCCTCGGGACGGAGCAGCACTCCCCTCCTTGTACCCAACTAGCCAGGGACCCTGGCAGCGGATGCCTCTTGAATGTTAGCACTTTGAAGTTGGTGGCCTTGTTTTCTTAAAAGGGCTTGATCTTTTCATGCAGTTAAAACTAAATAATCTTCCCCATCATGTTGTCCTACTCCCCACCTCAAAATTAAGCTATGAACAAGCACCTGGACCATTTAAGATATTATCCAGGCCTCAAGAATCTGTCATTAATCTCAGAAGTTTATACCTCAAATGTAAAAACATACACATCTGTCTTAGCAACAACACTTGGTAAAGTAGCAGCTCCAAGTCTGAATAGAAGTTTGTCCTTGAATTTGATTACTAACAGCACCAGTAAGAAAAAAGCAAAACCAAGCACACAGAGAAAAGCACCAATGAGTTTTTTAGAAGCACCCAAACTGAAGCATTCATCCTATCAAAAAATTCAGAATTTATATTCCCAAATAAGACACATGAGGGATTTTACCTATACCTTACAAATCTTTAAACACAGCCTATGCCTTTTAAATTGCATTAGACCCCTAAAAAGTATGAGGGGGCATAAAAGGGTCCAAGATCATTAAAGGTAGGAGGCAATGAGAGATTCGCCCAGAACAACTCAAGCCAGCCAGTCTTTTCTAACCATAGCCCTTCTTCTCCTGGTAGCTGCTTCAGAAGGCTAAAACGAGTATCTTGACAGGGGTGCATCATATGAAAGCGATACAACCAAGCAAGGACACAAAAATCTATGCTACTTCACATTTTCGATCCTGAAGTCCCCAACAAGTTGCATTGAAAAGAATTACCTAAACCAAGAGAGTCCCATTAGATTGGGAAGTTGTCAGAACTCCATTAGCCACGAGTTAATTGCTACTATGAGCTTAGCCTTCAGTCTCTAATGAAAAAGGTAGCAGACATCTCACCATGAGTGGCACACGTCAACCTTAACGTCCTTCTGTGTGCATCCATTACCTAAGGGGAAAAGGAGAGTTAGGTGCAGAACTCATACAGGACTGACACACTCACCCTGGGTAGCTTTGTACTTTTGGAAGCCAGGATGTGATCGCATTAGTGAACCAACTTGGCTGCCTTCACTAGCCCACTCGTATTTTGTGATAAACTTTGCTTTGATGACAGATTCGTAAGTTTAACTACTCCACCTTAAAACAAATGCCGCAGAGGGGTGAACTAGGGGGTCCTTTAAGCCCCGGTTCCATGTTCAAGACAAGGGGATGGGCTTGTGATGGATGCTTGAGAATGGTAATAGATTTAAAAAAGCAAATGGCAGTTTTATACCTGTGTTATGTAATGTTTTATATGTGTGTGGTATTTCTTAATGTAAAACTCTTGTATTTTTGTGGTTTATATGCAGCAGGACTGATGGCTGTGAGGGTGCACGCTGTTTTGTAAAATATTCTTAGCCAGTTTTCCCAAGGAGGAAAAAACTGAAGTATTCACATTTTCATTGGCTTGTACCTGCATGTACAGTATTGGGGCAGCAAGTGAAGATGATTAAAGCCAGCTTGAAAACTTTTTTCTGCACTTGAGTTGAGCTTCTCAAAACATCCAGCCCAAAACAAAAAAAAGCCAACCCTCCCCCACCACCAAACCAGATATGCTGGGGAGGAGGGGAAGAGGAAGAAACCCTCTTTTTTCTGAGAAGGGCAGGTTTTGACTTGAGGAAAGAAATACCATAATTAATATGCAAGCAGAGTACCATCAACTCAAGGCTCATACAATTAGCTGAGCTCTCTCCCCTGCAGCTGCACATAGCCACCCACAAGCCTAAGGAAAACTGGCCTTCATATCTGTTCTTTAGGCAACTCCTAAATGTCCCAGCCTGTTACCACTTTTTGTAAAAGCTTGTAAATTTACCTTTTGGATAGGCCTTGGTCAGGTTTCATTGAACATTAGTGTAAAGCTGCAGTCCTAATAATTTAAGTTCTCCCTGCAGCCACAGCTGCAGGAACGCTGCGTTTACCCACACCCCTAAGCTGTGAGTCTCTCTTGTATATAAAAGTGTCAACTGACCCGATTCTGCCTCTGCTGAGCCTGGTTCTTTGTGTGCCGATAGTCCTTAGCTTTCAGGCAAACGCTATTCTCGCCTGACATTTGGGACACAGCCCTGCACCAAAGCAGATGGAGTTGGTCTGATTTGGATGAAAGGCTCCAAATCCCCACACCTGAAGTGAACAACTCACACCAATGGCAGCAGTGTTTAACACAATCTGTTACACTGTTTAAAAACAAGGTAAGTCAGTTGAGGTTTCACTGCAATATTTTATTTGGGAATTTACATATACACAGGATAAAGTAGACCACAGAAGTCTGACTTCTTGCTCACGCTGATGAGTTTAAGCAGTTGTGTTCTACTGAAGATGAGAAAAGAAATCTGACCCACCCACTTCTTACGCCTAGATTAAAATGTCAAAAGCTAGCCAGAAACGGGTACCAGGATTACACAGGAACAAAAAAATATGAAAAAAGTATAAATTAGGATGTCATAGTAATTTTAAAAGTGTAAGAAAACTTGCAGTGGGCTCTCAGCCCTTGATAAGTTAACTCTCAGTTAGATTGTTAAAAGTTAAATACATCAATACCACACATTAGACAGAAAAGCCACTCTGAAGTGCGAGTTTCACATTCCAAACAGCTTGCCCCCACACTGTGCGAGAATCCTGCTTGCTCACGGGGGGAGGGAGAGGGGTCTTCAAAATGACTTTGGTTCCAATGAGGGTTGGCGAGCCAAGCACAGCGAGGCCTCAGCTCCAGAGAACTCCACTCAAGGGAAGAGGTAGCAAGGCTTGCTTGCCCCTGGGCTTGGGTTAAAATCCAGTTCCTCAGCACCAAACAATGTTTCCACCCCTCCGCTAAGTAAAACCCCTACTAATACTAGAGTTTAAGTGATTCTTAAAAGGCCTGACATTACAGGCAGTATTAAGCACAGATTTCCCAAGTTCCTCAGTCACACCTCTGCTAAGATACCCAGCAGGACATTAAGTGCTACCCAGAAGCATTAGTGGAGGTTTGTGCAAGGAGGGGGTCCACCCCAGAAGTGTGCATTGACTGTGCTAAATACAGGGGAGCTCATGTTCTGATCACTGAGGTTTCACCATGTCTGACAGTGAAAAGGCAGAGATGGGTCTCAGTTATGGAAAGAGGTTCAGGCTGGGCAGCCAGCCAGAAAGAAAAACCCTGAATGTCTCATGGAGCAGTTTTGAAGAACAGAACAGAAGGCAAAAATGGTCACAACGCAAGGGATCATTTCCACATCGGAGTGCTGAGGGACTGATTGCTTCCCTGGGCACCTCCTCCACCCATTGACTGTCCATATCCCATCATGCCATTAGCTCCATAGAAGTTCATCCCAGCCATCTGCTGGGTCATCTGCAAAGGGGAGAGGAGAGAAGTCAAGGCTACGTCAAAGAGACTGCCAGCCCACAGCAGTCAAAGGCAAAACTCTGGCTCCCCAACATATTACAGGCTTAAGCAAGTTCTTCTAAAGAGTTACGGTGAACAGAAGTCACTGGCTTCTCAGGTGTATGCCCATCTAGCAAGCTGAGGAAGTTTTCCTTTTAGCTGATGTTGCACTGATTTTTGTTTTCCACCAAGCACTGAAACCTCTGAACAAGCTACTCCTTTGTGATCCCTCAGTTTGCCTGCAGTGTCAGCAGACCTCACCCAACCCCAGGAGCCAGGCTATAAAGGCACTGAGGTCTTCCAGTAACAGGCTAGGTTTAATTGCATGTGCCTCCCCCGCCCTCCACCCACCTTTGGGTCAGCAGAAGATCACACCTCACCTGAGCGATGTTCCACTGAAGCTGCTGTGCTGGCTGCACACCATAGACAGGCTGGGGAACTGCTGCCATGCCAGCTACGTAGCCAGCTTGCTGTGCAGCCATCATCCCATTGGGGACACCAATGACAGCTGCCTGCACGTTACCCACATATCCAGCTGGTATGGCCATGGGAGTCACCACCCCTGCAGCTCCAGGCTGGGCCATCATTCCCACTGATGGTGCCATCATGCCTCCCATCATGCTGCTGGAGGGGGCTACTCCTGGAAAGCTGGTATATGCTGCCGCAGGATATGCCATCTGAGCTGGGGCCATGAACATTGCTCCTAGGAAAAGGCAGAGAAGCAGTGAAGGGAAGAACTGCTGCATTCATTGTCAGGGGCTGAAATGCTGACCCTCAAATCGGACACTACCACACCATTCACTTGGCCATCACATCCAGACTAAGCTGCTCGTTATGCTACTCACCAGTTCTCAAGAAGGACCACCTACATTCCCACATCTTTGCTTGTCAGCTATCAGGACACCCCACCCACTCTGAATTAGTGTACTGCCATTCAACAGCTCTATTCTGAGATCTGTTACCTTGTGCAGGCAGCTGAGGTGTTTGAGAGCCGTACAAGGACAGGATAGAGTCTTTAGAGAGCTGCTTCTTCCCCACTTCCTCCCCTTTGCCTCCTGGCTCAGGGAAGAGATTCAGGTTTTCGGGAACAGAACCAGCACTTCCAGACGTTGGCATAGAGCCAGCGACCTGAGACAGAGACAGCACAAGTGCAACAGCTGCATTCAGCACTAGGGGAAGACACAGATCATCATCTCATTCAAGCATCTAACCAGGCTTTGTCAGGCACTGATGTTCCCCACTTACCTTCCTCGAGTCAGAGTTTGATCCCACCGATGCGAAAAGATCAAGATCCTTCTCTAAGCTGCTAGGCCTGCCGTTTGTAACGGTGGTTGTCACAGGAGCATCTGGGAGAGACAAAGCTGTGATGGATGTTCACGCAGATGGCCTCAGGCTGAGGGGCAGCCTCCTTGCCCATTATGCAGTTTGCACATATGCCACTCAACCCAGTGACCTGACCTGTAACCTACTTCAGCCAACACATATTGCCAGCTCTTTGCTCGACCTTCTGGTGCTGAGCAGCAACTGGCTCAGGACCAAGGAAGTGCGCTGCACCATATCTGTCCTATTAACCTCAGAGGAGCCAGGAGCCACAATGTGTCTGGAGACCACTATAGCTGCTCCTGTAATACTATAGGCACAACCACTGCACCAGCATAAAGGAAAAACATAAGGAAAACCATTTCTGCTACAGTGCTGAGCACTGTGCTTGAGTTGCACTGGAGTAGTTTAAGCAAAACACTCTAGTATTCCTACCAGCTATTGTTCACCTGACATGGAAAATAAGTACTAAAAGCTCATCATATTCACAAGATCAAAGGTGGTGGATAGGGTCATTGTAACAAGTGCAATAAGGCTGGAAAGGCTCTTACCAAGTCCTAGCAAGTCCATTACTGGTTCAGTAGATTTAGGAGAACTTTTTCTAGACTGCTGCGTTTCTTCTTTCTTTTGAGGCTAGGGAAAAAGAACACCAGAAGTCTTGTTCAAATTTTGGTTTTACTCCGATACATTAGAGGCTTTAATGAGAGATTAACCCTTAAAATCCTTTTTTCCAGTGGACTTAAGTGCTTCCAAAGTGAACAGAATTTCAGAGTGAGTATTACATGGTTGTTTTATTGTCCCATTATGTCAGAACCCACTGTCAAATTCAAGCATGCTCTAAACTAGGAAAAAAGTAGCCACTCAAGCTCGAAAGCTAAGCAGGGAGTAGCTGGATTCCAATCTGCTCTCCATTGCAAGGCAGAACACATCTGCTTAGTATCTGGTTGAGCAGAGAAAAACAAGCTACTACCATCACTGTGACTCAATGCATCCACTGCTATGACTGAGGCCAGAAAAAATGCTTCCATATCAAGCTGGATTACCTCTGTTCTGCTTGAGAGAAGTCTTTACAATTGATCCATGACCATGTCTTTTGGTCTTACCATTTTCACCTTCTCAAAGATGATAGGTTCCAGTTTTCTTTCTGATACTGTCTCATTACTCCTTTTCCATTTGTCATCCTTTTCTTTCTGTAAGGAAAAAAACCCACTGACATGAAAATCAAAACTCATGTCATCATACGAAGAGAAAGTTCATACAGAGCTTTATGTGATGCCGTTACTGATCTAAAAAACCTCAAAGATATAGCTAAAGACCTATATTTGAATCTAGTCCTGCTTTGAGCAAGGAGTTGGACAAGATGGCCTTCAAAGGTCCCCTCCAATTTAAATTCCTTCTACAGAATGACTGAAGGCAATCAGCCTTGGGGAAGAGATTAGTCACTAATACAGGAAACGTTTAAACTGTCTATTTTCATAAAGTCACTGCTTACTCATAAGACAGACATACACTTATATCTTAACATGTATTCAAGCTTCCATAGAAGTGATTACAAACTAACCCTAAATGCATTGATGTCAATACTTCGGTCCATGTATTTCTTCTTTTCGTATTTATCCCGAATGAAGCTCTCCACAGCTCTGCAAGCAGCTTGTTAAAGACAAATGATTCAAGAATAGAAGACTTACGTATATTATTTGACATGTGGATACAAGGTACAAGCTGTAACTAAACTAATGACTGTTTAAAGAGCATTTCCAGCAGTAACTTTCTTAAAATAATTTAGTGTTGGATCCAACTACTTTAGCTACTCAACTTTTGCCCTTGGGTTATTCCAAGCATGATGGTGCTATAAAAGGTACATTAAATCAGGGCTTAAATTCCTAGTGTATTCTCTTCACTGACGTATATTTACTTCAACCATCACTCACATACAAAAACATCTCAGCCACCAGCTTAAGACAAAAATGATGGTGGAGAGGTGCTCCTGTGTTTCTTTAGTGTCACATCACTATACCCCTGTTGCACCTGGCATCTAGAAACCCTCCTGTAAGGTAAAAGTTACAGCTTAATTTTTCAGAAGTGTTAAACCTTTTTATCTGTCTCTACTGAGAATTTGAAATGCTCAGAACTTTTGAAAGTCAACCCTCCTATTTGCCACAGACTCTAAAGTGCATTTCATGCAATAGCTTCAGGTTGTAACATTTGAGTTCCAGTTCTCCACCCTTATAGCTCAGAAGCAATCCTTTTAGCTTTCTTCTGCTTTGTTCTGTAAGCAAGCAGCCTGTGGGTGAAGCAACGCTCAGAGGGTGCCCAGCTAGGAACTCATTCTCACAGCTGATGCCCAGGCACATGAAGCTAAACCTCCTATGCAAGGAGTGCAGCTACAAAGCAACAAGATGAAAAGACTCTATGTTTCCCCAGCAGCAAAGGAAGAAAGGATGCTGATCTGTTTGAGGTCGCCTGAAGTTCTCTGGCAGGTAGGCTTCATAAAGACGATTTGCTTTTCCATTTCCCATCTCTTGCATGCACTGCAATTCAAAAGAATTCTTGAACCGTTTGTTTCACAGACATTAAAGCTCTCACACATACTAGCATGCCAGGCTACCAAGCAAGATTCTATGCGTGTTAACTAGAAGGCACGTGTAGACTTTTGAAGTCTGTTCTGTACCTGAAAGCTACTCTTCAGGCTTTTGGTGCAAGCCTACTGCCTGGGAATCCCTGATGCAGTCTATGATCCCCTGCCCAATACAATTAGCCAATCCTAAGCACCACAGCACAATATTTATTCAAAGACAAGATAAATACCACATTAGCAATCTAAAGTTGAGGTGGGCAGCAGCTCCAACTCCAGTCAACAGCAGCCTTTGGCAATTTTACAGAAACTTGCAGAGCATTTGTCTACCCTCTGATGTTTGCTGAGCCTGAAATTATGACATTTCCCCTCCCAATCTAACCTAGCTTGATATCTTCTTCCTGCTTCGCTTCCCACATCTTTGCCATATTCAGACTTTGTTTACTTCCAAGTTTATGAAGCCCCACTAACAGAACAACACTGTTCATGTTTCATTCGCATTACCTGTATCTGTTCTTGTGTCCACTGGTCAAGATTGACAGATTTCACTCTGGATATGTGAACTCCTAGGTTCCTGTGGATCCCAGCACAACGAATACAGATGAATACACCGATATTCCAGGATGCCCATCGTGGCCCTGCAAAGAGATAGAAGCATTTCACACCGTCCAGTCAACCTGTAGTTGCCTTGAGCAACTGAGAAACTGTACCAAGTGAACTGGGACTGAGGTGTTTACATTTTCACCCAGATTAGAAATCGGAATTAGACATCAGCAGGATGTTTAAAGGTTGTCCACCAATCATTATACTTAAAGCTAGTATTTTATTGCCTCCCTCTTCCATTTTGAGAGCTCTATGCAAGACAAACAACTCTAAGAGGAGGAGGGAATAAAATAGGCATTCAAATCACCCAAGACACTACAAACCCTCTGATTTCATCTTGCTTGAAGCGATGTAACAGTCATGTCAAGATAAGTCTGTGTTCCTGCTTCAGCAATGGAGAATCTTTCTCTGATAACCTTATTGCAGTGGAGTCGGCTCCAGAATACTCACTGCTGCTCTAGGAAAAGCAGCATAAAATACTCAGCATTTGACAAACGGACTGCATCATCAAATCTTCTCAGTCTTATGCAGGAAGCTACAGCTGAGTAAGGAGAGCAGCACAGACAAAGCCCCGTACTTTGCCCACCAAAAATGCAGAGCCAGGGGCAGAACCCAGGTTGCAATCCTGGCACAAGACCGATTAACAGTTCACTCCGCAGTTTCTACAGCTCTAATCAGATTCACAGTTTGCATGCGGCTTTCAGACAGGCAGGAGAGCTCCAAGGTGTAGAAGGGAGATCATGCCGGGGGAAAAAAAACCACAAGGGAAAGATTAACAAGCTTAGTTTTACTCACTGCAAACAGATCTCTGAAGGAAACCCAGCAGTGCATTACCAAGGGGACGGCAGAGGTCCACAGGCACTCCCACCACTCACAGCCCCCCTCCCAGCCAGGGCAAACAGACCCTGGCCACTGAAACCCTCAGTCCCGCTGAAGGAAGACCAGCTTCAGAAGTAGTCCTCTGCAGTGCAAGACAAGCAGGTTTTAAAACTAAATCATCTGGCTAGAGCTGCCAGCCAGCCACACAGTTAACGTGGCCAGCTTCCACCATGGGTTGGATATCACTGTCCACGGGTAACTGGCCAAAGTGAAGCCACATCCTGAATAAGGGACTCGATAGCCTCCAATAAACTGTGCTAGCCCTTTTTACAGGCATTACAGGCGTTACTGCAGATGAAGAGTTATTCTGTCTTTTCTTGCCATAGTTAAAATAGCAAGCCTCAAAGCTAATGAGACTAAGGTGGGAGGGGGAAGAGGGGGAAAGTGTAATTTCAAAGCCCTAAAAAAGCAGCACTGTATTTGACTCTCCTAGATATGCTAGATGGTTGTTAACAGTTTAATTCCTACAGGAAAGTCTAGAGTATCCTGAGGGATTTGGTGCTGCTAATGCAATCAGTGGCTCATGGTGCCTTCCAAGGCAAAGGCATGCAATCTCTAACTTACCTCCAATACCTATTCCAGCTAACTCATGTTATGATTTTTCAAGTCTTTATTAAGTCTTCTGTTCTGTCCTGCCATTGCTTTCTGCTTTTTCACTAGAAGAGTGGCCCTTGAGAATGGTATTAATTTAATAAAGCTGATGAAAGTCACTTCCCAGCTTAGGAACAGCTCTTGGTGAAGACCTTAATAGAAGCATATTCTTGCCTATACCTCAGTTCCTTTATTATACCTACCAAAATCTAGGACTGAATGCATCAAAGCAGGGGCCCATACTTTTAGCAGCACCTAAGTATGCCACTTACAAAGTAAGGCATGGGAATAAAAGGCTTGTTCAGTGTTATGCCTGTAGCACACCAAGGTGAAGCCAGGAACCCTGATCCTTCATTTGATTTATTTGTGGAGGTCTCTCTCAGATACACCCTGAAGGCTATAACGTGAGACTGCCAGCAGGATTAAGCATGAGATTCAAGGTTAGATATAAACTCTAGATATATTTAGCCTTTCGAGGACTAAAAGGATTAATAGTCAGCTAGATACTACATCAGGGCTGTAGTAATCAGCTCACTGGTTTGTCACATGTGCTAGCTCAAGCCACTGCAACCTCCTACCCTGCGATGCCACATAAGAGAATGACTCAGTGGTACAGTCTGTTATACCCAGCCTGCTTTAGTGTTACTTCGTTTGTGATGCAGGATCTGAAACAGCAAGGGCTGAGTACAAGAATAACAGCTGACCATTGCTGCAACTTGTAGATCCCAGCTCTGGAAGACCCCAGTACTGAAGCAGCTTCATTACGCCAGTGAATATTTTAAAAAGTAATACATAGGCTTTCAAAATCATGCTAGCAGCTAGCATTTGGTTTGGTGATAAACACATATTATACAACAAAGGGTAGTTGCCTTCTCTGATGCTTATTCCAGCCAGGGTTTAGGCATCCTTGCAGGGCCAGTAAGTGCCATAAGAAAGGCTTCAGATCTACAGACTAAAGGAAATGCCAGAAGTTTGGGGGTGTGGGGTTGTTTTTGTCCACAGCCAGGAGGAAGATGGTGATCCCAGAAGTTCAGCAGTCTGCTCTCTGACCTGGTGGTGACTCTAGAGCCACACAAGCAGGATATTTGGACAGTTCTCTGAAACGCTGTCTGAAGTCTGCAGCCAGCTCCACAGTTCTGCAAGGCACATGAATTTGAACTCTAGAACTGAGCACCCCATGCTTTTGCACATAACTAGTAATTTCTTTAGCCTAGTTACACAGCCCTGTATTCTACCAACACTATAATAGAGAAGAAAAAAAAAAAAAAAGAGGAACAAGATACAGCTACACCCCTCCCTCAAGAGTGAAAAGCTACTTTAAGATAAGCAGCTGCACAAGAGAACCATTTGCCTCGACAGCAGTGAAGGGTTGACACGGCAAGGTGCAATACAACAGGGAAAGAGTTGCTGCTTGAATAATCACTGCTGAGCAGACCAGTAGCCTGTTGGCAGCAGTGTGAGGCATATTAAATTTGTCCAGCTGAATAAAACTCCAAATAACTTCACGCTCATTAAAATTATCATTTGGTGCCTTGGGCAGTGAGGAACATTACAGGGTTTCTTTTGTTGAAAGCAAAGGTATCCCAAGCAAGACAGCCTGTCCTAACCAGGCTGCCACCAAGGAAGCAGTGGGCCAAAGCCCAGATGTCCTGGTTAGGCTGGGTCAGATGCAACATGCAGAGGCACCAGCCCAAACACACACTCTTACTAGACCTTCAGCTTTGCTCATATCTAATGCCCCCAACCATTAAGCTAAACCAACATTTTTACCATTTCATTTCTTATAAAGCACTTAGTTTTGTGGGCAAGGGGGAATGGGTTTTGATGCAAATGTAAACAAGCCTCCCACTTCCCTCTTTTGAGGCCACAATGAAGGAGCTTGCACTAGAAATCACACAAGAAATTGCCCAGTAAAGATCTGGCTGGGAAGAACTTTGTACAGTCATTTCCTCAGTTTCACATGCCATTTTCAAGGTGACTGACTTGCAGAAAGCCCCAGGTGGTATTTACAGATATGAGTTCGGTCACACATTGCAGCATTTAACTTCCCGAAAACTAAACCAAGCTGAAGACTGTACAGAAGCTACAGTGACTGAGCATTGACAGAAGGGGCAAAACGCCTTAGTAGAAGTTAAGGGCAAAATTTTTCAGAGAAAAATGTTTTTATATCGGTAAGTCACTTTAGAGACCAACACAGCAGCATTTATCAGCATTGCTAGAGCTGCTGTGGAGCACTATCTTCCCTTGCAGCCTTTGTGCGCACCCTGACACTGACCACTAATTGCTTGCACAAGGGCACGGCACACCACAGGGAGCACTTTGCCCTCTGGGTTCAGTGAATCATGGAAACTTACATGCAAAAGGTTTTAGGACAAGGCTAACAGAAACATTTAGCTTGTTAAACCACTAGAAAGAAACATGAAAGAAATTGTTCCTTGCATGAATACTCTCACTAATGTTATAAAACCAGTTCCCTTGAGGCTGGCATCCTCGCAGCCACCAGATGGCTTTGGAGCTTAAGGCCTAAATGAAAACTCACCTCCCATATGCAAAACTGGGAATTTGCTGCAATGACAACCAGTATCAGACATGCAAGCCTGATGCTGCAGTCACTTTTGTTTCAGTATTATGGCTAATTTTAACATCCATGGTAAGCAAGTTACTTGGCACTAACCTGAGCTGGGCATAGCTTGTTCTGCTCTGATTAAGCATCTCATGCCCCCGTACATCACCTCATATGGGCACAAATCCTTTCTGGAGAATGCCAACCATCTGCAGGTGAACATTAGGTTAAAGAAAATGACAGTTTTCAGTAAGAATCAAAACATATTTAAGAGCCCAGCTATACACTCAGTTCTGGCACAATATTAAGGTTAGATCAGACCAACTTGGGATATATTCCTAGCCTGGCAGTGGTTGCAGGAAGATCACGAGCTTAAAAGCATCTATTGCGCAGCCAGTTTTCATTTTAGAAAGCTGCACTGAGTACTTGATTGTATTCCTAAGTGAGGATGCACCACCATCCTGCAGAGACTAGAAAGCTACATGTGAGAAACTCAGCTGCCCAGTCAGTGCTTCCATGAGACAGTTTCACAGCCTGTTTTATATCCCAGCCTGTCAAAATAAATACCACATACCAAGCTGGTCATACCAGCTTAAGTTAGCATCTAAGCTGGACTCATTAATGCCCACAAGGACTGCCTGAATGATCTGCCCTTACCGAAAAGGCTCCCAATTCCCTTTAAAACCCCAGCGCAGCATGGCTAGTCCAACTTCACATCATGTCTTAGTCACACTTGCTGAAAGTTCACACCCTTGAGTGTTTTTAATCAATGAATCCCAAAGGGATTCACTCCTCACCCTTTATTCAGGCCTTAGATTTTGGCTCAAGCTACTCATGCAAGTTTCTTCGGTAATAACCCTCCAGAAGGCATTTAAAAATAAAACAGAAGTTGGCTGCAAAGCCACTGCTCTTTTGAGAAGGAGGGTCAGGAAAAAAATAGATGCTTTCATAGGCAGGAAGGAGAGCAGATCGCTATTCAAAGCCTAATGAAATATTCTTAGTGCAAACAATCATTTGACTCGCAGGCTCCCTGCCTGCAAGCACTCCAGCAAAAGCCCAGCTGTAACAGGGACATGTGCCTGCTCAGCCCATTGATCCCAGCTAACACTGCTACATGTGTTGGACTACAGCATTGTACAACCATCCCCTCTCAGCACGCACAGGGGAAGGGGATGTGGGAAATTCTCCTCGGAGCCGGATAATCCCTGCAAGATGACATTCACATCCTCTTGTACAAGCCTTCACCAGTACTTGGAAATTTCTCATCAAGTCAAAGTTGAAAAGCCCTACTTTTTGCTGAGCCAAATGAGGAAATAGCCAAGTATCCAAGAGTTTCCTTTGACTTGTGGTTTCCTTATTCTGGAAAGAGATTGCTTAATGACTTACTGAAATCCATTCCGCTCATAGAAGAGCTATGACAAAGGCTGTCTTACAAAACAACTTCCTTTGTTCTTTACTGTAGATGTCTGTTCTACAGTAGAATGTTCAGATTAGTTTGGGGAAACAAGGTAAACTCTGCTAGTGAGTAAAAAGCACAGTTAACTCAACTTCAAGATCTCTAAATTACACTCTTTAGTTATTAGTACAGGCTGGTTAGTTACTGGCCTGAGCATGCATCCTAATGCAGGTTTGTGGACCTATCTGAGATTTGTGAAGCACTAATACCTGCTGTACCCCCAGATTTAGTATGAGACTAAGCTATCTGTGTAGTTTTCAGGAAGCCATTGGAACCCAGTGAAACAGGGATGCTAAAGCCAAAAAGCTCTGTAGCAAGGGAGTTTGATAAGGATATACGCCTAGTTAAGTAGTTTAGTGGCTCACAATTTCAACTTTATGCCATCCTTTGAAAGATGAAAGGGCTGTTTTCAGGGTTTTTCTTTGGCTTAGTTTTGTGTGGGTTTTTTTTCAGTAAAAGATTGCTGCAGTAATTATAGGCTTTAACCACTCTTTGCAGGAAAGAGGAAGAGCCAGAGGCATCTATGGGGGTTAAGAACGTTGCTTCGGACAATACCTTGGAGCTTTGCCTTAAAAATCTTCTTGGCTGCATGGGCAGCAACCAGTTTACTGTCTCCTTCCAAACCATAGTGTTTGCTACAGGTAAGGTACCTTACTGGCCAAGTCAGACCAAGCTGATTGGTGCTGGCTCCGTTTCCTCTCAGGAACAGGCTTTGTATCTTCCACAGTTTACCAGAAACACGCAACATTTGGGTGCCTGGTGGCCCTGAAGGCAGCTACACAGCAGCATTTGATCCAACTTTGAGTAATGGTAAGGTTGCAGAAGCAGCCTTCAAGGCACTTCTTATCATTGTTACCATCTTGTTCTTTGAAGAAGTGCTGTGATGATACAAACACAGATGGAGCAAGGTGGAGGAAATTAAAATAGATGCTGTGAACAGCAGGGTGGGTCCTTCCTGCTGTTTAAGAAGGTGATGTTTATTACTTCAGTAAATAAACTGTGAAAGTGACAATTTCAAGCAGATGCTATAATAAGAATCCATGCAAGAGGACTGGTTAACATTACCAATACTGGTGGCAACACAGCCTAAAGATATAAAAATCAGTCAAGTTCCATGATCCACTATTTCCTGCGGTCACTACGTTTTGACCAAAACTACGCACTAGTCAGTCTTAGAAGTTGCTAGGGTAAAGGTAGCGGAGTTCAAGGAGGCCTGAATTTCCATGAAATGCAAAAAATTTAGGTGGTAGGTAAATACCATCCCTGTGCCCAAATACACATGTAAACAGAGCAGCAGGATGGAAACTACCACTACTATTTTACACCATCAAAATTCAACTTAGAATTTCTCCACCATCGAACCCTTACAAGAAGTCTTTAATTCTTCACTGCATGTTAAAAATATTTAGACCCTATCTTCAATCTCATTTGAGTTGTGGAGAAATGTAGAAGTCACTGGGTCCTTAAAATAGCTCCTAACAGAGGAAGGAGTCTGAGCTCCTGGGCCAGTTTTTGCTTGAGAATCTCTTCAATATCTAAAGCTAGACATAAACTATTTTTCACTACCACAGTTACCAAAAAGGACTCGACATACCTAAGGGCATAACCTGGCCAGTAAGGAATGGCATGTTTTGCCAAAAATAGAGGTAAGCAGTTTCACAAGGCACCGAAGGTCTGATTGTAGCACAGGTAAATCCAGCTTCGCAGTCAGAAGAGGCTTTGCTCTAAGACAGTTTCTCTTAAAAGCTCAAACTTTGTCCTAGATTTCCTGGGACACATGAAGTAATCACTGTTCTGGATCAACCTGAAGGAGACCAAAGCTATTCTTTATTCTCTAGTTGGTTTTGATAACCTACTTGCATTTTGAAAGATGAATTACCTTAAAACTGCAGAGGCATTTTCTGAAGAGGCTGGCACACAAGATCCTGAGTGTGTCTGATACCTTATGTAATTCCTCTGGCAGTTACTATAGGAACAAACTTTTACTAAAGTTGCAGCTGTGCTCTGAGAATCACATGGCATTTTGGGGCCCTTAATTTATACCCTCTGCTACACAGCCACTCACCACACAGGCTCTCCATTTCACAGGTGGGTCAATATAGCTGGTACAGAAGAACAACGCTATTAAAGCTGACATGGTTTGCTGAGATGCCCTCTGCTTGGAGGATTATCTTTGTTATCTATTTCTGGCAGATGTAGAGACATGCATCCATGTATGTGACTCAGAGCTCTGCGTATCTTTTCTTAAAGGGTATCTTCCTACAACTCTTAAGCACAAACCAATTCCAGAGTAAGTCCCCACTGGAAAGGCTGAAGCTTTTTTCCTCACTTGGTGGCTTGAATGGAAGTCACAACTTACTGCAAGAAGGTGTACGTAGGGTTAGGCTCATAGCTAGACAGAGCTGTGCTCCCTCCCAGCCAGAGAGTCTTACACCATGGCAGCACTGCTCAGACTTCTCAGATGAAGATCACTAACGGGTAAAGCCATTCTCAAAGACAAAGTTAATTTCTGAACTCTTACACTCACTTGAAATTAATACTGCTTTAGGCACAGAACTATTCCTTTCAGACCTGATTTTAGAAGGGTAGAACAGTTTAAAAACAGAAAAGAAAATGTAGCACTCATTAAGATAACTGCAGAATATTGTGACTGCAGCTAAGAATTAAAATGAGTATACAAGCACATATGCACCCCCTCTGGCAAGCTTCCATTACATAAGACTGAGCTTTCTTTTAATACCAGATTTTCTAAGGCAGGCTGAGAAGCTTTAGTCCTACCGCTTTGGTTTTTGAAGTCCACTGCAGGCAAAGAATATGCACCACTACCCACTGCTCAGTTTTCCCATAATGATAATTTCTTCATCACATGCAGTTGTTCTAGGCAGCTATTTAAAAAGTTACTCTTCATATTGCTCTTACTGAAAAGGAAATTCCGCTGCGATTCAATAGTCTGCTGATGGAGGAGTTCAGTCACAACAGATTTTTGTTGAATATTAGCAACGTGTTTTATATTAATACTAGTTTGGCTGGACTAAACCAACTGTAACAAGCTAACTCCCCCGCTCCACTGGAAGTCATCCTTCCTTAACTACACCTACTCTAGCCCCAAGCTTTTTGTCCTGCTCTTCCTGCTTCCCATCCAATATTTAACCACCTCTTAACAGGTATTTTCAAAGTTCTACCCCTCTTTCAGAAAAGACTGCTCGAAGAATTAGATCTGGGTTTGTGTTGTGTTCGGCAACAAATAGTTTCCCATCTAACCATTAGAGTTAGAAGAAGGGGTTGATTTCAGCATGGAACCCACAGTTCTCACAAGACACAAGGGATGAAGGGAAGAGTCAGACAAATCAGGAGGAGCACAGGGCAACCTTAACTGATGGACAGATAGAGCAGTCCTCGCTGGTGCTCCCTGGGAAGGAACCTGCTGTTCCGACGTCAACGAAACTGGATCCAAGGAGCCTGTTGGATAGATAGGACTGGAAGAGCAGAGGGGAAGAGTTTGGGAGAAGGAGAGAATCAAATAGAATTAGCTGTACGTTACACAAGTTCAGCACAGAGCTTTAGAGTCAGAAATGCAGAGAAGAATCCAGTTAATGTAAATGTTACTCAACACAAGACATTTTCCATTTACTGGAAGACATCTGAACACTTAGGTCAAGTCCAACTTGCACAGATTACACCACATCCCTCCATCTACGCTGCAGTTTCAGCCTCCAGACTCATTTTGATGTTCAGCAGCGTACCTTCTGACAGATACTCAATACAGTCAGACTGCTTGACACTCACGTTATCTTACACACACGAAACCACAACAGCAACACAACTGCTCTCAGAAGGCCCTTTGCCACAAGAAATGCACTGGTAAAAGAGATCCCACTCTCACTCATCAACAGTTTCTCTTTTAAGGTGTTTTGTTCAAGCGATTCATACAGCAAAGGCCTTCAAAAGGAGGATTTTGATAATTCATCACTCCAGCTTTTAGTGAAGACAGCCACTCAACCACCTTAGCCATGCTGGGCATTACCAAGGGGAGAGCTGCATCACTGCAGGTGGTGCAGTGCTGCTAGGACTCCGTGCTGGATCATTGCTTTTGATCATTAATATTAGTATCATGATAGCATTCAGATCTGCATGTGAAAACCACTGAGATGCATAACCTTTGATAGCGCTTGCAAGGGGAAGTCCGCTGTTCTGTTTGTACCTAACATGGCTAGATTATGTCCTGAAAGGCTGCCACTGAGCTCCCAAGTCCTGTTTTGATCAAGTATTTAAGTCCCCTCTCACACACACAAATTTTCTCTCCTAAGCTCCACTGCCAGAAAGCAGTCTAGCCACGCTCTGCTTTGGCACAGGTTGTACTACTTACTACCTGTCCACCCGCTTGTGATCAGATCACACAGTTACTTTGCACAGAAAGTCTGCAATACAAAGAGGAAGCAGCAGGTGAGATATCTCGCCCAACTTCCTCCAAAACAAGAGCCTCTAACCACTGCAGTGTTTATTGTTGCGGAAGCAAAAACCACCCCGAGCTTACTTTCCCAGTTCCCTTGTCCTTTTTTCCCCTCCAACAGCTTAGACCCGGGACATTAATAGCTGTCTAGGGAAGCCATCAGGCTCACGCTTCTGCAGTTCTCCTTTCAGGCTCATCTGTGTAGTTCTTACAGAAAAGTTATGCAGAGAAAACACGTGAAGCCATCACTGCCTCCAACAGCTTGTCAGAAGAAATGCCTTGGGAAGAGTCATGTGCCCCAGGGAAGTTACTTGAATCCCAGACATAGGAGGGAAGGAGAATATATTGGAGAAACTAGTTCTCCCCCCTTTTCACACTTAAAGATACAAGTTGGACTAGGAATCACTTGTACGCACTGCCTGATGGAAAGTAAGTAATAACAAGAACACAGAAGACGACCTTCTCTCTAAGCAATCACTTTGCTGGGGGCAGAGGAGGTGGAAGATACCCAGCTGTTTACCAGCACAGCAAACAAGAGCATGCTTGCTATACTGGTCCCAAAGTGCAGGGCCCAACCAGTAGTCAACATCAGAGCTGATGTTCCTGAAAACTAGACTTTTACCCTAACACTGAGAATTTCTGTAGAGCATGAAATCAAGTGGGTACATACTAGCACTGCAGCTCACACTAACACGTACTGTAATCTCATTTAGTTCTGTATATAGAAGTGGAAAAAAATACAGTAATGAAACCCAGCAAGTAGCTAGGTCATTGGGAACAGGCATAATGGAAGTGTGGGTGGCATCTGAACAGTCTCTACCTATGTGTCATGCTAGCTTTGAAACGCTCAGATCAAGTGGCAAACCACTACAAAATTCAGTAACTCCAGCATAAAAACAGATGGTCAAAAGCCAGTGTTTTATTGTAAAAGTGTCTTGATAGGTGTTGTATGAGCTGCCTGCTTCTTGCTCTGCCTTCAACTTCGTTGAAACTCATGCAAAAATCCTTATGATGTTGAACGTGAGCTGACAAAGAAGGAAGAAACACCACCTGCTATCACCAACTAACCCCCCCCAGCATCATTTACTAACACCAACCAGATTTCAGCTGTGACCTTGGCAAACTACTATTCACAGAACTGTACAGAAGTACACTCTTCATGTGCCACCACTAGCGTAGCCAGACTTGCAATCGGCTAAAAACAGAGCAACAATCAGCTGGACAGAAAAGCAGCTACTCTTCCAGGTAGCGCTGGAAATGTTGAGGGAAGCCATCTGGAGCTAGCAAATACCACGTGGCCTCTCATTAGCACAGACTTGCAGAGAGTTTTAGTTATTAAGCCATACATCAAATAAAATGTGCTCTTTACTCTGCACAAGTACACCTGGGGCTCATTTCCATACACAAAGCAGAATGTTGCAGTTACTTTCAGTAGCAGTAAGAACATCAGCCCTTTCTTGCCATCGCTGCAAACCAGCCCCAGTGCCTTGCTGGGAGAACACGACACCAAGCCACAGTAACCAAAATGCAGCCCAATATGATGCTTTGACTGGCACCACCTACCAGTCAGATACCTGGCTGAAGAGCTTAGTGCATATACACGCTCAGTGGCCACAAACACCGTATGTTGCCCTCAAGAATGAGATTTCACATCTCCATGAATCTGATTAGTACAGTGGACAATTATTTTGTCAGATAACCCAGTACAGCAGAAGCCTACTCCTCATGACTGATGCAGCCTATCTTCCCAGACTTCCCAGCAGCTTCCAGCTTTAGCGGCAATGCTGAACTGTACACTGACTTTTATGCATAATTAACTGGAATACTGCATTTCCAGAATGTACTATCGACAGGAGAAGCTATATAATCACATCAAAACAAGTAACCTGGAACTGTTATGAGAATGTTTCCATATTGTGTATATTACTGTCTCATGCCTCAAAAGACAAGATAAGACAGCTATTTTTGCCCTTAGCACTGGCATTAGGAGCCAAGAGATAAGGGATTTGTAAGCAAAAGGAACATTCTGCTCTCTGCCAACAACACCACGTTCAACCGACATGGTCAACCGAAGCCAGTGTGAGCCAAGTCTCGAAACATGCCATCTCCAAGATAAGACAGGTTGTTATGATGAGGTTACTGTGTTTTGGGTTTTTTTTGGAGCAAGGCTGAAAACAAACCTTAACTTTCAATGTTGTTCAGTGGTGCTCTCCGCAGTTTTTAGAGGTCATACCGAGGTGACTAAGTCTCCCACTTACAGGCGGAGATAGAAAGACAGCCCCTGTTCTGAGTTCATTTATTGCAGCTACTGGGAAACAAGCCTCAAGTTCAGATCTCCAAATCATTATAATAGCTCAATAAAATAGGATTTTAGGTAGGCATGGGCATAACCTTAACCCTTTTGCTACAGGAAAGTAAAGCATTTCACAGTAGCAAGCTGCAGGAAGGCATCTGCATCACCATGGAACAAGTAACAGTTGTGTAATTAATTTGTTTTCTCTTCTAGAATTCAGACATTCACATCTGACTTCCTCTCTACACCACTCCACTCCTTTCTAGGAAAAGTAAGGATCACAACATGCCTTGAAATCAATATTAAGTGGAAAAGGAAGCACAGGACAAAATATGAAATTCCTTCAGTGGTACTTGGTTCTGGGGCTAGGTTACAATTCCTTCCTTTTCCTTACACATTGCACCTTCAAATACTGCTCCTATCTGATTCTCTAGAGATGATCTACTGCTCACGCTACAGCTCTGATTCACAGGATATTACTCCTCAGCCGGAATGCCCTCCAAAATTACGCAACACCAGCTCTCCAGGTTCCTCTTGATACAAGAGAGACTTCTCCAGAAGAGCAGTCCCCACATGCCATTAAGCGTTTTCACACCGACATTTGAGAAAAAGCCCCAGCGCAGTCAGAGAGCCGATGAGTTTCCATAAGCAGATCTTGGGCAGCTTTCTACTCGACTCACTTGCCGCCGAACCAGCAAGAGCTGCAGAAGCCGGCTTACGGAGGCACCAGGAGCGGTTTTTCTGACAGAAACACTGCCAGCCCAGCACGGCTGCCGTAACTAACAGTGAATGAAACTCTGCGGAAGCCAAATCTGGAGGTTTTTTTGGTTTGGGTTTTTTCTTCTTTTTCCAAATACCAAGCACCTGCTCAATCAAAGGGGAAACCACCTCCTGTGCTACGAACCCCCAAACCGCCGGGGCCCCCGCTGCAGCAGCCTTCGGCTCTCCCTGCCAGCTCACGGGGGAGGCTGGGGAGCAGAGCCGTCACCCCCCAAGGCCCAACCGGGCCTGTCCTCCCGGGGGAGGCGGCCCTCCTCCCGCCGCTGCAGCGACCCCCGGAGAGCTGCGGGGGGACGGAACGGGACACCGGAGGGCCCCGAGAGCCCACCGCCCCGGCAGCCAGCGGCGGGAAGGTGTGTGTGTGTGTCAGCGCCCCGCCACACGCCGGTACCGGGGGGGGGGACGGACAACCGAGCCGGTCCGGGCCCAGCAGGCCCCGCTGCCCCCCCCCCCCCGCCCCTTCCCTCAGCCAGCGCGGCTCGCGGGGAGGCCGCCGGTACCTTTGGCCTGGCAGTCGGCGCAGTACTTGTTCTCCTCCTCCACCAGCAGGCTGGCCAGCACCGCCTGGTACCGGTCCACGTCGCGAACCGACTTGCCCGTCATGGCGCGGCCGGCGCTGCCCGCCCGCGGGTCACGGCGCCGCCGCCGCCTCGGGCACTACGACGCTTCCTGCTTCCGGCCGGCGGCGGGGGGGCGGGGCGACGGAGGAGGGGAGGAGCCAATAGGGCGCAGCGCCCGCGCTTTAACGCCTTCCCGCCCCTCTCTTCCCCCCCCACCCCACCCGGCCCCAGGCCCCTCCTCCTCGCCGTTGATTCGTCAACCGCGCGGCAGCGACCGCGGGAGCCAATCGGAGGAGGAGGGGCGGTGGCGGGGGAGAGGCATGAATGGGCAGGGTCACGTGACGGGGCCAGCGGGGGGCGTGGGGCGGCGGCGGCGGCGGCGGCGGTGGGGGGGGGAGCGGGGAGGGGGGGCTGAGGGGTGCAAGGATGGTGGTTGGGGGGTTCGGGGGTGCTGGGTGAGGAGGGTCTGGGTGCTGGGGGTCTTGGGGGGTGCTGGGTGGGGAGGGTCTGGGTGCTGGGGGGGTTGGGGGGTGCTGGGTGGGGGTGCGGGGGGTGCTGAGTGGGGGTTTGGTGGGGATGGCTGCGGGCTGGAAGGGGTGCTGTGGGGGGTGGGGGGTTTGGGGGGGTCTGGAGGTGCTGGTTGGTGTTTTGGGGGTGCTGGCTGTGGGATGGAGGGGGGGCTGGGGAGTGCGGGGGGGTTGGGGGGCTGAGCAGAGGGGTGCTCCCTGGAGGAGGCAGAGGGGGGAGAAGAAGGAGGACGAGGTCCCTGCTCAAGTGCCTCCATCCCTGCCCGGGCCAGGCTCTGCCCCAGATCTCTGCCCCACGGAGGTGGCCATGGCTCCGGGCTGCCCCACGGGTCTCCTGGGGCCCTGGCCTGCAGCAGCCCATGGGGTTGGGGCTGTGGGGGGGCCCAGCTCCTCCTAACCCCATCTCTCACGCTGTCCCGGCAGTCTGGGACATGGCACTGCCCAGGTCACTGCGGGCCCGATCCTCCCACAGCTCCTCTGGGGAGGTGAGGGGGACCCCAAGGGCAGCGGGGCAGACCCTGCAACACTTACCCCCAGGAACGTGGGGGGGACCACTGGTCAAAGGCAAATGTTCCGGTTGGATCCCACAGTGAAATTAATGGGGGAGAAAAAGACTGAGTCTTTTAAACAAGATGGAGATCATAAACCAAACCCCGGTATTCCCGTGCTGAGGTGCTGGGGGGAGAATGTGAGAAACGGCAATACATGAAAAGGTGCAATCAAATGAGCAATGGCATCAAAAGGAGAAAAAAATATGTCACTATGTAGTAATCTGAGAGACACTTGGAAATTACATAATTCTTCCAAAAGTGACACTTGTGTCCCAGAAAGGTGCTGGGCTCGCTGGCGGTGCTGGGACGCATCTGCCTCGGGCACAAGCAGAAATATCCCAGCAGCTCCATGAATGGTGAGGATCCAAATTTAGATGCTCTGAAAACAAGGTGCTCTCAGCCTAGAGCCAAAAGGAGTTTTGTCTCAGAACACCAGGTTTTGGTGGAAGCGCTTCCCTACCGCCGCTGAGGTTCGGAGCAGCTTTCGCTGCCCATCGGAGGAGTGGGGAGGGCAGGATCCCATCGGCCTTCCCCGAGCCGGGCTGGGACACAGGGTGAAAGAACCGGAGAGGAGATACTAGCCCAGAGCAATGCACCACCAGTCCCAACTGGTCCATGTGCTGGGATGGCCCCGTGCCCACTGGAGAGGATGCAAACCACTGTTCTGCCATCGCTGACCTGCGCTGGGGTGCCGGCAGCAGCCTGCCCGCTCTGGGGTGGGGGGGGCACTGAGCCCCCCCCCCCCCCAATACCGATGAATCAGTCTGCAGTGGCTTGTCACGGAGCCTTCGAGCCCTCCGTGAGGAGGAGGAAGAAATCGCCAAGATGAATCATCCCCGCGTTCCCTGGGAGCGCTGCACGGCTCCAGGGCTGGGGGGGCGGCGAGTTCGGGGGGGCGGCTGCCAGCGAAGGCAGGAGCCGGGTGGGGGGAGCTGGGCACGGGGGGGGGGGGTGATGAGTGGGGCATCCATCCCCCCACAGACACAGGCCTCGTGCCCTGCCAGAGCTGCGGGGAGCAGCCGGGTGACCCCCTGGCACAGCCCCCCTTCCCCTCCCAGTGCCACACTGGGGCCACGGGTGCATTTCGTGGGGGTGCCCCAGGACCCGCAGTGGGGTGGCCGCCCTGCCTGGGGCTGCACGGGGGCTCACAGGGCAGAAATTGGGTCAGACACGTCAGAAATCCCCCAGGACCCTCCCCAGGGTGGCAGGAACCGGCTCCCAGTGCTGACCCGTCATGGGGCGTGGGGGCAACGGCAGCCCCAGCCCCGGGGCAGCACGATGCCCTGTGGCACTGGCATGGGCATCGTGATGGGGACAGCACAGGGGACACGCCGGCACTCCTGGGGGTGCCCACGCAGACGTCCTGGCCGGGGGTCTCGCCATGCATCTCCGACAGCAGCCCCCCAGCTCGTCCCCCTCCTCTCCCCAAAATCCTCCACCGCCACCGTGCCAAATTCTCCACCGCCGTCGTGCCAAAGCCTCCACCGAACATCGTGCCAAATCCTCCACCGCCATCGTGCCAAATCCTCCGCCAGCATCCCGCCGTGCAGCCCAAAATAGCCACGGGCTCACCTGAGCGGGGGGGGGAGCGGGGGGCCGGGGCTGTCCGCCTGCCTTCGTCCCACTGCTCCATATTAATGAGCCCCCTCCTCCTCTGGTGTCCGGCTGTGCAGTCGGGGCTGCTGCCATACCTGAGCGCGGCGAGACGAGGCCACTGCCGCTTGGTGCCGGCCGCCCTCGCCATGGCCGGCTGCTCCCCTCTTCTCCAGCTCTGGCTCTTGCTCCAAGCCGCCTGCCTCTGCCTGGCCCAGATTGTAAGTCTCTGCTGGGTCCCCCCCCCTCTGCGCTGGGCTGGGATGGGGGACAGAGAGGGGATGGAGAGGGGATGGTCTCCATCTCCCACCCCCACACCGTCGCAGACGCTCGCTCGCAGTGCTGAGCACCCCTGGGAGTTTCTGCTTAGTTTCCCAGCATTTTTCCCTTGCTTTTCCCAGGATTGCCCCATTGTGGGGGGTGGGAGCAGCCCCCAGCTGGGACCCACAGCCTTGACCCACCGGGGACCTCTCTGTAGCGAAAGCTGCCTCTCGCCCCACGGGACAGGGACAGGGCTGGGCTGCGCGCCTTGAAGTTTGGGACCTGTTAGCTGACAAGTTTAGTTTTATTTTCCCCTCGGGCAGCAATGGGGGACTCTCCGCCGTTTCCCTCCCCACCAGCTGCCAGATCATCTGTCTCCCATCACCTGGGAGAATGCTTATTTGCTTCTGCTTTGCTGGGACCCGCTGCAGAGCCGGGCTGAGGGGGGCTGAGCAGGGCTCTGGGGGGCTCTGACCCTCCCAGGGCTGTCCTGGGGCTCTGCAGGGGCTCCCCGAGGGGCAGCGGGGGGGGACACCGGTGGCGGAGGTGCTGGGGGCCGAGGATCCCGGCGGGCTCTCCAGACTCACCCAGGGACAGGAGAAAATGTGTTGGAAAGAAGGGAAGGAAGGGGAGGTGTCCCTCTGCTCCTCGGGGTGAGCGCTGCGAGAGGGGCAGGCAGTGTTCCTCCTGGGATCCCCCCCAAAAAGAGACAAACTCTCCCTGCCTTGCAACTGCAAAAAAATCAGATTTTTAGAAAAGATTTCGGAAAACTCTTCCCATGCGGCTCCTGAGTTGCCTGCCGGCACAGACAGCCTCGCTGCAGAGAGCTGGGGGGGCAGCTGCCTCCCTAAAACAGACCCCCCGGGATGCCCATGGGCTTGTGGTGGCAGGGTCTGGCCAGGGGAGCGGGCTCCGGTCGGAGCAAGGGGGACGTAGGAGCTCTTGGAACAAGGCACCATTTGGAAATCATTTGGGGAGGACAAAGGTTCCATTCATGGATGCTCCCAGGGACGGGTGCTCGCTCCCACCCCGACCACGAGATTTGCTTCCAAGGTGAAGCCGGGGCTCTCCTAGTTCTGTGAACAAACCAGCAACACCTCTCATCCTTATATATTTCACTTTAAAATAAATAAGCCTGGAAGGACGGAGGAGTCGCAGGCGTGCAGCCCCAGCCAGCCCGTCTGGTTTTCATTTCCAGGAACACCAGGGGTTCGGTCTCCAGGACCGGAGTCTCTTCCCCCCAAACACCCCGTTAGGGTAACAGAGATTTCTTTACAAAGTTGTTCCTGCGGAGTCCTGTGCAAACCTCAAAGCTGGGGCCGGGGAGCTCCCCTGCCGCCGGCTGAATGGTGCTTTTGTGCGATGCTGTGGAGCGGTGCTGCGGGCAGCAGGCAGCGAGCCGGGCAGCGAGCCAGCCCGGTGCAGGCAGGAGTGCTCTCGCAGAGGGGCGCGGGGTCCCCATTTCGTACTGGGGCTTTCAGGCACCTAAATCCTACCAGTCCTCTTAGAAATCCTGGTGCTGGGCTTGCACCCTGAGCCGAGAGGGGGTCTTTGCATCACCCCATCGAGACCCCGCTCCGTCGGGGCAGGAGCCCCGCGGGCACCGGGGCAGGAGTGGGCAGTGATGGGGTAGAAAGTGGGCAGGGGCTGGGGAGCTGGTTGTGCCAGTGTGGGGGGAGATTTCCCGGATTTCTCCATCCATGCCCTTGCTGGGGGGGGCACAGGCCAGGCAGCGGAGGACCGGTGGGGAAGGGCAGAGCTCTGATGCCTTGGGGTGCTCATTCCATCCCAGCTTTCCGGAGACAGGTCCCCAGCACACACTGGTGGCGAGCTGTCTGGCTCGGGCTCCGGCTGCTCCTTCCTGATGTGGGTCCCGACCCTTTTTCCCCTTAGCGAGGGCCACCGGGAGAACCTGGCCCGCGAGGTCCCCCTGGTCCCCCAGGAGTGCCGGGAGTGGATGGCATTGACGTGAGTACGGCTCTCTCCGGCCGGGAACCTGTGGAGGCTGGAGGGAGGGAGGGAGGGGACCCGCAGCACAAAGAGGGACATTGTGTCGGGGCAGAGGCTCGGCGGAGGGCTGGGGGTGCCGATGCCTTGCGGTTCCCGCACTGCCCCGCTCCGGGCTGGGGCAGATGAAGCATCCCCGGCTTTGCCGGTGGCCCTGGGCAGCAATGATGGTATGATGGAGCACAGCTCCCGCACCGCAGCTCCATCCACCTCCCCGGGACAGCAGCCCGTGTCCTCCTGACCACCTTGGGAAATGGGGCCTGAAATGCTTTTTGGGGAGCACAGCGGCAGGGAGGTTTGGGTGCGGGGTGCTCGGGTACCCCTGTCCGGGCAGCAGAGGATGCTCGGAGGGGTTGGGTGCCGGGATCAGCCCAGAGATGCCCAGTGAGGAGGGGGTGCTGGGGGGGCCAGCGGGAGACCCAGGTCGGGTACCGACGTGGCCGAGGGCTGTGACAGGCGGCTGTGGCTCCGGACCCTCCCCGGGGCTGCGGGGAGAGAGCCTGAACAGAGGGGAGATCTGTAAGCCAGCAGAAAGCACCCTTTCTCCGAGACTTGCCCCAGGGTGTTATTTTAGTGCTATTTATACCCAGAACAGCCGCAGCCCTCCCACAACCCCAGCACAGCCTTCTCAACGCTGGCCCCATCCTGACCTGGCTGCCGTGCTGGGGAATCCAGCATCTTGCTCTGGCTTGGGGAGGTGGATGGGAGACATGGGTGCTGAGCCCCCCCTGTGCTGCCAGGCCTGGCTCCATGGGGTGACAGACCCCCTTTTTACAACCTTCTTTCCTTTCCCCAGGGTGACAAAGGCTCTGCCGGAGCCCCCGGGTCCCCGGTGAGTACCCATGCCTCCTCGCAGCTCGCCGAAGGTCTTGTCCCTTCTGGAGGAGCTCTTTTCAATCTGCCCCCATGCCTCTTCTCTTTTAAAGGGTGCCAAGGGTGAGCCTGGAGCCCCTGGTCCAGACGGGCCCCCAGGGAAGCCGGGCATCGACGTGAGTACCGACCCCCTGTCCCCCCCGCAGTGTCCCTGGCCACAGCAGGGTCTCAGCAAACTCCTCTTACCAGGAGCTCCTTTTGTGTCGCACATAAGAAAGTGCCAAAAATCCCTTCGTGCGGGACCTGAAAGCACCTTTTGAACCACAGCAGAAAATGCAGGCAGAGCTCAGGCAGGGCTGCTGCCACCCCCTCCCACTGCCCGGGCTCCGAAAGCGTGTCCCCCTCCATCCCACGCCAGCAAGACCTGTGCCGGGAAAGCCACAGCACAGCACTGACACCCCCGAACATGAAAAGGCTTTTCCTTGTCCTTTACTGCAGCTGCTGTCCTGAGCCCTGGTTCAGCTCTCGTTTCCTCCACAATAAATCTGGAGCAATCCTGTGTGTCCCCCCGCCCCGAGCCACCCCCTTGGCACCCACGTAGGTGGCACTGGTGACTTCCCCCACTGTCCCCCTCCCAACAGAAGCACAGCCAGGGGCAGAGGTGGTGGGCAGAAACGGGACGGAGCTGCCTCCTTGCCCTGCCTTGATGCAGTGATGATGGGCCAGCTCCTGGCCCCATGCTACCCTGGCCACGGTACGTAAGGGTGCGTGATGGGTGCCCGGGAAGGTTTGGGTTGGGTGCCTGCCCCCCATCCCCAGTACAGCGCTGCACAGATAAGCGCCGGCGAGCATCAGGAAACCCAAACTTCAGGGTCCTCCTGTGTCTCTGGACAGCACTTCATAAATCTTTGAGGCTTTAGTTATCCTTCAATAATAAATGAATAGAATAATAACTGTCATTATAAGCATGCATTATTCATCCAGGCTAATCTGCCTGCAAAGGAGTTCGGCTCCTTTGAATATGGATGATGAGCAGAGCCGGACTGAGCGAGGGGCTCTCCACCCGCGCCGTCCCCGGCAGCGTGCAGGAATTAGCCCGTGGGTGAAGCTCAAGCCATCACCTGCAGGGATCCAAACCCCGGCACCTGCGCTGGAGTGGGGGACAGGGGAGCCCGGGAGTGACTTGGAGTTGATATAACCGGGATCACGGACGGGCTGAGCTCCCCGCGTGCCTCTGCCGGAGCTGGAGCAGCTGTGCTGGATGTGCCCGGCGGTGCGAGGGTCCCAGTCGAGCCCCGGCATGGGGTCTCGGAGCAGGGTAGCTCATGGGCGCTATGGAGCATCGCTGCGAGGCTCTCTGTGCCATCGGGGCTTGGGTCTGGGTACCAGCTGCATCTCCAGGTTTGCTGCGTGATGTGCACAGCGGTGACGAGCACAAATTCCCTACTAATAACCCTCGACCCCTCATGATGGAAAGAGTCCCAGCAAAAACGTCTGGCTGGAGAGCAGAAGGGCTGGCAATAACCTCCTGCCATCTCTCCTCTTGCAGGGCCTGACGGGAGCAAAAGGGGAGCCAGGGCCCATCGGCGGGCCAGGACTTAAAGTGAGTGAGGGGCTGCTCCGGGGCAGCTGCTCCGGGCTCCCACCTTCCCCTCCTGGAGCCGGCGGGGACTAGCCAGGCTGGGACCAGCCCCATTGCCATGGAGGGGATGCACTGATGGAGGAATTGGGTGATGGAGTATTTGGCAACGATGGGGCACTGAGGCTGGGTCCATGGGGGGAGATGAATTTTTGCAGCTGACACAGCAGCGGAGCAGGGCTTGGCAGGGCTGGACCCTCCTGTTTCAGCTCCTGACTCTCCCCTTCTATCCCGGCAGGGCCAGCCTGGACTCCCAGGGCCGCCGGGGCTCCCCGTGAGTATCTGCCTCTCTCGTGGGCACCGGTGATGCACCCACTCCTGGCTCCGGCACCCACTCCCTGAGCACCCACGAGCAGGGTGGGAGCGGAGCGGGGATCCGGCCCCAGCCCCCCCAGCCGCATTCTCGGTGGCAGTGTGGGCATTGCTCTGCTCGGGGCAGGGATGCTGGTGGTTTTTGGGGGGGTTGGAGAATTTGGACCAACTGTGTCTTTCTTCTTCTTGCAGGGTCCTTCGCTGCCAGGACCACCCGTAAGTGCCACGCTTGTGGGGCTGGGACGGGCAGCCAGGGACCCCGCTCGGGGTTGCGCTGGAAGAGCTGAAATCTCAGCACCCCCAAAGGGGGGGTCTTGGGGCTCAACCTCTCTCACTCGGTGAATGTCTCGCTTCTCCTTAAGGGGCTTCCAGGCCAGGTTGGGCTTCCCGGAGAGATCGGAGCGCTGGGACCCAAGGTGAGGGGTCACGAGGGGGCGTGGGAAAACCTCCCCTCCTTACCCCAGCATCTGCTTCTCCGCACTTTGGGGCTCCTGGGGTAAATAGGGACAAGCCCGTAACATGGGAGAGTGGGTCCTGCAGTGGGAATGGAGCAGTGACCAAGTCTGTGACTGCAGCCAGGTCCCCTGGTGCCATCCATCCCCTCCCAGCTCACGGCCGAGGGATGCCCCAGTTCCCACTGTGACAGCCTGGGTCTCTGGTGCTTCGTCACCCCTCTCCACGCTGGCTCCAGCAGTACCTGCCACCTCTCCACCCCTCAATCTCCTTTCCTGGGGTTTTTCTTTCTTTCTTAGGGTGACCCTGGACCTGACGGCCCAAGGGGTCCCCCAGGCCCTCCAGGGAAACCCGTGAGTATCATCTCCCCCATCACCAGTATTTTCTGCAGGAGGGAGACGCTTCCACCCAGGCTCAGCCCAGGGTTTGGAGCCGGGACTTGGGCACTGGCACACACCTCCCGGGCCGTGCCTTGCTCCCCTCCCTCCCAGGTGTAACATTCACCCCTCCTGTAAAACAGTGCTGATATTAAACCGTGGATGCTGATGGTCTCCTTCCCTCCAGGGCCCCCCAGGACACATCCAAGGACTGGAAGGCAGCGCTGATTTCTTGGTGAGAGCTGCCATTACCTTGTCCCTTCAGCAGACCTTTGCAGGGTCATGGCTGCTGGAAGAGCGGGTGCTGCCCTGGCCTGAAATACACCCACCAGTGTAATTTGGTAACTGGGGGTCATCAGAGCGGGGAGGAGCAGGGTCCCCAGCCAAAACCATGCTGTGAGCGGTGGGTCCCCCGTGTCACCGCACAGCCTGGCTTCGCCACGTGGCGCGGGAGCCCGTCCTTCCCAGCACGGCTTCTCGGCAGCCTTTGGGTCCTTTCCCAACTCAACCCGTGCTTCTTCTTCCCCACCAGTGCCCGACCAGCTGCCCGCCAGGTCCCAAGGGCCCCCAAGGACTGCAGGGACTGAAGGTAAGGGAGCTGCCCGGGAGTGAACAGGGACCGTCACCTCCAGCGTGCTCCGCCTGAGCGGAGGAGCATTCCCTGGTCTGGAGGCACAAGGAGCTGGAGAACTGCTCTGCTGCCCTGGGAGCACGAGGACACGCATGCACAGAGAGCCCTGGGGGCAAAGGTGCTATGGGAGATGCCCCCCATGGCTCCCCAGCTCCTTCCTGGGGGGGGCAAGACCCCATGCCGAAGCCCCAGCCGTGCCGCTGCCCGGCTCCCTACGCTACAAAACCTGGAGGGTTAAATCCAGCGAGCATCCCCACCGCACGCCCTCGCGCCTGCGGGATGCTGAGCCCCGCCATGTCACCAGCGGGATGCTGAGCCCCACCATGTCACCAGTGGGATGCTGAACCTCACCATGTCACCAGTGGGCACCCCAGAGTGGGGTGTCACGGGCAGGGTCTCTCTGGGTGATGCAGCTGTGAGGATGCTGCCTCGACCCTGCTGCTCTGCCCAGGGATGCTCACGGTCTTCCTCTTCGCCCTTAGGGACACAGAGGCCGTCCCGGTGCCCTCGGGGAGCCCGGCAGGCAGGGCAGGCAGGTGAGTGACCTCTCCGGCAGCTTCCCACGAGGATCCAGGCGTGCCTGACTCTGGGGGAGCTGGGGCTGGACCGGAGGGCAGGGGGCTCTGGGGAGAGAAAGGGGGAAGGAAGGAAAGAGGTGGGAGAGGGAGGAGGGAGATCGGGGAATGGGAAATGGAAGGCGGACAGGGTCGTCTTCCCATGGTGGCTCCCTGGAGTGGGATCTGACCCCATCCCCTGCCGGGTCCCAGGTGAGGGGGTCTCAGGTTCCCTGGGCAGTTTGTACCCCCCCTCCACCCCAACACTCACCTCGCTCCTCTCCATCCCTCCCCAGGGACCCAAGGGTGACGTTGGCGTCTCCGGAGAACAAGGTGTCCCAGGCCCTCCGGTAATATATTGATTTCTCTTTGCTGCTCTGCCCCCCGGGTACCCCAGGGGCTGAGGACGGCTGGTTTGCGCTTGGCCCCAGACACCGGGGACGTGACACCAGTGTGTCCCTGCTCCCGGGGACACACCGCTGGCACCGGAGCGAAGCCGTCGTCCCATCCATCTCCCTCCTCCCAGCCATGGAGCTGGTGCCAGGAGGGTGGCAAAGCCGCACGCTGATGGAGACCTCCGTGGTCAGCGCTGGCTCAGGCACCTTGGTCGTTAGCACACGTTAATGGAATCATAGAATCATAGAATCATTTCGGTTGGAAACGACCTTCAAGATCATCGAGTCCAACCATTAACCATGCCCCCTAAACCATGTCCTGGAGTACCCGGTCCACTCGCTTCTTGAATACCTCCAGGGATGGTGACTCAACCACTTCCCTGGGCAGCCCATTCCAATGTTTGACAACCCTCTCAGTAAAAAAATTTTTCCTAATATCTAACCTAAATCTCCCTTGCCTCAACTTGAGGCCATTTCCTCTTGTCCTATCTCCAGCCACCTGACAGAAGAGACCAAAATGTGGATAACTCACCGGCCGGGGACAAATTGCTCCTGTACACCGAGTCCCCCTTACCCCACCTGAATGGGGGGTGCAGAATCCAGCTCACTGCAGGGACTAAAGGGGGGGGATTTAAGCTGTTTGAGCTTGCTGAGCACTTTGAAGATGAAAAGCAATTAACAGGCTGAGCCCTTCACTCTGGGAAAGGGCAAAATGGCTTTGAAGCCAAGAGCTTTGGCAGGGCAAGCAGCACCAGTTTGGGCCTGTTGCTGTTATTGAACTGACAGCTGGAAAGGCACCCGGTGGGGGGGCTGCAGAATTAGGGGCGAGCAGCGGGACTGAAATACCTCGCATTTGGCAAAACCGGCTGATTTCCAGTACCGGCTTTTGCTTTAATTGCAGCTTCCCCCTGGGCTGCTCCTGGGGGCTGTTTCCAGCTAAGCCGGGTGTTGTTTCCTTCCCCGCAGGGACCGCAGGGCCTGAGGGGTTACCCCGGGATGGCAGGACCCAAGGGCGAGACGGTAAGCGCCGGTGGGATGCAGGAGCTGCTCCGGGGTCAGGTGGACCAGCTTCCATGGCGATGCTTCCCAGGCCGGAGGCCGGTTCCCAGGAGCATCGCTTACGTGGCTGTTTGGCCATCTCGGGGAGCTGGACGCTGCCTTTTGCTAGTGGGGTTGGACCTGGCCGGGGGCTGAGGTTGGGATGGGGGGAATTAACTCCCCGCCATGCTCTCTTTGCAGGGTCCTGCTGGTTACAAGGGGATGGTCGGGACCATCGGAGCGGCCGGGCAGCCGGTGAGTGCCCTCCCTCATCCCCGGGGGCTGCAGGGCAGGCGGGTGACCCCGCACTTCACTGCTCAGCCCCCATCTTTCTCCCCTCCAGGGCAGGGAAGGCCCCAAGGGACCACCCGGGGACCCCGGTGAGAAGGGAGATCTGGTAGGTAACCTGCCCCATCGGGGACCCCGTGCCCCATGCGATGCCAATGCCCCCTTTTCCCCAGCTTGGCCCCACTCCCTGGCACAGACAGGGGCTCTGCCCGGGGTGCCTCGATGGGCATCTCCTCCCTCTCCCAGCTCCATCCCCTGCACCAAGAGGGCGGCTGAAACAACACGTGCTCTCTCCTGCTCTAGGGTGGCCGTGGCATCCGAGGCCCCCAAGGAGACATCGGCCCCAAGGGGGAGAATGTAAGTACAGCTGGTGGCACCCGTGCCCACATCTAGGGCTGAGCCCCTTGCAAGGAGAAGATCTCTCTGTTCCTCTCTGTCCTGCTCGGGGCCATCCTGCACCCTTGCACCCTGGCTCAGCGCAAGGCTGGAGCTTTTCTTTCCCTTCCCAGCCTTTTTTTTTGCCCCCACCATGAGCCTTTTGCCTCACCTCTCGGAGGTGTCAGAGCGACTCTTCCCCCTTTTGCAGGGTCTCCCGGGCATCGATGGCAAAGACGGCACGCCGGGTATCCCAGGCGTGAAGGTGAGCTGCTGCGGGCAGGGGCTGCCGGGTGTTGCTTGTGCCGGCGATGGGGAACGGACACACGCTGTTGCTCATACCGGTGCTTGCTGGAAGTAATGGGGATGGCAAGTGGCATAAGGTCCCGGTCCTTGACGTGGCATCTCCTGACCTGTGGAGTGTGGCTGTCCTCACGGGGTCAAGGGCAGCATCCCCCTTTGGCCAGGAGTCCCTCGTCCCACCCGTGGACACCTCATTTCTGCACCTTTCTCTGCCGTGCGTAATGTCCTCTCTGTCCCTCTCAGGGCAGCGTGGGACAGGCTGGCCGCCCAGGAACGCCGGGACACCGGGGACAAGCTGTGAGTATGGGACCGTGGGAGTGCCCTGCCCGGGCAGGTACCCTGTTACCCGTGGGATGGCATCCCCATCCCCGAGCAGGGATGCTGCCTCCAGCCCTATGCACAGGGTTTGATCCCGGCTTTGTTTCCGCAGGGCTTGCCGGGCCAGCCGGGAAGCAAAGGTGGCCCAGGAGACAAGGTGGGTCTGGGGCAGCCGAGGATGGAGTAACCCCCTCTGAGCATCCACCCTGCGGCCCCGCTCACCTTACACGGTGCTGCAGCAGCCTCCACGCTCCATCCCTGAGCCCGCAGCCATCTCCTCCCCTGTCCTCGCTGTCCCTGAACCGTCTCTGTCTCCCGTTTGCAGGGTGAAGTGGGTGCTCGGGGCCAGCCCGGTGTCACCGGTGCCCCGGGGCAGATCGTAAGTACTGAGACATCACCGTGTTCCTCCTGGGCACAGCCTGGGGGTTGCTCTCTCTCTCTTGCTCTTTTTTCCCTGTTTGCTGTCAAACAGAAATCAAAGTTGGGCATTTTATGCCCCCCCACCAGCCCTCCTCTTCCCTCTGCCCCTGCAGCAGCTTCCTCGCAGGGAAGCCTCTGGGGCCACTTCTCCATCCCTGCATCCAGCACCTCCTTGGCCACCCGGTGCAGTGGCAGCCCTTCGCGTGGCTGCAGGGGACAAGGACAGGGCCACACATCCCTCGAAAGGCAGATGATGGCATATGAATGCAAGAGAGGCACCTGGTCTGGTTTTTTGGTTTTGGTTTTTTTTTTTCCCCCTCTTAGGGTGAGCCTGGACCTCGGGGTGAGCAGGGACCGCAGGGTGTCCCCGGGATGAAGGTGAGTTTGGGGCACCGTAGGGTTTACGGCCGTGCTGGGAGCTGCCCCTGACTCTGCTGTCTTCCCGGGTCTCCGCAGGGTGACCGGGGCGAGCGTGGCCTCGTGGGTCCCCCCGGCGAGCAGGGGAAAACGGTGAGTTGTGCCCACAGCCGGGCTGGGAAACGGGTTTCGCCTTGGCACGGCTCGGGGATGCTCAGCCCCGGGTGTGCGGCTGGGGAGGAGGGAGAGGGGCAGCGGGGTACGGACCTCTCGCTTTGATCGCGGCCGGGGTCGATCACGCGTCCCGTCCCGCTGTGCCTGGCTGTCGGGGTGAGGGATTAGCCGATGGGGCAAATAGCGCGGGGATTAGTGGTCCCAGGGCCACGCTGGGTTTGCAGCCCCAGCCGGGAAAGGAATTTCCTCCCAGCCCAGCGAGAGCGAGGAGGCTGCCCAGCCCCTCTTGGAGGCTTTCCCACGGTGGAAAAATGGCCAAAAAGTGACCTTTGTCCCTCTGGCTTCCTAGGGAATGGGGGCCCATCCCTGGCAGAGCCCCCTACTCTCCATGTGTCTGGAGGGGAGGCTTCTCCATCGTTTTCTGCCCTGTCCCCCCTCCCAGAGGCCAGATTCAGGGCAGGCTGGGATGCTGTGGGGCAGCCTGTGCCGCTGGAGGGGATGGGGAGCTGCCCATGCATCTCATTGCCTTCAGAGGATGCTCTGATGGGGGAGGAAGGTCTTCCCACCACCTCTTCTCACTCATTCTTCTATTTTTCCTGGTTTACCTTGTTTTTCAGGGGCCAAAGGGCGAGCAGGGTCCACCGGGGATCCCAGGACCCCAAGGCTTGCCGGGAGTCAAAGGAGACAAGGTGACTGCTCCTGGCTGCTGGGGACAGGCTGCTCTGGGGTCCAGCTCAGGAAAGCTGCACTGAGCTGGGCTGACCCCCCCCCTCCTTTCTCCAGGGCTCCCCAGGGAAAACTGGCCCCAAAGGCGGTACTGTGAGTACATCACCCTCCTGCCTGTGCTGGGGGATCAGTGGGGAATTGCTGACACCTGCATTTAACAGGGCTGACACCCACCTTTTGGGGAGGGGCTGACACCCGCTGGCTCCAGGTGCTTTCTCCATCAATATCCCTGGCATCCCGGTCGAGCGCAGCGGGTGGAAAGGAGGGTTAAAGTGGCTGCGGAGGAGGTGGGTGCTGGGTTCACGTTTCTCGTTGCCTTTCATCTAGGGAGACCCCGGTGTTCACGGCCTCGCAGGGCTGAAGGGAGAGAAGGTGGGTCCCTGCCGACGGTTCCTGGGGTGGAGGGACGTGGGGTGGACGTGGGTCCCTGCCTAGCGTGGCCCCAGGCACTGCGGCATCGCACCCCAGTGCATGCAGTGCATTCCTGGGGGGGGGGGGTGTGTACGTGTGCCTCCCCCCAGCTGCAGCTCCAAATTCGTGCTGTCTCCCCATTTCATTTCTTGCGTCCTCTGTTCCCAGGGTGAATCAGGAGAGCCGGGGCCGAAGGGACAGGTGAGTGACTGGGGGCTTGGGACCGAGGGACGCCCCGCACCTTCATGCCGGGTGGCTCTGCGGGACCCTCAGCCAGAGGCGATCCTCCTGACGAAGGCAGCGACGCTCGGAGCTGGTGCATGCTGCACGGTGGTGGACTGAGAAAGTATTTTCACTGGAGATGGGCTTCAGTGATCGTGTTCAGACCCCGTTCGGGGTTCAGACCCTGGCCGCAGCAGTTGGTACTGGAAGTCCTCGGGGGTCTCGGGGCGCAGCCCCTGTGCTCAGGACAGGGCTGAGCTCCCCGCTCCTGATGCCGCTCTCCATCCCCACTGCAGCAAGGCATCCAGGGCGAGCTCGGCTTCCCCGGCCCCTCGGGGGACGCAGGCTCACCTGGCCCGCGAGGATACCCGGGACCCCCCTGGCCCACGAGGACTCGTCGGGGAGCGCGGCGTGCCAGGGATGCCCGGCCAGCGGGGCGTAGCGGTGAGTACCCCCAGCACCCCACATCCCCATCTCACCTCCTGCACCGCGTAGGTGGTGACCTGGGGGCTGCCGCCGCCAGCTTGTTCAGCTCCACAGGTGAATTGCCTCCGACGTTTTCTTACCAACCAATTCATCTGGGAAATGGCTGCTGTCCAGCTCGGGAGCTGCCGGTGCTCCCCATGAGCTCTCCAGGAGGGCTGAGCTGGGATCCCACCTTTCTAGAAAAGAGGAATTCTCTATGTGTCACCGTATATAGCACCAGTAGCAGGCTTAGCTCCAATGTGTGCCTTTGCAGCCTGCCCGGGGGACAGAATTTTTCTATATAAGCCTTGTTTTATGCTTGCAAAATGCTGCTGCAGAAAGTTAACACCGTGAGAAGGTTGCAGTGTGGCCAGGCACGGCGTGAACCGAGCTTGGAGCACTTGTACTGGGACGAAATGGAAAACAAAGAAGGGTGGGAAGGCAGCATGGGGTGCAGGGAGGTGCTCTGGACTGGGGGATCGGGATGGGACCAGCTCTGCGGGTGCAGATGGGGACAGAAGGAATGATCTCCCTTTACGGCGTGTCCCTCTTCTCCCCGCTGGCAGGGCCGGGATGCTGGGGACCAGCACATCGTTGACGTGGTCCTGAAGATGCTGCAAGGTGAGGGGCCGAGCAGGGCACCGCCGGCCGGCCGGCTGCCACCGCGTCCCATCCCACACCGGCCTCTCTCTGCCCTACAGAGCAGCTGGCGGAGGTGGCGGTCAGTGCCAAGAGAGCTGCCCTGGGTGGAGTGGGTGCCATGGGACCCCCCGGACCCCCCGGTCCCCCAGGGCCACCCGGTGAGCAAGGTCCTCATGGACCCATGGGACCTCGAGGCGTCCCCGGCATCCTGGGTGCTGCTGGGCAGATTGGCAACGTAGGACCTAAAGGTAGGTGGTGGGTGGCCGTACCCACACTGTGCCGGGCCAAAATCCTCCTTGGGGCTGACCATGCCTCCTCCTGCCACACTTGTCCCCCCACCTTGGTCCCCGAGCAGGGGCAGCCCCTTCCCCTTCCCTGCAGGGTCCGTGTTTCCCGCTGCGGCTCCAGCGAGTCCTTCCCTCCCTGTTTCTTTCCCTGCAGGGAAGCGAGGCGAGAAGGGTGAGCGGGGAGAAGCTGGACGCGGCCACCCGGGCATGCCGGGTCCCCCGGGGATCCCAGGTAAGCCCCTTTCCCCCCCCAGCACAACCAGGGCAGGCAGTGGTGGGTCCCCACTGGGCAGCAGCAGCCCCCGTGCCCCTTGCCGGTGCGATGACGAGCCCAGCGCTGGCTCGGGACCTTCTGGTTCATCCCTGCAAACCTGCACGGGTTCATCCCGCAAATCTCCGACCTGCAGCCGCCTCGCTGCCCGCAGCTCTGCCAGCCGCTCTCCTGGCCCCTCGGTATCGCTCACTTGCTGTGCTGCTCTGCTAACGCATCCCCATCCTCACCAGCAGCGTTTCCCATACCCCAACCCCTGCTCTGGCAAAGGCTGGGCTCAGCACCCACAAACGCGGCACGCACGCTCCCGTTACAGGTCTCCCCGGCATCCCCGGCCACGCACTCGATGGCAAGGCTGGAGAACGGGGCTTGCCGGGCTCCCCGGGAGAGGCTGGCCGGCCGGGCTTGCCCGGTCCCGCTGGCCTGCCGGGGTTTTGCGAACCGGCCGCCTGCCTGGGAGCATCGGCGTACGCCGCCGCACGCTTGACGGAGCCGGGAGCCGTCAAGGGACCCGTCTACTGAGAAGGCACCGGCACCGCGGCAGACCTGGCCGGCAAACCCGGGCCAGGGCTGGTAGCAAAGAGACCAGAAAACTGCAAATCCGTAGGGAGCGACCTCTGCCCGTCCCGGCTGCGGGAGGGCGCTGGGCTTGGAGCAGCCGCCGGAGGTGAAATGCAGCCTTGGGAATTTAATTTGGTGTAGGTATCACCCCCCCCTCCCACAGCTTGGGGGACGGTGAAGAATAAAGAGAGGTCGCCCCGAGTCCTGCCCTCGTTACTGGGGTTCGTTACCTGCCCCCTCTGCTCCCTGTGCCCCTTCCCAAAGAAATAAATTGTCTTTTATACAAACCCTCTCACTCTGTTATGTCCTGCTTGGTGCTGAATTGGCTCATTGCCAATTGCCTTTTTGTCGTTCCCCCCCCCCTTTTTTTTAAAAAAAAAAAAAAACCACAACAAAATTGTGGTTTGATTATTTAAGAGACTTGCCAGATCCAGCCTTCTTCATTGCTGGGCACTCACAGAGCTGTAAATCTTTGTAAAATAGGATTATTTTATAACTATGAATAGAAAACCACCAACTTTTAAAAAAATGGACAATAAAAATGAGATGGATTGTTAATGAACTGAAATGATGTGTTGATTTCTTTGAATCAAATGAGGACTATGCTGGTGGGGGCTTATTGTTTGAGAGCTGAAGTTAGTTTTTCTGTTGTTTCAGGCCCCTTATTGGGTGTCTCAATTGCTCATTCCCATCCTTGGGGAAAATTTCAGCCTCTCAATAAGTTTCTTAAGCAAAAGTTCTTTCTTTTTTCCCTCTTGCACCACTGCAAACCTGCAGAGGAATTTGCCACCCCTGAGCCCTCTGTGTCGGAGACTGAGCAAATTTGCCAGAACTGCATCGGGCACCTTCAACTAAGGCCAAGTCAACCCAAGTCCCCTTGCAATCAAGTGGGCCAGAAAACTATTAGCAGCACTGCAAAGGGTATTGATCTTTTAATAGTTAAAAAGGAGGCCTGCGGCTCTAACAGGATCCGCAGGTGTCTTTCTCATTATTGCCATCGACAGCAGAAAGGATTAAAGCTGTGCGGCGGGAGCAATGGGGCTTCGCTTTGTAAGATAAATAAAAATCAATTTTTGTTTATTAGCAAAGCATGTTCGGCTTGGCAGGGTAACAAATCCCAGGGAGCGGTGGTGGGAAAGGCTGGCTGGGTCCCTCCTGCGGCACAGAGCATCACTGCCACCGGCCCGGGGACCGCTGGCAAAACGCAGCCAAAAATGGGGCTCAGCCCCATCTGGGCACGCTTCAGCAGGAGGGGGCTAATCCTGGCAAGGACCAGATCCAAGCCCAGGCAGACCCAGGACCGTGTGCTCTTCCCTCCCCGTACGCACCTTGCTGTGTAGCAGAGTGTTTTACCATATGGATCCTTATCTAGTCCTCCTGTCCCCAGACTCTTCAGAAGCGTCCTATACACACTCTCCATTTAAATTACCTTTCCTGTGCCCTTTGCCAACCCCTGCCTTGTCACTTAACGTGCAATCAGCTAACTTTAAGGGGACTGTCTTTTATTTAAAAAAAAAAAAAAATTGGAAGTGAATTGCAAATGTTTTATTTGCAAGTTGGAATTTAATCAAGGAATTAAGAAGGCTGCATATTAATTAGGGGCCAGACTCTGGTTGTTTCCAATGAGTCGTAAACGTGCTCCGAATCTGCCTCTTCATCAGAGCCCTCATAAATATTCATCCAATAAATAGCAGATTGGATGCCATTACAGAGACAGGAGAGATTGAAACCCAAGTATCTGTGGAAATGAAACAGCTGGAAAGCATCCAATCTCTGCCCCAAATAATAACAAATCATTATTAGGAGAGGTGAAGAAATAGCCTTGTTGAGCACTTGTCTCCATTTCTGGACAAATGGGGAGATTCATCCTAATTCTTCTCAGGGAGGAATTCAAGTTATTAAACCCCTTCGGGCACAGCCCGAGGCCGGGCTTGCCCCGGGTTCCAGCTGTGCAGCACATCTGGGACCGCATCCCGGCTGCACAGCCCAAAACATCGCCTTTTTTTTTTTTTCCCCTTTGTTTTTTTTTCCCCACGAGAGGGAGCTGCCTGCCCGCTGAATCCCCCTCTCCCAAGGAGCCCTGGCTTGGGCTATGACCACTAAAACCAATTTTTATCTCTGGCAGGGGCTCACTGCAGGCTTCTCCCCCAGGCACAGGGCTGCGCTCTCCACTTTGAGGTGGGGGGGAAAAAAAAGGGTGAACCCCCTTTGTTTTGGGGTGGAAAAGGGTGAACCCCCCTCACTCGGCCCCCTTCCCACCTCCGGGATGAACAGGGCAGCGCTGGAACACACTGGGAGAAGGGAACCAGGGGGGGTGCAGAGGTTTGCTGCAGGGATGTCAGTACAAGGAGAGCTGAGCTGTGGTCCTGGGGCAGGGAGGGGACCTCGCCAGGGAAAAAAACCTTCCTCCCAGGGAAGGACCAGGGGCTGCCAGAGGCAGGAAAGCTGCAGAGGGTCCTGGGCCACCCAGGAGGACGCAGTCTCCTTCAGAAGCAGCCCAGCGGCTCCTTGCTCCTGCACCCAAGCGTGCACATCCCCAGGCAGGGCTGGCTGGGGAAAGGACGGGATGGAGCAAGTCTGCTCCTGCTGACCATGCCGCTGTTCAGAAGCCACACACAGCCTCCCAAAAGGTGCTAATTGTGGTGGCAGCTGAGCTCTGCCTTAGCAAAAGGCAGCTTTGACCTTCAGCAGGGAACCGTGCTCCCCAGCCGCAGCCGGGGAGATGCTGCAGGGCAGGCAACAGCTACAGCCGCGTTCTGTGCAGCCTCACAAGGCAAAGGCTGGCAAGGCCGGTGTCTGGGAAGATTAAGAAGATCAGGCTTTAATTGAAGTGCCACAGAAGCAGCTGTCTGGAGCTCTTGCTCTTTTCTCTCCCACCTGCTTCATGCCTGAATTTGACATCGTGGATTCTCCCACAGATGGGGCTGTGGGGAGCCAGCCCAGGTCCTCATCACCTCGCCTGTCCCATCAGTCACAGGCAAAGGGCCTTGGGGCTTTTGGGCTATGCAGCTCCCGTGACACACAGCAGCTGAGAGCAGCCCAATCTATTCACTGTCCCCAGTTGTTCAAATATCAGGGGACCAGGCCATGACCAGTCATGGCTTATTTTCAAAGCAAAAATATGTGGAATCTTTTAAAATTATTTCAAGGGGTTTAAGAACCTGCTCCCACGCTTGTCCCTGCAGCTACAAAGGCTCCAGAAACATGAAGGTATGGAGTCAAGCATCATCACATGGCTTTCATGTGATGTGAAAGACAAAAGGGAAGAAATGAAAGGAAATCAAGGCAGATCCTTTCGGGGTCACACCAATTGCCCCACCGGGCCTGCCAAGACCTCCTGCAAGAGTCACAGCTTTCATTCTCTTCTCCTCTCCTTTGAAAGCTATGGGGGGAAAAAAAAAAAAAAAAAAAAAAGGAAATCCGATTTCTGTAGCCTGGAGTAATTAGGGGGCCTCTGATTACTGCCATTCAAGGCTGATGAGGCCGGCGGTGCTGGCTGCAGTTTGCATTTGGACAAGCACCACTTGTTCCACTCTGAGGCCACGTGCACCATTGCTGCAGCTGAATGTGCTATTAGTGCTCCAGCACGGTCCTGGCAGGAGGCAGCGACGGCTCTCTTCCATCCCTGCGGAGCAGAGACTCTTCCCACGCACGCTACCGGGAGAAGAGAAACCCACCTGCACGGCTCAGGGCAGCCGGAGAGTCCCAGCAGCGGCAGGAGAGGGGACATGCAGCAGAGAGGGTGGGATCCACCGTCGCAGGACCACCCTTGCGCAGGAAAGGCTTTTCATCCCTGCAGCATCCCTAGCAGAGCATTGCCAAGAGGAGGCATTGCCTCCCGCTCGGTTATCCGTGGTCACCTATCGGCATCGTCCTCACATCCCACCCCGGTGACATTTCTGTGGCACCGGGGCCACCGTATGTGCCCATGGTGAAGGGCAGCGCTGGCACATGAATAATTCAGGGCAATGAGATAAGTTTCCTTGAGCAAGCTAATGCATTGATTAGACCAAATTGCCTCCCTCACCCTCGAGGAGGTAAAAATGAGCTAATCACCGTTTGTTCTCTCTTGATAGATGATTAACCACAAATTAGAATATTAAACAGAGGACTTTGGGTACGTAAATTAACAGCTGAGAACTAAGTTAATTATTGGAGGAGCCATAAAACTGCTTATTTTTATTCTTGGATTATTGTTCGATGTTTTTGCCTCTTAAAAAGAGGGAGTTATTTTTAAAATGGCTTGTTCTGCTGCTTGTGGCCAGGGGTGCCGTACGTAGCTGGGCCAGCTGGGACATGCGGGGGAAATGAATCTCGTGCTCCATCAGCAATACAGAGGGGAAATGAATCTCCCCTCTACTGCAGGGAATGGTGCTGCCAGCCCTGTCTGTCCCCATGGGCAGACTCTTCCATACCAGGGACACAGCAACACGGTGTTGCAGGGAATTAACTTTGTTAATAGGCCATTCATTTAAATGTAAATGGTGAGCCTGGCTGGTATAATGAGGCTGGGAAATCTTATTAGAGACCAAATTAAAGGTTTGTGAGTGAGTGAGTGCAGGAGTGGGCCTGAATGTGAGAGGGGCTTCCAGGGGGACAAATGTGCCTTGGGCATGGGTTTGCACCCAGGCAGAAAGCAAACACGCTCGGCTGTAAAGCCCAGGAGGGAAGGGTGGATTTGGGGTTGGATGTTGGAGGCAAGACACGAGGGGTTAATTCCTGCCCTTACCGCTGGCTTTGCTCTGTGCCCGTCCCACGGCCGATGCCTGCAGCATCCCCGAGCAGATGGGGAAGGATGGGACCAGGAGGGATGTGCCACTGACCCCCGAGGTGCAGAGCAACGGTCCCGCACGGACCTGGGACCAGCCCGCGGGAGCTCTCGGGCAGAGCAGGGCAAGGTCGCCTGCCCTTGGAGGGGTGCGCGTCCCCCCAGCCCTCGCTGCGGGGTTTCGGGCAATAGCCCCGAACCAGATGCCGCTGCAACGAGCTCCTTGCAAGCAGCCCCGTTCCTCTCCGATCTCAGTTCGCGGTGCCAACCGCGGGCGGTGGCAGCGGACCACCGGCACGGCCAGCGCTCTCCGGGGCGCACGCTCCTCCTTTGGAGGGGTCCTGCCACACCGCTCCCACACCCGGCAAAGGGGGAAGGAGCCTGCTGACAAAAGGCTGATTTAATTACTAGAATTGTTCTGATTACAGCCTGCAAACACTGTTATCTTGTAATTATTGCCAAGAACATGCCATTAGTACATGATTAAACACAACGTCTTGTGGGCTGCTAGCTGATTGTCTGATGCCTTATGAACTTAATTACTTCATGCTGATAGAAAGCAACTGGAAGGATGGAGTGGGGCAGCGGCTCCAGAGGGGAGCTGGGTCTGGGGCTCCACTGGGGCACCCCGCGATGTAACAGCCCTCAGGTCCCTTCCCAGATGCTTGGCCCATGTCCACAGGTGCACTCACAATCCCAGCCCCACAACAGCCCCTGCAAGCCTCAGCCAAAACACAAGCAGGGTCAGGATTAGTGCCTCGGTCCTTTTCTTGCTCTGTTAGATGCCACCTGCCCTGTTTTCCAACTCATCCAGCTGAAGCAACCAACAAACACAGCACACCAGCTTTCTGCCTGGGTCTCCTAAGGTTCAAGAGTTGCCATTCAGCAGAGATAAAAACAAGAATTTGTTCAGTACGGGCTGATGGCAAAGCGGCATTGGGGGTATCTGGAAACGCGCTGCGTCTGGGGGTCCCAGGACAGCCCAAGCCACTGGCTGCGTGCACGGCCGGGGTGGGCTGGGTGGATGGATGGATGTGGGATGCTAATCCTCACCCTAGCACTGCTGCCCCGGGACACTGGGCTCTGGGTCCTGGGGAGCAAAGGGAGAGGAGATCCTGCTATTGATGGGTGAAGGTCCTGCCTGCAGCCCTTGGCTCCCCCGTTCATGGAAGCCCTCAAGGACAAACTCAGCAGTGCCTCGCAGCCCAAGACAGCACCTTGGTTTCCTTCCAGGAAAAATCAAGTAACCGCCTGCCACTGGGACCCTTCAGCACCTCTCACACACTGTCACCCTGCCCTGGTGACAAGGACATACAAACTAATCCTGACATCCCATTAGCAGGATTAATTCTCAACCTCATTCTCCTCTCGGCTGAGAAATTGGCACTTCCACTTGCCACTGCACCGAGCCCTGCTCCCCCGGCCAGGGACGTGGCCGAGCTGCTGGGCTGCCCAGGCTCCAACCAAGCAAACAGCAGGGAGCAGGAAAACACACTTCTCCCCTGCTTTCTCTCTCCCTCCTGCCATGGCACTCAGGGCTCAGGTGGCATCTGGCCGGTCACCTGCACCCCCCCATCCCTCTTTGTGCCCCCATGCTACCTGCTTGCAGAGGAGCTTCCACCTCCCTGCAGGAACCGCATCCCCTCGGCAGCCAGGACACCTCAGTCTCGGGCTTATCCAGGCACCAAACTCATACAACTTTTAAATAAAGATGTTGCAGGTCCTCAGTGCAGGCTCTGCTGGCTGCAAGACAGAGCCACAGCCTCCCAGAGAGCTAGGCTACCTGGCCGGGTGCATTTATAGCAGAGCAGCCTTGTACTTGCAGCTGGGATGGGGAGGCAGCGGCAGTGGGTACTGCCCACCCTGGCAGGTGCTGCAGGGAAACTCGTCAGCCCCGGTAATTGCTTTCAGGCTGGTCATCTGCTGGACTTTTTCATGCCTGCTTTCTAAACGGGGAGCACATCCTGCCAGGAAAGAGAAAGTCAAGGAGAAAACCCAAAGTCCCTCTTCTCTTATATTTTCTCCATGTTTCCTCATCCTCTGCCTGCAGCGTTGGAGTTATATGGATATACCATCCTCCACATGTTGCGTGGCATGTGAAAAACTCCACGTGTGAGCTACAAATCGGCCCCATGAAAGGCAAAGAAAAAGGGGGAAACACATTGGAAACAAGTCTATTAGCCCAGCCTAAGCTCAGTAAAGGTTCTATGAATAAAATATGAAAAGCACGAATTTATAATGGCTCATAAACATTTAATCCCCTTATGCAGAACATACATATTTTTATACCCAGACGTATGGGCTGCAGAGCCCTCTATTTATGGAAGCGCAGTCTGGGTAAACAGCCTGCTGCTGGGCGAATGCAAATCGCTGGGTATGGGCCCACTCAGCCCATTCCCGTGCCTGTCCTCCCACGGAGCCCAGCGGTGCACGGCTGAGGAGCCTTACCCATCCCTCTGCCCCTGCCTGCTCCGCCGGGATGAGGGTTCGCACGGCACCGGGAACAAATCCTCAGAGACACGGCTGCGGCGCTGGCTCTCGCCTCGCCACGATGGGGAAAACTTGTGTCTGTTCAGCTCTGCATCGCCCAGGGGCCGGAGGGGGGTCTCATCCTGCCAGCCTCCCACCCGCGTGGGGCAGAGCCCCCGTGTCGCTGCCACGGGGCTGCAGAGCCAGGGGATGATGCCGGTGCTGGTGCCGCTGCCTTCCCCGGCTCCTGCTGGATTTACTGCAGCGTAACTCGGGGCAGAATCTGCGTTCCTGGACTCGGAAGTACGATCAAGGTGATAAATGGAGAAAAGTAGAGGAAAAAGTGAAATGGCCCCGGTCGGGCTGGGGTGCCGGCTCGTGGGAGGCAGGGGAGCCCTGCGGCGGTGTTGGCTGACCCCCGGTTACGGCTCTGGCTCCCAGGCGGTGTTTGCGTTTCTCTTAAAAGATGATTTCCACTGCAATAACTTTGCTCCCGTCAGGAGGCAGCCTGGTGTCAGATCCATTTTTATGGCCCGCCGCAAATGCCTTTTCTGTGCCTGCTCCTTCCCTTCCTTTCTCTTTTGCCCTTTATTTCCTGTCTTGCAGGAAAAGGAGAGAAAATCCCCAGCAGATTTGCTGTTTATAGAGTCGTGTTCAACACAAGCAAATCAACACAACACACTGTACAGTGTGATTCTGGGCCTTGAATAAACGAGGTCCCAGACAATTTAGCCAGGTGCCTGTCATGTTCAGGTATCCTCCGGATCGCAGCCTGAAAGGAAACCAAACCATCTCTTTGCAGGAGTTAATTGCAGCTCTAAATTTCTCATCTCTCTTCATCGCCAGTGCTATATTGCGTGGCTTCTGGTCACAGGCAATTTTGGCCGGGTTGGAGGAGGCATCCCGCACCTTGTATGCCCAGGCAGCGAATTTTGGTGAGGGGAATGGGGACATAGAGGTGAGGACGGGGGGAAGAGGGCAGGATTGAGCCTGGCTGGGCTCGGCAGACACTTTGGGGGGAGCAATGCTGCCTGGCCAGGAGGGACCGGGGTCCTGGGCTGGGCGCTGCCGCCGAGCTGCTTTATCCTCTGTGCTCAAATCTCTCGTTGGCATGCCGGCGAGTGAGGGCTCTGCGTGCTCCTTGAGCGCTTTGAGACGTGGGGCGACTGAAGCTGGGGTGGGATTTGGTGCGGGGCTGCTACCATCCATCACGTGCAAAGATGGTTGGACCTGAGCTTTTGGTACAGGCACTCGGCAGAATCAGATTTTTCTTCTTTGAAGTCAGTCCCCACCAAAAGCTCCTGCAGAGATGTCGTCGGTGGTGTCACGCTTGCGGAGGACTCAGGGCCACGGGCTGGCTTTGCTCCCAGCCGCACATGCTGTACAAGCCAGCAATCAACGCAAGGGTACAACCACGAATTACGCCGACAAAGCGGGGTTTTCATTAAATGGGAACAATTCTTCCTAGTCACCAGCTTATAACAGGCAAAAGCAGCTTTTAACTGCCTCTTGGTCTGGTCTCCAGCAGGAGCGGTGCCATGGGAGCAAATCTATCAACACCCTTTGGGACCGGTGCTGGGCACATCACCTCGTGACTGCAAGCACCCATTCATTAATGTTTCCGAAGCACTTTGAGATCCACAAATGAAGGATGCCGTAGAGAGGCAAAGTGTTATTAAACCCATGGACAAGCCATCAGTCATCGGGCCTGACTGTTGCAATATCATATTTCTTATTGATGGAATTAGCAACGCCAAGCTCCCAGCCTGATCAATAGCCTTAATAATTCCATCAAGGTCATGTCAGCTTTCATTTCCCTCAGTATGTTTTCTAAAAGAAACTCATTTCTAAAACCAAGAAGTAAAGGTGTTGCCTGCATCTTACACAGCTACTGCTCCAAGGTGAGGCCTGGGGCAATATCGGGCGGTGGGACCCACAGCAGCTATGCTGCGCTTTGCAATAAATCAGGAGGCATCACCCATCGGATGCAGAAACCTGGCTGAGCTTGGGTAGTCACGGCCGGGCATCCTTTGCTACCTACATGCTGAAGCAGTGTTTAGGTCCCTCAGTGAGGACTGGCTTAGAAATAGCTTTGATGGACAGACAGCTAATGACTACACAGTTAACACAACGCCCTTTTAATATCCCTCACTGCTGGACAGCCTCTGTTGTCCTTCGGAATATAGTTCCATCCCAAACACACCCAGATTTCCAGATTCTCCACAGTAGTCTATCTTTCTCTTGCTTCTCATGCTGTCCTTCTGCTGGGGAAGGACGAGCTGTTCTCCAGCTGTGGGGCAAATCCTGGCCCTCTGCATCCCACAGACCAGCTGTGCTGGAGCCGTGGGGCCAGCGCCGTGCCGTGCCGGCCAGTGCCGCGGTTGGGACGGTGACTTTTCTCCGGGGAAGGGGTTGCTGCTGGTGGAGAGCAGCTATCGGCAGAGAGAGGGTATTATGGAAACACAGGACTATCAGATGAAATGGTCATTACATTTCAAAGCTACAGGCAGCAGCTGTAAGCAGCTCAAGCCTCAGAGGTCTGATGCCTCAAAGAATCCCTGTATTTGCCAGTCACACTTCAAATTGCTGTCTGAACTAAAGGATTTGATTGCAGTTTAAAAATGGAATTACTGTCTGTTAAGAGTGTGTTGGGAAGTTATTAGAGACCTGTTTACTGGGGTTTTGGAAACATCTTCCACTAAAATCTCTGTGCGGGAGCTTTGCAGGTGACAGCCGTGGGTTTACTGCAGGTGCAATAGACGGTGAGCAATAATAGGGGTACAATAATAATAATAAGGGTGCAATGGGAGAGCCCTTTCCCCATGGCACACAGGCAGGCAGTGCAGCCTCTCCTCGGCTCCTCGCAAAAGGCAAACTGCTGCCCCCAGGTTTTCCTGCACAATGGTGGGATTAGGGAGGAGAATGAGCAGCTCGGTCCGTAGGCAGCGGCTTTGCCTCTTGTTCTCCTGGAAGGGCTCGGGGCGGCAGGAGTCCTCTTAGAAGCTGTTCTCTGCTCTGCTGACGACCCTAATCCTCCCTCGCATCAGGGCCCTGCCATTGTCTGGGCTTTACGAGACCCTGAATCTGTGCTCGAATCTTTCCGTGTGTATTATTAATCCTGTGTCTCCATTCCTGTGGAGATGGATTTAATGAGGGTAATTATGATTTGCAAGAGAAAAACCGCTCAAGCTGCAAATAGTGCCAGCAATTCCACTTTTTCTCTCTATGCAACAGTAACTCTCAAAGCATCAAGAAACCCCGTGTTCCCTGCTGAGGTGGAAAACAAGGTCCTGCAGCTTTACTCCTGCAAGGAGGCCCCTGTTGCTGCTTGCTAAAAGCCAGCTGCCCTGGTCCCTGTCTGCTGGGAGAAATGCTCCCCATTATGTTGTTAAAGCAAGCGGCAGCACCTGCGGATGGGGTGGGAGCAGCTCCCTGGAGCCAGCACCCTCCTGCAGATACACCCAGGGACCTGCTGCAGCCCACCGAGACCCCGAGTCCACCCTGGAAATAGCCTTGGAAGCAACAAATTCCTAAGCTGCAGCTCTGCTGCCCCAGCCTGGTTCTTGCCAGCGTCCCGCTGGCTGCTGAGAAATGAAAGGACCAGGGACACTTAATGATGGGTCATCTCCTGCACCGTCCAGGGGCTTGGTCCTGTTCGGGAGCTCACGGGCTGTTGGAAGCTCCTGTAGATTCTCCCATTAAAGAGAAGGATGCTTTAGTCGTGTTTTTCCCAATGGATTAGTTCTGCATGAACAGCCTAGATTCTCCCAGAGATTTCAATCATATCTGATTTTTCTCATTTCTTCCTTCTCTGTGCCTGTGTGCTCCAGGGGGTCACTTTGAAACCCCGGGGTCTGCTAGAGGCTGTGCTGGGAGAGAGGCTGGGGGGGGGGGGGTGCCAGTGGAGGGAGTGATGAGTGCCCAGGGACACTGCGAAAAGTTTGATTTCAGTGGCCAAGAGTATAGGTACAAAATATTAGGGAGGTCCAAACTAACAGACGCCTCTCCTTGTTTATTCTTCTCTGTCTGCTCATGGCAGCTCATGGCTCCATCGGCCCATTTCTCCATCACCTCTGGGCCGACCAGCGCATTCCTGCAGGTTGCTGAACTTCTATCACAAAGAGAGCATCTTCAAAGACACCAAATCATCTCTGCCCACTGTTCAGCCAGCTTTTCTTCCAAGCCCAGCTCTGTATCTTTCTTTCTTATTTCAAGTCAGTATTTTTCCATTTGTAGCTTGAGTAACACTAACATTTTGCATTAACTCCTATTCCCTCTGCCTTATTTATTTATTTACTGCCTGCATTACATTAAATCTTGGATGTGTCAGCCCCAAAGCCCGTATTTCAGACACACAACAGCCAAAGGTGCTTGGGGGGACTCTGGGATGTGTAAGAGTAATTTTTTTCTAAGGATTTGGCTCAAGATGGAGATGGATTTTCATGGCTTGCCTCAACGTGAAGGGATTTGCATGTACATAAATAACGGTGCAAACTCAGCGCTTGTAGTGCCTGTGTCTGCACCACTGCACGTTAGCGTGGGTAAGGCAAGTCAAAATCGAAACAAACTGTGTCAATAGCATTATAAGAAAGGAGAAATATAATACTTCCCATAAAAATCCATCTTTCCATAAAGATGGATTGAAAGGTGCTCTGCTCCTCCTGGGATAAACTCACTCCCTATCTCTAGAGAGCAGGCACAGGGTTTCATGGCACTGTAAATCCAGCTTCAGGGCTTCTAGCACCAGATAAAAAGCCTCTGTGGCTATACGACATAACACACTGATCCAGTATAAATTCACTCTGCCAGTTCATATTTGCTCAGGCAGTTTTGATAGGCTATGTCTGTATGACAGCTTTATGCTAGATCAGGTATCATCCGTCCTCCTGCAAGCTGCAGAAAACTGGACTAAATTTCTTATTGTCTGCTCAGGGTAGCTCAGCAGCGAGTTTGTGCCGTGCTGATCGGGCTCTCGGCCATGCTGCTTTGCCACCCAGTACTGCACATACCCAGTACCAGGGACTGGATCGCCGCTGTGAGAAACTCATCTGCTGACGTCCTTCCAGGGCTGGGTAGGAATGTTACTAGTTTGGAAGGGGAAGAAGAGGAGAAAGAGGGTATTTTCAGTTTGCAAGCTGTCCTGGTTTTGGCTGGGATAGAGTTAATTTTCTTCCTAGTAGCCGGTATAGTGCTGTTTTGAGTTCAGGGTGAGAAGAATGCAGATAACACACTGATGTTTTCAGTTGTTGCTAAGTAGGGTTTATATCAAGTCAAGGATTTTTCAGCTTCTCATGCCCAGGCAGCGAGAAGGCGGGAGGGGACACAGCCAGGGCAGCTCACGCAAACTGGCCCAACAGGGTATTCCATACCATGTGACACCATGCCCAGTATATAAACTGGGGGGAGTGGGGCTGGGAGGGATCGCTGCTCGGGAACTAACTGGGCATCGATGAGCGAGTGGCGAGCAATTGCATTGTGCATCACTTGTTTTATATATTCCAATCCTTTTATTATTATTATTATTGTCATTTTATTACTGTTATTATTATCATTATTAGTTTCTTCCTTTCTGTTCTATTAAACTGTTCTTAACCCACGAGTTTTACTTTTTTTTCTCCGATTCTCTCCCCCATCCCACTGGGTGGGGGGCAGTGAGCGAGCGGCTGCGTGGTGCTCAGTTGCTGGCTGGGCTTAACCCACGACACAGCATTTCCCAGCTTGCTTGCCCCCCCCCAACACAAATCAAGAAAACACCCCCCCCTTCCAGTTCGCATGCTGAAGAGGATGGAGACCCATGGGGGGGATGAAGAAGCCTGGAGCATCCTCCCTGCTGCTGCCTCCAGCCCGACCTGCCGCGGGCAGCAGGGCCGGACCCCCCCGGCCGACACTAGGGGGGGGCAGAGCCCCGCGGATGCGGCCACGCGTGGGGGGCTGCGCCTCCTGGCCTTAACGAGGGTTAGTTTCAATGGCCAGAATTCCGCTGCAGAACGTGGCTCTTGTTTCTCTTCAACCTCCTCTCGCTTCCAGCCTCAAGCCAGCTGGCTTCATCTCCCTTAAAATCACAGTTTGGTTTTTGTTTTTTTTTTTTCTTTTTTTCTAGATGCATCGTCCTGTTTGTTGCTGGGTGGTCGAGGGCTGAGGCAGCGTCTGGGGAAGCCTTCAGAGCAGCTTCACTCTTCCCTCAGGCCGAAGGATTTTCTTACCATCCTTCCTGACGTACCTTCGTGGTGATTTCTCCCCTGTCCGGCACGGGGATGGGGAGCAGCCGCTCCCTCGCATCTTTGCAGTGGTCCTTTAGGTCTCCTGCCTCCCCTCCAGCCTCTTGTCTTTGAGCTAAATATCCCGCGTACCCCCCAGGTTTCCTTGGACATTGGGATGGAGATGGCACCTCCGCTTTTTAGGGGCAATAGTAGCCACGGAGGTAAGCAGGCGCTTGCAGCAGACCCACATCCCTGCCTGCTGCTGGGATGGCTCCAGCCTGGCCCGAAATGCCCGTTACAGGAGGCATTTGGCAGCCCCTGCTCCCCATTCCCCTTCCCTGGTAAGACACGACTGTCTGAGCCACAGCTATTTTGATACCACTCGTAGCAGGTCGCCGAACAGGTGGGAAATACCCATCTCCTTTTTAGTGTATGACTTGTCAGAAAAATATGCAAAGCGAGAGAGGTGCAGAGGCCGTTCTTATGTATATGAATCGCTCTGACTGCTCTGTATCGGTCTTGCCCCACCTGCTTACACCACTTCTTCAGGTACCTGTGAAATCCACTGAGTGAGCAAGGCGGAAAATGAATGGTTGTTTCCTAAAGCTGTGGGATTTTTGGCAGAATTTGGTGAGGAGCATTATTTCTTAGCACCTTCCTCTTACAAAAGTAGCCCAGAACGTCATAACGTTGTCTGTGCAAGAGCTGTAAGCCTTAAGTCCATTTAGACATTAAAAATGTGCACGTACGTATACAGGTATGCACATCTTTGCAAATGTGCACCTGTGTCTGCAGCAACTTTTCTCAGCTGTGCACTCGCACGAGCCTACAGGTCCCTAGGAAACATGCAGACCAACTTCTATATATATCCCTGCATGCATTTAGTACATGTCTGCTTATATATCCATATGCATGAATAGAAATGAATATGGGTTGGTATTTGCAAGCTGTGCATTATTATGTGGCAAGGATGAGTGCGGTGTCTTGGATCCTGTTTCTGTAGGTGCTGTTAAAAACACAGAACAAAAGAGAGTAACCTGTGAGTGGAAGATGCTTGATGTGCAAGGAAACACGACGGTTTATACGGCGGTTCATGAGCTCGGCAAACCGAGGGGCTGTGCGCTGCCTTGTAGCTGTCACAGCCAAAGAGGGTTTTGGGCAGGGTCCGGGCGGTGGTGATGAACGCTGATGTTAGCAAACGCAGGGCAGGCTTGTTTGAAAAGACATCAAATAGCAGCAGTTTGGCATCATCGACGTCAGGCGGTATAAGGCTGACACAGGGGGGTGGGGGGTGGGCACATGCGATGTGCAGATCTGCGAGCAGGAATGGGGGCTGTGGGGATGGTAACCCCCTTCCCAAATTAAGGGTGCCCCGTGGAGCGGGGTTGGTGCCTCCTGGTGAGGAAAACACAGCTTTTCCCCAAAATATCATAACTATATTCAGCCCCCAAACGTATGTGTGCACATTAATGCTCAGCGTATCCTAAAATAAATGCATCCGTGGCATGTACGTCTGCACGTACTTCACACTCCCACGTCTGCTGAGATTCAGGACCCAGGTCTGCTCAGCCATAGAGCACTGTGAGGTGTTTTAAACTATTTCCTTCTTTTTACAAATCCTCCTCCTATTTTCTAATACACTGAACTATGAAATTAGGAGCCTGCATGGCAGGCGCGTGAGCCCTTGTCGTCGGGATCTTTCCTGAGTGATGGGAGATGTTTGGCAAAATTCAGAACCAGAAGAACACTCACAACCACATTTTTAACTTATTAAACAACGATTGTCAGCTACTTCCTAAAATTGCTGTATTTTCATGTTTGCTTTCAGACCAAGGATGTGTACCCCCTGTGCCTGCGGCTGGGCCGGTGACTTGCCCTTGTGCCGTGTCCCCAGCGCTGCCCATGCTCTCTCCAGGGTATATTTTACTCCCCATCATAACACAAGGTGCAAGGAAATCAAACGGAGCTGATGGGGCTTATAACGGCAGGTTAGGGAACAAGGGAAGCATTAACATACACCTCCCCGTAAGCCTGAAACGGTAGGCTCCCAAAATGTAAATCTCTTCTGCTTCAGGGACTTCAATGAGCTAAGGATGAGGTTTGAACCTCAAACTCTTCAAAGCTCAAGCCAGGAGCTCCTGCTGTTTGCCCAAAGGAGTAACGTCATCACCTGGCTCCTGGGAAGGGAAAATCAGCAATTAGAGGGCAAACGTTGGTTGCTGGGACCACGGTCTGGAGGTTGGGGTGAAAACCTCTGTGTTCGCACCCCAGGGTCTGTCTTGGTGCTTCTTGCAGTCCTGGTTCATGCATCGCAGTTTAAATAATGTTCCCTGAGCCCCAGGAGAGCAGTCCAGCCCCCCCCAGGCTCCCCCAGCACACCCGGTTTCTCTCTCGGCTCTGCTCTCGTGACTGCCCTGCTCGAGCTTTTTGCTTTTGATGGAAACCAGCTCACAGTGGACAAAAGGATGCCTCTGAAACTCTTAAAAGGAGCCAAAATAAATGAATCTATAAATATCTTTGTCCCTAACTATTCATCTCACTGTTGCAGATGTTCTTTGGCATTAGAAATCCCCTTGGCCCTTTTTAGCTTGTACATATTTAATGGGAAATTAGGTGTTAAATCCTCTGTCTCCTCCCTGGCTGCAGGAGCCCTCTCTGAGGTTAGGCAAAGGTTTGGCCCAAGGCCAGGCGCAGGATCAGGACTCAGCATTTCTGCGGTGAATCTGAGTGTTGGCACCTTCCTTTGGGAATCCTGGCTCTGCTTTTTAGCCCCTCTTGCCATAACCAGAGGCTGTAGAGAGCCAGAGCCGCCGGAGCCAGACTCGGTACCCGGCCAGGGAGAATGGGGCATTACCTGCTCCATTTACCCCTGTTGTTCACCAGCCCTAAATATCTGCCAGAAAGGTATAATTTTGTAATTATTTCCCTTTCATTAGCCCGGGCTGCAGCTCGTCAGGAGGATCCTACAGGCAGATGCTGCCACTCGGCTTTTCCCCCTTTCCTCCTTCTTTCCAGCTTTGAAATCCGGAGAACAGCTGCCCAGTTGGATTCATTTGCTTCCTCAGAGCCACGCAGCAGCCGAGGTGAACTGGAGTCCGACAGAAATATTTTAGCGGTGCTAATTACGGCAGCACCGTCAACAGCGAGCCGAGGTTTGTCCCTACAGCAGAGGTGCTTTCTCTCCCTAGTGTGCAATAGGAATTAACGGTGAGGGACCCAGATCAGCAATTAAAATGCAACCGAAACTGGAGGCAATCTGTGACTTGCAGGGAATGAAGGTGCATGCGGAGAATCAGCTCCCTGTTGCATCCTTGTGATGCTTTTGGTGAGGCAGGTAAGGTCCCAGCTGATGCCCCCAGTGTGGCCCAGAGGGTCTCTCCTGGGTCTCTGGGAGGTCGCCCAAAGGAACCGGGCCACCCAAACGTCCCCCTCCCCAGCTCGTGCCTCCATAAACCTGCTCCGCAGGGAGAGACATCACTGCCTCTGTGTTTATTACAGGTCAGGCTTTCCCAGCCGCCGGCTCGTGGCTGAGAGGGCCCTGAATCAACGTGTGATTTATGGACCTGAGCGGGAAAGGGAGAGTTTTTCTGGCTTGCTTTTTTGGCTCCGTTCAGGGAATTCTGCAGGCAGTTCAACCCCTAAATTGGGGAATAAACCAGACCCCTCCGTGACCCTACCAGCTTCGCCCTGTGCCTGATCCTTGCCGGGCGCTGGGGTGGGCTCAGCGCGGGAGGAGAGGCAGAGGCTGGAGCATCTCTGAGCCCCGAGACCCGCACGTGGTCACCGCACAGCCCTTCCGTGGGAACATCCCCGGGCGCTTGCCCCGGTGAAAGCGCCCGACGGTTTGCAAACCCCTGCTTCTCCGGAGCAGAAAGGAGAGGAGAGGCGAGGGACTGGCAGCCAGCGGGGAGCAGATCCCAGCCCCCCCAGACCTCAAGGTGAGGTTGAGGCAGACGTTACCTGCTGCCCGCACCAGCCTTCCTCCTGAGGAGGACAGCACAGGGACCTCGGCACCAGCAGCAGCTCCTCTCCTGGATGCAGACCTGCTAGGGCAAGCTTTTCCCCGTCGCCAAGGCGGCCCTTTTCCCACCTCTAGAGGAGAAAGCAGCAGCAGGCTCATCTCCCTCCCCAAGTGGAAGCTGGGAACTATTTTCCTCTTACAGCATCGCTAATGAGCATCGATTGGGCTCAGCTCCCTCCCTGCCCGGCCAGCGCCGCTGCCAAGGGGCCGTGGGAAGATCGATCCACGGCGTTCTCCTGCGCCGCTCCCCAGAGCCCTTCTCTGTCTCTTTTCTCAAAAAAGAAAAAGGTTTCTTTAGCAGCTGATGGGAAGGGAACAGGGGGACGTCGGTCAGTGCCACAAGCCCAGGCGGTCTCGTAGCAAACGGTGCCGGGCTGCGGGTGGGATCCTGCACCAGCCCCTCGCTCTGCGCTGGTTCCCTGCTGCGGACCGAGGGCTGGACGCTTGGCTCTGCTGCCGAGGCACGGAAGGAGCTTTTCCTCCTCTGTACCCGATGTCGTTAGACTGGGATGCTGCAAAAGGCTAACGGAGAAAGAAGCATTTTAAAAAGAAAGTAGTATTTAATAGGAATAAAGAAGGAAAGAAGTATTAAAAAAGGATAAAGAAAAAAAGAAGTATTAAAAGGGAAGTATTTAAAAAGAATAAAGAAAAACGTAGTATTTAAAAATCAAGGGTTTGCATCCCTAAAGATAAGGGATGGGAGAAACTCATTTCTGTCTCTCCCACTCGCCCTGCTGCGTGGGAGGGAAGTGACTACCAGCACTTCAAAATTTAGTATCTCCTCCAGGCAAAATAACTGCTCACAGAAATCTGCCCCATTTCCATTTCACGTGCAGAAGTGTCACAAAACCCCAACCTCACAAGGAGCTAGTTCGCAACCAGTTTGTCCCCGTCAGGCGTCCCAGCTGCAGGTGTTTCCCAGCGCAGAGCCCGCGGGTGCAGGATTCGGACGAGCCCCTTGGGCAGCCGGGGAGAGCCGGCGACGCAGGGCGCTTATTCCAGCCGCAGCGTGGCGAGGAAACGCCACGGCACTGCAGGGTCGAGTCATTTTTAAGGCTGGCTTATTTGCTGCAAATTCCCAGCAGTAAACAGCATCGATGAATGAATTGATTCTGTGCAATCTCCACGTTAGATGCAATTATATCTTATGATCTGGTAAAAGCCAAGATTTATCTCCTCCTTTGATAGGCAGCCTTTTTCTTCCTCTAGTGTTTTAGCCATAAATCTCTCTCCTTCTCATTATAGTTTATCACCATGCAAACAGTTTGGGGAGAAGGATATTTTAAATGCTGAATTAACATACAAATGTAAAAAAAAAAAAACCAAACCCAACCAAAACCCATGCCCTGCAAGAGCAGCATAAATATGGAGAAAAATAATTGTGCATTAATGCTAATTGAAACAGTGAGGGCCTCACTTATACCATTTTGAATATGCATCAATTGAACAAAGAATTAATGGAACTTAAAAAAAAAATCCCAACAAAAGAGCCACCATTTCTCCTTCTTCACCATTAATATTGTTAAAATGTTTTACATTCTGGGAATAATTGTCTGTTTGTGAGTGAGAATTAACCCGTGAGTCATCAGGTCATTGCATATTATTAATAGTTATTATTATTTTCACATTTCCCAGAATGGTGCTAAACACACCACAAAAACAAATCAGACTCAGCACTCGGGGGTCTTTAGAGAAAAATATAACAGCTGCGACCGGGCATCCTGCGTTAAGCTGCTTTAAGTTGCTTCCTTGCCTCAGTTTCCCCAGTGCAGCTGGAGATGGCCGGTCTCTCCTCTTTCACCTTCTTGGCCGGGAGCTGCCCCGTCGTGGGCAGCGAGGTCCCTCCCGACCCACACGGGCACCTTTCTCCTTCCTAAAGCCATCAGCATCCTCCTTGGGTCGAGCTTGACCCCCCGCAGTGCTGTACTCGCGTGCGTGTCTGCGCCCACTCCCAGGCGTTTGAGTAGCTGAAGCCGTTCCTGGTATTGTTCGACTTCCATATGTGACACCAAGGTCTGAGTATTCAATTAAAATCGCTGTATAAATTACTGCATATGCTAATGGAGATGGAAGAAGTTCAGTGTGATAGCAAAGCCTCTGAAGGCGTCGATGGCAGAGTTCAAACGGCCTCACTACAAGGAGTGAAACACTAGCCGGGATCCGGAGTTTAGGTGATAATTAAGATTTAAAGCAGACCACCTTTTGAGGGGGAAAAGCAGAGGGACTGCAAAAATAATGAGCGATGTATGAATAAACTATGAGTGACTGGGAAGAAAGTCGGATATTACTTTATAAAGAGCTCTAATTTAATTAAGATGTGCAGAGGCTCACCTGCAGCGCTCTGCCAAAGCCAGCCCCGGGACAGCGATCCCCACCACCTCCATCCACTCTCAAGCCTTTCCCTTCCCCATCCCTAATGTCTTGATTCTGCAAATTATTTTTGCCTTTCATCCCTAATGTCTTGATTCTGCAAATTATTTTTGCCTTTCATTTGTCTTCGCAGCCATTCATAGAAAACATCCCACCCCTCTCTGGCATTTCCCATCGCAGGTGTGATCCAATCCTGGCATCCCCGCTGCCCTCCGGGAACCAGGCTCCTCTCGAAGCCCAGCCCGGCCGTTCCTCCTTGAGGCTCTGCACGCTGCTGGCAGCCCCGCAGCCCAGCTGGGAGTTTGCCGGCTGCGTCGCCACTCGCTACAGCTTTAATACCTCCAGGCCAGACTACGTTTAGGGGAATGTAACTAGGTTAAAGGAGTTTAAAAAAAAAAAAAAAAAAAAAAAAAAAAGATCCTGGCATGTGAATGTAGGCTAAGGAGGCCACAAACTTTAATCTTCTTCTTCAGGGTGATGAATGTGAAGGAGATGGGAAAATTTGTCCTGTCCAATATTCCCTATACATATTAATTTTTTTCTTCTTTTTCCCCAAGAGTCCCTTTGTGAAGCTGGGAGAATACCTCAAATGGGATGTAAAAATGAACTTTCTCAGGCTGGGTACCAATGCCAAAGCCTTCAGCTAAGTCTGAGCAGCCCCTGTGATGCCAGTGATGAAGGAGCAACCAGTGCCCTGCACGGTCCAGCACACAGGACCCTGTGATAGCATCTCCAAGGGCTGATGGGCTCCCAGCTCCCTCCTTCCACTCCCCGTTTCTCTCCTTTATCCAGCTGGTTTCTCTCCAGCACGGCAGCATCCGTCCCCACCTCTCAGCTGACCCGGGGGTGGCGGGGCAGGAATTCGAGGGGATTTCAGGATTTTCGCGACCCACGTCGCAAGCTCCTCCGAGCAGGTGCCGCAACCTGCGCCGCTGCGAGAGGCGCTGGGCCCCGCTCCGAGGGCACAGATGGTGTTTACGTGGTAGGAATAACCCGAGCTCCCGACTCCTGCCTCAGCTCCTGAATGTTAATCGCGGCATCGGCAAGCTGCCGAATTTCCCCACGCGGGAATCCAAAGTCCGTCTCTCCAGTTTCTTGGAAGCCACCGAGGTGCGTTCCCATCGCTCCCGCCTGGAGCGGTCCGTGGGTGCCCTGCCTCGGCCAGGCTGCGCATCGGGCTCGTCCGGGCTCTCGCCGCATCCCTCGGCTCCGCGGTGCCTCGTGCCGAGCCTCCTGGCAGCGTGTGCCCCTGCAGCCCTGCTCGCTCCCAGCTGGCTCCCGCGAGGTGGAGCGGGAACAAGCTCCCAGCCCAAAAGGACAGCCCAGGAGCCTGTTTTATGCAGCTCGTTGCAAGGCTGTAACAGCCTTCAGGTGCCTTAAACCCAACCGACCGCTGAGGGTGGTGGGTATAAAATGTACGATGAAGCCGATTTCTCTCTGCTTTAAGCATAGGGTATGGAAAAATCAGGCACTAAAGAGGCTGGCGAAGCTTCCAGCTGAGCTGCAGTGTGACAACAGTCAATTCCCTTCCTTTTAGGAGGCAAAATGCCACGCTCCAGCCGCCTCCTCTGCACATCTCACCTTCCCTGTCACCCGGGAGGTGCTGGCTTTCCAGAGGAGGATGTCTGCGAGGCTGGAGCCTTCTCCAAGCTGGCGCCTGGTCACAAGGTTGCCATCCAGGCAGCTCCACGGATGCTCACAGCACCGTGCATCCAGCTGGCTCCATCCCTCCTGCGGGAGGGCTCAGGGCAGGGCAAAGCACGGCAGGAGAGATTTCCGTCTCTGCGGGCAGCAGATCCCAAACTAAGGCAAACTCAGCCGTGATGCCAAGGTGTGCAAAGAAAACCTGGATCTTTGCCCTTCTGGGGCATCCGTAATGTGCCCTGGAAAGCGGTGGCAAGCTTATTCTTGATGTCCTTTCTGCTTGGCAGGCACCAGCAGCACGTGGGCTGGTGAGCTGCAGGAGCCGATGAGGTCTGCGACAGCTCCGAGACGTAGGACAAATTGCCGGAGACAGTGATGGATGGCTCGCTGCAGCTCGTGCCGTGCCTCTGCCGCTGCTCTCTCGGCTGCGCGGGGTCCGTTGGAGTTAACTCCGGGACAGCTTCGGTGCGGGGTCAGTCACTTCTCCTCTGACCCAGCTGCAAAATTCATTATCCATCTTCCCCGGGAAGCCAGTGCCCTCACCCTGGATAATTCTTACCTAAAAGGTCTCTCTACACCAGCACCGCAATATGGAGATGTTTTTAAGGGCCAGAAACAGCCACCTTGAAAACGTCCTCTGCTTTGTAACCCTCCTTTGAGGATACAGAGCCGGTGAAGGTTCAAGGGTTCCTCTCTTCCCCCACCCAGCCGGTGTGCATCCCACCGCAGCCCGCACGGATCCAGGCGGTGATGTGCTGCACCGCAACGGGAAAGCTCTCGGAGCCGCTTGACAGGTATGAGCCTAACCCAGCCCCACAACACCTGAGGTTACACGGCAGACCCCCCCTCCCCAGGCAGCCTTGCCGGGCGGGGGTTAATGCATTTTAAAATTAGCTCTGTATGCAAAGAAGGGGACAGCTGTTTCCTGTTTATAAATGAAATAATGTTGATTGGGCCTCCTAATGCCGGCTTGCCGTAGAGCTAATTAGCTACCAGACGCTGAGCCTCAGCAGAAGCTGGAAGGGGTCCGATCCCAGCGAGGCGGCTGTCGCGCCGACGAGGGCGGGCAGAGGAGGTCTGGGATGCTGTGAGACAGCCCAGTGCTGGGGAAGGGTTCCCAAGGAACCCAGTTCCCGGGGTGCAGGATTTCTGGGTCTTACTCTGTTGTCATTTACCCTGCATCGACCTCAAATCCTGGCAGCTCTGTCGCTTGCCGTAGCCATCTCTTTGGGCCGGAGACAAAATTCGAATGTGGTATCTTTAAACCATTCTATGCTGCCAACATAATTTTGCTCCCATCTGTTTACCAGGGGGTTTCCGAAGGAGGTCACAGCAGCCCAGCTCCGACTTGGCAGCACCATCCCGCTCCAAACCAGCTCTCCAAAAGCCGTTCTCCCCACTAGTTCGGTGCAGCAGAGAGCAGATTTCTGAAGCCAATACCTTCTGGGGTTTCGGTGCCAGCAGGCAAGAGCTGTTTCCCGGCAGGACTGGGCAGTTCAGAGCCGAGATCAAGGTGCAATGTTTTGCAAGGCTGCCCGTCGGAGCACTTCAGCTCCTGGCAGATGTGACACGGGGCAGTTAATTTGTGCATTTGTACCATCTCTGTGTGCCTTAGTTCGTTTTGCATTGCCCGGGTGGGTCATGGAGCATGTTCCCATGGGAGAGTTGACCCCAGCAGCTTACGAAGCCCCTCTCAGCTGATCCTGTGCCCGAGCCCAGAGCACTCGAGGTTAAAGCAAGCTCAACCCTGTCTGTCTGCATCGCAATTACGTTTCTTCCTGGCCATACAGATGTGACCCCGGGGATTATACTCCTGACTCCCTGGGCTGGCAGCGTTTTGTCTACCTCTTGTTTAAAAACCATGGGGAAGGAGATGCTTCTTCGCTCTTGACCTGTACAGCATCGAACAGAGTGCAAGCCTGCGTGTGGCTAGTGGGCTCTTTTGTGGTGTCTGTACACAGATTGTAAATAGTTTCTTTCAATTTTTTGAAGAATTTGCTGGTAGGACAATGAGGTTGCATGCAGGTAAGCTGTCTGCTGAGCTCCCGCAATTACAAGGCTGCCCCAAAGTGACTATCATTTGCTACAGCAATGTTTTCTAGGCAGCTGAATAGTGGTAGAAGTAGGAAAAAATCAATAGCTACAATCCCATTGGCTTGATTTTACCGATGAGCCACGCTTTCCGCTGCAAAAGCTTCTCTAACAGAAAATTACTTCATGTAGCAGAAGATTTTCAGTTAGCCAGAAACAATTCAGTATGTGCGCAGAGAGAGGTTCAACGTAAAAAAAGCCCCGCTGAACTTCTGAGGCTTTAAAAAGCAAATCCGGTCAAAACAATCTGATTAAATGTGTAGGGCTGCAGTCACCGTCTGCTTAAACCTGCTCCGCTCACTTCTCAGTGGCAGCGCCGGGCTGGAGTAATTAGCAAGGAGATTATGGGCAACAAGAGCAGGAGATTTACCAACTCAAGAAGAAAGTCTGGGGTCTAAATCTTCAGCAGAGCTGCTGCAGACGGCGATGCCTCGTTCTTCACAGGGAAGAGGTGTTTTCTTCTGCTTGTCAGCCTGGTGTCGAGGAGGGCATCAGCCCCTGCCCTGCGCGGAGGTACAAAGGCAAAGAGTGAGGCAGAAATTCTCCCGAAGGTCACGCTGTCTCCTGGGAAGGGCATTGGCTTTGGATGCTAAATTAGCGCTGCTGCTGTTTCAGGTTGCCCCTTTCATAGCTCTGTGCCTCAGTTTCCCTTCTTGCTCCATCTGTCTTGCCTGTTTAATATGTGAATTCTCTGCCAAAGGGCAAGCCCTAGCTGTGTGTGTGAGCCGTGCCTCCATCACAGCATCCAAGTATGAGCAAAACTGGTCTCTAATAATAGCAATGTAATCAAGAAACTGGGCTATCACTGGGTACTGAGATACTGGATGTGTGGATTTAATAATACAGCGGGGCAAGGCATGTAGGACACCTCCTCGGGAGCCTGCACTCCTCTGCTGAGGCTCAGTTATTAAGTCTCTTTAGGGTCTGAACTAAAAGAGAGTTATTCCCTCGCAGGTTGGGCTTTGGGGTACTCAATCATTTCTACGCTGCAGTGCCCAGACACTGAGCCAGGGAAGCAGTCCCAGCTCTTCCGAGGAGGCTCATCAATAATGCACCAGCAATATAACCTTCAGCTTATTCAGAGGCTCCCGTCATTCACCCGTCAGGGGAACCCATTCATCCCCCAAAGCACGCGCTCGTCGGGAGCCTGGGCTTGGCCGTTTGTTATGGGCTTTGAGCAAACTTTCAGGGTACTTTTGACAAGCTGCTCCTCGCCTCCCCCCTTCTGCCTCCCTGCCTTTCTCTTCCTTGCTGAGCCGGCATCTTTCCCACGTGCTGGCTGCACCCTCGGCATCACCAGGGCTTGGGCTGAGACGAGGTCACGGTGCTCCTGTCCGGACAGCCGTGTGTCTGTCCACGTGCACTCATCCAGGCTGCAGCACAGCACGAAGGTCAGGGGGATCGGGGCAGGACCAGCCCAGGAGCTCGCGGTCTTCAGCTCCTGGGGATGGGGAAGGGTCTGAATACGTCTTGGTTCTGCTGGGGAGAAACAGTGACTCTGCCGCTCCGGTCTTCCTATCTTCCAGGCTATTTATGCAGCACACATCACTGGTGGGAGAAATGACGGACCTGGGGATGCCGACGGTTATAAATCCCAAGGATTTTTGTAAAGATGGGCCGGCACTGCTCCCTTCCCCGTTGCAAAGGAGGCACAGGGGAGTGAAAGCGAGCTCATGGCAGGGCTTCGGCAGAGGAACCGGGGCATGGCTGAGACAGCAGAGAGAGGGGGCAGAGATGGCTTTTATGGAGGATAAATCACTGTCACAACATGTAAATGAAGATCACTCGGTGTGGGTGGCTTCTCCCAGGCAGTACAGACAGCGTTATGGGATCAAGACCCAGACGTTTAAAAATCAAAGGGATTTGACTCTTCTTTTAGTATCTGTCAAACACTCTGTGCTGGGAAGCCTGCCTCTGCTCAGGCTGAGCCCAGCAAACGCCTCCTGCAACGGCCTCAGCTGCGTGGGGAATGGCTTGCGTTGCTCTCCCTTTCTCTTCCCACAAAATCTATTCCCAATACGCTGCTGACTAATTTCCTGCCTGCTTCTTCGCTGCAGCTGGCAAATGGCTGAGAATGACCTGGGAAGGCTGGCTCGCCTTCCAGACGGAGACTTTGAGTAGCCAAGCAGGCGTCCTGGGGACAAACCTATTTAGAGCCACTCAGTGCCATCAGATTCACGGCAGTGGGTAGAAATTGCTGGTCAGGGGAAGCAGAGGCCAAAATACAGTTCGTGTGTGCATTTGTGCGCAGTCACAGTACGAGTCCCCAGGAGTGCACGGGTGTCTCCGTTTCCCTATGCAGCAGGCAGCGGAGGAGCAGGAGCCCAAGAAATAATGACAGCTCCCATCCCTCACCGTGGTTAATGCTCTCCTGGGATGGCTACACCAACACTACAGTCAGGGCAAGAGAAGGGTTGGATACTAGTATCATAAACCCTGTCTGACCTCACACATCAGGGCATCTGCAAGGGGTCATGAAGGGTATCATCATACTCGGTATATGTTAGGAAATTATTATGGATATTGATCTGCGTCTGGGTTGGGATTACTGGAATTACCTTCCTAAGTTTGTGGAAAGTATTTGCAATACTGCAAATACCTTCTTTGCAGTATTGAAATAAAATGCTCCTACCCCGTGAAAGAATTAGCCTCGCTAATACTGCAAAGCTGCTTAATGGCAGATTTGCCTCCTGTAGCAGACTTGCAGCATCACGAAAACCCAGCTTGCCTCGTACGCCAACACCACGGGCAGCCGTGCCCGAGCTCGGCATTGCTGGTGTCTGGCACTGTGAACCTGCAAGATGGTGCCCTCTCCCTGAAAACATGCGAGAGCCCTGCCCCAGCACAGCCCAGCTCCTTTCCTTCTGTTTTCTTACAGGAGGGACTGGTTTCACTCCTGTACAGACAACCCCTCTGGCCTTTCAGGCTGGCCCCCTGTAGCACACAGGGTACCCAAACGAGGCAGCTATGTATAGCAAGGTAATCTGCACTGTTTAAAATTTTCATGAGGATATTACAGGAATCGAGCAGAGCCCATCCATCACCTAAATTATGTTTCTTACTGTGAGGGTGCCATGCATGTAGGGAGCTGAGCAGAAGCAAGGGGATGGAAATATTACAGGCAGTTTTTGTCACCATTCCTTTTTCAAGAAAAAGCTGCAGCAGTGACGGAGCCACGGGGAAAACATCAGGTTCCCTGGACCTGCTCAGACGAGACTGCAGGACTCCCCAGCCCCTGGTATAGAGGGGACACAAAAGATTTTGTTGGGACCTAAGAAGTGGTAGATGATGCTCGTTGAGCTGTCCCAGGGAAGGGACAACGGCCTCGGGGTTTCACCGGAGCACAGGGCTCACCTCTGGTGCCGTCCTGCTGCCTCTTCCACTTAACCTTCTGCTAACCTTATTTCTCGCTGAAAGGTGCAAACATGCCCCTCCAATTTTTGAGGCTTAATTTAATAACCCTGCTGATGTGCACTGAAATCCTTTAATGGGAGAGAGGCCAAGGACTGCTGCATAGGTGAAGGATTTCTAAGAAGCCACAGCGATGTGTTCAGTAATAAGCTGAAATGACTGTTTAAAAGGGCAAATGGAGCAATGTTTCCTGAGAGTAATTCTTGGACACAGCACGCCCCTGCCTGTACACACCCTTATCTCTCCATCTTTAGGCTGAAGGGCTAACATACTGTTATATTTAATTTATAAAAAGAGTAGTGGTAAATCACAGCTAGGAGAAACCACTGTTTCAGTCCTTTGCTTTCCTGCTTGTGCTTTACTGTACACACAATCATTACTCAGGGAGTTTTCCGTAGCTTCTTTTTACTGTAGCTTGTATTATTTTAGGATTGCAGATGGTTGTTTTCTGGATAAGTTTTGGCTTTTAGGGATTTATTTTAAAATACAAAAATTCTAATTAAAAACATCTCTTGAATTTTTGGAACAAGCCAGCTATTGACAGCAGGCCACGGATCTCCGCAGCGCCCGTTACTGCAGGCAGCAAAAGCAGCTGGGGCACCGCGCAACTCACCGCAGCGATGCAGGAGCTGGGGGTCCCGCGCGATGCTCGTGGCGAAGTCCTCAGCTGTCCTTCGCCTGCTTCCCAGGGCCCTTTAACCCACAGCTCCGACTCACGAGTGTCTGAAAGAGCCTTTTGTAGAGGCAGGGATTTTCCCAGAGCTCCCGCTGCGCACAAGCAGCCCGCAGCATTGACGGGGCTGGGGGACACGGAGCGGTGACACCTGGAGCCACCAACCAGGAGATAAACCTGCCGAGCTCTTGTCTACATCCTCATCTGCTTCACCTTGTGCTCACATCTGCCCTCCCCATCACCACGGCTCTGCTCCCAGCTCTCCGGGGCTGCTGGGGGAGGCAGAGCGGGTTATGTTGGGCTGCACTGTTATCGTAAGAAGCCAGGCGAGAGTCAGGGCCACGCAGCACGTGCATTTTAAATTGCCCTAAAAATGACTTGGCTACAGGCTTAATGAAGTGTTAATATATGAAAATCTCCCATTAAAAAGCCAGACTGCAGAGGCTTTTGATGACTGGCTGGCCGGACTCTGAACTAAGACCAATTAGATATGCAAAGTTTTTCCAGAGACCTTTGCTTCCGTGCCTGCCAGCCTGCTCTCCCCGCTGCTGCGCTGCTTCTCTCATCATCTTGGTTTTTTTCCCCCAAAAGGTGCTGGGTTGAAGCTCCAGCTCCACGCACAGGGCAAGCGCTGGGGTTTGCACCGAGCTGTGCTTTGCCGCGCTGGTTCGGCTTCAGCCTCGGGAGCGAGCCGGTGGGAATCTCCTCCTGCGGGTGAGCTGCGGAGGGACAACCAGCAGCCGGGGATGCATCTGCTTTGCTTCTTGGCGATGGACAGGGAGAACACAAAAGGATGCTTTCTGCCTGCTGTTTCTGTGCCGCTGTGTTTTTATCAAACGGCTTTGTGCAGGGATGGAGTAGCCGAGGGAGAAGATGTGGTTGGAGGGTGGGCAGCGGAGCGTGGGCTCGCAGGCACAGCCGGGGCCGTGCAGCCGCCTCCAGCACTCGTGGTTGTGCCGTGCAAGAGCACGACCCAAAGGGATGGGGTACAACCGACCACACTGGGGGACACCGGGGATCCTGTCCTCTTCTGCCATCGTCTCTTCGTGCCTCGTGTCACCGTGGTCCTGCAGTGCCCGGCTCCTCGTCACCATGTGCCTGTTGAATAATTCATTCCCACTGCCCCCGCAGAAGATGAAATAGAAACCACTGTTACTCAGCTCGTTTTTTATGGTCTGTTTCCCAGGGAGGGAAATGGCACATTTACTTTTAGTAGCCGCCATAAAACACACTCTGAAATCCTCCCTCATTGCTGCTGGAGGTGGGCAGCTGGGGCCAGGGCACCCCGGCCAGGCACTTGGGGTGCTCCTGCTCACAGCTGAGACAGCCTCCTCCTCCTCCTCCTCTTCTCAGCCCCACATTAGGTGTGCACAGGGACTCCCCGGCCAGGGCAGCAGCAGTAAAAGTGCAGCAGGAGCCAGGAATGCAGCAGGTGACATAAATGTAAATGAGAGTTAGAGAACAGAAGGATGGAAGACAACCCAGCGAGGCTTCTCCGGAGAATGCCATTCACCTGGCACCCCAAAACATTCCCAGCCTTGGGATTATTTGTTATCGAGACCGCAGTGCTTGGCTGCGGGGTCTGACAGAGCCCCTTGTGTTGGGGCTGTCACAGGCAAGGCAAGACCCTGCTGCGAAGAGAAAGCGATCTGAAGGGACAAACCCTCCGTGGTGGAGGAGGGAAACCAAGGGACAGGGAGCTCGTGGGCAGGATTTCTACGGCTGTTGTAGGTCTGGGGTAAGCACGCGGGATGCTGGACTTGCAGAAGGCAGGAAAGCACATGGGTGACCTGGAGTCACCACCAACTGCTCCTGGGAAGCATCTCCAATGATGCTGCAAAGAGCCAACAGCAGAAAGCAAAGCTGCCTCTGCTGAGCCCCAGGCCCAGCACTTTTGCCAAAAGCCATCTCGACGCTCTTCCCTTGGGGCGAGCCAGTCCGGGCTCCTCGCGTCAGCACTCCTCGCTGGGTTACTCTCAGCTGGGGTCACAGGAACACCCGCAACAGACATTGCAGGGTCTGAGAGCGGCTTTTCCGCGTGTGCAGTAACGATGGAGCAGATAAAGAGAGGAAAGCTGGTATGGCCACTATCCACGGCGCTGCCTTTTCTTCTGGAAAGCATCTCTGTCTCCTTCCCTCCCTTGCCCGTGCTTCACCTCCACGTCAGAAAAAGTTAGGAGGAGGATGCTGTGCCTGGAGGCTGCGTGTGCTTGAGCTGGCGCAGAGGGTGGGCTGAGGGCAGCATGGGCTCCTGGGGAAGAAATGTTGGGATTCAAGGGGCTGGGGAGCTCTGGAGCAGGGCTGACAAGTACTGTGATGCTCCTGGATTTCAGAAGAGCATTTGAAACTGCAGCACGGGAATGAGCGAGCTGCAGGAGCCGCAGAGCAGAGGAGCCGTCACTGCGGGTTTGAAACCACCTCTGCAAGCACCAAAGTAGAGACGTGCTTTGATGAAGAAAAATCCTAAATTTCACGGCTGGGGAAGACCGAATGGGACACCCTAATGGGTTCTCTAGGTTTCTATTTATTTACCTGTGCCCAGGGAACAGGATTCCCTTGGGGCTAGAGGACATGCATGGGGCACACAGGTTGTCTGCTTTGCCCCACAGCCGGCGTGGTCCCCCCACCACTGGGGTCACCAGCCAGGGCGACTGTCCCTGCGGGGACTTGACCGAGTCATGCTGGCACGGAATGGCTCTTCCCACTCCCCGGTGTTTCGGACCATGGCAGAAAGTCCCTTTGCCGCGCTGGCTGGTGAGGACAGTAACCAAGATTTATGAGGTCTCCAGTGTCCTCATACATTGGTGCTGGCAGGAGTGGGGTGAAGAGAGAAAACACTATTGATCACGATTATAAATGGAGGCAGATAGATGCGACAAGCCCTGGGATGGGATGGGGAAAGAGGGGGGTCCCCCAGGTCCCCCTACACCGGGAGCAAACCCCGTGCTGCCACGTGGCCACAGTGCCCGAGGTTTGTGCTGCCTGTTCAGCTGCCGGCCCCAGGCTGAGCAATCCCTGTCAGCACACACGCTGAAAGCGATGTTACAGGCTCCTGAGTAAGGAAAGTCAAATTAAAAAGTATTATCAAGACAAGAAATTTATGCGAAGCCTGATTCAATTAACTCACCTATGTCCCTACTAGTTACAGTTGTTAAAAAAAAAAAAATCCCCTGGGATTAAGAGAGGAACCGAAGCTGAACCTCTGCACCTGGGCTATAAGGAGAAGTGCTGCTGGGATGTCCCCAGGGGGAAAGGGGGAATTGGGGCTCGGGAACCGCTCATGGGCACGGCCAGGAGCAGCTGCTAGTCCTCGGCACAGCCTGGCCACGTCTCTCAGCAAGCACTGCCCGGGGTGCTCAGGATGAGCCCCGGCACCCCCTCTTTGGGTGTCAATGGGTGCAAGGGGCTCCAGCCAGACGGGCAAGGGATGGCACAGCGGGTGCTGTGCTGGCTGCGGAAGCAGCCGTCGTCTTTTTCCTCCTCCCAGTACATTTTTGTGCACGTGAATTATTTATGCAAATTTCTTTGCTATTTATAATATTCAACAGATAGCTTGGACAAACAGCCTGCAGCTATGTAACAGCAATGCCCACTTCTTAGCTAGCGCTTGTCGTTCATAGATGACAAAGAGTTTTACAGATGAGACCAGGCTTTGGTAATAGGATGGCAGAAGCTGTCCAGTTGTTGATTTCTGCCCTGTAGACCACGTACCCCTTACCATATGTGAATTACTTTTATAAAGTGCATGAACTATAGCTAAGAAAAGAAATATTATTGCTAGTGAGCTCACATTTACTGTCCAAGATCCTATACCTCCATTAAAATGAATAAAGGCTGAATATCACCCTTGTGGAAACCCATGGCTATATAGATACTATATTGTCTAACTATGAAGTACATTAATCTTAAGGAATTTTTTTTCTGATTTCCTGAATGAAACTTTTAAATCAGATACATAACAAATAACGAGCAAATCTGCCGCAAGGGTAAAGAACTGGATAAACTATGACTCTTAGGATACAGGATCTCAGATGAACAGCAAGCAAACAGGGCACAGGAGTGCAGCCCGGCATTCCCCCGAATGTGCCTGGACTCTGCCTGCCGCTCCTGGGGCTCTCTGGGCAGGGCTGAACAGCTGAGCATCACTCCAGCACCTCTTCAGTCATCCAGCTTTTCCAGGCTTCCTTCTTTTGTTTTCTTCAATCGAAGAAGAAAAAAAAGATGCAGGCAATTAAATAGCCTCTTCTGGTCAAATGACTTTTCCCTTCTCTCGGTTTTAATTACTCAGGCAGGTCTTTGCCTTGGTAGCAAATCCATTTGCATAATGCCTGTTTTGTAGGAATTGCTTTGTTTCATGAAGAATTACCCCGAATGCAAGTCGGCATCTTCCGCTTTCACAATGTGTCCTGCAAGAGCGCGCAGGCAGTGACTTTATGAGTCTGAACACAGCTCGTCCCTCTGCAGAGCCATCTCCTCATCCGCAGCAGCAACGTAGTCGAGAGCATCGGTAGGAGTTGGCTTTTATCAAGAGTTAGGAGGAAAATTGTTTAGGGGGGAGGTAACTATAGACATCACCTGCTGCTCACCGGGCTCTGAAGTCCCCGGGCAATACAGGGAAATGTTGCTTATAAAAACTGAGCGGTGATTTTGTCTTCAAATCATTTCTTTGCAGCCACCTGCTGCTTTCCACCTGGGATTGTCGGGCTTTGTGTAAATAGAAATTAATCCTGATGATACTCTTGTGAGACAGCTGGCGTTATACTGAAATGAAGTACAAGGAGGTTTGTGGCCTCATTGCAGAGGCAACGGGTGTCTCGCGCCCTGTGCAAACCCAGCCTTCTCCCCCAGTGGGGATGTTTTGCAGAACGGCCGTCCCAGCACAGCTGGCAGGTGGGGGGATATTTTTTGCACATAGGTGATTAAACCTCTCCTTCATTCAGGAACCAACCTTGCAATAAAGCTGCTTTGCCACCGTTTCTGGCAAAAGAAGAAAGAACTGCATCAAAGCCCATGGCTTTTAATTTCCTCCTGTACAACAAGAGACAGCGGACGGTAACCCGTGTGGCAGCAGGGCAGCTGGCACTAACAGCGTCCTCTGCAATCCCAGCACTGACGCTCATTTACTGCCGCACAAAGGGAGAAGAATAACGCGTATGAAGCCAGCGCTGGATGCACATCCCGCTTTGCAGGCCATTAAAACATGGGAGCAGTGAAAGAAATGGAATCCAGCCAGAGAAGACAGATGCTATTAGGATAACTCTCCAGAGAAAATCAAGCCCGATCAGTGTGAAATCGATTTCCCTCTCCTCTCCTGAGAGGGTTTTCACAGACCTGTGTATCACCAGTCCTGACAGCAGGAGCCCAGAGAGCAGCGAGGACAGGGGTTATCCCCACAAGTCAGAACAAAGCGGCTCTGTTATCTCTAGATCAGCGCCCGCTTTCCAGCGCCAATCCCCAGTGCTTTAAAGGCACTTCAAAGCGTTTGGTGTGTTCAGCTGAGCAACGGGGACATCATCGTGTGGCCCACGCAGAAACGGAGAGCAAGAGATGGATCCCTACCCTGCCACGGCAGCCCTTCCCCGGGGAATGAAATCCCAGATGGGAAACATGGAGTTAGAGGATGAGCCGGGCTTCCATGTGAAGCCAATGCTCAGAAGTCCCACCACAAAGCCCAGTGAGCTGCAAAGCACTGGCGTGGTTTTAAGTGCCCACATGGCCCTTATTGGCCATTTCCTACAGCAAGTGGGACTGTAGATTTCTATACTTCCAGAAATCCCAAGGGTTTTGCTTTCCAGATAGCCGAGGGATTGAGGAGGCACCGAGCGCTGCTTGCCTGGAGGAGAGATAGCTGAAGGGAGACTCAGGGACCATCACGGCTGGCAGCTGGGAAGAGAAAGGGAATTAATTCACTGTTCTCCATGGCCGTTTTAGGTAAGACAAGCAGTCGTCAGGTTAAACTGCAGCAAGGGAGACTTAGAGTAGATACAAGGGAAGATTTCTACCTTAAAGTAGCCTCAACAAGCTCTTTAAGTCCCTTCCTCTGTGTTTCAATAAATCATAACATTTATCTTGTAAAGATCTTTAAGCACCTAAACTCCCAGAAGATTTCCTAGCGTGCTCTCCAGCAGTGCCTAATGCCCCATGACATCCATTAGTAGCAGGCTCAGCGCTCGCAGATATCCGTCTGCGGTGCAGGCGTTAAGCACAAAATGCTGTTGAGATTTTTGACCTAAGTCCCTTTTGAAAAGGGAAAACTCAGCCCAAACTCTCTCTGGCTTGCAGTCTTTCATTCTGGAAAGAAATGTCAGCGTGTGCTGTGCTCCCCCAAATTGCTCTTGTAACCGGAGGAGCCTCTTTGGTACCCGTATTCTGGCCCTCTGGGGCCGCCCCGTAACGATGCTGGTGGGCTGCCTTCGCCCACAAGGGCTTTGGGCAGGACAGGGCTGGCTTGAAAACTCCGTGCTTGGTAGAGATGGAGATTAAAACACATAGGCAGCAACTTTACTACCACCCAGGGACCGGTGATGCCCCACGCTTGACTCTCAGCGCTGCTAGCACAGCTTTGCATGGTGCTGGCAGTGCTAAGGGGGCATCCGCTGGCAATAAATGTAATTTACACCCACCTTAGAGCCCCTTTACACGCTCGGAGCAATGTACGACAGGGTCAGCAAAGCCGAGTCTTGTGAAAGCAGATGGAAACGCAGCCTCCAAAGCGCTTCTTACCTCAGATTCAGCAAAGCACTTAAGCGTGCAGTGAAATGCCACCAAATTCAGCGAGTACAGGGAAACCGAGCGCCTGCTTTGCTGAGCTGGGTGAAGCAGCGGCAGGGCAGGGCTGGGCTACAGAGGCGGCGGCAGCCCAAGAGGTGCCGAAATCCCATCCTCCCTCCGTCTCCCCATTGCTCAAAAAGCAGGCTCTGCCTCCCAACCTGTCCTCCTCGAAGGAAGGACTCCAAAGATCGTTAGCCGTAATGAGGACATCTACACAGGAGGGATTCAGAAGCATCTTCCCTCTTCTCTGCTTGATGTCCCTTTTTAAGGAAATGCACGTTTAAAAAGAAAAAAAAAAAAAAAAAAATCCAAAACCAAAAGCAGAAACCCCCAAACAAATCAAATGAAGAGAGGTAATTCCTCGCTGTTTCTTCTCTGCCAAAAAAGTTTCTAGAGGAAAATTCTCATGATGGACACGTGGTTGTACCACTGTTGACAACAAAACATTTCAATGAGTGTATTAAACCTGGCATCCTGTCAAACTTTCAATTTCTGAATGATTGTGCTTTCCTTAGAGGAAGCACAGAAGCATTGCACTCAAAAATTACTGTTCTCTTCCACTGGAGAGCCAACAGGTCTAATTATCACCCAGATCTGCTGAGGCCGGGTGGCTTGTCAGCGTAATGCTACGGGATAATTGAAGTCCCAGCTTTCTTTAGCAGAAAGCAGCAGCTTCTCATTAGAACAGAATTTTCAGATTTTTGATGCCCTCTCCAGTCACGGGAGTGAAAAACCTGCCAGGTTTCGCTGCTGGCGGGACTAGCCTGGGTGCTAAAAACAAATTAAAACCCAAACTGAATATGCAACAAAAATAAAAGCCCCGCTCGCAACCAAAGGTTTTATGGCAGTAGCAGAGGTGCCGGGTCCCACGGGTACCGCGCCGGCGGTGTTCGGCGAGAGCCGGCAGCCGAAGGGAGTGATGGAAACTGAGAGCCCTGGCTCCCCTCCCCGCACTGCTCCTCGTGTCAAGGTAAATCTAAGGTAACACCCAGAAAAGCTACTTGCTTTTTATCATCAAGCAAAGCAAACGAGCAGGGCCCCCGGGACACAGGGGTTTGCAGGAACCCCCATTTCTCAGGACATTTACCCAGCACGGAAGGATCCGACCCCGCTTAGTCCTGCACCGCGCAAACGGGAGAGCAACGGCACGCTGCGCACCGTCGCCGCAAACACCGCAAACATCATCAGCAAAACCCCCCGTGTCCGCAGCAGGGAAATCGGAAAAATAACTCTCCCAGCGATACGTTCGTCGCAGGCCGCCGGGGTCTCGCTGTACCCAGGCACTTTTTTCACCTGCGGACCGTAGCGGCAGACACTTAATAGCGGGTTTGTCCGCCACCTCTGCTCGGCGCTGATAAGGCATCGGCGGTGGGTGGACAGGGAGCTGCCGGCATCAGCACCCACCGGCATCAGCACCTGCACCCACGGACATCAGCACCCGCTGGCACACACAAGATGCACTTTGATGCATGCACGCTAAAATATAAAATTATACCCTATACATATATATAAAAAAAAATATAAATATATACCTATAAATAAAATCAACCAGGCCACCCAGACCTGCACACAGCACCACACGTTCGCAGTGAGCCTCAGACAGACTCGCTTGCAGGGACACCGTAAAAATGGGGTTTTAAGCCGGGACTGACGGTGCCGCTGCTCTTGCTGGTGTTGGAAGGTTCAACTTGGGTTGTGGCCAAAGTCTAACTGGGGTAATTATATTCTGCTGCCAGTTTAAAAAGCCTCTACATGTTTATAGGGATAGGGAGAGATATGTATCTATCTAGCGTGCATATGCGCAGATAACAGTAAAAACAATAATTCCGTTAGCGTTAGCTACACAGAAGCATTTAAACCTTCTTGTTACACATTCGAGCAAGTAACGCATTACTAACCGCTTTTCCCCCAGCGCTGGAACATGCCCGTGTCGTATTACAACAGTAAATTTGCTTTGGCTTTTGCGTTCGGGGTGTTGTAATCGCACGTCCTCTCCTCTGGCCCAGACGCTGCATCCATTTGATAATGCTGGAAATTGGGCAGCCAAACTTCCCGGCAGCGCAGGGCTGTAATCAGATGACACAGTCCTGTATTGCTGGAGATTACCGTTCCGGCACTGGTAATTAGGAGGTTTTCGGCAGTCGTACTTGGCAGACACCGATGCCTGCGTTTATCAGCAGGGAACGTGTGTTACAAATCGGGCTAGGTGAATAATTGATTTTTTTTGGTGCTTAAAAATCTGGAAATATTTTTTAGAAAGTGAAAAAAAATGATGCTTAAAAAATTAGAGAGCTGGTGAGAATAAATGAAAGATTTTTTTCAACATCAAATTAATTGTTTTTGCTTTAGATGAAAGTGTTTTTCTAAAGGAACCACAGCATACCAAAGAACATTTTTAAGTGAAACAATACAAATCAAACTGAAAACTACAGTCAAACTTCAAAAATCTGACCAAAAATCTTTTGATGCACTCAAAATCTGTGTTTTGATTTGTTTTCTTTTGACACAGACTTTTGAGCAAGACAAGAGGCATTTGCAGCAAGCTCTGGTGTAACTGAGCCTGAACTGGGCACTGCCAGCGCGACGGGGAGAAGAGGAAAAAGACTCCTTACGGGCTGTACATCTGCAGCCAAAGCTCAACAAATAGCTACAGCTGCCAAATAAATCAGGGCTTTTCCCTTCAGGTTTTTAAATAAGAGTAAACCGTTATTTATGTGAAATATGTGCATTGTTTCATATGCCCGTGGAAAAGGCTCAGCCATTATTACCAATGATCTGATATACAGTTATGTGTTTTTATAATAACAATCGATAAGGTAGGCAGGCAGCGTGCACAGGGGGAACGTATCACCAGGGATCTAATTAGTTTTTATTACTGTAATAACTCAACGGGTGGACCTGATGCTATTAAAAATAATGAAAGCTTTATCTCTGTGATAATTATTTTTCCTTTGAAAGCATGTATGGATGCGTGCCCGCACACACCTATGAACTGGAGAGAAGAGGATGAGCTCAAGCGATTAACTCTCTGAATACGAAATCTGGATTTATTTTGCAACTTCACTTTTAAGCCAAGAACTTAACAGCATTTGGTGGGTGTCACAGGGTGCGTGGAGCAGGAAAGGGACCTCTCCACCATTTACCCTGTTAAATTCCCAAGGGCTCCGGCTTTCCCCCCACCTACCCATCAGCACAGAGAAGAGGTGACCCCGCAGAAAGGCACGCTGCACGCCCCGAGGCCGGGGTGACGGCCGTGGCGGGGAGTTGATGACCGGTGGCCGTGGAGCCCCTGTCCCCGCTCCTGCCGCGGGACAGCGTGACCAGCACAGTGCGTGGTGCGTCTCGGGCCCTGGGCCCGTGGGTGGATCATTTCATGCCTCTTTCCTCTCCTGCCCTTTTCCTGCTGTTTTTTCCTGGTGAGACAGGGACTGTCTCCTCTCCCGTGCCCAGCACCACGCAGCCACGCTCTCGGCTGGGACCACTGGGATAAACATGATACAGAATCATAATCACTACCAAGTCCTTTGGCAGATAAAAAAAAGCAGAAAGCATTTGTCCTAAATACATTGCTGTGAAAGAGACGGGTTCAGGCATTTCTGGGATGCTCGGGGAACGTAACAAGCATTAATGCGCACAGCGGCGGGAGGCAGGAGAGGAAATTACCGAGTGATGGAGGCAGACGGAGCACTAATGCATTCAGCTGCCTCTTTAACCCAGCTAACGAGCAGCAGCTCCTGCATGCGTTGTGACAACACCCGCCCGTCCCTGGGTCGGGGACACGGTGACAGTCGCATCTCCATCACCCACTTCACCGAGAGGCTCAGAGAGCTGGCGGCAAGGTGTGCGCCTGGGGACGTCACCGGGACAGGACGGGGTCTCTCCCCTCCGGGAGCAAAGGGAGTAGCCCTAGGGTTGCCGTTTCCCTGCTCTTTTTCCCCTGGTGCATCTGGTTTCTTTTCTCTCCCCCCGCAGCAGGAACAGACGTGGCCAAAAAAAACCCCTTTGCTCGGCTCCGAGCTGCCTCCCGTGACCCGGTGCCGCAGGGCACACGCGAGGCACGTGGGGCTGCCGCTCCAGCGGTGATAAATCACTGGTGCAAAAGGCCCGTCGGTGCTATCGATAACCTCCTGATCACAATATGGATGGGGTCATCGAAAGCAGCGCGACCACCCGGGGAAACCCATCCCAGCTGGGCTGACATTACAAACTGCTTCAGCCCCGGGCACCGCTGGCCGGCACGGAGCACCCGCGAGGCTGCCAGCTGCCTTTGGGGACCTGATGTCATTTATCTGATGATGCTCTGGGTGAGAGGAGAGAAGGGAGAACATAGGAGGATTAATTTAAATAAATTACTGGGCTTTGGTACCCATCAGAGTAGTTATTAATGAAAGATTATTGCTGGCAGCTTGCACAACTTGGGGGACAGCGACACGATGCTTTGCTGCTGCAAAGCCAGCTCAGATCACCATTTGCAAGAAAAAAGAAGAAATAAAGGAAAAAAAGGAATTAATCAGCATCACGCTGTAGCACATGGCAAGGAGCGCGGGAACCAGGGCTGGTTTGAGGGAGGGACCAGAGCTGCTCTCCAGTTTGGAGAACACAGCTCTGCCCTTGATCATGGTTTGCCCTCTCATACAGAAAATATAACTAAATTCAACATCCCTTCTCTTAAAGGCAGCCGGGTTTTTCTATCACACTTGACTTGCGAGTTCCCTGGGAATTTATGCCTTTTAATAGCTCCATCTACGAGCTCCTTAGCGAAAGCCAGCTCTGGGTGTTAATTTTCTCCCTCAAGACACTTCTCAGATGGACTTGGCTGCAGCACCTCGGTGCCGATTAAACAGTAAGACATCTCCACACCACCTCAGCCCCGCTCTGAGCACACGAGTCGGCAGCTCCGAGCCGGCTGCTCCCCCCACCCCGAGCATCTCTCACCCAGGAACGGGGGGAGCAGAGGAGGAGAAATCTGTCGGATGCTCCAGCACAGCCACTGCTTTAGAGTAAGGGCTCGATCTCACTCTGGCAAGATGGAAGGACAGCAGCTGTGTGCCCTTATACTCTAAAAATATCTTTAAAAAGTTTCTGCAAACTGCAGCTTCTCACCCTTCAAGCGGCGAATGCCCCAGACCCTCTCATCCCCGTGGGCTGTGCCCCCGCAGCCTCGCTCAGCACCTTCTACAGGGAGCCAGAAACAGGATTTGGCCTAAAATATAAAGTTGTATAACCTAATTGCACACATTAAATTACGATCACTTCATACAGTGGTGATTCTCATCTAATTTGGATGAAGTCAAGGGTAAAATTCTCATTAAATTACCTGAGCAGAAGTAGGTGTTCTCATTCGCAAGAAACTTCCATTTCTTTATTTCATTTTGCACATTAACACACCTATTGCCTTATCTTTACACTGCAAATGAGTGCAGCCATTCCTCAATTCTTTTTGTTAATTTTTAATAGAAGCCTACAGCAACCTGCTATGAGAAAGCAGGCAACATGTGGGTTGTTGGCTTTGCCTGATTTATTCTGTTATGCCCTGCCCAGCTTCGGATCTTCTGTATATCACAGTGCAATCCATAAATCTGCTAGCAATTGTAGTTATTCGGTGTGTCAAGCTTCTGCTCTTGCTTTTCTTGCAAGCTTTCAGGAGCTAGCATACATGGGGTGGTGTTATTCCTCCATTCCTCCTTCTCAGCATTGCTGCTGGAGTTATTTATTGCTCTCAGCTCAGGGTAATTGCCAGAAAATGAAGTTCTGTCTGTTTTTGCCAAAAGGAAGAAAGAATAAGGGATTTAGCAGAAAGCCCTGTTTGCTGCACGGTGCAATAGCTGACTCCTCCAAAAGTCCTGATCAGACAGCTGTCCTGATAAAATAAAGTCTGCTCTCCTCCTAATGAAGCCTCTATGTATTCCTACTTAGAGCAGTGGCTCATTCACAATTTGATTTAAAAGAAACCCAAAGCTATTCGGGATTTCAGGCAATCATGAATTTCCAGCTCGCTCGCATACACAGCCTGGGTTAGTTAATGGGTTTGAAGAGAACGAGCTTTGTTACAAGCTCCTTCGTGCTCTGTATCTGGCTGAACCCCACCTCCAGAAGCACGGCTGTGTGCAGGGCCAGATCCTGCTCTCCTGGCCCCTATCTAGGTCATCCAGGGCTGCCTATTATACACTGCCCTTCACCCCAACAGAAACCATTTCCCTCTCATCTCCTCCCTGATAAGAAAGACGTACCCAAGGCAGAAGCACTCTCAAAGATGCTCATACTCTCTCCGTGGCTTTACGCAAAATCCTGGATATCTCCGTCCTTCAGCATCCCTCGCTACAAACCCCAGCAACTCTGCTGCTAAACCAGTTCCCCATAAATCACTCCACAACCCTATGGAGGAGCAGGGCTGCAGAATGTAAGCGTTCAGGTGCTGCCCACCCCTTTCCCAATGCAGTAAATGTCCCCCCGCACACAGGGGCCTGACCCACAGCTATGGGGTGCTGGGGATCCAGGAGCCTGGGGCTTTGCTCCCTCCAGCTCAAACAAGGCAGCTCCCAAGCGAGCAGCAGCACGGGAGGAGGCTGGATGTGGAAATACAATACTTAGTCTCCTGCTGATGTGTATCTTCCCTCCGGGTAATGTTTTTCTGACAAAAAAGTAGAGTCTCAGATGTATGTATTTCTATTCAGAGAGCTCGGGAGGAGGTAGATATGTTTTGCATGAAGTTTTTCCCTCTTGGAAGTGTGGGGTCGGAGTTTTTATTCTTAAGCACCAAGAACAAGTGAACAGAAAAAAACCCCAAAGAAAATAAATTGCAGAGGCCCTTTCCAATGGCACAGCGGGACTGGAGGAACCCAGGGACAGAGGGTGGATGTGGTCGGTCACAAACTGGATGCCACGGTAAGGGCTGGGGGAAACTCATTCCTCTGTGGCCGCTGCCAGGTGCTGTGGCACGTGATGCCCGATGAGGAGCTGTAGGTTATTTGTTACCAGTCCTCCCCGCTGCCCCAGGACCCCCACCACTCAGCCTGGCCTCTCCATTTCAGTCCTAAGTGCTCTGAAGAAGGGTTGGCTCTTAAAAGTTTGCCCCTCCTGGTTCTGGTCCAGGTCCCACCAAGGGGACTGTTCTCAGCAACCCCCTTGCAGCTGCTTTTCTACTTCACTCCTGCAGTGGGATAATGGCTTTCCTCTGCTAAAAACAAATTAGATTTTCTTGTCAAGAGCTAAATTGCAGGACTTTTTCACCAGTAGATCAAAGGGCTTGTATTATTCCTTGTTTTGAAGTGCTCTGTACAGCTAGATGACAGCAGAAGGAATTCACTGCTCCCTGCATAGTGCCTATTCACCCTCCAAAGGGTTTTTATGCTGATGCCTCTGATCAGTAATGAACTTCTCCCAAGGGGGCTATTGAAGAGGTACTAAGATACTATTAGAACATCACCTTCCCTGTCCTTTTAATTTGCAGAGAGAACTAACAGAGGGGAAAATCAGCTGGTGCAGTGGAAAAGACCCCAAAGTTAGCTGCCAGTGGCTGCAAATATAAGGTGATGCTGCATGAAGTCTCCCAGTATTAAGCACAAGTCCCTGAAATGTGCTACCGCTTGGCAGTTTTCAGATTATTTATGGCCTTTTATGCAGGACAAACCTGCCTGCCTCCACAGGCTTCCCCATCAGCTGGCTGGCAAACAAGCTGACATGAAAAGCTTTATGAATAACACATGGAAACAGAAAATAAGATAGATAATACAAGGTAGAAGGGAAGAGAGAGTCACCATTTAAATAATTCTGCTGTATTACCACCTGTCATAAATTATTGAGAGCAGCAAGCAGGCCAAGGTGAAGCTGGGGCACAGCTCAGGGAACGACTTGCTCGGTGGTAGTGATCTGCAGCCTCAAAGCCACCTGGGATCACTCTGGCAATTTGCCTTGGCTGATGTGAATTAGTCTTTGGGTCTAGTCTTAGGTAAAGACACCTACTTCTGGAGGCAGGAGGTCTGCTCTGCAGTGCTGGTGGAAAATGAAAGGTCAGCATCTCCCATATCTCCAACCCTTCCAGCATCTCTCCAGCACCTCCACCCATTCCAAGCACCCCCTTGCACGTGCTTCTCCCACCTGGGAGCTGCAGAGAGCCAAACCTCCCCCTTCTCTTTTCAGCACCCTCTATTCTTTCTCTTCTTTTATACACAGCCTCCAAAAAACCCCCGGCATCCCTTCATCACCAAAGCCGGGGAAATAACCAGGCTACCAGGAGCGAATTCCCCAAAGCCAGATGTTGAACAAAGCCTCCCTGAGAACAGCCACTTATGTGAGATTTCTCTATACGCAATATTAAAAGCAGTTTTAGTAAGGGAACTATGTAAATCTGGTGTGAAATGAGCAGTGGGGGTGTTTGCCGCTCCTCCCTCCCCGACACAAGCAGAAGAACGAGCTGTATGTCCCAGGCCTCTTTTGCTCAGTGACAGTGCAGCTCAAAGCAGGAGCATCCTCCTTGTATTCTTGTCAGTGCCGCAGAGCCGGGCTGGCAGCGGGGTACCGCACGACCGCCTCCAGGCAGCCCTTAAATGACCACAGACATGCTTTTTAGGATGACATGGAAAAATATCCCCTCCAGCTTGTTCTCCCCTGCCCTAATTCTCCCCTTCTGAGTGGGAATACAACACTGTATTTTTCTCTCCCTGGGTTGAAGCCATCAGCTGTGCTGGATTCAGAGAGGCAAGGAGCCTTTTTCTGTCATCGTGCGCTATATTTGTCACCCTGCTGCATTTCAGCGATGTCCCTGTGCTGCTCAGCAGACCCACGCAGAACTCAGAGCAGTATTTTGTTACGAAACAGGGAAAGACGCAGCATTTCAGCATGGAGTAAACCTGTGAGCTCCTCCTGAAAAGTTTTTCTTGAAAGCCCATGAATAGGCCCTCGATGGAGTCAGTGGGCAGATAAGACTCCGCATGCATTTCAGGTCAGGAGCCCAGCATCCTTTAGGAATGCGTTTCCCCAGCCTCCTGTCGCACAACAGGTTGCTTCATCTATGGGTCTTGACTGCCTTAAGGAATCCAGGGAAGCACAGGGAGAAGTTACCCACACACGCATCGATATATGCAGAAAGCAGCAGCTATAGGAGACTTAAATGCTCCCTGTGATGAGTGTGTAACACTCCGTAGCCAAGAGCACCTCTGCAGCGACGTCCCCTGCGTTCACACGTGCTGTTAAAACCCACGTCCTTGCCTTAGACAAGGACGCAGGTCAGCGGCGCAGCGAAGAGGGGGTTTGCAGTCATTCCTCCCACCTCGCAGCCCAGGGCTGATCTTGGCCAGCATCCTAAAAATCTTTAAGCTAACGGGGCAAACTGAGGCAGTGGGTGGCTCGTTACCCAGCAGCAGAGCAGGGCTGAGCCTGCCTGCTCCCAAAGCCCAGTCCTGCGCTTTAACCAACACAAACCACCAGCCCATTCGTCCAAAACACGCGCTATCCCCGTGACCAAAGCAGAGAGAATTATTGTGCCTGTTACCAAAAGAAGCATCGCTTAATTTTGTAAGTGATAATGTGATAGCTACAAATGTTGTCTTTCAGCAGAAACTGCGACAGAATACAGTTATGGGCTGGCTACAGCAAACCCTGCCTGTGCCGCAATTCGTTAACATTGTTGATTTTTCCCCCCCAAGCATATGTTGCAATTTGATTACATCCAAGTAAATCTGTTTGTCAAACATTAATAGCCTCCTTCCATTCTATTACTCTTTCTACCAGCACAGCTATCGCATATAAATTTTTCAAATCATCTCACTCAATAAAGCCAGTCCAAGGGCATCACGACCTGATGATTTCAGATTGTTATTGACATATTTATTGGAGGCCGCTGTGTTGGCAGGGTGCTAGCCGGCACATGAATAAGGATGCAGTTAGCAAGCAAAGGGAGGGAAGCCAAGCACAACAGCCCAGTGAAAAAGGGTGTCGTGCTCTGTTGGTCCAGCACTTGTAATCAGTGACATGCTCCTCTGGTTGTACTAATGATGTGAATATGAAAAAATCTTGTCCTGTGGAATAACATCCTCTTCCTCCTTCCTGTCCCCGTCAGCAATTAATGTCCCAGAACCTCCTAGACTAGCCTGAGAGAGTATTTTTAAGGAGAGATTAAGTCAGGTCTGGGATGTCACTGAGGGCTGCTATCCCTCACGATGCAGGATGCCCCGTTACATGCTGGGGATGGGCCTGGGTGGATTCCTCTGTCTGAGGGGCTCAGCCCCTCTAAGCCAGCCAAAATAATGTAATTATTTTGTGATGCCTGATTTTGACTCCCAAGGGCTGAAGCTTCCTATATTAATATCTGGAATCTCAGCTGCAATATTTCCCTTGCCAAATTTTTCATTCTTAACAACAGGGTATAATTGGTGCTAATTAATATGAAATGCAATAAAGCAAGAATTCCAGTAGTCTCCCTGCTGCTTTATCTCCTCAGCTAAGATTCATTGGTGGCTGCTTAATCTGCACCAAGGCCATAGAGACAGAACCAGCTTCTGCTCACTGGCTTGTTTGGATGGTGTTGGACGTCCCACGGGTGGACACGTGAGACCTGCAAGGGAAAACGTCTGCACACCCACCCGAGAGGTGGAGAGGTACCTGGCTGCTGCGGAGAAGACGGTCACTGGTCCCAGCATGATGTGTCCTGAAAGCTGGATGGAGCCGGAGCTGTGATGAGTTGGTGTCGTCCTTCGTGCCTTCAGATGGAAAACCGCTCATCTTAAAAGGGTTACCCCTCTGCCTAAGCAAGCAGGACTGGATTCGTCCCCAGGGCTACAGCAGCACTGGTGTGGATGGTGTGGATGGTGTGGCTGGCTGACCTTGTCCCCAGCCAGGTGACAGCCCTGAGGCCACACCAAAAAAGCCGGGTCCCTCTTGGGGACAGCAACGTGTTTTTTGCTCCAGGCTGCTGGCGACTGCCGCTTGCTCCGTAGAGATACTCATCTGTGGTACCACAGAGATTGTGACCGAGCACAAATTCCTTCCTAAAGCTTCAGGCTGGTTTGTAAGCACCCGCGCTTCATCTCTGTCTTTCCTGGTTACCGGTGCTGACGTACCAAAGTGCCAAGGGAGCCGGGCTGGGGCTGGGTAGCCCTGTGGGTGTGGGTGAGGACTTTCTAATCAGATAACAAAAGGGTTATGAAATAATTAAAAGGATTAATGAAATAATCAAGTAAAATACAGTCCCTGCCTGGCAGAGCACAGGAGCTGACATGCAGGGTCACGGCTGCTCTGGAGTCTCGAGACCCGGCTCCAGCCACAGCCAGAATGAGCTGCTTCTGATGCAGGTAAAAAAATAAAATCCCTGCAGGCGTTAGTTAGAGGCTGTAACTCAGAGACAGGAAGGAATGTCTTCCAGATCGGATGGCTCTAGAAGGGACAGGAATCTCTAAAGCACAATGGTTCCTGCTTCTCTAGAAAGGCAGTAAAAAGAGAGAAACACGAAACTGTCCTCCAGCTTGCTGTAACGGCCTCTCTCTGTTCTCCTACGAACAGAAGTCATGCATTTCATTTGTTCCCCCCGCCTCACCGCAGGAGCTGGCAGCAATCACGGCCGCATTTGCGGACAGAGGGGATGCGCTCGCAGCCACAGAGCATCACACGAGTTCAGAGGAACTTGTGGCTTGAAATTAATTTTACCATGTGTGAAGGCCATTCCTTACTATTTATGCACATTTGTAGGCTCACTCTGGGACGAAAGCCACCATCCATGTCCGACTATCCATTCCCGGATCCATGCTCTTGAGAAGTGGCCCCAGACCCGGGCCAGGAGCCAGGACCTGGCAACTCTGCTCCTGCAGCCGTCGGCTCCGTCTGGACGCTGGGCTGTGGATCAAAGATCTGCACGTGCCCGAAGGTCCATCCGTGGATCAAAGCCACCTTTTGCTTCTCCAGGGCCATTGCCCGGAGGCCCGTGCTGGGAGCAGACATCTGCCCCGCTCTGCCAGGAGGGACCTGCCTCGGCGCCTGGCAATGAGAGAAATAGCCGGCCGCTCGTCCCTCGCCACCGCTCGCTTGTTTTCCTGTTGTCTTTGATCAGATCTACCGCTGTCACGTCATTTATTTCAGCGGCATCTCCAAGAGCTTGGTTTGTCACTGTTTTCTACTGCAGCTTCCAGGAGCAGAGCCTGGAGAGATGCTTGGAGAAGGGCGCTCTGCTGCCTGCAGAGAGGGTGGAGGAGGCTGGAAGTTCGAGCTGCACATGGCAGCCCCCAAAAACCACTTCAGTGGTCCACAACTACCCCCATCCTTTCTGCCAAGAGCCATCCAGAGCCTAACGTGGGTCTGAATGTGACGAAACTTGCCCCCACTACAAACTGCATTTACACAGCTGCACTTCCCAGTACCCCAGGCCGGCTTCTCGTGCTTCATTAATTCACACAGACTTTTTAACTTCTTTTTTTCCCCTTCCAAAAGCTGCCGGAGCTTAACAACAGATGAAAGATTGAAGGACATGCATAATTAATGGCCTGGCTTTATTTAAATAATTTAATTTTGCCATCACATCTGCATTCTTCAGGTATGGCTTTAATTCTTTAATTACAGAAGAGCGTGCAACAGTGCTTTGCCTGATTAACAGTTGAAAATTAAGGCTAGATTGGAGTGGGGGAGAAGGATGTGTCAATACGGTAATAAGAATATAAAGCAGCTCGATAAAAGAGGGAGAAGTGAAGAGTGCCTTTAGTTCGGCAAATCTATCTACTTTAATAGTCCTATATCCCAGGGCATTTCCAGGAGGATTTCCTGCCCCTCAAGACAGCCTGAGGGGTCCCAGGGGAGGAGGAAGGGTCCTTTGTAGGCTGAAATTCCCCTCGCAGCCTGGGCAAGCAGAGGGTGATGCCCACCCTCTCCTCTCCCTGGTACCAGGGTGGCAGAAGCCCAACGGGTCCAGGCAAACCCCGAGGCATCCCCAAAAGAAAAGCCGACTTTGTACAAAGTTTTGCAGAAATCTTGCTATTAACGCTGAATATAGAGAGCAGAATTAAGGCTCTGGGATCAATAGAAGCTGAATTCTCTCACCACAAGCTGGTATTTTCAACTTCTAGAAAGGAAGAAGAAAAAAATTCCCTGGTCAGTTCAGGCAAGTGTATTTGCCAGCAATTATCCAAGGACCAATACTGATGCCAGCTGCAAAAGATAGCTCTTCCCCTTGGCTCTTTTCCCAGCCCAGCATTGAGCAGAGGTACATCAAACTGGGATGGCAGTAGAAAAGAAAGAAGCAGTAAAAAAACTACAGGGAAAAAAAGCATCTGAAAGAACAAAGCATTGGAGCTTCAGTTTTCTGCATGGCACGAGAACGGCCAATACGTGCCGCTGACACCCCATCCTGGCCGAGCGCTCCTGGGATCTGGGGAGATATGGCGCAGCCGGTTCTGCGGTTCCTCCTGCTCAGGGGTTTTCACTGCCTCCAAATCCCATCTTTTCAAGCTTATCTTTTGTTTTTCTCTGATGGTTTGGTGGGTTTGTTTTGTTAGTTTATAGCCTAATGAGAATTTTTCAATAATAAAGGGCAGGCTAAAATGTAAATCTCAGAGCAAGGGAAGGCTAGCACAGGTTTGAAAAAGAAAAGCAACTGTATGGAGAGTTTCAAGCGCTCTCTTCCAGCAGCTGGCCAAACCAGCTGGCGGCTTGGGCGAAGCTTTGGGAACAACCTGGAGAACGTTATTTTCTGTGTTTTCTTTGGGAACAACCCTGAGTTTTCCGTGCAGTGGAACAGCCACAGCTCCCAGCACGGAGGGGAAAGATTTGCTCATGGCTGTGGTGCTCACCGGCCTTATTTAAAGCCCCCCCAGGACACCCGGACCAGTCAGCGAGGGGACCCGCTGGTGCACTGGGAGCCGGCTCGGCCGCGCTGCCCTACCCCTGCCCTCGTGTGCCAGCAGCAGAGAGGAATAGAGAGGCTGGCAGAGAAAGCAGCTTCAGCAGTGCCGAGGAGAGCTGGGGCTGTCAAAGGCTGGCTGATAAAGGCTACGGTCCCCAACCAGGGTATGCGCACAGCTCTGGAATATTAAATGTAACGGTAAGATGCTAATGATTCATTATCTCACCTGTCTACAAGGGGAATAATTTTCTCTTTACTGGAATAACTAAAACAGCTTCTTTTACCCACTAATAGCGCTTTACTGTCATACAGCATCTTAAATCCAAGCACTTTACACCTGTTTGGCTAATGAGGACACGGCGCTGCCAAGGCTGGCTGAAGGATTCCCCTGGGATCGCTCTGCCCATCGCCGAAACGCAGCCTTGTGCCAGGCACCAGGTGAAGCCAGTCCTGCTCCGAGCCATTATTTTCAACCCCCTCCGCCCCGGGGGATTTTCATGTGCCGAATATTCACAGCCACAAATAAACCCCAGCCTCCTCCCCGCCCTGACAAACACCTCCGCAGCGATGCCGAATTCCAGCTCTGCGGAACTCCCCAGCAGGTAAATGCTTCCTGCACCCACAGCCCCAGCCAGGCAGGCTGCGGGGGGAGCAGGGGGGCTTGCTTGTAACTCACAGTGCAAGTACAAATGAAATGCCTCTTTTTTTTTTTTTTCCTCCCCCTCCTCTTTTTTTGGTCTTCCAAAGTCTGGAAAATGAATTATGCATTTCCCCCCCAGCACTGAACTATAAATTCTCCTTTTAGTGCTTGGAACATTTCTGAAGAAAAGAGGCACCCTGGCTGCTGCGCCCCTCCTCCCTCTGAGATGCAAAATCTCAGTTAAATAATACAAAAATATGTCATACTTGGGTTTTTCATTTAGGTGCAGATTTACTGTGGTTGTGCTCATCCAACAGCCCCCTGTGATGGATTTTATATCGCTCATCTGTTCAGATGAGGATGGAAGGAATTTGTACAATCTCAGCATCTTCCTAAGAGATAAAACCAAGCACCTTTATCCCAAAGCCCCAGTGTAGCTCAAGGAGATGCAGCATAATCCACCACAACTTGAGGCCCAGCGAACCGCTTCTGACCCTGCTACCAGCTCTCTGCATCCCTTTGGCAAGTCCCTCACGTTCCTCACTTTCCCAGCCTCCCAAATAACTCTAGTTAAGGGGCTTTAACAGCTCCCAATCCCCCAAACCATGGCTTTGAAGGCTCTTTACAGTCAGTTTTACCATACCAACCTCTTTAAGGTTTTCAAATCCCCCTGCCGAGAGCACCTGAAAGCCCAGGTGCAAAACCCTGAGCAGCTACAAAACTTCAGAAAGCTGTCGAGCGCATTAAAACCATGCTTAGTTTTCCTAGTCTGGCCAGGTTGAGTTGTAAACAAGAGACTTCATGTCCCGGGGAGCTAAATCCCATAGCTCCCACCAGTTAAACAGTTAAAATACTTGGCTGAGCTCTGGATCTTACAGCGGAGCAGCATTACACGGTTTTTATGCATCTTTGACAGCCGAGGTCACCTCACCGCCCTGCAAGGGAACTCGTGAGGATGAGAAAACCCGATTTACGGCAGCCATCCCACAGCTACTATGTGATCTCCATCTCTATTGTTACAGCCCCAGCAGACTGAGGATTATTCCCAGTCTCAGAAAGCTCTTTAATTTTAGTATTATTATTTTATCGCTGTCACCGTGCCAGAAAAGCCGATTGTTTCCAACCTTTAGGAGACAAGCCAAAGAGGGCGGCTGAGCAGTGTTCTGTAGGTATTCAGCTGTGATAACGCAATGAGGAAGCTTGAGCTCAGAAACTCAGCAATTTAGCTCTCCGGTGGGGTTGTCTTGCTGGAAGTGCCACATTCGGGCAGAACCACCTCACTTGCGAGAGGATGCGGCAGCGGGCAGAGCCTGTGTCTGGATGCTAAAGCTGCCGAGGGGAGAGAGAAGCGTCTTGGGAACCGGACCAGTGCTTCACCCACGGTCCCCATCAGCTTGACAAGAACGGAGTCACACCGAGCCTGAAGCCAGCGCTTGCGCCTGCGGTGACGACCGATCGCAAGGTGAAGCCCACCCAGCGCTGCGGGCTGTTCAGTCCCGGAGGTGGAAAAACTTGCCTTTCAACCGGGAAACACGACATGCCAGGCTAAACGCTCGGTGGCGGGTCAAGCATCAAACCCTGTCACTATTTCTCCGCACGTAATAATTCACGATCCTGGTCTTGACATGCATTTTCAGGAACGGCCATTTGAATTGGGAAGAAAACAGACATCAACTCATTTTGACTGTTAGGAAGAACCAAGATGGATTTACTGAAAATTTTCCAAAGGTGGTGCCTCGGTAATACTAGCATTGGGGGTAGTTTTGCAGCGATCCAGTAAGGGCACGGAAACAGCACCCAGTAAACATGCTCTGGCCACAGCAAAGTACGTGTTTTGTTAACACAGAGCCAGTAACGTAATTTAGCAGAGAGCCAGACCTGATCACGACTTAAATATATTTGTCAACTCCTTTCAATAATGAAAGAATTAAAAGAAATTACAACCTGCTGCTGGGTATTGTCTTGAAAGAGAACGGGAGATAAATCAGCTGTAAATTATTGCTTGTGAATTATTCCTTAGCTTTACTACTCCCTGATCTGTGAACCAAAGTTCTTATTAGGCAAAAGTGACTCGCCCGTGGGGGCTGCAGCTGCCCGGGGAAGGCAGGGCTGAAAGCTGGTTCTGCAGAGAGATGCTGCTGCATCTGCTTGAGGAGAAGCATCAGCAGAGGAGCCACAGGGAAGACCAGCTTTGACTCCGATTCCAGCAAAGTCCCCGCACAGTCGTGCAGGGGCATCAAAGGAGCTGCGAAAGGCATCGCTCCTTCTGCCTGGCTCGGTTGCACGCGTGGTCAGAGCCTGACTGCCAGCAGTGTCCTCTCCTGCATCCCTGCCTGCAGGTACCGACCCTGTCGTGCCTGCGCCTTTCATCCAGTTCTCAAATACTCCAGCACTTCCCGGCAGCAAACACCCAAACAATGCATTAACTGTGCAAGGATTTCTGCTGTTATTTGTTTTCAGGAATAGGTTTAAATTTCTCATTTGCGGGAGACAAAGAGCATGAGCAAGCCTGGAGAGAGCGATGTACGAAGTGGGATCCTTGTAATGGAATTTAAAAATTGATGAGGAAAACTAGAACAATCTGAAGTTAATGTTACCTGAGTAATTAGGCAACATCAGGGCTGCAGTTTATCTCACATGTAAGTGGTCATTAGACAGATACGACCCACAAAACCTTTTTCATCTCTTCGTGTCTTACACGGACTGATCGAGCCCAGAGCCGGAGTGGCCTATGGGCTCAGGGCAAGGGCTCTGCACAGGGACAGATTTCAGCTCCAGGGTCCAATTGAAATCCCATTAAAATCAACTGAAAGCTTTCCCTGGACTTTAAATTCCGTTAGGGACTCCCTGGCAGTGTGAACGAATTTATCTCGGATCACCGTGGGAGGAAGCCAACTGCCCCGTGGGGCAGAGAAGGGCGGATGGGGGGCACAGCGACGCTCCTGGGCTACTTGTTGCCAGCCTGCGCTGGTGTTGGGAAATCCCACCGGAGCCTCCACCTTTTGGATCCCTGAACTGCCTGGCTTATTAAGGTAAGCTCAGGGGTTTTTCCTTTCTCTCTCAAGTGGATGGACACAACGTTTTTTTCCCCCCTCTGTCCAAGAAGCTGCAGGTCTCCCTAGATAAGCTGGCTTGGAGTAAATCCATCAAGAGCTTTAGCACCAAATCGCTTGACCCCAAACCTACAAGTGTTGTGAAACCACAAGTCAGCAAAGATGGGACACGCTGGTCCAGACTATGACAGTCTGGTCTTGTGGACGGTAACCAGGATGGAGGCAGAGGCGAGGAAAAAGCACACGGAGCAAGAGGCAGAGCCACAGCCTTGGCCAGCGAGAGCCGCTGCTCCGGCCGCCCCTGCAGGGGATGGCCACGTGTGGCCTCGGTCCCACCAAAATACCGATTTCCCGGCCAGCCTCAGCCCTGCCATCTGGCACACGGAGCCTGTCCTCAGCCCTCCTCCAAGCCTCCAGCGCTCGCTCCTCATTGCCGGCTGATTTACCTCTGCCGTTAATTATTCCAGCATTTCATTACTCACCTCACTTAGTATCTTCCTTTCTCCAGTCACAAATACATTTCCAGGTGCTCTGTCGAGTGCTGTGGAGTGAAATCAGTGCAGCCGCCGCGTCGCTGTAATTCACTCGGACAGCAGCATCGCCGGAGAGGCTCGTTCCTTCCTCCCGGCACGTCGGGCGAGGAAGAAGAGCCTGCCCTGCCCGGGTACTCGTCCTGGTGCTCACGCAGCAGGATGCTAGCAGGGATGCAGGCACGCAACGGCACATCTACGGACCCCAGAGCCAGCAGTATCTGTCGATAAAATAAATACCACCACAACCTCCTCGTGCAAAGCAAGGCTGGAGGCAGAACCAGACAAGGGGCAGGGTGGCTGCTTTATCTAATTGAAGCAATTAGTATAATATTTTCTTTCTTCAGGCTAACTTCTGCCAAAAAGCAAAGAGGGCCGGAGCCGTGGGTGGATTGTATGTATGGGACACCCCAAAGAGTTAATTGCTCATTTACAAAACGTTGATATAAATTGCTGTTAATTAGCTCTGTAAATGCTTATTGTGCTGGCTAAATTAGTACCTGCTGGAAGGGGTTAGATGGTGCCAATGTGCTTTAAATGATACTTATTTCTCAGGGGCCTGTCTGCAGAGGGTTTAAGAGCCCTGAGGGATGGGAGGGCTTCACAGCCCTCTCCTACTAGGACATCTGCTTTTCCATGCACCTTCATTTTCTGTTGTTTCCTTCGTGATGGGCTGATTTAGGGTGAGTGGCTGGAGAGGACCATGGGGCTACATATGACACTGCTGGGACTGCTGGGCATCCAGTCAGTGACCAGTGACCTGCCATTCATACCATGCCTAGTGCTACGGGACCCAGCGCTGAGCAGCCCCACGGTCCTTGTTTGCATGCTGAGGATATCAGCAAGAACCCAAGAGGGCGTACCTTAAGACGGACACTAAATCCCTTTGCAGAAAACTCCAGTGCCAAAAGCCGGTAGCAACACAATGCTTGGAAACTGAAGAATTATCACCTCTAACAGCAGCCCTGAACACCCAAAAGCCACGAGCTGAGCCTGCAGCCAGGGGCAGGTGGCCTGTCCCCAAAGGACCCGAATAAGGAGGACACCCTTATGAACTAGAAAGGACCAACAATAACCTACTGGCAAACCCCTATAGAGCTCCAAGAGATTGTGACCATCCTTCCTCCATCAGCATCCTCCTAAATCCAACAGGAACAGACTACCACTGCCCCAAAAATTCAAAGCAAGACACGTCTCAGGCTCATCGCGCCATGAATTGGTTGTACGAAACTCCAGCACAGCCCAACACGTGGCACAGTCTGCTGAAACCTCCTGAAAAAACTCAGCTCTGTCCCACCACCTTCCCTGCTGACCTTATTTCAAGTAAACCAGCTGAGGCCAGACCAGAAAGGAACAAAACCAGAAAGATAAAGCGTCTGAGATCTGGAAGAGACAAATAAAAGGCAACGTGAAAGCCACAGAGAGAGCATCAAACTCGCATCAGTGAAGCCGGCATGGGTAAAGCAGAAGCAGGACATCAAAGACCATGTAACACCCTTTTTTTAAAACAAATTTTGTCAATCACTGCCAAGATGCAAGTTAATTGCAGTCAGCCATCGGCAACAGGGAAGAGAGGAGGCATTCAGCAGAGAAAGCAATCTAATTAAAGCAAATTGGGGCATGCTGGAGCAGAAATGCTGGAGCACAGGGCTCGGAGGGAGCATGAGAAGATGGGGGTGCGGGGGTTCTGTGGACCCCGTTATCCCACCTCCCACCGCACAGAGCTCCGCTCGCAGCCCCGCTCCGTGCTGGGCATAGTTTTTCTGCCTCCCTTGACAGAGCTGACTAGACCTGATAAAACCTGCTGGAAAAGCAAAATAATCAATTCTGCATATAGAAGGGAATTAGCTTAGCACTCTGGGAGGGGGCAGCGACAGGTAATTATTTCCTGGACCACGTGGACTTGGGCTTGAGCGAGGAGGCTGCTACTGGCCCTGCACTGGTTGGGGAGGAACCACTGCCTGCGCGGATGAAGTGAAGTGGGAACATCTCACACGGGAACTGCAATAACTCAACCGGCAGCTTTTTAACATGGTCCCGAGGACTGATGGGCTGCACCATTTTGGCAGGGGCACAGAGCTCGCTCTTCCAGGCTGATTGCTGCAGCAATTAAACAGCTAATTTGTTGTCTGGCTGTGCCTTTCTCTAGGGCTTAAAGAGATTAAAGTTTTGCCCTGTTACAGATGTCTCGTTTTACGGCCTTAGCTTTTAAGCTCCAAAACATCTCATTTGGAGTCCCAGTCAGAGGAGGGCAGAAGGAACTGGAGGGGGACGGGGGCACAGGGTTGTCACCCCACAGTGTCACTCTAAGCAGCATCGTTCCACTTTCCTGACCTCGGGCACGGAGGGAGCACCGAGCCGCCGAGAGCCCCCACGGCCCTTCCCGGCACGTCGGGCGTTGAGCTGTGTGGGGATGTCCGCGGGATGCTTTAGGCTCAGAAACCGATGCTTCTTACATAGGCTGCAGCAAGGTCACTCCTACCTACACCGTAGAAGGAGGTGTTACACTCGAGCCAACGTTGCAGTAGGAAAACAGCTGGTGCGGGAACCCCTACGATAAGGCTTAATACAGGTCAGAGCAAAGACATGTCAACAAAGTCCACTGAGGAAACCAGAAATGAAAATGCACCTATTTATCACTGAAAAATTCAGCAATCTCAGACACTCTCAAAAAGCATGACAGGAGACATTGAATATGTTGTTACCTGTCCCCTTCCAACTAAAAAAATTCTCTGCCAAATTAATTTCCAACTTAAAAAGCGACATGAGTTCAGCCTCAGACCTGGATCAAGAGAGACATTACCAGCAGTTGGTCTCACTTTGGGCAGTTGTGCTCTTTTTTTTAATAGCAACATTAAGAAATCACAATTTTAAGGATTTTGTTTGTTTCTTTGAGGATCTTGTTCAAGTACCTGCTTTCAAAGGGGCTGATCTGCCACGACAGAGGATCCGTGAGCTCCCCGGCAGACCAAGCATCAATTCCTTGCTGGAGGGGTGGGACTACAGCTGGAATAACATCACATCCCATTAGCGCAGAGCAAGTGAGAAGAGCGGAGGGCACCGAAAGGGACGGCAGACAGATGTTAGCTTAGTTTAGCTCCCTACGGATGAGCCCGCTGCCGGCCACGCAGCACAGACCGCATCCACATCGGGGCTGTCCTCCCAGGGCACCGCGCGGCGTGGGCTCCCTGGGGCAGGAGGGAAAAGCCTGGCGATGGGGAAAGGGGTTCGGTCTTGCCCGAGTTCTCCGCCATTTACCGCTGCTGTGCCTTCCTGAGAGCCGGGACGTGCTTCCGAGCAGCTGGGGCACGACGCCAGCCGCGAGGGTCAGGGGCTTCCAGCCCCAGGGGCTCAGGCTTGTCCCTGCCGTCCTCGTGCACGCGTGTGGGTGCGTGCAGGTCGGCATCCCGAGGATCCTCGAAGAAACCTTTGGCAGCTCATGAAAAAGGCACCAGAAGAATGTAAGAAAAGCAATGCAAAAATTTATATTTTATTTTAATTCAAAAATTTAAAATAGCTTTCAAATTCAGTAAAGTATGCCTGGACACGATGAAAAGCCTCATATACAGAGACAGATAAATTAAATTGTATATACTGCAGACAAGCCAAGTGTATGTATAGATTACATATTTACACTTTTATGTAAACCATATTTATACATTTTATTACATTTACAAAAAAAAGCTGATATTCCACTACTGTTTACTACAATAATGAAAAAACATTTACATTGTGTTTTTTAACTGTACAAACTTTTGATTCATAAAAATATATCTCTGTACAAAAGAGGGATTTTTTTCTTTTTTTTTCTTTTTTTTCTTTTCCTTTTTCCTTTTTTTTTTTTTTTTTTTTTTTTACTTTTTTCCTTTTTTTCAAACATAATGCAAGTCCTCTGGGCACAAGAATGGAGAATGTCACATATCGGGTCCCAGCCAGCTTGCAAAAAAATGGGATAACACCCCCTCCACTTCCTTTGTTGTTTGGGCAACAGCAGAAAATGGTACTTAACGGGCTGAAAGCAGCAAGTCCTGTTTAAGTAGAGCCTCCCTTCTCCCTGCCTTGGTGTTAAAATATCTCGGGTTCATTTTACACACCTTGACGCAAGCTTCTCTTGGCTATTCCACTCAACAAGCGGGATTGAGAAAAGTCCGAAAAGCAAACGTGGGCTCTGCTGTTGCTGTGTGCGCGTGTGTACAGCCCTGCCCTGCGCTCAGAGCAGCCTGCTCGGTGCGTGCCCGGGGCTCAGCACCCTTTGCAGCTGGGTAAGGTTTTTCCTCGAGCTCAGTGACAGGAGCCTGGAAAGATTCAAGCTCTGCTGTTGTGGGAGCCTGCGAGGTGTTCGAGTTTTGGGTACTGAAAGAGGAGCCAGGACGTCGCAATCATTGGCATCGGAGCACCAGGCAGAGCAAAACGGCGCTGCCTTCGGGATCTGCTAGGTACGGGAGCCCGGTCCCTTGGCTGTGTTACCAGGGCTGGACAAAGACCAGGAGAATGGGCTGTGGGTTTGGCCAAGGGCACGAATAACAGAATAATTTAGGTTGGAAGGGACCCTGGTGTCAAAGAGGGGCCAAGGAGAGCGGACCTGAAGGTAGGGACCAGCTGTCTACTTGCAGACACAAGCAAAGGAGCCGGGGCAATAGCCCGGTCTCGTTACACCAGCGTAAAGGGGAGGCAGCTCCCTGCCTTCACCGCAGCCGCTCAACGGATGAGTCGGAGGGGAGACGCGCCTTGGCCCCAGACCCGAGTGCCACCGCAGCCCGGTCGGGCTCCCCTTTTTCTCACTTACCCTTCAGCTTGCTCTGGGCTCCACGTCCTGCAAGCTGGAGGTACCCAGAGAGCGGCAGGCACCGCTGCCAGCCCAGCCTGGCTACCCCAAAGGAATTTAGTCCCACAACCAGCTGGAAGGTGAAGCCATCTCCGCCTGTCTGCGTGTTTGGCATGAGCTGGGAGCGTGCCTTGCCGCAGGACACGGTCCAGCACTGGCCCTGAGCTACCTGTGTGCCCACCTGCACCGCGGGCAGCGCCTCGGTGACTTCTGTCCTTGTTGGATCAGGGCTCTGCCTCACGCATGCGCTTGCACCCACCTCTCGGGAATAAATCAGAGCACCTTTGCATGCTTTGGGGAGCAGAGGTGGCATTTTTTGGCAGGCTGGCTGTTCAGCAATTAGGCTGCAGAATGCTGCTTACTCTAAGAGCGCTGAATAAGAAACAGAAGTAAAAAAAAAAAAATTAAAAAAAATATTTATATATATACACACACGCACACACACAGAGTAAAAGAATAAACAAAGAAGAAAACTACCCTGTGGTTTTCATTAGACAAAACCTCAGCTGACATTAGGTAGGGGAAAGCCAGCATTTAAATGCAAGCATGGATGTAAACACCATCCCATTTGTTTTAATTCTGTCTTCCCTTCAAGTCTTCTGTAAGAAGCAGCTACTTCATTGACACATACTGCTCTACATCAGCTGTATTTCACTTGACTTACAGTTGGTAAAATGGCACTGTTGCGATCCTTGACTCCAGCCTGGCCTAAGAAACAGCGACTCAAACCAAACAGACTAAAACCCCGAATCAACAAGAGCAGCTCTCCTCTTTATTAGAGGAGGACAGTGTCATCACAAAAGCATCATTCTCTTATAAGGGAGGAAAAATGTCAAGCTGCCTTATCTGCTCTCATGAAAGCCAAGGCAACCTTTCTGCCCCTGGGAAATAAAGGGAACAGCTTTGGATAGAAATTAAAACTCTTATTGCATTGCCATTTGGAGGATCAATATGGAAAGGGCAAAGGCTTTTGAATGCTATTGGGGGGGAATCGGTATTTGTTAGAGGTTTTTTTGAAGAGGTTCTTGTCCCTTCATGTCTGTCAGCAATTTCCCAATTAGGCTGTTTGGACACAGCTAAAATCAGCAGCTGCTGGGAGAGGGCCAGAGATGGGGGACCTTTTCTTATCAGCCTTGAGAGCTGCCCGAAACAAACATGGGGCAGAAGAAACGCAGCAAGGATGCCCAAAGGAAAATTAAATATGGGGAAGAGGAGAAAAGCTTGCAAAGTTTTGCTTCTCTCATTGAAAAGTTCCCATCTGAAAACTCTTCCTCTGCGAAAGCCCTGGGTTAGAAAAAACAACAAAGAAATAACCCACAAAACCAAATAAAGACAAAGCAAGTACTCATCCTGTCCCGTACTGGTATTTTCCATAAACCTCAATCAGCACCTTGTGCAGTGCAACCTGCTTTTCCCCTCTTTGTTGCCCAAGCTCTTCCCGAAGCGGGGGGCAGTTGGTGGGACCCCAAACACCCCACTGCTCCCTGCAGGAACATATCGCCAGCAGCAGGTTGTAAAAACCTTCCCATCACCTTGCCTCCCAGGTCCTTCACTTCCCCAGGTCTTGACGTTGGGCTGAGACCCACTGGCAGGGTGGGAAAGAGGAGCTGTGCCGGAGCAGACCTTTGGTTGGCTTCGTTATCCACGGCGGGATGGAGAGAGTGGGTGAGGACGACAGAGGACAACTCAGCAGTCTCTCAGGAGTTAACGCAAAGTCCAACAAGGTGTAGCAGCTTCTCCACAGCCTCAACAAGGTCGGGAGGAGGGAGATGGGGAGGGAATGGATGGAGACTAGTGAGGTGAAACACAATCATCCACTAGACACCGACCCCGGAGGAATCTGGGACAATGGGAAAAGAAGGGCAAGAGAGAAGCAAACAGCTTATTATTACACACAGAAATGCTGGGAAAGCCTGCAACGGCTTCGTTATCTCAAACTAAGAACGTTCCAGTCTAGAAGTGCTCTTACAGTCCACAGGGTACTTTTGTTTATGACATTAAGTTATTTCTCCGTGCCTGTGCAGTAGAACTTTTAAACCCCGTGCTTTACCCTCCTCCGATCGCTGTGCAACACACCCTGTCTGGAGTCACACAGTGAACGATCTCTCGCAGAGACTCATTTTTTCCTTCACCCAGTGACTGTTCTCACCACAGGGCTATTTGCATTTGCTTTGCCACTGCTCCCCCAAGACGTCGTGCCCCAACCGGCAGCGAGCACCTGAGACCCAGAGCTGGGGATGCTGGTTTGGTTCTTGCCCTGGGCAGAGATGATCTCCCGGGCAATCCGAACCACTCTGGGTGCTCCTTCGAACCGCTGCTTCGATACAGCATTTAAAAAGTGACAAACGCGAGGCGAGTGGTGGCACTGTCCCACTCTCACGCTCCCTTTCTGCCCACTCACCGCAGAGGGGACGGGTGCTATACGGCTGTGCACACAGTGCTGACTGTGAACTCCGTCTCGTTGGCCATGATGTCTGTGGGCTGCAGGTTTCGGTCATACATCGGATTTTCAAACGTTGCTCGGACGTTGGTGTTTTCATGGCCTGCGTAGCCATTGAATGGGACTTTTGGTCTTCTCCTGCGGGATGTCAGAGAGAAAAATCCAGAGAGGTCACGGATACTGCTGCCGTAGCCAGCTGAACAGCCCTGACGAGAATTCAGTGGAAAGGAAAAAGCTGCTTTTGAAGAGGGTAAACACCTGGGGATAACGCAGAAGGGATCTATAGAAAAATCTTACTATAGATTTGTAGCCCAGGCAGCTCCCTGGGCTTTGCTAAGTGTGCTCCCTCCGCAGAGCGGCCAGTCTGCACAATGCTTTGCAGCACAGCAACACTTCCACAGCAATGCATTGATCAGGAGAAATAACTAATTTACAACATACGCAAAGCCAGCTTGAACGCTGAAGTATGAAATTTACATTGCCTTATCCTACTTAATGTTGCCACAAATCTTATTAATGGTCATAAAAGCCCTCAACGCTCTCTTCTCCTAACACCCTCGCCCCTCCACGCATGCTTGCTCTGTTATTTTTTCACCTTCTGAATTAAATGAGAAACCAGATCTAGGGGGAGTGCTTTTAAGTCAAGCTCACAAATATTTCTGTCAGCCCCCAATTTTGTTTCACCTACTACCATCATTCCTGAAACCTACCTGTGTTTGTAGAGATAAAGCACAAACCCTGCAATAATCAGGGCTATGAAAGGCACAAGAATGGCAGCTGCCACAGAACTGCTGTTTGATGCAAAATGGTGTCCTATTGATTCTGGATCATTTTCCATCATGCTGATGTCTGAAACATAGCAGAAGTAAACACATTTCAAAACAGCACTGTGGGAAATGGGGTTTGCTTGAGTTACAGGTTACGTCTTCAACAACAGAGTAAGATGGTTCGAAGTGCTGCTGTAAAAGGTAATCAAAAGCTTCTGAGGTACAAGAAGAATGGTTTGGAGATCTAGCCTAGCTCTGACATCATCATTTATTCAGAACAGCAATTAAAGAGAGATGTAAATAGATTTATCTTACCAAAATACTCAAACTTGGATGCTTAAAGTTAGGCTTTAAGGGAGACTTTCAAAGGCTGCAATAATGAACATCTAATTCTCCATAAAGGTGACAAGACTCCAGGGTCAGATTCCAAAAATCCTAAGAGATGGAGGAGCTCAAGCCACATTTTAAGAGATATTTAGGAGCTTAGACCTTGGCTTGTCTAAGCTCTCATAGTGCCTCTGATTTCTGAAAGTGAGATAGAGACACTTTTTGTGGTAGCAATGGGACTTGGGCTTTTAGGTCAGATATCTGGCAACATGGAAAAAAAAAAAAAAAAGCACCCAGGTACTATTTGTGGCTCCAAACTCTTTCTGTCTTTGAAGAAAAACTTGTTTATTTAAATGCCTCGCTTGGTTCCCAAATTAAAAATTTTATTGTCCTGTTCTTTGTCTCCCACAAATCTTACGTTGAGGATGGGTTTACCCTCCCTTGCCAGAATATCCAGTGTTCAATGTATTTAATATTTAAACACAAGCCAGGGCAGAGCTACTGCATCCATCATACGGGGAGGAATTGGAGGTGAGAAAGAAACAAGGTGCAGGGTGCACGTGCTGCCAGACAACGGAGAACTCCTCCTCCCCACGCAGCACGGCACCGCTCTGCCTCAAACGTGAAGAAACAGAACCTGCTGTTTCAGACGCCACCATCTCCCACCCCCTGGGGTACAGAGATTTGAGGGCACTCGACTTCTCTACCCCAGTGGCTGGTTTGAATTTTGCCAGTTCTCTTATAAATGATGTGCGGAGGGGAGCCGGAAAGGGTTAGGTTAAACCTGACGGTTCAAAACCAGCTATATGATCTGGCTCAGCATGGTTGAAAATTAAAGCCAGGGCCAGGAGAAATGTTCCCTGTTGGAAAACCTCCACTACCACCAAAATCTAGCTTTCAGCAATCAAGGGAAAAAGTAGGAATCAGAGGAAGTTTACCAAGTCTCTGAAGGCCAAACTGCCCAAAGCCTTTGCCACGCACAAAGCCCTGGTACACAAACGTGCCGCTTGAAGACTCTGATGAGACCTGCAGTGACGGGAGAGCAGAGATCAACAGATTTGTTCAACACTTCCCTGGGATTTCAGCACCCATCTCATCACAGCCTCTTTCAAGTTCATGCACAGCGTTAATTTGATTCAATTCCCCAGAAAATTGTGGCATTTTTTAAGAAGTCTGACTGCCCAACAACTTGTTAAGACTCTCACATCTCAAAGGAAGGAAAAAAAAGAAAAAAATCTCATTTGCAATAAACTACAGAATACATTGCTGATTCAACAGGGATAGCGAAGGCTCTGGGCTACAACTGACCACAGGTCAATCAGATGCACGTTTCTTCTAAGCTCCAGTGGATCTCTCAAGGGCATGGGAAGTTACCAGACACAGAAATGTGGGTGAGAAGTTGACTCCGTAAAGGAAGATTAGCTCTTCTAACTTGATGTTTAACCGATATAAAAAGTTAAAATGGAATTAATCATGTTGGTTTCTCCTTTAGCGTCATCTGGAAGACTTACAGATTTAAAACCACAGGGCAGTACAAAAACATACAGCTGCAAGGGAGCACGGAAGAGGCGACTGTCATGTAGTGTTATCTTGCATGCTGGAAGAATGCCCTAAGTCCCCCTCAAGCAAGCAGGTCACTGGAGGATAGCAGCCTCATCTGGCCACCAGCTAAGAGAATTATTCCCTCAGCTTCAGCGAGAGAAAAGCCGGGATTGTGATAGCAATGGGAGGACTTGTGTGGGTGGACTTTGTGCATGAGGTGCCCGTGCACTTACGTGTCCATCTAGAGCCCATTTATCATTTTTGAACTTGTTGACAAAGATCTCCACTGGCCCTGTTATTTGATAAACCTGGAGAAGCAGGTGCACATCTTCTTTCTTGTAAATGCCTGAAAAATAAGTGACTTTTAATCTCTAGATCACAATAACTCTATTGGAGTTTGAAGTAATTAACTTTCTACCTGAGAGAGTAGAGAAATCGCCTCATCATCTCAGAGTGGACAATAACTCCTCCTACCAACCCTATCAGCGGGACGCACTGGGAAACACACCACAAACACATAATCCCACGTCCACCCCCCAAGATATTAAAGATGTTTTGCACATGGGAAGAGACTCAACCCTTAACGTTCAGGTTATGTTGCTGGATCAGTAACAACCTGGTGCTCCGTGAAGGGCAGGGACAAGGAGGACTCACATCATTTAATCTTGTTTATCTTAAACGACAAGTCTGCCACTCCAGCACACAGGGAATGGACGACGGACTGGGCTCAGCTGCCTTTCAGGTAGAGGCAAAGCAAACTCAGGTACATGATTTTGTTTGGTTTGGTCCAATCAAAAGATTGGAGACTTCAAACCTGGGTGGTTCTGTAAAGCTCTATCAGAGCATCAACATCACTCATACAGCAGAGCATACTGCCCTTCGCCCTGTGATACCACTTATAACATGTGTAAATCCCTACACACGGCCACGTCGGCTCCCTTACCAGACACCTGGAGCTCCACGCCGCTGTGGTCTATCAAAGTGGCGTTGACTTTACTGGTGGCAGGGTCGAAGCTAGTGACAGACAGCATCGCAGGCTGCTTTTTCCCCATGTATTCATAGGAGCCTTTCCAAAGGGAATTCCTCGCAAACACATCAGCAGGCACTAAAAACCGCAACAATTGGGGATGCAGAAAAACAAGAGCATTGCCATGTATTTCCATTTTTCAGAAATCAAAGTAGAGCAATTTCTTTGAGTTCACAAATACATATTTAAATATCTCAAATCCCACCCACTCTCTGTGTTATCATCACTGAGTACAAAGCCAAAGAGAGGAGAACAAACAAGCTGATGACTTTAATTTTGTTGTTTTGACAAAAAATGCCACTGAAGTTTTAAAAACAAACCAACCCCCAAAATAATTTCTTGGGAAAAGCTAACAAACCCTGTTTTTTAAAAAAAAAAAAAGTCTGCTGTAAAACATCCTAGAGGGCTCGAATCTCCGGAGTGCCCTGGGGAGGGCAGTGGATGTTGGTGCCTGACTCCCTTAAGGCTCCTGTCCATTATCAACAGGACGGGGCACGCAGGCTGCTTTCGCCAGCCCAGCAGTTTCGAGATCTGCAAGGAACAGCCGGGTTTCTGGCTGCCCTGGGGAACAGATGGGATGGATGGAGCTGGTAAGGTCCAAATCTAGTACTAATGTGTCCCACGGAAAAGCAAACCCCGCTACGGTACCTGACACCTTGGCGAGCGGTGGGTCCCGTGCGGTACCAACCGGCCTTCCGCTGGGGCGGACATCAGCTGAAAGAGAGGAGCAGACCACAGCCGGTGAATATCGTGGCCTCTGACGCTGTTGGGACACTTCTACTGCGCTGGCGCTAGCAGAGGACAGCCTTTGGCTGGCACTGCTCACACGCATAACGTGGCTGCTTGTCCCTGTGTACCAGGGCTTTGGACGGACTCCTGTCCAGCCCATTTGAAACAGCACAAAGCTTCATTTACTGCCCTCCCCTGCCATCTGCTCCAAACCAAAGTGTCCAGAGAGAGCTACTGTGCTCCACGAGAGCCACACAGCTCTATTTCAAGATTAGACCATTACGTGTTCCTGATCTAGGACTTTGAGGCAGGTAAAAGGTTGGTGAGGTAAAGAACAATCTTTGTCTTGTGCAGATGCTTCTAGATCCGAACCACCAGGCAGAAAATCCCCTAGCTGCCTCTCCCCTGGGAGAACTGCGGTCCCTACAGCCAGCTCAGCCGGACAAACGTGACTTCTGGAGCGCTGGTGTAGGTCTAAGAGAAGAGCTGTTTTCTCTTGGGCTGCAGTGCTCCCCTCTGCAGAGGTGCAGGTAAGCACGAAACCCAGGTCATGCAGCCCAGAGCTTTTACCGAGGCAAATAGGTGGTTTTCCTGTCCAGCTGCCATCTGCTTTGCAGGTTCGATGCTCAGATCCTCCGGTGAGATAGTACCCGCTCTGACAGGAATAGATCAAGGTGTAGCCCAGAGATGGCAAATCCAGAGCACCGACATTGGCGTGGGAGGGGGTCTCCGGCTGCTTACAGTGGTGAGCTGAAAAGCACAAGGAAAACGGAGATGAGACACCATCCAGTCGTACACAGAAAGGCAGAAGAGTGACACCATCACATCAGCAGCGACAGAGATCTCTTAGAAGAGCTTTTTTCAGCAAAAGCTTTCTCTGCTCACTGAGGGAGACAATGCCATGCCTGGATTTTTCCCAGCCTGATGAATTAATGAGACCGCTTCCCATGCTTCACTGGCTAGATTGCTCTTTCTGGCTAAAGCTCTCAGGGGATCCTTCGCTTGGTTCCAGCTTTCATGAACTGAAGATCAGGCTCTGCCACCCCCCACCTTTTAAGGGGAAAAAAAGTCAAAACCAAATGATGCTAAATACCCCCTCCTCCTTCCTTTGACCCCAGAACTTTGTTTGAGATCTATCTACAGACTGAAGAATGCCTTTACAGGACATCAAGACCCGGTAAGTTAAGCCAGCAATTCCAGCGAGCGCATTACAGATTTATTTTTGTATCATCTCTCTTCACAGGACCACTGTCCTACTCATAATTTGCACGTACCTGTCCATAGGATCAGACAGTAAGTCCTCAGAAGCGTGCAATAGTCATAAATTCCTATAATTGCTCAATAACTTTCAGGATTTGGCCACAGAAATGGAAACCGAGCTTGTCCAACTCCCTGCCACCAGAGCAAGCATGTGCCCGCACTGCTCTATCAGGTCCTGCTGTAAATGTGTCACCACTTTCCTTGAGAAGTTACAACACAAAACGAATGAATCACAGAGCCGGGAAGCTCCCTCTCACCCATACTGTAAATTTGCCCTTTCTGTAGCTCTCAAACTGCTCATGAATGAAAACAAATCCTCGGCAGCCTTCATGAGGTATTATCTTAATCCTCGTTTTACAGAGGATGAAATATAAAACCCAGAAAGCTGAAAGACTAACCCGAACTCGCATGGTCTGAGCGCCCCGGCTGCAAGCCCGCAGCCCAGCGCTCATTAGCAGTAACCGCATCCAACTCTGCGCTGCGGACGGAGAAGGCTTTACACAAAACCTCAAGGCGACAACTCAGTAGTCCTTGCTGGCACGGGTAAGGCAAAACCATCTTCTATTTCAATGCACCTAGCAGCAGGAGCAAAATCCCATGTACAGCCACAGCTGCTGCTGCATCCCTGCAGTCCTCCAATTCAGCAGAGAGAAGCCAGTGAATTTGGGGACGCGCTCCCACCACCCCGGCAAGCAGCGGGGAAGGGCAGCTCCTTCCAGAGCAACTACCCCCCTCTCCCCTGACGCTACGTGTAAGGGTTTTTAAAGGTGGGTGCCCCAGTTGGGCTGCCCGCAGAACGAGCGCCTATGGGGTTTGTTAGCGGAAAAATATCTCACCAATAAACCACCTCACAAGGGAGAGAAAAAAGCTTTTTAATACTTATGATACAGAGGCCGTGATGGATATTACCACTTAAATCCATTACATTAAACTCCTTCTGGTGTAGCAGGGAAAAGATGATAGACAGCTTAAAAGAAAGAGCAACACGTTATTAAAGATGAGGAGAAACACTGCTCTGGCGGAGAGCCCTTCTGGCTAAATGTTAACCTTGGTCCCTGGAGCGTGAGCTCACATCTCGGCCATCAAATACTGTTCCAAAAGCACGAAACAAAGTCTCACCTGAAACTAAGTCTCTGAGGAAGGGACAAGCAAAAAAATCTCATCTGAAATCAGAAGCGGCTGCTGGTGTAGTCATGTCAGGAGAGAAGTGACTGTGTGATCTCCCTTTTCTTCAAGAATATGTTTTGTCAGAGCTCCCCACCAAATTACCAGCTCTTCAGAGACAGCAATTTGCACAGTGAAGCACAGCGAAGCACAGCAACAAAACAAGGCAACAACATAGTTAAAGGCACCCGTTTCCTTTGACAAAACCTCTCCCAAGACTTACGGACGCAGTCTGGCTGCATGCCGCTCCACGTCAGGTTGGGGAGGCAGGTCCTGGTGGTGGAGCCCTGCAGCAGGTATCCCTTCTGGCACTTGAAAAAGATGATGCTTCCCACCTGTTACAACAGCAGATAAACCACTGAACTTTCCGGTGCAATGTGATTCACCCAGGCTTGTAACACAAAAGTACTTCTATAAGTAATTTTCCATCTTCTATATGCTGGAGAGGGCAGTCACCTGCCTTCTGCCCTCTCCACCATGCCAGAGTCTGGTGTTGAGAAAGCTCCCAAAGCCCCTGGAAAGTTGCGGCCTTCAACTGCGCAGGGAGTCGCTTCTTTCAGTGATAGAGGCGAGGCTGCTTTGTCTTTTAAATATACCCAAAGCCAGCATCAAACATAGGTGCTGTTAGAATGGGCTGAAATTTTTGCCAAAAGGGATATTCATTACGACTAGTATCAACAAACATCCTGTAGCTACAATTATAAATGCCATTTTGGACTGTGAGTAGCAGAAAGGATCACAAAAACTGGAAACTGACTTTTCAGCATTTTTGAGGTATACTTACTTTTTGCAGACTATCTACTTTTTTACATTTGGTTTCAACCAAATTGTTATTATTTCAACCAAACCATTACTGTACGATGGGGCTCACTCCCTGCTTCAGACAGGCTGGCAGTACGATGCCGTTTAGCTCGGAGCCCCGTTATTGCAACTGGATTTGCTTTAAAAACCAGAATATGCTGGAATAAAATTGCTAAGCAGGGCTTTGAGAACCTTTCCCATCCTCCCTAGCAAGGCTGTGCCACGCAGGCCACCTCCTCGCTGACCCTGCAGCCGGGTTTTATCACACAGTCGCTTCTGGACTCTCGGCTGGCTGCTGCGGTCCCCTGGGTACCGCATCCAGAGGCACCATTTCCCCGTGAGACGCTCTGCTCCAGCCACCACTTCGTTCCCTGCGTGAGCACGTGAGGTGGTTCCGCTACGGCGTGCAGCTCTCAGCCTGGCAACCCTTACAAAAGTCAGAGGCGTCTCTGTCTCTTCACTAATTAGAAACTAGAATTAATTCATTAAAACCCAGGATTAAGATAACTATTAGCAGCAAAACTGAAAGATCCGCTCTAGCAGGAGTAGCCCCATGGAATCAACTATCCCAGCCCCGCGCCCGGCTCCGTCACAGCGGGGAACGGGCACCCGCAGGGACGGCAGCGGAGGCTGGAGATGGAGCACCCCGGGGAATCGCTCTGCTTTTTTTCTCTCCTTTCCACGGATTTCATACCGTACGGGAGCCGAGATAAAAAAACCACCTACAGAACTCGGTCTGAAAAATTAATGGAAATTGTGTCTCCGATGTGAATATTAATTACACTAATAACTATTAATTAGCACTATAATTAATTATCATAAATAATGCATTGCTAGTTAATCCCATACAAATGCACTCTGAGCTCTAATGGAGCACGCTGGGATGTCCTGCTTACGGGAGGACACATTAATCCACGTCAAGACTCAGACGCGGACTAACCACAGCAAGTATCGGGGCGCAGCCGCTGCCGAGCCAGTACCTGGTAGCCCTGGGAGTTGTTCTGCATCCCAAAGAGAGGCACGCCGGGGTCTGCGCACGTCGTGAGGCTGGGGTCTGAAAAGAAAAGAACAGAAACGGTGTTTTAAAGGAGCAGTTGGGGAAGCCACGTTAGAGCTCTGCCTTCCCCTGCTCTCCACACAGAAAGATCGTGCTGCGCCTTTGCAACGAGACAGAAATATTTTGCTACAGAAGGAATACATAGCAACAAGGAAAAATACACGGATCTTCTTGTTTCTTAAATCCCTGACTGTTGCAACGCAAACTAACCGGAGGCACTCTATCACCCAGGAGAAAATGCAAGAACATAAATCTCGTGTCAGGGACAGCTCCCGTCCCTTCCCCTGTTCTATACACGACGAGCGAAGCCCCCGAGCGCTCCGCTTCCACTGGCCACCCCCCGCACCGAGGGCTGCGGTGACCCTGTCCTCTCCTGTGTCCTGGGTCAGCACCTTCGTCCTTCGGGGCTCAGCTCAGCTGTTGCTCGCTTGCTCCCCTTGGAACCTCGCTATTTCGTAGTGATAGATGGGGGCTGGAAATTTTAATGCATCTCAGATACATAATCTCTCTTTACGCCTCGTTCGGTCTCAATCTATCAGAAGATGAATACACACGATTCAGCAGGAATACCTGCTGCTACTCTTCTAGCATTTATCACTTCCTTTTTTTTCCCAGCACGTCAACAGTAGCAGGGCATCAACGGAATTAAGGCAGAGATGCATCACATTAATATCAGTATCCCAAACTGAGCAATGGAAACTGAAGCTTCTGTCTGAAAGGCAGTTCAGCAGCAGCAGCAGCAGGTTCCCTGCTCCTTGGGATCACAGGTTTGAGCTAAGCTGCGATGCTGGCCACAGGGATGCTCGGGTACCTGGCCAGGGTGGCTACGTTAGCAGGGAGCTGGAGCATCGCAGGATCTTAGTGCAATCGGATGACAGTCTGCTCTGGATTCCCAGCTTTCTTTCTTCAACTTGCTCAACATTGCTACGAGAAGGACTGTAAGCTCCACAGCAAACCCCTCTCTACACTTACTTGAAATACCAATTGTACAGGATTGTGCAAGACAAGAAATAAACTAAGAAAAGTCTCCACAATCCAACAGACAGAAGTAGCCTGTCACTACAGGCTGCAGCTATAGGACAACGAAGTACAACTTCTGTGCCTAATAGCACGGTTGTTTATTTTTATGCTTTTATTCCTTATGATCTGACTAATCGGTCTCTTCACACTGAAACATTAGGCACTTGTTGGTGTCGTCCCCAGGTACCTGGAGTTGCGGCGAGTACCTAAACAAGGGATACAAAATGTGGCCAATTTGGGGCTGCGGCGCACAAGCTAATTCATTTTCAGTCATTTGGTTCTGCTGAGCTATCGTCATTTATCACTGATGCAGTTTCCATGGAAGCCCCCAGATAAATCACAGTGTCTAAAATAAATAAATAAAGAGCCCCATCGCTGGATGAAGTAGCAGGTGATGGATGGCAGAGGGTGGAGGGCAGAGCCTCGGTCTCCTGGCTGCATCTGGGGGGTCTGTGGTGCTGGCAATCTAACGTATCTCAAGAATGGGTGAGATCTGAATAAATACAACACTTTGGGTTCAGCTGCTTGTGTTGGGAACTGACATTTCGGGTTAAGACTCACAAGCCTTCTCCCTTCTCATGGTTTGTTTTGGGGAGACAAATTCTAAGTACGTTTCATCAGTAGCATGAAGAGCTGTATTTGCTGGGTTCAATCATAGATGGCTCTGGAGGGCTGGGTGCCATGTACGTACGATAGGATCCCGGACAAGGATTTGCAAGAAAGTGATGAAGCATTTAAACCCAATGTTTACAATGTAGGCAGGTATTCCCAACTCCGTACGTGAGAAAGCTCCTGGTGAAATCAATAGGAAACTTGGAGGTTCAGGCCCTGAGTGTTTTTACATTACTGTAATTGGTAATGGATTTAAGATGTAGCTAGAACGACTGAAAACCGTGGAGAACAACCTGAGATCTGTTTCTGCCCCAGATGCCCACATAAGGTGATGATGGTGGTGTTCAGGCAGACAGTTAAGGTAACAGCACACAGCCCGTGCCGTTTATCACCACAGGAGCCCTAGAGTTCAAGAATGTAGCCAGAGTTTTAAACAGGTGAAGAATGCTGTGACTAATTGTGATTATATACCTCCCAGAGGTTTCAAAGGGTTCTGAAGTGCCAGAAAATGGGCACCTGAAGAACGTGTGGAAATTTCAGCCTGAATCCCAACACTATAGCTAGGCAAAACCATCTGTAGGATTTCGATCTCTGTATATAGCACCTTCATACTTCTAGGAGTTGCCACTCTGGATATAATTCAAAGGCGGCAGAGAACCTAAGAGCTCTCACATGCACCCTTTAGGCAGAACTTGGTTTTGCTGCAGTTTCCGTGAGCTATGCTCCGCAGCAGCCCGTGGCTGCTCTCTGCGGTCAAACTGCATTTTCAGTCCCATCGCTGATAGAAATACGGTGCATCCCCACAGAGCAGCGTGCTGGGTTGGAGGTCCCCGAGGAAGCCTGGAAGCAGCACAGCGACCAGAGCCCAGCACCGTGCAAAGACAACAGATTTGATGTTGGCGGGGGTGTCGCAGCATGGTACAGGGCACGAGTGCAGGTGCAATATTGCCACCGTCCCCAGCCCCAGAGGTAACTCAGGCAGCACCAGCCTTTGGGACCTCTGCGTGGTGCTAACCCTCTGCAGGCTCTCACGCAGCCCTCAAACCTTATGCCCCGGGTTGCAAATGTCAACCTGCAAGTTCTGCAAAGGAACTTCTCTCTCCTGCCCACCGGCAGCCCAAGCACAGCGCTGACGAGCGGTAACAGGGAGGAGATCGTCTTCCTCGGACGCACTATGTATCGACCGTCATCAGGGACAGAACGATGGGGACAGGCGCTGAATCTAAGCAGCAAGCCCCAAGAGAAGGAGATGAGTTGTTTACCACCAGCTAGTACGCACAAACCAAAAGCATCATCCCTGTACATTCTGATTTTCAGGGGAACAAAGTACTAATTTCTGCAAACACAGAAAAGAAAAACAGCTTTGCTGCAAATGGAAAAGCAAGGCGACCACTCAAAGCTCTTTGCTTGTAGTTGCAAGACAGAGGAGTCTCCCCATACCTATGCAGCTGGGCTGGGTCCCGCTCCATGTCCCGTCGGACTGGCAGAACCTCCGGGCTGATCCCACCAGCACGAGCGGGGCTAAGCAGGAGAAGGAGACGGAAGAGCGGTACGTGAAGCCTCTGTCCTCCCTCCTGCCTTGAGCGGGTATCCCCGGATCACCGCAGAACACAGCTGCAACAGGCAGAGAGACAGGCGGATTGTGATGAACCTTCTCAAGAGCAAGCAACGTTAATAAGCTAAAGATGGGTCTATTAACAGCCCAAACCTTACCACTCCCTACCATCAAACTCTGTGATTGACTAGGGAATTAGTAGTGGCAGAAGGTGTTGCTGGCTACTTTCTTTGTAATTCTCTCTTTTTGCCAATTGCTCTTAATTACCTTCCACCTTCTTCCCCGTCTTTTCTTTTTTTTTTTTCTTTTCTTTTTTCCCTAACAGCATGCTTAGCTTTAAAATGTATCTCTAATTGCACGATGTCATATTGCTATATGGTTCCGTGTCACACAGAAAGCCCGTTAATTATACGAGATCCAGGGAAAGGTGCAAAGAACACAGTAAGGGCTTTGTACGATTTAATATGAAAATGGCTATTGTGCAGCTGCCAGCCATTCAGCCAAGGAGAGAAACTCAAATCTGCCTTCATCATTATGAGACATTTAACTAATTTTTTTGCATTAGCTATTGTATCAAGCACACAGGTTTCCACCCAGCCAAAGCGCTGCCTTCACAAAACAGTCCTGACTTCTGCTGCAACAACACAGTGCCCTTTGCCAAAGGTTTTTTCCCTGCGGCCTTTGGTGGTTTCAAGAGCCCTGATTGCAGAAGACTCAGTCACCGGGAGGACACACAGACAAACAGCGAGTTTTAAAGATGCTGGGTGGACAAGAACGTGCAAGATCTCCAGACTTGTTGCAAACGTGACCTCACGTCTCCGTTACAAGAGGTGGAGCGACTGACTGCGTCCCCGTGGCCACTACCACCTCCTCGTCACAGAGATGGCAAACCAAGACTCCCAGCAATTCGGCTGCTGTCGGGAGGTGGGGAGAGCATTCAGATTTCTGGCTACAGGCACACACATCATGTTTTTTTTCCTGGCATGCAAAACTCCCGCTGACTTCAGTTAATGCAAGACTTCCCTTGGGCTTAGGGGTAGGAAGCACAGTAACCAGATATTTAACTTCTCGCATACTGAGAATAGTCCATCCGTAGCCTCTACGATACTGCCAGGCAAGGCAGAGTGGACACTAAAATGAGCTACATGGAGACCAGAGATGTTGGAGAGAGAGCATCAAACAACTGAGTTTTAAGCACAGCCCTCCACCCAAGTCATGCACGAACACGTAGATGCTGCCTACTCACGAAAGCACTGAGGAATTTCCCCGCTCCAAGTCCCGTTCCCCTCGCAGGTCAGCACAGCGGGCAGGGAGAGCTGATACCCCTCCAGGCAGGCATAGCTCACGCTGGAGCCCCAGCTGAAATCCGAGCCCACGACTTTCCCGTTGGGGATGGCTTGTGGGGATTTACAGATGATAGCTGAACGAAAAACAAAAGCACGCTCGGTTCTGCTGACTTCTCAGCGCAGTTATTTCCAGTAACAAGCAAATTCATGTAGGATCAAAGTTACATTCTGTTCTCAAAGAGCACCTCCTGGGACTGGCCTAGCAGGGGGCTGTACAAACTTCTCCAGCTGTGCATGCAGTTGTAAACCCCAGGATTTTACTTTGAAGTTTGGAGTTAACCAAATCCCAAATCTCAAAGTCAGATTTCTGAGTCAGTGTTCATTTTCAACTGAAGGTAAGAATCCACCCCGACTTAGTGTGAAAACTCATCTAAGATTCCCTGAAAGATTCATGTGTTTTTGGACAACCTGGCTGAGTTTCACATTAGCAGTTGAATCAACCACCAGTCTGTATTTCATCCACTCTAGAGTGTTTTAATATGACATTTTTGCAGTGCTTTTCTTTTCAGCTCAGGGGAGCAACTGGGAAAGATGCTAAGCTTATGCAAATCAACCTGGCCTCCAAATGAGACTCTGGCCACATTCTGGATTATTCCTGCAACATTAGCTCAGTGGAGAGAATCAGAGAGGAGTGTAAGAATTGCTCTTTACAGCCTCTGAAGGAACTGGAGTGTATTTGGAAGTTTCTATGTGGTCTGCATTTATATCAGAATCACGACAGGTGAATTTTCCAGATTGCTAAAGTACAGAGGTGCTGCTATAAGCCTTATCTACACTTGGTGGGTGAGTAAAAACACTCGCAGAAGAGATCCAGTCTGTCCTGCAACTGCTCTATTATTTTCCTTTCCTATCTCTGAACTACAGAGGCTATCTCAGAACTGAGAAATAATGAAAGGAGTTGGAAAAGAACATTTTTCAGACTTCTAGATTATGTCAAAAAGCGTGTGCTTGCAAAACACAGTATTTCATTCGAGTTTGATCTGGCTTTTTGTGAAAAGGAAGTCACTTAACTCTCTGTGCTTCACTCTCCCTTCTCTACTACTGAGATAATAGCAATTACCTCCCTCCCAGGCATATTGTGATGACTGATAGACCTAAAGATAGCAAGGTGTTCGTGCTATGTTGATAAAATTGCGTAAGTGCCATAAACACAGGTGACACTGAACGACTGGACCGAGAAACACCCAGGTGGGCTCCAGGCACTATGTAGCAGTTGCTGCCTATTACCTTGTCACAAGTTACAAAAAGTTTGTGGCCTGTAAAACTTGTATCCTCCAATATTTACAGCAACCAGTCTCACCCTTGCAGGCAGGTTTGGTGCCATTCCAGGTTCGGTCTTTTGTGCAGGTTAGAGAAGATGCCCTGTCTGACTCCGTCATATAGCCAGGCGTGCACTGGAACACCACCGTTTTATTGTAGGTAAAATCACTGCCCAGTCTAATGCCGTTGGCTGGCACACCGGGGTCACCACAGTTGATCACTGCCAAAGAAAAAGGAAGAAGCATTTCTGGCTGACCATCCCTCGCCTCACACTTCTGGATCTGCAATAACGAGAAACCTCATGGCCCTGAGTATTTTTCAACGCAGGATGTAATCCACTGATCACGGAGAAGGGAGCATTTGTAGTGCAGGGGATTTGGATAGCGGCGCTAGCTATAAAGCAGGCTGGGCTACAGCGCATGGAGAAAACTTTGCTTCTACTCAGTGGAGCGAGCAGTGATCTTAATAGCACATTAAGACCTTGCAAGAAGAAGTATTAACACACATTAAACATTAAAGAAAACCTGGGTCAAATCTGGGCTGGCTGGAAGACAGTTTGCCCATGGCACCCCCTCCTCTCTTTACCCTAGTTACTATCTCTTATGCAAGACCACGTTTGCCATCATCCACGTTCCTGCTGCAGGCGCCTGCGGATGGGAGCCAGGACGAAACACGACACATTCACTGAGGGCTTCTGAGCTGGGGCTCTGCCCACGCACGTCCTGGTGCCAGCACACCGGCAGGCAGGAACGCTTATGTTCAGAAGCAGCCCTGGAGAGCCCCTCCAGGTCGGCTGACATCTACTCATGAAGTTATTACAGAGCTCCCTTCATCCAACTGGAAAAAAAACAAACCCAAAGCAAGAGTTTTCCATTAGGCACTGGCAGAGATGCAGGCTGAGTGACTGCTGCTGCCACTAGAGAGTTTAGCTGAGTTTCTCGGCACGGCGCACGTGTGTGTGCACATCTACAGCGAGCGACCAACGCAGCCTGACAACCTGTCCCCAGAGCCCGGCAGAATCATTCATCTCATCTTCCAGGAATCCATCCCAGTGCTCACCTGTACACTCCGGACTGGTCCCAGTCCACGTCCCGTTCACTGTGCAGTGCCTACTCAGCACTCCTGTGGAGTAATAGCCTTCCCGGCACTGGTATATAATGGAACTGGAGAAAATCAAGCCGTCGTTAAATATAACCCTCGCGTTGCTGGGTGTTCCTGGGTTTCCACAGGATATGACTAAAAAGCAAAATGGCAAAGTTAAAAAATACCCAAAACACAACCAACCTCCCCAAACCAAAACCCAAGGCTTTCATCCTCAGCTGACTGTTCTCAATAAAAGTAAGATTAGCTGCAAAGCCCCTGGATCAGCTCAGACAGAACAGGCTATTCCGTGGAAAATCAGCTACATCAATCCGACAGGATCCAGCCACCGCTCCCCAGGGCTCTGCCTCGCCAGGCAGCACGTCCCAAGGCTGCACGCAGCATCCCTGGCAGGGGATTGAAAACAACTCTGTCCCTGCGGCCAGTCGGTCCCTGAAGCACCAGTCCCGCTCCTCTCCTGGGGGGATCCTGCAGTTCACCACCACAGCCAAGCCTGGGAGCAACCTCCTCCTGCCTGCTCCTCCAGGTTGAAGGAAGAACTTGTGTCCATTTTTTGTGGGGCTTTATCCCAGCTCTCAAGCTCACATCTGGTCCTACAGCTTAATAAAGCAGGTGGTGCCAAGCCTGGAGTCCCTCCATCTTCCAGGAGTTTGGGAGCCCGGACCCGAACGTGCCACTTTGCCTCTGGCCCCTTCGGGAAGCCGACAACTTTGCAGACTTCAAAGGAATGAAAGCAGCAAGGGAGCCTGCTGCTCTCCCGCTGCCGCGGTGCTCGCTGCCCAGCTATATCCAATTATGCTTTCAGACGAGGGAGAATGTTGTGGGAATACAATTATAGGTTTGTCAGTGCCCGAGTTTTATGTCTAAAGTACCTCAGCACCACAGCAATAAAAAGGCATCAGAGTGAATGGTGGTGCACGAAGCCCTGTCATGACAAAATAAGCACCTGCAATAATTGCGCCCGGCCCTCATTTACTCTGAAATTACAGGACATAAAGGAAAATCACATGAATCAAGGAAAGGCTTAAATGACAAATCCCAGCTCTTTGACAAGGAAATTCCTTGCCCCCCCCAGCAACGTGCCGCAATCTCTGCAAGAGCATCAGTCTGTGCACGCACAAGGTGACCCGTCCCTGCCCTGGGACTCCTCCCCAGCACACCCCCCGCAATATCGCCAGCCGTTCTGCACGGGGAAATGCAACTTCAGGCCCCAGCAGGAAAGCAATGAGCACAGGCCACCAACGCAAGGAGAGAAGTCTTCCTCTGCCTTGTTGCTTACTTTGCTGACAGCCTGTTAACATATGAGCTTGTTGGAGGCATATATGTTTGACAGGAGGAAACTAATAACCGTTCTGGACTGTGTGCACAGAAACTCTGCATGGCACTAAAATTGTCCGAGGTGCTCTCTCGTTACAGATTTCTCATGCAGCCAATGTCTCTGTGATACACAGTGTCATTTCCAAGAGATGCTGGGATAAAAGTCAGACTCTATCAACTCAGAAAAAGCTCTAAAATTACCATTTCACTGCCTGCCCATACATCAGCTGTTCCCTCCTGCCCAACCTCCTCCACCTATGCAGGTGGCCAAACACACACAGGCGACCCAAAAATATTACTTCTGTGACTACAAGGAGACTCATGGAAATGGTTTAATCACAGCATGCATCAGCTGCGACCTGTATAGGCTAGATATAAAAGAAGCCATAAATGTAAGGCTGAAAGGTTTGAACTTTTCAAATCATAATTTAAATATAAATAGGACCTAATCATGCAAGTGAGCAGTAAGCAGGTAAAGAACTCTATTTGGCTTCAGTGGGAGATGTAAACTGAATTAGGCCCCAAAAGAAAACTGGTATTGGCTCTGGTTTTTTGAACAGGGTATAAATCCTGAAGAGCCTAGAAGTCCCGTAGTCATACCTGCTCATGACCTCTTAAGAATCTCAACCCAGTCACCTTTAAACTGAAGTCAAAATTCAAGAAAATAACCTGAAAATCAGCTGCATCAGATGGGCATTTCTTAGAGTTGCTGCTTCTGTACCAGGGAAATATTTGAGGAGATGATGCTCAGTTGAAATGACTGATACGACAAGAAAGGTTTGACTCTCCGCTGCAGCAAGGAGCGCAAGAGGTGCCGAGAGCCAGCTCGTCCCGCTCCTCTCCCCCAAGACTTGGTTTCTGCCACGTTGCAGAAGACACGACAGACAAAGCCAGGGGTCCAGACCCTTCATACCCCCACCGGCACGCGTCTCCCCGTCTGTGCCGAAGACCCAAGAGCCCCGACCCCCAGTCTGCCCCATCCCGTACTGCACTAGCACAGACCTCTGCCAGGCTGCGGAGCACTGCAGGGCACTCCTACACTGCCAACCCCACCGCTGCTATCGAAACATTTCCAACGTCCCTGGGACTTACGGGTTGTTAGAGAACTCCCCACCTTGGGGATTCTGGGTCTGTTTCTTTATCAAAGTAAATTTTGTTCCTACAGTTATTTTTACAAAGTCCTTTTTGAGCGAACCCCACAGAAAAGCTTGCTAAATGCAATTAACTCCATCCCCACCAAGTACTTGCGCGTCTTTAAAGACTACCCGCAGCACGAGATTTTCCAAGCAGCTCCAGGCCAAGCAGTGGGATGCGGTGAAGCTCAGCGTGGCAGGCTCCGAGCTCCTCAAACTCTAACAGGAGATGGCACAGTGGGAACCAAACACTTCAAAATGCGTTCCTGAGCCCTCCTGAGAACTCAGCTCCTTGCCCTAACCCGGGAGCTGTAAGCTCCTTTCCACACTTTAATGCTTCCTCAGGTCCAGTCGCGAAGTCGAGGGCACATCGCCTCGCTCCCCTTGTTCCTCGTTAATTCTGACATCTGCAGTTACCGAACACGAAGGGCTGCTGACTGGAGGGGTTTTGGAGCCAGCGGGTGCGACAGCAGGCTGCGACAGCCTCCCCCAAATCCTCCTAAGGAGGAATCAATTTTGATTTTTGGGGATGCGAGCTGTGCACGTGCGCTGGGGCAGCCCACGAACAGAGGCGGCAGGGACTTCGGTGCCTGCCTTGACTCCTGGTGAGAGCCGGAGCCGTTCCCTGCGATCCCGTCGTTGCTGGGGGGAGCTGGGAAACTTCTGTACACTACAATGTGGCCTCTGCTATATAAAACATCACAAGGCTCAGAGGTGCTCCAGAGCTCAGCAATAATTAATCTGATTCCAAGCCATGCCTCCTTTTTCTGAGAAGCTTATTAAGATTCCTCCCTTGCCTTTCTTTGCTTTTTCCTACATGTTTTACAGCGAGAAGCTGCTGGGAGAACGGAATTTCTCTGGGTCCTGTTCAGGCACTCGGCTCAGAGCCAGCGTAGCTGCGCGGGAAGCGAGTGATGCTCGGAGTACGGTCAGACAAGGCCACCGAGCTCCCCCCGACGGGTACCACCGTTATCCAAAACAGCATCCGCCAGAGCAGGGCAAGGGGCAAGTGCTGTTACTTATTACATAGACTAAGTTCCCCCAACCCTGCACTGCAAATACCTCCCTGAGCACCGCGAGAAGGGCTTGTTTCAGGACCTTTCCTTCAGTCAGTGCCAAGCGAAGGCACATTTCTGCAAGGAGCAGCAAGCCCTGCTCTTCAGAAACTGTAGCAAGGAAAAGCTGGGGGCTGATGACTGCTATCAGCGCGCATCTGACCATGCTTTAAGTGGCGTGCGAATAGTGTCCTTTGCATGTTGCCCCTCCTCTGACCTAATCTTTATAACTGTCGGTCCTTCTTTTAGGCTCTGCTGCCATCTGACCACCCGGCTGAAACACTCTCCTAATGACGTCTGACACATCAGGCAAAACCTCCTGCTGGAATAAGACACAGCTGAGAGCCTTTAGAATCTCAAAGCCTTTGCTTCAGGGCTGGTAATTTCCATGCTGTTTAATTTAACCAGTAACCCATAACCCACCTAACCACGCAGAGAGAGAAAGAAAAAAGCAGCCTAGACCCTAATCCCAGCCCTGCCACCTCCCATGTCCTCAGCAGTCAAACGGGCATGAGACAAAACTCAGTTTCTTTTCCCAGTGTTACCACTTAAAATAAACACATTTCCATCTACTGAAACTGCCAAAGAGCAGCCAGAGCCCCATCTCATTTCGGCTGCAGTTTTAATTCACTTGGAAAAACAATAAACATTATAAAAGCAAATATTCTGCTCAACTTGTAAGAGGAGGAGAGAGCGTACAGCAGAGTACAACTGATGAGCCCCCTCCTGCACCACTCCTCAGCGAACACGGATGGGGCATCAGGAAGGAGGAATAAGAAGGGAAAAAGCATCTAAAATTTAATTTACACTTTAAAAACTTGCTGGAAATTAAAGCTAAATGAGGCCTAAAATCTGTGATTTTGGAAAGCCAGGGAAGCTGCTCTTACTGGGGACAACAAAACCAGAGCTACATAAACCAGACTGAAGCAGGAGTCTCAGATGGAGTCCCTGCGATTAATTTAATTCCAAACCATTTGTACATTTTGGAAAAATCAGCTGTGACTTCTTCCTGCCTCCCTTTTCCTTTGGTTTTCTTCAAAAATGTTCTAGTGGGTAAAAGATATCAGGATTAAGAGCTGACGGGTTTCAACATGACCCTCTGCAAAGCCCAGTGCTCCCACCTGCCACACATCCCCTCCGCGGATCAGAGCTATACCGGTCCCGGCGCAGAAAGACACCGATGGTGAACGTCAGCCCCTGACTTCAAAGACGAGCAGATGCCTTGTAATTGAACCCATTACGGCAGCTTGCTCGCTCGCTCTGAAATGGAGGTAACGACTCCTCTCTCCTTCCCTTCTATTTACGCTGTAGGATTTGCACCGTGTCCTCTGTACGTCCGCGCGCTTACGCGTTCCTCTGCAGCGGGCCCTCATCTGCTGAACGGCCTGAGACCCTCTGTGCTCATCTAGCAGCTAATCTGGAGAGCAATTTGCATTGAATTCCCCGGGCAGGCGAGCGCCGGTGACCTGTGAAGCCCCATCAGGCTTGATTTTACTCAATTCTGGTGGCTGAGAGCAGCGAACAAGTGGCTGAGTCAGAGAGCTAATGCGCCGCGGAGGTGCCGAGCAGCTCCGCCGCTGCGCTGGAGCTCTTCCACGGCAGCACCGAGATGCCCGTTCCTTCCGAGCACCTGCCTGGGCACTCAGCCCTCATCTTCATTTGCCCTGAATTCAATCCTCAAATTAATATCCTCTCCCTCTCCTAAAAATACCTGTTTCGGAGAGTTGAATATAACACTCAAAGTGCAGTCAGAAGAACACCTTGTAGTGGTTGCAACTTGCTGTGAATACAAATGAGAGACAGAGCTCACCGCTCATCACTATAAATTAACCTTCCTATATTGGCCAGTCAGCACTTAACATTAAATGACTACATTATAGGCATAATGTTATTATTATTCATAAAGTATGAAAAAAAATCTGCCAGGGATCCGTATTTTGGTGCCTCTGGAACCTGATGGGTTATTTATCCTGAGATTAATGAACAGAGCCTTTTCACTGAAAGAAAAAAACAGAGAATGAAAAAAACCCGAGACCCGAGTGTATTAATAACATGATTCAGTGTCTTTTCAATCAAGAGCTCCATCAATTTGGAATAAATTTCCAATTCATTTACAAACTCTCTCTGAGCTTTTGGCTTTCAAAACAGCTGGAGAGAAGCACTTGCCCAGGTCTCCTCGCATTTGGTATCCTGCCTCGTTTTGGCTTTTGTTCTTTCCCAATTGATTTTTAAACACTTTTATAAAACAGTAGCAGTGAGCAGCACAGCTCAGAGAATCCGGCTGGGGGGTTTATTAGATTGGATTATAGGGTCTTACTTGATTCCTTCAAATGGAAAAATAAGGGGGTTGGGGTTTTCAAATATGAAAATATGCTTACTGGATTATAATTTGCATTTTGCGTTTCTGCTTAATGTAAATGACTCTTGCACGTGCCAGTTCCAGCTTTAACATTTCTCATTCTGCTGAATTTCCTCAACAAAGCAACAATGAATTAGTTGGTGGTACCCACAGATCTTACGCCAAAATAAAGCATTTCTGATCACCTAGCTGGATACATGATGCAGATCAAGAGACATTTACCCCAGTGATTCTTGCAGCGAGCCTGTGAGTGACAGTCTCGGGGGATGACTGGAAGTGAGGACCAGATCCCAAAGGCTCTTCTTCCTACTCTATACCTCCGTCCAGATGTTGGCGTGAGCCTGAATGACCTGAAACCCTTTGTACCGTCCCGGCGCACCCTGCAGAGCAGAGCTGGGCATGCAAAAAGGTGATACTCATCCTCTAGCACTGAAAACACCTCCTGTGAGATGTGACCTGCAGATGTTTGGAAAGGGGACGATGGAGGCTCCTTGACATACACGCGGTATTTGGAGGAAACGATGAACAAGAGTGTTATTTCTCGCACCACCAGACTGTCCCTGGCAACTAAAACAGTGGGGATGGGCTGGCTGGGCAGCTGTCCCTGCTGTGGTAATTCTGGGGACACCACAGCAGGCTTGGCGTGACGCGGGAGAGGACGCGGGGTTGGAAAAGTACCTTCGCATTCTGGCTGCGTGCCGCTCCAGGAGCCGTTGGCTTGGCAGGTTCTCTCGGATGAACCCCGGAGCGTGTAACCGGGCTCGCAGCTGAACCGGACCACGCTGCCCACATCGAAGTCATCTCCCAGCCCGATGCCATGTGAGGGGATCCCTGGGTCACCACACAAGCCCTGGCTGCCTCCTGTTAAGAAAAGAGTACAGTATCAGCAGAGTAAGCAAGTCACAGGGTTTGGCCCTTCTTCCCTCTCAACTGCAGGCATCCAGAGGGCCAGCACGCAGATTTGGATCGCGTAACTGACTCCATTTAACTCCGACCGGCTCTCAGCAGCGCGGGGAAATTCCAGATGAAATGTCCCCTGACTCCAAGAGCCCACTGGTTTTAAGCTGGTTGCAAAATACGGCCGTAACTCCTGAATCTCAAGATGGAGCCCTCACCAGCTGCAGCTGCTTTCCGTGGCAGCTGCTCCAGCAGACAGCAGCTTGGTTGCCAGCATCAGTCATGAGGATGGTTTCCCTCCAAGCAGAAATTACGACATGCTCCGAGCCACCTCAGCACGCCCTACTGTATTTGCAGAACACGAAGCTGTAGGGTTTGGAGCACGGAGGCAGTAGGGATCCAGCTGAGAAACATCCGCTCGTACAAGTCGTGAACGCTTTGAGCTGCCGGCTGTAAGTCAGGGGGACAGGAGGAAGGGAGCAGCTGTAGCAGATGCCTCGCAGGGGTTCTCTGGGGCAGGCTGGAGAAATGCCCACCTCCTTACTGCCCGATACAGGCTCACACCGTGTACGCCTCTTCTTGGCTTTCTCCGCTAATGATCTGTGTAAACATATCCACCCCCAAGCCAGAAAAGACTATTTCACTCCTGCAGCTAGCAATGAAGTTCCCCGTTCCTGGGCCTTCTGCGCTTTGCTGCAGGTACAGCCTTTGCAGTGTTATGTGTAATATAAAACATAATGAGCCTATTCACCATCTGGGGGACGTACTTACTCATAAAGAGAAGGGGGAGAATGCTCCAGGTTCAGCATTTTCTTTCACATAATGACTTATAGCAATAAATCTTTTGTTTCACCTTGCAAAAACTGCCGTCACACCGTAGCGATCTCCCGCACGCAAGAACCTTTGGCAGGAGATGATCTGAGCTGTTTTCTGCCTCCTCGCTGCTATTGTAACTGTACCGCCTGAGTTTGGTGTAACAGAGGAACCTCTCCCCGAGCCCTCGGGTGGAAATCACGGTTCTGAGGTACTGGGCACGCACCTGGCCCCCAGTCAGAGCGGGCCTGTCCAACGCCATCAGCCTCGGTCTAAAGCTGCCTCCACGAAGTCATTCAGAAAAAAAAACCAAACACAACAGATGTCAGTAGGAACTAGTCAGAATAACGCTGAACGTTTCCAAAAATCCACCCACAAAGACGACAGGAGAGACAGTGAAAACCACATGGGGGAAAGGCACGAATTAGAGCAGAAAACCCGTCCGAGCAGCTACAGATCAAGAACTCAGCTCTGCAGATACGGCTTCTGAATACGAGGATGACTCTGCCTGATTTCTTTTTCCCTTCCAAAGCAGAGGTTAAACTTGGTCAAGTGGAGCTGCTAAACCTAAGTGGCATAATTAAAAATTAACACTTGTCCCACATGCTTTGCTCCAGCTAAGCTCCTAATTCGTCTGCCTCCAGGCTTTCTGAGGATCAAGTGACCGGACGGTGTGGGAAGGGCTTTGCACAGCATCCTGCCAGTTATTCTGCACCCTTCCTTCCACTGGAGGCCATCGGCTGAGATCCCAGCACCCCGATTTCAGGAAGGTTTGGCAACCACATCTCACGGCATCCCCCATGACTTTGACCCGAGTCCATCTCATCAGGGACTTTTTGTGCTTATCAGGATGTTTTCAGTGCAAGACCTTTCTCACCCTGGCACGGGAGCGGGGACGGAATTCTCTTGCCAAACTGCTCTCAGCGGAGATGCTGATGATGTGGAAACTCATTGTACCAGCTTTCACTTGCCTTGTGCAGACCTGGGATTGCTGTGGTGCCATAACAGCAGATGTCAGGCCCTGGAAAGGGGCCGCATGGGCTTCTTTTGTTGGAATGCATGAGAAAGAGGGTCAGATGCTGCAGATCAGATGCAAGGACCCGATTTCGCGTAAGACACGTTCATCGTGTACGGACTCTGCATGGAGAAACCTGTAAAGCAGCAGGCTGCAGTACACTTCCTACCACAAACATTTGCTGCAGTGATGTATTTCTCATGTTGCAAGCTGAGCGGTTTACTCTGCCAGTGCTTATCATCCAAGTTGCAGGAGACCGGATAGCTGAGAGGCAGCGATTTTCAGAACCTTCCACAATCTCCCTCTGTAGCACGTGTATTTCTCCAGCTCACCAAAGCACATCAGGCTGTTCCCTCACAGGACTAAAGAGGGGTAGCCGAGGATGGGACTGCCCCATCCCCTCCCTTCTGAAGCCCACCTCACCTGAGCAGTGCGGCAGGGAGCCGCTCCAGCGCCCGTCAAGCTGGCACATGCGAGTGGAGTTGCCGATCAGAGTCCGCTTCCCCAGGCAGCTGTACCGGACCACGGAGCCGACGGTGTACTTGTCACCCGAGATCTGAGCGTGGGGCGGGGAGCCAGGGTGGCCGCAAGAGACCACTGTAAGAGACAGATGCGACAGCTTCAACCGCGAGGGAACTGCCCGTGAGGCTCGTTCGAAGGCGAAAGCAGCAGGTAGACAGCAAAGTACTGCGCGCTCGAGGTCGCTGCACGGGACCTCGGCAGCTTAAACCCCCTCGCCTGCCCCAGAGCCCACCAAGCACCCGGTGCCTCGTGCCACGGTGCAGGTGTGGCATAGCAGACCTCGCATCGGTCTCCTTCTGGGGGACGTGAGCTCATCCTGTAAGAACTGCCAAGGGTTTGTGCGTAAATGCCTAGTCCTGACACTCGACAGGCATTTTGCAGGTTCCTTGGAAAAATCATCCCTTCTTAAACATGAATATTTCCACGCACACCCTCACCCCCACCCATCCCCGGCAGCGGCAGGTCCTGCGACACAGAGCTGCAATTGATGCCATGTCACACCTGAGCAAATTATCCTGGCAGATTCTGAGCACTGCTCACTCAACCGTTGCTAGTAAAAAACCACCGCTAACAATAATTAATAGGTTTACTTTAGCTTAGCAATCAGAGTGGGGACAGGGAGGCTGTTGACAAATACACTGACAGATCTAGGGGCTATTAGACAGGTTTGGATGAGGCTGCTCAGCGTAAAGACCATGCACCACTCGGTTTCTGAAGGAAAGCATCCGTAACTGATATCTTATCTCCCCCTGCTAGAGTCTAAAAATACCAATACTGGCATTAGGTAGAAAACATGATGTATGTTTCAATAAAAAGGAGAGCACGCGTATGTTTGGGCACGTGGGCGTTGAAATATACTGGTGCAGAGCTGTGACTAAAACCAAGGACACTTTGCAAGGAAATGGGTTTGATAGCTAATACTTAAACTCACACTGTAACTAACAATTTAATAACAGATACTCCAGCAGACTCAGCTAAGCTTAAAACCTGTGGCAGTATTGAGGTTTTTAAAGGATTTATATACACACTGTGAAGACTGTTTCTTCTGATGCGTTAGGCTCTGCTCCCGTATACTCTACTTATTGGACTCGCTCTCCCACCCCTCAAAGGGGATCAACTCTGTTTTACTCCCTCCTCAGAAACAGGCATGAGACAACATTTGCAACCCAAGCTTGTCTGGCATCAACCTTCTTAATTTATATTTTAGAAAGTGCCTAGTAATTTTAGGTACCCAGCTATAAACACTTTAAAGGGGTATGGGTTTCAGCACTGAGCACATCTTAAGTTCAACACACAGAAAACAGAGACATGCAAAATTCTCCTTCTTTTTTTCTTTAAACTATTAACCCCATGAATCCAGATAATCAGTCGTAAAACTGACCTGAGCTTCCAAAGTTTTGGGAATGCCCACAAATCCTCCAAGTCAATGGATGCTCAACATTTTAAGGAAGGAGATCCCTTTTATACTTAGCTGGAAAGCTGTGGACCAAGGGAGCCTAAGATATTAGGTGCCCAGGTTTTAAAAGGTAACTACCCTCCTGGAGCCCCTGTGGCTGCGGTAACATGTGGTTATCACTTGTCAATTCCCCATGGCCTGTGCAGGATGCTGCAAATGCAAGAAGGTGGCATGCTGCTAACAAAAGGAAAGGAAAACGTGCCCAAAACTACTTCGTATGACTAGGTGCCAAAGGATAATACAAGAAAAAAAGAAACAATCATGGCTTTGGAACAGCTAAGCTGATTCGAACTTAAGGAGCTGCATTTCTGACTTCTTTAGCGATTTGTTATGCCAGGTAATGAGATCGCAGCTGCTTTAGTCTCCAAAAGGACACACTAGCTGTGCTGGGGGTTGGTCTGCGAGGGTTCTGCTCCTGCCTCTGCCACTAGCTCACTGGGCAGCCCTATGTCATCTCCAAATACACTTTGGACCTTGGTTTCCCCCAGTGTAAAATAGGGATACCACCGCTGACATCTTTCACACAATGCACAAACATCTCCTGGACTAGGTATTACTATTACAGCGTGAGACCACCGTGAGTATTATATTGTGTCTTTCTACACTATTGGAAATAGTCCTGCAGCCAAACCCATCACCCAGAACCTCCCAATTCTCTCTGCAAACCACAGTGCCAGAAAGGGCCAGGATACTGTAAAGAAAGGGGAAAAAACGTAGAGCAAGGGTCAGGACGCAAATCCTCTTCAGCACCTGCGCTGCGGCAGAATAAAGGCTGCATTTATTTCACCGTCGCACTGTCACTTCCCTCCCCCAAAGCCGCGGGGATGAGTGGGTGTATGGAAACTCAGCCATGCCCGAGCGGTGCTAAACACACTCTGTCCTCGGTCAGGCTAATTGCACGCTGCTTCCTATGAAGATCTGTGTTGCAGAAGTTCCGCTGCCCTTCTCCACCTGCAATACTTTCGCTGGAGCTGCACGGAACCAGTAAAACTCAGTGGGAGCTGCCTTCCCCTGCAGAGGGAAACCATCTCTGTCTAATAGGATTTCTCTCCTCAGACCACATATTTTCCTTCCGTGGGCAGGATCCAGAGGCCAGCGAGGCTGATGGAATGATTCCCATGGATTACAAAGGGCTTTGGATCCAGACTTTCTACATGACCGTTCACAGCTAAACAACAGAGAACTATATGGGATGAAAGCCTGTGGTGGATGGGTATTATTCTGAAGAACTTACAAAGACACTGTGGGAGGGCACGGTCCCAAGTGCCATCGCCCTGACAGGTAAGGACATGTGTACCCAATAAGTAATATCCATGGCTGCACTGATATGAGACAGTTGTTCCAAAGCTGAATCTGTGAGGACCACTTGGCTGCACTTGTCGGATGCTGTTTTCCAGGTGCCCGGGGTCAGTACAGTTTACAACTGCAAACAAACAACAACAGAAAAAAAAAACAAAACAAAGGGTGTAACAAAGAACAAAGGATTCTCAAAAACGAGCAGGAAAAGGGGAAAAAATTGCAAATCACATATTCCACAATTTCAGGGTTGGGGTGGGGTTTTTTTCAGTCTTTTTTTTTTTTTTTTTTTTTAAGATTCCTTAGGGCAGAAATACTAAAAATCCTTATTAAAAGGAAAAAAGAGAGAGTAGAGGCAATCCTGCAGGCTCTCGCCCTGCCATGCGAAGCTCAGCAGCAGAGCCTTGCTCTCTGGCCCCAAACCGGGACTTCCATTAGCCAGTTGAGAATAACTGATTTCTTGACCGACACAGCGACAGTATGGACAGAGATACTGGACTAAGGGAGTACAGAGGAAGGGAGTGCAGGGAGGGGAGGGAATTTGATAAGTGAACTTGAGTGCTAATAATTGAGTGGAAGTAGGGCAGCCTAGAAGGACAAAGGACTCTGCGCAAAGACAGTGGCGTTTGCTTGGAGTAAACTGGTCTGTGGTTACCAGGATGACCTCTGCTAGGGGTCTGGCCTGATATTTTCTTGTGTCCCCCCCACTTACAACACGCACTTCAATGTCTTGGAGGATGCGGGGCTGGGCAGGGTCCACTAACAGCTTTGAGCGAAGCCCAAGGGAAAATCAGGTTTGTTGCATGAGATTTACCCAGCGCTCGGAGCTCAAACATCACTTGTACATTCCTGAGGAACTGCAAGATTTGTTTTACATGACTTTATGACAGCAGCAAGCTGGAGTTTAGGAACCCAGAGAAACCAACGAGGAAGGCACGGGCAGGTCCCATTTGCCTCGACCGGGGTGGAGGCAGACGACTTACCGCGGCAGGCGGGCAGGGTGCTGCTCCACTGTCCGTTGGCCAAGCACTGGGACTGCGATGCTCCTTCCAGGCGGTACCCAGTGTTGCACACAAACTTGGCCACATCGTTCAGATTGAACTGACTCCCTTGGGTCAAGCCATTGGCGGGGTTGCCAGGGTGGCCGCAAGTGATGGCTACAATTAGAAATTGGAGATATTACTTTTTTGCCCAGAAGAAAGTGGATTATCCATTGGAAAAAGTTCCCAAGGAAGAGGACCATAAAAAAACCCCACATCAACCCTGAAACCCACACTGACTTCAAAGATTTGTGGCCAGCTTTGTTGAAAAACTGAATCAAGTTGAGAGCACGGTAACTTTGTTCATTTTACTGGCACAAGAAATTCTCTGAACTGCTCTCTAAGCGGCTGAGTGCCAGCATCCTACTGACTTACACCGTAAATCCCTAGAGCTCCTCTTCAAAAATCCCAACTACTGCTATTAATCTATTGCCTTACATTACCCTGGGCATCACACACAGAGTCACGAAACCTGATGGTTTCCTCCCTCTCCCTGGTGTAAGTCAGATGTATGCTCACTGCAGTATAAAGTTACACCTGGAGGGATAGTTAGAGGAAAAATATGAGAAAAAAATCAGGTTTCTAACATATGGCCTAGAAAGCTTACATCTATCTGCTTTAAGTTTGAAAAACTTTTGGGGAAAACCTTTATTTCTAAATCCCTGAAATGAGGATTTTTGTGTAGTTCTTGCTCCTGTGGCTGATGCTAGCTTGGGCCAGCGACGAGGCGAAGGGCTAAAGGGTCCCGGTCCGAGCCGCTCTGACAATGCCCAGGGAAGGTGCAGAGACAAAAGCTGGAGCAGCAGTAAGCTCACAGAAAACTGAAATTCGAAGTGCTTTTGCCTGGGCCACTCTGCTGGCACCTCGGCCGAGGTGGGCGATGCAGGGAGGATAGAGCCCCTGCTGCGAGCGAAGCCCGGAGACCTTGGCTTGGAGCACAGCAGCGAGTTCCACTGCGCGAAAGAAACGTCAGGATACACCATAAAGAGATTTTTTGGCTGCTTAAGGAATGCGATATCTTCCGACAGCTGAGGACAAAGCAATATTGATTATTGTCATGCTGAAAAAGGGTAATGGTCCATCAGCAAAAGTCCAGCAGTTTAGCTGTACAGCTGCCAAAGCCAGAAGGGAAGATGAAATTCCCACAAAAGATCCATAACACATTTGACTGCCAGGACTGGACTATACCACAGGGATGGGAATTTATTCCTTATGCAAGCTGATGACAGGTACAGGTCTAAAAAATATGAAGCAAGATAGCCTTTCAGTGCTGCAGGAAGCAGATGTCAGATTCTCTGAGGTACTTCTGAATATGATTATACGTGTTTTGAAAGAGGTGATGGATTCTGTCCCAGAAAAAAAAGGCTCCCCACAGTTGGCATGGATCAAAAAGACCTGTTCGCACAGAGGAAGCAACTGTAGCAGGTTTAAAGAGAAAATATCAGGACAATAGGAAATTATAATGTGCTAACATACACAGTGCCCCGAGCTTCTTCAGAAGCAATAAAGCCTCAAGGCATCTAATTTCAGAGCCGAACAGTGCTCTGCTTTAACGACATTAAATTTATGTTATCTGTAAGGCCTAACATAGTGTAATAACTTCAAGGCCAACTTCTGCACAGACACCTTTACAGATCTCTGCACGAAAGCTTGGTGGGCTTTCAGGCACCGAAGTCAGAAGCTGGCACAAAGCAGAGCCCGACAAAGGTGCTGCATAGGAACCAGTCCTGTACTGGTTCAGTAGTCATAAGACAGACACAGATGAGTAATGTTCATCTGCTTTGTTCTAATGGGTTTGGTCCCTCCCGAAAGAAACAAGACGAGCCATGAAAATGGATGTTTAGAAAATCCCGCATTTCCATAAATCTGCCTGACAGCAGGAGGACCTCTATCAATATGATTTCCTGATCCAAGGTTAGTATGCATATACTTGGCAGGTAAAAGTGAATTAAAACTTTCTCAACAGAGCATCTTCAGACATGAGAGTGATTCAAACCTACCTACAGACCCAGAGACAGCCATTCCAATAATTCTTTTCCTAAAAAGCTCATGCAGAATTGTAGACATCCACCAAGTTTTTGAGTCCCCACTAACCTTGACAACTCAAGTCTGTTTCTTATTTTTAGGCTGGAATCTGCATATTCATTGATAGGTCATTCCTTACTTCCTATCTTGTTGTTATTATTGTGCCTCAGCACATAAAGCTCTAAACCAGACAGGAGAGATTGGAAGCAAACAACTGGAGAATCATGATATGAAATACATGGAGTGCACTGTCCATTGATAAGAAGATGCTTAAACTTATTAATACCTTAGAGCTCCAGAGACTGACTTAATTAGCTTACTGGAAAGATAAATGAGCAGGTTGTACAAGGTGACTTGTGAATGTGGATCGGAGGAGGAGAGAGACTGACTCTCCCCCGGCACACAGCATGGGTCTCAAAGACGGTGACAACTGTGGTGTCCTTGGCAGGGCTATGTCTGCCTTTAACCTCCCTGCACCCCGATAAAGGGTGGTCTCCTCAGAAACCACACCTTCAACTGGGCTCATCCGTTAGAAATTCAGCGTACGAAAAACACCAAAGAAAGGTGGAATTTACAAAGCAGAGGGAAGAAGCAAAACAGCCAAAATTGCAGCGCTGCCACTCCTGCCGCGTCTCAGCTCTCTCCTACGTGAGCCCCGGGGACGCTTGTGCAGCACGCTCGCTGCGTGCGTGCAAAGCAGCCGTACGCAGCCTGGGCGCGTGAACTCTGCACAACCGTCTGTACGTATGCTCCTGTCCTCTGACCGTCACCACGGCTAAAGAAATCTGACAACATACTTACGCACACAGACAGGCGTCTTCCCGGACCAGCGGTGATCCTGCTGGCAGATCCGCACTGACATGCCGATTAGGCGGAAGCCGGGGTTGCACTGATAAACCACGCTGCCGCGGTAGTTGTAGTTCTCCCCGTTGATCTGCCCGTTGACGATGGGACTGGGAACGCCGCAGTGCCCCGCTGCAGGAGGGAGACAAGGAGAACGACCGAGAGCTCGCGCCTGCCCTCGGCAGGCACCGCGCACCACCCGGCCTCTCCGGGTGGACCTGAATTCGAGACTCTGCAGTCATAAATAAAACCAGAGCAGCGGTAAAAACAACGTTATCATTTTTAAAGCTCTCCTCTCCGATCTCAAAACACCTCTCATCTGCTGAGCGGTAAGGAATCAAAGTCTGCTTCCTTTTTATATCTACTTAAAACCCTACAGCTTCAGTAGTGCTGAATCCTCGCTTGGGTTCTTTCCTGAATCGGTACCTAAAATTCCTGTTCCCTCCTGAAACGCCACCGGGACTCTTTCCCAACAAACACCACGGATACTCCGCACCTACCCAGACATCTCACTTCTGCTCCGCTCCAGAGTCCGTTGGCCATGCACTCCCGCACACGGGACCCTACCAAGGTGTAGCCAGTGTTGCAGGAGAAGATGGCTGTGGCCCCGTAGCTGGTCAGCGTGCCGATCTTGTTCCCGTTAGGTGGAGTCGGCAGGTCTCCGCAGGAGATAACTAGAAGAGATCCCAAAGTACAGTAAGCGAGAACAGGAGGGGAGCTATGCTTTTTAAAGAAATGCACTCGGTGACGCTTACCACCACAAGTTATTGTTGAAGTCAGAAATGAGCAGGAAAGATTGTTAAACAGTTACGTGGGTAATAACGATTCAGAGTCATGTTACGTGAGGTGACAAATATAAGTGCTATTAATATTTATGCTTCAGGACACGAGAGAAGTACTAAAGGTAAGACCGGCTAGGAAGAAACTATAGTGGGTTTTCACGCAGGAAGTTTTTAACTCAGGAATATTCCTACTATTAACCCATTGCTAGATACAGCTGGGAAGCCTGACTTCCAGAAACGCCACAAAATGGCACAAGATTTCCAATTAGAAAATGACACCCATTTTTTTTCTCACACCGTGGCTCCCAGGACAGAGCTGACGTCTAAAGATCAGACTCACAGAGCACACCCAGCCAAAAGCCTGCTTTGCGGGGTGCAGCTGGAGCCTGGCCAGGAGCCCATGCAAATGCAGCTCCCGGCCACAAACTTCAGCTCTTTATTTTATCTACCTTAAAGATCTGCAAACCCTCCGGAGCTTTTGCACTCAGCAAGAAATCAAGAGACTCACGCTGGGTGCTTCTGACCTCAGAGCATTGCCAAGATCCTGTCATTTGAATTTAGGTGGCAATAACGCTGAAGAAATAAAACGAGGTCAGGCTCACGCTCCTGGATCTGGCTGAAGAGCTAGCAGGGGTAAAACTACATCTGTCACCGAAGTCAGCAGTTGCATCTCTAGAAACAAAGGGAGGCAGGAGGGAAGGGAAAGCTGCCGTTCTGAGGGAGAAATTTTTCTGTCTCTATCTGCACTTAGAGAGAAAAAACCCTCCACCTTTGACAAAAGAAAACATCCAAAGCACAGCAGTCATGTCAGAACAACTGAGCGAGCTGCTTGTTTGCCAAGAGTGTTTTTGATTTACAGGTGACACTGCTACCCTTGTAAACTTGGCGTTTGCATAAAATTGGAAGAGGTTAGGCTTTAAATCAGAATTTTTTTTCTTTCTTAAAAGCAAACCTCAGAGCATCTGGCACCAGTGACAGCTGCACTGCTGGGACCCGACAGCAACAGATGAGCTAATGTGCTTGAGTTCTCGCAGAACTGTTTAGATTAAACCAAGAATCAGATCAACAGATGACCTCTCCCAGCATCCAAACTCTCTTCTACCCGAGCAGTTCTGCAGCCACGCTCTCGGACGCTGCCAAGAGCGGCCAGGGCTGCGGTGCGTTCGCACGCCAACAGCGGAGCTTGTGCACCCACCGAACAGAAAACAGAACCCCCATCCCCTGCAAGGCATCCCATGAAGCTGGCCTGCCCCGGCGCAGCTCCTGAGCTTCACCGCTCTTACTTTTACAGGTCGGCATCGGTTCGCCTATGCTCCATTTCCCGTTGGCTTGGCACTTGATGACCCGCTGGCCTGTGTAGTAGTACCCAGGGTCACAGATGAGCATTAGCTGGGCGTTGTAGTGGTACTGGATCTCGTAGGTCAGCCGCCACCGACCATGCTCAACTGCAATGCTGTTGATATCGGGACAGGTGACAGCTAAAAACCAGATGTGGTGAGTCAGGGAAAAGAAATGAGACAAAAAGACATTAATAGGTGTTTAACTCCAGGGCACTTCAGGGCATTTCAGCCAGCATGCTGGCTTTTTAACAAGGGGACCGGTATTAGCATCTCTGTTTTACAGGTGGGAAACCAAGACACCACAAGAGGGGACGTCAGACCCACGTTCTGCAGGATTAGAAACCCGGTGTCCTAAATAGTGCACCTGTGAGGCAAAGCCGTCCACGCTAGAGCTGGAAGACATTGCTGAAGAGACTTCCAAAATTCCCCGTGGGACTGCACCGGCCGCAAACACTCACCCACACACTGCGGGGGCTGGTTGCCGTTACTCCACTGCCCTGCCTGCAGGCACTCTGCGCTGGGCTCCTCCCCGGGCTGCAGCTGGAAGCCCTGGTTGCAGTGGTACATGGCTTTCGTTCCCACCGTGTACTCCTTGCCAAAGACAACACCGTTCTTTGGGGCTCTGGGAACTCCACAGGAGCGAGCTGGGAAGAAGGAGGGGGGAAAAAACCACAGCCGAGGAATCAGTCAGCTTCCAATTTTATCACGGATTTGTGGTAAGTGAGCTGAAAGCCCAGATCCCAAGCTCTCCTATTTAACAAAAGTTCCAGCCCCCTGTTGAACCCCAGAAGCTGCAATGAATGCCCACTTTCACAGAGGATCAGATTTTCAACTCCTGTCTATCGGTGTGGTAACAGCAAAGCCAATGCTGAACACCAGTTTCTACTGGAAGAGACTCTGGCTTGTACTTTCTATAATATCTGCAATACAAAATGCATCAACACATTATTCACAAGTTTTCACACAGAGATAAAGGATTAGATAGCAATAACGTTTTGTATTTACATCCCACAGCAGCAACAACCTGAAAGCCCTTTCCAACAGCACTTCTGGATTACATAAGGCAGCAAATTGTATAATTATGTTGTGGCAGAAGGAAGGCTAAATTTAGCATTACGGCTGAAAAGGTAAGGGGAAAATTCAGGGAAAAAAAAAAAGATAAACAGGCACAATGCCAAACGGCTGCTCAAGATGGCAGCACTTCGGAGAAGATGCTCTGCACCACTCCTGCTGAGATCCTCGGTTCTACAGCCAGGAGAGTGGCCAAACAGGGCAGAAAGGGGACAGGCAGGTCACAGAAAGACGAGCAACAGCCAAATACAAACTGACCAGAATCACGTTCATTTATGCTGCAAGAGTTTCACAAGACATGACAAGCCCTCTTACCCTCTCCCCTACCACTGGGAAAACCAGCACTGGGAGTCTGTCACTTAAATCTGTTTTTTTTCCTCTATCAGCATTCAGAAGAGCAGGGAAAGCAAACCTAGACCTGCCTCCAAAACCACCATGAAGGTTCCCATCCCTCTCTGAGTCTTGGCTCTGGGGGAAGCCCATCTCGCTCGGGCTGGAGACGCACAGCCCACCCGTCTGGACAGGCACGGGATGACAAGGGGGAAGAGCAGCCTGGGACCTGTAAAGCTGCCATTGCAAGACCACCAGCCAACGGGGCTGCCAACAGCCTCTGCGGGGCACTGAGGTGAGCACAGCCTGCTAGCAAGCACCGATTTGGAGGCCAACACCTAACCCAAACAACTGTCTGCATCTTAAACACGCTCTAAAGGAAATCCATTCCTTCCTGGAGTAGCCAGAGCTGCTCCCACTCAGCTAATGCATGAACTGGAGGTTGAGCCTATGTCTCCTGAGCCACATGCTGATACTTCAACGCACGTTCACCTTCCTGTTATTCCCTCTGCACGTAAATGAGGACTAGAAAATCAGCAACCTTAGAAAAGTCACCTTCTTGTGACATGGACCCCACTGAGCGCTGAAAAGGAAAGACCAAACTTATTGCGTACAGCATCAGCACAACCACTGGAACTTTCTACCACTCAAGGTCCAAGATGCTTTTATCCCACTTACTGCTACATGAGTCGGCCAGAGCCCCAGCCTGGAGCACAATTACACAGCACCTTGCAGATGCTGGTGTTGCTAATAGGTGTGAGTAATTCAGCAGGCTCGTATTAGCACGATCAGGCATATCCCTGGTTGAAATGATAATCACACGTATGTCACTTCATCGAGCTAAGGAGCTTGGCGAATCTCTCTACAAGGCTGGGCGTCTAGACGAGCAGCCACGCTGAATACCAATTTCAGTCTGAGGAAAAAGAAGAGGGGACCTGGAAAGTCCCTAACCTTTCACTTCTACCCAGCAGTTCTCTTTATTATTACTTTCTGATGTTGCATCCAACCACAGAGGCTGGTGAGAAAGCTGACCCCCTTCCCATGCCGCTGCCCCCAGCAAAGCCTTCTCCTTTCTCTACGCAATTCTCTTCCGCAGCCTGATGCTTCGCCAGAACTGATCACCTCTATTTGCCACCAGGAAACTGAGGCAGAGACTGACAGGGAGGGACACCAGGAGTGCAGAAAGACCAGGGCCAGCCGTGCTCCAGGTCAGTGAGGCTGAGCTGCCATTTGCCTTCATTTCTCTGCACAAGGGAAAGATGACTTAGCACTGCCTAGTCCTGCCTCCCAGCAAGCTCCCTCCTTCTGCCTCTAAAGTGGTCTGTTTGATCATTTAGTCCTTCCATTGCATAAGCCTTGCCCTGATACAAAGGTGGCAATAATGCAGTGCTTCTGGGCCAGACGCAGGTAACTAAAAAGTTCATTAAGCCACCAAAAATAATAAAAAAAATGTGACCCTCTTCACATGCAGACAGTTGGGCTACAACGTGAAGAAGAATCAGACAGGGAGAGCCAACTGGGGCTGTGACCTCTGCTGCACCGAGCAGGCTCTGGTGCCCTGCACCCAATGGCAGGATCGTTCCTTCTTGGCAAATCCGGCATCCTTGAGCAGAAAGTGGTATTACTAAGTTTTTGTTTACAGAGCCCTGCACGAAGTAGAGAAGCTTGATTTTCGGGGTGGCAATAAACTTGCCATCTGCTCCTCAGAGCATTTCTGAGGCTCAAATTGTGGGCACTGCAATCCACCAGAATCAGAGATGACAAAAGAGAGTAGTTGTTCCAGGGGAAATCAAACCAGCATTTGGCTTGGAGAGACCGATGGAGAGTGCAGTCCAAGGAAAAAGGAGAAGGAGCACTTATGGGGGTTCAGAGGTACAGAAACTCTGTCTGCAGGAAGATGATGTGCTAGGAAAAGGGACAGAGGCTATGAAAGCAAATCTGCAGCTGGGATTCCAAAAACAAAGCAGCTTAAAAATAGGCAGCAGAGACAGAAAAGGCATATTAGATCATCTTGTGTTCTCCCCCATTGTGCCAACGCAAGATTGTTCCCTGCAGAATATTCTCTGCTGCTTCCATAAATGTCAGCTAGGACAGAGCACGTAGTAAAGATTATTCAGAGGGGATCGGGAAAGGGAAGAGGATTATGCGCTGGCAGAAGGGAGCTATGGGAAATGTCATTTGTTAACTAGACCATGTGTTTACGGGCACCCCAGTTCCCCTCCGACACAGCTGACTGTGTGAGCAATTCATGCAGTGTTACGGATTGAGTTCCCAAACCTCTGCCATGCAGTCCTTGCCACCAGAAAGGATGAGAAATTGAGTACAGCCCAAAACAAAAGGTTGCCAGTTGGCTTTGAGAGCAATGTGAGGGGAAAAAAAGAAAAGGATGTTGGGTTTTATGTACTTGAAGTGGGCAAGAGCGGTGGAGCCAGCCCTGGCTATCAGCTGCTCGAGGCCAGGGGGGGGAGCTGCTCCGCCGTGAATTCTCCTACGGCTCCGGCTCGCTGCCACCCGCTCATCTCCTGCATCCATCTCCAGGCACTTGATAACCACGGGCCGGTATTAAGATTCCTGATGGAAACACGGGGCAACAGAGAGAGGAGGTGACTTTCCCAAAGGGGCTATTTCAGCCTCAGGATCTAACGCGGCCAGCAAGCTCTCCTCCTCGCTGGAGAGGGACAGGCTTTTCCAGAGGGATGTCCAGCACCAAGATCCTGACCAAGCTGCTCTCTGTGTGGTCAGTGGACACACACACACTCCTCCAAAGGGGAAATCGGAGTAGAAGCCTACCTAAAATGCCATGAATTGGCCCCCAAATTCTTTCTCTGTTGGCGACTGCTATGGAACGGTACCGCAGGTTGTGCCCATCGAGCTCCTGACACGTCACACGTTCAGCTGAACCAGAACGGCGCGAGGTGCGTTTGGCGCTTCTCACGCAGCTCCCGTGGGAAATCCTCTTCCCGCGCCCCTCCATCCCACGGCGCAGACCTGGGGTGCTCGGCAACGCTGCGGGGGCTCCCCTGCGTTTCCAGGCCAGGTAGTGACAAGCCACAGATGGTCTGGCTCTGACTCCCTCCCTGGTGGCCTGGGAACTGGTGGTGCTCGGGGACTGGTTTCTGCTTTGAATCATTGCTGTCAGGTGATAATCCAAGTACATCCTCTCCCAACCTCCCCACACATCCTCTCTCTATCTCCTCCCCGCCTCCGTGTTTAAAATCCATTCCCCACACACCATTACACCTCTTGGAAGTAAATATAGATTTTGGAGCTGAACACGAGGCTCAGGTGGCATTCCAGCACGCCAGGGCAGTAAAGGCTTAGCAGCATTCGTACCTATTCTTGGTTACGTGATTTTCCCTAAAAAAGATGCAGTAAATCAGAGAAATTCCTTACGCTGGGCTAAGGATTTGGGAGGCACAGTTGCCATGACAGCCCCTCGCGCCTGCCGGTCTTGCTGCGCAGTTCATCTGCTCATTCCAGCACTCAGCGTTTGCCCCCGTCCGCACTATCGCGGAGGCTAAATCACTATCTGAGCTTGTTCCCAGTTTCCTAGCTCCCCCTTGCCAACGGGCCTGGGCAGCAGGGTCTTGGTTTACTGCTTTCCACTCGCCTTTAAATAAATACAGCCTTGAGAGGGCTCCAAATGGATATAAGCACCCACAGCACTAAGCCACCCTTTAGACGCAGGACTGCTTGCACCCCTGTGCAATTTCCAAAGAGACTGAGTGATTCAGGAGCACAGCAAGGATTTTTTCAAGGCGCTCTGGTACCTCACACACTAAATAATCCTGCTTTTCCTTACGGCTTGGACTGGACAACAATGCAGACACTGCAATGAGATTTTGCCTATGCTGTCCCTGTTCTCTGGCTAGTTTCCAGGGAAGTCAATGCAATATTAATCCCCAGTGCTCGGTCCCCTTGGAACATGGATGAATGTTCAAAGACAGTGAAAGGCTTCATCAGAATAAAGATGGGCATTTTATCAACACAAAGGAACAGGGATGATTGGTGGATTAAGAAAAAGGTGCAATCAGAAAGTGAATATAGTGAGGGAGACAAAATAGCGCAGCAGCAAAGCCCCCTGGGGCGCACTGCCCTGTCCTCCCCTCCACTCCCACGCTGGGAAGGAGCCCTGTGCTATATATGATATGTCATAAAGATTACGGCTAATTAGGAGGAAATGTGGAAAGAACAACCACATGCCTAAATCTTATATGAAGCCGACACAAACCGGGCACCATCTGAATCCCAAGAAATTTCTCACGCGCTGTCGGCACACGCAGACCTAAGAGGGCACTTCCGGAAATACCAAAGGAAATTCCAGTCACGAAAACCCAGCAGGACCCGTGCTCCTGCCAGCTTTTCCAGATTCTTCCAAGCAATAGCTTCTCCCATCCTTGACCGAGACTTGGCTGTGTATTTACTGAGAGTTCAAACACTTCTACAACAGAAGCCTTTGCACAGATGAACTTTTTCTCCCCTACCCCAGGCCAGACAACCACCCTCTGCTCCCGAACGGTTACTCCCTTCCCTCCTTGTTCATCTGTTCCCAAGCACTTGGATATAAGAGGAACACACCTCACTGCCCACTTGCAGCTCCAAACCTGTTCTCAATACAGAATTGGGGGAATTACAACAGGCTTTTATTTTTACCACGTTTTCCCCAGTCCTTCCTACGACTCCCGGATCCTCGTAACGACACATTTGCCTCCTCTCACCTTGGCACAGAGGGATCGCTTCGTTCCAGTGGAAGTAGCCCTGAGGGTGCTGGGAGCAGGTGGTGGTGCTGTGGCCAACGAGACGGTAGCCTGTGTCACAGCCAAAGCGGACCGTGCTGCCAGGGTGCAGACCCGTCTGGCTGAGAATCAGCCCGTGGGCTGGCGGTTGCGGGAGGCTACAGTAAGGAGCTGGAGAGGAGGGCAGAAGAAAATAAATCAGTCACTGGATGGGCAGTATCAAGACAAACTCCCTTCCTGTTCTCAGGAATTACACCGTGCTTACCATAACCTAAGGCTGTACAAGAACCAGAACCTGTGATGGATAATACAAAGTCAAAGGGGGAAAGAGTGCAGGGCTACTATCCAAGTTTCACTCGGCTCTAGAAATAAAGACTAATTTCTGATAATTAAATATTACTTAATTCATTTACTGAGTAAAGTCATTATTTATTTATGACATACTGGCAAGTTCTCAACCCCGTTTCCGTTAATTAAGATTTGCTAAGTTCCAAAACACAGTAATTCACTTTAAGGAATTCTCAGCAAACATTCAGTATCCAGCAGCGGTTTTGTGCTGAATGAGCAACCGAGACCCCCTGGTCTTGCTCCTGCAAAAACAGTGGCAGAACACCTGAGCAGGAGCACAATGTGTTTTAAACAGTTCGCTGCAAACGCTGTAACGCGATCAGTCACGTGTAAGTTGTGTTAGGAGCTGCTTGGTGCATGAGGCACAAGTTCTTATGTTTTGTGATGTTCATCCTCGAACGTCTCAAAACGGCCTCATTGCAAGGACACAGTAATTTAGTAACACAGCAATCTTTACCGTGAATTGCACGAGATGGGTTTCGTTCATCCAGAGCCAAATCATCTATAGTTACATGGTCTGGTTCTGATTCTTAAGAGTGGTCAAGAAACCAGCCAAAGCTTCAAGGTTTCTCCTGGAAAGAAACCTGCCTTCCCCAGCCTCACCGGCTCAGAACGAGCCCGGCTTCGTGCGCCTTCCCACGCCTTGGCACCTTCTGCCAACACAGATGGCCTATGCCCCTCCGCATCAAATTCGTGGAGATCCTTGGCTGAAGACCTGGCCACGTTCTTGGCAGAGGCATCTAGTCTCTGCTGCGTGCTTACCCGAGTAGCGGATTTTGAAGCCTTTTCTATTGTAGGCATGATCAGAGGACCAGCGGAGATAGACTTTGTTCCCGCTGCTGGTGACGGTCAGAGGGGCAGAGTAGTTCCCACTCAGCGACAGGAGCAGTGGACTCTGGCCAGAAGGACCTGTAAGGAAGGAGGGAACAAGGACAAGTCAGGGCTGACGTGCAAACAGTCACTCGTCGGCCTTACACGTCGGAGTGTGTTTCTGCCAAAGGAACAGGCATGCTGTGGAACTGTAGCACAGGAGCTTTCACTACGAGTCCAGGAATGGCAGCTCATGCTCAGGCATTTTTTGTGAACACGAGTCCCAGTGCAGACACCCGGCTCCTGGGAAACCAACAGCAAATAAAGCCCAGTTCATCACAGTAAGACCAGGATTTTGCTTCAGGCAGCATGCCTTCAGCTATAGTCCCGACGGGCAACCACAGGACCACCAGCACAGTACTTGTATTCCGCGTTTGGTTACAAAGCTGCTTCATTGTGAATACTGACAGATCCCCCCTCAGTTCATGAAAACTCCTAGGCCTAGAAAATCCGGTCTGCACGGGCTTCAGGGATGAGAATTCCCACCTTCTCAGCTCGTCCCTTCCCAGCAACCTCTGCTACAGTTTCTCCCCAGAGCTTGCTAAATCCCGCTCCTTTCAAAAATACTTTAGATCCATCCAAAAAAATCAAATCATTGATATTTTCTTATCCAGAGAATCAATGAGTCTTAGGAGGAACTTTCTTTAAGTCCAGCAGAAGGTTATAGACAGAGTGGTGGAAAGCTCTCCCCAAAGCGTTGTTAATCTCTGTTCCCAGAGCAAACAAAACTCTGTCATTTCTCTCCTTTCCCCTCAGTTGCTACGCAAGTCAAACTGGTGAATCTCTTACCGTCAAAGATTTCAAACTCATCATATTGCTTCTCGCTCAGGAAGTACTCTATGGTGAGGGAGATGTTATACCCAGGTTCTACCTTCACCACCCAAGAACAAGTCTGGAAGTGAGGGTAACTTCCCAGGAAGCTCTGGCTGAGGATCACGCCGGTGGAGGCTGTCATAACCTCGTTCATCGGACAGTGCACTGCAGGGAACGTGAAGGAGAAACAACAGAAAATGAATTTTCCTATTTTGCAGAAGAAGGAAGGAAACACATGATACCATGGCCTTGACGAGCTAGGTCAAGATAGGGCACGACTCCCACCCGTGTACATCCACTGCACACCTTGACCCTGGGGGCTCACAGAGAATTCCCAGACCCTGATGAAGGCTCCGAATGAAGCATGCTGCATTTCCACAAGTGCGAGCACCTGCCACATTTAAAGGAAGGGGCAAAAAGCAACAATGCAAGCAAACAGTTTCAACTATCTTTGCATCATTTCAGATCTCTTTCAAAATGAATGGCACTGCAACCAAGCAACTATTCTCAAGTTACAAAACACTCTCCGGGAATGCCTGGAAACTTTATTACCTGGGTTAGAACAAGGTGTGGAACTACAGGCTTATCCCAGGTCACCCACAGAGTTGTTGACTAGGACATAAGAACTCCAATTCCTTTCTCTAATCACTACACCCCATTCAGCTTCTGGAAATATTAAATCCAGCTGAAAGTGCTAAATAAAAAGGCCAGCAAAAACACCCCAGAAGAGGAGGCAACCACACAAAGTGAGTAAAAAGCATAAAAAGAAAAGGATCTTTATTTATCCATAATTGTCACTAAAGCCCGGTGCAAATGCTGTACTTGTATTAATAGAAAACAGCCAGAACTATCCAGAAAGAACAGTGTATTCTTTCCAAATCCTTAATCCCATCAGTGATTTTTTGACCTCTATAAATTGGTGGCCAGATGTAATTTAAGCAGTCCCTTTACCCCCAGGCTAACAACCATCAGTAAATAATTGAATGACCTCCCTTTCCCTCCTTCAGTTCATGCTATTTGAGGGAGAATAAAGCTATAGAAAAATATCCCATTATATGGTAAAAATGTTCAGATAGGAGGGAATGAAGGAGATGAAATAATCACGGCTGGAGCGAACAAAAGTACCAGCAGGAATCTAGAGGATAAATAAGGTAACATGGTAGCACGGAAACATCTTTGGGATCCCTCCTGAGCAGCAGCAAGGTGTACAACGCAGCGTGCTTGGGGCTTTCATTTTTCTCCCATGTAATACATTCTGTGGCACTAATAGAGAAGCTGTTCCTTGCAGGATTGCCTCGCCGGAGGAGCTCACTTCGCTGCAGCCTGCTCTTCCTTTGGCTGTTCATGTATCACTGGCAAACTGTCAGCGCAGAATTCCTCCCCCTGCCTCAGGGTAAGGACATTTGGGTGACTGTTTTAATGGCTTCGCAAATGCAGTCAGACACACGGTGTGTCAGACCTCCGCTCAGTCCCTGGTTCAGAAAAGTACAAGCTTAAAGTGCCTTCCTGAACCGGGGACTTAGGGTATAATTCAGGGGCACCTGCTGTGAGGCAAATGCCCCCAGACAGCGTGGACACCCCAGAAAATCCCCGGAGCCAGCAAGGGATGGAGGAACTTTCCCTGTCACTTATCAGAGGGTGGTTGCAGTAAATCACCCAGCAAATCTCCCACCGTTATTTGCCAGTTGTTGCTTGAGCCTAGCCAAGGTGCACGGCCCTGGGACAGGCTATGAGGTGGGTCGGGAGAACTGCCTTTCCCTGCACAGAGGTATCTTGCTACCTGCCCCACAAGGTCCTGACGGGTGGTTTTGCACTACTGGGACCCTGGAGATCTGAGAATTAACCCCAAAGATGCAGTATGTGCAAGGAAACCTCCCCCAGCTGCCATCCAGCTTGCTCCCTGCCTTGGCAAGCTCCCACATTTTGCAGCAGGTTCGGGGCAGGGAAGCTTTGGCTGCCACGCTGGGCACCCCCGGCTTTACCTTCACACGTGGGTGGAGGTCCTTCGAACTGGAGATGAGTGCCCAGTTTGCAGGTCAGGATTTCATTTCCAATCAGGGTAAAGCCAGGAAGACATCTGTACCTCACTATGTCACCTACAGACAGAAACAATAAACATCTTGACTCAAGAGGAGGATCAATTCATTAAGGCTGAACCGTGGCCTGGGAACAGGGTACCATGGGGTGCAGAGACCTCTCCAACCGTGCCTCTGCCATCGAGCTCTGGCATGACCATGCAAGAAATAAAAGGCACAGAAAGGCATGCTGGAGTCTTAGTTGGGATAAACTGCTGTCACGCCGCTGAGACTATTATGATTTGTGCAAGCTATTTCAGGCGGAGATTTCCCTCAAAGAGAGCAGACAGTGAGAAAAGCTGCTTTAAAAAAAAAATCACAGCTACTCCACTGGTTGTAGACACACTTACAAATGTGGATGTAACCGTGAACAGCAGCAAAAAAAATACAAGAAGCACAGTCGATATGGGTGAAAGGTTCTCAAAAAAAAGAATAACAGCCTCTAAGCTTTCACACAATGCTTTGTTTGAAACACCTGAAAACTATTACTGCGGCAAAGATTTCTGAATGTTTCCAAACAAGCTCAGGGCTTTCACAAAAGACAAACCACTTCTTCTGTACTAACAGAGAGGAAAAGCCTCAGGACAATCGGATCAGTTTGACTCCGTGTGAATGCTGGGTGTTGAGCAAGGTCATGCGGAGCTCCCCATGCCACACACAATTACACACGTGAAGGAGGTTTCCTGAAACCCCAGGTATGGGCTGACAACACGCATGTGTCTTCCTATGGGCATTCCCAGCAGCTGGTGAGGGGGGAAGGAGGGCTAAGAGGACCGGGAGAGGCTACCTATATTAAATTCTTCGTTCTCGGTGATGATTTCTGCGTTGGGAACGATGGTCGGGGGCTGACATCTGAAGAGCTGGTAGGCTGAAAGAGGAAAGAAAGAGTAGCAGATGTTAAGCTGGGGGTGAAGGCAGCCACGGCCGTCTTGGTGCTAAGCACAACAGACATCAGAGCAAATCCTCCCTCTCCACAAGTAGAAGGAATTGGCACAAGTGCAACCAGCCCTTTCCCCTTCCAAACCCTACAGAGACGGCTCCAGGTATTTCTGCCCCAAAGCAGCTTCCTCCAGTTTCTTACACCTAATAGGAAACGGATTTTTGTCAGTCTGTGGAGATGTACGTGCCTGGACAGCGTTAGTCCTTTTGGATGAAGACTGAAGGATGACTGATGGATGCGGACATGAGGCAACGTTACCAGCACCTTTTGCGATACTAAGAGAGAAGATCTTGGTGACCTCAGTGGAATTAGGTCAATCACTGAAGAGGGAGAGCCTCAGCCTGCTCCAGCAGCAAGTAGATTACAATAATTATTCAGAGAATTTCACCCTTACCGCCTGTCCTTGAACAGAGATCGCAAAACTCAGTGATTTATTTTTAACTTGGAATTATTCATTAATTTCTTCTGCAAATAATTCCAGGAGCACTAGTGTTTTCAACTGCAATTCCTGCATGTAGCTTACAGTTCACAAGGTAACCTATGCAAGGTTGATGTTGGTGCCTCATGGAAGGCAAAACAGGGCAGACCTTGTACTCTTTGCCCAATTAGGCATTTTTTCAGGGGTACCATGTGGCTAAAGGGGAAGAAGAAATCCAGTTGATGAGCAGAAACAATTCCTTAAGGCTCACGCACCTAACCGAATACATTGCGAGTAGCGAATTTTCTACCAAAAATTAAAGATCAGCTAACACTGAGCAAAACAAATGCACTGCTTACAAGCATGTGGGTGCATAAGGCTCGAGCACTGTGCTGCTTATGAAAATAAACACACAAGAGCTGTGAGCACGGTTAAATTGAAAATATGGTACTGGGAACTAAATGAATATTAATGAAAGACATTTTCTGCTATTTGCTCAGCACTTCTCTGCATCTTTGCTCCCCCTGCACCTGACCCTGGACAAGCATAACTTCCTCTGAAATTTATATCAGCCCTTTAATTTAAGATACTGGAGTTCAAGCTGCCACTGAATATTAATTCTTACTAACTCCACGATGTCGAACTCTTCACACCATGGCAAGGCTGGCAGTCCTGGCAGCAACTTTAATGAGGCTTATCATGATGCTTAAATACACATGTACAGAAGTAGATGCCCCATTGTCTTGCCCCAATTTCCTTACCCCCCAACCAGGGGTGGGATAATACTTTCCCCCCAAGGACACATGGAAAGACATGACGTTTGGAGGTCCGGGGAACGGGCTGGAGGGAATGCAGGGGCTTCTGGTTAACATGAGGGACAGGCTTACGTATCCCACGTGCGCAAGGAGGAAGAAAAAACAAACACATGCTGCTACGGTGAGCTAAACTCAACCAGGGTGGGGTCAAAGGAAAGTGCCAGCTCTGTAATTCAAACAGTCAGCCCCTTCCTTGCAATCCACCACAGCAGCACAGAGAAGGGATGAGCAAAGGAGCCAGGAGAGCCTGCATGTGGGATGGGAGAGGAGTGGGAGATGGGAGGCAGCAGGGAAGAAACCTTCTGCTACACAGCAAAAAGCCATCTCAGGAGGGAACACAGTTATTTGCAATCTTTTAAACAGATGCTTGACAGTGGGGGAAGAAGGAAGGGAAACCGTAACAAAAATTTAAATTAAATGCTATTTAGAAAGTGCTTGACAGCACCTATTGAAGTGGAAAGATAACCCAGCATTTTCAGCATTAATCTCTCCTTAATGGGCCATATTTCAATACAGAAGTGTGATTAAGATGGCTTCAGCATATGGGTGATACAGCACTGGTAGAGCTCCTTTCAACAGCGTATCCATTTGTTCTCACCAGGACAAAACAAAGTCCCGTCCTTGAAACCACGCTGGGACCCCCTTGAATTACTGTGCCATAAAACCCTTTCCCATCACGCTCACACATCAGTTCGTGCTGGCACTTGAACTAACCCATTTAATAATAGGTGCAACATCATCATTTTTCAAGGGATGCTATTGAATCTTTAAGCTCTGTGAATCATTCTTTTGTTTCCCTCCCTCCACCCTAAGGAAACATTTCTTTGCAGGCATTTAAAAGGGCAATGGTTCTGACAGGGTGCTGATCATTGTATGGGAAAAGACAATTTAAAGCTGAAGGAGGATGTCTCCTATGTCTCCTAGATCTGCCAGCATGCAGACAGAGAAATGAAAATATACATTGCTGTAGATCCTGAGGAAATTGCATTCCCTGCAGTTACACCCTAAAGGATGATGACCAAGATTTAACTGACTGTACTGCCTGAGCCTGGTGTGAAAATTTCCCCCCTTTCCCCACACCCTTCTCGGTGTGCAAGGCACCACATGCAGAATGAGAACTTGGGAAAGAGGGAGGAATCTCACCGTGGAGGCAACCACCTCAATCACTTAAATCTTTGGGGTTAGGCTTTATACTAAAGTTCCACGTATAAAGGGAGCACTGAGCCAGTAAATGACACTTTTAAAAAGGCCAAGCAGTTGCCAGAGTGCCCAGCTGGCTACGAGGTTATAAATGACTGCTAGGCTACACCGATTCCTACCAGCACCAACTCCAGACCTCTCATGCCTGCGAGTGGCTTTATACCCCACATAAACCATAAGCTAAAGAAACATCAGTATAAAGTGCTACCAAGATTAGAGAACAGCAACATATGCTGATGGGCTCTAACCATAGCAATGACAGTATCTAATTCATATTACAAAAGGAAGCATTCACTGAACTGCAGCAGTGTTTACATACTGCTCATTTCTGAGCCAAACTGCCTAAACCATAATTTTTTGCATAACTGTTATACACGCACCATTGTCTGGTAATATAAATCTTACAGTGTTTTGCAGCAGTAAACCAATTCCCTACGAAGCCTAGCAAACATTCTTTAAATTCAGCCTATCCGTATAATACTTGCCTTTCAGAACTGAACATAAGCTAAGACATTCTGCACAGATTCATCATGTAATTCACGCAAGACTTTGTTGACGTTGTTGCCAGCAAATTACCAAAGCAAGAGGAGGTCTCCATTTGCACTTTCCAAAATCCCAGTACTGCCGTAGGAACTTGTTAGCTAATCCGATTTAAAGTTGGGCTCTTGTTTAGCGGTGGAAAGCAAATGCTCTCATTTCAATGTAATAACCAACATCTCTCTAGCGTGAGCTGCACTCACACCAAAGAATCCCCAAGTAATTCAGGGATTTACGGGAATCCTTCTCCTCCCCAGAGAAATGAAGTCACCTCTCAGCTGGAACACAGTTGCCATTTAAAACAGGCCACCAAGATGACCCAATTGGTTTAGCATAGCATTGGAAAACCAGTACTGCATCCAGCCCACACTGCAGGGAAGGAGAGTTTTAGGTAAACAAAGTGGAGCTATCCATAATGGGATCTGTCATGGAGAAGGATGGTATTTACAGGCATCGCTTTGAGAGAGGTGTAGGGTTGGCACGGCTGTTAGTTTGCAGGCACTTGACCCGTGCTTGAATTATCACAACGTTACAGATGGATTTCCACATCTGCACAGACTGTGTGACCACTTGCCAGCACTCGACTGTGTAAGAGACCTTCAATCTCAACCCTGTGAAACTAGGCCCTTTGTGGAAGACTTCAGGTAAAACTGTATTTTTTCACATCTTCTCTTCCCCAGAACTAGTCATCCCCACAACAAGCCACAACCGATCCACGCCCCTCCGCATCCCATAGGCAGGTATAAAGCACGTGTTGCTCAGTAAGCAATACAGACCATAGAAATAAATGGCAAAAATCCCTCCGTTGGCTGCATCACTGTGGAATTTCATCAGGACCTGATTGGAAGAGCTTTGGGCTGATTTCTTAGCAGAGTTGCCAGTGAACACACCAAGCTGTGGGGCTGTTTGCTGTGGACCATCCCTAAAATCACGTATCAGAAACACAAGAAAAGAGCATTATTATATGTCTTTAATCCTAGGCAACAACCAAACTCCTTCACTGCATGCACTAGAACTCCTCCATGCTCCTCCTTCCTTGTCCTCCCTTTTCTACATTTATATTACATTCTCAGCAGCTCCCTGGGCAGCTGACCTGGACCCCCAGTCTCCCTCCCCACTCCATTATAACCAGGATAATCTCTTCTGGCAGTGCAGTGCTCACCCAGTAGACAATTACAAACATCAACTTCATTTTTAACCTCAGAACTTGAAGAATTAGGGCCAGCTTTCCAAAGGAGTTTCACTCCCTGTTTACCCAGCAGACACTGAGATATTTTGAAAGTCAGATATTGAGTGCTACAAGCTAAAGAATTTGGCCACAACCTCTTTAGCCGGCGCAGCTATGTGTGCTCCCTTTGCTGACTGAAGTTGGTAACATGCCATTTCTCTTCCCTTCTCCAAATAGGAAAGGAAGATCCCAGCCTGTAAGGCTCCTGGGTAAAGAAATCAGTGCCACTTTATTAACCGCAGCAGAGTTGCACCCATTTTACGTCACAGGTCGCAGTTCCCAGTTGCTGCTATTTAAAAGGCAGCTGGGGTCACAGCCAGTTCTGGTGCCTAACGCCATCCTAGCATTGCCTTTGCAGGCTGGGAGATCAGCTTGGACTGCAGGGCTGCGTATCTCTGATTGCAAAAGAAAACCCAAAAGAGGACATTGGTAAATGCAAGTGATTCACCAATGGCTTCTTCATTCAGCCTCTATCCACAGACAGGTAGCCATAGGTAAAGTGCAAAAGGAAAAAAATGAGCCCCATAAAAATGTCTCTCGGGGAAATCAGAAGCAAAAGGCAATTCCTATTACGCGAGTCCGAACAAGATTCATTTCAACTAAATTCAGCTTGAGATAAAGACCCCATTTACCATTCATAACGTGTCCTCTGTAAAGTCCCTTAAGCTCCCCAAGAGATGTTTCCTTATTCCATTCAGCAGAGCATTTCGGAGATGAAGGGCCAGGCTGATGAAAGCATCCAGCAGGACGAGGGAGGCTCTGCCACCCAACACCCTCCCGCCACAGCTGGGGTGCCGGTCGGCATCCCCCCGGCCGCTCAGCCCCTACTCGTGGTAATTGTGGCAAACCAGCGGGACGGTCACTGCTAATCCCAGGCACTGCAGGGGCCTGATGGCCTTCATTTTTAACTGCCGACGATCGCAGAAATTAACGGCAAGAAAGACCTACAAGGTCTGACAGGTGCTGCTATACGGCCAAGGGTGGGACTACTCTTGTGAGCTGCACAACACTGAGGCAAAAGCACCATGAAAGCTAAGGATTCCTGCACAGGCTCCCCTCCAGACCCAAAGGATGACATTTCCATCACCCGGCATGAGCAGCCTAGTCATCCAGTGATCATCCCCTTCAGTGACCTTGCAGTCCTTGCCTACATTTTTCCGGAATGTAACATTAACTGTGTTCAGAGAGAGCCACTTTGTCCATTTTGCTAGCCCCTTGCAGCACATGGTCCTTAATCTAAAGGCCCCATCAAGCACCCCGAGTTTAAAAAATTCCAAATCCTCATCCTAGTGTCCCCAGAGGATACTTCCTCCCGTTCTCAGACACAGCACTACCCACGCGCTGTGGCAATGGGTGCTCTATTTATCAGCAAGAGCATCTTTCTGAAATGGAGCCTTAGTAGCAACTCCAGTCAGTCCCCACACCTTTGCTGTACCCACCAAACAGTGATGAAATCGCTGTAGGGCTCTGTTTGCAGCAGAGTGAAGTTGAGATGGATTCCATATCCCACTGGAACTGTGAGAAGCCAAGTGCAGTCCTGGGAATTGGGGTACTGGTTGGGGAAGCCAGGAGAGTAAACTGTACCGTTTTGGGCGGTGACGTTCCCTCCACAAGGCACTGCAGGTAATCAAGCAGAAACACAAACCTAATGAAGAACTATCCCCCAAAACAATAACTCTTAAAGATCCTGTATTTCCCATTTTTCTTTCCTTTTTTTTTTTTTTGGATAAAAAGATAGCAATTCTGGAGGATCCAGCCCCAAAACCTTTGCCTAGCTTGCCTCAAATAATTCCCATCTGTCACAACTACATCTAACATTTTCAACTTAATTCCGTTACAATAAATTTATTAAGTGCTTCAGAGCTGAAAGGAGACTGTCAGGGCGTTTTGTACAGATGTGATAGCCAGGTGTGCAAATAAACTCTATCTTATGCCCTAGTAAGAGTCTTTGGGCTCCACCAGCTGTCTGCACCCATGCATGGAAAAATACAGCTCCTGACAAGATCACACCAGTGGGCAAATCTATCCACTTGTTCATACAGCATGGCCTGGACCAGAACCACTGAGCAGCTGGCTTTTCACAGAGTGCATCTGAGCAGGGGGGAAATGATGATTTGTATGACAGCAGCATCCAATTCATTAATCAAGACGACCATTCTATTGCACTAGGTTTCTTCCAGGTCCAAATGAACTTGCAAACTAAGGAGAGGCAATTAGAAACAGGCAGCGAAAAAGAGGGAGAGATGACATCCTGCCGAAGGCAACGCAGGAGGGCCACAGCAGGTCCCTCGGTCTGAAAGTCCCATGTACGAGCATCAGCTTCTGGACCTCCCTGGCATGGAAGTTCAATTGAAACGATGATAACGGCTGCAGCGCGTTACTGGCAACCTGCAACAACTGAAGGGGTAAGTACAGACAGTGTCATCTGCCCGAGCCAGCTCTCTTCTAGAAGCCACGTAGCTGTATTAACCCAATCCTTGGCTTAGGCTAACACATTCTCCCTCCCCACACGACTTATTAATTCAGGCTCAGTGCTATACTAATATACAGCAAACCATGCTTCCTTTTGTACAGGAGCAGCTCCGCAGACTTCTGCCACCCTGGCCCTGACCTGATGTGCCAGATGTGAGGTTAGAGCCAGGCTCCGTATATTCACTGCCTGGTTCTGCTCTGCTTTCTCACGTGGTCTGTCAAGCTGAGAAAAGCATCTGTATTTATATAACTCCATACACTCATTTTCTGAAACAAACACCCCAGAAACCTTGGAGGCCAAGTTCCTTTCTGCCCTGCAAAGCAGCAGACAGCCTGCTGATCACAGGAAAAAAACTCCCTGGAACGGTGCTGGAAACGTCGGCCTCTGTGCATTTATTTCAGAATTACAGCTTCTCTTTTAATTAAAAGGGCTTTCAGCTGTGCCCTGTCTGGGAAAGGTGAGGTGGCCTCACCTAAGGCAGTGAGTCCTCATTGCTTGCTGCTACGCAAAAAGTGGACCATTTAAGGAAACAGCTAGAAAAGATAAGTTCCGCATCGACTTTACCAGCACTAGCAGCCCACCAGATGTGCACACAGAGAAAAGAAGCAAATGGTCCAAAACATACCTAACCCCTCAGCCTTCTCTGCTACCAGAAGTGCTGCAGAGAAAGCAAGCTACTTAAAAAACACAATAAAGAAGGAAGAATTGGATGGTTGTAGCCAGCAGAGTTGACACCTGAGGTAGATAAGGGCATAATCCTGCTACCACCAGCCCCCACCTTACCAGCAGCACCCAGCTGAGCATGGGACAGTTCCTCAGCTAACGCACCTCTCTGTTGCATTGCTGGGGTCAGTGAAAGAGCAGCTGAGGATTCGGTTCTTTATGCTTTGTGTTCTCTGGGGTTCAAGGACTTAAAAGAGGAAAAATATCACCTCTCCCTCTCTTTCCCCAGTGCACAGTTCTTGCAGACCAAGTGCTGTAAAGAGGCTGGGATAAAGGTCAGTGCCCTTGGGAAGTGCAGTGGGAAATCTTCAATAAGCAGTCTTGAACTTCTTAAGGGTTTGTATGAAAACCTTCTAAAATAAACCACACAAAACTCAGTCCATTGGCCCAAAGGATAAAAGGCTGAAACAGCCCTACTGGGGTTTGAAAAGAGAATTTGGACATTTGAGCTTCGGTGCCTAGAACACAGATCCACTCCTTCAGCCTGCAGGGTCCTCCTAGCAATCGTGGTTTTCAGAAAGAAGACTGTGGAAGGTTACTGAAGAGCTCCCATCTGGATCATTTTGGAGATGCCACCATGGTCACGTTAAGGAGACTAGATAGGGACACAATATTCCCACACTATGAGCCCCCAGAGCTGCAAGGGTCTTTTACCAGGAACTGTTTTTATTTACCAATGCTGAATCAATGGAAGCTGAACATTGTTGAAGAAGTAAAGCAGACAAGAATGATTATTACAATCACCCTGGACCGCTTTCGGTCTGAAAGCACAGCTCCCACTGGCATTCAGCAGCGAGACTGACAGCTAGAGACAGTCCTCACCCAGAGCACGAGATTCAAACGCACCACCTGAAAAGACGCACCTTGGTGTTGAATCGTTCAAAACGTTCGCTTTGCCTAGGCTGAAATATGTTGAACATCAACTCACTGAGAACACGCTTCAACACCTCAGGGGCTGAGGCTTTATTCCAAGTGCACATTCCCAGCCCGCCTCCAGCCATGCTTTTGTTTCCAGAGAAACTTTCAGCTCAATTACAAAACAACGATTCAAAAGGAGGCCAGAACAGAGCGCCGAAGCTTTTTCTTTCCCCAGAAATGCCTGTCCGGGTGCTCTCAGGGTGATCCCAAAGCCGTACCTTCACACCTGGGCAATGGGTGGTCCCAGTTCCTGTTGGTGCCATGCTGACAGGTCAGGACGGGGTGGCCGATCAGCTGGTAGCCAGGCAGACACTCAAAAGAGATGGACTGGCCGACGTTGTAACCGGCTCCTCTTACAACACCATTAGCAAAAGGTTCAGGGTCAGGGCATTCCTGCAGCTCGTAGGCTGAAACAAAAAAAAAAAAAAAATAAGGAGGAATATTTCATACTTCGTATTTTCTCACAAAAGCAGGAACAGTACACTCTCTGTGGTGCTTGGCTACTTCCTCCTTATACAATGACTTAACTGAAGGAGATAAACTTTAATTAACCATGCACACATCTGCATGGAGGCTGAGGGAAAACCCTGCTGCTGCTTTGCAGTAGCCTCAGACATGAGCACTGGGGTCTGTCCTGGTCTGCCGAAGTCTCAGAGCCTGTATTCACAGAGTCACCCCGCACTTCACTTCTAATTGGGAAATCTGCCTTGTTTTTCAACAAAACACAGACAACCCTGATGACGAATGCAAGTCAATTGGTTAACATGTTCCACCTGGCTTTATAAATTATTGGTCAGCCTTGCTAGAGCTAATTTGCATAGCAATTTCCATGAGATTACCCAGAGTGCCTCACAGAGCACATTCCTTCCTAAATTGTGCAATAGCGCATGAATTATATGGTGCATGAACAGGACAGCCAAGACAAAATTAATGTTTTCAATTAAGTATGAGTAGCGGCTTTTATTGCTATTTCTGGCGAGTCAGCCCTTTGTCAGTCCTTGGCTATATCACATGGCTGGAGACACATGCTCTATCTTTCCCACTCCTCAGATCTCTCTCCGAGGCGGTAGCTGGACCACTTGGCTCCCAAGTGCTGTGCAGCAAAGCCCATCCTAATTGTATTCAGTAGGAAGTACACGATCTACGCTTAGCATCCTTTGCCCCTTCATATTCCCACACGCCAAGGACAGGCGGGACAGAGAAGACCAAACCATTTTGCAGAAACACTCATCAAGGTGGAGCTGTGGATCAAGCAGGGCTAAAAGTTCATGTTTCCTTTCAAGAGGGCAAAGACTCAGGTGGGTAGCCCCAATCCAGCACCTTCCAAAAGCAGCAAGTGCAGTAAGAGAAGGAGCACTTCCAGGGTCTCGCTCTGCTGGCTTCAGAGACCGAGGCAGCGGCTGCTCAGAAGACATCATGTTCAAAACTGGGGAGCTGCCTGAGGACTCAAGCTGGGTAAGAAAGAGGGCACCTCCATTCCCTCATCATCTTCAAAAACTGCACTGAGGGCATCTTTTGACTTTAATAATTTATTTCTCCCCTTCCTTTCACTCCAGGTATCCATGCCAGCCCCGTTGTTATATTATTTGGCTATTTACTTGTTTACCTGGTTCCCTCCACCAGCCTGCCTCAGCACAAGGCTACGCTGCAGCTAAGGATGCGTTTAGACTTCAGCTGAGACTGAAAAGCAGCTGCAAAATTCCAGAGCAAACTCATGGCTGCTGAGGACTCTTCTCTTTGCACATGCCAGTCGACAGAGCCAAGATCTAAGTGAATCTGGCTGGAATTAATTCAAAGGCATTTCACTGCCGCAAAGCACTCTAGGAACATTTGTTATTTGCCGTAGGCATAAATCCGGGTGAACGGATCCCAGTTATTGGGATTAAGCATGGCCTTCATGTAACACCTTTCCACTCATTTGGATTAAGTCCTCATGGAATTAATTCAACAGAATAGCAACAACCGTGATGCCCACCCTCTCTCCGCCCCTTCACCCGGGGACAGGATTGTTCCATCGCTGCTCGTTCCGTGGCTTCCTTACCTTGGTATTCCAACTTGAAGCCTGGCTTGTTCTGTGAGTGGTCACTGTGGAAGTACACAGTTGTTTCGTGAGATGTCGACAGGAGGGAGCCTGGGATTTCGGTGCCGCTGAACCGCCCGATGACATTACTGGTGTCGTACGGCCCGTTGCGGATTTCAACAAAGTCGTGGTTCGGCTCAGTGGAGAAGTTTAGGAACTGGATGTGAGCACCTGGAGAGGAAGAATGAAGAGCGTGCCTCTAAAGCTATACCCAAGCCTTAGCACATCAGCACCGCTCACCCAGTGCTGCCCAGTATAGCCCAGTCAATCAGCAGTAGTACATTTACCACGGTTGGAGGTAGAGGGTGTCTATAGGTATGTGGGTCCTGCTAGTTTCAGACGAGCTCAGGCTATTGACGCCTGTATTTTCATGCTGCTGGAGTTTCTGTGCACGCCTGACACCAGAGAAATTAGGAAGGCAAGCGCAGAGCTACACAGATCTCCCCTTGCCAAACTGAGCGCAGCCAGCTCGGATGGCAGGACACACTGAGCCGGGTGTTTCGTTTCCCCAGCAGCACACAGCAGCTACACCAGGAGGAGGAGAGTTAATCCAAGAAACCCCGAGAGTCAGCGCTTCTTCCAGGCGTGCAATACTTCTACCTCCCGGCAATTAGGCACCCTGATGGGGCTGGCCTGGAGAAGAGCTGAGCTGGGGGTGTGCAAATTTCTCTCTTACTAAGGGCTGGGGAGATCCTAATTTTGAATGTGCTGATGCCTGCATGAACTCTAGCTGAGGTAGGATATAATCTGACATAAGCTTTGGTCACTTGTTACATTTATAAAGAGTGATGCAACTGGTGGTGATGTTTTAGGGCTATTACAAATGGGAGCAGTTAAGACAAGCACACTAAAAGAGGATGTTACAGCTGATTCAGAGGCATGCCCACAAATCCATATCAACCTGTTACACTCCATGGTGACCCATAATCACCCTTTGAAAAAATGCTTATCATTCCACAGCACCGTATAAATGCATCTTTAATGGGAAGTGTGACCAGGAGGTCAAACAACAGAGTCTCTGTAACTCATCTTGGCAAGCAACGCATCCAGCACTGACTGAACAGGGCAGTATCTTCCTATCGTCTCTTTTGTGATAGCATCAAACCAAAACCCATTGTCTCACCAAACCCCACTGGCAGCAATATCCTCCATGTGCAGTCCAGGTTGCTTGGATAATTTCCTGGGAACCCTGGGCTCAGGAGCACTCCTTCCATCTCTTCTGCTGTTCCTCCACACTGGGCTGTAAGATCAACAGTGTTAGGGGTCAAGATCACTTACGGGTCTCTCTGGGTGACAGTCATGGCCAGCCAGCTGCGTGGGAAACAAAGAAGGTAAAAACTAAGAAGAGAAAAAGGAAAGCCTGCTATGGAACTAGCACAAAGTTTGCCAGGCACTGCATGGCCACATTACTAATGCATGTGCCTTTCTCTCGCCCTCTGGAGATAAAAGCCTGGGCCCAGAGATCCAGTTTTGGCAATCGCAGTGGGAGAGACAGATTTGAGCTGCAAGAGACAAGACTGATGCTCTGTTCTGTCCGTAGACATTGTAACAGTGCACATCATGCATGCAGCACTTGTTTGAATTTTTAACCACCTGAAAAAATTACTGTTAAGAAACAGACTGATCCTATTTTGACTCCAGTTACTGCTACTTCTTCTTCTGTTTAACTGATCTACCTTGACTGCTATACTTGTCAATCTCTGGGCAATTACTGATAAATATAGAACAGCGTGTTTGCACACTGACTGAAGTAAATTCCCTACCAAGAAGCGATCCACATATGACAGCACAAAATATGTTTACAAAAGGCATCACATGAAATTTAAACACAGATAGCATCTTCTCATGCTTATGTGGATGACCTCTACCTTGTTACGGTAATACCATCCAGCCGAATACACCCAGGCGTACTCCTAACTCGTTCTGACAGTGAAGGTACAGATTCCCTTTGTCCACTATCTCATTACGCGTGTACTTGCAACTAACAAGGTTTCTCCCGGAAGATTTCTCTTTCTTTTTCCTCTTAATGGCTCTTTAATAGAACTACTTCTAAATTATTTAGAAGTCAAGCATCTGGATGAAGTAGACCAAAAGAAAATCAGCACACTTTGCCAGGGAAGCAAGCTGTTCTCTGAGCAGGGGAACAACCAAAGCCTGGGTTCCCGTGTGGCCGGCATCCAGCGGTGCTCTGGACAGGATTTAAGACACGTCAGTACACGATTAGCCCAGGACAATGAGCCCCAGGACTGTCAGCAAGGGGTGCTGCGGCATCCCCATAAAAGACAACGGTCACTCATGATGATCTGCGCTTGGCTGCAGACACGTGTTCGTGCCTCTCTGAAGCTGGATGACCTTTTTCGGTCAAATGCGATGCAAGCTGAGGGACAGGAACAGACAGGTGGATGGGCGTTTGTACCACTGCGCTTGGTCACGACCGTCCGAAACCAGACATCTGAATTAAACTGCACTGGTGTTTACACTGTGATGGTGCCCAGTAGGCACAGCCCAACCAGGCAAAATCCTACTGAACTGGGTGACGGATGCTGATTAAAAGAAGAAAACTTGAAACTTGCAGTTGCTCAGCTAGGCATCAGCTAGATGATAATATAGGGGTCCTCCTCCAGGCTGGGATCCCCCAACTCTAATACCGAGCTGAAGGGCTTCTGATTTCTTTCAGAGCAACTCCCATGGGTACGAGTCCTTTAGACTCATGTAAATGTCTCTGTATTTATTCCTGGCCTGCAGATCATTGGATAAAAGAACTGTTAGCTCTTATAATTACTTTAAAGCAAAATGATGTAAGCTAGAACAGCAGGAGCCTGAAATAACTGTTAACTAAAGCTATTAAATGCATAAATGTCTCTCTCAAAGCTGTAAAATGTGCAATATGAATATTAAACATCTAGATTTGCTAAAAGCTAAGCATTGAAAATAATCAAAAAACTCCAGCAAGTTCCCTTCACCTCTGTGCCTCTTCCACAGTGGAAATGAACTGCCCAGTGCTTTTCTCTGAAGGCCTGAAACACCCAGCAGTCTCAGCCCTGCTCCTCGGAGGGTGTCACGGGCAAACAGCCGTCTTGACAAGTGACCTGGCTCTTGCTGGTCACGTAGGACCTGTTAGACACCAAAGTGGGGACAGCAAGGCACCAAGCGGTGTGGTTTGAGACACTGGGAGGGTAAACAGGCTCCAGTAAAAGATGCAGTTTTAGTGATATCAAGAAGCCTTTCATAAAAATAAACCACATCCTGCAGATCTTTGCTTAAGATGGAAAAAAACCCCTCAACCCATAAAAGCAACCTGCTTTCAGTATAAAGAAGTTCTAGGTTTTCCCTTTTGAATGATTTTTTGTTGAGGAAATGCTTTTTTTATTTTACTTTTTATACTATAGCCACATTTTAAGCATTCTAAATAAAGTATCCTGGGCAGCCCACGGGGACTTTTTCATTGAAATTTCCTCTTGCAAGAAATGAAGATTTTTTCACACTCTTATCTCACTTCCAGAACAAACCTGTATTTCTCTAACTCCGACCCTTACCTTTTTTTAGAAAAGCGCTATAAATATCTGCTAGGTACAAAAGAACAAGAGTCCTACCGATGCAAAGTGGCGGTGGGTAATTCCAGCGGCGGACGGTGCCTGGCATGCACGAAATGTGAGAGTGGCCCTGGAGAAGAGGAAAACAAGACAAGGTTTGGAGGATCCCCCTATATTCCAGGTGTTTGTTGTCATCCTTTTTTTTGGAAAAACGTTCAGTACCTGAAGCGCGTAGCCTGGTTCACACTGGAAAGAGACGACATCGTTCACTAAATAGCGCTCACCGATCTTCAGGCCGTTCCCAGGAATGGGGGGCTCTGGGCAGCTGGACAGACCGACGGCTGCAAAGGCAAGAGCGAGATGAGCGCTCCAGGGAGCGGGGGTGGCGTCTGCGCTGAAGGCAGAAGGAACGGGAACACACACCTTCATTTTATCCCATTCCCCTGTTTACCAACCACCTCCACCGCAGACACTGGGTGGGAAAGTCCCGTGGCCTTTGTGTTCTCCACAAAGACATCCCTGATCACACAGTATTCCCCTGTGTTACAGGGTACGTCCAGGATCCAGAGGTATTCACGTCTAGTGCCCTCACTTTACCTGGAACACACTTTTTTGCCACGTACAAAGGTATCACAAATCACTTTGCAATTCATGGCCAAAAACGTTTTTGACTGAACCCTAATGACTTGACGGAAGAGCTGCATCTGCAACAGCACATTCGTTGCAAAGCAAAGACAGACTCATTCTCAACAGTTCATGAACCAAAACACCCGCCACGAACTCTCCCCATCCGAGGTCTGCATTCGTGGTACGCCGTACGTGCCTTTACCAACCAGGCAGCATCCGATAGAAGATCAGAGAGGATGCAAGAGAGAACCATCTGCTGTCCCTCACTGGCAATATCAAGGGCATACAGTATGTGTTGTGTGCGGTTTGTCCCTCTCTGGACAGAAGCAGCACGGTTTCATTCTCCGACCCTATTCTTCCTGTTTTCAATCACAGATTGAATTTACCATGAGATATAAGCAGCAGTAAGCGCAGCCGGTCCTTGATGGTGCCTGCACAACAGCCTACAAAAAATTCATTCAATCCCATTTCCATCTAAGCTACATTTACAACTGGGAATATCCTGCTGCAAACCCAATTAACAATCCCCGAAGTCGCGTGTCAGGTGATGTGCTCTCCTTTACACACATGCCACCCTCTCTTCCTTCTGCAATACCAAACGGAGATAAAACGAAGACCGGCGTCTGCAGTCACCTCGCACCCACCGCAGCTCAGCTGCCTGCCAGCACCTCCCTCGCTCTCAGTGCTGGCAGCTGCCACTAAGAGATAACCTTCTGCATCGCTGCAAAGGCTAATGCTCTGCTTAAACTCCACGGTCTGCAGGCTGAGCCGAAAGCTGATGAATAAAAAGAAACGAGAGAGGAGATGCTGACTCTCCTCCTGAAACCCGAGTCACGCTTCCCAGCAAGGAAACATGTAGTCCCTCCCCACACACGGCTGTATCGCTTGACCTTCAGAGAGCCAAGAGAGAAAATAGCTTTAAATAACCTCCCGTTCACATCAGTGGGCACTGAGTTTCACTCAGTCCTAAATTCTTCTTGCTCTGCTTTGGCTTTCGAGCATGTAGAGATACGAGCTTTGCTTGAGGAATCCAGCGAGGGTGAAAGAAGGGGAGGAAACAAACTGGTGTTTTAGCTCATCTCTCGAAACTTCCTTGCAGCACCTCTAACCGAACAAAGACAAAACCTGGGGCTCAGAGCTGTGAAATTCCAATTGTACAAGCAAAGCAAAAAATACATTATTTGCAGCTGCCCTGAAAATCAACACCTATTTATTTTCTCAGCAAAGAAACCAAACAAGCCTGATAATCCCAAGCCTCGTGAAAAACCTGAACATGGTTGTTGCAGTGGCGTAATACGATCCTCAAAGAGCTTATTCATTGAAACAAATGGAGAAGAAACAGAGTCGCAGCAAGAGAATTTCTGAAACAACATCCATTTCTCCAGCTCCCAGAGAGCAATCTGGGGCACGATTTCTCTCCCCAGTCTTGCTGGTTGCCATAATCTTGGCAGGATCCGTTAATAAGCAAGGTTTCAATCTGCAAACCCAGTAAAACCTGGAAAGCTTAGTACTAGTTGGCCTTCTAAAAACACACACGCAGTCTCTGCAAACAGCTACGCCATTTCTGCGGACATTTTACAAAATGAAATGCACTTTCAAATCTACTTGCTGCTTTGGAAAAAATAAACAGAACACTGGTTGGCTTCAGAGACAAACACAAGATTTGTGGTCAGAACCAATTATCAGACACAGTGTCCAGCAAGAAACGATTATGTTTGCATCGCCCCAAGGAAGGTTGCGTGAACAGAGACAGCAGTCCCAGCACATCTCTCATCAGCTCGCCGTCACTGCTACCAACGCAGGAACAGAGCCAGACCGTCACCGCGCATTAACCAGTCCCGAGAGCTGCACAAAAACCAGACTGGCTCCCGGCCCTGTCGCACCCGTATCTTTAGCACACTGCAAATGCACAAGCCTGCTTGCTTTCCCGACTGCTAGCTGAACGTTCAATTTAGATATGCTGAATAGAGCCGAGAGCTGCCATTCTGCACCTGCATGCTTGTACGCTGCCTGTGCTGCTGCCGGACTATACGTGAATAATTCAAGCCCTCAGTACAGTACCATCGGCGAGGTAACAGCCACCATCACCGTGACCCACCACAGCTTGGCTGTAGCACACCCTTCCTGAACGGACATCTGCTCCAATAGCGGGAATCAAAACACAGACATGGGGGAGACTGAATTTTTGGCATCATTATCCAAACCCGACGGCCCTTTCCCAAGAGACTCTCTTCCCTTCAACGTCTTCCAGTTTTAGCCAGGTTTGTTCTCTTACCACTGAGGATTTTTTTTTTTTTTTTAAATATAGTCTCTGCGTATCATCACATATGATGACGTTCCCAGGTCTGTATACCCGAGAACTGAACACAACCTTGTATGAGACCTGCTGGAAGCAAAGTGCTGCCATTCTGCTAGGGTGTCGGCATAATCCGTAACGGATGAACCCACTAAACTGTCCAAGAGTTCTGGGAGAGGGAGAAAGGAGCGGGTGCCCACGCTCTGGGCAGCGTCTCCTTCGGAACGTGATCGCAAAAATTCCCGTTTAGCTCAGGCCAGCGTGCCTCCCTGAGCTGGAGGCTGCAGAAGGAGGGTGGCCGTGCATTTGCATCGATCACGAGGGAAGTGATGCTGTCCAGCGTCTGGACGCTGCACCTCTAAACATAAAGCAGAGAGAGATACCGTTTCAGCAGATAAGCTGAGCAGGACCTAGCTGCGTGCCCTGGCAGCAAAGGCAGCTGATGGTGTCCTGGGCTGTACGGACAGGAGGACAGTCAGCAGACGGAGGGAGGTGATTACCTCCCCCCTACTCAACACCCATTAGACAGCACCTAACATATTGTGCGCAGTTTTGCGCCCCACAGCATAAGGAAAACATCGATAAAGTGGACCACCGAGTTCAGCAGCGGAGCACCAGGACAGCCGGGGGCTGCAGCACTCTCTCAGCCTGTGACGAGAGGCTGCCCAGAGTTTTTCCAAGCATAGACTGCATGAAGATGTGTAAAGTGAGTAATCTAGTTTTATCTCACATCCGACCCTGCTTTCAGCAAGAGGTTCGATGAGATGAGCTCCGAGGTCCCTTCCAACCAGAATTATCATATGAAGATCTCTCTAGCCCTGCATGTTGTTTCCAGCAATGACCGATACTGAATGCAAAGCGCAGGCAACCTCTGACAAGCATCATTTTAGGCACTTCCCGAGCAAAGATTGCAGCACTGTGTTGAACAGGCCAACTCTCCATGAATTTTTAATACTCTGGCCTCCACAACTCCTCCTGCGCTACAACACAGAAACCAAACAGGTGCTACAAAGTGCATCAGCAGCAAAATGAGGGGCACGCCATGACCCCGCATCTCCTCTGCTGCATCTGTTCTCCATTTAATGTTCAATCCCTCCCTGCAACTTGAAAGCAAGGAACCACATAAGCATGGGCCTTAAAGCCCACCCCTTCCCCACTAAGCAGCTTCTACTTCTACAAGGCAACAGCTCCGTAACCATTTCCCCATCACTCAGAGGAACTGCGAGATCAAGGCTGAATCGCTCTTACTTTTGTATTCCAGGTGAAAGCCGGCAGCAGAGACGCTGATATCCGAATAAAAATGCAGATAGAGCTGGTTTGAAGTGCTGTTCAGCAGCGCAGGCACTGTAGTTCCTAGGAAAACAAGAGATGCACAAAGATACTGAAGAGGAAGGATTCTTTTTTCCTCCTCCGTGTCCTCGGAGACTAGCTGCAGGAGAGGCTGAGAACAGAAAGTCCTTTAACTTAACAAGCTCTGTTGGTTTTGATCAGGTTCTAATGAGGCCAATTGAGAAATACCCAAGGCCTCTCGGCAATGGCCTTTTCAAAGTCTACTGGTGAATTTTATCATGTGAAGTTTTACCACTTACAGACCAGACAGACTAGCAGTATTGAAAAGGGAACCAGTGATGAGAAACAGCGTGGGTGGAGCGCGGGTGCCCTGCAAGGTCCGGATTCCTTCTCCTGCCTCATTCCCTAGAAGCTGTTGCAGCACCAGGTCAAGGCAGTTCTATCCCCAACACAGCGCTGGGAGCAGAGTCTGCTGGGCTTTATGCAGGACCCTTCTCCTTACCAACCTCAAAGCCCTTTGAGCACATTTGTTCATTAAATAAGCAAGAATCGGTGCCATCGGTTTGCAAGTGGCTCTGCTATTTGAAAGCTTTACAATGGTCTTGGGCCGCTTGCTACTCCCTGCTCTGCTAAAAACCACGGTCCCCGCTGCTGAGCAAAAGAAAGGTTGTTTTGTAGCCCTTCATCCATTTTGGTGCAAATCGGCCAGGCTGGGTTAACTTGCCAAGTGCAGCGGCCTGAGCTAACCCCACACAACCCAGCAGCGCTGCGGGAACCCTCATTTCCAGGCTGTGGAAGTGCTCATGGGTTTTTGCAACAAAACCCAATCTAACCCCCTGGTTTTGTGTTTAAGGCTCTCTATCCACATTTCTGCAGGAAGACAGTAATCAAATTCCCAATTCAACAAAGCATATGATTTCCATTAAGCACATGCTTAAATCTGTTCTGAGTTTTTGAAGCACTTAAGCATATGCTTAATTTTATGTACGCGCTGAAGTCCAGCTGATGTGAATAGGAATTAAGCATGCACCGACGGGCTTCACTGAACATGATGCTGAACACGTACCAGAGAAACTTCCCAGCATGGTGGCTGTGTTATCTCCTCCATCGAACACTTCCAGGGAATCCCAGTTCTGCTCAGTAACAAAACTGATCACCTGGATCTGAAGACAAAAAAGAAAAAAGTAACAGTACTACTCCTGCAATCATGCTAATAAACCAAAATAGTATCAATAAAAGGGCCGCTAATGAAGTTAGCAACACACTCTGGGGCTTTAAGTCAGCACTGCTATTTATCTGTGCTAATACACCGGCAAAACTTGGAAACCTATTGCTTTGACTATCACCATTTGGGTTATACAGCTATTTTCCAACAAACTCCACACCAAATTTCCGTATCAGGGGTGCTGTCTTCCACTGCTACAAAGGGAGAGCTCCTGTAATTTCCCAGCTAATTTGCAGCAGCTGAGAATCTGAGCCTTTTTTTCCTGTTTTGAGAAATCCCTGAAGACTTCTGCAACACTTTCAAATGAAAGCAACCACTAGTAACCCAAGAGCTGAAATAAAAACAAAAAGAAACCCACATTAAACCACAAGGCCTTTTTAATCCAATGAAGTTTCTGCAACTGCCTTGTTTCTCAGCTTTTAGTCAAATCACTCAAGTTGCATTTTTGATTTTCCCACCTTTCTCTGCCATGCCCCATAAGGTTTGAAGGCTTAAGGAAGTCACCTGACTCCATTAGTTAGAACATCAATACAGCCCTCAGACGTGTAACATCATGAGATCTGATAAATCTGCATTTACACTGAAAAGCAGCTCTTATACTTGAGCAAATATCTACATGTAATAGCACAGATTTGTTTTCCTTAATTACCATTACAATTGATTCTGCCTTTATTCCTAAATCTTGGGGGTTCAAAGTATTCAATGTCCCATTCAGAAAAATAAGCCGTGCTGTAGGTCAAGTTTGGTGAACAGCCTGAGACAGCAAACCTGGGAGAAAGCCAGCACTATTGGAGAAAACCAACTTTAATTTCTAAGCTCTAGATGAAATTTTCAAACACGCGGTACCTCAAATTAAACTTCTAGGCCGACAACCTAAAAAAGGATCCTTAAAGACAAATCAGGAACATAAACGGCTTGTACAACTTGGCACCAAACAAAAGGCTTCATTTCTTGGTGTGCGGCAGAAGCCGCAGTTTTTCAGCACTGCTGCCCGTGGGTTTGGGGAGAATGCCGGAACTTTGGTAATTCAGGCAGGTAGATTTCCCTTTACTTCCAGCCTTCAGACATCTGCTTACTGCAGAGCCTCAATTCTTTGAGGTCTCTTTGGACGAAGATTTCCTACCAAGCCTAATGCTTCTGATCTGCAGTCGGCCTGTTGAATTCAATAGAATTACTCCCTTAAGCACAGAGCTCAGCAGGACACGTTCACTGGACTGAACACTGTGAAGAGATTTCAATGCCCTGCAAATCTTCACTGCACGCACGCATATGCGCACGCACACACATGCACGTACACTCGCTCACTCTTCCCTCTAGTAATTCTGTGAAACCCCCTCCCTTTTTTCCTGCAGTGTTCTTATTCTGTATTTACTCATCCACTCCAAATATCTCGCTTGCCTTTGCCCTGCTAAACACAAAATAAAACACACACATTGGGGGGGGGAAAAATCAAACCTCATTATTTCTGCCATTTTAACCTTTTTTCTCCTTGATTTATTCTGAATAATAAAGCAGGCTATAAAGTTCCTGCAAAGTTGTGGGTTTTTTTTTTTTTTCCCAAAAATAAGTGGAGTTCATCTAGCAGAAATTGCAGTGACCCCTGGAGAGCCATTACTGATCACACTGACCAAGTCAATACCTTTCAGCCTGTGTAATTACACCCCTATTGTGATTTACATTATTGAAAGAGAACGTGGATTGAGAATGTGCATTTTGTTTGCTCTTATATTTTCTAAATTATTTATTCTCCTCCCCCCCAACTTAACGGAATAAACATTTTTAAGGTCCTAATTCTAGTCTGACATGTGGATTCACAAGGGATCTGCATCTATTTACTGCCATGTATATAAATTAATTCACTCAGGAAGGTTTGCTACGGGAATGAATAATTCATGGCAGAAGTGCTAGCTCGTACACTGATTACATAAAAATCCTGCTAGTCACTCGCCACTACCAAGAAAGCTTTAATTTCACCTCCTCCTCTGATTTACAGTTGTTTAACCTTTAATTGTTGTACAAAATGAGGGTAAACTGATGCTTAAATTAGTATCTAATAACTGAGAACATCTCGCGCACAAAGGGGGGTGACCGGGGAAGCGGAGCCAACGCCAGTGGGGCAGGTTACACAGCTGCTGTGCGGGAGCACGGCGGCTCCAGCTGCGCGGCCATCACCCCACCTCTGGGCTGTCCCCCAGCCGCCAGCTCCTGCACAGGGCTTCACTGGGGCTGTGCTCCTTCCCGGGGGCCAACACCTTTCGCCATGCCTTTTCCCCCCATCGAAGACTTCCAGTGGAAGTCTCAGCGTCACGCGCTGGTGTGATCTGGTTCGATGTCAAAGGAGGATGTCATCCCGCGACCGGCCGGCGTCCAAGGGCAGAGCCGAGGGACGGCGGGTCTTTGGGCACACCGACGGCGCGGTGTCCTCCGGGCAGCGCAGCCCGGCTGGAAGCAGAGACCCCAACACGGGTGGGGGTCCACAGGGACTCTCGCCGAGCACCGGAGAAAGCACCACGGTCCTGCCCTTCACCAAAAACCTCCCACTCTAGACCTAGAAACTGAACTTAGAGCTTGGCAGTGTTAGAGCTCAGCCACAGGATACACTTTTTCGTTCGCTTGCGTTCTGTGTTAGACCCTTAGATATCTACTTCCCTTGCAAGAAGTCACATCCAGCAGGAAAGGGGTAAACAAAAAACCACAAACCTTTAAAACACTTTGCCACTACATTTTCCAGTTTTACGTGAGAGCTGTGTTTGCACAACCAAAGAGGTGAGAAACAAGTACTTATGAATAAAGACATTCTTTTAACAGCCCGCTGTAATACTCGCCTTCCTCTAAGCTTAGCAGACGTGCAAAAACAGCTCCGCGGGCTGAGAAGTGGGAGCGAAGGTTTGCATTCAGAACACGGCAGTGCAGAATACAGACATCTATTTACATCGCTTTAAAAATTAAGTGAATTATCACCTCCCGATCCCAGGAGTCCCAAGCAACTTGCAAGCTGCCTCAACTGTTCAGACGTTTGGCTGAGCTAAATGGATCCTCCTGCCATTTGGGGGTTTTGAGCACAGCTAAAATTCCAGATGAATGGGAAGGAAACAACGGTGAGCTCTGAAGCTTTTGAAAACGCTATTTTAAATGGCTTCAAAAACAAAGAGGAGAGCAGAATTTGCTGGACTGGACGCAGCACAAGCCTGGCAGAGGGCACAAAATATTACTCCAGGCTTGTGCGGTTTCACTGTGATGCCCCTGGTTCTGCTCCCACCAGCTCTGTCTGTCCCAGACCCAGGTTCAAGGTTTCTGTTTGAGTTACGATGGTGGCACAAGGTAAGAATCCCCCGCTGGGAGAGAACAACTCTAATCCAGCAAGGCAAAGCTGGTGTTTCAATAAAACTGTTGAGAGAAACACAACTGCTGTGTGCCAACACCTGTGAGTGCTGCAGAGAGGGAGGAACCCATCTACAAGCCTATTAGCCAAATACATGACAGAGGAATAAAAGCACTTAATGAGCAAAACCCTCACAGACAAAGTGCTGTAAAGAAGAAAGAAACCCTCTGATAATGAGGCCTGTGGAAAGAATGAACCTGTTAAAGAATCCATCTCCTGTGCATCAAGTGACGTCAGCGTAACACACGGCGAGATTCATTCTGTGAGGACGAGGCATGTATGTGCTGAATGGGAACTTTATCTAAGGCTTGGTCTCCGATACTGGGCTTAATTCTCAACATCCTCTAGCTTGCAGAACTATTTCTGCAGAGGAATGATAAGGACCACAAAAAGACCTGAAGAGAGAGCTCATTTACCTGGAGACAATGAACAGCAAAGCTGTAATTGTATAATCATAGTGCTACAACTCTGCTGGCATAACAAATCCACGCAGGCACTCCGAGCAAGCAACTCTTCCTTGGTGTAGCTTACATTGCTTTCAACATTGCATAATTAAGCAGTATAAAGATATACGCCCAAAGTACCACTATTATTTTGTTACACCAGAACAGCCACATGGCTCCAGTGGATTTCCCACAGAGCGCGCCTCCAGGAGGCAAAAATCCATTGAAATATTACCCATTTTTGATAAGTCATAGCGTAAATAAATGTCTGATTCCAGAGAATTACGTTCAACCGATCTCTTTCCTGTGAGGAGCAGCAACTTCCTAACACGTGGCCTCTGTAAGCGCACCAGATACCGTGCGTTCTCCTCTCTAGACCATGCTGCAGCAACAGCTGCTAACACTGTACCTGTATCCCTGCTCCTTCAGGGACTGTTATCTTCCACACGCAGTTGAGGCTATTCAGGTACGGCTCAGGGAAGCCAGGGGACAGGATGGTTCCTTTGCGTTCAGTCAAATTTCCACCACATGGCACTGAAATAAGCAAAGTACTGTTTGAAAGTGGAAGGACTTGGCTTTATACTAAAAACATTCTCTTTAAACAAAAAAGCAAGCAGAATTAGCTCACGATTTAAGAATAAGATTTGTATTAATAATCCTTTTTTCAGTAACCCTCTCATATAACCTCTAACACAAGCAGCGCACGGACCTTAGGTGTGGGGAACACTGGGTACATCAGCCCACGAGACCGGTTCTTTAGGAACTGCTCTCCTCCAAAGAAGGTGAAAGCAGCTTTCAGACCTAATTTATTGTAGGTGCTGTCCCAGATCTCACGAGTACTGAATCCAAAAGGTCCCTTCCTGGACATTTGGGGTGAACTGCCTTTGTTCATAGGCAGCCCTGGCTTTTGTATCTAAGAGGTATGAAAAAAAATTTTTTTTTTTTTATTTGTCTGGTTTGGGGTTTGTTTTTTTTTTTTTTGTTTTAAACCATCCCAAAGGATGTAGTTTATCCTTCTAGCACAAACTTTTGAACTGTTTTGTCTTTTCTTCCCCCAAGCCCAAAGATACCTACCCACACAGGTGGGTACCGAAACGTTCCACTGAGCCAGTGCCCCAGGCATGGTCAGGCACTCGATGCTCCGGGAGCCCTGGAGCGCGTAGCCAGCGCTGCACTCGAACCGCACCACCGCCCCAACCGCAAAATCGCTGCCCAGCCGCCGGCCGTAGCGAGGCTCCGGGACCGAGCTGCACTGGGTGGCACTGGTTCGAGGAACCGCTTGCATCGCAGACAGGAGAAACCAGCAGGTGAGTGTGCAATTGCAAAGCAAAAAGAAAACAAACCGAAAAATTATTAGAGCAAACGTTTTGGAAATATTAAGTGCCAAGTTAAAGAGCCACTAAAACCAACACAGGAATCTGACTACACCTAAACCCCAAAGAGAGGCTGAACCCACCGAGAAGAAAAAGAAAAAACATTTCCCTCAAACTTCTGCCAATTCAAGTGATACTTGAAATAAAAGCAGCTAGGACATTACAGAACCATGCATGCTTTCTAAGATGAGACTGTTTGCCTTCAGAAAACTTACCGCCGCATCAGAAAAGTCATTTCTAAATAGGAAAACCAAAGCATTCAGCAATGACTTTCCAAAAAGTTGGTTTGCCATATAATGCTAGAGCCTCAGCAGAAAACCTTTTAGGTTTCTCAGCTCATTTGGCCTCGTTACTATGAAGGACAGCAATTTCAAACAATCTTCTTCACGGTGAGAAAGGTAAAAGAAAGAAAAGGGGAATTTAAGTTGTGATGCTGCATAGCCCCAACTGTTGAAATTGCCTGCATTCCTGTTCAATACTGGAAACGAGTCGAAGAGAGTCTGACAGATAAGTGAGGGGAAAAAACGAGTCAAAGAAATTACTATTGCTGAGGAAGAAATCAATTAATATTTTTCTCTGAGTTACTTTACAATTTATTAGTGTTTAATGCCTGAGTTGCTGGGAGGGGAAAAAAAATGTGTAGATGATGAGCACATTAGCTATATTGTTTGATTTTAATTTGATTCAGAGAAATGAACGTCAAACCTACTGCCAAAGGCATCATGCAAGATGATCAGTAAGAAGCTGAAGTCTGAAGTGTATCAGTGGTCTGGAGAGGGGAATGGAGAGGCAGAAAGGAGCTACTTATAATGATGCACTATTTTGGGCAAATCCAAGAGAGCCAAAATACTCATGGATCTGTACCCCTGCTCAGATAACCCCAGCTCAGCCATTTGTGACCGACGAGCGTGTGCTTGGCCTCTCTCCAAACCATGGAAGAATCGTGCCTGTGTGCTTGACCCTGCAGCTCCGCTCTCCAGTTCAGGCTGCTTTCAACACGCTGCTTCAGGCTTCCAACTCCCTCACCTCGGGGGAACTTGCCATGCACGTGCATCACTGAATAGGGGAGGCTTTGGGAGAGAGAACTCCCATTTACGTAAAAATGAGAGTAAACCCCATTAGAGCCTGGCCAGGCAGACCTGCAAAGCCAGGGCTGGCTCCTTCTTCTACTCTTGCTTTCCATGCAGTAGTCACTGAAGAGTGTGCAGCTCATAATTAGCATGCAGGAGGGAGGAGGTAATCTTTACTGATTTCATCAAAACCTTTGCTTTGCTGAAATGTCTAAAGATTACTATCAGAACTACAGTTGTTTTACAATAATCAGGCAGAAATTCAAGAGAATGGATCTCTGGATACTATAAAATCCAAACCATGCTTCGCTTCGTCCCCAGAGAAGGCACAGGTTGCCCCCGCTGTCTGTCCCCGCTTTACAGTAATGTGCATGTAAAAGCTTGGCTGAACCGCAGATAACTATACAAAGCATGTGGGTGAGAAAGCCCTTCTGTTTTCCCACTATTCTGTACATCACTTTCTATTTACTACTTCAAAATCTCTAAGTGGGACTCACCCAATGCAATGCAAGCTGTTACTGAAAGGATCAAGGGGCAAAAGTTTGACAGCAGGAGACCTAAGCCTATGACACGCAGAGAGGAAGGATTTTACAGAGCTGCTAGACAAGCGTTCAGCTGCTTACACTGAGAAATGTGCTAAAACGCCAGTGGGAAAAAATTGCTTGGGTATATATCTCAAGAACTCACTGTGTAGTCAGGGCATGATTCAATGAGATACTTCTGATACTAATCCTGGGACGTGCGAGGGTTGAGGCTGAGTGAAAATGGAAGGTCTGAATACGAAGTACCTACAGAAGCCAGACAGCCTTGCAAGTTCAGTGCTACCAAAATAATCTTAACCTCCTGTGATATTTCCTGTTCAGACAGAAAGCGTGCAAGGCCCCACAGACGCCAAAAGCAGTTGAGGACACTTCAAGACGACGACTGTATTTTTGACTATTATCTTGGGATCAACCTGAGGACATCTCCAGAACACAACTGTACTCACCTTGGTAGACAAAATGAAAACCTTTGGCTGTAGATTGACCCTTGGAACTAAATTTGATGAGAATCTGGTTGGTGGTAGCTAACGGTAATGATTCACCTAGATGAAGAGAAAGAGATAAACCAGGAGAGATGGAGATTACAGCATTAGCTACACGAATGGGTTGCACAGAGCAAGGTGTTAAATGGCAGGCTGTATTTTTCGCTTGCTTCTCCCAGCAGCAAAAAGGACACGTTCCCCACCTGTATGAGAGCCCGAGAGGGAGCTGAGGAGCCGGGAGTGCTGGTTGGGGCCATCGTGGACTTCGATGATGTCGTTAAGCGCGGTCTGGAAGAAGGCGAACTGCCCAAAGACCACTGCGAAGAGAGAGAGAACCAGTCGGGGCAGGCAGCGGGGCGAGCCGCACCGCCGTCCCCGCGCAGCCAGGGCCTGGAGCTGAGGCTTTTCAGCTTCTTCTATTTCAGGAGCTTGCCAAAGATAAAACGGGCCTGACTGACAGCCCTGGAAGATGGGAGCCCTTTATTTATCCACAAAGTAGGCATAACAGAAGCAGCAACCAGCCTCCCCCGTGTTCACTTGCCAGTACGCTTTAACACTGATTCATAGGCCAAAAGGGATTCTTCTATGAATCATCCCATTTGCCTGCCTACATAACACAAGGTATATAATTTCACCAACTGATAATTATTATTTATTAGTTGTACTGAACCACTGTCATGAAGCGGGCTCCCATTGGGTTAGGCATTGTACAAAACCTGAACAAAATAACAATCCCTGTCCCGAAGAACTTAATTTCTAGATTGAACCTCTCTGGTCAGGGAGGATGACTGCTAGGGAGAGAGGACACGCATAGTTTTATTAACAGTCAGTCCTAAGCCCGTCTACAGAGACTGCTAGCGAGGGAGCTGTGCAGTGCTCTGGGTCTTACTGCATACACTGTAAATGCACCCAGGAACAGGCAGAGCTTGTAAACGGGAGAAAATAATAATGAGAGGGTCAGACCATTTTTTTTAGCTAAAGCAAAGACACTTCAGTTATTTATCTTTATTTTTCAGAATATAACAACAGGTTTTTTGCTCCCAAATCTGCACGTAGAAGATTTTTTTTCCTCCCCTTTGTCTCCTCTCCTAGCTTTGCATTTTCAAGTTGTAAGTGCCTAGTTGCAGTTTCACAAGCTGAGAGGTCTCTTGCGGTGAAATTCATCATCCACCAAGCTATGACATTTGTTTCCTGCACATTCGGGTTTACAGCACAGCTTTGATGCTGGGAACACTGAAAAAGTGACAATAGCACACCCTGATGCCTGCTGTACACAGAATCTGAGAAGTGAAGGAGATGGGAAGTGTGTCACATTCACCACTAATGGTTTTCCTGCTTGTTTTTAATGAAGCTATCGAAAGGTAGCAGGTGGAGAAGAGAAACTAATTTAGCTGTCATCCTACAGTAGGCAAAAGTCAGACTTGCAGATCAAGACTGTCTAGCCCTCTAGTTATGGTGTTTCTTAAGACAATATCAAGATCAGTTTTACTATAGTAAAACAGGTTAAGAGGTGTAAGAGAGCACTGCAGTATTTCATCAGTTAGATCCAGGAACTCAGATGGAACCTAGATGCACACAGGCAGAAGGGCAATTTGAGTGAAAGGAGCTTATAACTGATGTCTGAACACGGTATCCTTATTTCACACCTTGCTATCTTAGCAAAGGAAATCACAAACAACTGAAAAGACCATAGGGACTGACTAGATCAATACGATGCACTGAGAAGCAGTATCAAATAACAGAATTTAGAGACCTTCACCTGCCAGAGCTGTCAGTGCAAGTACTCTTTAAGAACTTTAAATTCCCTTCAAACAACAAAATATGTTAACCAATACTAATATCCAGCTAGCTGCCTCAAAGGTTTCTAGAACGTTGATCATGCTTGTATTCAAGCTCTGACCAAAATTAAGCAACACTGGAGTCTATAAAAAGAATGATGGTCCATTTAAATGGAGCTGGCTTTTGTTCGGATCTAGTTTTAAAATTTAATTTACATGTTATTTAAAAATAAAAATTAGTCATAGGTACCATAGCTGCACATCCACAAAACCATACATTTATGCGCTCCTCTGCGCAGACAGAGTATTTAGCACCACAGTTAGCATGCGTTTATGGTAAATACATTTTGTACTCTCGGAGGTCCTCCGAGTCTGCTGCTAGCATTAATCACCATGAATTATTTTTTGCTGATTTTTCAACTCTGCATGACTGGATATAGTGCAGAAACTGGAAGGGGAATCACAAGATGGTGGGTTTTGTCCCCTTGTTTTTGATAGATTTTGAAATTCAGAAAATTCCCATCATCCTTACTGACTACAACAAAGTACAAATAGCATCCAACAGTGCCACTTACTATTTTGCAGTCTCCCTTATCTCCACTAACATATGCACTTATTCAACTGCTTTGTTCAAACAAAAAAACCCCAAACAAGACAGTTGCACAGACAGTAGGACAGATTTTCAAAAAACGTCCAAAACCGATACCATAGTCCTTCGGCACAACGATGAAGTACAAGCAGACTTGTCCACTGGTGTAGTTCTGGGGATAATTTGGAGAGAGGACAACGCCGTCCGAGCCTGTGTACTGGCCACCACAGGGTGCTGTAAGAGAAAGCCAAGAGGAGATCGCCGAGCGTACCCTTACCAAAGCCTGCCTTGAAACACCAACCTTTTTCCTGCCGCTTTGAGATCCACCCCTGCCCCTACGCCGTAACGCTGTGCAACGTCAGCTGCCCTCAGCCATGATCAATTCTACGCTTCAGGCACTGCAGCTCTCGCTGCAAGCTCTTATTAAGAAAAATCAGGCTTATCCTAACCTGGAGTTCATGCCTGCTTCACGTTTAATTATCAAGACCATGCCAGGGCTAAGGGATGCCATGTATGGTGGTGTAGACTAATGTGCGATTTGCACTGCTCTGCACCCGACCTTAAAGCTGAGGACCTGTCACGATGAACTCCTACTCTTTTCGCCCTTTTCTCAGCGGCAGGAGCCTGGCCCCAGCGGGAACAGCGTCCTCTCCGCCAGTGCGTTTCCAAGTCAGAAATTTCATTCTTCCAGTCGCCACACACTGACAGCTATCTCTTGACTCATTTCTCAGATTAAGAAGGTCTGACTGCAAACCCATCATTTAAACCATTTTCTCATTAAGCCAGAAAACAAAACAAACCACAGAACCCCTAAGAATACCTTGTGTTTTCTCAATAAACTGCGGCCCCGCTCAGAAAAGCACATGCTTAAGGGCTTTGATTAGCTGAGATCAGGTTAAGCAAATGGTTAAGTGGCTTCCTGAAAGCTGCCCTGCCCTAGGGACACAGGATTTGTCATGCAGATAATCTGTTGTGTCCAGTTTTCTCTCTCTCAAAAGAAGGTTCAAGAAACCTCACGTAAGTCAGCTCTTCTAACCTCTGGGTGTTAAAAAAATTGAAAAATTACGAAATGCTGAGGAAAACCATCTCTGTCCCCTTGCAAGCAGCTCTACGCAAAAGTAACATCAAGCTTTTCATTAGGATAAACTGCTGATGTATTTGGCGATAGGCAGATCATTCTCTACTCACCTTTTCCTCTTGGGCCTTACCTGTACAGGTAGGTCGAGGTTTGTTCCACGCAGGTTTTCCATCCCCTCCCATTATGCACGTCAGCGTGGAGACCCCCTCAATGTCATACCCGCCGTCACAGTAGTAGGTAATTGTAGATCCCAGCTTCAGATCTGTACCCACTCGTGTGCCATTCTTAATTGATCCAGGGTCGAAGCACGACTCCCGGGGATTTTCTGCAAGAGAGAATTGCCAAGATCTTTAATGGTCTGATACAGCTGCTCTAAAATTTTGGTCAATAGCATGTTTTTTGGCTTGTCTCATCTGGGAATCTCACTTAAGCATATCATAAAGACTAGTACCATTTGCAGAGTTTCAATTTCAAGCATTCTCTCATGCTACTGAATCTGGGGAATCGTATGGGTCAGATTCTGGTCCAGACCTTTCTCTGATGCTCAGCTCCAGCACAAGTATACTGGAAGAAGGAAGGCTTCAGTTCACACGCGTATTTTACTGGTACCCAAAATCCAGTCAACGAGGCAAAGCTTCGATTTAGCTATCTACACTCGCTCTCCTTTCTTGCACAGGGGACAGGCTGCGAGAAACTTTGCAAACCAGGGCATATAAACACAGATTGAACATGCAACATATTTCAGATGTGCTACATCTGTTCACATTATCTCTTTGGCACCTATCATTCCTGTATCTAAGAGCTGTCTGCTCTCACCATGGAAATACGTAGTGCCATGTGCTAGCTGGTAGACTCTCCAGATGTGCAGCATGGCTGCAATTATGGCAAAATGATTACAAGCAGTTAGACAAAATGAAGACATTTTTCTCTCTGTTCACTATGCCCTGCAGAGTTAAAAACCCCATTTACATATGAAAATTCCAGTAAAGACTACAGAGCTGTCAGGACTTGGGTATTGCTTTCCATCTTCTTCTGAGGGCTTTTTTCTTTTTTTTCTTCTTTTTTTTTTTCCTGCATGAAATATAATTAGAGGCTTTGATTAATCCTGCTCTTTTGTCATTTGGAAATTGCTCATTAAAGATGAGGGCTTTTCTGAGAGCAGTGGGTCTGTGAACAATTATAATGTGTTTAAGCATTAAATCATGGGCTTTTAGTATTTGGGGAAGGGGTGGAGGGAGAAACAGAAAACAGTAAAGCCCCTAGATCTTGCTTTTGTTTCTTTGTTTGCAATGAAAAATAGGATTAGCTCTATGGTTTCTTTTACACAAGAGCAGTACCACTAGCTAGCGATCCAGGTAAACGGGGCACAAAAGGACGCAAAATATTTCCGCCAGGAACAGCTGCCCTGAACCGCGGAAGTGAGGCCGCTGGTTTTTCCTAAAACACCCGTTCCCTATTTTGAGAGCCACGGACTGGTCAACCCTCAATGCTCCTCACAGGCCATCACACACTTGTATCATCAAACTTTAAATCATGAAGTCCTGGGTTCTCCTCTGTGTTAGTGGTGTCTTGCTGCACGAACTTTGGGCAAGCCACTTTTCCTTTGAGCAACCCTGTTCCCCAACCAAATAACAAGATGTTCCAATTTATCTGATCCTGGGAAGAGACACACATGTGCCTAGAGGCATAATTATTGCAGCATTCAGAAGAGAGCTCAGATACTCAGAACACGATGGAGAAAATTCGGGTTCTAAGACAAAGGAATTCAATAAGTATTTTTACCCCAGTATTTCCTGCGTGTGATCTGACGGTAGCTCCTGCTGAGACACCAGCTAGACACAAAGGAGAAATCTTGATTCTGATGAGTGAGATAGCAGGACCAAAAAGCTTGTTTCAGTCACAGCACAGGAAAGCAAAGTTCTTGGCGCTCTGGTCAGCTCAGATGAACACACTCCCTCCTTATTTATCCTTATGCTTGTGAGACATCGGCCATAGCTGGAGAAGTGAGCCTTTATCATTACTGCGAGTCAACGGAACATTCTTGTACAGACTGGTCGTCACAGCCCACAGAGATGAAGAATTGCTTCTGGGCATCAGTCAGCCAGAGCACTAAAGATGAGCAGTGCAGTTGCATGGCCCAGTCCGCTGTAGCACACAAGCCATTTGCAAGTGTAAATGCTTCGTGTACTTTTCCAAATTATTTTTTCACTCCGCAACCCTTTATTTCTCTAAATTGCTAATACTCACTTTTAGACCCTTTCCTACTAAAGCTGCACCCAACGCCTTCCTTCTGACCACTTTATGCCTCTCGTTATTTTAAACACTCTCGCTGCCTTTCATCTAGCAAGTCGATGTGGCTTCAACCTGTCACTCAGCCTCCCACCCGGCTGTCAGATGTCTTACCCATGTGCTTGATCTCAGCCTCTGCTCTTGCTTTGAAAAATCGTGACATTCGGTGCTCAAGTCACTCTGTCGACTGCTGAAAAAAGGGTGGTGGCTGATTGCTGAGCAACAGCCCCACTACTTTTGTTGTGTTTTCCTCATTCTTGACTGTTTCTGTTCCCTTGAGGGTCTGCGCCTTCAGGGACACCGCTCACCGTCGAGGACGACGCATCCTGACACACTAGTCCTACGCATATCTCCAGCTGAACACTCCTCTGCAGATGAACTGCCCTGATGATCCTCAGCAGTAGGCTACAAAGGGAGGCAGGAGCTCAACTTTAAGGAAGTATTTGGTTGCGTGGTGACTGCAAAAGACTCACAGAGGGATGTGGGAAAGCCACAGCTTCCCCAGCCTTTCATTTATTAGGCTATGAAGTGAGTACAGCACGGCTTGTCCATTTAGAATTAACATTTTATTTTCACTCAGCCACTTCAGAAATCGAGGGCTTCACCCTGATGTCCCAATTAACATGGATTCAGGCTGCCAAATGTTTAGAAAAGAGTCAAGACAAAAATGCCATGAGAACTGGCTCATTAGTCCACAGAAAGCAGAATTTTCTGTGCTTCCCCTCTCCTTTCCCAAGGAAAGCTCAAAGCCTGCATGACCTCCTAGACCAGGAGGTCAGGCTTTCATCCGCATGTTCGAGAGCAGCTTCGCTGGAGAGTTGTCCACAAAGTGCATCATCAACTCCATAGCTATGAACATGTGCAAGCCTTTATTTAAGAGCTAAGCCTTAAAACAACCCCAAGAGAAAGAGTTTTGTTTAGAAGAGTTTTCCACACCAGCCATCATATCCTGAAGACAGGACAAATTACATTAGGATCTTAAAGACCAGGTGTAGCCTTGGCATGCCGAGCAGCTTGGCTGCTGCCACAGCAGCTCGCCAGGAGCCCAGAACGCTCCGACTCATCCCAGCTAAACGGACTACCTTTTCCAAAGGACATACCTGCTTTTCAAATGCAAGCTGTTCTAGGGTCAAGCGTCATCTCCCATTTCCGACTGTTTTAACAGCTGGATATTATTAAACAGCTTGCTTTGCAACGGATTTTACAGAATAGTGTTTCTGTGGGGTATTTCCACCTTAAATAACCCGTAAGTAATGCTGAATATATGATTATAAGCTCAGGATGGGCAAAATAGTTCTGGCGAAATAATAATGGATTTGAAATAAGGCCTGGGGTTTGGGTTTGGTTGGGTTTTTTTCTTCATTCCTTTGGAAGGGTGAAAAGTAATCAGTTTTGCTTCATTTGCTTTCAATTTCACGCCTCTTCATTTCTGGCCCACAACAGAAACAGGAAGTACTAAAAAGCAGGAGAAAACCTCCTGCTTTGGATTATCCAACCTGGAAACTCCTTCCTACCCTCTGCCCCAAGCATGAGGAGCCAAATATGTCCCTTGGGTCCCATTCAGCACCAACCCATCGGGGTAAATTGCTCGGATGGAGGCAGTGACTAATGGAGTTTGACCCACTTCCATGTTCATGACGACAGGTCCCCAACACTCGCAAAATATAAAGGGGGGGGGCAATACTTTGGGAAAAGCTCTCCAAACGACTAGCCTGCCCTTTGCGTTGCTAACTAAGTGTAGTCTCCATTTAAAAATATCAGCGTATGTGAATATATAAAATGTATCTTAATAAAATCTGCGGTTTGCAAGATGCTGCAATGCAAACTGGTTATTCGAATTCAGTTGGTTTCCCAGTAAGAAAAAATAATCTTCACTTCAGAGATTAATCCCCAGCCAAATTTAAAAGAGTCTTTGGTAGCATTTTCTGGCAATGACAGCTTAATGGAAGACCCTCATACCAAGGGGTCTTTTACATTGACTGGAAACAGTATTGGAAACTTACGCAGTGTTGCTCTGTATCCAGAAATCTCCCAAGTATAACTAAGACACACAAATATTATCTTGGACCAAAAGATAATACATGTAGAGATACTGAGTTAAAAACCTTAGTTTTCTGTAGCTGAGACATTTTAAAAAAATTCTTAAGCAACAACTGGAACGAGAGATAAATTCTAGGTATATTGCAAACAATCTCTTTCTTGTGTTTAAGCTTTTGTTTTGTAACTGTCTTTGCTGTTTTGTAATCAGAAACTTACCCTTTTGCTTTGGCAGACTAGTGCTTGTTGGGCTCAAGTGAATCTGCTACGAACACAGCACACTGCTTTCACAGAAATGACAACATTAACTAAGCTGGTGTTGCAAACAAGCACTTTTTTAAGGATTATGATAACTTCAACAGACCTTAAATGGGATGCCTAGGCAGAGCATGTCTTCCTTTTCATAAGCCAGCCGGAACCCAAAATCTACTCACTACTGCTAAGTCATTCCAAAGAATAAATTCCTCCCCAGTTGAAATCCCAAACTATTGCATTTAAGTTTCACCTGACCCTCTGAACCAATCCAAGGTTTTATGCAGACAATAAACCAAACCTCTGTACATTGAAGTGAGTGTGGGGAAAGTGCACCCACAGTTTCTTTGCTGGTAACCCGAGTTTGATTTTTCATTCTGCTGCGCAGCTGACAGCGCATCATGGGCGTAAAGCAAAAGATATGTGTTCATCCATCAGAAATCCTGCTGGTGTAGTGTATCTGCGTAGCTAAGCTGGGAAATTGCCTGGCTGAAGATCCGCCCTCAAACCCCTTTCTATGGCATTGCTGCATTCCCACTTCACTCTCACTGTCATGCTCTATGCAAAAACTGGCATAATAAAAGCCAAATTCATTCTTCTCTCTCTGTTTTCTCCATTCCTCCTGGCCCCAGAGGACAACTTTCTCTTGAAGAGCCATTGCCCCTGAAACAATTTCAAATGAAGTGCTGAGGCTGTTTGAAATTCACCCGACACACTGTAGCTGCAGGCTAGCGATACAGTCCCAGTCCCAGGGAAGATGCAGGGTTTCAAGGAGGGGCTGACAGATGGCTGCTCTGCCTTTTTTCTCCCCAAAACATTAGCAAAAGGGGACTACAAAGCCCCTGGTAATTAAGAGTATTTCACATACAGCTGACACAGGTGATATACGATATTTAGGGAGCTATAAGGGCAGAAGCCTACATGGGCTGCAGCACTGACCAAACACAATGAGATGGCTGAGAGAAGACAGTGTCTTTGAACTGTACTTGGGATTCCACGCTGGCAAGGAGCCCAGCTCAGTATTTGATTTTCTTTCACACATGCTCTCTCCTGCATTTCTTTTCTTCTTCCTTCGATTCCCCAAAGTTCTATTTTCTGCCGCTTCTCAGACTTGAATCCCAGGTTCCTTTTAAAGTGCAGGGAAATTAATGAGCAAACTTAAAGCCTCATTCTTTTCTCCCAGCAGTTTGGCTTTGTGGGAAGTATGTAGGCGCGATTAACACTGTAGGAGTGTTCACATCACACAACCACCCTAATTTAATGAGATTTCATTTGTTAACTACTTTCTGGCTGCCCAAAAAAAGTGGAAAAGAAGAAAACCTAAGACTTAGTAAAATTAATTCTAACGAGAGCAGAAAACTTCTAATCTCTTAAATCTTAAGCAGTGCTAATTGTCTTTGTCTTATTATTTCATAACTTTACTAGAGGGAAATTCATCTGTTCAGCATAACTAATAGGAATTGCCGTTTCACTATCATTTAACCTCTGCTCAAGTAAATTGAAAAACAGGAACGAGAGACAGGGTATAGGAAGAAAGAACTGCCCAAGCACACAGAGAAAGCAACAGCAGCACTGACAACACAGCAGCGGCCCATCAGCTCTCCAGCACAAGCTATTACTGCTCCCACAGCACACAGTTGGGCCAACAAGACTCAACAGCCTGTTTCACAGTGTACACCACGGAGGCAAAGCCATGTTTCACAGTGGCACGCATCCAGTACATCTGAAGCCGTCAGTGCTTTCTTCCCCATGCTGCAAACTAGTCCATATAGGCCAGGGCAGGCTTGAAGAATTGTTTCTTTCTAGCCCTGTTTTTTTTTCCCCCCCAGTTTTTAATCCTTTTCTCCATTCTGCATAATCCTGGCTCATCAGATCCAGCTTTTCAGAGCCTATTTTTTACTACGGTTTGTAACAACTCCATTCTTCCACCTACCCTACGCACAAACAAGGAACGTATCTGCCAAAGCCTTCCTGTTTTTCCCCCAGAACAGCAGTGCCAGGTCTGTCACTTCTCAGCTTGCTCCATCAACAGAAAGCTAAAAGCACCCAGGGAGAACTCCAACCACTGCCCTTGTTTCTCACCGTCGCAGCTGAAGCCACCACAATGTTTTACTTCCTCCTCAAGCAAGCAAGAAAAAAAAAGCCACTGCTCCAGTAACACAGACACCTGTGAACTATTCTGTTTATTTTACTAACTATTAGTAAATTTTTAAGTAGACGCTTTAGAATCTTAAGTGAAACAAAATACACAGATTTCAGGACAGCTCTATTGACTCAAGAGAGCTGAGCATCCACCTCCGTGATCCTTGCCTCTGGATGTAGCCACCCAATCGTTTGGTACGCTCTTGAATGACAGAATTCAGACTGAGATCCCATATTGGATATGTATGTCTGCATCTCCTTTTCTTGGACAAAGCCGCTCTTGCCACTAAGAATAAACCTGAAATCCATGGCAATGTGGAGCATTCCTAATAACCAGTTAACAGTTCAGCACTCTCTAGTACTCCGAAAGCTCAAATCTGCAATGAAGTAGCATGTTCTGCTCACTAAGACGACAAAACTATTTAAATTCAATGTGGAGCAAGAAAGGTTATACAGAATACAGCCTGTACATAAATATAGATTTTCTGGGAATCTCCCTTGATTTTCCTTAAAGAAAGAAAAAAAAAAAAAAAAAAAAAGATGTAAATCCTTTCTTCTCTGTTAATGAAAGCCCCACACAGAAGCAGCCACATGGGACTGGCCCTCAGCCACACAGCACTCCTTCTATGCTGCTCTTATCTACCTTATATACCCTGGCTCTCCTGCCAGCCTACAGGATCCCCTCTCTTCAACTCCCAATTTCCCCTCCCATGCCTCTTGATCAGCTTTGGTAGTAGCAAAACAGACAGCAAGATTACTGCCCGAAGAGAGGTTTCCACAGTGTCTAGAGCTTCTCCCATTTGGTTCAGCTAGGTGGTTTAACCGGAAAGTAATAGCAGGTAAAATCCCATGTATTTGCTGAGTCAGCTGGGCCAGGTGCACCCCCGGACGGCTCTTACCTGTGTAGTCGATGACAAATCCGGCGTTGCTGACTGATGCATCGCTTCGGAAAGCGAGGAAGAGGCTGTTACTGCTGCTCTCTATCCTTTCGGGTAGCTGGGAACCATAAAAGCTCCCGATCAGGGGGCTGAGTGAATCGGGTCCATCGTAGATATGAAGGAAATCATAGCCAGGCTCCAAACTGAAGCTGCAAAACCAAAGGAAGAGTGCTTGAAATATGAGCATGCTACAGCAGCTGCTGGAGAGCAACATACTGTGGTCTCGATGAGCTGTACAACCACATCGCTGAGAGACTGCTTCTGCCCCAAAACAGCTCCTCAGCTAAGTACCGGACATTTCTGTCTCTGTTCCACATGTACAGAATTGAGGACTGGTGATGCAGTCAAGAGCACAAAACCCTAAGCCAGTGTTGCTACAGGGGTTTCCTAACATCCAGTTACGTGGTTATGTTCTTTAAAAGCTACGCGTATATCAAAGAGGATCTGCAGTTGAAATATGTCTATCTTCCCCAAATTAAGGTAACGTCTGAGAACAGATGACCCAGGACTACGGGACAGTCCCACCAGGCTTGGTTTGGTTCCTTCAGAGAGGGAAGGACCCACAGGCAGCCCCAGAAGTGGAATCAAACAGCTCTCGGGTACGTACGTGTTAAATACGAGGGCAATAACATAATCAGGAGAGACGGTCAGCTTCCAGTCACACTCCTTTCCCGGCGGGTAGGGCTCTGGGTACTGCGGGGACAAGATCACTCCTGCCGGTCCTGTCAAGATACCTCCACAGGGAGCTGAAGGCAATCAAGCAAAGGGATGAGGCTTTGTCTTAGAGAAACTTAAAAAATAGTAGATGAGATGAAGGAAGGCGAAAGAGAGAGAGAGATACAGATAGATAAGGGGACAGAGAGGCAGTCGGCAAGGCTGTCCAATATTAAGATATTTTTACAAGAGCTTGTAGTGGCCCTCACAGAGATGAGGGCTCTGTTACTCCAGAGAGGGTACACACACACAGAGAAACAGAGCTATGGATGCTATTACAATCTTCATAAGATATCTAAGTGAGCAACCAGAAGGAGAGAAACATACTCTATGCTTTTCTGTTGCATTTATTTAGGCAACTCCTGGTCAAAGTCTGGATGGTTGCTAAATAAGTGAAAACATGTTGTCTAGGACTAATGGCTTGTTTGTGTTTATTACAGTTACCAACACATTAAATGCCAGGCTGATTGAAAAATCAATTCTTACTTTTTTAAGGCTGAAAATGCCTGCATATATTTCCACTGCGGCAAATACTCATGATTCATTTATTACTGTCAGCCCTTCTGCAATCTCTTCACGAGGGTCGATGCTCTAAGATTCCCCTCCATCGCTCAGATCGATCCTCCCAGATTTGGGATGGGGTGAGAGAGAAGGGAGCGCAGCCTGTGTTAAACTTGGGTGTCTGACACCGACCACCCTACCTCAAAGCAAACACCAAGTGGGAAATGAACTAGCACGGGACAGAAATAACAGAACAAATCTTGGAAGGATCTTCCACGAAGGAGCGAGCATCTGCATTTATCTTGCGGGCTTTTATAAAACCCTGCAAATACACAAGAATCTCCAGGTATCAGGTAAAATGTAGCGGGGCTGTTCTATAAAGATCACAGTAGACATAAAACTAGAGACGCTTCTCCAAGGCCCAAAAGAAACTTCTTCAGCCAAGTCCAGTCGCAGGCTACTGCAAGCACTGAGAACTGTTATCCCTCTCGAATAGACAAGGAAATCACAGCACAGACAGTGAAGATTTTAGCTGAAAGTCACGCACAAATAACTTGGAAGAACCACAAGCACCTATTCTGTGTCCATTTACCTTAACCTTAACCTTTAGGGTGCGTTCCTCTTCCAGAGTGCAAAGTCAGGAAAATCCAGAAGACACTGAAGTATATGGACTCATTTTTGAAAAGCCTAAGGGAGACGACTGTTCAACACCCTCTGATTTCTTTGAAAATCCCACCCATAGTCTCCAAAGGATTTAAACTAGAAACTGGTCCAAGCCACAGCTGTTTGGAGTTGGGTCAGGATACAGACTTCAAATAGCCCAAGCCCCCAGAGGGTTGTTTCAGCTGAGGTTCCAGTTCAGCCCACATTGTTTAGAGACTGCAGAACTTGTACAATGAAGATGTGAAAAGATATCTGAAGAGCTAAATACAAACATAAAACCCAAGCCCTAAGTCAAACCCCGTTTTCCAATTCAACTCTAACGAGGCACCCTGTTACACAGTTACTATAAAACTGATACTAACTGGCCACTGATTATTCCTCCAAATCCGTGGCCACTGAATAGAGGGAAGGAGCAAGACACTGCTTTCAAGTTTTTCACAGAGCTTATGACTCCTAAAACAAGACTGCTGGACTTCTGCTCAAAAAGGACCCAACACAGTATCTCCAGGTCAAACTGGAGACGACCCATGGGAATTCATCTCACACCAAGATTAAAGCACTGGCTACATTTCTCTGAAAAGGACTGAGAGCCCAGCTTCTGGTGTGAAAGAAAACCTCAAGAGGAGAATGACGAGATGGGCATGACATGCAACAATATGATTTAGTTATAGCTCCGGGAAGACTAGAAGGACTGTCTCTATCAGGCTGAAAGGGTGCCACACTAGATCATCAAGACAGTCATTCAGAAACGAAGTCATCCTGCAGGGAGCATAAATCCTGTGCATGCTGTAGAAGTTTCCTGGCTGGCATTAAATCATACGTTAGAAACAGAATTAATTGATTTTTCTTGCTTGGGATAACAGTGCATAAGCAGGAATGAAGGTTAAAGGTAAGTAATTTGTGGCTAGCATTTAATTGGCCAGCAAATTTTATGTTTATTGCTCTTATGTGCTTAGCATGACTATTTTTATGTGTTCTGGACATATTAAAAAGAATCGCTTTTACGAGCTTCTTTTATTACTTTATGAGCTCAAAGAAAATGTCAGATAGTTCTTTCTCATGACAGAATTTGCTGTCTCCTCATGCAGAAATTATTCACCCATGACCCCAATCCTCTCCACTAACCTGAGTTTTAAAGCAGCCTTTAATTTTGACTTGTCAGGTTAAATATCATCGCTTCCATTGCAGTATGTCCTATGAGCTCCCGGCACGAACTAGATTCTCATTGTCCCAGACACTCTGGGGATAAACCTAAAAAGCAGTTCTGACAGACAGCTACCTGAGACATATATACCTTGTCATACACCTCTTCAAACCAGGCGGGACTCATTCCCTTCAGATGCAGAAGCCTTGCAATGAAACAGGCCGGGAAGCCAGTGCAATGGGAGGATGGATGCGTGTTCATACCTGCGCAGGAGGGAGGGTCTGGTTGCCAGAAAAACCTGTTCTCAATCTGCACGCAAGTGATTTTGGCCTCCCCTTGCAGAGCGTATCCTGGATTACACTGGAAGATGATGGAGTCACCTGCCTCTTTGCTGTCACCACTCCGGCTCCCGTTCTGGGGAATTCCTGGGTCATTGCAGGAAGTGGCAGTGGAAACTGAGGAGTAGTAAAAATAAATATTTACTATATATATTTATATTTAATACAGCCTTACAGCATCGGCTGTACTTAGACTCTGTCCTTAAGCAGATACCCGAGCAATGACTTCATTCTCCATCTCTCCTCCTTCAGTATCCCTTAAAGTTGCCACACACACAAAAACTGGCTTTTACTTTGCACTGAGCATCTGCCACTCCAGCTGGTAAAGGCTCTGGGGAACAGCAAGTTCAAGTGCTCTACACAGAGTGCAAGTTTGATGTATAATTGTGCACATGCATGTTTACTTAATAAGTCCAGACATCCACTGATCTTACACGGCATTTTTATAGAATTCTGTGTCAAACACATGCTGCAAAATAAACTAATCCGCTAGCACTTTTCAGTTCCCCTGAGTGTCAGAGCAATTTAGCCTTTAGCCCTGTGAAGCATCAAGCCTGACCTTTTAGAAATGCACGTGCTTCCCTCCCAGTCTCGCTGCTGCCTCCCTTTGAGGTATGAGATGACCCCTCAGCTCCTTCTCAGCTGGGGGCAGGCAGCACAGCTTCACTGCTGACTGAGCTCAAGGTCTGTCAACACTACAATACTTAGCAGTATGGAAAGTCCTAGAGTAATGGAAGTTTTGCAAGCTTATGTAGATCATTAAAGTTCACAAGATCCAAAACTGTATACTTCTGAGCTTAGGTCTGACTACTTAGTCACACCTTGTGAACAAAGGCTTTGTGCAGGAGCATTCAATAAAGACCAGCTCCGTATCAGGCGGTGGAGCAGAGCTTATTTCCTACTAAGTTGATGAGAGTCTATTACACCTAGGCAGTTTAGAGAAAGCTGCTCTTAAAAGAGCCAGAGGAAATCCCTCTCTCTCTGTGTAACTGAAGATAAGCAAGGTAGCAGCCCAGTCTGCTCCTTCCTGGCAGGCTGAGACACAAGCCTGGCAAAGAAAGAGGACAGCAGAGCTGTGCTGGGTGACACAAAGCTCTCCCTCTGTCTCGGTCACCCCAGAAGGTCCTGTACCCAGCACAAATTCTTCCCAAGCAGCTGGCCTGCTCTCCCGGCCATGCAAGGCACCCCGAACAGAAAGCTACGGGCAAAAGCTTGGGAGAGACAGAATGAGCTCTGATGCTTAGGTATGTCTGAGTCCCAGGAGGGTCGCATTATCATTCACCCAACAGCCTCCCTGTTTACTACCATCTCCAAAATAGGCATCTGCTGGTTGGTTACTGGACATGTCAGGGAAGGCCTGCATCCTGGAAAGCTCTGTGCGAATGGTGAAATATATTACCCCAATATAATTGCAATTAACGTGCTTGCAAGGCTGAGACTTAGGTAACAGCAGCCAGGTCTTAGGCAGTGACAGACTGCAGTTGCATTACACGCAGTGCTGCTGCGAGCAATGACATCCCTATAGCCAATAGAGCTTTTTGTGATCTGCATCTCTGGAGATCCAATTTGGGGGATTTTAAATAGACTTGGTTTTCAGAGACCACTGACCAACTGCTCTCAGAACGCCTGGGGGAAGTTGCCTGCACGCTGGTGTCTCTACGGGACCTGTGGGAACGTGGTGGAAAGTATCTGTAATTCCTTCTTGTGTATTCCGCAATGTACTGCGCTACATCTTGCTGCCAAGTTCACCACTGTGAAGGTGACTGTAGCAGAGGGGAGCACAGAATTCACCTGCACGGCAAGGACAAAATACAAGAGTTTTTCTCTATTTGCAGAGACTGCACCCCAATGCGGTAGAGCACAAACAGCTGGAAGACCGCACAGTTCCTGCTACTGCGTTCAATACAGTGTCGTTTGCTCACCATCAGTACTTTGTAGATAGACCTGAAATCACTTACCAGTAAAGCTACATTTGGACAATGCTGAGGAAACAACGTAAAGCCTACCTGAAAACTGAACAGCAAAGCCCTGCTTGCTTGTGAAGAAATCAGTGTTGAACTGAAGGATGACAGAGTTGAAAGTACTGTGGACATCGCCGGGTAAGCCAGACCCACTGATCTCCTTTAGGAGGATGCCATTCTCCACCGGACCATCCCAGATCCTCAGCACATCGTGGAACTCCTCGGTGTGGAAAACCATGAAATGGAGCCTGTGTGGCAAAATGAACTGACAGTCAGACCACAAACTGAGCTCTGCCTTTTTTCCTGAAAGGATTAGAAACGTGGTTGGTACCAACCTAAGGTAGCTTGGCCCACAAGGAATGTGTTCTCTCCTGTTATCTGCAACTCAGCTTGGACAAAGTACTTCAGCCCTCTAACAAACTTTGGGTCTGTAAAACCCAAGATCTCTTAGTCACATGCCTCCCTGATAAAACACATCCATAAGCAAAACCCGAGTCATGGACACTAATCTTTTCCGAAAAGTTGGCACCTTTCTGATGTTCGCTCCTGAGTGAACAAAATTACTAATCTGTCCTAAAAATCTTGAGGAACAAGGTAAAGGTCCAAAAGCCCATTGTGAGCAGTGGAAATGTCCCCAGCCGGAATATCACAGTTGGTTTTACAACGAAGGTGCTCAGACATTGCAACGAGTAGCTGTCACACAGACAAAAGGCTCAGTCAATGACACATAGGAAACCTGCAGCAGAGAGGTACAAGGGCTGTGAATGAGAGGATAGGAGTTTGTCCGTAGTTTCACTAAGCTCTGTAACAGATAAACACAGAAGTATTGAGAAACTTATTCTAAGACCAGAATTAGCAGAAAATGTGCTGGGGTTCCTTCAGGCAACTTACATACATTCATCCAATGCACACATTGTCCCTATGCTGCACACAGCAACAACCTTGGCTGTCCTTTTGCTTTTTTTGGTGTCCTGCAAGGAACAGCTTATTGTCAAGAGCCAGCATCTACTGATAAAATGCACTGATTTTTGTTACCTGCACTCAGATCAAAGAATTTGCTCCTGGCACCAAGCTAATCTTGTGTATCGGGGTGGAGGGAAAGGAAACAACCAACACCACTCTTAATTAGAACAGCATCATGCTGGAAAAGAAACCCTTACCAGGTTGTTAACTGCCCCAGAGGTCAATAAAAAGGAGCAGAAAAGGGTGTGCGGGAGGGTGGCAAACAGGTGGGTGCAAATTCCGAATGCTGGATTGCAGCACCTCCGAGAAGTGCCTGATCCAGGAAAGGACTTTGACAGGTTTACAAAGTTGTGGATATTGCAAAACTGTATCTAGATCAGGTAACAGAACAACTTCAGCAAGAAATAAAGAAAAAGCGAGGCGGCAGCAGCCAGCTCATCCACAATAGGAAGGGAAGGGAGAGAAAACAAATTAAGAAACTGGTGGCTGGCAATGAAATTACACTGTGCTCTCAACGAGGGCGTTTATTATGATGCTCCGAATGCAGATTTCATTTCCTTACTCTGCGTATTTTATAGTTTTGTCTGCCCTGGAGAGAGGGCTGCAAGGCCTCCAGTGTATGCAGCAAATGTTCCTTAGTCCTGAACTGCCTGCAGCAGTACTCCTCGGAGCTCTTGTCTTCTGCTTTTAAACTAAAACAGGGCTATGCCTGTTTGGCACTGCCACAGAAAAATGCCCAGGGAAAGCCCAAGATGCTGGCTGGAGTCATCGTGGTGAGAAAATTCACTCCAGAGCCTGTACCAGCGATGGACCTAAGGGGATGGGAGCAGGCCAGCAGTTCCCTCCATGCCCAGGAGAGACCTGGTGGCACTCTGGGACAGGACAAACTTGATCCCAACATCAACTCCTGGTGGGATGCTCCTCTCTTCCCACCCTGGGCTGGGGGGGATAGCACACTGCACTTCTCCCCACCAAACCAACCTCCGTCGTGGAAGGGTGCGAAGCAGATGAATCCAGGCTTTGCAAAGAGCTTTGGGATCAGAAGTACCATCTAAGCATAAGATATAGTCATTACTATTCTTACACCCAAGGGAGTTATCAACTAAAGGCTGCGATACATCAGGGTACAGTCCCTTTCACTCCTGCACTTAAAATGCCAGCTGAAGAGGAGGCATTTAATTGCCTCTGTTTTTCATTGCCACATTATCACTGGGGGAAATACCATCTGACACAATGAAATCAGGCTAACGCAGGGTAACTTGAGGCACGCTAGTTTGAAACGAGGACAGAAATCTATAAACTGTACTGAGAAAAATCTGCAAAAAATAAAACAATCAGGTACTGCGCTTAAAACCCTGACAGCCCACAGAGGAAAACAAGGAAGCATTCACTTGGCTGCTTTCCCATTTATCCGGGGCAAACATAAATAAATCAGGTAGAACCATAAAAGGGGGAAAAAAAAAAAAAACCAACCAAAAAAACAACACTGCAATGTACTCAGCAACAAAATGATGTCCATAGAATCCAACAGAAACCAAAAGAGCTGAATCATAAATCTACCTAGCAGAGACCTTGAGCAAAGAGAAAAAAAGCTAGACTTGAGGAAAGTAAGAATGGATCATAGCAGAGCTGTTCTCCACAGGTGTGTTGGCCTGATTGCATTTGCTCTCAGGCTAACCCGGTCTAGTTAGCCAAAACTGCCAGAGAAAACCCACTGCTGAAGACCTTGGAAACAAGGAGACGCCAGCAGAGACTGACCTGTGGTGGGGGGACACCCTGGAACTGCCACTGCCGGCGCCCCGGAGGACCAAGGCTGCCTACAGCAACTCACCCCCCTCGTTGATTTTCAAGAAACAACTTGCAGGCAAGGCTTCACCACGAGGAGAAAACCTTAGCGTGATAACCAGGGGACACAGTGGCAAGGCACAGGTTGTCCAACGCCAGTTGGTTCAGGAGTCTATTGGGATAGCCGATTTTATTAAGAAAACTGGTGTGCTGTGGAGCTAATCAGTCTAGGCACATCTTCAACCAACAGCATGATTTTTCTATCAGCCTGATTCTATTCCCAGCAGGGCTTCATCTAAGACAAGACCGAGACACTGGTTTAGCAGACAATGGAGAGGAAGAGAGTTTTACTCTTGCACTCTGACAATCCCAATTACATGCATGAAAATGCAGCAAAAAGCGAATTAGGAATTGTGGCTATATGCGTATATGCGATAGGGGGAAAGTTCTCCCAGCTTAGCGAGGAGCAGAGAGGACAAGACACCAGCTCTGCGCTGACAGTCTGCGTCACTCTTGGTGAGCCGTTCAGCCCCAGCTCTTCAGAAAGCAGCCCCACAACCTGACTGACCAACCTGGGGCTCTTTCTGCTGACATTTCCCATCCAAGCCCTGGCCACCCCGACTGGGCTCTGCTGTGCAAGAGGCTGGGCTCCCATCCGGAGCTGGCTTCAGCAGCCGAATGCAGCTTGACACACTGGTAATGGCCACATGGCTTGCACCGAAGCCACACGTCTTCCACACTAACAGCAGTTTGCAGGGCTGCCCGCTGTCTCCCTCCAGCCTGGAGAGGGTCCCCAAACTTAAAAGCTGTTAAATGTTCTGTCCCTGGAAATCTCCAAGCAAGCGAACTGGAACATTCCAATATTCTCACTCATATTTCTAGATGAGACTGTGAAAAATGAAACCTGTCAATACAGCACCATCCATTACACTAGGATTAGCAACATCATTAAACTCTCTTATGACACTGAGATCACTGCTATACAATAAAACGCCACTGCCGCTTCTGTGTATTCACTGCTCTCAGCTGTGCAAGCAGTACTCGAAGGCAAGTTTCATTCATTTTCCAGTACACCCTCCCACTTCTTTCTCTCCCTAGAGTCTCACAGATAAGCCAAGTCATTTTAGTTGTAATTTTATGTGCGTGTGCATGCACGTGTTTGCACATGCACAAAATTAATCCTCTCTCAAAGTGCAACCCTTCAACTTTCATGGCAATGATGTACAGGCTAATTTTTCTATCTTTCTCTCCTTCCTCTCGTTCTGTGCAGATACAGCTTTATTCAAAAAGCTTTGGTGATTAATTTTAATGTAAGTTATAAATGAGAGCTTTATACAATTGTATCATGCGTGAAGAGAATTATTTTTCCAATGGATTACCATAAAAATGAAGTTGCTGAAAATGTGCTCTCTCAACTACCCAGAGATCATCTGTTCTGTTTGAGCTGCCAAATAAAGGAACAGAAGAAGGGAGCTTTCATCTCTGCTGAAAGGAAGGGTCACAAGGTATATTACCGTACTACTGCCTGGCATCGTTTCATTTCAGTCTTGGCCCCTTCCAAGCCTCTGGCTCATCCTGCAAACGCAAGCCTATAGCTCTGCTCATCTGAGTACTCTTACAGAAGCAGACAGGGGTTACGTGCGTGAGTAAAGTTCACTCGCCGAAGAGGTCTCTGGATGAGGCAGTCTCTTACGTTTTTTGGGGGGCAAGGGGAAGAAAAGGGGGTCTCGTCTTCTTTGTCCTACAGAAATCTTCGGCTTCTTCAGAATCTTTTACAGGAGAATGAAAAAGAGAGGAGACTTCAACTGGAAGTTGCCTGTGCAGGAATTAAGCTGCATTGGCTATGCTCTTTCTCCTGCGTTCATACCAGAAACCATCCATTATTGAACCACACTGAAGAGCAGAGCTAATAGCGGGAATTTCTGCATTAAGTAAAGATGAATACACTAGACCAAATCTATCTCCAGCACAAATCCATCGACTAAAAGCACCACAGAGCTCAACACGATTAACAGTCTCCGCTGAAGGGACGATGAGCGCTGATGCAGCAAGGAAGCGACATTGAAGATAAAAGGGCGCCGACAATGAAGGAGTGCAGGACTGGAACAGCAACAGGTCGCGGGGTCAGCACAGAAATGGGGCTGACGCACCAACTACCAAGCACTAGAAATTATAATGGGAGATCGTGGGAGAAGCAGATTATTGTTGAACAGACCTTATAATCTACATTTCTCCCCCTCAAGTCCCAACACCTAGCAAAAACTTTACTTGCCAATATACGTCAGTTTTGTGTCGAAGATGACTTTAGCTGGACTGAAATATGCAGGTACACACAGAGCAGTACTGAAATGGCTTGGCAGGGCTTGGGCAAACTTCAGCGTGGGAACCGTGGTTAAGCAGCAAGGATCACAGAAGAAGTATCACAGAGCAGGAAACTGCCTGGATTCTGCTGGTGACTGCACTAACTTTATGAGCCAAATGTTCTCAATATCGTGCTCACCTAACTGCCAAATTCACATAACTCATAAACAAACTACATTTCAAACTGCCGCTTTCCAACAGGAAAGTGGCAACAGCACAGTAAGAGAAGTCGGAGGAGAAAACAGTCTTGGGTCTCTGTACAGACCAGATGTTTAGAAACCATCTTGAGTCTTTCCTTTGGGAGGATAATTACATTGTATGTGTTCCATTTATTATTAAAACAATACAACAATGCAAGTAGAAGATGAAGGCTAAATACTGTGGTCTCAGTTTTCCAGTCGTCCACTCACATCTGGGGACCCTCACATCTGTCTGTTCATTCTTACAAACGTAATGTGACAGAGCTCATCCCTTTCAGTGTTAATTTTCTCTGGCAACACGAATGGGAGATGAACCAAACCCGTGACTGCCTTCCATTATTGTTTCCTGGGATGTGATCTTCCAAACAATTTTATATATACGTCCTCATTTTAGGATTATGTCACTTGGACACGTGTTAAACATTGGTGGGAAATACAACACTAATCTGGTGGAAAAGGTTTGTTTCTGAATACATGCCATTAAGGAAAGGGGTGAAAAGCACTTGCATTGTACATGCACGTAAAAGCTCTCGGATGTTATTTTAATACAGTAATACCACAGGCAGCAGTAACAAATAATCTGGCGTCACCACCCATGGCACAATAGCTGTTACAGGCACAGGCCATACAGGGCTAAAACGCTTAAGAGAAAGGAGAAGTGATGCCGCTTCTGTCCAACCTGGCAAGGAGATAAACCAGTGCTTGTTGCTTCATTTGGGACTCTCAAAATGACAGGGCATTCTCTCTACTTGCCTTACATAGTTATCGATCTGCTTCTGGAAAAGCAAGCCGTACATGGAAAGAAAACCAAGCTACAATAACCTGGCCCAACTCACCCTATCGTGCAACCAGCTTCTGCCTCTATTGTCCAAATACAATTCAGGTTATGATCGTAGGGTGTTGGGTAGCCGGGAGACAGTATCCGTCCTGATGACTCTCCTTTGATAGTACCCCCACACTCAGCTGAAAGAAACATATGGGTTAGTGAGAAGATTCATGACATACTATGGTTCTTACTTGGCAACAATGCAAATCTCATCCTACGAATACAACGGGGAGTATTTCTTGCCATTTAGAGAGATTCTTAAATCCTACAAAACAACGATAAAGAGCATCATTTAATTCAGCTAAAAGACTGAGTTATCAGAATAACTCTGCACTGCTGTGCCCATTCCTAACACCTGACATGCTGTCAAAGCTTCCCTCCACCTTTTGGACTTTGTAGCGAGTAAAGGCAGAGCCTGCCAGCATCCTGCTTTCCCCGGATTCACACATGTGGGGTGAAAGAGCTCAATTCTTCTGCTTGTATCTGCAAAATGTCTTAACGATTCATCAGTGTGATAAAATGAAGAAGCCAACATACATATGTGTCTGCTAAATGAACTTCAAAAGAATGTGACGATTTTGAATACATTTTCATAACACATCCATTAAAATTCTTTAAGTTTCCACGTGCTCACACGGACACGACCATTCATATGCAATATATGTACAGCAAATAGGGTAAAGGTTAAGATGATGCATAAATCACAGAAATTTGTCTTTTTACCTCTATAATCAAGGCTAAAATTCAGCAGAGTTACCACATAAAGAATGGTTCTAACTCATGGAGAATACAGAATGCCAATGTCTGAGCACATCACTTATAACCATGAAAGCAGCCTTCTGGTTGTTGAGGCCTCTCAGAGGACTAAGTCTGCAAGAACTTCACCATGTCCCGGAAACACTAGCTAATGTTGAAGTTGTCGAGTAACAGACCAACAGCACTTCACTTGGATACACAAAACTTAATACCAGAATTTTCCAAGCAAGAAGACATCCTTCTGGACAGCTACAGGTAAAAGGGCACTCGGGACTTAGCTAAGAAAAGACTGAGGGAATTAAAACATCTGAAGGTCTGGAATCAAATGTCATGTAGCTCTCAAATAAACATGACTTTGAACTGTCAAATGCCTGGACACACGTTGATGCCTGCCATTATCAGAAAGTGCCACTCTGCTTAACACATTTAAGTGAAAGGACAAGGACTAGAAAAGCAGTAGTCTCCTTGGAGGGAAGCAAGAAACCTTGTCAAATCTGTGCTCAGAGCACAGTGTTTCATGTTCAGACTGCTTGTAGAACTTTTGCAGAGATCAGGGCTCTCGATCCGAAGATGCCTTACATAGTATCCTTACCATGGTCTTTACTAATGTAGATGGGTGCAATCAGTATCAGAGTTAACATCATATATATTAGCAAAGAAGGAAGAAGGGGCATTCAGCATGGTGCCCACAGCAAAGTACTTGTTAGAGGACGTTTTAACAGCAAGAGTTGTCTCACCTACGCAGGTTGGCAGGGGTTGATCCCAAGCTCTCCTCTCCCCCGTCAGGCAGACCAGCACCCTGGTGCCTCGCAGGGTATAGCCAGGGTCACAGCTAAAGGATACGGAGCTGCCAGCAAAGTGTCCCTCATCGTGTACCTTGTAGCCAAACTGTGGGATGCCAGGGTCCTCACATTTAATGAGTTCAAAACCTGGAGCGGAAGAAACAGCATCTGTTTTCATCAGATATTTAACAGCCAGGAGATATTAACACAAGATCATATTAATATTTTCCTCTTAAAACCATTTGCTGGAGAGAAAAACCACCATATTGAAAATTAATATTTTTTTTAATTAATATTTGAACGAGATCCCAGAAATCTGGTATCTCAGCTTTGATCCAAAGTTTCTGTATCACCACTGCCTCATTCACAACAGAAAAGGTTTGCCGGCATAATGATCTCCCCCACTCCAATTCCACTTTAGACTACAAGATCTCTATGGGAAAGACTGTTTCCTCTGGTTGTGCAACCGTAACACAACAATACACCCTTACACCTCGGATTCCCACCTCACAAGCATATGGGCCTAAGACTTACTAGAAAACTGCAGCTCAAAGCCTTTACTCGTGTTCTCACTGTTGGTGATAAACTCAAGCCACATGCTGCTGGAAGTGCTGTTTATGCTGGTGCCGAGCATTTCAGAGCGGCTAAAGGAGCCCAGCAGACGAGCAGAACTATTGGTGCCATCGTAGACCTGGGAGGAACAAGAAACACGTACTGGAAAACATTTTATTTGCTACTTCAGGGACCAAATCATCCAGGAGCGCGAACAGGGACAGTTCCTTTAAAACCAGTGAAATTATCCCAACTAAGAGTCTGACTTGATGAGACTTCACGATGCTGCTCATCTGAGGACCAGGATTCACACCCTGGAGGATCCGCATCCTCCTCCTCACACCTGAGCTTATACTGTACTCAGGGCTGTCTTTTCTGAACTAAGCTCTCTTTCCAAAGGTGCAGCACAGCTACTGGGAAAAACATTTTCTCCCTTCAGTGACTTAGATGTGCCTTGACCCCACTATTATTTAAGAAAAACACAAATGTTTTTTTTCCTTTCTTTTAGATAGCATGATTCTCTATGAGGATAAAAAGCAACTTCTCACTAGTGGAGATTGATAGTAACTTTCCTCAAGAGCAGATGAGAAGCTGATGACAAACCTGTTGAGAGAACATAATTTCTTTCACAACGAGTATATTCTTTGCATTAGCTGGAAATCTCTCTCTCTTTCCAGTCATTTGTGAGCTGAAAAGATGCGGATTACACCTATCTTGCAGTGCAGAAGTATGGCACTTAAATGAGGACAGAGGCGTTCTCTGGGAAGATGGCTTAGCACAGCAGCACACATCTTGTAATATTAATGCCTCCTACAAAACCATTTCTTTGTGGTTAATAGAAACTCAGCCTGGATTTGTCTCCTCCTATATAGAGTCCTGAAACTTGTAAATGCAGATTAATCTAAGACTGAGTATGGGAATGCTGAAGAGCTTGAGTCTGGAGTTCTGCATTTAAATAAACCCCTTTTTGGGACAAAACAGCCTTGATTCTTAAAGCCACAAAAAAAATTCTAAGAACCTCACACTTCCTCACGTGTTAACAGTTTCCCCAGCACAGCTATGCAGATAAGAACTGAAATTTAGCTACAAAGGAAGAACCCTTGACATTCCAACAAATCTCTACATCTCAGGGAAGGCTTCACAGCAGAAGGTGCAGTGATACAGCAAAGATGTCTACGCTTTTAATAGATACAGAATTTGTTTACACATCCATCTGCAGACTGAGGCCTCAAATAACCAGCTAGGCTGAAGTGCAAAGGACTTTCACTATCGCCTTAGGGCTGCTGCCAGAGACTGCTATGAGCTGGCGAAGTTCAGAGGCGCTGATTTCCTAAAATTACACGATATTTTTTTAAGCACAGCAAACCAACACACAGCAGTGACACGCGCTGATCAGACAGCATCCCTGGGCTAGAAGATATTGTTTCGCAGATGTATCACGTCTATGTCCTGCTCTAACCTTAGAGGGGATACACGCAGACAATATTCTAGCCCAGCTGCCCTGCCTGAAGTTCAGTCTGGTCCATGGTAATTTTGCTGCTGTCTTCAAAACTGTCATGCTAATCACTTAATGACACAGCAGTGACTACTGGTCACCTGTAGTCCGAGTATGAGTCTCTCCTAGAGACTTCCACAGCACTGTCAGTACTGCCTGGATGGCATTTTCCAGAGGTTAGTCTCAGCTAACTCCATCAAAATTTTGGAACATCATTTCCCTTTCAGATCTTGCTCTCATTAGCAGCATGGTAGCGTTTCATTGCTAGAGACGAAGAATTACCTTGAGGACATCTCCTGCCTCCAGTTCAAAAGTCCTGGCTTTCAGCTGGATCCCCTTTCCTGGCTGGGTCTGGATTGAGTAGATGCACTCATGGTTGTTGTTATAGTTTATTGGATAGTTGGGGGACAGCAGCACACCTTGGGTTCCAGTTACAGATGAACCACATTCAGCTACATAAAGACACAAAACCACATTTTAATAACCACATGTATACTCTAGCCATACAACACATGCAGGTGATTCCTCCAAATGGCCACAGATGCTCACTCCTTCCTATACCCGTCTACCAACACATCCATGGACCCTATTTCCAAGTGCAGTCAGTAAACAAACCAGTACTTAATAGCCCTTCTATCATCACTAAACCTCAGGTGCCTTACAAGAGCGATTAACACCCTCTCCTTATATGGACAGGGAAACTGAGTCACAGAAAGCTGGCATACTCAAATGCTATCTTGGGTCCCAATTCAGAAAAACATTCCAAAATCCCTGGAAAGCCACCACCTACTCGAGATGGCGCCTGTGTTTATGTTCCTTCCCAATTCACGAACCAGAAGGAAAATAAAAAAATATTATTAGCTTGAAATATTTGAAGTCTTTGCCATATTTAAACAAAGCTCATCCTATACCTATATATAGTAAATAAAAATCATGGTATTCTTTCAACAGTCAACACAGCACACGGATTGCTGGTACCAATGTGTTGCAAGTGCCAGAGCTCTTTGTGCAGAAAGATATGCTTAGTGAAACTTCCAAATAATTACAAATGATAAAACTAAGTCTGAATTTCGAAATCTTCCCCCAAAATAATTTCCTAAAAGCTAAAAAGGCAAAATTTGACCTTAGTTGTTGTTAATGCTATCCTCAACTCTCTAGTTCATCATTTGACAGTATTTTAAAAGACCTCTTGTCCCTTGCTCCCTGCGTTTTTTTTCTTCCCAGCTTTGCAGCTAACAATTACATCCATTCCCATCAGAAAAAGACAGAAAACCGGGGATCCTTTTGCCTCTCAGTTTTGGAAATGAGCTCCAATTTACATATCTTTCTTTGCTCCCCAAATGTCACTCAAAGAACCACGGTGGGCTCAGGTTTTTCTGTAGCATAGATAAAACTGACCGCTCTTGTTCAAAAGACAAGGGGCTGGGGACAGAGGAGGAGATGTTGATGTGGGCATCCCTATATACCTCTGGCTCGGGGAACTGGAAGGGCAGGGGTAGTTAATGTTACTGCGGTTGTTTCTCCCTTCCCTGAGAGCAGTTTACATCCCGTGACAGGTTATAAATGGCCACGATTTTAGAAAGAAGGAAGAAAGGAAGGAAATAAGGAAGTAAAGTCAATCCTTTCCCTGTTGTTATTCACTACAAGCTGCAGTCCGTCCCTGTTCCATCACATTCTTCTAGTAAGACTTCTCTCCTCCTTCACGAGATCTGCTTCCTTTTCTACTCTGTGTGAACAGCATTTGATTTTGAGCCAAATTTGAAGTTAGAAGATTTGTGTGACTCAAAACTTGGCAGAATGATCCTCTTTAGAGAAGGAAGAGGATGGCAGCTTTGGAGGTTCAACCTATCTTGGATGTCAGGAGATCACAGTTTAATGTTTCCAGAAAATAGCAACAACCATCCCTCACCTCTGTATTTTATGTATTTTATTTGCAAGCTTTTAAGGACACAATCTCTCATACGAACACGCCACAGCAAGTATAAGAGGACTGCTATGGGCACGTCCTCACTACACGAAGCAGCGAGCAGACATTCAAGTGCATCCGAGTGCAAGAAGCAGTACTACTGTGATAGCACCCAGCTCCACCACAGCTCGCGGCACGACGTCAAAATGAGCTCTAACCTGCTGTTACCGCAGGGAGGAAGCAAAAGTCCCCAACGCTCAGATACAGCTTGAGGGCCTACTTGCAAAACGGTGTCCAAAGGATGTCCTCCTCAGAGGACGCCTGCTGCCAGCAGTTGCTGCCTTGTCCGAGTGCCTGGTTTCAGCTAGGACCGTTGCAGCCAGTTTGCTACATATATATACAACCTCCCAACACGTGTAAATCTGCCTTGCAACCACCATGTGTTTAGGATTTTTCGTTACTCCCCGATCAGTTCCCACATGAGCAAACTGTGAGTCCTTGTTTTCTCCGCCTATTTACCCTGAAAGATTTCCAGCTGTAAAACACTGGCTCCCTGTTCCTTTGAGCCCTGGTGTTTCGCATGCACGGCTGGGGAGAGTCACTCCAACTTGCCCTGGAAACAGCTCTTCTGATTAGCTAGCTCTGCCTCATCTCCCCAAGTCCTTCACAGCATACAAAGTTGTTGGAGCTAAGCAAAACCATCACGTGCAGCTTTCTGCGCTGACTCTGCCACCTCTGCTGGTCCTCCTTTAAAGCATGAGGGTTAAGCAAGGAAGCAGCAGCAGATACGCTGAAAGGTGGTACTTTGGAAGCAAATTTCTCCTCCTCTCTTGCCACGTATGAAAAGCAGGACCTTCGCTTTAGCACAGATGACCCAGGGATGATGCTGGAGACATCACCACTCAGGACCTGGTCTGAAGTAGCAGTCGGTGGGGATCATTCCTACCCTGGAGAGAGGGGTTGGCCAAAGGAACAAACGGCTCTCGTTTCTCTCCAGGCCCATCTCTAGAACAGGAACTGAATACATAGCGTCTGGCTTGTCTGGCAAAAACAATTAAATCTTCTGTGATCTTAAGTCTCCAATATCCATCTATATCCAGGGTAGCACACAGATCCGAGTGTGCAGTGGGGACACTGCGGAAAAAGCTGTCACCCTGCCACCAGAGCTCTGCACTAATCACCAGACAGTGAATTTCACCCATTATTATAAAACCACCATGCTAATTCAAAGCCAGCTGCAGTAGGGAATTGGCAAATGGAAGTCAGTGTGCCCACTTAGCGATGATGTCTGAAGATCAAGTTTAAAGCTTTGTTATGATTCTTTTTGATTTCTATTCCCCTGATTAGCTTTTTCTGCAACCTGATTATTATTCATGCCCTGAAGAGGCTGCTTGTCACAGCAGGATGATGCAACCCTCTGACCTAAGCATTAAGCAGTGCTGCAAAACATTCAGCATGACATGACTCAACAAACTGACAAAGGAGACTGGCTTTTGCTGGGATGCTCTCTTTGCAATGGCCCTCAAAGGTCACTAACACAGATCAGGAAAACCTACCTAGCAGGCTTTGCCAGAGTGAAAACAGGTAAGAGATCTGGTCTGCCTGATTTGGACAAATCCCTTACGGCTCTGGGTGAACCAGGCAGCAGCAAGGCACTGAACAGTTGCCTACTTACTAAACTGTACAACAGAAAAATATATTAAATCTTTTTGCAAAAGCCTGAAGCATCCTTCCTCCTCTCTGCCTTCTCGCTGTAGCGCATTGCTACTTTTGTTCTTTTACGCTAACTGTTATGCTTGGAGGTTACTGGGGGCTGGGCAGGGGGGTGCTCTGCAGACCTTGCCAGACAAGAGTGTCTGTAGCCCATCTGCATCAGGGACGACAGCCAGAAACTAGCTCAGTGTTGCAGATGAATTCTTCCTCTCCTCTATCCTTAGATTTATTTATTAGTATAAATAACGGCTGGAGGGATTGCAAAAAGGACGTGCAATAGTTAGGAGGAGAGGAAGTGAAAGGTGTAAGGTGCAAGAAACCTCTGGAGGGTAAGGAAAAGGTAAAAGCCAGAGGGGGTTTCCCAGACGCATCCATACGGTCATGGAATTTGCATTGCTTAAGATCACCCACCCAGAAGCAGCTTTCATACGACTGGACTATTAAGCTTTACAGCACTCTGATTCAAAGGGAGGATGGCCTTAAAACGACGCTGTTTTACAGAAACTATCCCGAAAGGGACGATGCCTCTCCCACGGCTCGCGATTCCTTCACTTGGACAATCACTGGGGCTCAACCGCAGCACCGAGGATGAGCTGCAGAGACATAGGGCTTCTGCTGACGTGCGCGACCCCGTCTGCAATGTGCCTGGTGTGCTCCAACTCCGGGGAGGAATGCAGCCTTTCCGCCTGTCCCTCCCGTCCCCGCACACAGCTGCAGGGCTGAAAGCTCATTCCAGCTCCCTCTCCCCCCCATCCCCGCACCAACCACCCTGCGAGCTGAAAGATGCCGTCCCGGGGGATGCCACCCACCCCTGCCCACCAAACCAATCCAGCACAGTGTAACCAACCAAGCAAAATGAAAGCACATGACCACCTACCAACACACCTTGGCAGAGGCGAACTCCACACACGCCGTCTCCCCCCGAGGCAGGTGATGCGGGATGCACCCTCCAGCCGGTAGCCAGGGAAGCAGGAAAAGGTGAGGACATCCCCCACTCCGAACTGCAGGCCCTTTCTGATGCTGTAGGCTGGGACCTCCGGCTCGTCGCAGGGCTCCAAATCATATTCTACAGGGGAAAAACAGACATTTATGGAACTCCATCCTCCCTGCTAAGGACACCCCAGTCCCGCAACAGGAGGATGAGGAGGAAGCTCCGAGTTTTGATCCCGCTGAAGTGAAGCTCTGCAAAGGAAGCATCCGTGCAAGTCGTACGTCCCGTCTGAGCCATGAAGACCAACTCGGGTTTCACTCTCGATACGCAGCCCCCAGGGTGCCGCCAGGATCTTGATTTAAACCAACTCAAAACACAACAGGTCTCATTTTTTTGTCACTGTTGTCAGACAAACAAGAAAGTGACATCAGCGGTAACAAAACACGATGGAAATTTGTCATTCTCCCTCTGGTTTAGTCAAATGAAGATGAATTGATCCGGATGGGATTTCTGCTGCCTCTACATTACTAATCCTGAAAATGAATGAACACAGCATCTTGCTTGGGGAATGCAAGAGAACATTTAAGCTGCTGCTAAATGAAAGGTCATGTAGCATTATGGCTAAGAGCCAAATGCATGTCTTTGACCAAAAAACGTTTTGAGGGTTATTTTTTGAAAAATAACAGACCTGCGAAGTAAAAGGTGTACATATATATCTAAAGGAAGGTAAAAACATAACTGACTCCCATTTTCATTTTCCAACAAAAGAAAGAAGTCCCCAAACACATTAAAAATACTATTTATAATTAGATAATTTGAGGCAAATTTTTTTAAGGCAAAAAGCCATTTTTCCTCCATCAAAAAGAAAGTTAATTGGAAACTTTCTGACTAGTTTCCATGGAGTATCATATGCAAATCCCTGACTTCAGAGGGCAGAACAACGGTTATCAGAAACCAGTTCTCTCAGTGCAGCAGGTTTTATCTGCATCTATGGCAACAGCTCTGTCTGTCAAAGACAGTGAGCACGTCAGCATCGAGCTCCACAATAAAAACGGTCATTTCTCTTCCACACCAGCAGGCCGAATTTGCAGCTGTTGCCCTCCGGACTAAAAGGTATGCTGAGATAGAGAGAACAACAGCACCGATACAATAAGCTTTTGTCCATTAACTGATTGTTTTATGGAACGGCTTGTCGGGGCACTCAGGCAGAAGAGATTACATTTTCTGAAACGCGTGCACAGGCACACACTTTGGCAGTCATTTGTAGGACTTCAGGTTAAAGGACACAGTTAAACACCTTGCGCACTTCAACCAGAGATTACCCACGCACAGCGATTTACAAGTGTGATGATCTGTTCTGCATAAGCAAACATGCCTTTCTTTGAGTCTCTCTCCAAGAGCACCCCGCACACGCTACTTTTCATTGACAACTTCTGAAAATCCAGAATTACATTTGAAGAAACCAGCATTTTGTATAATCACAAACAGTCAAAGCCAGCATCAGAAATGGCTTGGTTTAGGAAGCGCAGGACCGAACTGGCTTACTGGAAGTTCTTAGGGCAGAAGCTGTCTCGCACAACCAGATCTTCAACAGCACAGCAGGGGCGAGAAGGGTTGCTGAAGTCAGCAAAATCCCGCATCCCTTGATGCCCTGTGGGCACCAGCAGGTCTGCTTTCATCTGCTATTATAGCAAGTCGGAGCTAGTCCAGCAAGAGAAAATACTGTTTCCAGTTCCCCAGCAATGCCAGTGGGCTCACGGAAACCTGGCCTAGGCTATACGAGGCATGTGTTACATCTAGGACAGGCTGAAGCCAGCTGCAGAGGCTGGGTCACTGGATGAGCATCCAAGCAGAGCAATGAACCAAAGGAAAAAAAGAGAGACCAGACGGACAACGGGAATGACCCGCTCTGCCTTGCTCCTTATCCAAGAAGTGCAGATTGCTCAACACTGCCTTCCAAAAGATCCCATCTGTCCCAGCTTCCCACGTTGGAAATGCTGTACCTACTGCAGCGATTTTCCTCTGATAAACAGAGAAGGCAGGCATCTGGAGGGAACAGGGATAGCATAGCCTAAGAAAACTTGACCTGAAACTCTGTCCCTAAACAGAGCAGAAAAGATGATCGGGTGAGGAGGGAGAAAGCAACAAACGCATCTGTAGTGGGATTTCATTCCAGTGGGTTCAAATCCAGTCATCTACTGGGGCTCAAGGCAGACAAAATTGCTGCATCTGGTGATACGGGGACTGCAAGGAGAATATTTCTTGGGACATACTGTGGTTTAATGCTAGAATAATTTACTGGGGTAACAAGAGGAGTGACCATCAGTGACCCAAATCACATGCAACTGCGTCAACAGAAAATTATTCCCGAGATTTGCAGAAAGGTGGGAAGGAAAGGGGAAGAATGAAGTCTTTGTCCACCCCTGTTCTTACCTGAGAATGTGATGTTGAAACCCTCATAGGACATGGAGAAGTCTGAGATGAAGCGAATTTGAGCAGAGAAGTTTCCAAAGAGCCCTGCACTAAGCGGGGCAGGGAGCCGAGACCCTGTCAGTTGCTTCAGCGGCTGAACAAAGCTGGTATTTTCGGTGATCAGGAGGTAGTCATGGCCATTCTCCAAGTGAAAGGTATGAAAAGTGAAGAACACACCTGCAGGGAAGGAAAAATAGAGATGGCTTCAGCCAACGGTGTTCGCACGGCACCCCTCCGTCCCAGAGCCAAAGCCCCTCTCCTCTCCGAGACACCAGTACTGATTCCCTGTTTCCCAGTAACAGCAGGCCAGCCGAGAAGGAAAAGCACACGGAAAACCATGGACACATTTATGTAAGAAATTAAATAGATGAAAAAAGTAAAACAAGGGTATGGTACAAGGCCCAGAACAGAGAAAAGCAGTTAAGATCTTCGATTCCTGTGCCTTTGTAACGCAGGAACAGAGACAACACAGGCTCGCTCGAGGGACGGATCAGCAGCAGAAAGGACTGAGCCTGGCAGCTTAGCGGAGTATTTTATTTTAAAAGTGTTGACCTTTAGATAGATAGCAAGAGCAGCGAAAGCTGTAGTTGCGAGGACTTGAAAACAACAAAAACAAGTAAGTTCCAGAAGGAATTCATACCTAGGAAAATAGGACTTAAGCCAAGTATCAAGGTCAGAGAGGCTTTTCCAGAAGATAAAGTATGTCAGCAGCATGACTGCAGGGACGTCCTATACCTTCCTATGCTGGGACTGAACGCTGGTGCCCGGAGGTTGGAGGACAACAGGAGTGATCATGCGTGGACAGACCTGTGTTTCCTCAGCCAAAAACGGCTCGTTAGGCCGTTCAGGTGCATCTCCCAAGTTAGGGCTATGTCAGGCAGCCACGCTCCCTCCCGGCAGCACCCTGCTCGAGGGCCCAGCCCAGCCCTGTCCTGCTGGGAAGGGGCTGCTGCCAACCCTTCCCTGCTTGTGACCTACTATTATACTGACAAAAATAAACCCCACAATGGATCCAGCTACAGAAAGACCAGACAAACAGAGGAAAACTATTTTGTCTCTTCTTCCAAATTCAATTTCAACAACTTGAAAGATTTCAGCGAGAAGGCTGTGACCTTGCTGCATTCGTAAATGAACAAGAAAGGAGTAATGGATTACTTAAAGTATCCTTCACACCTACAGACACAAAATAGTAAGTACTTCAGGCTTTTGCAAAAGCCTCCAGCTAGGTGATTTTTCATGCTAGAATTCAAACGCAATTAGAAACACTTACTCTTGAAAAACAAAAAATGGCAGCTTTCAGAGAGCAAAGCAAGGCAGGATCTTATATCAGAAACCCTGTCACATTATCGTCACACAAAGTTAACAAGCTAAAGCGATGCCTAGCAATAAAAAAGCCTCTTTGCATTTATATGGCTTCTTTCATCCAAAGATCTTAGCACACTTTCTGAGCACCAAGAGGCAGGCTCCCAAGCCCCAGCTCACGCTGAATTGGGCTTTACACTCCTCATAACCCCGCTGAACTCGACAGGGCTATTTGCAGAGAAACAGACTCCTCCATGCAAATGCAAGTGCTGTAACCCGGTCTTCATTAGTCACGGTTAGATCCCTACCTCCTCGCACGCATCAGGAGCGCCCAGTGGCATGACCAAGTCACTTCATTTAAGCCAACGATTAACACCACAGAGACTGCCAGCCTGGTGAGACCCAAGGGCTGTCTTGCTCTGCATCCCATCTCTGCCAAAGTACAGCATCAGCTGCTTCAAAAGCAAGCACAGGAAATCTGTAAATAAGGATCAGAGAAAGAATCTTCTCCTTGCTCCCCATTCCCCATTAATTTCTGGAGATCAGGATGAGACCAACCTAGAGACTGATTAAAGCTCTGGAGCATGAGATTTAATATCCATCCCAACAGGTTTTTGTCAGATTCAAATTAAAACTCTGAATATTCCATTTATCCCTAAGTCTATCCAATTTCTTTTTGAAGGTTTACTGGTCACATGCAAGCAGTTTCCTTCCAAGAAATGAAGGTCAGAGAGGCAATGTAACCAATACAAAGCCTTTCCCACAGAAATCATTGGACTGGGAAGAAGCAGCGCTCACCAGGTCATCTCAGCTGCCCTGTTCTCTCCCCATCTTTATCCCTGCACAGCAGCTCATTGCACCTCGCTAACCTTCAGTGTCCCAGGCAGTATTTGTGTGACCTGCTGCTTAGCGATGACCAAAACGGGTCTCGACTTTGACAATTCCTTCCTTACATCCAGGTAAATATTATATGGAGCCCAGCAGAAAATTTTTAGTTCCACTGTTCCCCCTGCAAAACTCCACGAAGGTAGGAAATGTCTAACAGTTTCCAAATGTTTATTAGTCTTACCAGCAGTATAGTCAACTGAAAATAGATATGACCTGTTTTGGCCTGAAAACTTGGTGAGATGCAGTGAATACAAAATGTCTTAAGTTTTCCCTGTTTATCAACTGACAGTAAATTTATACCCTCGGTTTTACAAAACCCAATCTAAGGAACAGAAATACTATCTCTCAACCAAAATCAACACACCACCAGAGAAACACAAGCATAATTCAGTCCCCAGAACCGGGAGGACAGCCCCTGACTCCAGGTCTTTTAAGATAACAACTCCAATCACAGGGCACAAGAGCCAGTTAAGGGCTGTGGAACTGTAGCCATAAGAGCCAATTATAAACTCATTTTAAAGGATTTGTGACTCTGATTAAACCTTTGTTCTGGTCTGAAATTTACTGTAGCACAAAATGTCTCTGCAAATGCAGGGTGGTTTTTTTTTTTTCATTCTCTGTAAAAGAAACAACAAAACAAATTATAGGGAAAAGAAATCACTTTGAAGTTCTCAGATTAAAAATAATAGTCTCTCCTTAAGCGTTTAAATACCTTTAAAATTAAGCTGCTTTTAAACGCAAATTGTACAGCTCGTGAGTCCATAAAGTAAATCAGTGTCTGCAGTCACATAAAAATAACTGTTATAACAACCAACTTGTTTCAATTAAGGGACTCACGTGCTGGCCACGTGCGAGATGTTCATGAGGATCTGGGAGTAACTGGAGTCTGGCTTTTACGACACAGATCATCCCTGCTTGGTCACTGGCTTGGCAGGGAATAGTCTGATGGACAGGTTCCTCCCCTTGAACTCTCTTCTATTTTATGGGAACTGAAAGACTTCCCAGACCTGGGCAGCAGCAGCGCTGCAGACCCAAGCAGTGAGGCATTAGTAGAAGTGGGTGTGGGAAACATAAAACTAGAACAAGAAAAATCAGGTACAATGGCAAACACTTAAGTCACATAAATAAATGCATCCCCTGCTTGCAGCAGAATTGTTAGAGCTTCTGGGTTTAGCAAGCACCAAACCGACCCAGTGATCACGGATGCACCCAGTGGTCTCCAACAACAGGGAACCGAAAGGCAAGGACAAAGCACAGAGAGAAGACTCTGCACTGCAAGTGCACTGCCAACGAAGTTAGCTGAGAACGGGGTTCCAGTTATGCCTTTTTTTAAAGCCTGTTCTGTTCTCCAAGGACTAAATTAATTCCATTTCAGCGGCTACTGCTCTGACTCAGGGTCACTCTGTTCCACTACTCTTTACTGAAGAATGAGAAGAAACGTTGCAGGAATGCTGAAAAGAGCTGGGAGAAGCTTGTTGCAATGCATTACACAGCAGTTTAACACAGCGACAGCTGGGAAAGCAGATCGCTACGATTGTTGCAAGAGAAAGGATGCGTAGGTACGCCTATGTATGTGTACGCACACTCCCACCGACACAGCCCAGCATCTAAATACATTTCAACATCTTCCACAAAACGTTAGAGAAAAGGACATCTTCCTTTGCTCATCTCCTCCTTTCATTGCAGTGGTAAATAAACAACTCACCTGAACTACAGGGACAAGAAAGGAGAGGTTTTCCTGACATGTAAGTTGGCTATCTACCAGCTTATTATATCTGTACAACGTCCTCTATCTATCCTCCCCTCTCACCCTAACCTCTAACTGGATTTGGAGATTTCCTGCATCCAAGCAGCTGCCTGGGTGAAGCTTTCCTAGCCCAGAAAGCTCCACAAGCACAAGAAGGGCGATTCCGCCTGGGAGCAAAGCACTGCCGCCGGCAGCCGCAGCCCAGCGCCCTGCCGAAGGGCACCTGCCCAAGGAGAGGGATCCCACCCTGTGCTGCGGCTCGTTTCTAACGAGCTCCTGGAGAACAACCTTGAAGGAAGGATACCAGCAGCGGGATGAAAAGACAAAACCAAACACAGTATGAACAGACTCCTTTCACTGGTATGGAAAGGTCTCTTTCTTTAAACACTCAACTTCTTTTCTCCGAATCTTATCCCCACCTTTCCAGCACAACCTGGTAGGTAAGAAGAGCTGAAACTCTTGTCAAAGGCCTGGAGACCTGTAATTTTTCACTACGAGTAGCTGTATTTACAGAGCAGCTCACGGTTTGATCTTCTAACATTCATTGCCTGCAGCTAAGGCTAGAATTTCTGAAGAAGCTCATATGCTTCAGACTGCTAAATCTAGGACCAGCTTTCCAGAGAGCTCAACATCCAGCTTCTCCTAGTGTGACAAACATGGTCCAGTTCAAGATGGTCAGATCCAGGGCTGAATTCTTTGGATGATCCAAAACTGCATCCCTCTGAACTGCTGTAAGGGATGTGCTGTTTCCTGTACTACTGAATTAGCCACAGCAGGATCTTTTACAGGACAAGGGACAAACCCCCCCCTAGACTTATGGAGATATATCCCTACCATTTGAAAATACTCCACGTTTTTTCAAGCTGTGCTTAGCTTGGTCAGAAGACTTTCTTCTGACATCAGCATAAAAGCACACAGGACATCAGACTTGCACTTTCTCATATGAAAGAGTATCAGTTTGCTGTGTTGTGCTTAGCTTAGCTACAGGATAATGCAGTGTCTCATCGGAGAGCTGAATCCAAGGCAGAGTGGATTAATGAAGAGTGGATTGCTGCTACTCAACAGAATACTTTTCACAGCATGTGATGGTTCCCTTAATGCACTGTGCTGTTCATTGACAAGTTTATTTGCTGTAATACAAATGGTATTTGCAAAATTGGCTCATGATAGCTCCCGTCGTGCTGATACCCAGTATGACGAGACAGTTATATAAGAGTGCATAAAGTTACATAAAGGGTTTATACCCTTTGTGCTTACCCCAGGCAGATACCGAATGGATCAGGAGAAAATACCTCCCACCCTTGTACATAAAACTCGCTCTCTAATCATCAGAGATACATTTTCTTGAAATTTTCCTCCAAGACAAAAGATTGGCCTGCGCTACACGGGAGATCGGACTAAATAGATCTGCACTTTGCCTCTATACTGGCAATACTCCTAGCCAGCGGGGAGATGGGAGCTGCAGAACTAGGACAGAGCTGGGAACCGAGAGCCCGAGTTCTGTCCAATGTCTGGAAATGATTTACTACATGTTTCCATTTCCCCATCTGTAAAACGTTACACAGATAGCGATCCAGCACTGCAACAAAAAAATAAGGCTGAAAGTACTATCGAGTACCAAACATTACTGTAGTGGTGTCAGCGGCAGGTCGCCTTTCCTCCACGTGGCATTACTAGCACTACCAGGTACCCAAATACCAGCTAACTTTCCAGAGGATACTGCCACAAAGGCCTGAAAGCAAAGGTAACGCCTGGCACAGGCTCTCTGATCTGTGGGTTTGATACGGGACCATCTTTCCTCTTAATCCTCTCCATTTTAAAGGGATTAAGAGATGCGACACCAAAAACCTCTGCATCTTGTCCAGAGACGTCTGGGTGGCGGCAAGAACAGCAACTGGCCAAGCACGTGAGCACCCATCATCACCAAGAGCACTGACCACCGTCCTCCAGACCATCCTTAAAACCACTCTAAGCTAAAGGCTTCTCACCTTTTCCATGTGACGTTTCTATTGTCCACGTGCAGTTCAAGTTATTGGGATAAAAATCAGGGAAGCCTGGGGATAAGATGGTACCACTGGAACCACGAATGTAACCTCCACACAGAGCTGCAAAAAAGAAGAAAGAATTCAATAATTCAAAACTTATCATCAGCTGGAAGAATATCAGTTCTTCTGAATGTCAAAACAAAGCCCAACCCATCAAAATCAAACAACGTACACAGATCAAATATCATTATGAACTTCACAATTGCTGCTTTGCTTTTGCAGTAGATTTGCAAATTAAGTGCTTGCCATCTCCTGCAGATGTTATCTTCTGCGCTCCTTACCCTCACAGCTGGGCAGTGGCCGGCTCCACTGGAAGTTTGGCTCACACTCCAGGGCTTCGTTGTCACTCAGGGTGTAGCCTGAATCGCAGCTGAACGTCACCAGTGCTCCCACGTAGAAATCGTTCCCGTGGCGCTGGCCATTTACCGGGATCCCCGGATCCAAGCAGTGGTCTGACTGGAGCTTCACAGCTGTGGCAAACAAACCCACCCGTGTCAGACCACTCAGTGGCTGCGGAGCCTGCTGCAAGGTGCAGTGATTAGCCTGGGCGAAAGTTCAACTCCTCCTATGAGCTCACTCAAAGTCCTACCAATTATCCCCAAGGTAAGAGGATGAAATGGGCAGAGGAACTCAACTCTGCCTCCTCAAATCACTAATATCCTGCAGATGCTAAAATAAAAATAAAAACCTCTATAAACAAGCAAGATGGTCAAAAAGCAGAAACTGCTACTTCACTCGCAGTAGCTTCACATTCTCCAATCACTGTAGTAGCGCTAACTGCCTGGCAAAGGGGAGAACCGAGTCCAATGGGCCTCTGATTGAGTCCATTGTGCTGCCGGAGAGTGCGTAATTACATGAATAACTTGCACTTACTTTCATATCGGATCTGAAAGCCTATGTCAGAGTGGCTTTTGTCAGTGGTGAAGAGGAGGTAGAGGTAGTTGCTGGTGCTGATGAGGAACTGGGGCACCTGAGTCCCGTCATAGACACCTATCAACGGGGAAGAATAGGACCGGCCATCTCGCACTTCCAGGGTGTCGTAATTCACCTCTGTCTTAAATCTGAAAGGGACACGAGAACACATCCGTGAAAAACCAGCATGGCTAATTTTTCTTCATTGCAGCCCTCAATGTGGTCTAATGACTAGAAGGCAGCACAGGCCACGGGGCAATACGTGGGTCTGCTTCTACTGCCTGGCCTTCGGCCGGCTGAGCATCTTACTGGGAACACGTCATCCCCCTCCTACGCGGTCTGGTTTCCTTCCGATCCTTCACCTGCCTCATCTGCTGACACCCAACAGTCTTTGCAGCAACAAGCGTCTTACGCTACATGAGCAATCACCTCTCAGACATACAGACTCGGGTTCAAGAAAGCACAGCCCTCCTCAAACAGTGAAATCCAGGGCAAGTCAAGAGACTCGGCGCTCCCGAGTCAGGGCCAGATCCTCACTGCTGCTTCCCCCCGGCAGGCTGAGCACGTGGGAGCTCAGCCTCCGAAAACGTGTCCTACGCGCATCTAAAATAGCACTGCAAGTTAGCAGGAGTTAGTCAAAACAAGAAGGGAAAAATCACCATTTTCCACCTTTTCTTCTTGAACGTTAGGTGAATTTTAATGTCTTGTCAGGAGTTAATTAAAAAAAAAAAAAAAAAAAGAAAGAGAGAGAGAAGCAGAGAACCTCGCTGCCAAACACAACACTGAGCAGTTCGTTCGTTCCCTTTTCCTCCGGGGGCGGCTACAACTCAACACTGCTGGAACCACCAAAAACAACCGCGAAGAGGAAACTTTTGAGAAGCCCAAGGTGAGCACCTGTCAAACGTGATCTTGATGGGGTAGCCCGGCTGAGCCTCGATGACCCACGCGCAGCTCAGGGAGTCCTTGTAGAAGCCAGGCCAGCCGGGGGACAGGATGGTTCCGCTGGGCGACGTCAGGTGGCCCCCGCACGGCGCTGGGGACAAGGAAAACGGCACGATTTAGGTGAAGAGCATCGCAGAAGCTGTGGCACAACTGGACGTGCTCCTCCCTGCCAGGCGGTATCGTCCTGCCGTGCAACAGCTTTCACGCGTTACTGTTTCTCACGTGTTAAAAATAATCAGAACCAGATGAAATAACAAAGCTAGCTGGTAAGAAACTGCCTTTTCTAGCTTAAACTGAAGCTGTAGCAGCCTGCTACTGTATCTGTGGGAGTCAGTAGCCTGACCTCATGCAGTGGCTCTAAGGGGACAGAGTATAATAGTAATTATTAGATACAAAACCAGAGAAAACTGCAAGGTCAGTTTGCATTTCAGTAGCTGCAGGCGCCAGAAAATCATTCATATCTGTTGTAATTGAGTCATGTCTTTTCTCCCACAAGGGACATCACAAGACTATGGCATTTATTCCACACTGTGGTCCCTTGCGCCATCAGCAGAAGCTGAAGGCATATTATTATCTTTTCCGGAAAAAGGACACTGGATCTGATGGACCAGAGGTACAAAATCCTATAGCCCTAGATAACTGCAGTGTATTGTCCTCTAAAAAAAAAAAAAAAAAAAAAATCAAACGGGATGGAAAAGCGTGTCTGTTGCTGTGAGGTTGTGTTCCCCCTGCTCAGCGCTTTGCAGAATTCATCACCAGGTGTTTCTTCACGTCCTGCTGAGTCAAGTCCCCGGTGCCGGTCACGCACGTCTCGCGTGACCACGTCACAGCCTTCGGGAGCTCCCACGGGGCAGACCGAGCCCGTCGTCCCACGACCCTCGCTGCCGGCTGAGTCCGAGGGGACCGAGGGGACCCCGCTCCAACAGAGCGGCTGCTGAAGCATCCACCCAGGGCCGGCTGCGGTGCAAGTTTCGCGCAAGGGCTATAAAATGTCCTACTTGATATGACCTTAAATACCTACGCAAGCCTGGGCCTAAAACCTTCACTGCTCATCTGAAGGATGGCAGATGAAAGTCGATTGATCTCAACTGGATCCGAACCAATTATTTTTGAACAAGAGGCTCCTTTCTGCCCCAAAGCTACATAATTTCCTGTCAGGACTTCTATCCATCTTTCAACTCTTTTTTTAGGTCTCTTTCCTTCCCATTAATTTTTTCAAGTGCTAAACAGTACTTTAGATCTACATACTTCCTCCTTGTTTAAAAAGGCTAATTAAAATGTACACTTAACCGAGTGCATACTGAGGGGCGAGTCAAAGAAATCACCACTGCGATCACAGAGAAAAAAGCACAAGTTAACGGCATAAGGTTATCAAAGCTTTCAAAGACAAAAAAGTGTATTATTTAATGTGTATTTCCCTTCTACGCTTACAAATACATAAACTTAAACGCTCGTGCTTGTGAAAGTAATAGAAACCCTGAATCAAACCTACAGACATCTTATTGTCAGCTGCTTACAAAAGAAAAATTATACAGGAATATAAAAAAGTCCCGCTTCTTATTATATAAAAGTTATTGAACACAACCAATACCACCTCCTTTTAATCTGAAAGACAATGGACTAGATCGTGCAATTTCTGCTGTTCATCCGCTTGAACAATGCAAGACCAATTACTGAAATTATTTCTCAATATTACAGTACTATTTCTCAATAGCACAGTACTTGTTATTCAAATTGCTGTAAATACCAGTGCAGGGCATCACTTCCCTGAGAACAGAAGGCAGAAGAAGAGTTTTCACTTCTAATAAGCTCTTTCTTCACATCTCTTCTCCATAGTAGAAGCTTTAAAGGACTAGGAAAAAGCTTTGAAATCTGTATTAAAGCCTTTAATTCAATCCATCTCCCACATTTCCAGGTTGGCTATCATAGCTGTTGTCGCAAAGAGATGTAAAAGCAAGATTTCTGGCTCCCGACCGCCAGAGTCCGTTAGATGGGACCGATGCACCACACTGACAGAGACACGCCAAGGGCACGTGTGCGTGTACGAAAGTTTGCAGCAACGAGTTCACTTTTCACAGTAAAGATCTGTACCTTTGGCTTCTTTTTTTATGTGAGTATTATATGTTTTACAGGCATCGAAAATCAGGACAGAAGAAATACCACCATGTATCTTCCATTCTCTGTTCTTCAATTCCCTTCGTGACAAGAGTAGCAGGGAAGCTTTTAGTCATCAGTAAATCAAAGCCTTTTATTATTGTTATTAGAAAAACACCTGTTGTAACAAGAACTGAGCTAATAAAAATAATCCCCATCATTCATTTCACAGAAAATTAGAAACCAAACTGAGTTCAGTGCTCAGTGATTATTGGACTAGCACTTCCTCCCAAGCAAACTCTTCTCTGCAGACAACACCTTCTAGACCTATGTAAAATCCTGGCCATAACTGAGAAGTTGAAGGTTAGAACTGACGTCCAATAGCCCTTCAGCTCTCAACAACAAAAAGCTCTGCCTATATGATGGCAAAAGGCCTCCCATAAGGCCAGCACTGTATACCTTCACTATGGGTTATCTGACCAGAAGCTTGATAGACAAAACTATTATCCTTTTCCCCCAAAAGGCTGCAAACACCAGGGGATCATCCTCCTTCCAGGGTGCACGAGCAAACTAGTAGGAAAGACGATAAAATTTACCTTCACATCTGAGTACTGCATTGTTCCAGACCACATTTCCTTCCTTCAAAATGCAGGTGATGGTTTCTGAGCCATGGGTCCTGATGAAGCCCTCATCGCAAAGGAAGGACACCGAGCTGCCAAGCTGGAGGCTGTCACCAAATCGCTTTCCGTTCACAGGCACGCCAGGGTCAGGGCACTCGTTATGCCTAAACGCTAAGAGGGAAAAATAAGAGAATAGTGAGTAACTTGCTACCCCCGCCTCTGTCCAATTCAAAAATAAGCATGTTGGACCGCAAACTTAGGAATTAAACAATAGTTTCATGTCTTTCCTATGGAGACAACAGCACTTGATCTTGCCCTTGGACAGCAAACCTTCTGCACAGGGAAGACCAAACAGCACAGACCCAAATTCGGCCCACGATCATCCCAGCAAAGCTACCGTGTTCCGCACAGACAAGCCAACCTGTGGCAGAAATCACGTCACCACCTCTTCTCTAAACTGCTGAGACAGCCAACTACGTGTTCTCACTGTTCAAGTCACTTACAATTTTTCTGTTCCCTGTCCCTACTGCAAGTGTTCATTTGCAACCTGAGAGAGGAAGGATGAGATTAAAACCATTTGCACCCAAGAGGTGCTGAGATGCAGCAGTAAAAGGGGCCAGAAAAGAGCCCACAGAACCAAATTATCTTCTCAGCTATCTTGCGCATACGAAAATACACAAATGCTCAAAATAGAGAAAGATTTTTAAAAACTCTAAAAGTACCGCAGTGCACACATCTGCATAGAGAGACATAAGTTAACATTTTATGGAAAAAATGAAAGCTTTAAGGCCCTGTGGTTAAAAGTAAGGCTCCTCTCAGCATGTTCTGTGATTGACCGCCATATAGTCCCCAACCTTGCTTATCATCATTATTAGGATAAAATGAAGGACACACACCAATTACCTTTCTAGGTGTTGCAAAGCTGCGTGTGGAATTGCACAGACACGTAGCTCTGTTTAAAGGCCTGCCCTTTTCCAGCAGTTAAAAACTAGGCCAGGCAACCAATCAGAAAGTAAGTCTATAGCCTTAATTCCCCATTAAGTGCATAATTATGTACTATATCTTCATATGCTGGGAGGTGGTCTTCAGAGATGAGCAGCATATGAAAGATTAAAGCCTCCAGATTAATTACACACACATGCTTTTAGTACCTTTAATGCACCTGACCAAATTCAGATGAGTTCTGGCTTTCTTACAGAGCATCGTTACTCTTATAAAACCTTGTTAAATACACTGTTAAAGGGGAAAACACAGGCTGAATCTGTTCCTTGTGCTCTGGTATCTGTCCCTTGTAGCAATATGTTGTCTCCTCTCTCATACCTGAACCGAAGGGAAGGATAGCAAGGTGTCTGAGCAAGACTCAGGAGCTCCCTTTTGGTAGTTCCAGCAATCAGAACAGATTAACTCATGCGTACTTAAGAGTCATTTACAACAATAAAAAATTTGCTTTAAAAATGTCTTCATACATGGGACAGCCGCAACTCCCAACACGGGTATGTAACGCATCGGAGACGCATGCTGGAGGGCACTGCCAGCGTTTCTGGATGCGGTGATGAGGTATCTCCCTATTTACAGTATCTAGGACTCAATCCTGGGTATGTGATACTACCATACACAAGCTACTTCATCTGATGAGCCTTCAGCCCGCTGTAGTGTGGCAAATGGTATCTTAAGACCTCTGATTTTTTAATTTTTTTTTTAAATTGAGGATTTGCAATCATAGCTAGAAAGGCTATTAAATTAGCTGTGCCACTAAAGGCTGTTATAATAAAGTCATTTATCAGTTCTGCTGAATAGGTTTAATAACGTTCTTTAGAAAATTATAGGACAATACGAGGATAAAATTACTATAGCATTCATTTGAGATTTGAAGACTGGACTTACGTGAAGCCAAATGTATCTGTGGAAGTTTCAAGGCTTTCTATTATAAGACATTGCTACATGTTTTCCCTTATCTTCAAAGTCTCACACGCTTTTAGGTGTCAGCAAACGATGATAATATTGACTGATGAACACAACCACCTGAGATCTAATAGTTCTCCCTGATGGCACCAAGCTGTCCTCAAAGCATTGTCCCCCCTCAGTGAGCAGAACGGAGGCACGGCAAGAGAGAGCAGAAAGCCCACGTAACACAGCAGGCTGCGGGCTGGTGAGAGCACAGAAACCTGGCTGCTCCACGGACAGATAATCCAGGGCCCAACTGTTTCTTTCACACCACTGGACGAGACTTAAAATTCACAGCCAGAAAGAACTCGTGCAATCAGCTCTAAGCTTGACACCAATCCTTAATTACCCACCTGCAAATCTGACATAATCCTCAGTTTTCAGACTTACTCTGGAATTGCAATGGCGTTAGTGAGATCAAACTCTTGCCCATTAGTCTCCAACAAGAATTTCGAGCTTGAAATGAAAACCACAAGGAAGGATCGGGCACTTACTGGTGAAGGTTATGTTGAAGCCTCTCTTCTCCATGGAGTGGTCGGTCTGGAACTCCAGCCTGGCTACGTGACCGCTGCTGGTCAGAGAGGAGGGGATCTGGTTTCCTGAGAAGGTCCCCAGCACCGGAGATTCCGCAGTCCCACCATCCTTCACAGCTAGGAAATCAAACTGAGGCTCCACATCAAAATCATTGAAAGCCAAGTGAATTCGGCTCTCGGGTTTAGCTATAATTAACCAAACACAGTGCAAGCTGCTTCCATATTCTTCAGGGTAATTTGGTGACAGCACAATCCCAGATGGGGTGGTGAAGTTGAAAAAGCAGGAAACTGCAATAAGAAATCACCATCAATCATGCAGCACGGTGCTCCTACAAACTGCTCCGTCATGTTTCCCCCTCCCCCTTATCCCTTGAGCTGGGTGATTCCTGCAAATTCCCAACTGCTTTGCTTCTCAGAGACGATTAAAGAAAGGAAGGGCTCAGTGCTCCATTCACTGCTAGACGTCAGTGATTTATTTGCATGGGGAAGAAGTGACTTCAAAGCGGTCTCCAGTCCTGGTTTTGGTTGATTTGCAATTTTCCAGCCTAGCACAGTACTGCCCCTTTTTTCAATAGTGCACTTCCTTACATTTGTGTAGGCTTTGTGCCATGCACAGCAGAGCACGGGTTTCTTTTACTGCAGGAAGAAAATGTCACTCAGCCAGGTGGGGATTTGGTATTTTGCAGGTGAACTCCCCTGCATATCCCTGAGAGAAAGCCTACAATCAAATGCGTGACTACAGCTAGTGCAAAATCAAATTAGCATTAAACAAGTTAGACTTCGTAGCAGTGTCTTCTATTGTGGCCGCAACTCAGCACAACCTACCAAACCCGAGGTAAGGAATCAACTCAGCTCCTACCCCACGCAGACCTCCAGGTTCCTCTGCTGCTATCCGTACCCAAGCTTTTTAGTCTGAAGTGCTGGGTAAACTGCAGATGCAATTCTGAGCACAGCGCAGACTCTTCAGGGTTTGCTTAAAAAAATCTGCACTTCTAGCTTACCTTTCTATTTGCTAAAAGCACTTCTTACCCGTGCTCCTCAACAGATGTGACTGCACCCGGGCAGTCTCACTGCATTTATACAAACTCCTTGCATTCAGACTGCCCATCCTGTATTAAGCATTTGTAGGATCCAGCAATAAAATGTCAGCTCCTTTGAGAAGGAGCACTGTAAGTCAATTTGCCTTTGTCTATCTCCTCAGGCAGCTGTTTACACCTGTGCCAAATGAGCACTGAAAAATGGAGGCTGCTGTTTGGTCTTGGTAGTGACTTCGCTGCACTGGGCAAGGAACAGCCCAAGAACATTCCCAAGCTTCCCCCAAGTGCCAGGGGCTTGGGACAACTCGGAGCAAGCGCTGGCAGGCTGCAGTCTGCAGCCCAGGTGTAAGGGAAGCTCCCCTTCCCATTACAAATAAATCACTGACTTCTGCTAGGGTAGCAAGTTACCAAAAAGAGGCATCAAACTAGATTGCCATTCCCTTGAAAATAATTAAAACCAGTCTTAAAGTGAAGTTGAGGGGAAGAGTGCATATGAAAAAAAAAAACCTTTAGCTCTCAAGGGTTTTCAATATATACTGTATTTCAGCTGACAAGGTCCATTAATTTGAAAAAGCAAGGCTGCCTTTTAAGTGGTACCTACCCATGTTTTTGATATTTTACCTATGTATGCTTTACTCATCTTTTTCCCCACCATCACCCTTGCTAAAATCCATCACTTGGAACATACATCTCACTAATTCCTGGCAAAAGGACATTGCACAGAGGATGAGACTGGTTTTGGTTTGGCATTTATACGATTACTTGGTTCAATGCTCACCCTTCCCTCTGTCTTCCTTCAACACTTAATGGTTTCGCATCAAATAAGATGGACGTTACCATGACGTTATCAAGGCTAAGAGCTACACAATCTATTTCCTGCTCTCAGCAATGAAGAGAACAGATTAAAGAGAAAACAAACTGCAAAATATCCTCAGGATTTTCTTCTTTACTAGATGCTAAAATATCAAGCGATGCTGTCAAATAATTCTGTCAGCATAAGCTTGGTGTAATCTGCCTAGGAATAGTTATTGAAAATAAACGCATTCGCACACAGAGAAACATCTTCGCAGTAGGAACCCCTCATAGGATCTACGTATCGCCTATAAATTTTTAAATCCAAAGTGGTAAATTAGCATTCATACAGGACCTACAGTATCACACAGCCAGCAACAGAGAGGTACAGTTGCTAGCACAGCTATTATGGCACAGCGCTGGTGGCTCATTTCAGGAAATAACAACAACAAAGAACTTGCTGACAAAAGAAAGAAAAGCAGTGTGAGGGAAGAATATAAAATTAAACTTTGCTGGATAAAACAAAATGACAGATTAAAAAGTAACAGATAAAAAACCCCAAAAGTCTCCACCGCAGGGAAGTAAATGACAATTTCAATTTTCCATAAAGTAACAAGTGTAGGAGACAGCCAAGTTGCAGGCTGTAGGACAAAGGCCACTGCCCCACGCATCCACGTCCCAAGCCCACGGCCGGGCACCAGCGTACGAGCTCTCCTCGGTGCAGCGGGGAGCTCGGCTTCGCCTCCCATAGAGCCACATGCAACCCAGGAAACAACAACTGATCCAGAAGGTTTGCTAACGAGATCATGGCATCTGTGATACAAAGATTTTCTTTATCTTTTTAAGCAGGAAAGGTTTTTCTTCAGCGTGAAAGGAGGTTTTTGGTCTGGGGCTGCACTGGACAGGGCTGGCACCAGGATCCACGTCAGCCTCTCGGCTTTCTCAGGAGTGCTTTGCTGGACACTTGGAAAAAAGCAGAAGCTGTTTAACAGTATGTCACAGACAGTGAAACGTGCTATCAGAACGAAGATGATAGTACCCAAGAAAGGTGGAAGACAGCTGAGCGTTACCTGTCTCGTGCTGTTTTGTGCATCCGAGACAGTCAGGAACAAAGTGCCCCCAAGGAGCGAGCAGTCATTCGAAACATGACAGACAGACAGAGGTCAGCCCTGCTGCCTGCAGCCTGTCCGTCAGGATCGCTGAGTTAGGAATATCCGTGACTCTGAGGCCTTGAGCTAAGAGATTGAAATTAATATTTATTAGCGTTGTTCTTAAATGTTATGAGAGGACATTTCGTTATGTCCATAGCTTAGGTTCAAATTTATAAGCCTATGCTGACCTTTGTCAATAATTATTATTACTGATCAAGTACTGCAAAAGCAATAAGAAAAATCCCTTTATTAGATACAGCAGAATAAATCACAGCAAAACTCAGTAGAAACAGTACCTACCAAAGCCAGTGAGACCCATGTCATTAACGAATGAGTACAAGGTATTTATTCAAGTCATCACAAACGTTATCAAGATTCTGCCTTAATTAAGAGCACTAAAACAGCGAAGAAAGAGCTCATTGCTTCTTGTCTTAAAAAGTCGATGGGGACACATGGCTGTGGCACAAGGGCACTGCCCCACGGTCCCAGTGAGCGATGCTCACGGCCAAGCTGAACACGGAGGCATCTGACAGTTATTCACCAGCACAGCTGCTTGTTTCTGCGCTTTCAGCCAGAAGCAATTTCAGCATTTGTCTGGTCAGTCTAAGCACAACTTGCTTCTCTTTTCTTCTGCCTTCAAAAGATCCTGCCTCCTCACAGACCACCTCGCTTCTCCCGCGAGGCATGCCTGGTGGCCCCAGACACTCCATCTCTGCTCATCCCGCACGTGAGAATCCAGGGCTGATCCCGGGGAGAGGGCGCACCTGCAATGCATGGGAATGGGAAAGGCACCAGGTTCAGGAGCTGAAAACGAAGCAGGGAATCACTGTAATAATTTCAGTCTCCATGGAAACAATAAAAAAAATCCTGAATTCTCTCTTGGCTTTTAGGTATCACTCCAACCGACTCTGACCACTTGGGAGAGAGCTTGAAGACAGTAATGGATTTTCTGCCTTACCTTTCTTTTTTTAAGAAGATCCCTCCTCTAGGCATAGCTTGCTGACGGACTGGAAAAACAGGACCTCAGCAGGAGCCTGGTTAATAACCGGCATGCCTCACTCGGGAAGCGTACGTCCCGAATAGGTAACAGTGCTGGAAGCTCAGGGCACTGTTCAAGCTGTGAAGCAAAGTGCTTTATATTTTGTATTTTCCTCTTTCTGTATCTGCTGTTTCAATAAACACATCTGCATCACAATGCATTTTCTGTCTTAAAACCCTGAGGCACCAACAGGGCAAGTGGGAGGTGAGGGAAAGGAGTCTAAAGCAAATATTAACTGGGAGAACTTTTTTGTATTTCCGAGCAACAAACTCTTCAGCTTCCTCTGATGGAATAGCTGTCACTGCCGGCGTGCAGCTAACCAGGGGTGGGAAAGCAAGTATGTTAAGAAGAATAAAAAATAGGCAGGTTTTGGGGACCAGATCTTGAGGAAAATATCATCGGTGAACTTAAAATAGACTGTATAGGAGCCTCTGTGCACACAGAAGAGTGCTACAATACCAAAGCGGGTTTCACTTCTACCCACTCAAAACTGGAACAGTGATTGGGTTACCGGGAATAAGATAAGTTTCTTAAACTTACTGGAAGATGCTGATCCCCACTAGGACACTGTTGGGCTGCTTGTCTGCCAGGTTTTCTGCAGCCATCTGTTATCCAGGAGGTGCTCCAAGGCTTCTGCACGAAGACAAGATCCTTTCCTGTGTGCCTGTTTATTTTAAACGGAACTCTCTCCCTCCCTGCAGTCTCTCTTGGGAATCGGTGGCGGCGTCCACAAGATGACGGAATTTTAATTGCCACTTATTAGCAAAAGCCCCAAAGCAGTCTAGTGGTCTTATGTACCTTTGCCATTTTGCTCCTTCGTGGTTTAGCAGAGCATCCTTCCTCTGCTGCAGCACTCTGAGCTGTCTGCCAGCTGCTGCAACACATTCGACTCCTGCGGGCTGGAAGCTGCAACAGGCTGGGACTTGACTCGACTCTCCAGAGTCCCACGGTCTCGGCACACTGAGAGCACGAAGGATGACTGCTGTAACACTAGAAAGGGCAAGGCACCCCTGAGGCGTGTAACTGCAATTGGGGTGACGGCAGCTGCACACCAGTGATTAAGCACAGCAGAGGGTGTGTGGGTAGGCTCAGCCACACGTGACGCTCTGCTTGCGGGGAGCGAGAGAGACTTAAACTTGCACACATCGACTCCACCTGCAATTGGAAATGACCCATCGAAACTTTCTCAAACACCAACCCCAAATGTAAAGCATTACAGTAAAATAAGGCAGGCATAAGGGAACTTCTCTGCAGACCAGATTGAAGATGGCAACATAATGCACAACACATTCCTGTTTTCTGGATATAGAGAAAGGGGAAGGGGACAGAGACAATCTCCTTGCCGGATAAAACCAGTAAGCGTCATTTCAGATTCAGACTCACGTGAAGAGCAGCAACCTGTCATGCTGAGCAATTGCTGTCAGGAATACGGACAGATGCCTTGGCACAGGACAGCTCATTTACAGCAGCATGAAACCCTATCAGGGTAACAGTTCAACTGATTCAATCAGTAAAATAACAAGCATGGAGACAACCCAATAAACTGCATCCTCCTGATCAGCGCCGAGAGCGCAGCTGGGAGCACCTCCGGTGAGCTGCGTGCACGGCGACGTGGCCCGACACCACCGCGAAGTCCTCTGCTCCAGCTCTCCCCACGTGCAGGCTCTCTCTGCAGGAGGAGCATCCCTGCTGAGGACACGAGAGCTGGCCACATCTGCTGGATCACCACCCCAACCTCATCTCGCACCCTCCAGCCTTATCACCGCAACCTTCTTGCTGAACCAGGCTGACTGCACAAGTACCCCAAGCCCCTAACAGTTTGTTAGAAACCGAGAGAACACATGGAGCAGCAGCCCGCTGCTTCTGGCTCTACAACTGCTAGACAAAACTCACTGAGAAAGCAACACCGCGGAGAAAACAGGCTCTGGTTGGACCCAGGTGGACGTCAGCTTTCCTTAGATACAGACACCAAGGGAAACTTCGCAACTCAATTGACAAGTGGCACGCTGGGAGGCATGCAGCTTGAGACAACTCCCAAGGAAGAGCAGAAGGGACTGGTTAAGCAGCCCCCTTATAAAGTCGCAGAAAGGGAAATGGAAAATTTTCATATAGGTTACAACAAAAAAAACGCCTGGGGAGTCAGAGGGGGACAATTATAACTCCAATTCATTGTCGTTAAGAAGGTGCTTAAGTGCATCCCTGCCCAGCACTTCAGCACGTATGTCTACTTAAGCCAACATTTGTATCTCAGTGCTTTGCTAAACTAGGGCTGCAGTGCAGAACAAGGGCTTTGAGGGAAAGTGCCCTGCTTAAAATTAAGAAGGGAATGGTCTTACATGGCTGCAACTGTGAAACAAGGTTGTTAACAAAAGCTACAAATCCCGCATGTATATAGAGATCATGGTAATCCTGCCTTCATTTAATTTGCTTCCCTTACTGCCAGAGAAAGACTGGATCTCAGCAGCTCAGGGGAACAGGCTGAAGATAAGAAGCATTTCACCACCGATTTGCTGCCCTGACCCCAACTCAGATCAAGGGCAAGCAGAAGGTGTTAATGGGTCCTGAAGGACACACATCTGTTGCACAAATGCAGAAACCATCTGAGCCCTGGAAGTGGCCTCAGCAGGCAACGAGCCTGTTTCTTGGCAGGCTTTGAGCTGCACAAACCCAGGATGCGACCAGCTGCTTTGCAGAGGTCAGAGTTGACGTGTTTTGGTAGGTTAAGGTTAGCTACCAGTTCCCTTTCCCAGCTTGTCTGGCAGAGATAATTAGAGTGTCTCTCTGCCATTAGATCAGGAAAATCGTATCAGGGTGCTTCATAAAAGCATCAGTCAAAAAAATAAAAAACCTCAAACAGCAAAACAGCCTGGGAAAAAAAAAATTAGTAGAATCCCTACATTTCTTCCAAAGTCCACTAAAAGCAACTGCGTCTACAAGCAGATAAACAAGTCCAATGTTAACTAGAAAAAGGAAACCTGTTTACAGCTGGAAGGAGAAACACTTTGTGAGTTAACATAAACTGTTCCATTAGCACTGCAAAAAGTGAGAGGAATTAAGAATAAAAGAAAGAATATGAAGAGCACACAATGGATCAGGTTTCATCAGAAGAATGGCAGCCTATGCTACAGTTCAAATGTCTAAAAAACTCCCTTATAATGAAAAAAGTATCTATTCCTTTAAAAGAAAATTTTCTGGAATTTCCAATTGATCCTTTATTGTCCAATAATTCTTTATTCTGATCATCTTAAATGTCCACCTCCTTAATACAGATGATAAAACAATTCTTGGTTCCTACAGATCTCCAGAAAGGAGTATCCAATCTCAATTTATGAATGTTTAGGTATGGAGAACCCATCACTGCCTTCAGTAGGCTGCTCCAAGGATTAACAACTCTGTTAAAAAGCTGTTATTTTTAAAAAGGCAAACTATGCTTTTATCGCTGCTAACCTAAGGGACGCTTTTCTCCAAATTACTCTTCACAGGGAAGGTTCCGTAGGTTGCTGTGAATAGTGGGCAGGAAAAGAAGAAAAGAGAAGGAAGAAATAAAGAGAAAGAAAATAATGACCAATTGACAATTTAACTTAGAGCTAAATGAAAAACTCGTCAAGCGATATGAAATTACATGGTTCTGTTCAGTACATTACTGCGAAAAACATCTATTGCGCTTTGCATTTCCAGCTACTAATCCTGAATGTTTGTACCAGACAGTGCACACGAAAGGTCAGCCACTCAGCTCAAAACTACAATTCGCAATCTTTACAAAGAGGAGCTAAGATTTTTTAGCAGGTATAATAGGCCAATATGGGATTAACAAAAAAAGGAGTAATTACCACTAAAGAGAAAAGAGATTTTTATACTGCTATTAAAGAAAATCAGATGTTCAAAAGACTGGAAAAACGCACAAAATCATAACGCCTCCGAAGAGGACAACTATGTTAGTGCTGTCCACCCGCGTGGAATGACGGTGGATCCTGGGCTGTGCCGACCTCCGACTGGAGCCAGCTCGGCGACAACTCTCAACAACGCAAAGGATTTCGGTGGTGCTCAGTTTGGTCCGAGAAAGTCAATGCACTATTCATAACAAGACAGCACAGATCTCCAGCGTTAGTGGGTACAGAGCTGCTTCTTCCCAGCGTTCCTGCATGTCACAGCAACCGTAAGCAAATGGGAGAGGAGAAATGGGCTGTGGTTGAGGTTTTCAAGTGAATAAGAAGGGAAGAAAGCATAACATCTGCTCCAAAGCCAGAGAAGAGAACACACAATTTAACATAATCTCAATTGGAAATGCTTTGGGAAATGCCTTCTGCTCTGTCCAGAGGAATATTATGTATGACTAGTGCTCTAAGCAGGTCTATAATACAAAGAGAATTTACGATAACACAACAAGGAAAATCACTGGAAACTAATGAAGATCCTAGCGGAAGATCAGAGTAAGACCCCTGTAATGACTATCGGATCAATGGATGTAAAGCGTCTGGAGGAGCCCAGAAGTACTCTGAAACAGCAGAACTCAAATTACAGCCTCTCCACTTAAACATACACACGCATATACACATACACACGTGCGCACATATTTATGCCCAGCCTTTGTGGGGTTGCAGTCAAGTGACGCCAAACAAATACCCCTCAGTTCAGTGCAGAAACCTCCACCCCCAGGTTTGCTTGATGCACTGCAATCAGAATGTACATACTGTTTTATTTCACTATGTTTTATTTGCCTTTAGAAGACATGACGGGTCCAGAAAACTTGAAGTTTGCAAGCCTGAGACCAATGACCTAAACTTGTATCAGAAAGTAAGTTGTTTTCAGAAATGACTCTCCCAGAGCAACTGGCAGAGGATAGTTAGAACAACGCAAAAACTTTGTCTTTATTCAACGCTATGGTTACAAATGACATATACTGTCATGACAGTTTATGCCGTAATTATCTATCACGTAAAATGACAGCACTGCTTGGCGCAAGTCAACCATTCAGCTAAAGGTGCAGGACTGAAAACTCCGGAGTTGTAGGTCACAGGCTCACAGGGGCAGGGCTGCAGGCAGGAGGACGAGGAGAGAAGGGAAGGGAAGCTGCTGGAGAGGAATAGCAAAGAACCTTGTAAGTCTTACTGAAGTGCTGCAGAAACCCTCCAAGCGCGCTATCCCCCCGCAGCGGGGATGTGAGCACTTCCTTTCCGTGGCAAGGAAACATAAACCTTGAGAAACAAATTTTGGTCATAGAAAATGTTTTGTAGCAGGGCCTTCCGCTGCAATAGTTCACATAAAATCAGATAATGAGTTTTTCTCTACTATAACATGAGTATGTTTAAACAGTAATTCCAACCATGTATTTGAAAGTTATGGCACTACTGAAACGTCCTGCTCCCCGACTATGTCTATCCAGACTTTCATCATCATTCTCCCTGCGGTAACTGAACAACTCACCGGCTTCCCGTTATAGCTGTAATTATGGGCTGGTTCCCCATTCATAAGCTTAATAATCTCCTCAGCCACAGGTAAGTGTAGACTTCAGTTTGACTATTATATCCCTTATGAGTTCCTACCATCAGAGCACAAACTTCATCTAAGTAGCACAATGATTTTCCTTCGGTAACATTTATCCGCATGACATCTCCTAAGCCCATTTTGCTGTCCTTCAAGACTTCAAGAAAACTGAACATAGCTCTGTACGAAAGCAACGGCTCGGGTTATCCACAGTTATGAGAACTGCCTTAGCCTTTGACAGATATCACAGCTCTGTAACTTTGAAAATGCAAGTGTCAGAGCGAGCAACGGTAACTACGAAGCTGATTCGAGCACTACGAGGTGCTGCAGAATAGGGAGAAAGAGAGGTCTTCAGTACCCAGTCATCACTGACACCCTGACACCCACATTGCCAGAAGCAGACACCAAGCTCAGAGCACAGACAGATGGATGATTGCGCTACCCCACCCAGCTACAGTACTACAGGTTCCCAGGCTCCAGTGTAGTTGTTTCAGGTATCTCAGCTCATCAGAGATAATCTGAATATGCACAGCAAGGCCAGGGATACCTTGCTTAGTAAGGGATTTGCAGGAGACACGTGCTAAGAAGGTCTTGCAAAGTTTCTCAAGTGCCCTACGTGCTCACCCTGGATGGTTAAGGGATGCAATGACAACAAAGAGGATGAAGATGGAAGGTCTGTTATCATGAAGGCACAGACAGTCACAAATTAAGAACCCATTGCAATAAGCAGATGCATTACTTAAATGGTTTGTGTTGCTCTGTCATCGAAGCCCCAGGAAATGAGTTCTCCACAATAAATTCTGTCTGCTCATAAATCATTTGCTCAGGACAGCAGGATGCACCATAGCACACTGTTTAATCTCCGTCTGCATTTGTCAAGGATTTGCAGCCAGAATCAGCAGCACTGAATTGTTTGCATATTCCAACCAGCAGCACATAAATCAGGTTACCTTATTTTCCCACCTCATGCCCAATACATTTAATGGTCTCCCAACATTTACAGAGAGTTGTTACTAATCCCACTACAGATTTCATGCCAGGTTACACATTTTGTCATGTAACCTCTTCTGATTCATGCACACTAATATGATGCTGTCTAGAATAAAGGCAGGGGAGTAAAGGTGTAGACAGGGCTATGAAATACTTTTTCCACTACCTACAGGTTGCCTTGTTGATTGAGAAATATCCAAAGCTGGAGGGCTGCAGAGAACAGAATACAATGGAATTATTTTAACTAAAAGATTCATGCCTGTGCTATGCTTTGCAAGGACTGCTGATTGGGCCTTCATTTGATGCCAGTATCTACCTACAAAAAAATAATAATCCTACTTTACTGGAAAGTCTCCTTTCTATACTACTGTGATCCAGTCCCCTCATACTGGGCACAAACCATGGGTTTAGTCTCACTGCAAACTATCAGCAAGAACCTCAACCAAAAGCCATCAGCTGCTCAAATTAATCTGAACTTCTGGGAAATGGGGGGGGGGGGGGGGAAGACACCCAACTCGGACACTAAGCACAGAAACAGTTTAACATTCCCCACTTGAAAGATAACCAGGAAAACTCCATTTTCCTCATCAGCATTTTCAGCTGATTTGCTTACAGAGAAAACCAAGTAGGAAGGGAGTCATAGCATCTGGAAAAGGCAAACCTCACAAAGTAATTGCTTCCTTTCCCCAAAAAAACATTCTCAAACGCTCAGAGCTTAAATTAGTGTTTGAAAAGAAAGGCACTCACTCGAAACTGGTTTCCCACATTCTCCCCTACCTTGCCAGTGTAAGGACACTAAAGCCCCTGCTTCTCCCACAGCTCCTGAAGAACCCAGATCCGGCTCTGAAGTAAGGAGGGTTGCTCCCCCCAGCTGTGTAACCTCTTTGGCACAGATCAACTCCTGCCACACTACAAATGACCATTTGGTACTGGAGTATCTAACACCAGCATATCTATTTATCTGCACAGTGAATACACACTTCTAAAAAAGAACATTTCTGTTTTCTCTCTATCCATTTTCCCCACACTTTTGTCCTCTGTTGCTCAACTGAATTTTCCTTCCCTATTTTTTTGTTAGGTTCAGTCTCACTCCCCTACACCATAGTATCTGTTCAAAAGGCACAAACTTTAACATACCCAACTAAGTAGAGATGAGACAAAAAGAGAGTTTGCTTGTCACCAATTGGGGAAAACATATATACTTTTGTGCATTTTGGTAATGCCCAAATACAACGCTGTTTCAGAGTGAAGGTTCGGTCAAAATAAAGCAGATTGCCCAATGCGTCTTCAAAGGACAGTGAGACCATTAAAACCCAATGGGGACTGTGCATGTAACTCCCATTTACATCTGAAAATTTTATCCTTAGTCACTACTGAGAGCATAATATCCTACTTCTGCCGAGAACTCATGCAACAATTTAAAAATTGAGGTCCAGCAGCAGGGAGCCTGAATACTGTCAGATAATGAAGGAAAATTAAATGGCCAAAAATAGAATCAAGTTTTAAATTATTTTTTTGCGTGTGTCCATGTCCATGCCTCCTGTCTCAGACACCAAAACCCTACTTTCTCTCCAGAAGGGATTCTGAACCAGAATGCCGGGAGGGCAGAGGGGTAGAGCAGAGAGAGCACACGGTCCCAGCGCAAACCCAAATCTCCATCTGGACGCTGGTCCCTGCTGCACAGCCCTTCTCGGCTGAGAGAAGAGCCAAACCAAACTCTCCCCACAGCTTCGGTTAAGTGAAGCTGCAGCTTGGTGCCATCTCTGCCACCACAAGAACTTGTCCTATCCCAGGTACCAAGCACAGAGCACAAACACACTGGTTACGTGACCTCCTCACCACACAACGAAGACATTTTAGAGCCGTCTCCTCACTGACTTACAAACACAAACTGGTTTCTGAGCAGACCACTGGCTACTCTTTTGGCAGGTAATTGTTTTCTGTCCCTTCAACTCAAAGGCAGGCTGGCACTCAAACTTCAAACTGTCTCCGTGGCGAAACGTGGATCCTTCTCTCCTGCCGTAGGCTGGGATCCCAGGATCACCGCAGCTCCCTTGGTCAATCTCTGGAGGGAGAAAAAAAAAAAAAAAATAAAGAAAACAAAAGTTGCATGGGGGAAGGCTCTGACACCGAGCTGGTGCAATACCTGGCATACATCTGCGCCGCGTGCTGCTTGTCAGCGCTCTGGCAAAGACATCGCATCCCCGCATCACTCGGGCGGGGGGTCAGCAGCGGCGCAGAATGCAGCCGAGATCTCTGTCCTAACACACAAATTTCACCACTGTCACTGAAAGGCCCTCCCTAACAACCTCTCCTAACTGCTTCCTCATCCTTAAATTAATCACGACTAAATGGAAAATACAGCAATACCCAAGGAGATCCTACTCTGCATCTGCTTCAAGGACTTCTTTTGAAGCAGACAGACCCCATCTCACTGAATGGGACCAGGCCTTCGACTCCTTCGGCAAAGAGGATACAGTTGGGATGCGTTTGCTGGATTGCCACGTCTGCCGTCTCTCCTTCCCTTCCTACCCCCATTTCAATTTCTGCGTGTGGTCCCGAAGCAGACAGCTGACACCTTATTGCACAGAAACATACAGTTAATCTCTTGCTGCACATGTATTTTGACTTCAAACAAATCATGGACAGAATTTTCTGTTATCTTCTGCTCTGTACAATTTCATTTCAAAGGGCCCCCTGGTCTGTATCACTATTAGCTACAAAACACCATTCCTTTACAGCCTTCTTAGCGCTCCCACATTATTTATCTGCTTCACATTCATCTCGTCTTCCACATTCTCTCGTTTTTATCCCCATCATCTATGATCAGCCCCGCTGTCCTTCCTCCCCATTTTCAATTTCTTACACCAAATTGGAAACTTCTTTTATGACATTTTCTTTACAGAGGAAAAATCACCTAATCTGAGATTTGCATTACTCCATCTAATATTCCAGTTTGGTTTGAATAACAACAAGCACCTCATTACTATTCTGACTTCAGGCAACTTAGATACAGGTGTATTTTGAATAGAAGTCACAACAAGCACCTAGCTGCTGCTGCTGTATGCATCTTGAACTAAAAAGTCACTGCCAGGTAATGAAGCATCCCCAAAATAATTTAACATAAATTAATATTAATGTTAAAGTTTTCATGGAATCGGTTTCTTTTTTTGCCTGTCAGTGAAAACAGTTTGGCAGGATTTACGTATCTTCCTGCAGACTTTGAAAATCCCAATGTTTAATAATTGTACTTGCATATAAAAAGGACAAAAAATAAAACAGTTTGGATATTAAAATAGCACCGAACTGTACATTACTCTCCAAAAAAAGGCAGGAGACAAATAGTGCAAATCATGAAACAAAATTCAGCTTTAAAACTCAAGAAATAGTGACAAGATCAAAGGGTAGCATGCATATTTTAAATACGTATCATTACATCCTGAAAGAGACACAGGAAACTGCTAACGTTTTCTGCTACAAGTCAACAGCCTTTAAAAGTTAATTTTTGTTACTCCTTTCCTTCCCACACCTTGAAGTCTTGAAATATAGTATTAGCAAGCAACACTGATGGCAAGCTGTCCTGCAGGGTGCCTTTCACCCAGCGTCTCCAGTTCCTGCTATCACCGAAGCCTGCGATGTTGGGTGCCCTGGGGAAGGAAACGATGCATGTCCCAGTACCACTCCGGTTCCTAATATTTAGTCAGAATGAGATGGACACTAACACGTGTCACTCCAGCCATCTCTTAAAACAAAGTGTTAAGTCATCTCCCAGCCCACCGACACGTGGAACAGAACTGCCAGCACTTCTCAGGCTGCTCCGCCACGTTCAGAGCCTCTTCTTCCACCGAGAAGCAACAAAGCTCTTCAACACACAGACATGCACCATATTCCTGCCTACACCAGACTCAGCGAGGGAGGGAGCCCTGTCCTCCTAAGCTCAGGTCCAGCAAGGCTAAGATTTCATCGCCAGCCTGAAGAGCTTCCCTCGGCACGCATCTGCGCCTCGGGAGGGACGGCGGCCACAGAACTCCGCCGAGGGGCTGCAGACAGCCGAGCCACGCAGCTCCAGCTCCTGCAGAAGCCAAAGGGAGCTACGAGCGTTCAGAATATTCACTGCTTTTGTAAAATGAGGACATGCTCAGGCTACCAGATACTCAGAAAAAATGCAGCCAAGCAAAGAAAAATAACTCCCTTTTGACCCTCTGCTGAGAAAGAATAAAGGTAACAGAGATGCTCTCGAGGACTGATTGAATGCCCTCCCTCCCAGGGCTCCCCCCTCACTTGTGAGCTTGTGTAGTCCTTTTCTGTCACGCTGCATGAACCCAGTTGGAACATTTTTACAGATAGAGTGAAACCACAGATTTAAGAATGGGAGAGAAACGAAGAGTTAGAGCTCACATTTTCCACTATGCACACGATCTCCATGTTAGCAGCATGCAAACAAAGCTAACACATTTTATTACAGTAGTGGGGTCAGAAAATGACATTTCAGTCCTGAGAAAATCCCCTGGTTCCTACATTTCTTTTCATACAGAGTAAAATTCATGAAATATTTAGCAGAGCAGAAATTCCAAAAATGAGTGATTCAGAAATATCAAAACATGTTACTTCAATAAGACTGAAACATTTCTCCTGATGAATGTTTAAGTAAAATCACTTCCACATTAGAATAATAAAAGTCAAAACTAAACAAGAACATCTAAATCAAGTGTTTTGACATTATTTAAATGAAACAAGTTGACATGAATCTTTCAAAACTTCTCCATCAAATATTATATCACGCACATAAGATTTTGACAAAACAGCATTTTCTAACAGAAAATGTTTCACCAGAAATTTTTCATCAGCTATTTATGCTATTTGTCTGCTGGTGGTGGGTGGGGAAACTGGGTCCCTTTGCTCAGCGCAGAGGAGGCAGCCTACATTTCCAGAGTGACTCATGAGAGCAAGAACCTCTCTGCTCCTTTACACAGCTGCACAGAAACACTGCAGGCACCCAAAATTTAGGCCGCTCTCTTCCCCGGGTTCCGTGGGAATTTCTGCTCCTGCCTGACTCGTCTGTGGAGGAAAACGAGGATTTTGGAGCTGCAAAAAAGCACTGCACTAGCAAAACTCCAGTTTCTGGAAAACATACCCACAAGATGTGGAATTTGTGAGCACTTCGATGACATACCTGAGGAAATCAGACAAACGTTACCCACAGTCAGAAAAGACCCTCGATTAAATACTTAACCTCACGCGCATTATTTCATACATATATTAACTTTGCTTAAACTAATGAAAGCTAATAGTCTCAGGTATCTATCTGAGGGAACAAGGACCAGGGTGTTGCTATTGCACTGTTCTTTTTGTTAACTCCAACAATGAGAAAGAAAGGATCTGAAGAGGAAACACGATGAGGAGGAAGGGGATAAACTAAGCAGGAAAGGCCCTTTCTGCATATCTTTGCCACATTCCTCCCATCAAAACCACTGTTGCAGGGCAAATGCAGAAACTGAATCTAGCAGGCTCATTAGAACCCTGTGGCATAACATCAAATCACTGCTGCTAAGGTTTATACAAGACTTAAATACAAGTAACATGACCCCAAGCGCGGTTCAGGTCAACACATCATAAGCTAAAAGCCTTCGTGTCTGTTGGTTCAGCAGTATTTCAGCACTAGTGTTTTATGACATGAGTCAATACATTTAATGGAAAAGCAGAGTAGGAAAGATTTGAGCACCGAGTTTTCTGACAGGCTTCCACGGTCAACAATATTGGGGGGTTAGGTAATGTAGAACCTAAAAAATTAAATAAATACACGCATGTAAGCAATGAAAACTACCTGCATGTTACCTGGGCTTCTCAGTGAAACCTGAGAGCATTTCACCAGACAAAAATCAAAGACAGCGCTCCACGCCAGGGAGCACAACCTCGGCTTCGAAAGCTAATTCTGAACAAGAGCGGCATCAGAACTAGTTTCAGGTAGGTGGATTTTTTTCCCCAAAGTCTCCTAGGATGAAGCAACTTAAGACGTTATTGTTTGTTCTCATTTTGACATACATGTACGAACACCTTCACATGCCGCTTGCATGCAGGCATCTATATAGAGTTCTGTATTTACATAACATTCGTAAAAACAGATCTGGAAACCCAGCAAGCTCATCTGACCAAACACCTTGGGCAGCACCAATTTGATTATAACCAGAAAGGTCAGTAGAGGAAATCTTCAGGCTCCAACTCTGCAGAGCTCCTAAGCCTCTTAGCACCATGGGGCTAAATTTCAGCTCTAAAGCTAACCACTCCAGAGCCAAACACATAGTCAGCATTTCAACAACAATAAATATTGTTTAATCATCCCCTGCCTGCAGCACGCTGGTAGTTCAGAACATCGACCTTAGTCAGCTCTACCCAAACTAACCCAATTCCAACAGAAATCCAAACTAGATTAGTGTGTGTGTCTATAAATCTAGTTTTAATTTTAAATTATTGCTTTATATTAAAAATATATAAATATAAATGTAAAACTAAATTAAAATCTGGCTTTGTTCTATTTTTTCATGTTTTAATATTTCTGTCTCTTACCATAGAATTTTATACTATTGATTTACTTTTATACTATTGATTTACTTTTATACTATTGCTTGTAATAACCTCAAGCTCATCAGTAACAGAAACATGTTCTTCCCCCACACCTCCCCTGCAGTAGAGACCAAGCATCTTCAGCCCACCAATGTGGAACATAACTGCAGAAGGATTGTGGGTGAGATTATGGGAGTCTGAATCCTCTTCAACGAACCCTAAATTTCTCAAGAACTTTTGAAAACGTTGCCTGAAGGAATTATTTATTCCCAGCCGTTACAAGGGGTTGACCTGGAAGCTTTCAAAGAACCGTATCGATGGCTGTGGAAGGCATCAGCTCTAAGGGGAAGGCATTCTCAGAACAAGTCATCTGAGATTAAAGGAAGGAAGGGAGAAAATAAGACCCAGGACCGCAGGAGGCTGTAAGCCCTCTCACAAGTCAAGCACTAAATTGCAGTATCAATCAGCTCGCTATAGTTGTGAGAAAGAAAAGACTTTTCCAGCAAAGTGGAGCTTAATATAAATTTCTTCTGACAAGCACTGGAAGTCCAAAAACATTGTTCACTATTATGAAAGAATGTCTGTTGGAAAGGATAAAAGTGGCTGCAGTTGAGACATTGGAGACTTAGAAGTAATCTTCATGAACATTAATGAGCCAGATCCTCAGCTGGTAAAGGCTGACACAGCTTAATTGAAAATCAATGCTGTCACACTAATTTACACCCACTGAGCATTTGTTCCAAATGCATCCAATCTTGCAGTGCAGATTTGGAAAAACCTGAATCCAGATCCCTTGTGTTTCGTATACTATTCCCGGTGCAAATATGCTTTCTCTTTACTTACAAGTGAAGCAAAAGGACCTGGTTGGCTCCCCTTTCTTAGGAATCCTACATTAAAAATTTGATGGCATATTGCCCTCCTCAGCATGTTCTTTCCAACAGGTCCTTGAATCTGTGCATCAATAAATCTCTTAAGCGTAACTGTTTGAGCAGTAGCAAACAGGCTTCATGATTGCATTACACTTAAAATGTACGCTAAAACTTACACATTTTAGGAGAGATGGCTATTTAAACATACTCTATAAGCAATACTCTGCCCTTCTATTAGGCAGATTTTTGGTCTTGACTTTATATAGCTCCGTTAGCTGTAATTTTCCTCTCGCAATTAGGAAGAAGCGTGGCCATAAAACTGATACTGAAACTTGTTAGTAAGTTGCATATAATTTCGTAATGTATTTGGCAAGTGCTAATTGCCTCTTACTTAAATGTCTCTTGCTTTGTAACTCAAAGTATTTGCAAAAACTAAGAGTTTTATGGACCTGGCTGATTGGAGGTTAGCTTAACCTCAGGACAGCGCCAGCATGGACCTTAGGCATGGAGCATATTTCTTTGTTCATGCACAAATCCATTCTGCAAGGTCAGTAAGCTGCTGTACAAAGACTGCAAAGATGCCCAGAAAAAGAGAAAAGATTTGAACGATAGGCAGAGAGTAGCCTCTACTTCTAACACATGCCAAGCAGAGACACTCCCCAGGGAAGGGTCCCTCCTTCAAGGCCCATCAGGTGACACAGCAGAGCCAGAACACTCCCTTTTTTTTTTTTATTCCTCTAGGAGGTTACAGACATAGAAGAGCACAGCAAAATAGGCAGCAGCTGTGCAGGGAAAGCTGATGAGTAGGGAAGGGAGAAGCACATTTGACATTAGAAGCTCCATACAACAGGACTCCAAAGCATGAATGATAATGGTGATCCCCAAACCGACTGGTGAGGTCACAGGGAGCAAGAGCAGCTCAGCCTTGCTATAGATCAAGCTACCAATAACATCGAAGCAAGTCAGAGGAGGAAGAAGTCAAGCTCCTTACGGATCCAAAGTTCACAGAAGATGAACAACAGCGTAAGGAAGTCCCTAGATCATGTACTTTGCAACTTTATGTGCTATGCTATGGGGTAAACATAAGATTTATCAAGAGACTGAAAGAATACGTCCAGATCGCCCTTTGGATGAGATTAACAAACCAGGCAGGATCTCAAAGCAGAGCTGGAGAGTGCTTTCGCCCATCCGCAGCTGGCAGGTAGGGGTGCAGCAGCACGCTCTGCCAGGCTGCCAAGAATCAACCGCAGACAAGCGTGGCAGGAGACAGACATCACAGCTCCCGCAGAGAGCAAGCTTTCAGGCTGGTACAGTCACAGCAAGTAAGACTGAAATAGTACTGTTAAGATGCTTCCTAGACAATCAGGCTGGATTTGCCTTTTCCTTCTTTCAATTCCATTGTCTCTTATCTATGATTCTCTACGACTTTTCTGCTGACCTGGTCCAGCAATCCTGTAAAGACTCCAGCATCACGACCCAGTCCCCCCTTCAAAGTACTGTTCAGCCTGCCTGGACATACTGGCATTTAGTCCAGCTAAGTTTTCTGGCAGGTCAGGTCCCTTCAGGCTCCTAACTGCTGCTACTTTAGCATCAATCAGCAGCACTACTATGGGCAGGTCCTGGCCTGAACACAATATGACACTTCCCTGAAACATGGTAAGTCCCAGAGAAACACTTTTAAAAACGAAGGAACGCTAATGTGCATTTAGGGCCCTTGAAAGACACAGATTTAAATGTTACTGCTGATGTCAGTGGAAGCTGCCAGTACTCGGACATTTCAGGAGCAGCCCCCATGTCTAGATGAAGATTTGTGTGCCTGCTTTTAGGCATCAGAGCCAAAAGAGTAAGCCATCGCTGGTATCAGCAGGTCACAGAGAAAACCGAAAGGCATTCAAGTGCTTTGAAAAGAGATTCAAGATGATAACAATACCAAAAAGAAGCTGACATCTAAGTGGAAGTATTCCTGTGTGTCTGCGCTGGCAGCTGCATCACGGAAACAAGCTCCCCCTCCGCAGGCATGAGGCTATCGGATGGAGGACGGTCTTCAAAGCAGCGCTTGCAGAGGAAGCTAAGGACCCTACGTGCCCACACCAAATGTAGAGACGCAAGATGAAGATTTCTGGAAAAATCTAAAAACATCTCAGACACTTAGGAATCTAAGAAAAGCTTCAGCTAGAATCAGCAGTCACTTACACGAGTTAAAAGGAATACTTTTCCATCACACTTTCTCTAACTTTGCAAATACCTACAACAACAGTAAACACAGAAGCTTATGACAAACTTCAGCATTCACATCCTAATGCATTTCATGAGCTTCTTTTGAAAAATCCCAGCATTAAGTTTTATTGCATTTGTAATACTCCAGATTAATCAAAGTTTAAAGTAGTTGATACCACTAATCTACTAGAACCATTGATTACTTGATCTCATTTTCTTCTGCAGACACAGTCCGTTGCCATCAGCTCAAATTCACCAACTCTTTTCCATCAAAGCAGATGAAATGGCAATGAAACATTACCCACCCAGTCTGCTTCCATGGAAAAGAAATCATGAAAGCTGTTCTTATTGGAGCAAAGCTTCAGTTTTAAGAAAAAAAAACTGCAGAGCTTCAATATATTTAGAGAAGCTTCTCTCTCCCTATTCTCCCAAACAACTGTACCCATCTCATCCCTGATCCTTTTAAAACAGGTAAATTCAGAGAGACGCACTTGGATTACCTTCATATGTTGCTTTGAATCCCAGCAAGTTGCTGACACTATCTGTCTGGAAGAGGAGCCACATCTGGTGGTGTGTGCTAACAATAAGATCAGGGACTGTGGTGCCTGTCAAGCTGTAAAAATAAATAAGAACAAGTAAACAGCCTGTATGTCTCCCCAAACTTATTTTCCAACCAAAATAAAGGCCACATATACCTCTGTAGGAGCAGAAAATAACAAAAGCAATGCCAACACAACTAAGAATAACCCCAAAAGAGAACACTGTCCAAAAGACTGATAGATCTTCAAGACTGACGAGCCTCTCAGTATGTTTCTGCATACTACCTAAACAGTGCGTCTTCTACTGTAGTTGAGGGTCTGCAAGTTATTATCATCACTATAATAATTACAATTCAGTACCATTATTACAATATATTATCTAGCATCAATAGTAACAGTTTTCTTTCTCACTGAAGCAAAACATAAGCAAACAAATAAAATTCCCAGAGCCCATACCGGTGACTGAATCCTCTTAACTGCATTTAGAGTATTTTCTAGTATTACAAAAAGTTACTTGCAACACATTCTCTGCTACATTTCTATCCTGACAGAGAAGTTTCCGCAAAGATCTCAAAAAACCCCTGGAAGACAAGGCACGAGCCGCAGTCTGCTGAATGCCCTGTGAGCCCTTGAAAAGTGCTACGAATCCAGGCAGCACGGGATGATCAGGACATTGCCTACCCTTCAAGGATACTCCTAGAAGAGCTGAAGAGATTTAGAAAAATGTCACCAATATATCTGTATTAATGAGCCATGGGCAGCTCATTCAGCCTTTGGGATTAATCACCTCGCTGTGGTTCAACACAGCTTTAGAGTTTTATCCCCCACCCACACAAGCACCAGTGTAGGCACACACACATGCACAAATGCCTGCTTTGAGCACAGCTCCTTCCCTTCCCTCTGCTTCTGAAAACAGAGTAACAGTGCGTGGGAAGGGATCATTACTACAGGAATATGAGTGTTATGTTGCCTGTCTTAGTGGCAGTGTTTAATGTTGTTGTTATACTATTTCTGCTAAGGTATCGTCTGTGATAAATTTATAAATTACCTTAAGTGCAGCTACTGCTGGTGGATAGGTATTCTTTTTTTCTGTAGTGTTTGCTGAAATCTAAATACATACATATGTATAGATATGGCTTCTGCCTGGCACCGTTCTCAAGTACAATAGCAGCACCTGAAAGACTTCTTGATAAAATTGATCCCCAAGCTCTCGAGGCAGAATTACTGCAAACCAACACTGCAAGGGAATAAACCCAGCAGCTGTGTGTTGATAGCATCCTGTGAATAAATGTAACTTGCAACCTCCAGGCATAATTGTTGCAATTCCCAGTTTCCTGGGTAATCGGAGACAGTATGGCTGATCTGCCAATTACTGTTTGTTTAGAGTGAAGCCAAATGACTGCTTGAAGGGTTGTGCTACTTCTGCTACTTGCCTGACATTCTTAACACAGGCTACCTGCCGAGTGCCAGATTCTTTCCAATAGCCTTACAGGTACCTAACGTTGTAAATGGGACCAACCTTGCCAGACACGTAACTTTCCTCCCCATCCCAGAGACGTTCACCAGTCACACACGCACCGGGCACTACCGTAACACCCGAAACCAGTCACTGCTCAAGCTTCGGCCATGGAATCTGGAGCATGTTTTTCTCTGAAATGACATTCATATCCCCCAAGCCCATCAAAGCTCTCCCAGTTCCGCCCCCACCTTTGCTCTCTTATTGCTTTGACCTGCATCAGAAATTTTATTGATCCCAGGGTGCTGGTAAATTAAGAAGTAATCTTGTTTTAATGACTGGTTTGCATCCAGAGAGTTTGATGGACAGTGCAGAAGAAGTGCTATTGTTGATTCTTCTCAAGTTATTTAAGCAGCAGACGGGCAGGAACGAGGAACACACCAAGAGAAAAACCTTTAGAAAAAAGCGCTTCAAAGGTTTTTGCATGCTTTCCCATTCCACCTTCACAAGCTGAATTGATTTGGGTGCTTGTTACTTTAGGGAATAAAATCCTTTCTGCAAGTCAGAAAGCTCAGCCTAACAATCTGTTATGTTCTCCGAGATGCATTTTACAGGGATGAGATGAGACTGGAAACAAGTGGTCCTTCATACCTCGGTTTGGGATAACATCTGCTGCTATGCAAGTTGATTCAAATGTATTTCTCGATTTGAAAGGCTGCAAGACAGAGTTCCTCTTGAATAGCCGAGAATAAATGAAGAGTAGTAAGAAAACTGGAACTCCTATCTTTGACAGGGTTAGGTTTCTGCATGTTGATTCCCCCCAAAAACCTACAGCTTGTATCCAATGGATATACCCCACACATGAATTCATCTCACAGTAGGTAAGAGGGCAGAAAATACTGAGAAAAGCTGTCCGTGGACTTTCAACCACATTCATTACAAATGGAGTATTTCTGTGGTCTTCACACCTCTCTCACATTTCATTAGTTTTCAACTTATCCTCCCAGATTAAAAATTAAAAAAAAAATAATAAAAAAAATCTCCCTGTTAGGATTAGCATCAGCAATTTAATGGAAAGTTCTCTTGCACTGGGAGAAGATACCAGATGCTACACTGTGTGCAGACAGTCTCACATATTCCAAATTTGCATTAGCAAGGTGTTGAGTAGCTAATACAGAGTGAGAAAACGTGGAATGATTAAAATCAAATCTAGGAAAATCTTCATGGGCTTTAGGCAAACAAAAAGGGATAGGAAGGAGAAATCATTTCAGCAAGTTATTGCAAACTACTCCCCTGGTAGTAATTTGCACATTTTGACCAATCAGCTGTGAAATGTTCTGTGACACTTTAATTACAAACAATTTTGCAATCATCAGACTTTACATTTATATACATTGCAGGTTAGAGTTCCTGACCTAAGTATCACCGGTGTTCATGTTCTGAAAAGAAATTTATAGGGAAACGAATCTCACAGAAACAGAGGTTTTGGAAAGACAAGCAAACATTAACATAAGTGAGAATGGAGTGGGAGGCTGATTCATGTGGAAAAAACAAGCGAAGAGGAAGAATTAAAAAACGCAATATGAAATACTCTCTACCAGTTGGAAAGAGTACAACAGCTTTGCTAGAGTAGGTTTTGGAGAGTTGTTTGCTCTTACACATTTTTGATTAGATAGAGAAGAAGGGAGTCTTTCAAGACACTAAACCTGGATGCTGGTGGCCCTGGTTCCACCGCCCCGTTCACCACTTCAAATATTCCTTCTGAAAGTCACAGTGACTTCTCCCTGCTTCTGCTCCAGTACCTGGCCTTGCAAGTGCCCTCAAGACATTTGAGACTTTGACAAACACCACCCGGCTTACATCTTCACTCGCAAGAGGCAAACGATACTCCAACATGGCAAGAAGCCACGCTTCCAGAAGCGGTCAGGACCTGAACACAGTCAGGGGGCACGACTGAGCTCTAGAATATAGAGCGAAATACACGTAGGTGCTCAAAGCTGACCCGAAGTCAGGAAGTTCAGGCAAGCAGCACGCTTTTGCATTAGAACAGTGCTATACAGGACTCACGATTTGCTCTGCTTCAGCATGGCTGGATTGGCCCTGTACTGGTCTGATGTCCTTTCTTCATAATTAAAATTGGGGGGCAAAGGTGGGGGAGAACAAAACAAAAACAAACAAAAAAACAACCCCAATCAACCAAAACACCCCAAAAACCATATTTAGATGGGCAACACTGATACAGGAAGACCTGGAAGGAAAGTAGGACTATCCACAATGTTTCCTCTACTCCATAGAACATCTTATCTGCAAACTAAAGGGTGTCAACTGAGGGGGACCAATTCTCAGCCTTGAAGCAGCATGTCTTGTCACTTACACAAATGCACACTGGGTGTAAAATGCTTAGGATGTCACTCAAAGATAATGGATTTACAGCCACTTTGCATTGCTAAAAATGACTGAACAAGAAGGACAGCACAAGAGAGAGAGATCCAAACAGTTCTCAGTTTCTACCCGATTTGCATTTACTCTCGCATCCGAACTTTAATCCTGTTTGCTCAGCTCCCTGGACAGCCTCAGCCTCTCTCTAAGGGGCCCCAAGAAGGCAGTTCAAGAGAAGTGAAGCAAAGAGGTAACAGCCCTTCTATCAGCTGAAGCCTAAGAGAATGTGATTGAAGGAAGAACACACCAAGAAGAGTCAGCTCCACCAAAAATGACAAAGAGCAGATAAACCAGTAAGGTACAGCAAGCAGGCTGGGACTCCTTCATCCAAACACATCAGCTACATCTCGTCAGGCAAAACTTAGGTCTGGATTTCTCACAGGGACAAAGGACATGCTACTTACACGTAAAGCACAGTTTTCTGGTCTCCGACTTGTCCTCCATCACCCACTGTCAGAGTGTCATATCCTCTTTCTAGTTCAAATTCTTCAAAGGTGAGTTTGATAACCTGGCAAAGATGCAGCATGTTAATATGAATCAACTGCCAAGGTAGCTAGCAGATCCTCTTGTCTTGTTTATTTATCTGTTTGTCTATTGAGGAGCAAGTTATAAGAGCATTAATATCTTCAGGACATCACCGAAGGTGACCGTCCTCACTTTTTATAGCACTGCAGCGCTTCTTTCCAGACAGACTGAGTTCTTACTGAAATTACCTCTCAGATTTTTCTGCTTTATCTATTGATTTTCTAGATGACTTTATTGATAAAGATATGTGTGTTGGGATTTCAGCATGCTTTTTTCCCACCAGGTACTGCTACCCTTTCTTTCATAAACCTGAGATTATGGTGATAGATTTGAACGTGCATATAGGCAGCGTGTTTGTTACACACGGTGCAAGCGGAGAGTCTTTCTTTTGCTCTACGTTGCTCAGAAAGTTCCCCTGGTTTTCAGAAGCCTCTGTCAGACCAAGAAAGGCTTTATGCGAATTACCACTGGGGTAGCTCAAGGAAATTGTCTCAAGCTGTCTGCAAACACAATCATCATTATGTCTGTCCACAGCTGTTTGTTCCCTGTGTTTTCTCTCCTGCTCTATCCAAACCTTCCAGCCCCACTCGATTTACGCAGCCTCTACGTATCATTTAGGAGCAGAAGTCCCATAGAAGGCGAGAAGTTTGTGTTCCAAGTCTCTCAGCTGCTTTTGAAGTCTCTTATTTGAAAATAACTCAAAATTACAATGCGACTTAGGAGACAAAAGTCCTTAATCCAGCCTCAGACACGGTGAACAAACAAAAAAGGAAGAGAGCTTAATTTACAGAAGTGCTTTACTTGTCCACAACACCAGAAAAAAAAAAAAATATCAATTGGAACTTTGTTTCTTGGAGCTTTTTAACTGACCCGATCCAGGAAAACACATAAACACTTGAATGTATCCAGACCTTTGTACCCTGTAAATACATTCAATTTCCTAATTTTTAAACAGACTAAATCACCAAATTTAGTTTCACACTAATTTTTGCTATTTCACACAACACAGAAGTTATTGAAAGTAATTAACGAGAAGGACCTACATGCGTGCCAAGGACCACAGACGCATGATGCCACTCTACACCTCTTGACTTGGGGCAAAGAAAAAAGGCACAGGAAAACTAAAATCTTTTGTCTTGTAATTTCTTGCCTATTATAAAAGCAGCATCTCCTGCATGCACTTGAGCATGTGTGCAATCACAGGGGGATAAAAGCCACAAAGTTAAACCGAAAAGCAATAATTAACTGTGTTATGTTTAATGCAAGCGTGCCTCTACAGCCTCTTCAAGGCTTGTATGGACCCTCTAGGAAGCTGACATCATTCTTCTGTCAAACGCCACTCACCTTCGACCCCTTAAGAAAACACTGGTTAGTGATACGTTGAATGGCTTGAGTGTTCTTTAAAAAATAATGGGTGTATATATAGCTTAGGCTGAACTGTCATGTGCTACCCTCTTCTACATACTTTTCAAATGCATAGAAAAGCAAATTAGATATTTTAGCCATGACATTCTGAAAATAGGTTATTACCCACAAGCCCCAGGATCATGAAACAGGAGCCTGTGTGATACTTGATAGAAGTCTGGAACCATTAATTTTAGTAGTAGAACCAAAATAATAACCTGTGCAGATTATTATTAAACCATGTAATGATGGAATAATGTAATTAATACAAAGAACACAGTGCTGTAAAACGGCACACATCATTAGTTAAATCAGTCATTCAGGTAAACTGCATTCTAAGGAGCCTGACCCTAATTAAATAACTAATTACATTCTAGTATACTGAAGACTATAACCTTGTGGCACAGGAACAGGATGCTGAATACAATATTTATTTATCCATTTTCCTATTTTCTTTTTGGTCTGAAAGCTGGAAATTATTTAATGATTCATTAAACAACAAGAGGCCTACTGGCACACACAAATACACATATGACACAAAACCTCAATTTTAAGCTGAAATGACAGGAAGCAATTAGCAAAGTCAAGAAAATAGGCTGGAACATGACACCTGATTCTAAGGCTTCATACTGCAAAGCGATTTGAAGTACAGTCACATTCATAGGAAAAAACCGCAGTAATTCTCTCCATGGAGAACAGCACCTCTTGCAGTTACATTCGAGTGCTTTACAAACACACATTACTCATTTCCCCCCCTGCCCGTTCTCCCCAGTCTCAAGCATCTATCTTCATTTGGGATGAATCATCCCCTGGAGGGGCCCATCTCTCTCCACCGATGACACAAGAAGCTTGGACAGAGCTTTATTTGGCTAGCTGGACTCCAGGTGAGAATATGCCCCCGAGAAATATCAACCAGTAACATCCATTATTTCAAGAAGGTTCAGAAATAGTTTTGATGCAAATTCGCCAATTACCATATGCATTTCTCAGTTCCCAAATGATTTATTTTTCCACTGTGGTTGAAATTAATTCCCATGGCACCGGCACCAGCAAAAAACCTATATACCCTGAACATCCCCCAAATAGGTTTGATGTCGCCCTCAGTATAGGAAATAATTCCAAGTTGTCAACTGAAGAGCACTCTGCCCTTAACACTGTTTATGTAGGTTTCTGAGCAAACTTTGAGGGGATTATGTAGCTCAGTGAATCTGGCTCACAGTTCTTTTCCAAATATAGAACAGATGACTTGCAAATGAGTTCTAAATTCAGCTCAGTGGTTTTCCCATCGCTCACATTAAAAGCTTCATATAACAGGACCTGATCCAAAGACCACTCAAGTCAATAAAAAGATTACCACTGACTTCAGCAGGCTTCAGCTCAGGCCCATAATGCTTTTTATCTTCAAAGTATTTTACAGGCATTTTAATTAATTCATCTTCAATCCTTGCCTCGCCCATGCTGGGGAATGTGCACTGATGAGATCATCCCCTTTGCAATGTGAGTCAGGGAGGTGAATTCTCCAATTTAGCAACATGTTTCTAACATGGGCTGTGCTTTAAGTAACCGAGAGTTTTATGCGTACTTTTCAGAGGCAGCGCTACATGACTTGTTAGGTAGGAATACCAGTAACCCAGTTGGCATTAAAACTCATACAACCAGCAACTCCCAGCACTATTCTGGATTATGCACGTGAGCCGCTGAATCAGCCTACGCAGCCAGCCTCACGAGCTGTTTGCTGGACAAAAGAAACCATCCGTGCCAGTGAATCTACTTGCCTTTTTGTATTTTCACCAATCAGATAAGGTTCTGCCTGCACAACTTCGGTTTCTGGAGCCTTAACGAACTCTTTAAACAGCAGAAAACACTAAGGGCAATTTCCCATCCTCCTGAGGAGTGCCAGAAGGAAGCCTGCGCCTCGCCTGGGCTCCCGGACCACGCAGAGCCTCCTCTGCCATTCCCGCAGAGGAACGGCATCAGGCTGCAGCTCTGAACAGCAGCTCAAATTAATACGAGCAGGCAAAGCACTGCACGAGCAACGAGCAGGCACAGCAGCGGCTTTCCCAAAACAATTAGTGCATTTCTCCCAACCCTCCCTGCTTCAAAGAGTTAGAGAATTTCTCCCTACCTGTAAATTATGCTTCCAGGATGAAATATCCAGAATCCAGAAACCCTTTATAAACTGGTATTACTAATTAGCTCTTTATCACTTCAAAGAAAAAGAACATGGCAGTCTCTTTACACACTTAATACAAGCTGCTGATTTGACCAATCCATCCTTATTTCAGTTGTGCTACATCTCTTTACAGTATGTAATGTTGCAGTCCATGGAGCACAAACTACAGTTTCTTGTGCTACTGAATCTCTGCTCCAAGTTGGTAAGCCTTGAAATTAATGGATTTTACCAGTTTCAATCACCTCTATGATTTATGAAAGCTGAGGATCAGGACTTGCAGACTCTGCTTGCTAATCAACAGTTTATTACTACTCCAGTTTAAAAGCTGAGAAAGAAACTAACAGTAGAAATTCACAAAGACAGTTAGTTTTTTAAAAATGAGACAGTCTGCCCAGGAAGCTTACAAAAGGAGAAGCTTGCCCTATCACACTGCTGAAGAAAAAGCAGAAAAGTTTGTGCATGAAGCTGGCAGAAAAGCAAATAAACAGAGCTGAAGATTAGACTCTGAATATTCAACACGAAAGCAATGTGACAAAGGGTCAATAAATAGGGGATATGGCCCATAAGTATCTCTTGACAATTGATTGCCATCTCCTCCTTCGTAATTTGCACCGGAAAACCCAAATGGAAGCGTTAGCCTACATAACACCCAGGGCACGTCGACATCTAGCTCACTACAAATCCTTTCCACACACACACGGACTATTTTATATACACAAAAACTGGATTTTGCTGATCTTTGAAAAACAAAGATGCAAAAAATAAAGATACGTATAATACACATACCACAGCCTAAGATGCTGATGTATTCGATATAACCTGTCCATGCACGGGCAATGTATACCCAAGGGTCTGCAGGCCACAGCTGACACTTGAGCAGTAATAGCTGCTGTTACATGTGGTCTGTTCTCCACTTGCACATTACCCTGATGAAAGAGAACCTCCTGGGTCTGATTAACAAGTAAATCACTCCTAATAAATCAGCACTGAAAAATATCCTGATTCCACACTCTATAGTTTCCCAGAATTTAGGTCATTACTACGCTCCTATGCAGCCAAACCAAGACATCCGCTGGATGAAATGACCAGCTAATGACAGCCCTTTAAATACAAACTCATTCTGAAATTGGAACATAGGAATACTCCTCATTAAAATCATAATCTACCAGTGATCTGCACTTATTAAAGGCTTGAACCGAGGTCAATGGGGAGACAGAAGCAGAACTCAACAGGCTCTTCAGCCAGCCCCAGCTCTAGCTGCCCCGCCGTGGGCAAGTGCTCCAGAGGCCGGCGAAGCGCCGGAGGTGAGAACACAAGATGCCATCCCACCGGCGGCAGCGAGCAGGCTACAGCTGTGGATGGTTGCCAGCATTTCTACAGACCATAACGACTTCTAGCAAAACATGAGATCCTGGGATACCAACGCGTTTGCAAACTGCCTTCCTCGGATCAGCGGCAGAAGGCAGAGTGCCAACACGCAGGACTGTCTAGAGGCAAGGACCACAGCATAATTGTCAGAATAAGCATATGAGCTCAGTGCCTCGGCACGCAAGATTTGCTCATGAGCTAATGGAGATGATGTTAGTAGGAACCCAGATACTAAAAAGAATGAAACTTGTCCTCTTCTGAGAGCAGGAGATGGTGAATACCACCTCAGAAAGCGTATTTTGCGCTACACAGCAAAGTAGTTTTTGTTCTTATGCTCCCACACAGACCTGGAGGAGAGGAACAGGCTGAGTTTGCAGGGCTGGAGAAAGCTGCGAGACACCGAACATGGCCCTCCCTGAGCCAGTGGCAAATGGAAAAGATGTGATCTTACGAAGGCCAAGGCAGTCGAGCCTTGTTCTCTACATGATCAGCAACAACAGACTTGAATTGCACATGCAGACCAGTGAGAACAAAAAGTCCCCGCCAACCTCCCCTCTTCCAAACCTCAGTGAACGCAGAAAGGACGTGTTCATAAATTTACAATACTGCAGAAATAGCAGTAGATAGAACCACACCTCCCTCCTCACTTGCCCTCTGCCCTTTGGGGGCTGAAATCCCTTTGGTTAGGGGTCAGCTACCAGCCAAAAGGAAGGGAAAAATCAGCATTCCTGGCACAGCCTTCCTGCCCCACCTGAGAGCTGGCTTCATGAGATGCTTTGCTAAGCTGTTTGGCATTACACCACCATTCACGCCAAAATATCAAAGAAGTTGCGATTAAAAATAATTACATTCACTTTTAATTACATCCTTAAACAAAAGGAATTTTCAGTAGAGAGAGTATGTGATGAGCTGTGGTCTTTAAAGACAGTTGAGGAACATGTGGAAGAAGTCTCCAAGGGGAGAGGGAGGTACAACATCAGAAACAGAAACCTGATATCAGAGACTAGTCCTCTCTGAAGGAGCATAACTATATAACTTCTCAACTAAGGCACTAAAGTAATGACATGGAGACGCATCTCCGAGACCTACCTTGGCTGGATTGAGCGCAGTGATGACCCACACACAGTAGGCATTGTTATCGTATTGTACAGGGTAGTTGGGAGAAGTTATCACACCACTGGGACCACGAAGGTACATATCACACATCCTAGCTGTGAAGAGGAAAACAAGACAGATGTGGGAGTGAGGTCTCTTAGCTTTGGGAGATGTATACTGTGTTCTTTGTTTAAGCAGAAGAGAGAAGTAGAGATGCATACATTATGGAAGTGGGGGAGAATTAAAAATTGCTGCTCTGTGTTGCTTTCAGTAGCCAAAAGATTCCTTTTTTTCCATGTAATCGAGATGAAGAATTTATCTGTGATGAATAGATGAGTGGGGTGTTTCCAGGGGCTATCAAACAGATGGACCACCAGACCAACGAACAACCACCCATTCTCTAGTGCTCAGACTGATTTTATTTATTTTTTACTACATTAAAGCCCTCACAGAAATACTTCCGTGTCCAGGACAGTGAAACCAACTACACAGGAGATGTCAGGTAAGACGCAGTTCCTTTTTAATTCCCCCAGGAAGCCGTATCCACTTTCTTCATTGCAGGCCAAAAAAATACTGCACAGCAAGTATTTATTAGGTAAGGGCTGTCTTCATTCTGATACGACTGTGGACTCAGAACCAAGACGGCAGCTCAACTTCGTATCTTAAAAACATTCTTAGGTAAAGTAGAAGCTGAAAAGTGCTTAAGCAGGGGAATTTTTGCCTGTGGTACTCCTTTGATGTAATATTTAACCAGAAAATGTGAAGAACAGCATCGTGGTTTTGTAGCTACCTCTGCTGTTGTGATGGATCCTCAAAATTAATTTATCTCAAATCTCAAAGGAGCCGTATTTGCACATGTGGCATCTGCAAGACTTTTTTTCTCTTCCAAATAGCAGTAAAGCACGGAAAATGATCTCCCAGCCGAACTGTTTGACTACGCAGGTGGTCACAAGAGAACATGAGTAATGCTGAAAAGCTTAGGAAGGAGCTGAGGGCATCTATCCATTATGCTTAAACTGCACTCCTCCTGTGTGCGACCCCATCCTGGAGTCTGTTACACATGTCCCATCCTACCTTACAGAAAAAAAGGTAAATCCCATTATTCCTGTTTTAAAAGTGGGCAACAGGAGCACAAAGGGATTAAGTGAGTCTCCCCAGGACTCAGAGGGGATCTGCTGTAGATGGGGAAGCTGAAAAACAGTCTCCCAACAGTGGCAAGAGGTTTTATCACCGGGTATTAGAAGTTGTTACAGTTCAGGGGGTTAAAAGCTGGCTCACCGGGCACCCCGATATCTGCAATTTGAGAGAAACTCCATACCCAATAACAAAACGGAACAAACAGAACCATGTGGTATAAAGCGGAAATAAAAACCGAATGAAAAACTTTTTAAAAAGAAAAAACCCCAAAAGTCAGCAGTTAAAAAAAATTAAGTTGATTCATAGAATCATAATAATGCAGGCAAATCCTTTCTTATCTCTTGCAAGAGGACACCATAAATTTCCTTTATAGTGTCACATATTTATGCCAAATATCCTCTTACACTGATTCAATTTATTCTAGGCTTGTTTCAAGAATTAGATGGGATTCCAAAGCCTTGAAAAAATCTGCAGATGAAATTAAAGAGAAAAGAACTGAAAAAATACCAATTTATGACTTTAAGAGCTTTAGAGGGATTTAATTTAAAATATTACAAGTTTTTCATTATTAGCATTACAAATATCACAATTATGCATGCGACTTTTTAGAGAGAGCGAGAAGGAATGAAAACAAAATGGCCAAGAGCAAAATGGGCATTAGTGTTTTTTCCGCTGAAAGAAAACTCCGTTCACTGATGGCTCATGGCTGGGCCATAGGATAATCAGGATGATGCTAGTGAGGAACCACAGCCCAAGTAATCCCACGCTGCTGCCTACTAGCAGCAAGTTCCATGTACAAGAATCTCCCTCCCTCTTAGCTTCTCCAGGTTTTATTTCAGGCTTTCACTTTTTCTCCCCTCTCCTCCTTATCCCATAAAAAGAAATACCTGGAATAGAGAGAACAGAAGGGAACAAAAAGCGTTGCTAAGAGGTGACGACATATTACACAGGTATGAAGGACACAAATATAATCCATATGGTGCAAAGCTAATAGCTTATGAAGCTCCATAGTTAATGGAAATAGCTTTATTAGTTCCATTATGCAGAGGAACAGGTGTTTTTCTTAAAACCTGAATTTCTGGAATAAAAAAAATTGCATGAGAAACAAGCAAAGGTTTCTTTCTCAGGCTTGTGCTGAAAAGACTGAAAATTTCAACTCATATTATACTGTCATGCTCAGCCAAAAACCAAGAACGACCATTAGAAAACAATAGGGATCCTATTGACTTCTGACCACGAAGCCGGCAAGACCAAAATCCCATTTCCAAGAGCACAAATGCACTCAGTGCAGTGCTGAACACATAGCAGTACAGAGCTGAATTTTCCCAACAGGGTGTAAGCATTGAGACGGGGCTCTTCTAGCTGTGCCCCTCGCCTGAGGCAGGGTTTTGAGAACAGATCTGTACCGTGGGCAACACAGCAGGGGAAGGTAAAGACCCAGCTGAGGGATCCTAACCAAGTGACAACCAACTTGAGGACAGAACGGGTGATGCACAAGGGCACATTAAGGAGATGGGTTCTCTCATTAGTCCTAATAACCCAATAAATTTTTTTGGTCTTCTCACCTCTGCACACTGGCCTGTGGTCACTCCATGCAACAATTATGTCGCTTACTCTCTTACAGGTGATGCTTTTGGACCCTTGTAAATCATAGCCCTCGTTACAGGTGAACTGGATGCTGGAGCCTAACCTAGCAGACAGAACAAAGGGTGAAGTTAGCAACTGAGGCACTTCTGCAGCAACAGGTTTGTCACTTACTTTTTACTATCCCAGTGATTCTCCAAATTGTGAACAGAGAGAGTTCACTGGCCCTCCAGGCAACAGCAGAAATGAATGAGGGGCAAGCTTCTGCCTCATGCATTTGCTTGTGCTGGGCGCTGTTTGCCTGAGGTGGTGATAGTCCAAGAACAGATTTGAGTCTTTCAATGCAACTTCAGTGGGAATTTTATTCAATACGGGAGCACAGACTCAGCCCCAAGGGATGACACGCTCAGCATTCTTATAAAGAAAAAAAAAATTCTTTATCTACTACTGAAAGATTTGTTCTTTATTCTATCACTTTGGTTCTTCAGCCTGGAGAAGAAAAGGCTCTGGGGAGACCTTTTTGTGGCCTTTCAATACTTAAAGGGGGCTTCTAAGAAAGACGGAGAGAGGCTTTTTACCAAGGTCTGTGGCGACAGGACAAGGGGCAATGGTTTTAAACTGAAAGCGGGTACATTTAGATTGAACATAAGGAAGAAATCCTTTACGATGAGGGTGGTAAAACACTTGACCAGGTTGCCCAGAGAACTTGTGGATGCCCCATCCCTGGAAGCGTTCAAGGTCAGGTTGGTCAGTGCTTTGAGCAACCCGATCTAGTGAAAGATGTCCCTGCCTGTGGCAGGGGGGTTGGACTAGATCATTTTTAAAGGTCCCTTCCAACTCAAACCATTCCATGGTTCTGTGTGGATTCAGATCCTTTGCTGGTTTAAGCCGATGCTGCCTTGTTCACTGAAGTGACACAATGCTGGTTTACAGTAGCTGAGAATTCATCCTACGGCATCTGGGGACTATTGGGAGCTCCCCTTCCTCCACCCTCACCCCTACGATTCATTTTCTGGATTTCAGGAAAATTTGACAGACTCAGGTTAAACTGAAAGACACTTTCAGTGAACAAAACAGCCATCGACAGCAAAATGAGATTAAATATTGATTCACCGTTACTAACGGCAGGCTGATTCATTCTTGCACGCTTTAAATGAACGGTAGCAACTATAAGGGAGTAACAGCATTGTCTTAAACTTCGTAAGAAAACAGTTATCTAGCACCACATATACTTATTGACAGGGAACTGTACCAGTGCTTTGGGTAGTCACCTCAAATTCAGTAGGGGCAGGGCCATGCTGTGACTTAAGCTAATTTGAGAAGTAATTTTTTTGCTATTTAAGACTGTTCTTGCTGCACTTAACTGGAGGGAGGAAAGACAACAAACATTGATTATAGAAGGCTGGCTAAATGCCCATATTGTGAAAAGACAAATACTCTGAAAGAGAGATCGTTACAGATCCTCATCTGGGACACGGTCTCCCAAACACACATGGGCACTTTTATACACATTTGTTCTACATCACTAGTCTGAGCAAGCTTTTCAGAGATAACACATTTAGAGGTGTGCAGATGGTCTCTAAAAACAGACTACATAATGCCAAGGAGCACACACAATGGTTATAGACAGCAGCTACGCAGCATGCATAAACACACACGTAAAAGGTTCTTACCTAAAATCGTTGCCTATTCTTTTGCCTCTCTCTGGAATCCCAGGGTCTGGACACATATTATGTCCCTGGGACACACCAACCTGAGTTACTACAAAGCAAAAACAGCACATACAGAGACAGAATAGCAAAAGAAACATTCTTTCATCAACTGTCTTGGTGGATGTGGAGAGAAAAATGGCAATTGGTAGCTCGAAAACCTGAACATGTTCCATTTTGTTTAGAAAAAAACCAGCTTTGGAAACAAATGTAACTGGAATCATTTCAGCTCAGTTTATACACCAAAGTGTTTCTAGGAAATGCCAGCTAGGGACGCAGTTTTCCCTCCGTTCCACTACTGAAGTACCTCTGAAAAGAGTTTTTTCATTCTGCAAAATTACACCAATTAAACAGCCCATTTCCGAAGCCTGTGATTAAAATGGCCACTTGTGACACGACAAGGTGACAGCCTACCGCCCCTCCAAACCCGTCTGAGTGGTGCCAGGGAAAGAAAACAACTCAATGAAAAGGTAGGTGTATGATACCAGGGAAAAAACCAAGCACAGAACAAAAGGGAGAAAGGAGAGGGAAATGCAAGTTGAGCATTTTAAAGCAAGTAATTTAGTTTGAATATGAAAAATTTTATGGAGCAACCTTAATGTAACTGCCAACAAACATGAAATCTATGAAGTGGTGATCAGCACTGAATAAACACCTTCAAACTTCATTCTCTATCTCCCCATTTCCACCTTCCCTCTCCAGCCTGTCAAATGGCGCAAACAAGCATTCAAGCGTTGACTTGGGGTGGATATAACCTGGGCGGCTCCTGACAAGGATGAGATGAGATCTGGCAATATACTGACTTCAGTTGTGAATTCCAGCAATTACCAAAATGCACGGTAATATGGGACAAAGGGGTGATTTTGTCACGGAGCTGTAGAAGTTTCTGTGACTCAGTTTTCTTGTATCGCTAAAGGAAAGACGCAAAGAAAGCGCAACATTTCTTGGCAGTGATGCTGAAGCAGTGAAGCATGAATCTTAAGCAAGCATGTTTCCATTCTACCTCTGCCTATCACTAGATTAAAGGAAGAATCTCAATTATACTTCAGAACATACTGCGTTAGCACAGTGCCCCAAAGACCACTGCCAAATGGATGACGGTGCGGTGGTAAAAGCATGTTTCTCACAACAGACACATTGGCTCAACAATTTGAGATCTGCATGGCACTGAGCATGGTGAAAGATATGGAGGTGCGTGCATGTAAATATTTACGTGGGAAGATAAGCATGTGGAGTATCTACACAAACACAGACTGCACAGCATGAACACACAAAAAGGCCAGACAGACCATCAAGTATGGTAATTGTTCACTGGGTAATTACACCTTGCGTAGTCAGGCACTACAGCTGGAAGACGTACCACCGTTCCTCAAAGGTCAGGAGGATCACCCTTCTGCTCCCGCTGGTACGGGGCTTTCATCCGAGCATCTACACCTAACTGCTGGCTACCTACGCTGAAAACATTACAGCTCCCGACCTCCTCCTTGGCTCTAGGCACTAACGTCTCATCTCACGCCCTTCAATTTTGAAGGGGCCTTGGTCTCTCCTGGCCTCCCTTTCCCCCCCACCGAGCGCGGCCCCCGCGCTGCTGCCTGCAGGACCCGGAGGGATGGGGCTGGGGCTGCCGCTGGCACAGGGCTCGGGGGTTCGGCATGACGCTTCCGTGCTCTGCGGTCTCCTCCATGCGTTTGAGGGCACAGGAGTAACAGAGATACAGCTTTATGGGAAACCAGGCTCCTGAGAGATTGTTTTCCCCCTTTTGCATATTCATAACCTCGTGTTAAGCGCAGTCACGTGGACAGAGACACAAGCATGAAAGCGGCACACGGTATCTTTTGATGGCTGCGTTTTGTAGCTACAAAGCTTTGCTGCCACCTTTCACAGATTCTGACGATTCTGAACGTACACCAGAGTCAGAAGGAAAGGAGCCCCTGCCCAGAGCAGGGATTCAGCTCTGATATTTTCAGCAGCAGTGCCCCAATAACTGAAGCAGCCATTGCAAAACCCTGCTCCAGGAGAGGGTATCTCCAGCGGGTCTCAGAGACGCAAAATAATTTGGTGATCCTTCTGCAAATGAAATGACCAGCCTCCAAGAGCCCTTCTGCTAGTGCTTGAAAGGATGGCTGAACAAAGCACATAGGTGACACCGTCTTCCTCAGGGTTTCTTAAATCGCTACCTACCTACACAAATATGACTGTGCATACAGGTATCTCCAAACAAAGAAAAATTAACGCTTAAGATAGACTGTACAAACTAGGGTTGTATGTCACAAGTCCATATGGTATTTAAGGACAAGCGCTAAGATGTCTCATCTTACTTCTATACCTTCTCCAGAGTAAAACCACACTAAGCAAGATATGCCTATAACGTACACGTGCACAAACACACCTTCTACAGGTATATCTATATTCAAACACTTGTATGCTCTTGCTTGCAGAGCAGATTACCAGATTGCCTTTCCACATCAAATTCTTTCTCCCATCGTCAAAAGACTATCCAAAAAACATCTTTTATGCCCATGTTAGTTATTCTGCACTGGTATCACATCCATTTATTATGTCCCATACCAGACCACAGTGAACCTCGAAGCCTCTGATTCAAAGCTTTGGGAAGAAACAAGGCTACAGGTGACCAGCAAAACCCACAGGCACCAGAGGGCAGGTTGTCAGTTATCAATCACATTTCTGAAGACTAAAAACAGTTCTTCTCTTGTTAGCTAGTATTTATTAGTATCTATATAGCACATGTAGATAAACCAGAGAACAGGTAAGATAAAACAGAGCAAGGGGGAAAGGAAAGATATGTCTGTACCATGATAGTTGGGACGTATTACTTGTAAAGGAGAGCAAAAGTAAAGGAGAAGATGGATTAGATGGTCACTTACAGAAACTTTTGTTCTTCTATCTTTTGTTTTAAACACACACACATGAACGTAACTAAACCAAAGGTTATAAACCATATTTGTTATGCTGAGAACTTGCTGTCAGTACCGTGTTCATCTTCCTGAAGGTTTGACTGATCTATGCCTGGGCTGTAGCACTCCAAAATGAATTCTTCAAGGTTACTAGGAAAACAATACATCTTAAAAACTGCGATTAACTCTTCAATTTCTATGTTATAGGCTCAAGGATTCTCTCCCCCAAACCACGGAACTAGTTTTCCACCCGTTCATTCTCCTCCTGATTTTTTCAACAACTTCCTTCCCATCGTGTATTCAGTAACAGCCAGTTACGATTGCTTTGTTTGCCACAGTAATTTACTCCATCTGTTAAAAGAACTGAAAACCTTCTGAAGTTCTCTTATCTCCCCATGTTAATAAAGAAAGTTCACTGATAGATTCCCAAGGGACAATTTTCTTATTGAATTTAGGAATGTAAAATACGAACTACAAAATAAAGCAGCATCTAAAAAGGTTTTACAAAGACTCAACGTTTCTCAGCACGAAAAATACAGTGAAAGCAAGTGAGCTTTTCCACTGGCACAGGTGGCAGGGAGGGAAGGATTGTGGCAGTGATTAGTTGTTTTAAAAAGGTTAATCTTTATGATCACACTAAGGCCTGCAGTTACTCCATGCAACCATGTGGTCAAGTTAATGGGTTACAAAATTCAGTCCTAAAAGTAGAAGAGCTCACCTACCGATAGTGTGCTCACCCCAATGAAGCGCTCCCTGCCTTTCTGATCCAGGAAGGTCCTTCAGCACCCACCAACCAAACGTTAAGCATTTCCAGAACCTCAGTGGTAACGATTCAGATGTTAAATAGTCACACGTCTAGCAATATGCAAGTGTGAAAAGGGCACAGACATGGGCTGTGAGGCCCTAACACTGGAGAAGACTACTTCCACCTGGAAATTTTTTACTTGGGGAATTCTGAACCCGTATTTCACATCTTGTTGCTATCTCAGAATAGTTCAGAAGTACGTGAGTTCAAAAACATTTACAGACTTTCAGATCTTAGAGACCATTTGCAAAGACTGTGTTTGCAGCACGCCCTACTTAAACCAAACGCAGCTTCTTTCAAAGCTGTGTTGCCTAGTGCTAGAAACCCAAGGCTGGCTCCTCGGTTGCTCGATACTCACTTTGTGCTGTTGCAGTACAGCAGGGACCCACCTACAAACATTCATACCTTGACATCTGATGCAGAAAGCAGGCTTAGCTGCAGTGCTGAATATCTAGAAGCTTCCATACACTCAGCCGAGACCTAAAACTGGTCAAGACCTCCAAAATGACTTTGCATTTGTACATTTAAAATAGATTTTGACAAATCTGAATATACGTAGAACTTGCACTACTTCGTACAATCCCTTCCAATAATATCCAGCAGTGCATTTTTAGGTATGCCTCATTCAAAGGTCAGAAAAGCAGCTTTGATGCTGTTTTTTTAAAAGCAAAGTACAATGTTTTTCCCACACTGTGACCTGGAATGTACACACTTACATACTGCATGCAGTAAAAGAAATAATCTCCTAAATGCAATCTAAAATTTAAAACTATTTCTTACATCTTACTCGCCAGAGCTGTATTATTTTTCCTCTAAAAATGATTAAAGCAAGATGTCCAAATAATTTTAGGGATGGTGAACAGTACGAGACACTTAATTTCAATTTCAAACACACACGTTTGACTGCAAACAAACACAATTAGCACCTTCCCCCCAGAATGCCATATTTTTACATATTCTTCTTCTGAAATGGTACCAACAGGTGTTATGTGACTACATTTTGCCTCCATTCAGACACATGAAACACACAGGCTCTAATCTGGCCAAGTAGGATCTGGCAACTAACCACAGCGTCCATCCAGCAAACTAGAAATCCTCTGAAAGACCTACAGGGTATTAAGCACGCAGCTGCAAGCTGCCTTTTGTGGCCACAGATTCTTCAAGGGAGAATTTTAGGACAGGTACATAGAGCATTAGAAAACATTGCTGGTACGAAAGTCTTTGAAAACAAAGCATGGCATAGCTCTAGCTATTGCCAAGAGACACAGAAATTTCTACATTTCTGATACTCAAGCCAGATGAAATAAGAGCAACACTAGCGAACTTCACAGATCTTTAATCAGCCTGTCCCACCTGTATAATTATCTGTGATGTATATGCAGACTCATAAGCTTATGAAAATTTGAGAGAAGAAGGGGCACGGCTAGTCATGCAAATCAAAAAAGCAAGGGGAAAAAAGAAGGTAACATTTTAGGCTCCATTTTCTGAAAATGAACCATTTTCTGGAGACATCTTCTCTGGAATCAGCATTTCTGAAGTTGAAAATTTACTGTAAGCGAAGTGTGACAGCAGAAGGCTGTGCAAGATATGGGTTAATCTGGGTTTACAATCCAGACCTTGCTGAGAGCAGTGCACGTGGAAGGAGCTGAAGGCACAAGGGTTGTGGCAAGCACCGTGCTGGTAATGGAAAGGAATTTGGACTACAGTACTATCACCATCTATATTATTATAACTTAATCGCTTTCAGGCTAAGCTGTCTTCCTATGCTCTTGTTTTGCCTTATCAAATATGACAAGATTAACACTACAGAAGATGCTGAATCGACAGCTTTGAAGACTGGAACTTGCCCTCCATTGGGTGAGGATAAACTGGGCAGAGGCAACAAGAACCTCCTATGTTTTTATCCTCAAAAGCAGAGCACAACTGGGACAGAGCAGCATACGCTAGAAAGCAAAGTTCAGCTGCTGTCTCTTACTCAGCCTTCAGCACCTTTCCCCGGAGTCCCCGGCAGGGATAGTGCTGACAACGGTCATTAACTACATTCATTAGCAACAGGTGAAACCGCTACAGGGAAGCAGCCTAGCATTCCCAAGAAGGAGAAATGGGAATCCTATATATTCTCAATACCAGAATACTTATATACAGTAAACTATTGATTCCAAACCAGGCTAACATTTTTTCACTCAGTGAAGACTCCCTTCCCCACATTCTCCAGTATCCAAGATAGCAGATATCCCACTCCAAACACATCCTTTTGTCTCCAGTGCCCACACAATCAAAGCTAGTGGTATTTTCCAACAGAATTTCATTCTCAGTTAAGTGAACTGAAATGTTTACTACAATTAAAATTCTTCTTGGCAAGAATGCAACATACGACCAGGAACATCTTGCATACAGGGTTTTTCTTAAAGATTCAATTAGTTTTCTCTAAACATGCCCCCCCATTTTCTGCTCTGGAGATTTTGGGCAATTTACATCCTGCTATTTAGTTACCTTGTTGGGCCTTGCTCCTGAAAAACTGGAGGCTACAAGCACTCTCACGTGGGCCTAGAAGTGAGCCGTTTTCATTTCAGACAGACAGAAAGTGATGTTTTAAATTCCGTTCACCCATTTTTCTTAACTGAATTTGGCACCCGAAATTCAAACGAGTGAAATGTCCAAACAGTACCTCTTTGATGGGTGTAATGGACTATGCAAAAAAATGAGCAATTACATCCTCTCCTCTAAAAGCTATTTTAAAAAATGCTATATTCTGCTCCTACTTGAATGCATATAAAATAAAACATGAGCTCAAGTTAATTCAGATCCCTCCTGTCTAATCTTAGAGTCCCCTTAAGAACCCAGTGGTCTGTCCAGAGTCATACGCATAAAGGAACTACAAGTCTTGCTTCTGATTTGAAAAGAACCTAACGTAAAGATGAATGTACTTAATGGAGTCACTTCCTGCAAAAGGAAAACACAGCAGTGACAATGTGACATTTGAGCACACCTCTAACGTATCAACTGCTAGACACACTGAAAGTAACTAGTAGGGAGACCATAAAAATCAGTATTATAAGCTGTTGCTCAGCAGTGGTATGTTTTTCTGCAGGGACCATTGAATAAAATGCAAAGAGAAAAAAAGAGAGACTGCTATTGCCTCCATAGATTTTCTAATAGGTCTTTTTTGGTGTGGTTCCTTATCCCTACTCCTAATTTTACAATAGTAGCATTATTTCAGATTTCAAAATTGTTTACAGTTTGACACTTTCCACACTAAAAGACAACAGAAGTCATGAACCTCAGTCTGCCATTAATCAGGAAGCATACAGTATATATTAAATGCACGCACACCGATCCCCTCCATTCCCACTTTAACGAGTTAGTACATGCTTGTGAATAGAGCACTGGAAGTGATGCAGTAATGCAGAGGGAAGAGAGGGAAAAGCATTAAAACTTTCAAGAGTGACAAAGTTTTAGAGACTACCGGCAAGTCAAATGAAATGTTCAAGGAGATCATTATACAAAAGACAGCATAAGGAGGAGCCAAAAAACTTACACACTGATGTCTTCTGGTTATTGTCCTTGCTGGGCATTAGCTTCACCCCTCTTGACTTCAGTTCAATTTGCTTTTTGACTACAGAGACAGATTTAAAACAAAACAAAGACAAGGAAAAGATTTAGCTAAGTGTTAGGGATTATTTAAAAAGAGAATGAAAAAACAGTTGTATACCACCCACGCTGCAGGATACCCTGCATCTTTCCCTTATAGCTCAGACAACTTATCCTGACCCCTCAAAACTGTTAGAGCCCCCTTTTCCTTTACCGTGTTAGGTCTGCACTAGCGTCTTTGGGGATTCGAGCCAAACTGACCCAATTCAGATATAAAAATTTGAATATAAAAATCCCACCCCTCTGTAAGCATATCATTTTGCTTAACATACTGAAAATGAGAAACAGATAAAAGGGAAGCTCTAAGAAACTTCAGGGATCCTCAAAGTAAAATGCTGAGTTAGTTTCACCCAGTTGTACTGATGCAGTTACTCCATGAATACATTATAGAGTAAAGTCATTCTCTGCTTCTATGGGAACACAACACTCAAATGAACACCCCATAACCTAAAAAACTGTAAACATGATTTGCATAAATAGTAGACTCAAAAAGGCAGTAAAATAGCAGAAAAAAGGGCCATATTAAAACCATATTATTAGGAAAGAGAAGTATAAATTCACAGACCCACTATTAATAGCCACAGGCACATCAGCTATAAAATCTGCATGGCAGCTCTACCAGAGGTCCTGTTGTGACCATTCACCTCCCTGCTCTAAACCTCATCCAGAAGATGAGAAAACATATGAGGGTAGCAACGTTTCTATCCATCCACCCATCCATCGCTAAGAGTCTCCCATCTTTTTTCACATCTGAAAATCCTCCACATCACTAAGCAGGTATTTGTTTTTATTATCTGGACTTGGCTGCTACTGAGGATCTCTGTACACAAGGGGGTTTTGCACAAAACCCACACTGTCAAAACCGCCATGGACATGGCGGGGGTGAGGGGGAGACAAAGACAGACAACAGCTTCCTGCAGCATACACACAGATATTTTTGACTAACACACAGCAGAATTTTTACTGGCATATTTGAAGTTAACAAGGTTACAGAACAACTTCACAGCAGAAAGCATGATGTCCAAATCACTTTCTAGCATCCTTTTTCTGATGAGCCAGTCCTTATCTATGGAGAAAAAACAGTCCATCTTCCACTTCAAACTGTTCTTTTCTTGTTCTTTATCTTGTCATACTTTCATCCCTAAATTAGCACATTTCTAAGACAAAGTTGTCAAGAAAAATTACCGATATAACTAACAAGGTTTTTTTAATCATGCTTTTTTTGGCTTAAAAAAAAAAAAAAAGTCTGTTTATAACATCTGTTTGCAGGAGCTTCAGACAGGGAGATGTCAAGCATTATTCCTTGAAGCTTACCTAAGGTAGTGCTTTTCTGAGCTGGATGCTAGCTTGGGGCTTTTTGTTCATCGTTTGGTTACAGCTTTTTACTTTCTCTTTAAATAAAGCAGTTACAACTTCAAACTGAGGTGCACATTAGCTTAAAAAATATTCACAAAGAAGAGCTTATGTTATTCATGTCTTTCTTACTAGTATTCGTATCTTTAATCTGTTGGGGGTTTTTTTTGCCCTTTTTTTTGTTTTAAAAAGGGGAAAAATAATTAACAGTATGCCACTTCCAAAGCAAATCTAACACACACTTATTTCTTTTTTTTACTGTAAATCCACCTGCAAACGCACAACGCAAAAAGCAGCAGGTCTCAGAACACCCCAAACAGCCACATATTCCTCCAGGTCACGGTATGATAACTCTGGGACGTCTGTAGCCTGACCTCCAGGTTTTTAATAAACACGCTATCAAGGGACTAAAGAAAGGACACGGGGCTACCAAAGCTAACAGTTTGGGGGCAAGTCTGGAACTGATTTCTGCGCCAACTACAATACCGACAGCTTTAAAACCCAAACGAGAAATGAAAGGCTGTACTGAAGGCCACAGGACTACCGGGCTCTTGCCTGCGCATACGACCAGCGATCGCTTCAGCTGTGCCGGGCTCAGGGCAGCGATAGATAAACACCTCGCAGCGAAAACACTGGACGGGGAGTGGGAAAAGTTTACAGGGTCCTTCTTCCAGGCGCTCCACAGCCTTTCTGCAGTATAACAGAGGGGGTCGCGTCTACCGCGATGTTCTGGGCAAAGCCCCCAGCCCTGGCACCCTTCCGTTCAGCGCGGCGGGAGCAGCCATCAGCCCGGCTAAGCTCTCTCGCAGGGCAGAAGGAACGTGCCCTCTGCCCGCGGAGCCTGCCCGGCTCTCGCAGCCCCAGCCTGGCCCTCGTTAGGCCCCGGGGGTGCTGCCCAGAGGGGCTTCCACCCGCACGCGGGACAGCACAGCGCCGGGGCCGGGGCTCTCCGGTCTCTTGCCGACGCTGCGGTGCGGCGGTCCAGCCGTCACTGGGATAACGCACTGAGGAGGTCCTGTTCCGCTTACCCTCCGTAATGCTGCAGTTAATGATTCTCTGGCACTTTCCAAGCGAGTAGAGGGAGAACCTCCTAGTCACAGCCCATATTCCCTCCCAGTCAATAAAATACAGTCAAGCCCCAGTATCTAAGGCTAAATTTGAGCTACCGCAGGGTGTACAATGGCTCATGACTTTGCAGTATCTAATTCATTGCTCTGTGAAGTGCTTTGGGGCACCACCAGTAGGAAAGCAGCTTTATAAAAATAATTTCCATTTTTATATTCTCCACAACTTCCCTTGCAAGTTACTGTATACAATTACCAGTGAACGTTTCTCCTAGCCACACACAGAAAAGCACAGGTCTGTTGATTTCTGCATGATAAAGTAAGCCCATAGCCTTAAAGGACAAGCAAAGCTTTCCAATCATTGGCATATGCCTTCCCCCCCCTGCCCAGTAGTGATGCTGACACCGTGGATGGGATAATGTGGGATAATGGACCCCTGGGAGGGTCAGCACTTCTCGTCCGGGCACGCTGACTGCTGAACTACAGCAACTTGCGTTGATTTCACAAGGCTGCTGAACATCCCAAAGTCCAGCAGAAGGCAATCCGTACGGCTTCAGCACATCTGGGCCTTGCACACAATTGTGAATTTTTAAAAGGACGCATTTAATAACAAAGGTTCACCCATATTCATTCCTGCCTTCCAGAACCCAGCTAATACACAGAGCCCCACTCTAAATTTGTGACTAATGGAAAGCCTAGCTCCAAAACACCCAACAGTAATGAAAACAAGCAGCAGAAACCAGACATTCATTACTAAGGACCAATTCTAAAACGTGGAGACTAAACTGCATTACCCATGAAGTATATACTCCCCTAATTGCATCGTGTCTCTTTCAACAATAATTGATAAAGAGAGATCACTATATACTCTCCTCTTAATCCTTCATTTTGTTTGCAACACGGAGACATAATGATGAACGTCAAGCTTTACAAATTACTCAATTTAGATTAGAACAAGTCAGAATACAATATCACTTGCTTTTTAAAAAATAAATAAATAAGAACAATTCTCCTACTCTATGCCCTCAAAAATCTGGTATATGAAAATCTATTTTGTTTATAAATTCGAATGTGGAACAGTACTACAAAGGACTGTGTCAGGATAATTGGATGAACAGAAATTCCTCTGTTTTCTGGAGGGCTTTGCTGCTCACATGTATCTGATAGATCTAATGGCATACTCAGTGTCCTGTCAAATTTGAAAGATGACATTACAAAGCTTTTCCAGCAAGCAGGCAGTCTGGGGTGTTTCTTTTAAACCGTTTCATGTTGCTCTAAACGAGAATTTAAGGAGACATTTATTTATTTTTAATTTGGAAAGGAGTATTTCAGCAAAAATCTATTCCATGAACCTCTGTTCCCCTTGCTGGGGGATTGCTATTAAATGCAGACTTGCCTGAATCTCTTTTCCTCCTGCTGCGGTGTTTTAGTATCACCTGGGATACTACAGCAGGTTGCTTACAGGGATTCTTGCACAAGTTGGAGGTGAAGAGAAACACCCTCAAATGCAACCATTTTGAAACTCCTCATTTATGCCTTCCATTAGCTAGCCTAAGCAACGTTTTTTTAGGAATTAGAGCCGGCAACAAGCATCAGAATTTTCCTGTCTCTGCCTCTTTCTCAGGATTGCCCAGGAGACTCAAACATGCTGCACAGCATAAGCTATAATAACCCCTTTGCAGCCCAAAGGTGTGCTCCAAGATGAAGATTAACAGATCTGTCAAAAATTAAGCATACGTACTTCTAGATACATACATATCCTTAAAAGCTATTTATGTGGTGCAGTGTGCGCAATAGATAGTTCATCAGACCATTATTAAAGGCAACAGGTCTGCTGGTATTCTGCACCGTGCTATGGGCTGAAACTCACCCACATTTATCTTTCTACCTGAGGGTGGAGGACAGAAAGGGAAGGGAATGGGGCGGGGAGATCAATTAAAGATGCAATTATGTGTTGGTAACAATCAGCTAAAAAGCAATTTGGGATCCAACTTAAGCAATAAAATATGTGGAGAGATGGACTACACCAGCCAGAGCATTCTTTAGATCTGTTTAGCATCATTTAAAATTCAGCAGCTTTTTCATTACCTCCTTTAGAGCACCTCATTGCTATGCTGGTACAGGGGATACCTGGCTTCTAATTCCTGCACTGTCGCCTGTCCTAAGTAAGGCACTTCTAGCTTTTCTTACCACCTGCAGGTACATGGCACCTTTTTGGGAAGGAACACAGAAGGAGTGGGAGGAAGAAAAAAAGATCGATGCACTGATTTCTCTACAGTGCCTTTTATTTGATTTCACAGGGTGTGGGGAAAAAAAAGTATGTGCAAGAACGCAAGGTTCATCTTACATAAAAGGGAGAAGGAAACAGAAAAATCTTTTAACTCTCCCTGGAAGGGAACAAATTAACTGTATTCAACATAAAGAAAACCTGTATACAGGCTGATTATATCTCACCTTGCTTTTACATTCATAAAGAGATTTCCAAACAAGGGCATGGATTAGAAAGAGCTGAAATGGAACACACAGAAGGCATTCTGCTAAAACTAAGTATCAGTGTTAAACAAGCTGGAAGGGAAATTACTTTCTTATAGATTATCAGCAAAGCCAGATACTGTCTCAGAGGACATAGAATCTTAATAAATGATGTACATACATGTCTTCAGAAAACGGACAAGTTAGATTCATCCTAACCCCCTCTTCCTCCTCTTGGACAATCCTGGGGTCTGCTTACATCTTTAGTGCTGAAAAACACATTTTAGTTGCTCTACTTTATATGGCATTAGGTATCCTACTTTGTAGGTGTGTACTTATTTATCTACATTAAACTATTTATGTTCAAACAAGGTCACGTTCCTCTGAAAAGGGTTATGCTGGTTTTTTTGAAGTTGCATTGGCATCTTAAATGTTCTACGGACACAGATTCTACTGACTGCAAAAATCTTGCCTTTACCCCTATTTTTTTTTTTGCTTTGTTTCTTGTTTTGTTTTTAAGTATCAAAATCTTTCCTAACAGATGGGAAGAACCTGACAAACTCCACAAAAAATAGCAAATGTGTGAAGAATGAGTGGCACATTCCCTTTGCCAGCTAGACGGAGGTCCTGCTTCAATGCCATTTCAAGAGCACATTTTTAAGTTCATCTTCTAAACACTCAATACACAAAAGCACAGTTCATTATATCTAACAAAACAGCTTCTAAGGAGTGCGCTAGATTAGAACCCCCTGACATTTATCTAATCAGAGGAAATTATAACATTAATCTTTACTTTTCTATTTAAGAAAAAAGGATGATTCAGACAGGTGTTTTAATAGAAAGCAGCAATCATGACAGCAAAGGAAAATGTCATATCAAAAGCTATCAGCTGCATGCAGTCATTTGTGTTACACAAAAAAAATAAAGGTTTTGTTCTTATAATTTGAAGTAATTTATATGTTAAAAGAAAGCAAGGAAAGTTAAATAACAATGGCGATTCCTAAAGCAAAGCCCATGTTGAGGCCATGACAACATTGCTAAGGCTAAACAAACAGGGAACAAACAAACGGGGCAAGTTTGCAGATTTATCAAAGGAAACTCCTCTCCCTTTCACTTTGTTCCTGTTGTCTAAAGCTATGGTACTTTTTCCCAAAGTTCTGTTTCTTCCTTTTGAGGAAAGCTGCTGGACTACACTGACTCAAACCTCTGGAGAGCAGATGAGGAACGGGATGTCATTCCTGCTCCTTCCTTGCTTCACCTTCCCTCTCCAGAGGCAGATCCTGCCTCCCGAGCCGGCTGCCTGAAGCAACGCTACACCACTGCACCCACAAAGTCCTTGAAAGTCCCCGGAGGGAATGGTGTAAACCTTCTAAGGAATCCCCCCAACCCCACCTGTTCTGGTGACCATTTGGCCCCAAACAGGATGCATTGAACTGCAGTTAGCCGTGGTCGCCTACAAACCTCCGAACACAACAGGATCTTTTCTCTGCTTGTCGCGTGTGCCAAAGCCTTTCTTCTCCCTCGACAGCATCTGAAGATCCCAATTCTGAAATCCATCCTTCTAGGGATGACCCATAAATACAAAACGGTTTACACCTCACTCAAAACAGGCTCAGTTAGGTCTCACTTGAGCAGAGCATAAATGCAGACAGCCTCTGCGAGACTCTAGACCGCCCTTCGCCTAGTGGGACCCTGTCTGTATCGCCAGATCCCACACAGCGCGTTCTGCAAAAGCGCAGGTAAAGGAGCATCTACCTCTAATAACGAAGCACACAGTGCAAATGAATTTTCCTGTAGCTCTAGTGTTTGTACTCCTAACAATTGCCAACAGTAGTTCGCCACACACCAATGCCTGGATACCGAGCTGGAAAATTAACGTTAACAGGATACAGAAGGATCATACAGGAAGTTAGTTGTAGATTCTTAAGAAAAAAAAAAAAAAAAAAAAAAGGCTAAACTCACACTGTGAATAATGAGAATGGGCAGTGAGCATTTACCTTGATATTGGGCACTGAACCCCTTCTGCCTGTGGTTGCCATCTGATGTGAAGTGAAGCCGCAGCCAATTTTTACTGCTGATAACCGGGGCAGGCAAATTCATTCCAGTAAACCTGCAAGAAATGAACCAATAACAGCCAAATGTTACTACGATTGTGAACTATACCCCAAATGCCTGTCCTTCCAGGTAATCCTTCTCCCACATGAATATAGAAAATCCTGAATGAGTACCATATGCTCAAAGAAAGCACCCCATACACCCCACGGTTGTTTCTATCCGTGCATTCCTTTGCTTGTCTTCCTATCTGACGGTTACACTTCTGTAATCACAGGGGTTTCCATTCCGTCCTTCTAAGGCAAAGGATATGGGGGGCTGAGCTGGGTACTCACAATGTCTGTGGTACCAGACAAATGAAACAGGTCCAGCTGGACAGCCTAGGGGCTCCAGTCTTCTCCTGCACTGCAAAGAACGAGCGGAAGGTACAGAACAGCTCTACACATTTCCCCAGAGTAACAGAGCCTCATAGCTCTATCACCTTTAGTATCTTATTGGTATCACACAGAAATGACATAAAATCATCTCAGGGGACACACTACACCTAAGGTATGCAAGATGAGCTCGACTTTCAAGCTTATTCAGTTCCTGACTCCATATTTGGTTAACCTGCTTAAAAAAAAAAAAAAAAAGAGTATGTTTATTTTAACTGAGGAAGAGAAAGGATTGCAAGAACAATTTTCTTTTACTGGAAATGATTTATGATCTATCCCAACCTGGAGAAGATTACAGCCATCAAACATGAGGTGGAAAGCTCCACAGCCCATTAGTAGTCCTTCAGCAACTGTTCCCTTCCTACCTCTTTATACTTTTTTTTTTCCTGAGGTATTATGCTGTTTGCTTTATTAAACTCCAGATCATAATTCTTCACTGAGTCGTCACATGCCAAGTCTTAGTCCAGAACAATGTTTACCTAAGTCACGGCACTCTTGAATTGAGGTATACAATTGTAACATTAACCACGGTAAGGAGAATAACACTACCATGACAAAAGCTATTATGGAATCCTATTATTGTTAATGAAAGCCCATTTAATTTTTTAATCATAGACTGTCACTTATTTAAAAATTATTGGCATTCCGCTACCTATGCTTTTTTAGATGAAGGTAAAAGGATCCTGGAAATCTATTCCATTCAAAAGGATGCTTAAGATTTTATTACATTTTCAAGAGCCGAACTGATAGCCCAGAAAAGTCCTTCATTCAACTAACACCTGTAGAGGCGAACTTACCTTTTTCTAAGACAAACAGTAAGGAGCCAGGATGGCACCTGGCAGCATATTTATTAATGGTAGATGAACTGCAATGTAATCCTGCTCTACTCGTTAATGAAATAGCAGGGATGATTATGCTGCATAGCTAATGCATCTCTGCCACCTACAGTACAGACTTTAAACCTTGTATTATCTTGTGGCTGAATTCTGCATAATTATGAAGCATAACTGAAAACATTCTTTATACTACAAAATTGTATAAGATTGTTCCTGGTCATTTCTCTATTGATTATTTTCATCTCAATTTTGCAGACCCTTTTGAAATACAAGGTGTTATAAAAATGGATTCTATATGGCATTCTGCCATCCTTAGATAACTCAAAGACAGCTGAACCAATTTAATTTGAAACTTTTTCAAATAACTAAGTTCAAACAAGCATATTTTGGGCTGAGATCAAACATGGGATGCCTAAAACCAATTCTGAGAAAGTTACTATGGCTGGTTGTTATGACAACATGTTTAAACTTAATACTCTTACCCCCAAAGGCTATTTTATTATTCATTCTGAATCAATAGTCAAACTTCTCATAAATAATCTTTAGGTATGCAGAGCCAAATTTTACTTTCATTACTGTGGAGAACTGAGTAATTCAACTGCCTGATATAAAAACTAGAGAACAATAAAATTAACCTGCCTGAATGAGGCAGAATTTCACTCCCCTGTCCCCCCTCCCTTTTTTTTCTCTTTTTTTTTTTTCTCTTTTTTTTTTTTTTTTTTAAAACACACACCCTTTTGAGAAGTGGATTCAGTAGCCTGCAGCCTAGTAATCTACTTAGACATACGCTTCATTTTAGGTACATGAATTAACTTCCAGTTCCATAGGTACACTATTAACTTCCAAGGATCCTGCATACGTGAAGTGCTAGAATTCTACCAGCTGAGTGAATTAACACTTTGAAAATCAATTAGAAAAATTAATGGACTGCACTTCTTGCTACCTTTGCAATCACATAAATAATTACTGAAGGCAAAAGCAGGAGTAGAGAAAAATACTCAATCATAACCACAGTGCTTTGCACCCAGTTAGCATTGCTATAAAGGAATACAGAAGATTTAGGGTGAAAGAAAATGGTTCCCTGAATTTCTTGCATGGAAATTTTCATCAGCACCACATGTCATTTGCTTAAGACATTGACAGCTTTTTGAAAGGACTAAATCAACCAAGAAATCACTATCAGGTCCTCATTTCCATACACAACACTGCTCAAACTCTCAGCACACAAGACAGCTGTATTCACTAGGGCTCTAGTCTAACAGACTCCCCTTTTTCCCCTTTTATCTTCCTCTCCCTTTTATTTCCGAAGTTATGCAGCTCGTTGTTAACGTCAGGTTACAGTATTTCGAGCTAGTTTAGATCCCAGGTCCTTCTGGTCATTGGCACCCAACTCGGCTTTTTGCATTGAAGGGACAGCTATGACACACCAACAACGATGGCAAAGAGGAAGAACCTGCTTCCTTCTTCACACACCCACGGCTGAATCAAAACGTCCCAGCAGCAAAGCATCTCTGCCGAGTGTCAGGAATCCTAATGGAATCACTGGGACAAGCACGTGGAAATGCACCACGCAACATATGGGAACATGGGGTTTGGAGTTTGTTTTTCTTAAATTAATTCCAGTTAGCAAAATATAATTAGTTCAGGAAAATAAAGGCCTTAGTTTTTGATGAGCTTAATTGCTTGCAGAGATAGAACTTCAGGCCTTATATCTGCACTGAGCCCCGAGCCCTCTCCTATACTGCAGGAAGGGAAATCTTTATACAATGGAAAAGGAACATTTAATCTGTGAACACTATTCTTCCTCCCAGCCACACAGCAGTTGTAAACCTATGCACGTGGAGCACCTAATGGAAAAAAACAACCACCGCCCTTTCTTCAGTGCTGAAGGCAGGAACATGCTAGAAGGCACACGCTTTAATCCCAAAGCTGCACCTTCTCCTGTTTCAGAGGATTCAGCCAGCAGGCAGGCCGCCTCACACAACCAGAAAAAGAGCATCCTGCTCTTCCAATTCGTCTTCCCCAGCTGCCACCACCGAGTCTGCTGGTGGACAACTGCAGGATGAAGGGTTCCTGCCCACCGAAATGCATATTGCCCAGCACCAGACTAGATGGGTCAGGGGCAGAAATGTTCTGATGGACAAGCAATAACATAGCTAGAGCTGGACATTTAATGGAAAACATCATGCTCACCTGCAGTTAACTGCTAGCTTTTCACCATAAGGCTCCCACAGGTTTAAAATAATCATTAGGAAGCATTAATGGTTAATTGATAATGGAATATTTAATTACAGATAAACACAGTTGAACTGAAGCAGCTGCATGGTCTTTGAATGCAAATGCCCTGGCTGCTGTTGATGAATCTCAAATGAAATGGGAAGGATGCTCAGCAGGCAAGAGTCAACAGCAATCACGAAAACCAGAGAAACACCCCAAGTCTCCTGCAGGAGCTACCACCAACCTGTCTGTGCATGGGGATGACGCCAGGCAGCACCAATTAGCGCTGCTGAATCTGCAGGCAGAATGACAGCAGCCTAAGACAAAGCAGCAGACGATAAAGGCTGTGACAAGCTCTTGGAGAGGATGCTGATTGCGCTGTGACACAGAGTACACAATGTTTGTACCGCCAACTTCTCAAGGTCACATTATTTTTCTTTATAAACCCAATGCTGCCTTGCTGTCTTCACAAAAAAGGAGGAGCTACATTACAGAGACTTAGAAATGCACAGAACTAATTAAAAGCAGCTGAAACTCCTTTCCACATTCCCCAGCATACTTTTGTACTACATTATGTGCTCTGAATTTTCAGCACCTACCATTAGCCCAATAAATGATTGAATTTCTAATAGTCCAGTGAGTCATGTAAATAACAGCCCTTCTATTTTGGACCTCTGCCACTGTATTTTTCAGTATTCCAGACTTCTCTTTTTTTTTTTTTTTTTTTTTAAATAAGTCTACTAGCAATTTGCAAAACTTTTCATGCCTCTGTATGTCCATTTCCCCCCTCCTCCCCTTTCATGCTGCCATCACCAGGAGATATGAATCACTTGATTAAATATTCAGCTTCCTGAATATGGCAACATGTTGACTGAAATCTAAGGCTTTGGAATGACTAAGTAGCAGTGTAAGAACTGTTTTTTAAGTAAAATCGATAATCATTAGTCACTGATGGGAATTTAGTACCCACTTTATATTAAGCATCTTTTTAATCCAGAAGCCACTTGGAGAAAGAGATGAATTGAGCTTCCACCCAAAATTTTCATTTCCGCAGCTTTGCCTTTTTGAGTCTGGAGGTGACCAGAGAGGATGCCGAGGCCAGCAAGGCTGGGTGAGAATCAGGCTCTTTCCTCTGTCTCCCTGGTCTGGTGACCAAGAATTGCAGTAACGGCTGTTCTCTGAACATTATTTCACCCAAATCATCAGTCTAGTCCCACGAGGACCACGTTTTTGGACGCTTCAGCTTGTACTCTACCCATGAGAGGTCCTTGAAAGCTAAAGTTACCATTTGAACCACAATGAACACTCTGCATGAGAAAGAACCTGTTAGAAGATGCCTAACAGTTCAGGCCCTATAAGATATTGAATAAATTTGATCAAGTTCCAAGTGTGTTCAACATCATGTCAAGCAACCAGCGCACAGAAATCAGTGCTCAGAAAACATAGGAACTCTTGTAATTCCTTGAAGAGCATTTAACAGCCTCAGAAAAACTCAATGGTAGTGACGATTTACAAATTTTTTTTTCTTGATGTCTAAGCCTGACTTATCTTCTCCTGCAATTTAAGCTCATCCTGCGCACAGTGGATAGAGAACAGATGTTAGCTTTTTACACCGCGGTCCTTTGTGATACGGAGACATCAGAAGCTCCGTTTCCAGCACACGCGCGCGGGGAGCTTTGAGGACAGCAGGGTCCGGGCTCCCCACGGCCATCTCCACAGGTAAACACTCCACAAGAACGGGAAGAACAAGCTTCTGTCCTGCTCCCACACAGACAGAAGGCTTTGAATGTGAACAACCAGTTTAATCTTAGCTCTTCTCTGAATGAAGAGAAAACAAACAAACTGCTCTAGGGGCAGCTGGGCCATTTTGCAGTTGAATGAGGTCGGTGGAACAGTTTATTTACATACATTTGTGATCAGGATGCAAGTCCCAGCTGTTTGTTATATCAACATGGCAGAGCGAACTATGTTAGGAGAGGGCCAACATACACACAAGACAGGAATTCATGTGATTGCAAGTTTTAAGAGAGCTAGAGAGAAATATGAGCATGCCAGGTGCTTTTCGCTGTTTCCAAGCTGATTAATCTCCTGTGGAAACAGGCCTGGTGCACTACATGAAGGTTTCCTTCTGCTGTACCAGGTACTAGATTCATTTACCCTCCGACCATCTGAACTCCCAGGAAAACAAACCAACCCACCCAAGAAGCCAAAACCACACAGATACTCTGCTGTAACTCCCAACATGCTGCTTAACCAGTTCCTTCCTCTAGCAGGTAGCTGCGAGTCCCATTACTCTTGCTCAGTCAGAAACACCTGCAGCATTAGCAGAGTTTCAGAATTTCACTCTTCCCCTCAAACAGCCTTTTAGTTTGGCAGCACAGCTCTGAATCCTCACCCTGTCCCCAGGCCCCCCACCCTGAACACTGTCTACAAGTTTAGATGGCCTGTGAAAAATGCATCTCTTAAGCAAGTGATTTCATCCCAAATGCTTTCCAATATGGTTTTTCACCAGAGCATTAAGACTTTTTTTTCTTGAGTGAAACTGAAGCCTCCACATTAAACACAGCTCCTCCAATTCCTTTATTGCATAATACAGAAAGGTTAATGGTATCAAAACTCCTCTTTTGAGCAAAAGCAGTGAAGTGTGGCTTTCTCAACTAAACTATTTTCTTTATTTCTTTTCTTGCTCTTGTATTTCACACTGGATTCAGGCGTTAAATATTTATACCATTCACTCAGCCATTCCTCCCTTGGCACAATTAGTATTACTGTACATGGATGGCACTGATTAATCTGCATTCATGCACCATTATCTATTTACAATCCCAATTCCTGCTTTAATTTGGTTCCACATGGAGAGAAAGAAAGGGGAAAAAAAAAATCAATAAAACATCAGAAAGTGAGCTAGAAGCACTAGAATAGTAGAAGGAGATATTTGCAGACAGAAGATCCAATTTTAACCACCCTGAAATTTGATTAGCATGAATTTGACCGCAGTACTTCTTAAAGAACCCAAATACAATGAGCAATTCATTGTGTGGATGCTATACAAACCGACTGTAGGAGAGCGTGGAGTCAAAGGGCACAACTAAAAGCAAGAACTCCACTTGAAATCGCATTAGGTCAAGTGCGTTACTTTGAGATAATGGATTTAAGTGTGAACTTGAAGGCACGCACGTGCCCTGGTGCTGTCCAGAATCAGGATGTAGTCAAACACCAGCTTCAGTGAGCCCAAATAGATAAAAGACAAAGGAACATCGCGGGGCCTACCTTTTTTTTTTCCCCCTGAACTATTCTTGTTTTGGTTTATCTTTTAAGAGAGAACAAGCGGAGCCTCTGAGAAAGGAGGTTACATTTCCAAGGTCACACCAATACTAGCTCAGGACAGGGAGCTGCGCTCTGAGTTTTTAAGATTCAGAGAAAACTTTTTTGAGAGGACATTTAATAACTGGCACCTCCAAGACCTTCTTGGGACTTTGACTCAGCAATGGCTCGTGTCAGGCACGAGTGAGACATGACCCGCGAAGGATCGAATTCAGTCTGGCAGTCTCCGCGTCTCCCCTTTCACAAGTACGTACAATCCCAAACCTCTGCATTTCACAGGTATCTGGAATTAATGCCTCCGACTGTTCAGGACCCTGTCCAAGCACAGCTGAGACACACCTTGTGGAAGGCCAGCAATCGGAGAAGAGACCAGGGGAGCTGCCAGCCTGCATGCTGCATACATACCCTCCTCCCTTTCACTTGGCTAACTGCAAATTCAACAGCAATTCTGCAGCGCTTCCCCTTGCACAAGGGCCATCCAACAGACCCATAACTTTAGGATAAAGTAACAGACTTTCTTTCACAGCAACTGGTCTTGGTTAGGATTTGTCAAGGGACCATGAATCCTCGATTTGTATGGGCATGTCTAACCACAAGCACCTGCAAGAAAACAACAGCATTGCTGCACTGCTCACGCTTTACCAAAAAGGACTCAAGATCAGCCTTTTGCTCTGTCCTCCTACAACAACGTGCACCAGGCTTCTCAGTTCCAGCTAGGATTTCCCAACAGAGTACAAGGCAACTCTTAATCTAATCTCTCTTTTTACATCCCCTTGGCACATGCATGTCTAATTACAAACCTGCTGATAATCAGTAACATCAAGCCAGTCTGTGTCAGACACTGGGTCCTCCTAGAGTCTCCAACACCAACCTTTAGGGTGAACCTATCTGATATTGCACCTTTCCAGAGCACAGCTTCACCTTTACCTGCTGCAGCTGTATTTTAAGACCAACCCCAGATGAGACCCACTTCAGTCGATGTGGCCATCTGCAAGAAGGAGGTGAGGTTTCGGCAGCATTTCCACGGCAGGATAAAGCAGTCACAGAAAGCTTAACGCCACCTGACAGTCACAGTCAATAGGAGATATAAAGAGAGGAGCGTGCACTCCTCGAGCCTTAGCAGAAGAAGAGAAAAACATACACAAACTACTTAAATTTGGGGCTGCAGATGCTCGGTTTAACCAAAATTGTTCAGGGTACAGAACTGACGCCAGACCAAGCCCCGGCACCCCCAGCGCTGCTCTGCAGCTCTACCACATCAGCCTTGACAGAGACTTCCATTTCCTCACAGTCTTTATTACACTGAACGATTCTGACTATTTAGAGATTAATTTTCCTTTCAGTACAACTAGGGGACATATTGCAGAAGCTCTTCATATCTCTGTGTATTATTATTCACTTCACCTGTATTTTTAACTTTTCATCCAAACCTCAACTCAAATTATCATGAGAGCTGTACCATTAATTCTGAACATCTTATTTGAGCATGTCTACTCTCTTAAACAAAGTATACTTAAGCACCTCTAGACCTCGTTTTTCTGTCACAAGAGACATCCCATCACAATGGACTTTTACAGGGAAAATGAATAATTAGATCAAGTTATTTTTCCTCACTAAATGCTGTGGGAATGGAAAGAACACACCTGCATCTTAAGTCTGTTTCAGAAGCACAGTTACACAAGCCTAGAAGATGCTCAGAAAATGCAGCGAGACATCAGCTTCCCACGTCACCCCACGTCTTTGCAAATGTCAGGCTGTTGACACGTAAATCCCTAGGGATTCCTCGCTATGGAGCACCCTTGTAAAAAAACACTCTGCAAACAATGAAAATGAACTTCTCGGACCAGTCAGGCTTGTGTCTTGTCATCAAATGAAGTACATACCACCTTCAAGGCTTCAAAGTCCTCTCCTTCATCAGCACATTCTTAAGACCCACAGTGGGGCTCATGGGCCACCTTAACCCCACAGACAGATTTAAACAAGTTTTTCTCTGCAAAAGAAGTGGTACTCTCCTCCTTTTCCAAAAGGTACAAGAATTTGCTTGAGAGGAGAGGTTATTTTAGGAATGGAAGTGTGGAAAACTTCTTGGCGTGTTCAGACATACTACGACCCTACAGACTCCAGTGAACCTGGTGACACCAGACCAGCTCATGGTACTGGAAATGACAGAATACAAGAGGTCTGCTCAAAATCAGTCTGGTCCAGCAAATGCCACCATTACTGACTCAGGACTGTAGTACTGAAAATGAAAGAATTCTTCCGATTCAGATTTCACCTCAGTCTTAGTTCCTGGATGCAGCTTAAGGGTAAATCCCTCTCCTGATGTAACCAGGTCACAGAGTTTGTGGCCTCAAACCCTCTGCAATTTTCTTGTTTTCTTTTAACAGAGCTCTACTGATCTTTTAACAACAGAATTCAGCTTTAGCTCCAAGAGCAACAAATCACTCCCAAAGCCTTCCAGTTATAGTGATACCTGCCTTTACTCCTAGAAGCTGGCGCTGGAAGGGAAATCTGATTAATTTATCACTCACAGCTTGCTTACTCCTTGAAAGATGAAAGTGTTTCCATGCAGCAGCAAAACTTCAGTCATTGACATCAACTTTAATTACTGCCTGCTCCCAAATAAATTTACTGGCTAAAACCAAATCAATACCTTCCCCCCCCCCCCGGGAACCTTTACACTGAAGTTCTTAATTCTTCATTTTTTAAGTGACATTTTCCCAGCTCATCTTTAAAGGAGTGTAAACCAAATCCTTGGCTGATTCGAGGTAATGTAGCTCTATTGGAGACAAAGCCAAACTAATTTACACTGTACAGGGGATCTGACAATCTAATTTCTCTGCTGTTTTCCTTAACCTGTGGAATGTTTCAAAATTATTTCAGTCTCTCATTAGTCTGAATTCTCTTGGACCTCTATGCTAGATTAATTACGGTCACTTTAATGAAAGAAGTGATTCATTAGTCCACATGCATTTCTGAAACTGTCACAACAGAGCCATTCAACAGGTAAAATGGTCTCTGAGAAATTCTTATTAAATTTAGCAGTTATTTTTGCACATACCCACCCACTACAGATAACTGGTTTCTTATATTTAATGTACATAGGGTATTACATACATACGCATATACAATATATATGCGCATGTTAGATAGAAAAAAGGGCTCATCTTGCAGGCAAATACTTTGCATTCAAGGTATTAACAGAATCTAGATTTTCACTTTTGGAGTAAAATCCTTTTCAACCTGAAAGCATAACTTTACATGCTGCTTGCTGCAGCAACAAGCAAAATGCAGATGGTGAAAAAAGGTAATTGTAAAGCACTCGAGTTGGCCATGAACAGAAAGCTAGTCTCAGTCTTCACTGTAATGCAGCTAAAGTCACATTATAGCTTCAGCTGCAAAATGTTACTGAGATCATATATAAGGTTTAAACTTCAAAGCTGAAGATGTCTGGATAATTCTAAAACCCTTCAGAAGAGACATATCCAGTGACACAGTCTGGAGGAGAGGGGGATTTCTGTGCTCTGCCACAGACTAAACTGAGGGCCGAAGTCCAGAATACAGACTTTCTTCTGCACGTCAGGGCTAGGAAAGCCACATCCCAGAAGCATGAAAAATTCCCACTCGTTGGTGCTGTGGACCCTCCGGGGGTGGGTCACCACCAAAAGCTATTAGGGAAAAAAGATTCTTCCTCCTGTACATGTGTCAGCAGCTGGAACGGTGCTGCCTACAGGTAGATCTTGTGGACTTCTTGCAAATGGGAAGACACCCCACTCCCCCAAAGTAAAAGGGCCCTTAATGCAACCCAACCTCAATGCTAATTGATTGGATAGAAGGAAGTCAACTGACAGAACAGATGTGTGTCTTTATGGCTCAGAAAAGCAAGACTGCAAGAACACAGACCCATCAACTGTGATGGTCAGTACTGAAAAAGGAGACCATATTGCTGAAATGGGTGCGTTTTATTACATGAAAGTACTTACCGTAATACTTTTACTATGGAAATAGCATTTGGCTCCAGTCATACAAAAAAAAAAGGTAACAAACATGATTATATTTATTCTATTCAGGAGAAAACAAACACTAATTCAACACAACAGAAGAATGGCTAATGCAATTGAAGCTTACTAATGCTGCATTGCAAATCCCCCAAAGAAATCTGCTATAGCTTTATTACAATTTCCTCTAAACCCTTTCTGCCTCACTATCAGTGCTACAGAGATTGTTTTTCTCAGGGCGGGCAGAGTTAGATGTGTTGATAACAAAGGAGACTATATTTATTACTAGATAAACAACAACCATTCCCATCACTACATGCACAGATATACTTACATCTTTGTCAGTCTAACGATGCGCTTAAGTTCTATTAAACCTGGACTCTTGATTGACAGATTAGGCTGGAAAGCCATGGGGCATGTTTTCACAACATTCAGCCCACGAAATTCTGCAGACTGAGACCAAGAATTTGAAAGGCGATCCGAACTTTAGCCTCCCAGTTTTCCAGCTCACCAGCCACAGAAGTTGCTTCCTTTGGGAACTGGTGCACAACCAGGTCACCTCACCTTTGTTTTTAAATACACAAAACTCACTGAACTGATACTGCCTTCCGCTGCCTAACTTTACAAAGTCACATTAACAATGGAAGATGCTAAGCTTAAGTGACAACTGGAGCCTAGATTGAAGCTCAACCACATTCACACCAGTCACAGAAGTTCATGACTATCCTATTTTCTCCTGCAGATTCTGCCTTTATAGCCTGGCGCTGTTTACAGTAGGTTCTACTTGCAGGTGTGCTTTGGTCAAGCATTACTTAGGCATTCAAGAAGAAAAAAGGGACATATCCAAGCCTGCTCTGATAACCTTTCAGGCTCCTAAAGAAGTACCTTTAGAAAAGAGGTGGAAAAGAGGCAGTCACATGCAAAAGACAGTGACCTTTCTGAAGTCCCAAAGGATGCTTACGAGGTTTACCACGATATTCAGGATTTTAGCTGCAAGTCATCTATCAGAGATGCAATGGTAAGTCAGGTGTCATCGGCTGTCACCAAACCAGCCCATGTCCCATCCCTAAGGACTACTGTTCTGTTGTTTTTCCTTTTTTTTTTTTTTTTTTGTAGTTTCTACAAAGGCTCTTCTACAGCATAGCAAAAAGTCACAGAAACTAGGAGAAAACAAGATTTGGAAACTGATGCTTAGATTACTAACAGCTCCATGAAGACATGCTAAAATTACAGCAGTAATGGCTGTAGAAATTACAACAAAATGCAAAGCAGCCTCAGGAAGAAAGGAACCAGAAACTGCAAGTTCTCTGAAGCAGGGACTTATTTTCTGGCTCCACATATAGCACAGTGGGATGTGAACGTTACCAGAGTTTCTATGTAAGACTGCGACTTAATGCCGATAATAAATAGTGGCCCACAAACACACCAAATGCTGAAATACATCTATCTTTACAGACGGCACAGTACCCCTGCCTCCCTTTTAAAGATGAAGGGAACTGATGGGCTGTGTAACAAGGCGAGGTGGTAAAGCCCCCAGAGAAAGGTGTAAGCCAGGTCTAATGGCTGCTGCCTCCAGGCAAAAGCCTGAACTAATCAAGTGATGAATGGCCCCTGGGTGCCAGCGCGTCCGCAGCAGCTCAGTCCCCTGATCATTTCCACCAGTTCCTCCAGAACAGGACACTGATTGATGACAGCAGCACCATACAGCTTAGGGAACAGTTTGTCCTCTTCCCATCCCCCATCAACTCAGAAGAGGCTGAAGGTTTTATTTATTTTTATTTTGATCATTTTGAAGTGTACATGAACCTGGAATGACGGCAACATCCCTCCTGGCCAAAAGTTACAGCCTACATAGATTGCTTACATGGTGCTCAACTCTTACTGTATTGTGAGTTCTTGGCTCTTGCTTAGACCGTGAAAAAGTGCTGCCTTGTTATAGAAAGCATATAGAAAGATGGAACTGGATCCACCAGTTCTGTAGTTCCGGGTATTTACATAAAGCAACTACATGTCCCATCTTTTTAGCAGACAGAACAATTATGAACTATCACGGTCAAGACTGTTTTACTTCGTAACTTCCAAGTGCAGTAGGGTGACAGCAAGACTAGAATTTCTGTTGAAAAGAGCTTAGTGGAACCATCTGCTTATTTACTCTAGATATTAATTTAGCATGAAGTCCAAAATCGAAGAAAAGCTGCATCATGGCTTTAAGCCAAACCCACAGAAGCCACTTGGTCCCTCAACTCCAGCCTCAAACCTGCTCTAAATTCTTTAAGCAAGGGCCTTCTCGTGCCTTCTCTACAGAGAGCACCAAGTGCAGCAGCATCTTGAAACATGGCACAGCTCTCAGCCATTTCTAGCACTCAGCATCACCACCCACCACCGCCAAGTGCCAGCAACTTCAGAGCCAATGCTAAACCATGGATTCTGACTCAAGGTCTCACCCCCAAGATCCCTTCTGCAATAATACCCAGACCGGAGATATAATTTGACCAAATAATACATTCTAAGGCAGTATTTCCATCAGCTTCGGCAGGTCTTTGACCAGACTGTAGATTTATGTTGCAAGCCTATTTTACAAGAGGCAAAAATGAGGTTTTATCACTGCTCATGCAGAGCTGGCCAAGAACAAGCTGGAGTCTGCTCCATCGTGTAAATCAGCTGCATCTCTTAATTCTGAATAGCAGACCAAAACCTGTCCCCTCATCTGCACTCAGCACCACAGGATCACACGCCAAGGCTAGAAAAGTACAGATAGCATCCTCAGCCTCCTTCAAAGTAGCACACAATCCTTCTCTCTCTTGATCATCTCTACTTGACAGTGATTCAACACGGTCTTTTAGCAGCCTCTTCCATTGCTTAAAAATTACCATGACAGGTATGGAATAGTTTCTTGTTCTAACCTTCAGCTACTACCAAGAGAAAGTAGTTTCCCTTCCTCCTTGGTATAGCCACGCATGTTTATATAGCGACTGTGTCTGCCTTCATCATCTTTTACATTCATCTCCATAGCAATTTTCTTTTCCAGACCTTGTTAGCTGCCTTTCTGGGAATTTGTTTCCAATCTTACATTTATTCAGAACTGGCATTCCCTCCACATGCGACAGCTGCTGGAAAATTATATATATCCCATTAGCAAACAATACAACAATGTCTGAAAAATCTGTCTGTAAAGCTTGAAGAGGTTTGCTGGAAATTGTTGGGTTTTTTTTTTCATTTTTTGTTTGTTTTTTTTTTTTTTTTTAAATTAAACTCTCCATTTTCTGAATACAGACAGATTTTACATATAAAGGGAAAAGGTTGTTCTGATTTTTTTCTTTGCGAAAGGTACTTCGGTAGATGGATGAAGTAGACTCCAGGACATCTGCAAAGAAGCTGCTCCATTTTGTCATATTGCTGCATCTCTCCTACCAAACCTTTGCATATTTGCTCAGCCCTTCATTCAGAAAGAATGAGCAGAACCCTTCCCATTAAGGAAAAAAGTTGTTTCCACTCCCCCTTTCCTAAGCATGCTCTTGTACCAGAAGTAATGGGGGCAAGAGAGGAAGAAGCCTCGCCGAGCATCACCTCCAGCACTATCCCACAGCCATTTCTGTCGGTCAGGAACTAAACCCCCCTCTCACGACGAACACCGCAGAGCACACGAACCAAACTCTGCCTGCTCCTTTCTAATAGCAGCACTGAAGGTTTGTCCTTAGACATTAGCCTCCTGGAACAGCTCACTCAATCACAGAAATTACTTCGGTGCTAAACTTAAGCTGCCAAAACTTAAGCGTTAGAAATAATTAACTCTGTATCTGACAGTTGCAAGCGTGCGTGCTCAGAGAGGAAACTACGTAAAAATACCTTCCTCTGAATACCAGCAAAAAAAACCCAATTCAGAATAACAATGTCCTTGAAATTAGGCAGTACAAAGAGGTCAAACGAAAGCAGGTCCGTTAGCGGTAGCCAATATTTCAGAGCTCAATCTTACAGTCTTCAACAGAAAGTGCATGGCAGGCTTATTACAAGATGGTGTTTTTCTGGCATCTCAGTTAACAGATGTACAAGAGCAACTTTGCTATAAAAGATGGAATAAAGATGCGCTTGTTTTGCTGCATGCTTAAGGCAGGAAGAGAACATCCAGAGAGGACTGTGTTGTGTGATGATTTTGTGGTTTTTTCTGTCTCAAGTCTGGAAGGGATAAAGTTATTCTATACCGCAGCCAACTTAAAACCACTGGAGCTAGAAAAGAAGCGATTATCTTCATCTTCCTCCGACTAAGCCCACTGCTACTTCCTCTGGACACCAGCATGGGCACTGGACTGTGTGATCCCCCTGCCTCCCACTCCCATTGTGGGGAAACTACGGTATTGGGGAGATGCACAGAGTTGACCGAGGACACGCCTGGTCTGCTCCCAAGTCCCCCAAATACACCATTTAACTGCCTTCAAATCAAGGGCTTATCTGTTTAGTATTTAACAGAAATGACACCTGATCTTAGCCAAGCACCATATCATAAGCCATCATCGAATACAAAAATGACAAGTTACCCACTCCGGGGTTGGATCTGCTCTGCATTTCATGCTCTCCTCTATATGGTCCCTGGGACCTGAAACAAGATGCTTTCACAGTGAGACAAGGCTCGGTGACTTGCAGGGCCAGGTCTCAGCTTTTCAGCCACAAGATCCGGGCAAAAATACGGCAAGTCATTTAATTTGTAAATTTAATGGAAGAACACTTCAGCAGCAGTGTATCATCGTCAGGAGAAATGCATGCAATGCCATACCTATGCAACTGCAACAAAAACATGCCACAGTTATGGCAAGAGCCACGGTTAACAGCAGCAGCAATGTGCAAAAGCAACCACATCCACATCTAACTGCGGATGCAGCATCGGTATAATCCACACGCTGAAGGCAGCACATTCCAGCAAGTCCCTCTTTGTCTTACAGGAACGCCTTTTGCACCTTCCTATTAGAAGTAAAAATGCCTCTGTCTCCAGTATAAACCATTAATATTTTATGCCTGCAAGGTGGTTGCAGGGGCAGCGGGGAAAAAAAAAAAAATTAAATTACTCTCCAAGGTCATTCAAGCAGACTCAGTAAATGAGGCCTCCCTGAAGATTCATAAAACTGAAATATACATGTCCTGTATAGTAAAACTTCAGAAAAAGAGAGAGATCAAATATTATTAAAACTCTGAGTGAGAGCTATAAAAGGCAGGAAATCCAGTGTTAAGTCAAACATTGGATCAAATTCAAAAGGAGCAGAATGGAGGAGAAAAAGATACAGATAAGGATTGTTTCCAACTGTGAACATGTTTACTTTATTAATTTCTGATACTCCTATCCTCTGATCGAGGTACTTGGGATTGGGCAAAAATTAAACAAAAGCTAGGCACAGTTCCCAGAAAAACGGCCTGGGAGCACTATATCTTCCACAGACAGCCCATCAGTAAATCTCTCTATCTAACACAGAAGAGGTCAGCATATAATTATCTACGGTACTGAAAGGGGAAGCGGCCAAGGTGACACAACAGGCCAATGGCCCAGAGCCCAGGTCCCCAAGCCCTCATCTGGTGCTCTTTTCTCATGCGCAATCTGCTTAAAAGTCTAGACATGCCTGGGATAAGACCTTGTTCTGGAAAAGTTATATATACACACCGATTTATTTGTTCTCATGTTTCCTGTATTTTATATAGCATATAAAATATTTCTGTCCCAAATTTCTTCTAGGTCCAGCACTGTTTTTACCCAGAGACCAATTCAGCATATTAATGCTGAACATTTCAGGAGCTCCTCACAATTTACGAATGCCATCAACTGCATCGGCCCTTTCCAGTCATCTACAACCCAGCTCAACTCAGATGGCATCAGGCAGGAAGGCTTCTCTCACCCCAGCTCCCCTCGGCTGCTTCTTCCCTTCTCCAACAAGTACATCAATCCTGTCCTTACAAAAAGCAAGTCTTTTCCAGACTATCTTCCTTCTCTTCAGAAGGGCAGCACTGTTGTTGCTCGGTTATGCTAATAAATAAAAGACAGGCAACAAAAAAGATTACCTGTGGAATTTTTATGAGGGAGCAAAGATTCAGTAATGATGATGTTGAAGAAGCAGTCGTTCGTACAGAGTGGTCCCCCAGTAATTTCTACAGTGACTACAGAAGTATAATATATAGGATTATTGCAGGGAAATCTCTCATAATGAAGCAGATCCTTAACTTGGTTTGACATTGTCATTTTACACCACACTATTTAAGGCGAGACCTGCAAAGTAATAAATACTTATTTTGCCAGGATATCAAAGCCCTGTGAGAGGTGCCAGCTACCAGCTAAAGCAACAAATTAAGTTAGATTCTCATTTTTGCACTGAATACCACATTGTCCTCATTGCCTCTTTAGAAAGAAAAGGAGTTACCTGCTTAAACCGTACAGGAAGCTTTAAGATTGCATTCACTGATAAACTAATGCTTGAGCTTTACTGTAATCCAGCAGCAGAGACAAGCAAGCCCCTTGAGCAACATTCAGTCCATGAAGCTATGGAAGAAATAAGACTTGTTTTCCCCCTTTGCTCACCCTAACACTTTCTTTTCCAAGCCAACGTTAATGGCTTTAGCTTTTCCTGTCAAGAGAGACATTTTGAAAAGGTGCTTGCAATATCATGTATATTTACTTAGCAAGCAACTGAATAATTGGAGCAGAAGAGCATAAAACGAGCCTGTCCCTACCCTTTTTGGTGAATTATTTAAAAAAATCCATTTTCAAGGGGCCGGTGTAACAAAATAGTTTGTTGTTGAGAGAATTCCTAGCATTCGATCCCAGTAAATAAATCATTATTTCTGAGGATCAAGGGGCACATTCTCATCAGCAAAGTGAGGGCTGTTGTGTCTATCTTAACATGCCAACACATCCGGTAAGTCAGTAGTAACTACTTCAGAGATTCCCTTGGTGAAAGCTTTCAAAAAAGGAAACCAAACTCATTTTAAATTCCACCTGCCACTGTACTCCCGTCTTCAGTCAGTAGGATATTTACAGTTAGGTTAATCGAGTTATCAGTGACACTTGCTGCCTCCTTAGACAAGAAACCACACCTCACCGGGTGATGCGCTCCAGCCCTTGCACGGCCCTAGAAAGGGCTGAATGCGCACAGGAACCAAGTCGTCCTGCAGAAATCCCAACACATGGGCCTCTGCTGGGCACCTACCAATTTCACTTTATTTCCACTCTCTGCGCATCACCTCTACTGATAAATGGGGGCATTTGTTCTCAGGACTTGCCAACCTACAGTCTTCACATGCAACACTTTCATCTTAAGAAAAATCAAAGTTTTCCTACTGCATCATTCTTGCCAAAGGCATTATGGTACGTACTTCAAGAGGCAGAAAGGTCTGGATATTATTGTTGCAGTATTAATCACCCCCAAATACTCAAAGCCATGAGCAGGTTTTGAAGAAAAAAGGTCTTGATGGACTTTGGAATATAACATCAACCACCTAGTTGTGGGTGTCATTTTATCACGCAAACCACAGCACTGTAAAGCGGTCTCAGCCCTTGAAAATTTCATGTCTGCAGAAGTCATTTTGCTCATTGAATCAGCTGCATTTAAGAAAACATTGCAAAATTATCATAAAAATCTCCATAATGTGAACAATTTCTATCACAATCTAGACAGTCCATCAGGACAGACCCCCTGGCTACAGGCAGTAAGCAATCACAGTGCACAACCTACCATGTCCCTGAAGAACTTACATCTTCCACAAACAAAACAAGTAAAGTAGGAAGGGAATTAGCCAAGGTCACACAAATGGGTTATAGCAAGCTGTGTAGCAGGAGTAAACCAATAAATTTTAGAAGTCATTTAATGTACAGAACATACAGTACAACTATGCCACAGTCCTGTGAAAAGCATCTAATGTTTATAAAATACTTTGCTCAGTCAAAAGTTTGGAGGAGGGAGAAGGATTTGTTAATTTAGGTTGTTTCATGCTGTCTGCTTAATATCAATGGATTTAGCTTGTGTCTGTTCTAGAGTTGGACAGAGAGAGTACCAGTGATTTAATTGGCATGAATCCCACAGCAGCCTCTGCCAAGAACAGCTGCTATCTGTCTGGGAGAAAAGCCATTCTTTTTCCCAGAGTCCTACAGTATCAGGACATAAAAGACTCAAAAAAAAAAAAAGTGTGGTGTATTTCTTACCTTACAGACTGTCTCAGGACTTGGGGTTAATAAAACACAAACATGGCACGTACACAAGAAAGTCTTGCTTGGTATCCTGGGTGTAGGACGCGTCTACAAAGAACATGGCTTTGTAGGGACTATCTGCACAACTCTGCTGTCAGGGCTGCGGACAGACACAGGCACACGCCACTAATGGCATCTTCTGAAAATGCGCCTGAGCACAACTAACCATCGGCAGTAGGCAGGACACCCCGGGGAAAAGCAAAGACCAAATACCTCCACTAACATGCTTCCATACTCTTCACTTCTCTTTGCCTGTTCTTCCAGTGCAGTCCTATACATACAGGACAGGAAAACTTCTTGAATGGTTAAGAGTTTCATAGGACACGTGTCAAGGTTGACTAAATGTTGCCTTACATCTAAATTAATTATATCATCCATAATGATAATTGAAAATTATTAGTTCTGGACAGACCTGATTTCCTCATAGCTCTTCAGTGTAATTCCATGGGGAAATCAGTGTTCTCGGAGAAGGGCGGGGGGGGGGGGGTTGGATAGAGAGGTCATAGACCTCGTACTAGGATGCTACTGTGGCTGAATTCAGAGAGCAGTAAGATCTCCTGCCAGGTACAACACAACATGGCACTACCTGAAATGCAGAGAACTCCAGTTTACTGTCTAGCACCAGTGCCTACAGCACCTTCTCCTGACTGGGACACCTCAGGGACAACAGCCAGTAGTAGCTGGAAGGCCAAAAACTCTTCTTGGCATTTAACATTAGTCACAGCTAGTAGAAATGCTCCTTTTTGTCCAATAGCAGTATGCTGAGGACTGAGACTGGAAGGCAGTGAGGGTTCTGGCTGCTACAGCTGCGCTGCACAAAGCCCTCAGGGACAGCAGTGCTTAACGCCAACACCTTTTCACTGGATTACAGCAAAAACAGTTCACACGGAGAACCCCGATGTCCGACCAGCAACGGTGGTGAGGCTGGAGGAGGCAAGGGAAAGACGTGCAGTTGCCACCTTCCAAGGGACTTGCCAAAATTTACACAGGAATTACCCCCAAACATCACCCCATCAGCTCGAGATCTCACCAGAGCTAACCTGCTGAAATTACCACTTGGTATAATGAGATTAAGGCTGGTTATTGGAGAAGCCTTGAAAGATTCAGCTCACCGGATGCCTAGATTTTCAAGCTACTGCACACACAAAACACACGCAGACAGCCATTCAAGCTAGCAATTCTTCCACATACTAAAAACCTCATTCTCTATTTTTAGTCAACCACTTGTACAAACACGCCCTCCTATACACGTACCCCAAGGCAGTAATTTCACTAGGTACCTAGATATCACTGTGACAGATGAAAACATCAAAGATTGACAGGTTTGGTTTTGTTCCAAGTGATAATTTCTGTTCTTTTTCTAAAATCAAGAATCCTAGATCTCCTTCCAGTACCCAAAGGTTTCATCTGTACTCCTGACATCAGCTGATGACAAGACCAGTGCCCCAACTACAGAAGTATGTTCAGTTTACAGAAGGCGTAGCTCTGCCCTAGAAATTCCTTGGAAGAAATCCACCCTTCATCACTGAGATCTTTCCCTTCTCCTCTCTAAACATTATGCCTGTTCCAAACCCAATCTATTCCAGGTCTTTCTCCTCTAGCCAGTTTTTCTTTTGTTAAAATAAAAATGATACTATTTTATAGAGCCCTAGACAACTGTAGATGAAAGTACTACAGAGAAGGCAGTTGTTATAAACAAAGTAAATCTTGTTAATGTTGGGGAGGGAGGGAATCAATATAAGAAAATAATTGGGAAAAAAGCTATTGTTACAACTGCTCATAAGACATACAGTTTGAGCAACTTCCTGTACCTGTTGGTATATATCAACTTTCATTATGATAACTCTATTAAAGTGCAGTTGCATCATTTAATATTTGCTGTGTCACAGTTAAATTATCAACAAGTACAACCAAGAATGGATTTTTACAGCCACAAGATTAAATTACACGCCCTCACTTCATTCTTGTAGAGGACACTCTCATGAAAGGGAAGTCTTTAGTAGCAACAAAACCCAGGTGCACTAAAACAAAAATCAAGGCAGCAATGGCAGCAGCATTTTGTCTGTTCTGTTGACAAATATTACCAAAATACAAAATCCAAATCACAGCGGGCATGAGAGAGAGGTGAACTCACTATCAAGTAAAAACAGGCAGCGTATTCAATCCAAACACAACCGCTATCAAGAAATATTCCTGAGATCAGTACTCCTTGAACCTTTGTTATCTTACCCACCAGCATCTTATCTGGGGATTCACAGCACTTCAGCTCTGCAGCATTTACATACAGCATTTAAAATAATTCCTCTAAAATAAACCGCTTATCAGTTCCGTGATGTCCCTCTCCCTCACTTACAAGATGGCTTTGCAGTCTGTCCTTTATTTTTCCCCACATGTAAGGTATCAGAGCTGTACTTCACGTGAAGAGCAGCTGTGTCTCATGTTAAAGCAGTAAAACACTCGTGACAAAGTACAAGCAGTGCGAGCCCATGGCCGACCCGCCGGAAGCGCAGGCAGCCACAAAATCAAGATGATAAAGTAAGCGATCAGCTTCGCATCTAAGCGTATCACCTCACAAAATGGTCTTATGTTAGCAACCCAGAGAAAGAACAGGGGACAGTCATGAGCATTTATGATCCTGATAAGCTGGCAAGATGATGTCCTTGGTGATGCCATCAAGAGAATGCAGTAAAATGAGTATCTTCCCATGAATTAACCCAGGGTAAAAAGGAGAAAGAGCTTTATAATACCTTCATCTGGCTATCAGCCAAATATACTTGTCTGGGGGAGACGAATCGTAACGGTGCAGGAAATGTTTAATTCTTGTTCAAGTCAACAACGAACAGCCCAGTTGATACCACCCAGCCCGCACGAAGCCACTGCTGCATTCAATCATCTCTCAGAGCACAGATGCAGAGGTCAAAAAAATCAGGAGAGCCCTTGCTACCTTCTCCCAGGCACCCTGGGGAGGTCAATAACAATAAAATGCGCCTACAGAGCTTTCAGCTTAAAACCCAATTCTCTAGGCGGTATCATGCAGTTACTCTTTAATAGCATTTTTTTATGGCATGGAAGAAAGAACTTAATATTGCAATTACTTCATTTAATACCATGTAATGGCTGAACAAGCTTGTCAGCTACCTGGAATAGAGAAAAAGCAAAGTATAGTATAATTGCATTAAAGTGGAAAACATGAGTAACTACTCATATTAAAAAGGATCAGAAATAAAAGGCAACATAGTGTGAATTATAGAGAAAATAAATAGTTTATGACATGCAGCTGAAGATCTGGCATCTTTTAGAAGCATCTTGAAAGCCAATTCAGCACATGAGAGACCATTCTCCTCCCAGTCACCTTTGCTTGCCACAGTCAGGACAATAAAGGGGAAAAAAGGAGGAGGAGAGTTGAAAGCACACACTTCACAGGGCATGCAAAGGGGATAAACTGGGCCCATATACAGAGTTAGTAGGTCAAGGACAAGGCACCTCAATAGATACAATTTTCCTGCGACCTAGTCAGGGAAGCGGTGCATTACAGCATCAATGTCCGCTGCAAGTGTAACACTGGTGCTTTGCATTTTGATAGTCTGGCAGCAAAAGGTCTTAAAGCTGTTTAACCACCAGCACCCCTGGTTAAACAGCCCTTCTGCCAGGTACAACAAGAGCATACCGATCTCCCAGTTTTATGGCAGGAAAAAGGAGACTAAAAAAACCAACCAAGCAAAAAAAAACCCCCATCTGTGATGGCCCTCAGCTCTGCTGAAGGCAGGCATGCTAGCACATCATTTCACTCGTTCCTGAGAGTAAGTGCTGCTTACTCCAGCTTGCAAAAGCCAAAAATCAAGTCTCCCAGACTCTGGAATTAAGGCATCATGATGATGGCTGACACTTTCCAAGACTAGACTGAAATCGCTTTACCTTAACAAAAGAAGAAAACAGAAAAAGTGGCAAGAACATGTCCTATTCCTGTTTGTGTTTGCTTTGCTCACTTCTGTGTACAAGGAAAGGCAGCAGTATTTGCCACCATAGAAATAGCTTATGCACCAATATTTTGCTAAAAGAACCCATGTGCACATCTCAGCTAAAAAGGGAGCTATTCTGATTAAAAGTAAGTCTGACCTTAGCTTTATCAACTGAAAATACCTGTATCTCTAATAAATGCAAAACATTCACCAAAATATCATCAGATTACGAAAGGTAATATATTACTTCTATTTACCTTGTGACTTTTAAGATAATATTACCACATTGGGACCTTCTTCTGCAATCACGAATCAGACTAAGAAAGACTCCAAGACATGAAGCTTTTAAAAGTATCTCTAGATTCACACTGTATAATTATGAGAACCAACAAAGACAGATAGTGCTGAACCTTTTACTTTCTTCTGCTCTTACATAAATGGTAAGCTTTCAGACATTACACAACTTTTCTTCTCTCTACATCATACTTTACATAGATCCTCTACACCTTAGTGCGTGTCTGATCTTTTCAGCTGAACTCTCAAATGTCAACATTCATTTACCTTATAATTAACATCATTATGAGCAGTGACATTTTTCTCATCTTCCTGCTTTTTTGTGTCTTGATAGTTTCTGTCAAGGGGCTGTTTCCAGTTTTTTAAAGAAACAGTAAAAAATTGTTACTTCAAATTAACAGCTAATGTATATTGCAAACATTACTGCTGACGAGGCAGTAACTTCGAGCCCTGCTGGAAGCACTCTGGCAATAGGTTTACCTTTACATTAACTGCAATTCATGTAGTCTTCTACTTCTGTTAATTTTCCTGTGTTGCCTTTTACATTATTCCTTCCGGCATGAAATTTTCACCTACCATGGCAAATTGGAACCAATTTCATACCTTAATCAACACTCATTAACTAATAGGCAGAGAGGTAAGGTCTTAGATGAGTGAGCCATTTCAGTGGCCAAAGTCTGTGAGGTTTTTTTGGTTTTGGTTTTTTTTTTTTTAAATGAAACATCAAATACTAGAGAAACAGTACTATGTACTATAAAGAAACAGTATTATGTATTATATACACGCTTTATAGATTCTACTTTTCACTGGAAATCCAAACAGGTCCACAACAAAGATTTTTCTTCTTCCAGGACTGATGGCAAACTCTTTTCTTCATAATTAGGTGTCTGCAGGCTCAGGACACATTTCTAACTACTGCACTGACTTGATAATGACACTAAGCAGGTACCTCACAACAGCCAGAGGCCTTGTTCAGGTTCTGTTAGGAAAATGGACAAAAATCCAGTTTAATGAACAATTTCAGGATGCCTTTATGTGTATTCATATGATAAAACAAATACCACCACCCCAACCATTCTGCAGTCTCCTGACTGATCTAAAAATCATTTTATACAAGAAGACTTATCAAACAATCAGCACCGGTGTGTAGGAGTTCCTTCCCACAACTTCCATGAATTCTTTGAGAAACCTATGCACGAGCACATAAGGACAGCAACGCTTACGGAGACATTTGGGAGAACTAGGCAAAGCAGCTTCCACCAGACTGTCTTCGTAGCCAAGCCAAAGGGAAGGGCAGCTTGGAGCAAAGTGCACTCAAATGGGTTTCAAGCTCAAGAATCTCATTTCATGTGCCGGCTATACTCATGTGCTGAACGCACACATGCTGGTTTTGGCTGGGATAATTTTCTTCATACTAGCCAGAATGGGGCCACGTTTTGGATTTGTGCTGAAAACAGTGTTGATAAAACAGAGATGTTTTCCTTATTGCTGAGCAGTGCTTACACACAGCCAAGGTCTTTTCCGCTTCTCACCCCACCCCAGCAGCAAGGAGGCGGGGGGGGCACAAGAATTTGGGAGGGGACACAGCCAGGACAGCTGACCCCAACTGACCCAAGGGATATTCCAGACCGCAGGACATCATGCTCAGTATATAAAGCTGGGGCAAGAAGAAGGAAGGGGGGGATGTTGGGAGCAATGGCATTTGTCTTCCCAAGTCACCATTGCGCAGCACTCCTGCTTTGCTGGAGATGGCTGAACACCAGCCTGCCGATGGGAAGGGGTGGATGAATTCCTTGGTTTGCTTTGCGTGTGGCTTTTAGCTTTACCTATTAAACTGTCCTTATCTCAACCCACAAGTTCTCACTTTTACTCTTCTGATTCTTTCCCCCATCCCACCAGTGGGGGAATGAGTTTCCCTCAGCAAAACACACAGCAAAATCAATGTACCTTGCTGTGTTATCAGGAAGGGACAGTCATTTTGAAGTTATAGCTCCCTATAAACTCATATCAGATAACTCTTTCTACTTTATTGTGATGTTCCTGACTTATCATATATGACAGCAGTGGAAGGGGGGTAGCAACAACCTTGCAACCATTCCTAGCTTGTAGTCAACTCCAGAAGCATAAAGACAAGTGTAATATGTTTTCTGTAGCTCAATAAGAAAGCTGAGCTGTGGACAGTGAGATACAGCACATGGCCGAGCAGACACCACACTGTAGGAACATCAAGCTGTCACCTCCAACAGATAAACTGCTTGCAGGAGACCGAACCAGGGAACTTGAAGATGCTGAAACTGCCCATTATTAGCAGCACATACAACATTTGGTTCTCCCCAAGACTTTTTAAAAAAAATCTGTATTTCAAATTTGATATATTAAATGCATTACCAGTTTTCAATTAACATGTTTTACACACAGGAACTCTCTACAGAGGCTGTGGGTCTGTTTCAGGCTCTCTGTTTTATAGGCTTTCATTCATCAGGTAGTGCTTCCATTTCTTAACGGGATAATTCCAACTACTGACATTTGTATAAAATAATATTTTAAACAAATTTTATTAAATTAATCTGATCTTCAGGCTTGGAATTCACTGTCCACATAACTGCACAGCCAAAAGCCCGTTTAACACACGGGTGCAGCAGGATATCGCAGGGTTGGAAACATGTACTGATGGCCAAGTTCCTTAGTGCTCAGCAATGTTATTCAACCAACGCAAGGTGAAGCGCACAAAACCCCACTGGGAAGGGAAGATATTCTTTGCTTTCCCAGGGTAGCTTTCCTCCCGGTCTGAGGGATTAGTTGCAGACGGCTGTGAACTCTCTGCCCCTGCACACAGAAGCAGGAGGAGAGCCGGTGACAAAGACCCAGTCGAGCTTCGCTGTCTCCTCCGCGCTCAGTAAGCACACAGCCTTGAGTTCAAGGGTCTGCTCTGAAGGATGACACTATCTGTATTTAGCAGACACCAGCAAGTTTGGTCTTTAGACTTAGCCAATAACACAAACTTTTCAGCTCAAGTCAAGATGGAGCACAAGCCTTCTACACTGGCTTTCTGAAACCAGAAACCAGGCTTGTGTGAGGACTACGCAGCTCTTGGTTCCACTGACAAACCCCAGCCATGTTTCCCAGAGGCTGGAGGGTTCGAAGGCATTAAAAGCTCCCCTAAGTTTCTAAAAACCGGGCTGTGTAGCAGAGGGCAGATGCTCAACGTGCCACCGAGGAAAAGGTTTCGCCATTAGACCCCAGAGAGAAGATCAGTGTCCACAGGAAAAGCTTTGCACAAACACTGTCTTAGATGCAAGCGTATCCCAAGTCAGGCTTTGCTGGCCTCTGCTGCCCACAGTTGATTTGTTCTTAACAATTACTGTTCCACCTGAAAAACCTCGAATCTAGAGGAAGTTGCAGTAATAAAGCTACTTTATTATAGTATATTTGCCCACAGAGGCCTCATGGAAGCGGCAGCGTATTAAACCCTACCACACCTCTCCGCGCTGGAGAAGAAAGAGACAAGATAGATGGCTGTGTCCCCACACCAGCACTGACCTGTGTTTATTCCAGCACTCCAATCCCAGGATTTATCTGAACAGAGTTGGCCTATTTTGATGAATTATGTAGGTAATTCAGGGACACGAGCAAACATTCTACTGAGTTCAGATTAATGGCCTCAATTCAAAGTGAATTTTATAAATGACCTAAACCAAGTGGGACACACAGTGTCTCATGTGCATTTTAACACAATGCACTCCTTACGGCAATTTTACTGAATATCATCAATTCCACATTTAAATGAAATTCCTGGGGAAGATCTAGAAAGAACACAGATAAATGAGGCTAAATAAACCAAATTGGGGAAAAAGCAAAAGAGTTTTATTTGTAGCTCCTGAACTCTGGGAATTGGGGAATCTGAAAAGTCTCTTAGGCTGAATTATTGAGATAATAAAGCACCTGCTGAAGAGACCTCTGAATGCTGTAATGAAATTATTTCATTGCCCCAGAATAATCACAAATGCAGGTTCCCTTTTGAGAGCAAAAGAAAAAACGGAAGAGAAAGTGGGATAGATAAATGGAATGCAAATGACCCTCTCCGCTCACAGAGAAAGCAAAAAAGAGCCATGACATGAAAGGAGCAAGCCTTATGGTACTACAAACAGGCTGAGTTTGTTCCAATTTTATTTACTATTGTGGGGTCACTTGAAAACTGAGAGTAAACACAGAGGGGAATAGACAAGCACAAAAGCACCATCACATTGAAGTATTTTGTCTAGGCTTGCTTTTGCCACAAGCTTCTACATAGCCTGACAAATCATCTGCCCCTAGCTCTAACATAATTAAACAGCCCAGCAATTACAGAAGTCCTACCAGTTGCAACGGAATTATGCAATAAAAAAAAAGTTATCCGTGTGTAATACAGGGATAACTCCCTACTTCCAGTCTTTTGTTCCCCCATCTTTACCTTTCAGAAAGACAAGTTCTACAGAAGTAGGGTCTGTTTCATAATTTAATACTTACACAATCCACTACATATGAATATTTAACACTACTGGGAACTTCAATAAATCATCTCGTACTTGCAATGAATGGTCAAAATTTCAATTTGTTTTATTCATACTCTTGTTCTTAATCACAAGAATCCTGAAGGGGAGAGAAAAGCTAGCCATTTCCTGGGAACAACTGATTTAACCTTTTAAAAGCAAGCAAACAAAACATGGGACATTTCTTTCTTTTATTCCCACACAAACCTGCAGAACCTTATTACACTTTCATTTACTAAAATGTAATTAATGAAGGCTTTTAAACTCTCAGAACCTTTCAAATTAATGAAAAGTCCACCCAAATAAATTAGACACATAGTCCAAGAGCTGCAGATCTAAATTACAGTAGTTATCCTGACAGGAACCAAGAAACAGCTGTCACATACAATTATTTTTAGGGCTGCTACTAAACCATTTTCACATTATGAGCTGCCACCTCTCAGCAGCTAACAGCAGCTTCGCATTTTATCATGACAAAAAATTAGAGGCATCCAGTTATCTCCTTGGGTATTACACACATTTGTAAGATACTGTGCGTTAAATGGAGCTAAATCCCAGCGCCGGGGGAGGAACGCAATCCTAAACCAGCAAAGAGCTGTTACATCACCACAGCTATGACTTCATCCTAACCCTTAGCCAATAGAGTTACAGGAAGCAGATACGGCCCTAACCGATTGGCTCCGGGAACTGTGCGTCATAATTGCACAAAGTCATCATCACCGCCACACATCCCAGTGCGCTCCGGCAGCCACCCTGCCGGCCGGCAGAGCCGCCGCCTCCTCCTCCTCCTCACCATCATGCGGGAAAAGTAACTCCATTGCAAAAAGCAGCAAGAACAGCCCAGCTCACCCCTGTCACGGGCACCAGCTCACCGCACCATGGCTCAGCCTGCTCGCAAGCTCCGAGGGGGGAAGCGCATCGCTCATCTGCTGTTCTACATCACCATCAAGAAGGCCAAGGCCAGCCAAGAGCCTGCAACTAGCAGAGGGATTTCAAAGAAACGCTCAGAAACACGGAAAACCATGTCCAGGAAGGAGAGAAAGAAGTATGAAGAGATGGCAAAGCACCACAAGCCAAAACACCCAAAGGGGAGAAGATCGGGTCCTCCAAGGGAAGCGAAGAAAAGGCAGAGAACACGGCGAAGGAAAAGAGTTCGCTTCGCTACAGCAAAGCAGCCGCTACCTCCTTTCTTTCTCTTCATGGCACAGCATCGTCCACGGCTTCAGAAATCAAATCCACACTGGACAGCAGTAGAAACTGTCAAGAAGTTAGGGAAAATGTGGCACAAACAGCCAGAAAAAGACAAAGAAATGTACAAAGAGCAGGCTGCACAGCTGAGGAGGAAAAAACAAAAGAAAAAAGCGCAGGTCAGGGCATGAGCCAGAAACAGCCAGGGAAGGAGCTCACAGCAGAAAAAAATCCAAGCAGAAAAAAGGAAATGAAGACTTTGATGGTCTGCTTTGCTGATAAGACTGTGACCCTCTGCAATTTCATCGCGTCACTTGTACAACTACTGCAGCTCCTTGTGAAGTTCATAAGCCTTAGTAAAATAACTGCAAACGCTAGATAACCACAATTTTTTAGACAGGGCAATAATTCAGAATTAATAGTTGGCTCCATATTGATGGCAATAGGAAGGCTTGTACAGCCTAGAGATGGATGTTTCCTGCTTATCCACAAAGAAAATAGCAATGAGTCTTCTCCGCCTCCTCTCTCCTCCAAATCATGAGTTAAAACATGCTCCTTCTGCAATAGAGGAATTCTGGTCCTCTAATGCAGCAGGTCCTGGAGCCTGAGAAAACAACTGACACAGACTTGCCTCGGGGGAAACACAAGGCTCTCCGCCGCTGCCAGGGCTCTTTAGCTGGTGACCTGCTTCGCCTGTGGGTCCTGTCCACAGCACACGCCATACGTGCCTCGGAGGCGACCGGCTAGGTAGGACAGAGCATGCTGCCAACCTACATTCTGCTGCCGCCCCGCAGCAGCGAGCAGCTCGAGCTTGGAACCCTCTGATCCGCTTCAAACAGGAGGAGGGTGCGGGAACCACGGCACCCGGCTCCCAGTTTGCGTACGCAGCCTCCCGCTAAGACCTACCAGACGGCACCACGTCTACACAGGCATCTGGTGATAATGGGTCATCTCTGCAACCCGTATTTGGTCCCCAACCCCGGCAAGGTTTGGAATTGAAGAGGAGCAGCTGCCAATTGCCTCCAGTGAACATATCTACCTTCTGGAGAGATTCACCAGCGGTTTTTGACACCGGTATAGCTAACACGCCAAAGGAAACTGCACAGAGACAGGGTGAATGGCTAAGAGTTTGGTCTTGGGCCCTGCTCGGGGAGATTATCAACTAATGATATAACTTAGTATATTAATATAGTACATTAATATATATATAGCAATGTGCAACTTTAAATTGCAGGGGTCCTCCCACACAACTGCTCTAAAGAATTAAATGGAAATAAGCTTGCTTGTTTTGTTGTTTTCAACTTTCAACCTTTTGAACAGCAGCATAATTCAGAGGGGATGGCGGTTTCTGCTCAGAGGACAGGAATAACTAACAGCTAACTCTCTGCAGGTCAGAGAGGGGAGGAAAGCCTTGGGAAGGTGCACAAACTCAGACCCAAAACCAGCACAGGTACCTGAAGCCACTGAAGGACTGGAGGACCGAGACTTGCATCAGACAGGTTTCTCCTCTTGAATGCAGCCTTTCTACAGGTTCCTAAAGGAAGAGCCACAGCCCATTTCCACACAAGGGTCAGCACCTCTTTCTCTTCTTTAAACAATTCTGTCTCAACCTTCTTCCTTTGGCTCAACCAAAGAGCAGCCTAAATTTGATCCAGACGACTAAGTCTGTTATAGAAAGGCTCATGGCCCATGCTATTTAGCAGCTAAAGTGAAATAACCAGCAAGCACTGCTTGGGTAAGATGTTATCTGGCTCGTAATGACATCCGTGCAAAGTTCGCACTTTGGAGAGCAGGTCAATTGCTTTCTAGGCTCTCTGAAGTCTTTTCTCCCTGCGTCTCATACAAGCCCAATGCTCTGCCAACTTGTCTGGTCCACAAGCACAGCCTCTGTCACTCTGCTCCCTGCTCACGCACTTCTGAAGTGTCTCTCTTTTTTCTTTTTTTTAAAGGGAAAGATTAGCAGGTGAGAGCAGGAATAGCGCTCATACTTAAATGCCGCCTTCCATATGAAGCTGCTGCTGTCTTTTCCCACGTCCTTGCCCTGGGTTTACTGGCCAGTTTTTTCTGAAGTTAAAATTCCATTTCAGGCTGAAAAGTGCTGAGGTTCAACCAGTCTCCTCCCAAGTCAAGGCTTCAAAACCAGTTCCTCTACCTTACATAATGCACACACACAAAAGGAAACCGTGAAAGACTCAATAAAAGTGGAACACTCCAAAACATTTCCGCATTGTCCATGACGGAGCATGGCCTCAGCATGACACATCAGAGTACCGTAGTCAAATGCTACCTTCTTACCTTCCATGTGCACCAAGGGAAACACTGCAGCTCCAAAAGTCACAAGCAAACTAGACACCCAAAGATGTGCTTGTCCCTTATTCCATACACCAGATTTTGTTAGGGTCTTAGCACCATCTACTGTAATACCTGGAGATAAAGTCAGTGGTCAGCAGCTCTCACTGCTGGGCAACTTAAAAATCCAGGATACAGCCCTAGTAAGCCATCAGTACAAATACTGACAATATTAAGTAAAAAAATAATACTCTGCTATGACTTGGTAGCAGAGTGTTTAAGTGAGCAGGAACAAGAAATATCACTTTAATGGTTCTCATGACTGCATGGCCGCTAACAGCTTGACAGTATCCATCAATTAAAATCTATTCCCAGCTGCCCTAGTGATGGCCACAGCAGACTGCAGCTATTTTTGGCACATGACAAATATGAAGTGGTTAAAAAAGATGCATCAAAAAGGCCCAAGATATTACCCATCCAATTATACTTCTAATGAAATCTTTGTGTCTTCCATTCCTCAACTTGCATACTTCATAAACAACTGGGATTCGGGCAAAATCATGCTCTGTGAAGTTGGCACACAGGTTCCACTCAATTTAGCACATCATAGCCTGCTCATGAGCAATGTCTTCAAATACCTGCAGCACTGCCTCAAAACATACACTTTGCAAACACACACTCCAATAAACTCCCAGTATGGCTATTTCTACCAGCCTCTTCAGCTGAAATTCAATCTGAGAGGCTGAAGGACAACTCTGACTGCCAGCTCAGAATATACAATAAAATTCCAGTTATCTGCAGTGGGAAATCTTTTATTGAGAGAAAAACAGGAAGACCTGGAAAACTCTACCAATTTCAAGTTTTTCACCCGTATCTGTTTTCACACTAATGGCATACAGACTATAGATGAAAATAATTGTTAGAGCTAAGCATTAACAATGAAAAATAACACTTTTGGAGATGCCTTACAGTAGCAGCAAGGAAGCTATAGTCTTTGAAGAGCCTGTGGGCAACTGAAGGAGAAAGGGGCATAAACAATTAATACGTCTATTACAGGGGGAACATATCTTGGAGGCCTGGCGTAGGTTCCTTCATCTGCTTTCCACACCGTAGTGAAAACGTGCAATGAAACTCTAACTGAAGCCTATGTTTTCTTTCAGTATTGGAGTAATTTAGGCTCACTGCAAGCCTCTGCGCACTTTTCATGTACTCAAAACTAATGTTAATGACATTGTAACAGATCTAGTAATATAATTTTTATCGGAATGCTACCTGTGTTGTCACTGCTAAGAGAAAGAAGAGTGAAGAATACCTTGTAAATTCTGTGGGAGAAAATTAGCTGGACTACCTTTCCTTCAATCCAGCTAAACGGATTCATCTGGATAGCTGACAAAGAGGCAGAGATTGCTTTCCCGGCCATCTCGATGTGGCGGCTTCAAAGGGGTTGAGTTTCAGAGTGAAAGAAAAGAGCCAGAAGTGTTAGATCTTTATCCAAAGCCTTCAGAAATCCACCTCCCTGTGCTTTGAACAGGGGCACAAACACACATCTGTCACCACAGCCATAGCGGCACTTGCACATGTTGGATCACAGATGCATTACACACTCTGGTCAGACTTCAAAGTCTGGATAAACAAACAAACCCCAAAGCCAAAATTACATGTACTCCCCCCCACTGTCCTAAAAACCCCAAACAAACAAACAACAAAAAAACCCCACCAAAAAAAAACCCCAAACAAAAAAACAGAACAAACCAATCAGAACACAAAAGCATAAAATATCAGTAAGACGACATTGATGCTACAGTTAATACTTCTGCTGAATACAGAAAAAGCCTATCTCTGTAGAAATTCCTTCTTTTACTTGTTAAATGGGAACAATGGCACTTCATCCTACCTCCCTCATTTAGCCTCTTCTCTCCTTACGCTAGCAATTTTCTTCTGTGTGTGTAGAAGACATACTCCAACAGCTCTCATATTACAGCAATAGCAGAGGAAGCACTAGAGTATTTCTGAATAGAAGATTTATTTAGTAGATGTTCTCTGCAGTAACGCTTCTACGTAATGCAGCCACGAGAAGTCACAGATACACTTACTGATACACTGGGTGTATCACACAGGTTGGGACTGAAAGCAAAACAAAACCCAGAAATGAAACTCTGCAATTCCTTCTAGACATTGCAGTGAGGAGTTAAGCCTTTGAAAGCACTTGTTTGGGGGTTGGGGGGTTGAGGTTTTTTTAGTATAGCAGATGCACCACTAAAAAGATTTGGCATCCCTCAGCATATTTAATAAGTTATTAGCCTTATTCACATTTCAGAGAGTTAAAGGAAATTAAAAGAACATAAGATTAAATAATTACAGCAAAACCCCACACCAACTACAGTGCAGTTTAGTGAGCCATTGGCTGCATCTGTGTCCCCAGAGGGTGATAAGTGAGTCACCCCAGTAAACTCCCCACAGCCGAACAGCAAAAAGCAGCCCTGAACCTGGGCAATTTTCAATCAGAGGGATGGCCTCTTCTCTCTTCCTTGCTTCCAGCAGCTCATGGCCACCCAAAAGGGGTTCTGAGAACAATCCACAGCAGCCTGAGTCAGGCAAGCCCAGCAGAGACCTCTCCCAAAACTCTGCTTAGTCAGGAACAGTTTAATTTGCTATTACTTCGAGACTTTGTAGGAAGGGCCCTATCACGAGTTCATTGAGATGTTACAACTTAAATGCTCTTACAAAAATCAGAAACTCAAGTGTGTTCTTTGCTCAACAACTGGCTGGCAAAGAACCTTTTTGTTTTAAAGAATCAATAACCGCTTTTGTTCACAGCTTGATTTTAATGTGACCGAAAAGCCACCAAGTTACGAAAAGCTAAAAAACTACCAGGACTGTGGTGAAGAGAGCAACAGCTTGCTGCTTTTAAGTCCATCTTGCAACAAAGCACAGATTGAGCATTACAGAGCACATACCCATCTGTACAGATTTGAGAGGCAGTACATCCTGCCACCCTTGTTAACTTTGATTTAGATCACAAATCACTGCAATAACAAACTCATTCTCTGCATGCCGGTACAGCACTTAGCACAGCGCAGCCCTGGTTTGCGGATGCTAGCTAGCACTGTTTTATGAGCTCCCCCATTTCCCCCTCCCTCCAACAAGGTCACGTATTTAGCATGGATGACGCCCATTGACCTTGCAGTTCTTGGCGAGAGAGCATCTTAATTCCAAATCTGAGTGAAGATAATGAAACAGGTCTTCAAAAGTGTGCCAATCCCACTGAACTACAAACCCATCTGTTTCTTATATTTGATACCAGTTACTAAAAAAAGCAGGTGCTAGGTTATCAGGAGTACAATTAGAGCAGCAGCTTGACAGACCCAATTTTGTCTCTCTCAGAGGTCATCATTTAGATTGATAAAATAAATATTTGCTTGTGCTCTTCCTAACCTCACATAAAACCACAGCAGGTATGTTCAATTGGGCAGAGAGATGAGACTTGCAATTCTCTAGGGGGTGATACTATGCATAAAATACCACAGAATATGAACATGCACAATATGGTTAAAATACTAATTTCTTTTCTACATGAAAAGTAAAAATTTCAGACTACTATTTAGGAGACCACAACCACCAGTTAAGATAATATTAAATGTGTAATAAATTGCTTGATTTGCTAAAGAATATTTTCCATCACTTCCACTGCAGGAAGTTTTATGCTTCCTAGAACAGCAACTAACCAAAAAGTACTCACAGAAGTTTAAGTAAATTATTAATAAATTAAATATATAAATACCTACTTGTGAATTTACGAGACACTGGAGAACTTACTCAACAGCAACTGCAAATTAAGCGTCAGCTGCAGAGTCACAGTGGTTGCTTGTAAGGTAGGACTTGACTGAGACAGGGATGGTAAAGCTGTCATCTAACAACCGCTTATTACTGTTGATTCTTTATTTGGATGACCCACCATATTGACTAGATCAGGAGGGTGAAGATATTCATTCCTCTTCCAGGCACATGCACATGAACACCACTAGCATTTGAGGATGCTATTACATGTGCATGAAGAGAAGAACACACAACCCGCTTTGTTTCAGCAATGCTTACATTTTAAAGGGGCAAAACCACACCCCAGGATGACCTCGTTCCTCGAGAAATCAATGAAGAGTTCACCGCTTGACTTAATCCTGATGCTGAATGAAATGCTGCCTTGCATCCAACACAGCTAAGACAAAAACAAACACATTAATCCTTCCTCGCTGCACTTGAGAGCAGCTTTATCAGATGGCAACAGCTCTGCGAGGGCTTGGCATGGGCTGAGCATCAGAACTCGACTACGCCACAGGTTTGTTGCAGGACCTTGGGCCCGTCTCTTCCCTCCAGTGACCAACACAAACACTCATTGTGTCGGGTATTACTCAATGTGCTTTCTCTGGAAGATGAAGAGGCCTGTAACACCTGAGCAGACATATTAAAGTTGCCAAGACAGCAGAATAAGAACTGTGCAAGGGCAAAACGTCCCTTTTAAGAAGTCTGTGTGGGTAACCTTCACACAACATGAAGTCTTCCAACTGCAGAAACTGTTGACTAATTGAAAGCACTGTCAGTGGGTTTTACTTTTTTTTTTTTTTTTTTTTTTTTAAACCTGCCTTCTGTGTGCTCTGCTGCTATAACAGTTTCTCTTCCTCTTCCAGATTCTCAGAGGAGATCAATCTGCATCTTTTCCGCTCGGTCTCCTCGACTGATGTGAATTGTGTCACCGGAGCAGATTGCTCCATGCTTGCCTATCATTCTGTATTTCCAAGTGTTTGATCAGATAAGAAATCCTGAAACACACGCTTCAGTCTGAAATTAAACAGACTATGACAGCATTCAGAGAAAGGCAGCAGACATTAAGAGTCCACTTTCTATTAAAAAAAAAAAAATCCACCATTACACAATAGTTAATGTGGGGCCAATACCATTTTATACCTTCATTAATGACCTGGTTGATGGGACAGAGCACAGACTCAGCAAGCCTGAAGACAACACAAAACTCAGGGACCTGCTGACATACCCGATGGGTGTATTGCCATCCTGGGAGGGGGGAACTCAGTAGGCTGACGAAACGCGCAGACAGAAATCTCGTGAAGTTCAAAGAGAAACGCAAAGTCCTGCCCCAGGGGAGGAGTAACTCCACACATCAGTACAGGCTGGGGGCTCATTGGCTGGAAAGCAGCTTTTCAGAGAACGACTTGAAGGTCCTGGTGGACGAGGCTGTGACACCTTGCAGCAAGCAGGCCAACAACATCCTAGGCTGCAGCCAGTCTATAATGTTGTGAAATCCCACCTGCTTTATGAGGACCCGAGCACCTCCCTTGCAGGAGTTCAATGTTAAAACTTGAGCCAAGGCATCTGAAGAACTGACATAGCAAGTGGCCTTACAAAGAAACCTTGCAGCTTTACTACTGAAAGCAGGAACGTATATTAACACGTTTATTAGCATTGCTACTTGTAAGTCAAAGCTTGGTGCAGAAATTCTAGCTACACAGAACTCAAACTTGCAAGGAAATTACCAGAATTATCCACAGTTTAGATGAACTTTCTACCCCTCAATCAATAAAGTGCCATTAACAACCTATTCCAAGCTCTACATTGTTTATAGCGTTAGAGGCTTGGTGCAGCCATGGTAGTAGAGCCTGCAGCCCATTAAAGATATTCTCACTTGATTGTATTGAACTTTAGTTCAATACGACTTTGCTGGGAAGAGTCTTACAAACCACTAACTCTGCAAAGGCTGACATCTTCTAACCTGCAAGCCAAAGGGAGTTTCAAAGCTTTGCCGAGGTCAGGTTCTGGTCTCAGATTTATTATGGCAGCCACGTACTGGGAAATATTTTCCATTACTGCTATTGCTACCTATAAACTGCTTAAGAAAAGGATCGCAGAAAAATATTTAAGGAAAGGAAGAAACACGGAATTCACAATTCCAAACATTTCACACTGGTTTATGTTTCAGTTAAGGAATCCTCAGAACTTCAGTGTAAATGTCAGGATACAGCCTCCAGTCCCTCTGAGACTTTTACATGCCCAGAGCAGTTGCAAGTTGTCTTAACAGAATGTTTAGAAGGAAAATTAAAAAAATCCAAATTTGAAATCTCCTGAACTTCATAGCAGCAAACACCTTGGAGTTAGTGGAGGTAAGCAAGCATCAAGTCTTTACCAAAGATTCATTGCAGTCTTTCAGAGATTTAGGAAGACGGATTCTTGATAATTTGGCATAAAAAGCAAAGCAGTTACTTTTTTGGCAACTTATTAAAATCAGAATTCGCACAAAGAAAGAGGAAAAGCGCCAAAAATAAAGCAAGCACTGGCATCCACAGCAAATGCAGAATCTATTACTTTGTCCCACTGGACTCAATTAGTTCAAATTTACAAAGAATGACACCAATAAAGATGTTAAACATTAACAAAACTTCCGTTAACTTGCTTCAAAATGAATTTTAATTGCAAGCTCCATTTTGTACATAATCCAGGGTTGCAAAATTTAATGAGTATTTTATTCTTCCCACAAAAATTCCAATATATTAATTTCATGCTGAAAATCTATAGTTCCTTAAGAGGTTTAAGAAAACAAAAAAAAATCAATGACAACATGCTCTTAACAATAGTCACTTGAGGTCCTCCTACTTTTGAGAGTTTCTTGTTGGGGGGGCAGTGGGGACAGGCAGACAGATGTCGAGCAGCAATATACAGACTCTCCTGCTTAAACATTTTCTGTTTTTATTTTTAGAGAAACTGTGACAATGCAGATGCTTATGAGCTTTTTCTTTTTTAAACTGGAGATGAAGCTCAAACCAGAGCATGCATTATCTGAGTTCAGAAAGACCAAAAGACTTTTACTGCAAGCTTTCCTCTGCCTGCAATGATTGCACACACATCAAGCAAAGCGGACAGAGCTGCCCAAGCTTTTCATACTGGATGCTCTTACAATCAGGAACCACTTCCCACAGTACACCTAATACAGCCCATTAACTACAACAAGAAATCAGTCAGCCTTTTAAAATCCCTGCGTTTGGGTTGGAATAAGAGGCCCGTGCACTTCTAGCACCACTTAAAAGCAGTAAGATGTAAAACCCATGGATGCCTCATCGGACATGTTAGAGCACCAACATCTGGGTTTGCACCAGGACATCAGCTCTGTAAGCAGCAGCAGCACCACTTGGCTAGCGCGGGTGCCCACCGGGCCCCAGCACCTGGGGTGCAGTGTGCCTGCAGCACAAAAAGCGCAGGGAGCAAAGGCAGAGGGAGGTCTAACAGTCCCCAAGCAGCAGAAGGAAAGCAGAAGGAACAGAGGAGCAGAGCACTGTGATCCTGAGCATCACCCTGTGCCACCTCCCTGTCCCTTCCAGCCTGGGAGATCCTCTCTGATGCAGCAGCCCAAAGTTATCCGGTGAAGGGAGGCAGGCTTGAACCAAGTGTTTGGTCAACCTGTCCCCCCTTCTACCATTACGGTGGGTCCTCAGCCACTCACACAAAGTAGGTTTTCAATATCCAGGCACCCAGTCACCCAACACTGCACAGGCTGGCTTTGAAACTTCTTTCAGGATTTGCCTTTAGTTTTCCCTTCCTTTTGACTTTCTTCCAGGCTCCAGAAATTCCAGTGTGGCTTTATAAAAACCAAAGGATATTTGTTAAGTCATATAAAGCATCTGTGACTGGGCAAAAAATATCCTCTCCAAGCACTCCCCTGCCCATCAGGCCGTTTCGAGCACAGGGCACCGCTCCAGGATCGATGGTGTTAATTTATTCTGTTATATTACAGAACGAACAACCTTATTTCAAAATTCCGTCATGCCAGCTTCCAGCCTGAAGCGCTTTTATTTTTCCCTTTTAAGAACAGCTGACTTATCAAAAACAGGTTTTTCTAACAGAAAACCACAAGCTAAGCCACATTATTATAATTGAAGCAATTAATTACTTTTATGCCTTTCTTTTTAAGGGAGATCTTTAATGCAGGTAATTCTGACTAAAAGAACTAATTTGAACTGCTCCATCATTTAAAAGATGATTATAAAAATTAATTTAGAAAGTGCAGAATGAAGACAAGGGGATAAAAGAAAGCATGCAGAGATGGGTATTTCCCCCGTGCTCCAACTGGGAAGTATCAAACCAACATGCCTATTTTAAAATCGTAGAGAAGGCTGATCAAGTTTTCAGGTCACTGGTAAAAAAGCAACTCTTAACAGTTTACTGACATGTAGCAAATCAGTGGGTCACCGTAGTGGCAGGGAAGCAGCTACTCACCTTTTGCCTTTTTGGACTTCTACAAGGCAGGAATCGCCCTTTACACAAAACCACACCAGTAGAGCATCCTAACGCCTCTAGTTTTCCAGAGTCTTGGAAAATTCCAGCTTACTGTGGCCAGGAAGACATTCATTAGACATTAGCCATTGACAACATTTTGTCTATTACTAATCCTCTGATATTTACTGATGCCCTGACATCTTCCTGATCTCTGCTATAAATCCAGCCACAAGAAAGGTCCCTGTGAAGAAGAATCAAAACATCCATATTGTAAAACAGTCAAGACTGTCAAAACCAAACTCAGCATGAGCTAAAGAGATCATGACCTGCCATGACAAAACAAAAAGCCAACAAGAAGCAGCAGCAAAATATAGTAGCCACATGAATCCAAACCTATGACTTCCCTCCCCCATCTGGGCTTTGGGAAGGCCAATTAGATCTCTGTGTACAAGATATCAGAGACATTAAGAGGCAAGATATTTAAATTGTCTGCATTTAATCACTGCTACTACTAGATGTGCCGTCCATGCTTGAGTCAAGCAGCATGTGAGACAAAACTGTACCTGTGCCAAGACCCGTCAGTGGCAGCACCTCCCACTGCAGAACAAAAAAACGCTGGATTTTGAAGCACAGAGAAACACAGATACCAAGGTGCAAGAAAACTTGTAGAATTCATTGTTTTACTCCTACATCCCACCACAGAAATCATTCACGTTTCTGTCTGGCAGCCCATTCTTGTTCCCTGAGCTCAGAACCAGGTTTTGGACTAACTTCTTAAAGAAACAACAAGCCCTGGAAAGGAACATCTCACATTGAGGATGCACAGTTCAGGGTTCCACCACCTAATATTTCAGACAGTGCTTTACTAGGTGATACTGTATTAACCAATTCTGAACTGCTATTAGGCCTTTCACTTTAACACGTCTTTTGCAACACCCTCTCCATTTATGAATTCAGGAGCCTCCCTGGGAATAGCTCACTTCCAGAAGCATCACAGGGGTCTGGAACGGAAAACAGTCTCTGTGCTCTTCTGCTTATCCCATTACTGCTCCTTGCCAAGGTCATCTTTATTTTTTAAAGCAGCAGCAGGTCAGGCCTGCAGTAAGCAAAACACAGGAACAGAAGTCAATTTTTTCACTTTAGCTGAAAGGTTGTTACTCAAGGACAAAAGGCCTCCACCAGGACTGTACTACAGCTATCAAATTGCAGAAGTTTGGCTAGCTGAATATATATGTTTTTGTACTCCATCGTATTTGTCAGGATACATGTCACAGATATATAGATATGTCAATATATATCTTAAATACAATGGACTAGCTCTGAAAACACACTTTCTAATTCTTAACCCGAATAGTTCTTCCATTTCTATGGCTACGGCGAGGGCTGTGGTAACACTTTATTTAATCTGTTCTGTTGAGAGGAACTGTAACAAAACACATTAGTGTTTCTCTAATCTCTGAAACACTGAAATTTTCCTCCCTTGTCTCCATGTCTACACTCCATCTCAGAGCCTCTGTCTCTAAGAATACCCGGGGAAGGGTGGTGGAGCTGTTCAAGCGTGAAGATCGGACCAGAAGCTTCTACTAAAATAAAGCTCCTTGCTGTATCTCTGTACAAACTGAGAGCACATCTGCATAGATTGAAGGAGTGCAGCTAATACCAGCCTCAGAAGAACCTCAAAACCTGTATCAATCAACAGTAACATATTTAAGCTTTGTGCTATCCAAATATTCTGTCATCCTAGATGAAACAGGGAATAGGTCCTGTACCTAAACCCCCAAAAGGGAGACAAGATGCTGTTGAGTCAGGTCTAAATTAACAGAGAAAATCTCCAACTTCAGTAGCTTACCTTAGAAACAAAAAGCAAGGGAAGGAAAAACAGAAGTAAAATGATCTTCTGACAAGCTCACAACATGTTATTGCCAAGTTCAGTTCTCCTGAGTCACGATCTGATGTATTATCTCATAAACCTGTTATTACGTTGATATCACCAGTTCACAAACCCAAATCTCAGCTGCAATCTAAACAGGAAGAGGCTGGACTAAAGGGCTTGAACACACAAGAGACAAAGGCGTGGTGATAAGCTGCTTGCCCACCGTGACACTAAAACGAAAACAAATCCAATGCACGAGAACATCTTTCCTCCCTACCTAAAATTTGGTTTGCTACCAGCTTGCTACGTAGCAAGATATTGATCCAACCCCTGTTTATACAGGCGAGACTGACTTCAGAGAGCCTGCCACCAAGAGCATTCAGAGGCCTCTTACACTTCTCTTCTGCAATTGTTCATGACTGGAAGGTGCTGATCTGACACCTCCATCTTGCTAGAGGGCTACACTTGGTCTAAAAAGCAGAAAACAACACACACGTACTTTACCACATTACCCTTAGCAGCCAGCAAACATCTCCTAAAAGTAGGCTTTCTATAGATATTTCTTCCCTGTATTTCATGCACTTTAAATATTTCTAGAAAGAAGTAGAAAGATCAGATTGGAGAGATATGCATGATCTGAGAATTGTAAAAAAATAAATGACACCTTCACAGCTTGAGCTTATGCAAACCATAATAAATGCAATTCTTCCCCAACTTTAATGAATTAGCATATAATGCAAATTAGAAGGGAATTGTAGTTTAATTGCAGTACATGCAATATGCTAGCATCAGACATCCAAAAAAATAATTTTAAACAGGAGAGACTAATTCAGCACCAAACTGAATCCATCAGTTGTGACTTCTACCTACAGCATGTGAAGGAGAGCTGCAGACATTGAACACAGGTGAACAAGCACATGCTTTCGTACGGGAAGCAGCTGCAGTGAACCCAAGGAAGAAAACCCAGCAGGCAAAGATCATGTAAAAATATATTTTATAAAACAGGTGACATCTGAAAACAAAGTACTTACATTCTTTAACACAACTTGTAGATATAAGAAAGCAGCCATGAATGGGTCCACAAAGACACCCCAGAAGAAAGAAGTCTTTGAAAGTACTGAAACAGCTGCAGAGATGTCTCCACTCTCTCACTTTGAAGTTGTAGATAAGGGTGAGCAGTGTAAAACATGACTATTACCAGCTCTGGCAGACAGATTTTGACACACAAACACAACTCCCTCAACACAGCAAATACCTCTGCAAAGGGAGACCCCTCTGCATATGCACATCCTCAGCTAGCTTAAACAATGGTGGAGCCTCGCACAGAAAATGACATGAATTGGTTTCTGAGCAAGAAGAAACGCAATGGGAAGGTAGAGACATCTCCTGGAAGCCCCTTGAAGTGAAGTCAGTTGATCTTTCCCACCAACATTTGACCAAATCCTTGCTTAAACTGGGAAAGCTCAGTGTCCCGCTGTAACAGCAGGAGAAGACACATGGTGTTTTACAAGAGGTCCCCAGATGTGTAACTTCTTACAACCTGTGACACCATTTGCACTTACGGAAAGTCTCCTTCCCCTGCCAAATAAAGATATTATTCACCATTTTACAATCTATATGGTCAGTTATATTTTGGGTCACATCCAGAGGGTACTCTTGAGATTACCAGTGTTTTTTCAGCCAGTTGTGTTATACTAATTTGCAGGAGGTCTGTCTTTCAAAAACACTCTTTAGCTTGCAAGTATTGAGTGTTCTTGCAAACAAGCCTGTCTGTTTTTTCTTCCAACATCTGTTTACGTCCAGGACAGAAATCGCTAAATATTATTTTTTTTCATTTAGTAACCTTCAGGGATTTCCCCCCCCACACACTAAAGGCCTTCCTGCACCTCATCCCTTGAGGTGCAGTCCACACAACAGCAGCCTTCGCATAGGGTTCTCTCTGCCTTGGAGGTGACCAAACAACAAAGAAGGACAAACTGGGATAAAAAGGACAATTAAAACATGATCAGGGTAATTTTCAGCCTAAAAGTATCTTCTTCCTTGGCTTAAAAAGCCAGCCTGAATATTCATGAAATGCTCTCTACTATCTAGCAAACAGAATTAATCATATTAATGCATGGAAAAATAAGATTAGCCAGAAAGTGGTATACAAAATCTAATCATGTTTTATTGAATGAAACATGAGTGGGAGAGGTCATGAGGCCCATTCATTGTAATTTGTCACAAAAGTCTCTCCCTCTGCCACACTCCTGGCAGAAGAGCAGTTCAGACTTTCGGAAGCACTGAGCACACACCTCCCTAAAGAAGGATGGGCAGCCAGCAGCAAGGAAAAGCAAGTTCTGCTGCCTCTGTGTTTGGCCACGCTGAGACTTCAGGAAGGAGTTGCGTGTATTGTCAACTAAGTCCTTAGCTGATGAGAGCTAAAATAGTCTGCACATCATTATTTTCAGCTGGGGTACAGCTGAACTCTTCCCTTCCCTACCAGAAATATATGCTAAACTACAGAACATCTTTAAATACCATCTTCCCCTGATCAGCCCTTTCTTCCAGAATTTCCCAGCTATTTCTGCAGTGCAACAGGCCAAGGAGCTCTAGGACAATCTGCATTACTACTCTACAGAAACTACTTTGTACAAAGCATTATCAATCCCCTTCAACTTCAAAACAGCCATCAAGATGCTCAGGAATCATTTGCATTCACTAGGGAAGCAATCAGCTCTACCTCTCAGCTACCACCAGGAACTGAGGGCTCCCAATACTGTACCAGCTGTCTCCCATCCGGGAGAAATCAGCTCACTGACCTACAAATTCCTGTTCTTCATATTGCAGATCCATATTAAGATAAGGCCTGAAGTGCAGTACAGCAAGCTACAAAGGCTGGTACATCCCAGAGAGCTGACATGCACACACACCAGAGGCAGCAAGGGACCCACCACCACTGCACCGTCAGCGAGGAGAGTTGCAGGCATTTCAGAAGTTGGCTGCCTCAGCAGGGATGGTCTGGTTTCTGACAAACTCAAAAATGTTATCTCCAGAGAACACACCTTCTAAGAGAAGTGGGGGTTTTGCAAGAAGACTATTTCCCAATAAGACAATGTTTTACAGCTTTAAAGCCTTTGTAGAATTTGTTTCTAATTAAAAGCACTATAAATGCTTTAGAAGAAAAATAAAACTAAACTGTATCAGTCAAATAAGGAGGTCTATTTTCCAGATCCCAATAAAGATGTAACTGAAATTTAAATATGGATTTCAAAAGCCACCTCACACATGTTTTTTATTCATTCGCTGCCTTATGGAAAACATTACCATGGAAGAAAAACATCTGAATATTACAGATAAAGTATCCATTAGTTAACTAGCTCTTACAATAAGGAAGCTTAATTCATTGCACAGGAAAAAAACCTCACAGTTGCATTATCTAGGCTTTAACTAGCAATGCAATAAGTTGTTTCAAGACACACCATAAACTTCAAGTCTTCAGCCTCACACATGGACCAGGGCAGGATAATGCTTGTCAACTTTCAAATAAAAGCAATTACTTGGGGGGGGGGGGGGGGGGGGGAATCATCAAAAAGGAAGTGTCAAGTTGAGATGAAAATAATTCTAAAGCAGCCATCAGGCAATCTGTGTTACAGAATCCCTGCAAAGAACGGCAGTTGCTGGGGAGCACGGGGGGAAAGCACAGTGGAGAGGGCCCGTTCTCAGCTCCCACGCGTGCTGGGCAGTTGTTTTTTGTAATGCAAAGTCTGCAAGATCCCTGCAAGCACCCTCCCACTAACCTGCACTGGTAGCAGCAGCATCAGTATAACCAGCAGCAACATCAGATGCAGACCCACAGCTCCTGAGCTGCAATACGGTGGCAAGAATGCACTTTAGTAAGTGACAATACACTAAAGCCTGATTCACAAGCCCTTTGGAGCCAAAGTCTTTCCATTGACTTCACCAGACATCGACTGAGGTCCGAGATGAAAATACAATGCTAAAAGCTCTGAGACAGCTATCTAAGGATCAGAAGCTGCTTTGATATAAAGGAAATAGGTTGGTTCATTAGAAGCACATAGAGAGAACAGTTTTTCACCAACCAACGTTACCATCATCTGAAACTGTGACCTTCCAGAACACAGGTACTCTAATCTTTTACAGATAGAGCACAAGATGTGCAAATAAATTAGCCTGGCCAGTGGTACGAAATAACTGGCCTCAAGAAGGAAGCACAAAGCACTTCTCGCATAGGAGAACTTTAATGAGTATTAGAAACCACTTAGATAGGCAAGGGTGGTGGGGAGGGAAAGGTCAACTGCAGATAATGACAAGGAAAGAAATAAAGTCAGCAACAGTTAAGAGTAGCTGCTGAAACATAGGTGATTGCTCCAACCATTCTTCCCCCTAACTCAGCTCTCTGCAAAAACACAGCAACAAGAGAGAACTTCCAAAATGCTTTTCCAGAAAGGGCTGACATCTGAAAGGGGTCTCCTGGCTCAAGTCCAGAAAGAAAGATGTTAGAAAACTAAGCAGAGGAACCTTAAATTCAAAGGTCCTCAGTTCTCCTCCCAGGCTCACCCCAGCACGTGGTCCCTTTTGTTTTTACCCATTGCTCAACATCTGTACCACAGTGCCTCTGCAGCAGAGCAAGATGCCTGTGTTGCCCTCACACAAGGCAGTTATGCTAGAAAAGTAATGCAAAATAATACACATGAACATGTTAAGGCATGCTCCCTTGCTTCTAGGAAATTAAGAGACAAAGGTAAAGCCAAATTCTACTCAAATTAAGTGCAAAAACAGTCCTGAGGAGAAGGAAAGCATTTGTGCAAGACGAGCAAAATATGGCTCCAAGGCTGAAAAGGCAAAATGAAGAGGAGGAACTGGATTCAGACAGGAATAAACTCCAGCCATTTGGCAGTTCCTCACTTAAAGCCCTGCTTCTCCCACTGCATTCACTTAGAATGGGATTATTAACAGCAAATCAAGGAAATGTTTCCCAAGGAAATGACAAGGGAAGACTCAAAGAGTGGGAGGGCAGCAGAGGGGCAACATGACAGATGATGCAACCCCCCTGAAGTTAGACTTGTATTCCATAAAGTAGAATAATTAAGTCAGGAGGAGGATCATAGGGAAGAAAGATACCACAGACCAAGACTCTGCATTAATACGGCAATTCAGTATGTGCTCGTGTCCTCCTGGAACAAAATACACAACCGAGGCAACTGAGGAGAAAGCAGTTTTTAAAGGACCATGAAACATGAAAAAAATAAAAGGGAGTGGGTGGCATCTGGAAATTGTCAGCTTCATTTCTTTCTTTCAAAGATAAACATTTGAATTTTCAAAAATGTAGCCACACTCAATAAAAGTCGCAATAAGAAATAAAGAAACGTAATTAAGTTCAAGAGGAAATGCACCATAGTGGATTGTAATTCAGAAGGATAGGCACAGCCTGGATTGCTTAGAGGAAAAAGATAAGCAACAACAACAGTTTCCATTCCCAAGCTATGGTGGGATTTCTATAGGTTGGGCTAAGCAGGCTCAACATTTTGATAGAAAAACAAGGGCCCAGCAGCAAGTGAAGGAAGTAATTCAAAAGCAAATCATATTCCCAGGTCAACATGCAACTTCTCAGCATGATACCATAAGGTGCTTTACCAGGTAACATATAGTTTCAGCCAAGCTGAAGCAAGAAGATTAAGTGAAGTAAGTTTATGGACAGCAAGGGGGAAGAGGGTTAATTGCTGCACTAGAACCTAATACAAGGCTAAAGAACAACCTGAAAAGGTTCTGACCCTTCACATACTGTACTATTTTTTGATCCAAAAATCACCACACTACGATGTAGCAGCAACAGGAGCACCTTTCCTAACTAAAATCACAGTCCCTCCTACCAATTTGGATTCTCATCACCCTATACAGTTGCAAAATGCAACATAGCTACAAAAGATTTTAAAAGCCTCATTATTGAAGAAGTCATCTACATCTCAAAGTAAATTTCCCACCTGAAAATTAGAAACATCTACTGAACCTTCAAAACATGCCAGTCTGTCATAGTCAGACAAATGAGATACTTGTTAGTTTTGTCATGGAACTAATTCATTTGGCAGGAGCAGAGGTTTCTAAATAGTTTCATTGGTGGAACAAATAGCCGTGGAGCACCAAACATTGTTCTGGAGGGAAGGCTATCACTAGCTGCTTACCCGTTCAGCAGACAGGCTGAAGCTTACAGTGTCTCCTCTTTACTTCCTCCTACTTTCCAACTCAATAGCATAAAAGAAACTTTATATGGCAAACAGACTGTCTTCCCAGATTTCCACAACTTTGGAAATCCCTGCTCTAGAGGAACTCTGTTGCATGTGGCTCTGCATAGCCCGAGAAGAAGGCTTCTATCTTTTACCCATCTTGCCTGCTTCAGCTATATTGGAATGACTGCCAAAACCTTCTTTGCTAAATATCTACATTATACCCAGCAAAACATACACCCGATCTTAGTCAATTCCTGTAAACACACATACATAAATTGGATTATTAGTCATTTCCTACACCACCACCTTCTCTGGCAATAGCAGCATAATGCTTTAATAATCACAATACAAGTCGTTATCCCTAATATTAGATACAGGTCCCAGACCAGCTACGTGAGCTCTAAACAGATGATAGGAAGAAGTGCAAGAGACATCCACATTTTCATTGTTTGCATATACTTAAACTGCAGCAAATACGCACCAACATCGGAAATCCAGACCTCTTCCGCCACAGGCAAAGCAAAAACTTACCCTCTATGAAAGCGTGCTCAGAGTGCAGCCAAGCAATTGCTGCACAGCACATCCCTACTTTCTCTAAACCTTCAGGGGACAGATCAATGCTGGAGGTGTGACAAAAGGGTACAGCCACCGGTACTGAGCTGCAGTACCCAGGCTCCTACCAACCCCGCAGGAGTTCCCATCCTGCCACCTCAGACATCCCCCAAGCAACTTCTCTAAGGACTCACAGAAGAACATGCAGGAGATCAAAGACAGTACTTTAAAGCAAAACCTACCCAAAGCTTCAGAGCCATCACTGAGCTATTAAAGGGAAGACAAGGCTGGGACACAGAGCAGGTTCAGCGCCATCCAGGACCAGCCTGGAGACTTCCTTATCATCAGACACCGTCTTGGGATGTTTTAGGTGCTCAGCTTGAAACGCCCTGGTATTTTCAGAGAAGCCGAGCACCCACAGGGATGCTCGCCACTGAAGAAAGCTTTACAGCAGGTACCACGGAACAGCTGTAATCAGCAGATATTCCTGAGAAGTGCTAGCCAAGGGATTTAGTCAGCTCTGAGCAGATACTGACACAAAGCACATGACCGACAGAGCTCAGTTCCCTTAAGGACCAGAGCCCAAGCTGCTTTGAGGGATTTTCTTCTTCTGCATGTATTTACAGAGAAAAATTTCATTAATCCTTTCAGATCCCTCAGCTAGTACAAAATGAGGGGGAAGAGAACCCCAAGTCTTGAAGACAAAAAAAAAAGTCAGGGAATAATGACATAACAGAACATACATACTCCATATCCCTCTCCGTGTCCAGTGCATCCCTGCCCTAGTAGAGAAGGGCCATGATTAGGATGGCCACTCCAGCTAACCTCAAAGGAGAACAGGGCAGCTACTGCCATCCTTCCAATTTTTCTTTCTAGCCTAGAGACCCCCCACATTGTCCTTTCTAATCTGACGGGCTCTTTTTCACACTGCTACTTTTTTCCCCTCCTCTTCTCTGCTCAGCAGAATTTTATTTCTCACCTGTCAAGGAAATCTAGTCCCAAGGTCCCATGACAGAAACGGCAATAGCAGTTAAAAGAGCTGTAAATGTGTTTTTTTATTAATATGTCTCAAATAGCTACTCAACCTCTATTGCTCTGCTTGACATATGGATGCTCAGACCTGCAACGCCCTTTCCCTTTCAAGACTTATTGCAGGATTCACATCCGACAGGTCGGGCACCAAATGAAACTCGTAACGGGATTCTCTGGGGAGCAGTTGCGTGCGCCGAGATCAACGTGCAACGCAGCGGATGCAGCCGTGGCGACCGCGGAAGGCAAGAGGTTAAGGGAACCTGGCTCATTAAAAAACAACAAAGCATCTATTTTTAAAGAGGAGAGGGTAAATGACAACGCAGGAGATTTTAACTAAGTGCAGGCCAAGTCAAGTTTAATGTGCTGAGTGGTGGTCTCGTAAATACTACCATTGTATAATATTCCATAGCTTGAAAATACATATGAATTATACTCCAGATGAAATTTAATTTTGTTTATTTGTGTACATCTCTGGACCAGATTAAAACTATTTATAATGCTTCGGAAATGAAATATTTAGCTGCAATATACTTCAATAGAATAGTTTATTTGGCTGCAAGTCTATCTGCCATATTACCAATAATTAAAACTAGGTTTTCATAGACAGAGGGGGAAAAGGTTTTTAGCTATATTTTCAAGCTGAATCATATCAACATGTTTAAAGAGGAGATATGAGCTCCAGTGTTTTTCCCCCATGGGCAAAAATTATTAAAAAATGGGAAAAATGAGTCATCTGAATTTAATTATCAGGCTCTGAGTTGTGAAGGCCAGCTTTGAAAAATGAAATTCAAAATAAGACTCTTTGTAATTCTGCTTATGAGACTGAAAAGTTTACTTCTCAAGAATACTAAATGAGATCTCCTTGAATTGACTGGCGTGTTTATCTTGCCTGTGTGTATTTCATGGCCCTATAGAAGTGCAGGATGAACCTCAAAAAGCAGGAACAGCTTCTTCCATGAGCCCTGGATGAAATTCATGTTTGTGTGATCTGTGTTTCACTCATTAACACAGTGCATCTCGCCTGGGCTGCTCTACCAGCTGATTCAAACAAGAGTCCACCGCTGTTACAGCTCGCAGAGTTCATCCAACTCCCAGTGAAAATACATTTGGAGGAAAGGCATCATTAAAGATGCAGCACATGGGCTCTTGGCGGGGAAGGGGGAAGAAGGAAAGTAAATACATCATTATTCCCTCTGACAAGGCCCCAAAACTGACATCTGTAAAACATACTACCTTTAAAAGAGCTACTAAATCTCCTTTTTAAAAGAGTGCGTGCACACGTACATGTACTACTAAAAGTCAAAGGGCTTAATTTTCTAAGACACATTTGCCATTTTTAAATTTCTACCATGCTGTATTTATGGGTAGTTTATTAATTTTTTTCCAGCAGGTTCCCTCTGACAGGCATTGTTTTATTTTTGATATGACAAGACACAGTGCTGCACTGGCAACACCTCCAGGCTGAATAATGTTTCTTAACTAGCTACATTCATCTTTACCACATACCACATATGACTGATCCTCACTGCAGTACATAACAGCTAAAAACTAACAGTGCCCGAAAATATTAATGCATGCTAATAAAACCAGGTTTTTTTTCATGAAACTGCAACATCTAATTTTGAAAGGGGTCCTGGGAACAGTAAACAATTGGTACACAGTAAATGGCAACTTCTCTCACATCAACACATCCTAAACAGTCAAATCCTATTCCCCCATAATTGCCAGGCAAGTATAAATTACTGAAATGAATGTTATTTGTGGCTGCGACAGAATCCTCATAAATAATCGTAATTTAACTTCCTGCTGATAATCCCAGTCAATGCCTAATTATTTCAAATGCTTAATTCTTCCCCTTCCAGAGGGATGTCGGGTTTAAGACTACTCCCTTGCATTTGCTGCTAGTTAGGACTTTCAACTGTTTGCTCAGTGCAATCACAGTGCAGAAGATCACGGTGTCTAGATCAACTAGAGAGAGCTGTCCTCTGCTATAAAAGCAACATAAGCAATATGTCAAATTCCTTCTGTAAGCCCTCACTTCAGACTTCATAGCACTGATCATCTGGGTAGCTCATATATAAAAAAAAAAAAATCAGTGTGGCATTTATTATACATAAAAGCATTTCTGAAAGCATTGCTCAAACAAACAATGGGATGAGAGGGGTATTGAAATTCTATACACAGCCTTCTGTCCAAAGGACAAACTGATCTGTAGAAACATTTGCCAAAAGTTCATTAAGTCAACTTGTCAGTAACGTGTTTAGCAATAATCAGAAAACAATTTTGCAAAAACAAGGTTTGAGCACGACAATGTCTGAGCGGGGTTTCTTGGGGTTTGAAGTGTTGGGTGTTGTTTTGGTTTTAAATTCTTTATTTCTTCTAACCAGCTACACTAAGAAATCTTATGGCAGAGAACATAATTTAAAATAGACAACAGTCACTACAAAGTTTACCGAGCAAATAAAAAGCATCTCAGGGAGTTTCATTAGAAGGTAGCAGCTACAGCCTGTGACTGGGAATAACCGGGAACTACCCTTATTCAGGCACAAACTGTTCACTCTGAACATCCTATGAAGTTTGGATCTCTGCACACAAAATGTCAGCAGGTACTACATGACTGTACAGACCACAACAAAGTATGGCCAGTAGTAACTTACCAGAGCGAAGATCCCTCTGTTCCAGCAACTTCTAAAACATCATATCCATCTTCCAGTTGAAAATCCATGAAAACCAGAGCAATAGTGTCTCCAGGTTCAGCGAGAATAGTCCACGTGCAGTCTGCATTATTGCCATACTCCAAAGGAAAATGAGGGCTTGAGATTATTCCGCTCTGTCCCCGCAAAGTCCCTCCACAAGCATCATCAGCTGGAAACAGAATGCAAGTTATCAGATTTTACTGAAATGCACAAAGCAGTACATCAAAAAAGAGTAAGCCCAAATTCAAATCAAAGCTTTAAAAGCCCCACTGCTTTTGTCAGGGTGTGTTTTACTACACCCTATTAAGGGACAAAGATGTCGAGGGACGCAAAATCCTATTAGGTCAGCCAGTGTCTCCTGGCAAGTGCCAGCTTATTCCCCACCATACACTTACTAGTGATTTCTTTAGTCTAATTTTCAACACCCCAAGTGACAGAGCTTCTACCACTTCCCTGGGAAGGCAGTTCTCGGCATAACACATCTCGCTGTCAGGACACCATTTCCTCATGTTGTTGCCTGCGTTTTCTGTTCCATCCCTTACTCCTGATTAGGATCCTCTGAGATGTTTTCTGCAACTTTCCTCCCACCTGCATAGCCAGCCAAGCTGGAGGAAAATCACCAGGAATTCAGTGACTGAGAAGCAGGGAGAGAGGTTGGTTTCCAACTCACATAAATCTCAGCACCTTCATCAGCAACAGAAACCCACCAAGGGTTGGGACAACAGGACTTACGAGTACAAACACGGTATTTAATAGAAATCTAATAGAAAAGGAGTGGATTATCCCACATACCTGCCTTACGCGTCTGTCTTTGCTCCAATTTCTTACGGAAATGTATATTGTTACCAAAATCACAGTGGTAAAAACTTAACGACTCAAAAATCTAGCAGTGACATTTCCTCATCATATACTGGATCTCCTGGTTGCTGCAGGTTTTTTCATTTTTACAACCTGAATTTTATCACCAGGAGCTATTAAAGCAATTAAAGGAGGAGAATCTAAAGAAAACATGGGCAGGAAGGTAAAGGAAGACAAGAATTAATTTGACTAGTGCCAGGGCAGCTCACTGCTCTCGTACACGCAGCATCAGCTCAGCATTATTTGGAATGTTGCTAAGAAAAGCCTGTTAACTTTACAACATGTAGTACAGAGCAGCATTTCAGATGCTTTAGTCAAGGAGCTTAGGGCCTCACATTATAAACACTTATTTTCATTACGAACTATTAAAAAACCCCACCATCTTCCAAACTGAAATTTAACACAGGTGAGAACATTTCTTAAGCACAATGGGTCATCAGCACCTAAGGAAAGGGCAGGACAATTCTGCAGGGCTGCTCAGGAGGATCCCTCAGCTTTTAGACTTTTTCAGGAATTAGTGTCTTGTGCTATCAGCAGAGCTGCAATTTGCAGCCTCTAACTCATGAAACTTGAAAGACAAAGTAAGACAAACATACATGCCAACTTTTCTTTCTCATGGCCATCTGCTACCCCAGTGCAGCCAGCCACCTGAACAAGCAGAAGGCACAGGCAGACACATGCTTCCCAGTGACTGATGGCAAGCGATTGAGATAGAACACCCCAGGCTAAAACATATTGTTTGTACTGCATTAAACACACTACACAGGTTGCACTGACGCCTCTAAGCCCCAGTGGAGATCATGGCCCTTTGCAACTGCTTCTGTGCTCAGACTGGGATGGCGCATCGCTGATTACTGCAGAGCCCACGGCAAGCAGGAAAGGCAGAAAAAAATATGATAAAAAACCAGACATGCAGACAGACATGCAACTACTTCTGGGCCATTCTAGCAGCCAAAGCCAGGACTGAAAGAGGCCACTGAAATCCCAACTCGATGCTCTATTCCCTGGTATTTAACAACAGTCAAAGTTATCTATTTGCTGCAATCCTATTGTCAGTGAATTAAAAGTTATTCACAGACGCTGAAGTGCAGTTAGACTTATCAATAAATTTAGGCTGAAAGATCTCGCGTCTAGTCCAAGCACCAGAAAATCCTTCAAACTTCAATACGTCATATACAAGATCCACAGTGGGACCTCCAAAGAAGGTCCACGCAAAAAATAAAAGGGCTACTTCCAAACCCCTCCCTCTGACAGACAGAATAAAAATGCTTTTTAGAGGATAAATGGGTTCTAGCCAAAAAGCATAACAGTTTACTGGTATGTTCAAATTTAATTTCTCATGAATAAGTGCCCCTGCAGATGCTAGAAAAAAATAGATGCAAAAAAGATTCTTCACCAGTGAACTCCCAGACCGCATGCCTAGCAGCAAGACGGAGCAGGAGCAAGGTCATTAGCTGCTTCAGCAATGCACAGGGATCTGAAAAGGTAATTTATTCTTAAGATAGCTGCCCCTCTGGAGGTAAGTGTATCTCCTACATAACATGTTAAACATTATTGTTGCCTGGCTGCTATTGGCTCTAGGCAACTATTCAAAGTATCTTTGCAAATAAGGTCCTGCACCACTACCACGAGACATCTGCAAGCAATCCAGCCTCTGTATGCAAACACCATGTTCAAGGGCATAGGTGCTGCTCTTGGCCAAACACTTGCTTCTCACTATGGTCATACATTCACGCAGCTCAGGTGTACACAGAACCCTTACACACACCCAAGAGCAAATGCAACGGGGGCTTGGAAGAAGCAACTCCTATCAGCAAGTTCTCAGCCACGTTTACTGCTGGGGACTGGGAAGTCTGAGACTGGATCTGGTACATTAAAGTTGTTCTTGTACTAGAAGGAATACAGGAGGGGACAGAGAATATGCTAAAGAATTTTGACTTAATGCTGTATTAGAATTCTTAAACAAGGGGACTACATTTTTTTATGTGACTAAGCTAACTTACAGTAGCTGAAGATCTAGCCAAAGGTATGGTGGGTTTGGCTTTTTTTTTTTTTTTTTTTAATTAAAAGGGGAGTTTTTAATTTAAATTCCTTGAAAAATTGCCATTGCAAAAGGTATTTAATGGAAAACGTATTCCCTTCCCATCCACCTCTAAATACACACTTGCAAAGTTTGTAGAGATTGTTACTGTTTAAACATATTCTACAATCTTCTAAAATCTTCTTGAACAGCCCTTCAATTATTTTGGGCACAGTGCAGTCTAAGCAGCTGTTTGCGTTACAGTAAAACAGACCACTTTTAATGAGATTATGCATATTTGATACACTTAAAAAGTAGCTCCACAAATGTTCTCAACTTTTCAGCCAGCTTACTGAATTTTTACTCAACCGCCTACCAGAATCATAAACCTATCAGTCCTACTTAAATTCAGCAAACAATCTGGGCAACACTTCTCTCCACATGCATGAAAGTGCTTTACAAAACAGATTCAGATGTTTCTGGATATTCTTTTGGTGCTTCAAACGCAACATTTTGCTTTATTTGAAATTAACTGACTCCAGTGAGGGTTGTTCCTTCCATGGCTACAGCAGAACAGAAGACAGCATTCCAAGTCTGCTGGGGTTTTGCCTCCAGCATACCAACTGTCAAGATAAAAATACAGCTACACTTGTAGGACTCAGCTTAAGGCCCCCTTTAGATTAAGTACTAGGCCACGTTTCATTCTGTTAATACAGAACAATTGTGCAGAAAGCATGTAAAAACACACAAGATGGAATGAAGAAACCATTCCAGATACTTCTGACACACATTACATAGATGGGATAAATGTCAGCTTAGTCCAGATTTTACAGTCTGACCCAGACTCACTGAGGAGTTTCATTCCTCGAGGCAAATTTCCGAGTTACACATGGTCTACCAGGCACAGCCAAGCTTCTCTTCTGGGCAGCCACAGCTGCCACCCAGTTCTGTGCTCTCCTACTTTGCAGATCAGCGTGGAGATGTCATTTGCTGCTGCTTTGGTGCTCCCTGAATGAGATCACTGCAGTTTTAATCCTTCCTGCCACGTAAGCAAGAAACATAACTCACCAGAACAAAGTCTGTGCAGACTGAATTTATAGTCTCTTTTAGCAGAGAGTCCAAGAATCAATTTTGATATAACTGTGCTTTCAAAACCACTGGCAAGCTGCAGCGCTAGCTACTCTCACTGGCTCTGCAAAGACACATTTCACCAAGCCATTCTCTCTGCATCCGGAATTCCTTCCTGCTTTGCTTTCTCATTGAGATTACACTTGTCCTTTATAAAAAAAAAAACAACTGTAATTATAAACTGAGAGTTGGGTAAAGGGAGTGCAGACAACTCCTCTGAAGAAAAAGCAGCTAAGCCACACCAGTCCTTCAAAGTGTTGCTGTCCTGGCACATCCTCTCAAACACCTTTGTTTCTTATTCTTTTCTACCAGGCATTTCTTTGCATCTACAGTTATTTCAATGCATGAAGACTGGAATAGAGACAAGGCTAACAATATATTAAAAAGGATGTTACAAAGAGGAAGACAAGCACAAAGAAAAGAGCATAAAGAAACCAAAAGAGGGTATCGATCAGCATGGTAGAAGCTTACACTGCTTTCAACACTTGTCTAATACCTCTGCCATTATACTGGAGAGGAGGGAAAGAAGGAAAGGGGACAGTCCCCAAACCAAACACTGTCTTTTGCAGTGACATTAGACAAGTCTATTCCCAAGATAGCAGCTCCTGAGATTTTTAACAACTGCTCAGCTAGAAGCACTTCTCATCTCCATTTGTCAGTATCTGACCCAGCAGCATGACCCATCTCCAACTTACATTAGAAAAAAGAAAAGAATACATATAAATATATTTAACAAACCTTCAGGTGAAAAATACCAGTAAGCCACTATTAATAGAATTAATTGTAAGCTACATAGGCCACAAAGGTCTTTTCTCTCTCAAGGAAATATATATTCTTCTTCAGGCAACAGTTTTGAAAACATTCTTCTCCCTGCAGAAGGCGGCGTAAACCTGTTTGTCAGTATGCAAACCTTTTTGCCCCTTGCAACAACTGAAGTCTGTATCACCAGTTTATCAGCCAAGCACGAATGTCTAACTGCTGAAAGCCTACTTATGGTAGAAGGAGTGCAGCTGGTTTTCAAATTCAGGAAGTCAATTTGCACACTGTCTTTGCTACTTTCTACTTTCCTGGAACAAGATATAAATGTTACATGAGATTTCTGGTGCCTGCCTCCAAAAAATGCCTTGGAAGTTTTACTTGAGGTAAAGTCTTGAAGGGTCAGGACCGAATCTACTAAAAAGGAGTGGCTACCTCCAGGAACCTTCAGGCACATTGCTACACAAGTGCACCTAACAAGCACATATTTTGCTGCCATCAGAGCAATTCACACAGCACTGATACAAGCACCAGAGAATTGAATATTCCTCCATTCTGAAGTATTTCAGATGCCACCACCATCATTGCTAGATTCAAGATTGAAATGGTAGCATTAAAATTAAAAGTGAGTTTGGCAGTTCAAGACAAAAATGCAAAAATAGTCTTTTACTCTATCTGCAGCAGGGATCACAAAAACTACAATGATGCCAACCTTTGACTTCAACACCTGTCGGGGTCAAAAGAGAATCCCTCCCTTATTGGGCTCTACTACGCAAATGTCTGAATAATAGCAGGGCAAGAAGATATTGCCTTCCTCCAAAGGAAGGCTGCTATCAGAGAAATGCTGTCAGACTGTAGGAACACTGGTCCATTAATGCAGATCATTTCCTTCTCTTCTAAAAAGGATATTGCTTTGCATACTCTCAAGGTTGAATTTCAGTGAATGTTTTTGCTGCATGGGCTTCCAGTGAAATTAGAAAAAAAAAAATTAAAAAAAATCTTACAGTAAGAGTCCTAATTCGAAGGAAAAGCAAAGAATCATAACTGATCATAGTAAAATGGCAATGACAGCTGTCCCTCTCCAGTGTCAGTTTGGCTGTATGAACCACTCCTTCAGTTGTATAAAGCCCTTGGTCCCAAAACAATAGGTAAGTGTACAAGAAATACACTAAGTAGCACACATGACTGCTGTGTAACTCATTCAAGCAAGTATTTAAAAACACACCAAGCAAACAATATTTGCTCACTTCAAATTCAAGATTTATGCTACAGCTTAGAACTGCTGATTGATTGCACAAGCAGAGTCAATAAAAAAAATCAATATAAGATGCTCTGCTGAAGTACACAAGGAATTGAGGGGAAAAGACTTCAAAGCAGCAGCAACTGTTTTGGTAAAACAACACAGACACTTGTATATTTACAGACCCTCTAGTCCCTTGTGGCCACAGAGAATTAGCAAGAAGCTCTCTATACTGATAAAGGAATCTAAGTTTCCCTACTCCAAAAGGGCTTACAGGAAAGCTGGCCAGCCTTTTCAAACAAAGACCAGATTTTACCTCCCATGTCGCATCCCCTGTCTGAGGCTGCCAGCCCCACTGCCAGCAACCCACAGCACAGCAGCACGCTGCACAGACTCACATTTCTTTACAGGCAAAGCACTAGAATCACTGTGGAACGTGCCACCAGGGAAGCCAGCTTGACGTCGCAGAAAGCAGAAAATCCAGTCTCATTTTCTACTGTTTGATCTAGAAAACCTGCATGATCTTGGGTAGGTACCTTGTCTTATGGATAATATTCCTGCTTCCTCCTCCCCACCCCCACCTTAGACAAAGAAACTGAAGTTAAAGTAGCTGTGCAGCATTTTGAATACTTTGAGCACTTCATAACCTTCCTATTATTCACCCAAACCCTGGCAGCTTTCAGGAATCCAATAAAAAGGAACCTCAATATTAACTATGTCATGTTTAGTTTTCAAGTCTTTTAAATCCAACTTACAAGTCGATGAAGTTTTTCCCAACCCCAAATAGCTCATTAAATCCTGTTTCATTGTGGCTTGTTCCAGATGAAGAGAGGGCACTTTACCTCTGCAGAAGGGGAGAGGAAAATCCCAAGAGGCACTGTTTTCCAAATTGGCATGGCACGTGAGCAACGCATGTCCTTCCAAAAAGAAGCCTGGATTACAGCTGTATCTCACTTTGTCCCCGATGCTGAACGTTGTCCCTTGCTGAATCCCATTCTGCAGCCTTCCTGGATTTCCACACGTATGACTTGGTAGAACTGCCAAAGAAAGTTGCTTTTGGTTAGGGACAGTGCATTGTAACAGAGCTGTCAGGTGAAGAATCCACAGGGAAGGCTCGTTTCAAAGTAAATGCATCACTTAAAATGTAAAGAGCAAATAATCACAAAACTTATCCTACTGGATTGCACCAGAATTCATTATGCCAGTTAGGGTTAACATTTAAGTACCATTTCTATCAAGTACATGTAAGGAAGCAAAAATCACTCCCCAAGCTATTGAGTCAGAAACAAGATCCACTCTTTCCTGACCAGTTTTACCAGCTTCTAAACCAAAGAAAGCATCCCTCTTCCCTATGCCACCCTGCAGTTCTATTTAACACGACTGCAGTTGATTAGAATTGAGAGATTACATTCCTGTTTGAAATAACATTTTTCAACAGACCTTCGCCGGGCACCTCAAAGGCCCCTGCAATGTAAGCAGAGTTGCATTATACCTCAGAACCACACAGAAGACAGCAAAACCTGTAATTAGCAACTATCACCTAGAAAAAGAGCGCAACATTTCAGCCCACCAGGATTTATACTTCATTGCACTGCATGTTTAATCCAGATTTCATACATGCATCAAACCGGACTCTGAACAACGCAGCTGGACCCAGCTCCACTGACGACAAAATATATAGTCCAACAAAAGTTTGCATCAGAAAGAATGTGGAATACTTGACTATAAAATGGAGGAGTTACAGCTAAAACGCTAGCAAATCCTTAACCAATGCCTCTGTACAACAGTTTCAGAGAATTTAAATAAAACTCTATGGGTTCCCATAAGCCACTCCAAAAAGATCCACTCAAATCATGGTTTTAGAGCCCAATATAAAACCCAATGAAGACAACCAAGACTAAGAATGACTTAATCAAATTTGAATCAGGCCCTTGTACAGCATCTTGTATTATAGTTCTTTTGTGTTAAGGCTGAAACATCAGAGGAAGGAAAACACGGTCATTCAAGGCTGAGTGATGGTTTATCATCGAAAATAATTTTGTCAGGGACATGAACAAAGCCAGACGAATTTCTACAAGCAAAAGAAGGTTTAGTCTGCAGCTCTGCCAAGGAGAAGAGGAAGATTAAAAGGAAAAATGATATGCTAGCGTACGCAGCATGCAGCAGAATAAAATACAAGCAAAACTGTGCCTAAGCATGTGAAATGAAACATAAATCGCTAACATTAACTGATGCAAAGACGCTACCTTTCTGTCCTGCCGTGGGACAGTGCCTTAGAGTCAGGATTTGAAACTTCCCTGCTTTGCCTCCAGCACCGGCCTTCCCCCGCCAGCCCCGGCTGCCTCCTCGGAGCAGAGCTCAGGTGCCCTAAGAGGGCTCGCTACAGCAGATACGCAGACAGGATCCCTCACAGCGAGGGAAATGAAAAGACTAATCTGTAATGAATATAGGATTAGGCTTCCTGCATCCAGACAGACCACCTTGTTTTCTAGTTAACCCACTTCCAGATTAAATGCAACCTTACCACCTTAAGCTTGATTCATTTTAATAGCACATACATGTCAACTCCTGCATTGCTTCAGTTATTCTTTTTTTTTTTTTTTTTAAGAGCACAGCCAGCACCCCAGGGACACAGCCCTGGGCTCCAGTCTCCCCATGCAGCCTTCCACTGCACAACAATGGGGGCCAGGTACAAGCCCTGACAGACAGGATTTCTTCCCCTTGCTCCCTCCCCCAAAATACTATTTACATCCTTCCACAAAGCACCTGGAGCTAGGAAGTTCAGTAGCAACTTCCACATAAAAATATTAATGACCATGCACATTTTGTAAGCAGGGGGATGCTATTAAATGTGTCAGATGGGTTGAAAAGCAGTGTAGAACTAATGTTTCATTTTCTGTAATGATACTCAAAACCCCAATTTAATTAAATTACCAATGTCACTTTTTTTTTTTAAAATGAACCCATTCCTGCTTTTATGCTTCCATCCTTTAAAATTAATGACTAGAACTTTGCTATAAATAAAAATCTATCATTTTTAAAAGTCAATCTCTAACACTAGCTGCTCTCTACTTAATGAACTGTGAAGAATCAGACAACCCTGACCTGCATCGTATCTTAAAATCGTACTTGAAAACCAGGATCTCATTTAAAAATCCTGCTTCATTTGGCTGCCTTAACTAACATCTTGTTACAGGACAGACAACATACACGTGCTTTTTGGGGGAGGCAACATGAACTCCTTGATTGCTTTGGATTCAGTGGGGTTGCTGCAGGAACCAACGAGCATTGGTGGTTTGTTTGTTGTTTGTTTTTTCTTTTTAATTAAAAAAAAAACAAACCACCAATGCGAATCTGCAGAAGACAAACACTTCTTCAAATTGCTGCCTCGTGGACCAAAAGAACTGCTTCCAAAGAGGCTGGTGCTACATCCAGAGCTGGGTTCAGCATAAGCAGCAGAGCTGCCCGTATGAGGATCTGCTGTCAGTCATGCCCTTGAGGCACTTGTGCAGAAGATGAATTTGGTCAGCACCGAACATGAGCTGATGAAGTACACCTTCTCTACAGAGGGAGGGAGAAGAGTCAAGGGAGACGACACCTGCGCTTCCTGAGAAAGCACAGCTTCACAAACCCCCTACAGCAGACTGCAAGGTGGGAATCCAAACCACTGGGGTACAGAGTCGGGAGATGTCCTCCTAAAACCCCTGGCCGGTTCACTCGGCACGGGAAGGCCGTGCCTTCGTTCACTGCTGAGTGTGACTCCCCAAACTGGTGCAGCAACCGCTTTCACAGCAATGCATTTGTGATTCTACTCCAACATTCCTAAGAGATAATATTATTGCTCATACTTGGCTGCCTCTAACAGCCAGACTCTCTGATTGCTTGAGAGATTAATAGAACTGTATTATTTACATCAGATGTCGCACAGAATAATATTATTAAAGCTTTGTCTTGCCCATTTACCAATTCCACTGTAGATTAGTAGCATGGATTTTTTTTCCTCCTCATAAAAGCTTTGTTCCCAGCAATCAACATAATATTTTCCAGTGATTGTATGGAAATGAATGCAGCCACAGACCAGATTTGTAAAGATGAATAGAAGGTCCTGTTAGTCATTTTGTAGCTAAGTCTGTTTCTCTCCATGATGAATTTAGAGCACTTTATTTTATTTGTCTTGATTTGAACAGCTGCCAAACCATTATCTTATTTTATGACAAAAGAAAGGAAATAGGATTATTCTGTTGCAGTTGCACCTGGAGAGCTCCTCAACATACCTGAAACATCACTGTCCCAAGCACTATTCAGATATACTGCCCACTGCTCACTCCCCAAGATGACACAGTAGAGGAACCATAATCATGGTGTTAATTGCCAGCACAAACACAAATAGAACCAGACCAGAACCTCTAGAAAGGACATTAGGTGAGAACTATAACTGTCTTAAGAGATAACACAAGATACGATGATCTGAGAGCAAGGCAGAAATGGCATCTTTTCAGCAAGAAACTATGAAGTGTCAGGGCATGGCAAACATCAGTCAGAAATAAATGCACCAAAAACAAGAACTCTCCCACTTTCTGCAGTTTTCAGTCTATCCTTCAAATCCACTTATTTGTCACAAAGAAATCCATAGGGCATGAGACCAACCTCTGCCCAACTTCACTCCCTTCTGCTCCAAACTTTCTCTGCTTTTTTTGTTTTCTCTTGTCTTTCAGTTTGGGCGCCTTTTGTCCCAACCTTTGGAACCTGCACACGTTCCACCGATTCTCTCTCACCCTTCATCTTACCCTGGGATCATCATCAAAGATCTTGCATGCTACGTAGCTTTTATAGAGCAATGAAGATGCACTTCCCTCATGGAGCCAGATCTATTAGTACAAGACCAGAGGCATCTCACAGATTTCATAGCGTGTTGCTTGAAAATGAACTGAACAAATTGGAAATAGAAACACAGATTTGAGAATTTTCCACCACCCATTCCTGGGAGCTGCTCAAGAGTAGCTACAGAGCTACCAGAATTGTTGATCTGCATCAGAATCTTCGTACCATTTACGGACTTTAATTTTTACCCCTTTTCAACAGGCTCACTGGGCTGTTCCCAACTTTTCTCATCCCCTTGCCCAGGATCACTACACTGGAAGTTTTCAAAATCAGCAGCTTTCAAAATCTAGTACTTGTCAAGTCATGTCTCCTTGTTCCAGTTCATTTGAAATTAATTAGTAGTTTTTAAGCCATTAGATGTGACTCAACGCATCCTTGGACAGCATCCCACCATCAAAACGCATTCAGCCTAATTACATCAGCCTTTCCTAAAACCCCACAGCTCTTTTTGTCAGGAGAGAAAAAGGGAGGGGGACAAAAAAAAAAAAAAAAAGCAGAGAGGTGTTTCTCTTCTTGCTCAGCACACTGATACATTTCAAGCTACCTTACCAATTCAGGTACTTTCAAACAAAACAAACTCAAATCCATCCCTGGCTTGCTCACCATTCCAAAGAGAAATCTTGCCTGTTTCCTATTCAAATTAATCTTCAGCTCCATTTTCTCTGTTTATATTGTTGGAATGTAAAATAACCCCAACATTTAATACATCTAGATACTGCATTCCAGTCTATTACCCTATTTACATAGCTAAGAGAAGCATTTTTATTGCTTGAATTATCTATGGTAGTTTACGACAGATATTTCAATGCTATCATTGTTCTAACCTTGAAATCTTATCAAGGAGTGCAACTTTTATGGTATGAGGCCATACATTATCTCCTCATTCCCACCTAATTTTCATTTCTAATAAAAAAAAAAAAAAAAAAAGAACGCAAGTAAGCCATGCCAGAGCAGGCACTTATAGCTCCTGAATAGTTATTACAGCAGGAATAATTCATAAATCCCAATGAAAGGATGCTACATAGACCAAGCAAAATAACAAAACCATTGACCTAAACTACTTGGCTCAGTCATCACTGCACACTCATTTCCAAACTAATCTCCATTATGCTTTTTTAACCCTTCTTCGTATTTTCCTGCACTTCCTGAATCTAGCCAGGGTTGGAAGTCAAGATATCCCTGGGAATCAACAGAAAGGTCGCTTCTGCTAGAGATCCAGGCTGGGCAGAGCGATATTTCACTCAAAAGACAACCTGCACTGTATTTGTTACCTTCCTAGAAATTCAGAGGGAGAAACAGATTCCTTTAAGGAGAGTATCTCCAAGATTTCCATCACAGCTTCAAAAATTAACTGAAACACCTATGCACGACATGGACAGTACACCTTTGGCGAGCACAAGGTGAACTCCCACGGGAGGGGGAGATCCACACAGACCAATTTCCTCTCCCTCTTCATCCATAACTTTTGGGCCAAGTACCACAGGGATACTCCATGACTCTCTAGTATCTTTCACCAGTGCTTTAGTGCAATCTGTTTTAGTTCAGAAGAGTTTAACCTTCAGAATAAGTGTCCAGTGTGTGCTACAGAAAAGGAAATAAATGGTATCTTTTTCATTTCATTTTATCCTTTTTTATGTCATGATTCATTTCCAGTACAGCCAACAGAGATAAAGCTAAATGGAAACTATTTTTTCTCTCTAATATTTCTTTATTCACTAAAAAACAGCCAGATAGTTACTTTTGGATAATAACAGACCAGAATGGTTCATCATCCATCTTCTTTGTGGTGGTAGTAGTTCTAGGGCTTTTTTGGAAATTCATTTTCAGTTTTCAATTTACCTTCCTGGAATGTGCTACAGCAACTTCAGTGCAACCTCCAAGAGTACCATGCAAGCTGAGAGAGGATTACTTTAGATTTGATTTAGTCATCCCACTACAGTAACAGCAATAGATTCAAAACATGAAAGCAGTAAGATTATGGGAGATACGGCAACAAACAATCCCACATATCTTCAGAGATGCAGTGAGCAGGGATCCTTAACATTTGGGACTTAATGCCACTCATTATTTATACTTTCGAATAAACATCATCAACTTGCTGAGCACAGTAGAGGAAGTCTGGCTAGAATGAAGATACAGATACTGAAGCCTGCCTACAGAAATCTTTTGCTGGGCCCTGAAGAGCAACGTCATGCTGGCAGATGCCTAGACACCAGCAGATGCTCAGTTTCCAGAACCAGTGGTCCTCACACACCATCCCAACCTGGGATGCTCTCCTGCATCAGAAGCCTAATCAGGAAGGCACTTGAGAATGTGCTTATCTTTGTGAACATGCTCTAGTCCTGCTGCTTTTCAGTGCAACAACACTTGAACACAAGCTTAATTTAAAGTATGTGGTTAAGTGTTTTGCTTAGCAGGAATGGATTTAAGTGTATGTTTAAAGGCTTCATTGAACTGGCATTTAACAGCTGCAGAGTAACTTGAAAAAACTTCCCTAGGGAGGAGGGTGGTTTTACATTTGTTTTCTCTCTTCCTCCCTGAACTAAGGTTAACCATTCCAAGGGAAACAAAGACCTGCATCTTTTTGTAACATAAAAGACAAGCCAAGAAAAGCAATTCTGCAGTAGTTATCAGCACCAGAAGACAACTGAAGGAACCAAACGAAAGCAGAATTAAAACTGCAGCCCCAGAGAGTTCAGCTGCCATATCAGATTAAGCACCTCGCTCCACTGTGCACATCAAGACTGAAAGGCAAGGCGTCAGTGTGAAAAAAGGGTGTCAGATTTGGAAACCCAGATTTGAACTGATTCTATCTAGACACTGGGTGCCAGTGTTGATCTGCTCTGCATTTTGCTGGAGAGTGTCCCTGGACAGGGAACGCTCTTTGTTCTATTTAAAAAAAAGCCACTTCCAACTTTAGAGACCACATTGTTTATCTGCTTATTGATCTCCTCTAGCTATTGGCTGATTACCCAGAAACAGAAATTGTAGCCAACTACATCTGTTTTAATAAATATTTCACAGCAGAGGAAGGGCATTCACCACAACATATCATTCTAGTTTTTTCACCCACTTGTCTGGAAGCAGCAGGTATCAAAGCGCAGGGCAGTAGCAGCCCCTGCCAGGGCCCGAGCCGGCTGGGAACCCAGCAGCATTGGTGCTCCTCTGGTCTCACCTACAGCACTCTGTGATCCCTGCGCCCAAATACACAGACCTGCCGAGCCTTCACACCCTCATCACAGGTAGCTCCATTTTCTTTCTTCTAGTGGCTTCCACACATCTTTCCTACCCCTCACTCCTGGCTTTCAGGAGCCTTTGGAGGGGCAGCTGGGGATCACACACCACACTCCTGCTCCAAGCAGCAGCCCACTCGTCTTCCCAAGCAAGACAGAGTTAGTTCACAACTATACTACAGTTAAAACATGAATAACCCATTTCCTCAGAAATGGGGCCAGAAACTCCAGTAATTGACAGCTTCCAGTTGCTTCAGCATCCACTCAAACTACACGAGGTCTGGCTCACCCCCACAAATAAGCATGGAAAAACTAGTTTGTTTTCATTTTTCAACTGCCTTCATAATTTATTCCCTCTTACAGTTATCTTTTCTGTACCTTCTTTAGGAAGCTTGGCTACTCAATACCACATAATGGCCAATACTGTAAGCATAACTAACTGGGACATCAACCTGACAGAGCAGTATACTAACTAATCAGCAATAGCGCACAGTTTGTGGGGAAATGCCCTTGAGAACAGGAAAGGTGAAATATTATACCGTTGAGTAGAACGGTCAATAATAAAAGCTACCAGGAATGCTGAGCTTACAGTGCAGACACCTCATATCAATAACCAGAAAGCAAATACATTTCAAGAATGGTGCCACGAAAGAGTCCACTGAGCTGCCGTAGCAATTAGGTAGTCTTCTGCTTCCGGCGCTAGAGATTCATTATTAATTTGCGGTCATAACTGATCAAAAAATCTAGAGGGTAATTTTATCCTCTTCACTGAAAACAAAGCTAAAGTGATCTAATTATGTCATAAAAACATGCCTAGGGCTCAGTCCTGTTTCCTAAATTCACAGGTGCCTATCTTGCAAAACTTGCCACAAGCATAATTTTGCAAGCTATGCAATAACGTGCACTCATCTCAGAGAACAAGTTTTTAGTCCCACACGGGATCTCCCCAGTGCCTGACTACATTCAGAAGCAAGAGCTTATTCTGATTTCAAGGACCTTACTCTGATTTCAAATCCTTGTCTGTTACTCAAAGGTAGATGTTGTGGATCTAGGTGCTCAGACCTGCCCTATCTTTTCTTTCATACATCCCAACCTATTTAATGGACATTCAAAGGACATTTATGCAAGCTAAGGTTAAAGCAGGCAGGGAAGGTGAAATGGGAAATGCTGACAGGAGTAGTTTAAAAAAAAAAAATCAACAGCCAAAAATCATAACTTTAGAGTTCAGAGTGGATGTGAAGAAAATATCCTTCAGTAGAAGGGAACTACAGCATGCTAACGGGCTTCCCAGAGACCCTGCAGGATCACTGTCCTTTGTGCTTTTCTTTGGCTGGATCCTGAAAATCTCCAAGGACCTGATCTAGTGTTGGTCAACACTCCTGCTCTGAGAGGGAGTCTGCAGCAGAGCCCTCCTGCAGTCCTTTTGTTACTGCAAACAGGGGGAACATCTACTGCTTCCAGATCCATCAGCTCATTACAGAAACACCACCATGCATATACGGAACCAAAGCACATTAACAAATAACCACGCACTGCATTCTTCAAGTTAGTTTTTCTCTGACTGATATGAAGACTAGTCACTTGTAGTAAATATCTTCAATTCAAGTTGGAAGGTGACTTGCCTGTCACTTCTGAGCATGTGGCTTGAAGGACATGGGTGTAATTTCATGCTCTTTTTAGACAAGGCATGGCTGAGTTGCGCTGTATGCCTCTCATATGCTGCCAGGCCAGTTGCAAGACAGACCCTACAGGGACACTTGCAGCCTGCCTGCCAATTTAGATTACTACCATTCACTTTTGAGACCTTTGCACTGACATATGTATTTGAAAGAGAGGGAGAAACGCCCAGCCACCCACTTAACACTTCTACAGCTGGAGTGGCTGCTGGCCATCCTTCATAGAGGAAAACATCTGATAGCTCTTAGCGCAATCATTAGCATGAGTACACAGCTCCAGTTCTCCCAAACAAAACCCATCTTCTAGCTGAAGAAAACAAAACGGGGGATGCAGGGAAGCCTGGAGAGAACACCTACCACACAATGAATGTTCCTATCCTTCTACTTTACTCATCAGCAAAACAGAAGTTTACCTCATTCACTCTTCTCTCTCCACAACAAGATACTGTGGAGCTTTACCCAAAGGTTAGGCGTGTATCTATCCAAAAATGCTCCTTTAAGTTCTATCTAGAAGAGTATGATGGTCCAAATACTTCAAGAAGACCTTAAATATATCAGGAATTGATGCAAAGAGATGATACAAATGTAAAATCCATATATACATGCTACAAGAAACGCATCTCTTGTATAAATATTGTCATGGAAACAGGATACAGGTTTGCTTTAAAGGACACTCGAAGACCATTAACGGAAAGAGAAAGGACTGGGACTGAACCCAGAAAAGAAGATACCTCAATCTCAGAACTGGCCTGAAACTTGTTCTGCTACGTGGCGCAAACCTACATGCTGCTTAAATTTCACATCACTGACACTAAAACTGAATGTTTTGTCTTTGATAATACAACTCTACAGTGAGAAAGATCATATTGAAAGAGTTCAAATGTAACCACAAAAATACCACGTTAGGTTCCCACAGGCAAATAACAAGGAGGGAAAAAAGGTGCACTTCACTGAACATTCAACATGAAACATCTCAAAAATAATTTCTTCTACTTCCATTTTTCCCTGCTACTTTCAGTTACACTGTTTATATGCAACACAAGTTTACCCTCTCTAAGGGCAAAGATGCAAACCCTACTTAAACTTCAAGTGGCGAGTACGGGAAGCAGACACACTCACCCACCCAACCTTGCATTCTCTACTGCAGATGCTACCACTGCTGAGAGGAAGGCGAAGGAGCAAAATCTGTTTATTACAGACAGTTCCCTTAACCTGTCTACCACAGAAGAGAATAATACCCAGCTTCTGTGACTATCAGTTTATGCCTTGAACATTTTCTATTAAGAAAACACTAAATCTTAATCTAAACCAGTCTTCAGCTCTTGAACCCTTCGAACAGCCAAAACACATCCAGGCAAAGCATGGAAGTTCAACCCCTTCAATTACTCACATTGGAAAGAAGAATTTACACAGCACCTATCTGACATGCAATTCAATCTATAAAAAGTAAAACCTTTTTTTCTCTGGAGCTATGCGTCAGGCACTCAGAGGGGAAACGCTAGGAAGTCAAAGCAACATTTGAGCGATAAAAAATAGGGCCCGTTGTAAAAGATAAACTAGAGAAGGCAAAACATAAGCCGCACACTCAGCAATAGCTCACTAAAGCTTGTAAGAGATTCATGCAGTGGACTTTTCTGTGACTGCCACCAGTCTTCACTATACTAGCTGAGCCAAAACATATATTTTTAGACTAAAACCCTTTATGAGCTGTTCATCTTACTGCTTCATTCCATTCATTATATTTTTAATCATGTCCAAACAACTGAGCTATTAAATAAATTCCAAAGCAGCACAGCAGGCTGTGTCTTATGCAAGCTAAAGATCAGAGCAGTAGGAGAGAAAGACTACTTTGGTTGCAGATTAAACCTTTCCATTCTTACAAAGCACAAAGCAACTGCTGGACTCAACTGCCACACAGTCAGGATTACAGCCACTTCTCAGTCCCGTCTCCTGCTGACATCATAAAAACATTCAGAATATGATTTACTTTACAAAAAAGTTGCAGGCATCCGACAAAGGAGGGAGAAAGTTACATAAGTAACCTTTCAGTAATGAACTCCCCACTGCAAACGCTTTTGTTAGCCTCCACTAGAGCATCTTTTAAGTGCAGATTTGTACACTGCAACACTTGAAGCTTTCCAGACAGCTTCAGCATCTTGTAAACTGTCTTGAAATGAGAAACTCCACGCTGCTGTGACCACAAGAGAAATTGTGTGCTGCACACCTTCCGTCACTTACAGCAGAGTAATTGGAAAAAAACTTTTAGTGATGTTTAAGGGCATCCACCCACCTGCTTCTGCAAATGCTGAAGGGCTTTACTGAAGTCAAGGAAGTAGTTGTGCCACAAGTCAGAAGAAAACCAACATCACACATTAGAAGACCAGAAAGAAACTGCTATTCTCCTACAGCACATTTCTTTCCAGCTTCATCAGGCAATTCCCACAGAGGCAAAAGATGCATCTCCCTTCTTATGAACCCTGAAGGCAGTCCCTGGAACAAGGCTTACAGCCTGTGAGTACCAATACATCACAGGTTGTCTTGTTCCATGTTTTGTTACTGACAGAGGCCTACACATGGATTAAACAACTGAAGAATATAAGAAAATTAAAACAAATTTCACAAGCAAGGATAAACATACTTTCTCAGTTACAGGATTACACCTGCCATTCAACCCCATCCCCACCTCAATTTCTCATCTTCCAAAGGCAAGTAAGGTAATGCTAGTAGTTCTTTAGCATTTTTGCTCCACAGGCTAGCCGGACACTTTCACCCAATAACCCCCACCGTCCTTTCCAAATCACCGCACCCAAATTCTCCCAAAAAGCATCATTTCCACCAGATAAACGAAGTTCTACCAGATCTTTACCTCCAACCAGAAAACCTGTTCTCTTGATCAAAGACTTAAAAAGCCTCACTCAACTCACAATTTTTCCTTGGCTTCTTTCGCCTCCCCACTCCTGCCCCAACTCCCCTGTAGACAAAGCAGCTCCCATGGGTCCCACCAAGGAGCTCCCAGGAGATCTGGAACCAGAATAAGGAGCCTCAGCTGGGCTTGGCCCAACACCCCTTGAGGGGTGAGCGGCACAGGCAGACAAGCAGTCAGGTTTGCTCTCACTAGGATTCCAGACTGGTAGAATTTCAGCCATGACGAAGTTTACTAGCACTGGAAAAGCTACTCGAGGCTCAAATGAAATTGGATATATTCCACAGTACAGAGACATAACAGAAAGCTTAACAACATGTGGCATTTATATAATATTTTATATGTTCAAAGCACATTTAGGCATTACCTAAAGCTCAGGGGACTGGTCAGCCAGGCTGGAAGCCTATTTAGCATTAGTTCTCATGGGATTTCTGATAACGGATTCTTCACTTGTGCCAGAAATGCCATAAAAATAGATCTATTTAGGGAGTAGCACAGCCTGTATGCTTTCATTGCAACCTATAGTCTCAAAAGAATAACACCATGCTTTTTCAAGCTCGAGAAAGTTTTCATTTTGATTTCATTTCTAAACAACAGATTGTGATAGTCCTCCTTTTATTCAAGACACTGGTCTACTTTCAGCACTACGGCCTGAAACAAAAATTTCCAGGGAGAATTAACGGCTATCGTTGCTATATACAGAAGTTGCACCAGGCTTTGTTGCGCTTTGGTCCAATGCGCTTTCAGCAACATAGATTTTTCTGTAAAATGTAAAAATTACAGCTGGTTTTCCCACTGAGAATCTGCTTATACGTAATCACATATCTGAAACAAGAAAATTAACTTCCATTAAGTTTTTGTTTCCACTAACTTTCTTACCTACCAGCAACCTAAGGCTACCAGCTCCCGAGGACACCAACATGCACTTGCCATCATTAAACCAACAACAAATGAAGATGCTGGAAGATGGTTTAGGCTAAACAGATCAAGAAAGCACGTACGGACAACTTGGTCATGTATTCACCACAGAGCACAACTGCTAATGAGATTACTATATGAAATATGCTAGCACAAACTCATTTTCCTCCCACTGTAACATTCCTGCAAGGCTGGTCTAATTTTATAGGATGAGAGGTTGCGTGGGAGGAACAGGATAAAAGCAAGATCAGTGACTGTAAGAAATTTCAATTAGCATAAAGGTTCCTCTGTGTTAGTTTACAGAATTGAAAAAACCATAACAATGTCTGGAAGTTCAATTTCAGGAGAGTCTAGGACCTGGATCTCCGTCCAGGACACTCTGAAAAACATACATACAACAATTTCTGACACAGCATGTAGAACAAACTGCTCTCTCTTCTAGAGACCTACAGGGTAATTTTGGTATCACCTTTATGTCACTTCCATTAGGACTATGGAAACTCTTCTGCTTCAAAATACAGTCTGTTTTCTTAGCAGTGAGTGGGGCTTATGTAATTTTTAATATAAAGTAAGAATTCACTTGATGTCAAACTACAGGATCTGTGCTATTAAAATACAGGATCATTCCAAATGCCCAGTCTCAGACATTTCTGAGCTCTAGCCAAGATATATGAAGAATGAGCACTAAAGTGATTAGTCCGCAGGAGATGAAAATTCGTGGAATTTAGACACAGCACTGAAAAGAAAGCTCCAGCAGTGAGTGCTCAGGCTGAGCAAAAGAAGCTAACAGTCTACAAAGGATAGAGGGATCAGGAGAAGGCTGAACCACGACATGTTCCCACATTCAGAAGATAAATGGACAGACGTTTGCATCTTTGACTACAGATGGTCTGCAACTGAATACGCAGTCATCTAAAAACCCATCACCTTAGCTTACAGAATGGAGAATTAAGTACAAATAGAAAGAAAAGAATAAAAAAAAAAAAAAATCCAGCAAATTTTCTTCCTCCATAAGGCCAAGGAAGAACAATCATGAAATTAATGTGGTGTTCATCAAACAACTAGGAGATGCCATTTCCGCATATGCATCTCAGAGCACAGAGGAAAGTTATGAATCCTGGAAGACAAGTATACTAGTTATATTTCAGATGTTACATGGTACATAAATAAGCATTTGAAAGACACATCTTCTTAAAAACCATGAGACAGAAATAACAAGGAAAAAATGCTCAGAAACTGGCCACTTCTTGCAGCAATAAGCTCTAATGGATTAGCTGGAACCCATGTTTTCATGCTTTTTATACCCACCCTCTTTCTTTCCTTCAGCTTTTGTGCTAAGCTGAAAATACCCATCCATCCCATCCTTACTGTTTATGGAAGTAAGGACAGAACTGCCAAATTCCCCACCCTCCATTCTCAATTGCTTATTATCAAGAATGGAGGCCACAACATTGAAAAAGCAATGTGTATTTATATCTCTTTGGCAGAAGGATCTATTTTGAATGAATGAGCTCATATATTTCCCAGTCTGAAATATACTATTGGCATGTGATTTGTCATCTGCATTCAGTATTTCCCAATACAGAAATACCTGGATATGAAAATCTGACCCATCAGAAAAGAAACGTCTGGATTTACACCCATGCTATAAAACACTTCTCATAGCTAAAATTGTAAATTCCTTTATTAATCTCAATACAAGTTGTGCATTAAACTGTTCTGGTCCTGAAACTAGTTGAAAGATTAGGAAGAAATAGCTAGAACCTCGGGGCAGAGCAGGGGGCAGGAACCAACAGCACTGAAAATGAACAGAAAAGGAGTTCAGTGCATCTCATCAGTGCATGTTTAGCAGTTGACTCCCCACTGAACCAAGCTAAAGACCAGTTAGATGGTACCTCTCCACTGCAAAAGCAAAACAGCTCTGTAACTGGGAGACTACTCCTAGCTAGAAAAAATTAAAAGTCAACTCAGAACAATTGTACCCGAAGTGTATGAAAACAGTACGAGTTAATCCTTTGAGTGAAAGGTATTTTAAAGGACCTGGTCTGTCACTCAGGTGTGGCCAGGGTGGAGGGAAGACTCCAGTGAGAGAAGCGAAGAGGGATAAGACCAACTGTTCAGTTATATCCTTACAGATGAGATCTCTCACTGTGAAATCTCCTAGATAAAGCATAGCACAGCATTTCCCTAGGGGCAGAAGGCAGTCACCATGACTTTATCAAGTAACTAGTTATAATTTTCATGCAAATAACAAGAATAATCAAATGACTATCGCAGCTGTGTCAGCCTGAAGAAAATAACATCTATGAGCTGATCAAAGCAAGCAGATGACCTCACAGAAAGTGCATTCAAGATGTTATCTGTCCTTTTGCAACTCATTTGCTTTGGTGTGAGCTAAATATATAAAAAAACCCCCAAACCCAAAACACAGTCTCAGACTGCTTATAACTGCATGGGTGAGACTGCCACAGACTGTGCACACCAACAACCTTCCATGAGTGCACATTATACTTACTGGTCAACATTCAAGGGGTCATGTGCATGCATATCCACTTTTTGTTTGTTTTTACTCAATCTTTGCCAGCACAGAAGTACAGGCAAAATGCATTTGCTATCCCTCAAGGCAAAGCACCAGACAGGTCTGTGTGTTAAGGAATGGATGAAGCTGTTGAACAAATGAGAAAACGATCAAATAATCAGAAAGACCTTTTCAGTGGGTTTTGGTGTTTGGATGGATTTTATGGTTTGGGGGTTTTTTTGCCTTTTTTGTTTGTTTGTTTGCTTCTTTTGCTGGTTGGGTCATCCCCCCCCCCCCCCCAAACCAGAGATGGCTTCTTATCTCATCTGATTGTTGAACCTCAGGATAGCATCACACAAAGCTGAGCTTTCAAACATAGGCAGGTCTGTTTTACTACTGTTTTAGTTACAAAAGCTTCATCTTTCCAAACTGGTCACGGCTGCAGTGTTTTTGTTGTGTGCATTGCTGTTCTTGATGTTAAAGTCACAGGACTTCAATTATGTTTTACACTACTTAATCCATATTGAATTTAGTTGAAATACTGGGTTAAAAAATTTTTAGTCCACACACAGAGGGCATAATTGCATTCTTCACATCTTTCGGAAACCAATTTAAAAGCAACATGATGAATTTTATGACAGGGATACTCAGACACATCTAATAAAAATTTACACTTAAGGAAATAAATGCCATAAATAACACATTTTGCTTTCCATCTATTACATAAATTACAGGTCATATACTTAACTCTTACAAACTTAATGATTTCCCTTATAATGAGGTTTGTACAGCACGTTACAGCACTGGGCTGGGCCTGTGATGATGCACATCAGGAACTTCAACTGAAATCACCCACTGTGACCAGCTACAGTTGGCATAATTACATTCAATGCCCAGAACAAAACAAACAAAAAATGTTTTCTAAAAGCATCCTCTTTACTGAGAGCTAACTGGATAGCCAGTAATTTGATGTTACAAGGTTCAGGAGGCACAGAGATGTGCCTGTAAGTTTATACTGGGCAGCTCTCAGAAAAAGTTGTATCTGCTTTCGCACTGTACGTGTGAGGACATTCGGTGCTAATGTCATTTAAGCTCTCTCCACAGTCTGGACAAAAATATGCACGATACTTTATGTTAGAACCTGATCTCATTCTCTTTTACAGAGATTCAGTTTCATTCTTTTCAAGTGGGCATTGGTCATATCAGACCAACATATCTAATAATTAAGCATCGTTAAGTAATTAAAGTTTTTGCAGTAAAAATGCAGAATTACTACAATCATTAGGGATTAAATACTCCCAGTACAAAAGAGAATGTGTAAAAGCCAATTTTCAGTAACAAATTGGAACCTGTTGCAGTTTTCCATATATAATTGGGGAGGGCAGACTGTTTACATCAAATTTTACAATTTTGCAAGTTTTTCACTTTTCCACCAAAAGTATTTCTCACTGACCAGAGTTATCTAGCAAACGAAAAAGTTTGAATAATTTTCCCTAAATATTTTTATCTGTAGTATGTTTAGTTCAGCTTTTCCATTTTATTTTAATTGTTGGATTGCCTGTTATTTTATATCAGGCTTTACTATCATCTAGAGAAAGAATCCATTTTCCAAGGCTTGACACAGCATAGCTACAAAGAAACACAGGCCAGACCTATCAGTACTTCCACAAGGTGAAAGCAAGCCAGGTCATAGTTATTTTGCTCTACATTTCAGGGATTACTGATTGACAGCGCCTATTCTTATGAATAATAATAATATCACTGAGCCTTTCTGTGCTTGAATAATCATTGTTTTTTCTAATAACACGATAGGGTTTATATGGAAAACTCAAGAGCATAAAGCCATAGTGACCTTGCCCACCTGAGAAGCAGCTGCTGAAAGTGACAGCTGATAAAAAAACCCACAGAGCAACTGAGATAATGCTCCAGCCATTTCATCTCCAGACAAATCAGCCCATAATAATCAGAACGATAACAACAAACTCAGACTGATGACACTCCCTCCTCCCCCTGATTCTCCCCCTTCTTTAAACAGCATTTCATCTCACCATTTCTAATACTTGGGGAAAGAACCAATTCGCACTTTCTGCACTGGTTACGTACTCCAAGACTCCCTGCACACAGCCCCAAACACCTTGAACACTGTATCATCTCTGATCTGGATGGCAAAGCAGATATCCATGTAAAAATATATTTTCATCTAGATATTGACAGTGTTACAGGTGCTGTTTCCTGCTACCTCCCTAAAACTGTTGTTAATAGTCTCCTCACACAGCAGCAGCTCATGCTCCGAATGAAGCATCGCTGCTTTTGCTCAGCCTCAAATAGCTATATGTGGCATTTTCCAGACACATGAGCTGCAAGCACATTCAAGTAAATGCCTTTTCCCCTAGCAATTTTTCAGATATGGTAATGAATAGCAAGAATTGTAAAGGCAGTTGATGCTTAGGACACGAAGAAAATACTAAATCAGGAGAAAAATCTTCTTACATGTGCACACATACACATGCACCCTTTCTATTTATATACAGGAAGCTGAACCATTCTCAACATAGCTTATATCTGCGTAAACAGCTTTTGTACAGTGCAATACAAAACCCCTTGGTCTGAGTCAAGGAACAGAAAAATTAGTGTAATAGAAGCAAAGAGCTCTGTCCGTGAACCACTAGAGCTGTTGGACAGCCCTAGCAAGGACCGAGAACAGCATTTCAAGGCAAAACCCAAAATAATTGCCCAGCATCCTGCAATACATGTAGTTTTGCTGGGGTTAGCCGCATCAGTCTGTGTTTGACTATGATTTGGGGACTCACTAACAAAATTCAATCTAAGAAAATCACAAGGAATAAAGCAGAGCAGTAAAGGAAAGGACTTTTTGCCACATTGATCCCTCAACATGCATTGTGGGCACAACTGCAACTTCATTTTCCTTTAACCTATATTCAATTTTGGAGGTTGAATTCAGAGTGCCTCAACTGAAGTAACCAATGTGTTCAGCTGAGGAGCAGCATATATCCTTCCAGCCGCATACAGCTGTAAGCAGTCCCATGCTCTTAGGTTTTAAAATTACTATTTCAGTTAAACACAACCCGCACAAAGGGATATGTTTTGAAGGAGGAGGGGCTTTTTTTTTTTTTTTTAACATCTTAAATGGCTGACAGCTAATCACACTGCTTTCTTCATCAAAATATTATTCAAGGTGAGAATGCATGGTAATCAGAGAGACACAGATCACCACGTAGCATGTGCATTCACTTCTGGAAGAGGAAGTAAAGTTAATTAAATACTCATTTAATTTGAATTAAGATAGATTCACTCTACTTGAGCTGATCAAAACCCTAAACCGAAAGGTATCCTGCACAGACTAGTAGCTTTTTTTTATTTAAGCTTTCCTGAAGATGCATTGTGTAGTTTAATACATACATATAGGCCTTTTCCATATCATCTGCTTCAGCTCTCAACTCTTCTCTGCTTTCCAAAGAGTAACGGAGGTGACTGAACAATGGCAGAACCCTGTCCTGCTCCTCAGTGGACAGGATGAGTGCTTAAAGAGCTCTTCAGATGCACAAGACACCTATATGATACCACGTAGTTCACAAGTTCTGTGCACGCAGGAGTGACAAAAAGACCACAGGAAAGCAACATAGTGAAGGAGATAAGAGATCAAAGCAGAAAAGTACAAGGCTAACAATCACACCCATTCCTCCTCGGTGTCGGGGCAAGAGTAGAGCTGATGGAGACCTGAGCACTGATCTCCTGTTACACCAATCCCTCGTCTAGAACACAATGCTTTCTGCTTAATGTAGCTCAACGTTATGAACACCGAGAAAGAGAGAATGCTTCTGTCCTCCTCCACCATGAAATCCCTCCTGCTGGCCTCCATCTCAGTCACCTGAAGAGTGGAGGTCCTTCCATTTTTCTTTTTCTTTCAAGAAACCACCAGGAGTCACCAGCAATTCAAAGCTTAAGCTACAGATAGAGCAGGGCTCTTCCAGTAAGGTGAACCCCAGCAAACTGCTTGGAAGTTATTTACTTACATATAGTCAGGTTCTACTTGGACAGATGACATTTTAATCTCAAAACCAGAAAGAAAAACCACCGGGTAAAGAAAAGGGGAAGGAATTACCATCCAGGCTAGGTGGATTTGAACGGATTGAGAGAAGATGTCTCTCAGGAGCTTAGATCCAATCTGCACGTCAGAGGATTTTGTGGGATAGGTTTTCTGTTACTTAGTCAAGCAAGATTCCTTTCAGTGTCTCTGCAAACTGCTTTCTATTTCCCAGCCATCACTGCTATGAATGATAAGCCCAGTTCACAGCAAGCCACTAAAAGCAATGCTGGTCAGCCAAACAACTTCCTCTTTTTCTGCAGTAATTGCTTTGCTTACATAATGAAAAGTCAACTAGCCTCCTACTAATGGAGAAACTGGAGCTTAAAGCTAATTCTTCCTGTCTAAATTGCTGCATATAGACAGCTTTGGTCTGTATTTTCAGCAATCCACAACTTCCTCTAAAGTATATCCGATCCATGTATCGGATGGAAGATTTACTTATGTGCCTAAATCAAGATGTAAACACTCAAATACATATCCCACTAAAGAAAAAAATACGGACCACTGAAAGCAGTTTAAAATAAGGATTCTTGCAGAAGTCCCGGCTGGTGCAAGACAGACACAAGCTGATCTCTCCAGCTCAGGACCAGCTCCAGTGTTCCTTTCTTTACACACAGAAGAAAACTGATAAATTTTATACCCATTAAAAAGCGACCTCTATATTGCATTTGTGAATCCTGTGGCGCAAGAAACATTTTTCCAGGCTGGTGGATTTCTACAGGCAGCTCCAGGACTGAACTAGTATTCAAACCTCTGGTCACATCAGAAAGCTGAAATCATAAAACCTGTAGTTATAAATAGCTCCCTCCCCTGCCAAGGTGCACGGAGTTCTGTACAACCTCCTAAAAGCAAATTAAAACATAATAAAAAAATTAAACATCACTTCTTGGAATGCACACAGAGAAGTACAATACGAAGCCCCAACATCAAGAATACAGAAATGAGCTCAGATGGTGACTGTGGACCCTTGGAAACATCATTCGACAGAGGGAACACAGGATGGGCCAACAATTAAAATCAGAGGCTGGGATTCAGGTCAGATTACTTACCACAACACTTTCCAAACAGGGAAATGAAAGCCCAGGATTCAGATTTTCAAAGTCAACATAATTTCAATGGGAGTTGATTTGGAAGACAAACTGACCAAAACCCACCTTAATACTAGCCATAATTAGAAGAACACATCAGCCATTTCTAACTATGAAAAGAAACTCCACAGCTTTTGAGAAGATCTTTCTTAATTCTCACAACCTTGATCCATTGATGAGACATAACTGGGAAACCAAAATATGGAGGCAGAAAGAAAGACAACAAAGAATAGCAGCTGCATTAGTAGCAACAAGGATTTTTTCAGAGATATGCTGAGGATAGCATCACCTCACCTTCTTTTTTATAGCTACCATGCATGGTTGTACCTGCTCGAGCACATTGTGCATGTGTAAGGATCAAACGGCAATGAAGGACAGACAAGCCTTTTAACCAAATTGGCTTGGCAGCAAATCTGCCATTTTCGCACAGCTCATTAGCGGTGACTTTTTATGGAAATGTGTGCTGAAACAAAACCAAACGCATCTAACAACTACATGTTCTGCAAATAGATTCCTTGATTGAAAAGACATGTCTCTATTATATGCGAAAGAAAAAATGGGGCAAGAGGGAGGAAAATGAAGATTTTGGGAAAGAACCACCACAATGAGAGTCCTTCATAAAGTACCCTCACACTGCTGTGCTGAGACTTCCAGGTACTGATTTTCAACACCTTTCACCTGTCCAGTCACATACAGCAACCCACAGGTCAGGCAATTACACCTCAAGTACAAACAGCCCTCCATTTCCAAATGCCACAAAGCAGAAGCAACACTGAAGTCTCAAATTCTGTAGTGTTTTCTGCACTATTTCTATACAGTCTTCTCTAAAATGGGCTGATCAACAGAACAGCTGTACTGTGAGAGGAGTAGCAGTGGGACCTCCTTGACAGCAAAGCATCCCGTATTGTAGCTGAGCAAGTGTCACTTGATGTTTAAATGCTTAATACTGGATCCTATTTGCAAAGCATTAGCATTCCTGCTCTCCTGCGTCTGCACTGATTGATCTCGTTTGCATATGCAAATCAAATGCCAGTATGAGACACTTAATATTCCCTCAACTTCATTTAGTGCTGCAGCAACGTGGGTCAATATCTCACTCCATCCTCTAGTATGTGGGGAGGGGAGGGTTCTAGCTGAGTCAGCAAATGCTAATAAGCTTTGCTGCTTTCAAGTCTTAAAATCAATTAGTGGTATATTAAGGCAGACTTGCTGGGAGCTCATTTAAGTAATAAAAATCTTTTGTATAGCTAAAAAGAAAAATAATAGGAAGGTTAACTCTTCCTTCCCCAGGGACTTGTTTTAATCTGAAGTCATAATGGAAAGCAATGCATCTGCCACATTTACTGAAACGAGGAGCCACTCTGCCATTTTTGCTGGCTTCAGAGGGAAAGTGATAAGAATATCCAAAAAACACCCAGTCTTTAGTACAAGTTTCTCCCCTACCCTTGTTTGAACAATACTAACATTCACAGACAGCAAGAGAAATTCGGAGCAGCATATCTACAGCCACCAACCCTCTGACCTTGTACTCATGGCATTAATCCTACGCTGCAACAGCACCTCACTTGCATTGACATTTCCAGAGCAGTGACTCCAGGCTGTCACAGCATGAAACACCCTACCAAGCAGCACAGGCTCTCCACTACTAACACCACAAGCTTGTGGGAACAAGCACTGCCACGAGAAGCTGCATGATCAGCTTCGGCAAACAAATGCTCCAACAAAATCCCAGCCTGCAGCTTCCCTGCTGCTACAGGCATCGTCCACCCACAGCAGGTCCGCTGAAACCCCCACCCAAACCCAAGCTCCAGGTTAGCTTCCCCACCCTGATGGGTGCTCAACACCAGCAACGCTCTGGAATTAAGAGACTGCACCAAGAGGATCCATTGAATCAGAGCAAACACAGTTTACACCAGCTGAGGATCGGGCCCAGTACCACCCTCTGTGCACCACTATCAATCACAAGCTCACACCCATCTGACAGCAGATGAAGTACAGACAACTGATTGAAGTGGAGCTTTTAAGGTATTTCCCCTCACTCAGATGCAGCTGCTGCAAGTCACCAGGGCCCAGGAGCTTGCTGCTTTGTTAAACCAACACTACAAACAGCACCAGCCACACAAGTACTTGACCTTGAGCACTCAGGAGAAGATCTCATTATTCAAAGCCAAACTGCACCTCAGCTGGCAACACAGCTAATTTCAGCTTTGTGCGCCAGGAGGTATTTGCACCTGAACACTCCCCCACCTAAAGAAGTGCCTGTTCATAAACAAGTAAAGCATCCCTAGCCACACTTCCCAGGGAGACACAGCGGCCAGCACAGCTATTATATTTATTTCTTCATCTTCTCATCGAGATTTTTGTTTTATGAGTGCCTGACTACCTGATGCAGCACCAAGCTCATAAACACTGCAAGGGGCAAACACCTGGCTTATTTGCTTGATTTTACTTCAGCAAATTTATTGGACATGATCTGCAAGCATCAGACTGAGCAGCACTTAGACCAGTTCCTGCCAAGGCTGTGAAAAATAATTGAGTCACCACTGTCATGCCAATTTGCCATTCATTTCCCTTTCAAGGCTGGCTGAAATGCCACTGATGACTGGAATATGCTTCTGACCATGAGAACAGTTTCCTCCATGGAACAAAAAGGAGTCAACAGATACAGATAACTGGAAATAAACAGCAAAATAAGGTTTACAAGCCAACTTTAGATTTCTCAGGTGGCTTTTTGCCCTTTAAAAGTTCATAAAACAACTGCTCTTGTCTAAACCACTATCAAATTCTGATGTTTAAAGAAAAAAAAAAAAAGACTACATGACAGCTAAGACATCAAATGTATGTATTAATCATCAGGCCAACACCAGCTCTTCCAGTACTAGCACAGGCCAGTAGCAAAGGGTAGCAAGAAGCACTGGCAGGAACTCAGGCTAATCTGGGATATAAAGCCCAGCTGACTGACTTTGACCAACCAGATACTTTACTATTTCTCTCATCAAGTTTGCATCCACCGGTCCAAACACATGACTGAACAGAATAGTTGACTCTGCAAACTCACTTGTTTCCAATATGCATATGGTACATTAAACGAAACAGTAGTCACACATTGCAAACAGCTGATGACAAGCAGGGACGCAGCTACAGAGCTGAGATATTGTGGAAAAATTCCAAAGAGCAGCCATAAAAAAAAATCTGAAACCATATGATAGGCAAACCTATCGCCAACCAAATTTTTTACATGAGCTAGAAAACACTTAATTGGAAACAGAATCAATTCAATGCTACGCTTTAAATCTAATTATAAAACTACATCGCTTCCAGACACTACACTGTGTAAAACAATCCTGTCACTCAATATTATTGACAATACTGCATTGCCTTACTGCTTATTTGGTATCTTGGTTTATCATGTAGTCCAAATACTAATACCTTGCAAACAAGAAGCAAATTAAAACACACTGTGCTGACTGCATGGTTTGGCATAGCTTTAACAGCTCTACGCACGCATTCATAAGCACGGTGTTATAAACCCTAAAATGAGCAGCGAACACAGCAGTGTGCAGCGTTCTCCTGCTCCTCACCTCCCCACCACGCTCCTTCACAGCAAAACTGTGCCAGATGTTCCAGCACAGAGGAGCAGGAAGCAAAGCTGCTGCAGGGCTATGTTATCCTTTAGCTATTTATCATTAGACAGTGTCACTCACTGCATCACTGCCTCCCTCTCCAGCAAGACTCAAGCTCTTTCTGCTTCCCTCCAGGATTATTGCTACTTGACAGGCAACACCTAGGTTTTGTTCCTATCCTTTCTTTCAGGCACGATGTTCTTTGTGATCAATCATGCTTTTTTAATCCCCATGTATTAAAATGGATTGGGACATTTCAGACATAGGAGTATCAACATTCAAACACAATCTGTGGAGTTCTTGCTTTGTGTGTTGGTTTTGGCTGGGCTAGAATTAGTTTTCTTCATAGTAGCTAGTATGTAACTATGGTTTGGATTTGTGCTGAAAACAGTGTTGATAAAACAGAGATGTTTTCATTACTGCAGAGCAGTGCTTACACAGAGCCAAGGGCTTTTCTGCCTCTCACACCACCCCAGCAGCGAGGAGGCTGGGGAGGGCACACAGCCAGGACAGCTGACCCCAACTGACCCAAGGGATATTCCAGACCGCAGGACATCATGCTCAGTATATAAAGCTGGGGCAAGAAGAAGGAAGGGGGGGGGATGTTGGGAGCAATGGCATTTGTCTTCAAGTCACCATTGCGCAGCACTCCTGCTTTGCTGGAGATGGCTGAACACCAGCCTGCCGATGGGAAGTGGCGAGTGAATTCCTCGGTTTGCTTTGCCTGCGCACCCGGCTTTTACTTTACTTATTAAGCTGTCTTTATCTCAACTCATGAGTTTTCTTCACTTTTACTCTTCTGATTCTCTCCCCCCTCCCACTGGGACAGAGTGAGCAAGCAGCTATGTAGACCTTAGTCACCAGCTGGAGTTAAACCACAACACTCCATTTCTAAACAATCAGTTCTTTTACAGCCATTTGGAAACAGCAGCGTGACTCAAAACAAGTCAACTAATCCACAAACCTGCTAAGATGTAAACTTTAACAATAAGATACAGTGACAGTAAGTATTATTAAGAAGAGCATGAGGCCAGCACAGCCAATTTAGGATCTCAACTGCTGATCTCTTTGGCTGGTTTGAATGCTCCAAGCAAGTTACTGCAGCAAAATAAACTAATAAAACAATTTTTGCTACATAGGATTAGATGAGAACTCCTGGGTCATCTGCTGCTGTCCTCTGCTATTTCATTGCTTCTCCATATGGTAAGCCTACATGCAAAATATGGGCAATTTCTCTTTACAGCACTCCATATAATTTGCAACCATGAGGATTTAAATTCTTCAGGAAGGTTTTTAGCTTCTGCAGTTCCACAAAGAACAGATGGGAAGTTTTCTAAAATTTAAATTAATTACAACTTTGAACAAATTAACTATAAAAAGAATAATACGTAATGAGCACAGAATTTTTCACTTTAATACTTTTATCATCAATTCAACACAACTAATTCTATCAGCACATTTTCAGACTGGTAACAGTATTTTGTACCAACATCACTGGAGATACTGGAGTTTAGGCTGCTGCTCCTGGATAACAGCATAAAGCAGAGCTGCGTTTCCCTGTTTGCAAACAAACTAGAGAGCGCTGAAAGATGCTGAAAGGAACAAACCAACTATGCATCTCTGCTGCAATCATCTGCTGTGAATTAGTTTAAAACAGTAATGAACATCTCAAATTTACAGTGTTAAAGGCTCTTAGAGATGAAGGGGCATTTTAAACCCACCGTTTCAGAGTGTTGGCACATTCAGAGAACCACCATTTTATGGCTGCCCATGCTGCTGTTCTCCATAGCTTTATCGCTACAAACTGTGAGGGCTGCAAACTTTTTTAATTAAAAAACTTTAATTCTTGAGCACAGCTCTTTAATAATGAAAAGTAATAGGGTGGATTCAGCATGGAGCTCTTGCCATTTATATATTTAGGAATCATTTCACCAGTTACAAGCACCATTGAAGTAGAACATCAAACAGTACAGTCTAATACTGCTCCAGCCCACAAAAAGCAGAACACTCTTCCCCTGAAACTCAAAAGTTTTAAAACAAGAAATATTGTCTGAATGGGAAGACAACACCAGTACGCCAGACTTACTTTGTATTTTACACCTTATCAGAACTCATAAATTTGGCACACGCCCTTTACTATTCACAGGCACCAAGCCACTCTGATTATATGCCCGAAGCTTAAAAAAAAAAAAAAAGAAAAAAACCAAAAAAACACACACCTGGAGAAGCAAACCAGCATTGATTGTAATCACACTCCTCATCCCAATATGAATTTTCTTTATTCTTTCTAAAGGAAACATGCAATGCTGTTAGATTCACTACTAACTCAGTACTATCTGCTGACTCACCAAACCCACCTCCCATCAGCATCACGGGATTTCCCGGGGACCTCTCCCTTCCAAGCAGGAACTCCAATGTGACCCTAACTCAGCTTGTGAGATACAGATGGAGGGGAGGAGGGAGAGATCAGCCTGAGGGAGACAAAACTGTATCCTTCCCAGGTCACAACTGATACTAAGATTAGGAGGCATAGTAAAGAAAAAGAACAAAAAGCCACTAAGGCAAGGTACATTAAGCACCACTGATAAGGATGAAATAGCAAAAATTGCAGGAGCAGTTGCCTGAATGGGAGGTGAAGAACTATGTCTATTAAAACAAAGAAGTCCTAAAAGGTACTGCACAATCCTTGAAAGCTTTATGCCACACACTCAACATGCCCAATAGCTAAGCAGACCAAAGTAAAAGTAGCTGTTAAAGAGTCAATACACTCTGACATCCAGATCCATGCATTCAACCACAAGGCCATTTTGGTTTTGAACGCATTAAACCATCTCTTGCAGAGATTCAATCATCAGACAAATAAAGCAACATCAAACTTCCAGAAAAAAGGAGCAGCAGAGCAAGACTCAGAGCCTTCATCCTTCCCACTGCCACCAGAACAAGGGTTAATCTGTACTTTGCTGCAACTCATGATTCCCATTCGTCTTGGTCTGAAAAAGGAGAAAAGCATCAAGAATAAATTTACCAAGAACCACGTATACTTCAAATTATGATTTAGGTACTGAGAGAATTGGGACCCAGCTGGGTGTTTAAATGAACCTAGTATGGTGTTCACTCAGAAGACAAATTGGCATTAAAAGTATATTTGGTTATGACTTTAAAAATTTTAGCCTATTCAGTACTAGCCTGGCAGTTCTGAAATTTATTTACACATGTGGAGAATATGCTTTGAGCAGCCACTGGACAAGCGTGAGTCACCATGTAATCACCGACCAGCCCACAGGGAAAGCATGGCCACACATCATCTCTGGTAGGCTGCTCCCGGCTGTTTTACCCCCCTTTTACTTTAGTATCTCCTGAAGCCTTAGAGACTCTCTAGTCCCCAGAACAGCTTTGACCCCCCAGGGTCAACTACAAGCAGGTAGGACCAAAATCCAAACTGTTACTGAAGAACTTTCTTGCAGCCCAGTGAAACTGATCCAAACCATCAGAGCCCAAGCTTTACTCATAGCACAAGCAAATTAGAGCCAAATATTCAGAAACTCAGAGTTTTATATTAAAGACTCATTTTCAAAAGACAAAGGATTTCTGCATCCAAATTCCTCCACTCTGGTCTTTGAAAAATGGGATCGCTATTTTGCAATTTATCACAGGACTTCCAAAGAAATGCACATTGCCCAATACCTTGGGGAATCCCCATTTCCCCCCCCAAGGACAGTGTTGGTCTTTATCATAATCAGAAGCTTATTTGGACAGTTATCTGTTTTTACAAAAACCTTGAATATTGTTTCCAAAGACAAAAAGAACTCAAACTGATCAATTTTGTCTTCCATTAATGGGGCAACTGTTACTGTAAAGTCAAATGACAGATGGGAAAACAGAGGAATGAAGTGGTTTCACAACTTGTGCACAGTGGCAATACATCCACAGAGCAGCACAGAATCAGGAAACCTCCTTTGGGTTTAGCAAAAGGAATGGTCAAAGAGGGACAGGAACCAGTTTTTAATTGTATTTTCTAAATATGTATGCACAACTCCACAAACAACCCTCTAAAGAATGAGATATTTGTGCTTGAGAAAGAGGAGGGTATTTATTATGAAGGAAAACAGCACCATTTACTTGGGGCTGTTTCCCTCTGTATTTAAACGCTTCTAATTTCTTAAAATAAGCAGTGTTCTTCTAGGCATAATTGTTTCTTTTCAATCAGGCACTTAGTGTTTGCAGCTATCAAATTTGTTGCAGCTGTAATCAAACACGATGTCTTGGGAAGGAAAATCTTCACCTACTGTTAAATCTTGCTGCATTACACAGCACTGCTTCTGCAGCAACAGAGTCCAGAGTCCAAAATGCCCTGGTGCTGTCCAGGGGTTTCTAAGTGAACTTTGCTTTGGGGGGAAAAAAAAAAAAATTAACATCAAAACTCCAGAAGTTATAGATAAGGATTCCTAAAAAAATGCATTCAACATCAGCACATCCCTCTTTTATACAGCACTTTCATTGTTAGGACACAAACACCATGAATGAAAATATAATCCCATCTGAGAGAGAGAGAAACTGAGGCACAGCACAAAAACTGTGACTTGAAAACATCAGTATAGCAGGACAGACAAAGGTAAAGTGAGAATCCAATTCCTTCCTGTTCCTACTAGAAATCCACTGGACAACACCGTCCTAGCCACAGCAGGACAAGACTCAAGTGAGAGCCCTATGCCTTCTACAGATTTCCACACTGTTTAAAGAAAACATCTGTTTAGCAGACTAAGGAAGTATCAGCTATCCCTCTTGGGACACAGGAAAAACCCTTTTCAGTTCCATGAACTCAATCAGTCACTGCTCTTTTTTGTGCTTCAGCTTCTCATCTTAGCATTATCTGCCCTCTTTTGTCCACATCCAGAGCATGACATCCAGACGCTGGGCTCCAAGGTCAGTGCAACTGGCACACTGCACCGTTCTGCTCCTCAGCCCAGTGCTGCGCAGCCAGCACTCGCCCCACCTGCAACCCCTGCACAACCGTCCTGTCCCAGCCAGCTACCGAAACACCCCCAGTCTCGGCAGAAGTTGTAACCCACCACGTCAGAGCAGAAAGAAGTTGTATGCAAGACACTCAAGCCCTGACTGCTTCCTTAGTGTCTGATAAACACTCGGAGAGTCTCACAAAGAAGGACCTGTGCAGCCTTGAAAAGCATAGTTCCGTTAAGCTCATGAGCCTCAGTGGTTCACAGCATTGCTCTCTAGTCATGTATGATAAAGAGCAGGTTTGGCTATGTTTCCTTAAATCCTTTTCTATTTTTCATACCCTCAGGACTAACAAGGCAGCCAAGAGGTAACGGTTTACAAAAAAAATAATGTAATTAGTAAACTAAAAAAAACCCCTGCTATTCATCATGAACAGTTATTAGCATTACTGAGGAAATGATGTGGAATTTATATCAATTTTCATCTTATTGTAAAGACTTGCCCAATTTATTTAAAATGTCAACTTACTATGTATTCATCAGATATGCAGCAGCAGTGATTGTAATTAATTTCACATTGTAGTCTAGGCATGTGCCTTAATATTAGCTTCACACATCTTTCAGGCGAAGCAATAAATGGAAGCATTGGTCATTTTCGGTCATTAAATCTTCAGGAGTATTTTTCACACGAGGCTGTCAAGATTCACATCCTAGTAAAATTCTAACTTAGATTATTTATAGCTGTCTTTACTTGGAAATGCTCCTGCAGTTGAAATGAAATACAAGACTCCACAACAGCTGGTTAGGATTTTTGAGAAGAATCATTTAGTCATAAAAGAAGGGAGAAAATCCTACAGTCTGAGGGTGAACAAGGCTAATTGTGAAATCATGTTGAATTCAAGGGACAGTTTAACAGGAAAAAAAAACAAATTTAAGGATGCTAAAAGCATGAAAGCACTTCATTTAAACATTTTCTAAATTTTATGTTCTGAAATTGAGCTTCATAAGAACTGTCTACATTTAGTAGAAGAAACATAAGTAAAAAAAAAATTGCATTCAGATCAAGGTATTATATTTAAATGGAAATGAAGTTTTCTCTGTTCTTTCAATTCAGCAAGAAAAATCTGACGATTTTTCATTCCCAGTCATCCTGCACTGGTTGCCCCCCTTTTTTTCCAGATCATCCACTTAACAACAAACAGGTATTTGTGCCGATCTAATCATGTATCCTCTCTTAAACCGTGGTATTGCTGTGGGTTCTCCCATATTCACAATGCCATACAGTAGCTCCTGAATGCTGCATGTACATTCACGAATGCAAGTTTCTAACAGCACGTACAACAAGGAGCCATTCTGACCTTGTTTTGCAACTTGGAAGCTGGGAACCCAGACTACATGACCAACGTGAGATCAGGCAGAACCATCTGCACCACAACTGGGAAGAGAAACCAGATATTTGAAGCTGTGAGCTGGCGCTCTAAACCCAGAGATGCTGCACCCCCAGCAGCATTATCCTCAGTCGCAACTGTGTCCACTCCTTGAGAGATGGCTGGGCCGGGGAAGGAGAACATCAGCCTTTCTGTTTGCTCTCAACACTGTCTTCCACAGCATAAGAAGGAATATAAAATCCCTACTGTTTACTGAGCTTTGAAACAATATTTGGCATCTAGAGAAAAATCACAACAAACAGTAAGAGATTGAAGAACATGAAGAATCAGACAATGAAAACAGACAGAAACAAGCTGGCAACACACACCAAACTAAATGAAGAGAGATGAGGAAGTCAGACAACGAGGAAAAGAGGATTAAGGAAGATCTAGCAACCAGGCACAATAACATATAATGAAGTCAGAAAACCACGAGCTCAAGAAGGAATCGTCACAGCACAGCAATCCCAGAGCTGGCTATTCCTCAAATTCCACTGTCACCTCTGGCACCTGCCTTACCTGGGGCTTGAAAAAAGCTCTGCGGACTTTGAGAAACTCCACTCTGCCTATCTGTTCTTAAAGCACCTCTAACCTCTCATAGTGGAAGTGTTATTTAATAGATTCTACCACCATTGCACACAACCTCTCCCTTTTTTAGCCAGTGAAATGTATAGCTGAACTGTGTGTCCTGAAACAACCAGAAATGAAGAAACATATATACAGGTATGAGCAGGAGATGTCTGTGTTGTTTTCAAGAAATTGCTTGTAAAAGATCTTATCATACAGGCATCATACCAACTAGATAAGCTAGGAAGATGTTAACTTCGATAAAGCCAACCTCAATTTATGTATTTCCCAGAGGGTCAGGGTACAGCAGAGATCAGTGTAAGCAGAGATCAGTGTAAGCACAATGTTTTTGCGTCACTTTGATGCCTCGAACTACGTACTTTCTTCCTGTCCTCCTTTAAAAAAAGTTCCCGAGATCTTTTGTTCCAATTTTAAAATTCTGTTTCTTTTGGTGCATTTCCCAATGATTGCTTAAAGGGAGGAGGAGAATAATGAACATGCTTTGATGGCAGATCATAAAGGAGCCGTTTACTGCAAGGACTCTGATGCACCATTCTGTCTTTAAACATGAATTATTGAATCACAAGCTATTCACTGAGTCATAGATTACCAATGAACTGAAACAGCATTACAGCAGCAGCATGCCCCTTTGATCAAAAACACACTTATATCCTCCTTTAGCCTTAGTTAACAACAATCCAAATAGCAAGCAAGTAGCTTGTTTTGAGGCAGGCTCACAGCAGCACTTTTAGCAAGGCTGCCCCTCCCTCTCCCTCAAAATGAAGCTTTCATTTACACCAATGCTCCGTGTCACTCAGTGGCTCAGTTTAAGTACATTTCTTTTTTTCCCATGGAGACGCACTCAGTTACCTGCTTTAAAGTCTCCTTGTTCACCAGCCCTGGAACAAGCCTCTCTACAAGACAATCTGCTGCATCAAGGTAATAAAAAAAAAAACCATTAGAAAGTGTACAAGTAACTGTGTGTAAATACCAAAAAGTAAACTCCAATTGTCAAAAAGTACAAACCAGCTGTATGTCCTCTATCACACAATTTGGGAGCGATGTACTCTCATGTCTACTAGCCACAGTGACTGACACGTTCTAACACAGATTTTGCAAACAGGCAATGGGATCTGCCTTTCCTCACCACATTGTTGTGCTCACCTGTCCTGACAGCCACCATACACCACCAGCCGACAGCATCCCCACTAGGCACTTACCCTGTGAATAAACAGAGCACCATCTCCAACCGAGATGAACTTTAACACCATTGCCTAAGCCATACTGAACACCTGGTGACACACCAATCACTTCCAAGAGTAATAAAAACATCTTAGTGTCACTGCTGCCTCAAGGAAGAGCAAAGGTTTTAATCAGAAATTAGAGGGCATTTAAACAGAACTCCCCTGAACCAGAACAATTGTGAAGTGCAGAAAACATTGAGAGATTACAACATCCTCTGAACGAAGGCATCTGCTTGGTTTAACGTATTGGGTAATTGGCTGGTTGGAGTCATTACCAAAAATTATCATTAAGGCTAAAAACTTCTAGGGACCCCAAAGAAAAACATTTATGGGGATACAAACAACATTCTAGGTTCAATAATCAACATAAATGTAACTCAAATTTTAACATGGCTAATCTGTCATTTACCCAGCAGCACCAGGTCATATTGCAATCATGACTCGACTTCAACTATAAACAGTTCTTTCACATCTGATGACTTCCACTGTCCAAGATTTTCTGAAGCTATCAAACCTTCACATACAAACCTTTACCTCCACAACCACCAAACACTAGACATTATTTATGACAAGTAACACAGGAGGTGAATTTAAGGACTTGGGGACAAAGGTGCAGGGAAAATAACAAATAAGCAAAGAGAATGTAAAGGAAAAATGCAGTTATCTGAGCATCCTATGCACTGCTCTGCAGTCCCCCCACTGTCTCAGCTGCAAATCCCAGTGGCTACATGGGCCACTGCATTTGCTGTAACCCTGCAGATTCCACTATCAAATCCCGCATTACCTTTCCTTCTCAGTCATTCTAGCTTTGCTGTTAGAGTAAGCTTTTAAAAATGTTTTGAGCACAGATGCTGAGAGGAAAAAATACGTTACACTTGGAAAGAATCAGCAATTTGAATTCTGAAAAAATGTATAATTTGATCCAAGAACCAGCCACTCCTGTCCTGGATTAAGTGTCTGCATATGTATATATCCTGGTATAAACTCTGCACCTTAGTTTCACATCCTACCATAAGGCAAATGCAGATACAATTCAAGACAATTACTGAACTGGGCACACTTACCTTCATAGTTTGCCTGGAAGCCTTGAGCGCTGACCGCATAATCGCTCACAAGCCACAAGGACAGCACAACACCCGTACTCACAATAGGAGCAGGCAGCTGGAAACCCGTTAACCTGGAAGAAATCAAGAGGAAGGTTACACTCACCATTTCTGCCTTTGACCTGCTAGCAAATCGAAGAGTGGGGCAGCTGCCACTCTGGCTGATACGCCACAGCCTGAAGCAGGGAGCGTCAGAGCTAAAGAAAACAGACTGGTACAGCTTGAATTCGATAGCTGTTCAACAAATGCTGGGCAAACCCATCCTAGGCTTTAAACACCTTCTGGCTTACCAGGATAACTACTAATGTATATCTTCATTGACTGTATTTTAAACCTGTCTATCTGCTTCACACCTTGTTCACTAACAACATCTGCTCTGCAGTGCTCTGCTAACCCCAGCACTGTGATCTCAGAGCAGTCACTGAGCCCTTCAGAATAACTTTCCCCATCCATGAAATGGGAGCAATATTTAAGATTGCTGAGCGAGCCCAAGACATTATTCAGTAACACTTATAGCATGTTTCGAGAACCTCGGAGTAAAAATATCCAATATGGGTCTGAAGCATTACACAAGCTACATTAAACTGAACACAAACTAAAATAGCATAAGAGAACAGGCAAAAAAACCTGATGCTACCGATTAAAGACCATCAAGGTGGCTGTCTTCAGACTCTTTGTTGTGTAGTTTTACAATGGATAAGGTTTGAAGTTTCTAGGAATCCTCCCCAACCCCCACCCAAGTGTCCCTGCAAGAACGATCCAAGGATAGCACTTATTCATCCTACATCCTAATATCTAATATGTACCACAGCGAAGATTGTGATGGTTAACACCTCTTTACTCACTGAGGAAATAAAAGCCCACAGACACAAAATTGTTTGCACTAGATCATCTAGCAGATATACTGCAGGAACTGCCTGGAATACAGACACATGCCCACAAGTCAGAGTAGAAAGAGCTATATAAAAATGGGACAAGTCTAGTGAATAGACCAAAGACAGCACTGCAAAAACCCATAGCCCAGGTGCCTTGCCCTCCCCACCAGCTTTCCTTACAGACTTAGAGCTAAATGACAATTGTCAATTTTGTTACAAAAGTCTGTTTAGTAATGATTTTAAACTCGCATTATTAGATCCCAAACACTGTATTGACTCAGCCCAAGAACAAGTAATGTACGTTTCTCACAATTACAGTTTTACAACTTATAAGCCTTCTTACACTTGGCTAAGGTGATTTACACAATAGATTTACATAAGGAACATTGTTTTAAAGCAAACTTGTATTAGATTCTTGCCTGCCATTATCAAGGACAGAAATTCAGATGCAATCCCCGTTGCCTGATAACTGTCCTAAAATCAGACTTTTACAAAACTTCAGAAGCAGCAGTAACTGAAGGAACTCACTGCTACTCGGTATCATTTGAGATCAAGAGTATTCAAAAGCTGGATCAAAAGGACACAAGTAGCACGAGATAAACAGGCTACGATAAGAAAGAAAGTTTAAAGCTCCTTACACACAGAGGTTTATCCCACATCTTTTTATAACAGCAGCTAGTCTTTCTTACAGAGGGCAAAAGATCACTTGTGATGCAAAGCACTCTGACTCCTTAAGAAATACTTGTAAGTATGTGTTTCATTCAGAGTATCTCCTCTCCTCATATATTATGTGGAATGAAGAAAGCACCCACAGAACAAAATCAACTCTCTAATTCTGGAGGCCACCATCCTCTCTCTGACCATGAGATCAGGTACTAGTACAATGCAATTTCCAGCCCAAGCAATTTCTCCTTGAAGTGGCCACCAGTCCCCTGGCAACTTTCAGAGACAGTTGAGTGAACTTCCCTACTGTTCTTACTCTGGCCTTAATATAGTAAACCTAAGTATTATTTCAAACAGATTGAACTCTGACTAATGAAAGCTGACATGCTCTGCCTGAGAACCTTATTAAAGCAAAATTTCCAGTAATTGGCAAAGTTCACACAGTTGCCAGCCAATCATGGCAGTCAAGTTTTAACGTCAAAAGTACTCACCCACTCTCAGCATAAAATCCATTGTCTGTACAAGCTGGAAGAACAATTGCTCCCGTTTATTAAAAATAAAAGGTTCCAGGATTTTTAAAGATTCAAAATAGTTTTACTGTGCACAGAATGAGGAAGAGTGCCATAGTTTTTAATAATTTATTTTGCAGTTTAATTAAAATGGCTTACTGAAACCTTCATGCACTCAAAAAACCCAGGAAATGCAGGGGCCAGTTTTAATAAAAACATACAATGGACAGTAGAACCTGTCAATTTTTCTTCCTCTAACCACCACACAGTGTTTTATCATTATCCAGGAATTAGTTAACAGTAGTCTGTGCTTTTTATATCCCAAGTAAACCTGTTCGCTCTGAACTAAGCTTTTTGCATCATGGATTCTGTTCACAGTCTATGTATTAGGAGGACCCCACTTTGCAGATGTTGCTTTTAATTCAGGGCAACATTTACGTGTCTGCTTACCTGTAACCAAGTGCACATCCCATAGGAGCCAATGGGAATTAAGTCCTACCTGAAACAACGCTTCCCATAAGCATGTATTCGTATTTTCTAGTTATAGGGCCTTAAAAGAAAAGGATGGCTTGTGCATAAGGGCATAAAATTGTAACTGAGGGTTTGTTCTCAGTCTTTCTACAGATTCCACACTGACTGAAGAGACAATTTTCATGGGAACCTCCGGGCTTCCTAAACCCCTAAAAATTAATAAACCCAACCATCTCTCCAGGCCCTTAACTTCAGAGGTTCATTTCTGTCTATCTAGTGTCCCTGGAGCAAGCAGAAGAAATCGGGCTGCCTGACAGCACAAAAGGTGACCAAACACTGTCTTCCCCGTCAGATCAAACAGCCTTTCTGCCCACAAAAGATGAAAAGTGCCCCTATTAGTGCTAAAACTAAACTTATGCGGAAGGAAGCAGGAAATACTACTTCAATAAGAAAAATATCTATCTATATAGCAGCTCCTACCCTCTGTGCCACTAATTTCCATATCTCCTCCTGCAGTGAAAACCTGCACTAGAAATTAGATTAAACTCCTCCCATTCCTCACTGGAAGCAGCTGCAGTCAAAAAAAAAAGTTATTCCTCCTCTTAAGCCTTCAACCAAACACACTCAATTCAAAATTTTTCCTTCTTCTGATATCCTTGTCTTCTCCAAGCAAGAGCACAGGCAATATCCTCTTGAAGAAACAGTAATTTAACAAGGCCCATGCTCAAATCACTCCTGTAAAACCTCAGCAGTCCTGCTCCAAAGACACAGAACAGCCAAGCTTGGCAGGACACCCTGCCTTGTTTTGACCTGGCTGGTAAACTGTCCTCATGCCTTCCTCCCTAAATCTGCAGCCCAGGCAAATTTAAAGCATGGGGATCAACATGATGATGGCAGACAGAATATGAAATCATTCCCCAATGGCCTCACGCATTAAACAGTAATTCTGACATCACCGTTATTTAGTGTAGCAATAAATATACACACACACACAAATGAGAAAGAAAAGCAGCAAACTCTGTTCCTTGTTTTTATTAAGGGCCATAACAAGAAGGTGAGGGTGGTAATAAGAGCACGAATAATCCTCTTCCATTTCTTCTGTACTTCTGGCCAAATGGATTATTGAGTGATTATCCCCTTAAGTTGCTTGGAGCCAACACTGATTGTGTGAGATTTTCAATGTGTTTTTCATTGGCTTAATTCTGCTCCTACTGTGAGGAACCAAACTAAACCAGTGCCAGAAATACCACTTCATAAGCTTGCCCTTGCTTCACAGTACGGCAAAAATCAATATACCAAAACAAATCAACACAGAAATCCTCTACTCTATTTGCATTCTTCTTCATTCTTTGCCTCAGGTTTGCCAGCAACATTGCAAATATTTCTGGTGCATGGCTCCCCATTTGCAGCAGAACAGCAAAATCTGCTTCACAGAACAGCTTTGCTGGAACTGATGCCAGTAAAAACTAGCTGCTGTTGTAACCACCACCTCTTTACAGGTTCTCCATAGCAGCACGAGCACCAATGCCCCTCAGCATGCCAGCAGCTGCTAAGGCTCAATGCCTGGACCATACACTGGGGTCTGGATGTGCTGCTCTCCACTCCTCATGGAGCCCAGCTGTCTTTCCTCTGTGATATATCACCATCTTCCCTAATGCCACGTCCTTCCCCAGTTGAAAATTGTCCCATCCGCCTATGAAAGGAGTTGTGCACCAGACAAAGACCCACTGACTGCTCTGCTCAGCAGGTGCAACCCACAATTGAACGCTTCTTTTGCCCTAGAAAAAGAACAGCTAGCCAGGACAGTCTGCATCTCAGTCCCTGTGCAAATGCTCTCACCTCCATCTGTTGCATATTATACTGTTCCACTGTATCAAGTACAACTATATCATATACCGTGACGCAGGCTCCTGTTTTGGAGTGCAGGTGCCATAATTAAAACAGAGCACATTATTTTTCTGGTAGGATGCCCACCATCAGCTCAGGCTGCAATCAAAATAGTTATTGCAGCTGGCAATCCAACAGCCTTTAAAGCATAAATGCTAGAGAAGTGTCTCAGAACATCTAATGAAAACGCATTGGATTGCATCATTTAACCCAGCATTAAATTACACTACACCATACTTCAGTGATTTTTTCCTGCATGTAGTTTAAAGGCACCTATTAAAGAAAATTTCCCATCAAATGAACCACTCTCTTCACTATATACAGTTTAAATGACATGGTTCTTTAAGTGCTAGTCTGACACCCCTACACTATCCCAGGACAATATTCAAGCTAAGTCAGGTATAAGGGACTGTGTTAAGAAAACAACAGCTCAGAGTGAGAGCTGCCCTTTGGAGCAGTCTTTGGAAAACAGTCTGGAATGAGCAGGTGAGTCCTTTTTCACACTGTGCACCCAGCTAACAAGGCAGCAGTCAACCTGAAGTCATTTGAAAGGTGCATTCATTAAGTATTCAACTAATCCATTATCAACGAGGGCCAACAGAAAGAGCCCAGTAACTTCCAATTGACTTTGAATCAAGTTTTATATGCTTTATTCAGCTAGACAGCTGGCTCACGTGCACGTAGAAATGAGGAAACTCACTGGCTTCAGTAAAAGACTTTCTTTATGTTCAATCTTTCCTCTGAAAAATGGGTACGAGATGAGTGATAATAAGCAACATTTACAACTTCCTCTTGATGAAAAGGATGCATAAGCATTGTACTCCAGCTGCTGCAGGAAGAACACCTTCAGAAATACTTATGTATGTCTATAAATTAAAGTCTTAGGGGAAACTGGAAACACAGACACATGCAAAGTCAGTGGTCACTCACAGATGTCCTCCTCAAGGCTGCTTCATGGAATGTATAGAATAAAAGAACAAAATGCAAGAGATCGGGGAATTTACCCACAGCAATCCATCCCATCTCAGATCTCATTACAGGTAGCAGATTTTTTTCTTTAAAGACACAGTTGCTGGTGGGTGTAGGGTAAAGTAGTCTATGGGGGAGGGGGGAACATCTTGTCATTCCTATTAACATCTTTGTTTTAGAAATCATCTTTCATCCTGAAGGAGTTTAAGGTCTCCTCCAAATCATGGGCCAAATCCCAAAAGAATCACCATGCATTTCAAATATTACCTTACAAAGCTGGCAAAAAAGTGACCCTGTAGATGCCCTAGGCACAAGGACTTCAATACATGCAGTAAAACTGAAGCTGAGAGGTCTTTGATTCTCACATATCATTGTCTGCAAGATTCAGTGGAAGCCCTGTCTCCAGGAGGACTTTCCATGCCACCACTCTGCTGTCCAGCCAGTAACCTGCTCCAGTGTCCTTATGGACTACATAATGATAGCCTCCTACACCCTCCTCCTCCTCCCAGTCACCCAGTACTTCTCTGCCTGGCTTATCCCCTGCAGCTGTACCATAGGCTGCTGCTGCCTTAGCCTCTTTCACACATCTGATACCTTCCACTTTCAGCAGGGAGAACTGTGCAGATCTTTTCCCCCATTTTCAGTAAGTGTGGATGAAAGACACACACCTGAGATGACAGCTAATTCTCTGCTAGCATTTCCTCAGGCTTGTCTGGTTTTGAATTTTTTCCTCAGTGGCTCTGTTAGTTTTTCTCCCCGCCTCTCTGTATTTATTAAAGAAACAAGCAATTACAATGAGATGTTACTTTTTTTAAACGATATTGACAGAATAACTGGTACCATGAATGTCCTCATTAATCATCAATAAAACAAGCAGAGCATAATCTGAGAACTCTTCGAGTTCATGCACACTGCAGACACTTAAAAGCCCGCTCTGTCTGCAAGGCAGAAGTCACTGGTGTTACTTACTTGTCCTTTAATTTTGATCCCTGTATGGCTGAAATGATGCCCTGGACCAAAAAAAAATCTCAGCCAGCTTAAAAGGATACTGTAATAACATAAGAAAAACAGTATCAGTTCACATTTGGATTTACTCAGCTTGTTGGAATGATTTATGCTAAAAACCAAGCTGCTTTTTTGCCTTTTTTTTTTTTTTTTTTTTGAGTCAAGCTATGAACAGATCCTGAACAAATTATCTTCAGAGGCATGTTGCAAGCAGCAGTAACTCCTTGTATAGTCTCTGTTCATATTTCACCAAGCAACTCCAAGCTACTTTGCTGCCAACCAACACCACATGTCCCATTTCATTCCATACTACTTTCCAACCATCCTCTCTGCCCAGCTGGTTGATAATTAAGTTGCTTCTAAAATAATATAATCCATTGGCTCCAACACACATTACTACATAGTTTTCTTATCAAGACAGTAACAAGCATTAGGGGGAAAAAAGCTTTCTCTTCCCTTAAACTCACTCATGATGACTTATACTACACCTACATTTTTGCCAGAAAGTTAATCTAGCACTTTGCAAACAGTTCGCAATCTAACATCATACAACCCAACCCCATGTGCCAGCACTTTCTTCCCTTCTCCAAGCCAAGTATAATTCATCAAGCCACAAGAGTCCTTTGCTTACCTCTCACACTGACAAAGGTTTCATTAACTAACAGTCTCTAGGGACAGTCACAGGGCTCATAAATTCCAGCCTGGATGGATTTCTTCACTCATTTAAAATGGGGTTTGGGTCAAGTCCCACTACAAAAGTCTTATTTATAGAGCCTAAAGCCGGCACGGCCATCTCAAATATATGAGGCCTTCATGGCTCAAACTGGGAATAGGTACTAAGCATCAAATTTCAATATATTTAATTTTCTGTACAATGCAATGAAGTAGAAATACCCTGGACTTGAACTTGTTTTATTATTTTTTATCATGTCTCTTCCATGCTCATTTTTCTCATACTTTCTCAGGTAGCAGTGAGATGCAAGCAGATATCTGACAAACTTTGGCATCTATATCCTCTGTCTTGTTATTACAAACCAAAAAAGAAAAACACAAATTAGCAGCGAAGTTCACCAAGTTTTAGTAACCTCTTGGCAATTCTGAGCTGACACTCTCAGTGTAAACAAAGACAAGTTTGGATATAAACCAAGTAAGGCTCAGCAGTATCAATTCAAAACTTGGCAGTTTTAGGTTATTTCTGGCTTTATTAAAAAAAAAAAAATCATTGGGGTGTGAAATCTAGTAAGTGGGAAAAATAAGTTCTGAGAACTCCCTGCAAATCACAAGGCTTATTGCTAAACATAGTGCAACTGGTGAACAAAAAAGCATTACCATACTGGAGGTGTTGCAAATTCCCCAATATTCACACCAGCCCTTTAGTAACATTAACTCTTCTGCTGCATGCTGTGCAAAAAACAGTGTCCTACAACCTAAAGAACTTTACATTTAAACAGACATGAATGTTCAAAACAGCTTTAAATGCAAGAAAGGCAGAGTAAATATAGAAGTTCTCGGGCCAGAAGCATTCTAAACAGAAATATCATTTTCTAACTCATTCAAGCCCGTTCATCTGGGAGGCAGCTTTTGAAATCACAGTACTGGAAGTTGCAACTCCATGGCTATGCTCTCAGGTATGTCACTAGTTTGCTGAAAGGTCTTAAGCAATCCTCTGAACCCCAAGTTTATTTCGCACCACAGTCCCCGCCATATACAATGCTGACCACCCACCAGTCTTGCAGGGATGCTCAAAAGCCTCAATGAGAGCATACGGAGATTGTCAGATGAAAGGCACCAAGAATTAGATTTGTGGCAAACAGGTACTGTGGGACTGAAGATATAAACTACCATTAGTTTCAAATACTGTCGTAGGCAACACAATCAAGCAAAAACTTTAATTATGGCTTTGTTACTACATGTGCTTACTACACATGCATCCCTGCTCCTCCTGTTTACCTAAATCTCAAGAAGCTAAAGCTATACAACTGTAAAGAGCCAAAGCTGACATGCAGAGTGAATCCAGGTCTCATCTGCCAAGTCTGTGCATCCCTTTTACTCTTCATGCATAGGATTTGAACTAGACTTTAGCCATCAGTCTTGAGAGAATCTTTACTTCCCCCAAGTGAATATTAAGCCGCAGCATCAGGCAAGCACTGTTCTGCCTATACAATCCTGGGACAGGCAGCTAAGATCTATCTTGGGGTTGTCCATCTAAAACTGCAGTCTCGCTTCCCACCACAATACAGGTATGTCTATGCTAATTCCTTAAGATTTAATTTACAATAATACGTAATAAAATTTAATGGCAACAGATGAGAAGGAAACAGTAGAAGTTTACTTTCTATAAGAGTTAAAAAGAAGCACCCAAACGGAACAAATAAACAATGCAAGTTGTCCTCCACAACCTGTGCAGTCAAAAAAGTAGGTCAATAAGAAATTTGATTTTTAGATTATATGTTGTATGATAAAAAAAATGAAACAAATCCCATTGTTCCTGCCAATGAAGATTTATCCAAAAAGGCTGTAATATTGATTCATGTCATATCTAATTCTCTATTCACTTGCACCTTGTGTGAACGCTGAATATTGAGCAGAAACAGGATAAAAATGTTGCTAACTGCTGATGTTTAGCAGGGGAGCCTAGTAATTGACAATGCACTAGAGGTGAAAAGCCCTGGGTTCGAATCCAGCAGCATCAGAGCTACTATTTGCCCTGGAGCTAGTCAATTCTTTCTGTTCCCATACACCTCCTTTGCCACACATAAACCAGGAACAACTTCAGTGAAAGGATGTCTTGCCATGCACCTGGATAGCTAAAGGGTCCAATTTCAATAGCTAAAATATATAATATAAAAACACTAGAACAACAGCATTTCACACCTCAATTTACACATGTATCAGTGACAACATAAGCTACCAAACATTTCAGATTGAAATATTTACCTCCTTCCTAAACCTTTTATTCCACTATAGCAGCTTTAATCAGCTGTAAGCCTAAATAGTATAGAAATCCCTAAAAATATAAGGACAATTACTGCATCTTTGGACAGCAAAAGCCTTTATGTTTTCCAAACAGCTATGAAATCGCAAACAGACAATTACATTCTTTATTAAGAAAAAGGACCAGATGTCAGCAGTTGCTCTTGCAGCACACCAAAATCCAATTCTGAATAGTCTAAAAGGAGCCCGGCCACCCTCTACCACCCAACAGGAGCATACTGAATTAGAGTCAATGGGCACTGAAGATTTGTCAATTTTCTATTTGAGACTGCAAGTAATAGCACTCCACCATTTCATTGTATCTTCAACGATCTAGTAAGATTGTATCATCTCCTGTAGACTTTCATTAATTTTGATAAAAGGGAAATACACACTGTTTAAAGAGGTGCTTTGCCTGAGAAACTCTCAAGGTCAAACCTTACGAATACAAAAACTTCTTGACCCTAAGATTCACTACATTTAAAAGACAACATGAAAGCTCATACATTTTTCCTCCCTTCAGGAAAGTGGATTAAAAGACATGGCTGTGAACTTTATCTGTTTTGTACTTCAATTCTCTTTCCCCACCCTAGCATACAGACCCTCCAGCTGGGGGCTTTTAAGCATTTTACAAATTTAACTTGCAAAAAATAAAACATTATGTCATTTTACAGATGGGAAAACTGAGGTGAGTAATTTGCCCAATGCCACTGAGCAGAGCAGCTCCTGGGCTCAGAACAGGACTAACTTCTGCTTTTGTCAGGGATCACCAGCACACCTCAGTGCTCTGCCAGCGCTGCTTTTACCACCGCCTCTGCACATCCATCGCTTTGCTGCACTGCTCACAGCATCCTCTTCATGGGAGACCAACACTAATTATCAGTGAAGAAAGTGGCCATCTTGATGCTAACTGATGTCAGCATCTACTGACTAAAAGTGAACTTATTTTTGAAGACCTGATTCTGTACTAATAAAGTCAAGAGACTTTCTGCACATGTTCTAACGCAAGCAGGATCAGACCGTAATCACCTTACCATACAGTTCTGCAGTAACACAGCAATTGGGCAACCCAAGTTCAATAACTAATAACTAACAGCTAATAACTCACTGTGCTGCCTAAGGCAACTCACTAAACTTCCCTGTGCTGCTTTCTCCCTGCTATGACAATACAGTAGACCTGTTCCTTCTCAAAGAACTGTAATCTAAAAATGAGAAGCACCATGCAAGGGCTATGGGTTAGTTCAATTTCTCTCCCTCCACTGCTAAAAAAAAAAACTAATCTCTCTTGCTCTGACCCCAAAAGCTCACCCACTGGTTTCGTAAATTGCCACTCCTGCCAAAAGAATAAAAGCAGCTCTAAAATAAATGACTCGAGATGACTAAAAATGTCTGTGACTATCACTTTAAACACCACATACATATATGCATAAAAAGATGATAAGCTTTCTCTATGTAGAACAGTTATTAGTAGAGCACCAGCAGTTATTGTCTTTATCATTACCCATCTTTGATAAGGAAAAGGAGCAACCCCATGAAAGCTATTAGGGATCTCACCATGCAGATGCAATTTATCTGGAACACTGTAGACGTGGGCACTGCAGAGTCTACAGTGATGATACATCAGATCACATTCAGACTTCAAAATCCTCTACTTCTGTTGTCTAAAAGGCTTGCAGTTATTGTATTAAAAGTCCACCTGAAGTAAAACCACACATCAGCTAGAGGAATCTAGAGAAGAATACATGATCCTAGGCTTCAGCAATTACTTCCTATTATCAAAAGCAAAGCCCTGTGTTGTCAGACAGTGCAGATAAACTGCAAGACGAAAAGCTGAGGAGGGAAGTGTAATACATTATGCTACAAGAGGTTAACAGTAGAGTCCAATAAAACTCCTGTCTGCTGTCTCAGTGCACTGCACATTGGACTTGACTGGCCAGCAAACACATCAGCAACGTCCTACAGCAGGACACTTCACAGGCATTTCCCCTTCCTTCTCTCCACAGCTCAACATCAAAGAACAGGAGGCTTTCATGAGTTGCATCAACTTGGGCATGGAAGGCTAAGGACACCATAATCCTCCCCAGAATTTCCACAAACTAAATTCACCCTTTTAAAACCTACCTCAATCACTAATGGCATTCAGTGCTCACAGATCTATCAAAAGCAGACTGTTCCAGTACAGAGTCTTAATTAAAATCTATTAGATGTTGTCCAATTACAGAAAATCTTTCTACGCTTAACACACTTAGCATACCTTAATGTGAAGCAAGAGTCGTTGTCAATGTTTGCTAGTAGATTTTACCTATAAACACAGTTAATCAGCAGTTTAGAGGGAAAACAACTTTGAAAACAAAATATTATTTGAGTAACAGCAACACCTTAAGGCCCAACAATAAACCACCCCCTGTACTAAACACAGCAGGGGAGAGCCATACCTAGAAGAAATCTATACTCCAACAGACTAAATGTAGAGTAACAACCAGCCAGGAAACTACTTCCCCAATTAGTATTTTATTTGTTGGCCATGAATAAAAGGTTCTGATTTTCAACAAGATTCTATTTTACCAGACATGGTACAGGCCAGAACACAACGGCAGGCCTTGCAACAGAGAAGTTGTGTTTGTACAGAACAAGCGATGTCATGAGAGACCAAATCCTTTAACCCTTAAACCAGGACCAAAGCTATTCCATCACCTTACCTCTCCATCTGCTTGCTTCACAGGCTGCCAAAAGATCAGAGTCAGGCCTCCTCTTAAGCCTGATGTATTCAGCACAGTGGCAGGGAAAAACCTCCCGCCCAGATTTAATCATCAGCTTTTATCACTCATCCCAATGCAAACTCTCCTAATAAATATGGAAAAAATTGGATAGAGCCTCTCAAAATTGAACAGCCCTAGATGCAGTTGCATTAACTCCATTAGCTTTCCTGGACTTTCAGATCTAGTTCCATCAATTATTGCACAAAGTTGAAATAATCAGTGCTTCCTCTGAACAAAACGACAGGGCCATTGGCAAAAGGCCCTAATGCCACTGGAGCAGCTCAAACAAGTATCTTCTCAGGAAAAAAAAAAGTGTATTTCATTCTACAAAGCAGAGAACACAAATTTAAGTGGCTTTTTTTTTTTCCCCCCACCGAGTTAATGTGAAGTGACAAAAGACTCTGCTAAGGGGAAAAGGGAGGTAGGATTCCGAAGTTCACTAAAGGTGACAAAAGGATTTAGCTGGCCCTCCATTTTATTTATCTTTAGCCTTAGTAAAACAAACTGTAGTCACCTTGGAGACATGAGGCAGCTACAAAGGAATATGTCACAGGACCAAAGGTGACTCAACACAAAACCCTAATGCAAGTTCTGTGTATTACCAGATGGCAAATGCTATTTCTCCAGGAATTTCTTTAACAGTATTGAACCCCAGCAAATCCAGTACCCATGAAGCCAGAACCCCAGAAGGTTATTTTAACCCAAATTTGCATCTCTGCAAGTGAGAACAGATGGCACATGGGGGGAATTCTCTCCTTCACTGTTCCCTTTGTCTCCTCCTCTCCTCCTCCCTTCCATTGTTTTTAAGATCAAAAGCTTTGTACTTAATTACCAATCAAGAGAACAAGTCACCCAATCCAATTTTTCGAAGACTAATTAAAAGGTTATCAAGGAGAAACAGGCAAGATACAGGTATTCTTGTTGTATCTGTAAATAGGTCACTCCAGTAGATAATTCAATTCTTATCACTAGTATCACATAATTTTAAGTTCAAACAAAATACTTAATCTTTCAATTAAACATGGCCAAAGAGATCATATGGTTTTTCACCGTATGCACAGCGTATTGATGGCAATCCTCCTCTTAACTCTTCAGTCATTTGTCAAGGAAGAAGGATGAGTATCTCTAACAAGCAACAGCCACTTTAACCAAAGACACTGTGCATAATGTTGAGACATGAGCTAGAAGGTAAGTCACTGCCAGTGAGCTAAAGGCAGTATAGACTTCTTCTTTAAGTACAAGGCTATTGCAGTAATGATTTGCAAACATTTTCTCTAACCCTGCAGACTCCACAGACATCAGAATGGGACAGTTCCTCACAGCTGTGTAAATATACACCTCCTAGTAACTTCTGTGGAAATGCAAACTGCACTACTGAGGTTCTGGCTATAATAAAGACTTATTTTTCTTGATATACTGTCTCAAACATTTTCTTAGCCAAATAAATTCAGTATCATTTAAACATTTCCTTTGAACAGGAAAGGTAGATCAGAATACAAAGCAATTACCTACCCACATCACGCAGGAAGGAAAGCCCATGGGTTGTAAGATCATAACAGTTACCCCAGCATTGTTCAGCATGCATGCAAGTAAGCAGTCTCTCCTGGTAAAAAAAAGATTGCATATTCTGTCCCTTGGGCTTTCCAAAGTAGTTTTAAACATCTTTGGAAGGAAGGGGGAAAAAAAAAAAAAAAAAATCTGATTTTCTACATCGACCAGTCCTATGTCGAGTATAAATTCAATGGCTCCCTTCAGGAAAACAGAATTAGGTATCTGAAATGACTGACTGACTGGATGTATTGTAAATATATATTTCCTGGATCTGAGTGCAAGCCTAAAACTTCAAATAAGGAAATTAGCAACTAATTTAAGATTCTCACATTAGAAGCGTCCTGCAAATTATCAGCAGCAGATGAAAAAGCTTGAAGATGTCATGTGGCTTTTTGGTTAACTACTGTCTGGTTATGTCACGTAACAACAGTCTGACACAAAAAGGTGCAAAGAGTCTCCCAAATCCCATAGCAATCTTAGATCCATAAATAACTCCAACTATTCAAATTTTAGTCAGGTCTCTGCTGAGCTTCTAAGCCCAGCACAGTGGGAAACCAATCAGGAAACTAACCTGATTGGAGCATCCTCTTAACAATGACACAATCAGCAAAGCACAATGGGAATTTGCAAAAAAGACTGTTCTTGAGTAACTGCAGTTTTCAGATCAGGTCTCCACACGCATCCCTCTGATCCCACTGGCAGTTCAGAATAGCAAGGAACTTGAAGGCTGAGCATTTGGGAGAGTTTGGTCTGGTGTAACAAGCACAAACATTGCTTAAGAAAACAGAAAGCCACATACAAGCACCAAAGGGAAGTTAAAAATCTCATCTGAACTCATGAAAACACATAGCGCTCCTACTCAAGTCAAGGTAGAGACAAAACTGCAGCCATCACTGTTCTTAGGTTTCAAAGAACATTCTGTTACAGTGGTCGCTGCTGAAAGCCAGTGTACGGTGTTGGGAAAAAACACATTATTTGAGAGAAGCTGAAGGAGCAAGGACTCAGAAACAAGCTCTGATTTTAGCAAACAAAGCAAAGTCACAACACTGAAAGATGACAACAGCCCAGGATGTCTAAATTAAGAAACACATTTAATATTCACATACTCATCACAAACACACAACGCAAATTCCCTAATATACAGTAAAGCAGTTTATTAGAAAACGTCTCATTGGATTAAGTCTGCTTTTATTCTATTAGGGAACTTTCACACCACATTAAATTGCAAGACAACAGGGTGTTTGCCAGCACATGATAAACATAATTATTAACCCCTTCTCAGAAATGCACATAGACATGACACTGACACAGCAAGCCAAGGAAGCTCTTAGGAATACATGGCTTAAATAGAACAGCAGGGTATTGAGACAACTAACCATTCTCTATCCCTCAGCACGAGAAAATGTCATCGACACCAAGATCATTCTCCCTTCCCAGTCATGCAGGCATGACCTACTGAAACACGTCAGTGATGCTCAACAAAAAGCTCAAGAGTGGAAGAAGCAAAGACATACAGGTCCTCTCTGTTAACCATTTTGTTGATCAGCCTTGAACACACTGAACAAAACATCTACCTTCTCTATAGAAACATGCTTTTTTTTTTTTTCCTCCTTTTACACTTGCTTACAGCTTATTTTGGCCCGCCTCCTGGTAGCATGAGCTTTGATGAATGACGCATGGTCATCCATCTTCGAGTGCGGCACTTCGATGATGAATTGAGTACATTTGGAAAGCAGTCTGAGAAAAAACAAAATTGATAGCCACAGGAAAAAAGAAAAAAGGGAGAAGAAAAAAAAAATGTTGGGCAACAGCTACAGAGTTTAATGAGGTGAGATTAAAGTACAAAAAAAAATTAGCTGAACAAAGAAGTGAGACACCAAACAGCACAGAGGAGCAAGTTCCAGGTTTTGAAGTCACTAATCTAGAAAAGTCCAGGGGAAGAATGCAAGCATCCGCCATGCAAGAGTCTCTATCTCATTTGCTGTTTTAAGTCCTCTGTGAGTGCTCTCAGACCTCTAGAAAACCTCCTCAATAGCTTTTTCCCACCCATTTATTTCACTTTCCTCCGTTGTACTAAATACATAACATTTCCTGAACACCTGATCGCACTGGAGATGAAACATTCTCACATTGCTTTGTGCTCCTGGTTTCATCCCACAGCTTACGCTTATCTACCCGAGTTGCACGTGAAGTTCACCAGTAAAGCAGACAGAGGACCTTATTTGTCTGCTCACTTTCCCCCAATGCAGGGCTACAAATCAGGACAGTATCAAAGTTGCATCTCTGAGTTCTGTTGTACTGGTCAACTGTAGGAAGATGTCCTTTCTGTTACATCTATAATCATGTCATGCATATGAGTAGCTCAGAACAACACCTGGATGCAACTCACCCACAGCATCTTACTAATTTACTCCACCATGACCCTAATTCTGAATTAATTTCATTCACAGATTTAGCTTCTTCAGCAGAACCTCCCACCAACATCAAGGGCAAAAGGAAACATCTGACACTGCTGAAGAGCAGAGCAATTTGCCAGGGGGGCTTCTCAGGGCAAGAGCAGCATTGACTACTCACCACACAAAGTTTCCTGAGCACAATTTTATACCTGATGTAGGCATCCTTTACCCAAAGCAAAGCACCATGCTACCTTCTGATTAAATGATGAGGTCCCATAATTAAGACGATTCTCAAGCATAGTTGCAAGATGAAGATATGATTTATTTGCATAACTGAAATCATCTACATAAAGAGGTGATTTTCACCAGTGTTTCTTTAACTCAGATTTTCCAGTTGAGTTAGCCAAGACACTGAGATCAAAGGATCTGTCCTAAAGTGGTTTGAAGTAAAATTAATTTCCAGGACTGTCCACAACTACAGCATTCTTTCTAGGGATACTAACACTGAGTGCTGCCACTGTTTCTATTACTTTTGAATATATTACTGTCAGACTTCAGCTGCAATCAGACAACAGTAGTCACATCACAAGTCACCAAGCTGATTTCATCTATGCCTCAGATCTGGAGGTCTGAGATCATGACCCCTTCAAATCCAGAAGTCTGACACATCATATAACATTTCCTAACACAGCAATGCATTATTTTTTCAAAATCAGCCTCTCATTTAACTTTTTATTAGTACCAGGATGGTGCCTGAAAGTCTCAGAGATCAGAATCCACGGAGAGCCTTCATACTAAACTGTATTACTTAATAACTCCTTACCCCTAAAGATCCAACAGTTTAGTCGGATGTGACAGAATATCACCCCTGTCCAGCTGGTGAACAGACTGCAAATTAGGGAATTACCCAAATGCACCCACAAAGCATTTGGCAGAGCAATAAACTGAAACCCATTATCCATCCACCCACTCAGAGAATCTCCTTTGGATTGAGGGAAGCTCCTCTGCACATTAACTCTGCTTTCCTCTTGCTCCATTTTCTAATTAACTTCTCCGGATGTCTAGAATGACTCTTGATAAATCATTACTGTCAGGCATTCAGAGAAACATTTCAAATCTTACCAGAGATAAGAAATCAAAACAACTGTAAGAACTGCTCATGAAGAAGCACTCCCAGTTTATTGCAGTATAAACCTCCAACCTAGATTTAATCCCAGTGGCAGAAATAGAAACATGTTTATAAACATCACTGTTATGAACAATGTACCTTGTTCTCAGATTCCCCTGCTGAGGCAGTCCATCGTAGATAGATAATACATCAAAATCTTCCTCTAATGCAAAGGACTGGAAAACAAGCTGTATCCTGTTCTGCTCCTCAGCAGTGATTGTCCACGTGCAGTTTGCGTAATTTGGATATCCGTATGGAAAGCCTGGACTCTGTATTGTCCCATTTGGGCCCTGCAAAATGTGACTGCAGTTCTGGGCTGGCAAGAGAAAAGACAAAACTACAAGTCAAATGGTGTAGGGTACACATTTAATATCTTCACCATCAAAACAGATCACACGTGATTCTTTCTACTGAATTTCTTCTCAGTTCATGGTCCCAGGGAACAGATAAAGATAAAATCTAAAGATGCACCTTTGTCCTCCCTGCAGGAGCTTGGACCCCAGATACCCATCTCTTGGGCACTGCTCCCTCTAGCTGTAAACATAATGGGCTAGTAACAGCTGGGTTACAGCAGCTGCTGACTGTAACTGGGAAACAGATGCTTACACAGACATCCTTTCACAGCCCACAACAAAGTCCAATATACTATTCACCGTACACTGTGCATTTAGGGATTTAACATGTTTCAAGAGTGCCTGGCTGTGCTGGGTGCCTGTCTTGGTTTAACCCCAACCAGCAACTTGGCATCACGCAGCCACTTGCTCACTCACCCTGCCCCAGCGGGAGGAGGAGAATTGGAAAAAAAAAAAAAAAACCAAAACAAAAACCAAAACTCATGGGTTAAGATAGGAACGATTTAATAACTAAAGTAAAATAAAATATAATACTAACAATAATAAAAATAAAATATAATAATAGTAACTGTAATGAAAAGGAATCTAACCAAGAGCATGAGTGAGTGGTTCAGAGACCACAAAACAGCAGAATGACAACGCCAAAGCTGACCATCTCTTTTACCATTAGTTACATTTGAATAAGAGACAGAAGATCAGGGCTCCACTGTGCAGACAAAAAGAAACAGACCACCCCTTACCTTGAAAGGCCAAAAACTGTAATGGACATAATATATAATGAGGAACTGAGTCACCAAATGACTAGTCTATCTGGATAAGACTGCATGAAAACTGAATGGCAAAAGATCAGAAATTAAAGTTGTCCTGACTCCAGAAAGAGCAGGACACAGTTCAAAGGCTTTAACAAACAAGCCATTCTTGAATAGTTATTTGGAATAAAAAAAAAAAAAACAACAAAGAAAAACCCCAAATCTTTGCAACTTCCTCGAACAGCATTTCTTTTTTCCCCATCTACATTCTTTCAGTTAAGCATTGCTCACTAGCCTGAAACTACCTCCTAGCAGGGAGAAGAGACAATGTTTTTTATACAAGGCCTTTCCATGCAGACTGCTGTAAGTAAAGGCATGTTCCCACTTGGTCTCTAGTCTGCGTACCCCAAACTGACAACTGCACCACTGCAGAGCAACACGGACTGTGGCCCAGAGCCAAGAGCTGCCATCACCAGTTAACACTACATAACCCTGTTAGACCTACATGATGGGGGTACATAGGAAAGAAATTGTGAACCAAACCCAGCCCTCTCAGGCTGCTGTTTTCTCTCACCCAGTTCTGAAAGGTTTCCACTCCTCATGCAGACTCAACACACAGCAAATGTCTTCCAATCAGTATTCCTAAAGAGCTGCTGTAGAGCTACATCTTCTGAGAATGAAAGCCCAGTCCTGTACCCACTAGCTAAATACTTAACACCTTCCTCAAATCCATTTTCCTTCCCCAAAGCAGTACCTGTGAACACTCCATCCCAAAGATAAAGATCAACTGCCATGATGTACAATTTCTGGATATATGAGATTTTCTTCTCTCTGGGGAAACAGGTACATAAATATGTTTTGGGAACAGCCTAAGTGACAAATTCTCCTTAGTGTTTTCCTCTCTCTTCACTGCTACTTTACCTGAATGCCTTTTGAGGCACAAAGAAAAAACTTCACTCCCAACGAACTGGTATAACTCCTACTGGCTTTAATGGAATAGCTCCTCCACACCAAAGCTCAGTTCCAGGCAGTTTGCAAGGCAACTGTTGTGAGACCAAAAGCAGAATCTCACCTTTATCCTATGGCCAGCAGAGCTGCTCATCACTGCTGCCTGCATTTGCTCTGGCTTTTCTTACTGATGCTGGATTGTATACCCCTGCTTATGTAGATAACCGAGGCTTTCAAGTTGAAATGAATTAGATTAGAAATTACTTCTTTGATTTCTCATTGCTTTTTTCAAAGGCAGCAATGGCATTTGCACTTCTGAGTGTCAACCAGCTACAGGTAAAGAACTGCAGAGTAGTGCTCATTAAAGCCAATTATAATTAGATTGACCTACTTTGGTGCAAAAATGCTTAGTGGAACTTCTCTCTGCAAGACGAAGTTCACACCTTTATGAATCTAAACTGGTCAATCATATTTACTACCCAGGGAATCTTTTTGTATCATGTTTATTATATCAGTAAGAGTTAGGACAGCCCCATAATCCACCGGGGACTAAAACTGAGCTAGGCACATAACTCATTAACAAGGGCAGACTAAAGCACTTTGCATTTCTATAGCACCTGGCATGTGCCTCTCAGTGCATTCTGTCAATACATAATACATACAAGAGTGAAATCTACCTCCCTCCTCCACTTCAGTTCCATTTATTTGTAGAGTTCACTGAAAGGATGTATTAGCCTGGTGCCAGAAAGCTGCATGGGACTGGGAATATTACCGTTATCACAGAGTGAAATTAGGCCAAGTTTGGTTTAATAACTTGGAGACTGCCAAAGATCCATAAGCTTCAGTTCTCTAAAATTCAATCACATCCTCTTTTCTTTAACCAGACTGGCACTCAATAGGCAATGTGGGGATATTGAATCTGTCTCTACTGCACATTTTTTATTTTAATCATAAGTAAATGTCATCAGAACAATTTAAGGAAATTGGGAAATTAAAGAGCCTGTATCTCTCAATTTCCTGATGGTATAAAAGCTACTGATGCTGCATAAAGTTCAGAAAATAAATTCAAGGTCAGAGACACCGTGTTCCAAAGACGTCCAAGGTCATATGAAAGGCAACAAGCTTTAAGATCAGTATAAATTCATGAAATCCTTGCACAATTACCGATTAAAACAAAGACCAGAAAAACGTACATAATCTTAAACCTAGCTGAAGAAAAACAAATCATAGAAAAATAGGACACAGTTTTATGACATATCAAATCAATCTACTGAAATATTTGTGTGTTCATGATTTTGACCAAGACGTGCTTTGGACACAGCTAAAAGAAAATTGCTTACTGCAAACAAAAGTTAGTTTTCCAAAAGCTGACAAACTGGAAAGCAATATATTCTTCATCAACTGTAATAGTAGGGAACTTCATTTATATTGGACACTGCTGGAAAAACTCAGCAGGCACCAGAAAGAGATCCAGGAAGCCAAAGAGAATTTACGTATACTCTGTAATTCACTTTCAGGTTTAAGTTAGTTCAGCTCAGGCTTGACTGACAAAACTTTATCTAAACTCTGAAGTACATGACAAGGAAACGCTCCATTTCTCCTCAGAAGACTTGCAAAAACAATTCTCTTCATCCCTTCGGCCCTGGAGCATGAATAAGTAGAAAGGTATGAAAGGACAACACCAGTGTCTGTGCTATAAATTTCCAGGTGAATTCATATTTGACAGAGGACAACATTCTTGTAAAATTTCTGGAGCGTTCTCTCCAACCCAGAAGTTTGACACGAAGCACCTCCACACACCTTACTCAAGTAATGAGAATGCAGCAGCTTCCCTCATGGATCAGTCAACCACCCGCCTTGCCCTTTATCTCAGCTCTGATGGGGCTACACCAGGTGACCACAAGAAATGGCAGCAGCGACAGGACAAGCTGTACCCAGGGACTGCCGCCTTTGTACCCTCTGCAGATTAACCATCAGCCCTGGTATCAGAGGAATCAATTACAACCCTTCCAGAATGGTTGCATTTCCCCCCTTCTCAATTTGCCACTCCTTATTCAGAAGCTACAACAGTGAATGAGGAAGGTAAATACAGAAAGCTAACAGATCAGATGTCATCTGCCAGAAGGCTCAGTGTGGCAGTGTAAATATTGATGCAGCTATGCCAGCTTCTAATACTATTACTCATGGACTCATACTTTCTGAAGGTGTAACACCAACATGAAACTCATCAGTGGATATGCGTTTGTGGGCACATGCCCCATTTTGTGACGGAGATGGCCAGTCTGAGACTGGAGCTAATTCTCACTTGTACTCTGCCAATGCAACCTGCTATTTTCAATTCTAGAAAGTGGTTTATTATGACAGTATATCTTTTTAATGAATGCATCAGTGTAATTTTATTGCAGTAGCACTTAAAGTTTCCAGACAAGGACGAAGGCTTGATGCATTGGGTTTGCATGGCAAGGTTTTGGTAGCGGGGGGCTACAGGGGTGGCTTCTGTGAGAAGCTGCTGGAAGCTTCTCCCATGTCTGACAGCCAATGCCAGCCGGCTCCAAGACAGACCCGCCGCTGGCCAAGGCCGAGCCCATCAGTGACAGTGGTAGCGCCTCTGGGATAACAGATTTAAGAAGCAAAAAAAATGTTGCTGGGACACAGAAACTGCAGCAAGAGAGAGGAGTGAGAACATGTAAGAGAAAGAACTCTGCAGACCCCCAGGTCAGCAAAGAAGGAGGGGGAGGAGATGCTCCAGGCACCGGAGCAGAGATTCCCCTGCAGCCCGTGGGGAAGACCACGGTGAGGCAGGCTGTCCCCCTGCAGCCCAGGGAGGTCCACGGTGGAGCAGATCTCCACCTGCAGCCTGGGGAGGACCCCACGCCAGAGCAGGGGGATGCCCGAAGGAGGCTGTGACCCCGTGGGAAGCCCGTGCTGGAGCAGGCTCCTGGCAGGACCTGTGGCCCCGTGGAGAGAGGAGCCCACGCTGGAGCAGGTTTGCTGGCAGGACTTGTGACTCCGTGGGGGACCCACGCTGGAGCAGTGTGTGCCTGAAGGACTGCACCCTGTGGAAGAGACCCAGGCTGGAGGAGTTTGTGGAGAACTGTCTCCCGTGGGAGGGACCCCATGCTGGAGCAGGGGAAGAGAGTGAGGAGTCCTGCCCCTGAAGAGGATGGAGCAGCAGAGACAACATGTGATGAACTGACTGTAACCCCCATTCCCCGTTCCCCTGCACCGCTGGGTGGGGGTAGGTAGAGAATTCAGGAGTGAAGCTGTGCCTGGGAAGAAGGGAGGGGTGGGGGGAAGGTGTTTTAATATTTGATTTTATTTCTCATTACCCTACTCTGGTTTGATTGGCAATAAATTAAGTTAATTTTCCCCAAGTCGAGTCTGTTTTGCCCGTGACAGTAATCGGTTGAGTGATCTCTCCCTGTCCTTATCAGGACTCACCAGCCTTTCATTATATTTTCTCTCCCCTGTCTAGCTGGGGGGGGGGGGGGGGGGGGGGGTGTGATAGAGTGGCTGCATGGTGCTTAGTTGCTGGCTGGGGTTAAACCACAACACTTTATCATACTTGGAACTGTTCAGTGGACAAAGCCTTTCCCCAAAAGGGATCACAATCTAAGTTGGAGGAAAAAAACACAACCCAAGGAAACCCACACTTGCGGAGAGCTTGGGACTTTGCAGAAAAACATCTTTATCCAGGGGCACAACCATTTGCTCAATGATAGAGCTCAGAAGTCGGCTCTATCAGTCTCTACTTACAATACTTGTTTTGTGAAATATATACTGCTTGAACAATGTAAACACACTAATCAGCCTCACTTCTGGCTCATATGCACCACGAAAATGATGAAATATTTACTTTGCAATATGCTCACAGAAGAACTGCATTTTTAACAGAAACACAGGCTGCCTGCAGCATTTTATAATACACAGTTAATCCACATGCCACAGAACTTAACATGACTGGACACTTAACCAAAAAATAAATATCAGGTGAATACAACTGTGGCTGACTGTCTCTTGCTTAAGCGGGAAAGTTGCAAACCCCTCGAGCTTCATTCTGGGTATCAATCAGCCTCTTGCCATAAGTTGGGTAGGAAGAACGCCCTTGCACTCAAAAACCAAGACTTCTTTTGACAGTACAAGCTACATGACTGGAGACAGAAGCTAGTGGGAGGTTTATTTACACTGTATATCTGAAGTTGTTTAGACACATGAGCATGGGACTGTTCTCATGTCAGTCACTCCAGCTTTACAGTGGCCTCTAATGCAACATGGCTAGCTGCATTCTGGAGCAGAACCAGTTCACCCCCCAATGACTACAGTGTGGATAGCATTAACTGGTTCTCATGTCTTCCATGTCTCATGACAGGCAGTCATGATGGTCACTGCACATTGACCAAAACGAACCAGGTTACATTTACCAAAAAGGAGACTCAGTCATTCAGCACATTCATAGCAACAGAATTTTGTTATTTCCTTCAGATAAGCAACACCTATGTACAGGAGTGAGCTGCCTTGGCTGCTGTACCCTTCAAGCCCCTGGCTGGGACTGGGTTTCACCATTTGATGTTCAATTTCAGCAGCTCTACAGACTCAGATAAACTTGTACATTCAAATTCTGTCACTACAAATCTTCACCAAGTTGTCAGAAGCTAAATAACAAACAAAGGCCTTGTCTGATATTACAAGAGCAAAGGAAATGGGTACAAAACATCATCTTCCACCTACTTTCAATTCCTTAAACTTACCAGGCCAGATCCATGGCTGTGTAAATCAAGGAAGTATTTTAACTATGTTGATTTACACCATATTAATATCTAAGGAAGCAATAGTTTAGAGAGAGGGAAACAGAATTTATTTCTCAAGTGCTTCCTAAAATATAAGTTGATGCACTTTGTTTCTCAGCAGAAATCTAATTTAGCAAACACTGATGTGTGGTCACTGCACAATTCAAAAGGAACAAATATCAAATCATATACCCTGACTTGCTCTCAGCAGTATCATCTATTGGTGATACATGGCTGTCTTCTCCTTAATGCAGTAGGTTTTGGTATTGTCATTTTCTTTAGTTATTGTTACTTAGGCACAAATATTTCTATTTTGTGTTGTTCTAGCCTATTCAATGAAAGAGATGAACATAAAAAAAACACCTTTCCCCAAGAAAACTGAAATTCATATCCTGCAGACACACAGCACATTCCATCCTGCCCTAAAATACCAGGGGCAAATCCTGCCCATACATCAGCAACTTCTCAATTTTTTCTATTTACATTACTGTACAGAGTCATTCACCTTCATTGCATAAAGTTCTTCAAACCAAGACACTAGATCCCAACTCAAACAGCACTCAAATGCTGATATAGGTTTTCACAGCATCCCATGAGAGCGCATCTGGAGGCTGTGATGAGTAGGGTAGAGCTCAAGGACGGAGACACAGCTAAAACAACCAAACTCAGTGCAGAAGTGCCCCAGCTTTCTTTGTGGGACGACACATGTGAAACCACACAAGACTCATTCAGCTTCTCACACAATTGGGTATATGCCACAGCACAGGATCAACACTTGGGTCCCTACTGAACACTCCCCTTTGCATGAAGGCACAAACCCCATTCTGAAGAAGCCTCAGAACAGGGGTGTCAGGAACATGTTGTGAAATGTTCACAGCAGCTTCTTCGCACAGGTCTTTTCACAACCTTCTCCCTAAAAAGAACATACTAAAAACTCATCCCTTGTATTGAAGAGTTCATCTTTAAGAACTCCATTTTTTTTTTAAACATTGTTTGATCTGCCACCTAAATAGAAAAAAATGTTCCTTTTCCCAATGTTTACTGTTTTGAATCATTTATCAGCAACTAATTATGCCTCCTTACATAGTCTTCTAAATCATTATGGGCAATCACAAAAAGTAAGCAGTTCACCCACAGCCTAGCTTTGACTCTCTTGCTCATACAATTTAAGTGAACAAACAGGTAAAGTACCTTCACACTTCATAAATCTAAGCCTTGTTTCCCTAAGTATTCACCTTTTCATAGTTTTAACTTAACCTACAGTCTTACATCAAAGCCTCCTGGGTAATAAATAATGCAGAGACATTCCATTAACTATAACTTTTAATCAAAAGCCAGTGGATCCAAGAACATCATCAAGGGAATTATTTACATCTCAGCCAGTACCTTTTTCTCTCCGAACACATGAAGTGATAAACTGAAGAATGCAAGGGCAAAGAACATGCATTTTATCTGAATCCAGCTCATGCCACTACTGCCAAACCCAGAAAGAATTATAACATCCACCTCAAATCAAAAGCAGTATGTGAGTTTTCAGCAGGATGGCACAATACTGTGATACTGCAAATCAAACATATCATTCCTGAAACCAACTTAGTCACCTCCAGTTCTCTGGGGAGACACATCACTTCCCTTCCATTCTAACAGTCTTTCACTCCCACTCTGTCATCACTTTCTGTCCCTTTTAGTGCTGCCCAGGCTTTTACACTGTTATTGCAGAGATCTGTTACATTTAGGCATTGTTCCAACGTTAGCATAACAATTCAATTTTAAGGGCTTCCCAAGTAGAAAGAAGAGAGGAACAGAAGAGATGATGGTGGAGTGAAGATGCTGCAATAATTTATTTAGTTTTTCCCATGTGTGACCTCACTTCCTCTCCCAACCAAAAAATTTGTCTTGGAAAATTATGCAAATTTCCTATATTTCCATGTTTGGGATTTCTAGTCACATTGCTGACCTTGGAGTTCCCCAGAAAAAGCTCCAACCAAACCATGTTACAGCTGGAAAATACAAATACTTGCACAGAAGAGGAAAGGGAAGTCTGGGACTTCCAACTGTCACTGCACCATCCTCACGCATTGCCACACTGTTCTGTGATCAAGTAACATTTCCAACGCATCTTAGAAATGACACCTATTTCAGATTAGGAAAAAACTGGACAAAAGCATTGTAGCTCTCCACTTCCTTAATATCTGGCCCAGATTCATCTTGTTATTACTTTAGACCACAGCATTTTCTCCTACCTACACTGGACTCAAAGAACAGTTTATTCTCCCCAGCCATCTCCTCCCGAGACAGGCGATTTTCAGAAAAACTGCAGCTCATAATGCCTGTGGGCATCTGTGAAAGGCAAGAAAAGAGCCTCATGTCCAGTCTTTTAAATTCTCTAGAAATGCAATAAGCACCTACATAGAAATAAAGGCACCTAACACTGGAAATGTTGAGGTCAACAGATCCAAAATTGTTGGAAAGCACTGTTATAAAATAAACAAACCCAACTTGTTCCATGCATCCTTGTTCAATGATGTCTCTGAAGCCCTAGTGAGGTTCTGGACTCCCCTTAGCTATGCCATATCTGTCCTGAAGTGTAAAGTCAAAAACTGGACAGAGTGCTGCAGCTAAGTCCAAGCCCGAGCTGAACGCTGCCTCATCCATATGGCTGGGATGCCAACAGTCACCCCCAGTGGTACATTCCTTCCTCTACACCAAGCTAGCCTTCTCCTTTGAAGAAAGTCTTTTCTGATTTATTATAGTTTGGTTTTATATTTCATGAACGAACCTTGAAAGGGCATATACTTCCAATAACAAGGTCAAAGGAGTTCTGACATGCTGTAGAGAAAAAAAGGAAACATCCAATTTCAGGTAACATCAAAACCCATTGCAGGACAAAACTTGAAATCACAAGAACATGACACTGCACATATGTCCTGTCTTACAGCTGCACTGCAGTCCCCTGACATGCTGAGAGGCCAGAGACTTCAGCTGCTGGAAAGTAATGCCTCATTTGGTTAAGCTAGAAATTGCCCAAGTGAGTACACTGGTCATAATAGCAGCTGCCAGATTTTCCCTTGAGGCTGAAGTCCTCTGTTCTTAACAGAGGGAGGGAGGGAAGGTAGCATGGCATGCTGACCTGACACAGGCTGTCCCCTGCCAGCTTGCTTCATCCCTACCCTGGAATGACCTGGAAACAGAAGGGACTTCAGTTTCCAAGACCCTCATCAGATTTTTTTTTTTTTCTTTAAATAAAAAGATTGCGATCAAAGGGGGGGATGCAAAAATGGCACTACCTGTTGTGGAGCTGGTAAGAACTTGAGCTGTTCTGTAGTGAATACCACAACACATACTCCTGTTGGGTTATCAGAGACATTACAGTGTCATGCTGGCTTTCCCCAGGTGCAGGCTGTATCTTTCTCAATCACTCCTGCAGATTTATATACCACTTTACCATCTGTAAAGCTTACAATCTAAACAGAATCAAAGCAAGCTAGAAAACAGAAGAAGTGTTTAGGAGTAAAGACTTGCACATAGTGAGGGGAAAGGAAGATGGATTCCATCACATTTTACTGTTAAGAACGGGAGGCAGGAGGGCTTAAGGACTAATAATAGAAGGTATTAAAAAATTACTTTGGAGTTGTTTTAATAAGCATCTAGAAAATCCCTGGTAATGCATTCTTTTTAATGTAAGCAGTACTAAAGTAAATATTAGAGAATTCTGTGTTCATCGGGACACATGAATGAATATATATTTTCCTGACTATTTACAGCACTGATCTTAAAAAAATATTGCATTTTATTCGCACTAACTCAAGTTAGCTAGTTGGAGAGACATGGGCATGCATACTGCTCCATACACCACCTCATCCAATATCCAGTGGCTAGCAATGGATACAATATTAGAAAACATTTCAAACATGCGTAACAAAGAAAACATTGCTTGACCAATACTGATGAGGAATTTAAATTACTAAATTACAAATTACTCCAAAACACAGAATGACTCAGTATCTTTTCACCAAAAGTCAGTTTTCACCATCTTCCTTGAAAACGTAGTGACAAAGACCACATTGATTGCTTTATCTGGAAGGCTCCTGAAACATGCGTCAAACAAAGTAGTGAAATGGGCTCTGCCTGTTCTGACTGTATTACAAATAAGAGATTGTTTCCACGCTCTACTGACCTAGAGATCTGTTTAGCCAAGCAAGCAGAGTTTGCTGATGCATGGAGCACACAGAGAAAGAAAGAAAACCCTGAACCTTTTAACAATGAACAAAGCATAGGAATCTTGTCAGCAAGGCCAAATATACTACAGCTCACCCTGCTTTAAGCTGAGTTGAGCTTTATCAGCATAGTTACTAGTGAAGATTTGCCACATCGGCATCTATTTGTACTTGCTTGAAACCAGAGTAGAGGTCTCAAGAATAAGACTCCTCATGTAAACTGAAGATCTATGTTTCTTCCCATTCTATCCCATACAATAAACATCCTGTAAATCCAAAGGCTGTGGTATGGCCACCTGAAGTATTGCAGTTAGTACTGAACACAAACAGAATCATGAACACCTCACCCCCGCCCCCAGACCTCCAGGCTGTGCTTTCTCTACAAAAGGATGGTGATACTCCTCTCTAATCCTGTGGGGACCTAGCATGTTTTCCACTTCCTCAAATCTGAAAGAGAAGCACCTGGAAAAGGAGCTGCACTTATCTCACAGAACACACAAAGTTCAATTGCTGAGCTCTACCTAGATACAAGTCTTTCACATAGCCATTCACAGAGAATACTGGAGGATCTGGAGCATATGTGGAGCCAGGCTAAAGAACCTAGCCTGTAACTCATGCTAGGCTACCGCCACCAAAGTGCCATGGAATCAGTCAACAGACAATATCAACAAGACATACATACAGAGCTGCAACCAAGCTGCTGAGCCTGCAATGGGGCAATCTTTGCTAGCAGTAGGGAAGTCTTAGCCTGGCAGTGGTAACCAGAACACCATCCCTGACTGCAGCCTCAACACATCACAATGCTAACACAGTAGAGATTCAAGCTGGCCTCTCCAGAGCACTGTGCCACATGGAAATAGCAGCACTGCCAACAGTGGGAGGAGAATCTCTCACACTTTACTGCGCTACACAGTGTGAACGTGCCTGCTGACTGCAAATCCATGTCAGAGACAAACCTGGTTACAGAAGGTCCTCACTTCTGTCCCTCCCGTCAGCATTCTTTAGCATGGACTGACCACCGTATCTCAGAAGAGCATAAAAAACCTGGTGACTTGGTTCACAGGTGACAAGAGAAAAAAAACCCACAACTTTGTGGGGTAGCAGGCTGGAGTCTTGCCCTAACAATGCACCCCGCCATCAGCAAGGGAGAGACTCCCTTATACATATATACTCCAGTATATATATCCAGACATGTTCAAGACCCTGTTCTAACTACATGTGCGTCTGTCCACAAGACAAAAGTGACGAGCAGCACTTCATGTCCTTTGTTTGCATTAAAATGAAGGACGTTCCTTCTTCCATTGCACTTCACAAGTTACTGTCAACTTATCTTAATAGAGCTTTAAGGAACCTTGGCTGAAATAGCTCACACACTAAGATTCTGAAAACCCCAATCAAACAAAAAGCTTCCAAACCGAATACCCTAGGAAGGGACAAGAGCTTTAAACGCTTTAAAAACAAATTAAGCAGCCACAGCTATGCTCTAAGCGTAGTCTCAGGTTTCTGGCCCAGAGCTGCTTCTAAGAGAAGCAGATCCATTTCCCAGTGCAGATGTTACATATTTTAAGTCTTGCCCCTCTGTTACTGCAGAAGGGTGTTACACATGGCAGCTTCGGATTCAGTTGAAATTATGGTGCATTGGCTGTGTCACAGGAGTTGTTCACATGCTCATAGTTTACCCCACCCCCAGTGCAAGGCAGTGTGACTTGGCTACAAAACTAATGAAAAAGGCTTCAAAGCCCCACACACCATATAAAGGTTTAGCTACCAGGCAACTCTCAGCTCTTCTGATTTTTGCAGGGCAGTGGCAGAAAGCTGTCTGTAGGTATTCAAGGAAGCCTGAAGGTCAAGAAATTAAGAACAAGGCTTTGCAAGCCTCATGAAAAGAGGCTCCAGTATCTTTCATCACAAATTACCATTCTAACCAGCTCCCTGACAGCCAGCGGCTCCGTCCCCATCGCTGGGTTCGCTGCGATGCCGTGACGTTGCTAGGCACAGTTGCTAGGCAAAGGCACACATGCAACAGCTCAACTGTGGCTTCATTACAGGGCAGCCTTAAAAAAAAAGAAAGGGGAGGAAAAAAACCCAACACACCCTTGATTTTATATATACACAGAAATTTCTTTGAATGCTAAGCAACTAGTTAATAGAGTTTGGCAATATTGCAGACAAACTAGCTTTCTACTGTGGGGCTTCACTAAGAGTCACAATTCATTTCCTTCCTTCACAACATTCATGCCTTTGGTATTCAGCAACGCCAATTGTTTGGGGTTTTCTGCTGAATACTGGGCATTGCAGGAAGCCAAGGAAACCGGTCTAGAAAAGGCAGCAGGAGACACAAGGAAAGAGAAGTGACATCCCCAGACCAAAGCAAGCAGGTATGACTTCTTAGCAATAAGCCTTACACACACAATTCAGACCTGAATTTTGGCCCAGGGCCTCTCAGCAACAGGGCTCCGAGACATTTTAAGCAAAGCCAGAGGCTGCAAGTGTTTCCACATACCTCCAGGACGCAGGATGTGGCCTCTTCTCTCTAGCACTAGACAGAGGAACAGAACAGCTTTCATCCATCTGCTTGGAATCAAGTATTTTATCTAGATGACAATATTAGCCACCTCCAAGACTAGAAGTACAGAATGCTTCTTAAGCAGCAGTGATTGAAAACTCAGAATAAAGGTTAGAGCCATGATAAGTCATTAATACAAAGAGCAGATAAATGAACAATCATTTATAGAAATAATCAGATAGGAATGGTGTCTATCCCTTTGTCTGACAGGCTGCTCACCACTAACCTGCAACAGATCTTAACCAGAATATTCCAGAGTAAATTAGCCAGATCCACTTAAAAGGACAGTTTATCCTTGTAACACCTGCTGGAATGAGGAGAAAGTTTCTGTGCTAGGAAGAGCGCAATTCACAGCATCACCAGGCGATGCTTCTGCCATTCAGCACATGGAAGCAAAAGCATACATACAGTGCCTCTGCCCTCTTCTTCCCCAGCTACCATGCAAAACAGGTATAAAAGGGCTTATGCAACTACCATGCTCCTTGGACCAGTCATTTACAGCAACACAAAAATTAATCAAACCACCGGCTGATCAGTAGTTTCACACTCGCTTGGCTTGCTCTGTCATAAGTCACCTTGAGGTCCTCTCCGTTATCCAGTCATCGGGGATGCAACCCTCTGAAAACCACCTGCAATCCCCCACAGATCTGTGAGGAGACAAGACCCTAGACTCTCATTTCTTGCAAGTTGCTGGGATAAATGCAGAAGCGACTGTATGCATTGCCATGGCCAATGCTATTCAGTAAGTCAAACACACTTCTGCTATTCCCCTTTCAACGTAGTACTGATGCTAGCATACCTCAGAGATCGGCTGCAAAAATACCAAGACATATGAGTAAAGTTATATTCAAAGAATGATCCTGTCCTTAGAGCACAGCTGAACACTTCGGTTTATCGGTTAACAGCTTCCTCACCATGTCATTGATCGACCTTGGACAATTCCTGCTTCAGTTTACCATGAATTGCATTGGTAGCACACTAATCTGTTCTTACTCTGTACCCGACAGTTTTACTGGGTGCATTAAGTACACGTTTTAATATTGACATTCTCTGGCAGAAACTTAAAGCAATGTCTATTGTGATGACTAATATCAACATTCAGAGTTTAAAATTTTTCACACTAAATGGGACTTCATGAAATACAGGATGTACAAAAATCTTAGTAAGAAAGGATGGTCTCACTCTGCTTCCAGTCTGACAGAGAACACACATGAGACTTTCAGACAAGCATCACAGCGTGACTAGTTCAGACAGGTTGGACAAGGTGCAAAAACAGCAACTGAAGGCAAATGTCCATGAGTCCAACTTCGACATTTGCTGAGCTTTAACCACGCTGATTAACAGCTGGGCCTGTGCTCAAAGTTTCCAGCAAATAAAATTTTGAATGTTCTTTGCCAGTTCAAGTTTGAGTTTGTTTTCCATAATCACATTCACTATTATAGTCGTCAGTTAGAAAAATGCAGAGATACAGCAAGTGACTACAAATTGGACTATGAAGCATATATATGGATGTGTGTTCATGTTTAACTATACACATACAGAGAGATAAAAAGTTAAAGCTAAAGAATTCCTGGTTATTACATACTGTCTCCTTCCAGGCTTGACAATCACACTATATAATCCCATTTATAAATATGTTAGCTTTTCTGTCCCGTACTTCACACTGGAATATTTGCATTAGAGCCTCACTGCTTTGGTTACAAACATTATCCTAATTTCCAAGCTAAAAATTAATTCATGACCAGTTTACACATATTTGTTTTCATACCAACATTTTCTGTTAGCTTAAACAGTCCTCCTTCCCTGCTTTGTTTTTACCTGGCCTTGATGTATTTATAGAGAATAATTAGATCCCCTTGCAACCCTGTTTGCCAGGCTAAATAAACCATGTGCTTTCACTCTTCTAAGATACACCCTCCATTCTCTGATCATCCCCCTGCCAACCTCAACCCATTTCAGTCTGAACTCCTCCTATGCAAAGGACATCAGACCACGCCAATCATTCCAATGAAGGTTCCTCAACACCTTGTAAGAAGTTGTGTCAACTCCTTCTCATCTCTCCTGAAAAGTCCACTGGGGTTGTCTACACGTATCCTAAAGCTTTTTGATTCATAATCCAGAAAATCCAGGGTTTTCTGACTGCTCTTAGTAGAGCTAGATTTCACAAGTTTGGTTTCAAACTAAATACTATGTGACCTTCACACCCCAAACAAGTCTAAACTACTGGGTTTCCTAATGCTTGCAACAATTCCACCCCTCACCAGCAGCCACTAACAAGCTAAAGAACAGTAATTATCTGCAAAAGTTCACAGCTGCATAATTCCTGATGAAACTGGGAATCTTGTGCAGACCATCCATTACTTGAAATCATTTGCTCAGCTCAGAGAAGTAACACAGTTATCCCAATATTCAGCCAGAATGGCCTCTTCTCAAGGGATGTAATTTTCTCCCTTCAAAACTTTCTCTTTCAAAATTGTCTCTTAATCAATTTTGACTGCTCCCTTAGCGCCACGACTCTTCTACATAGCCATTGTCAGCATAATAATAATACCAAGCACTTATATAGCTATTTCCATCTTCAAAGCACTTCACAAGCATTAACCAATTAATGCATATTCTTCCCATGCTGTCTCTAGTGTGAGTAACAGCCTCACTGGGTTTTCCTGTGACTTCCCTTCACGGCTTTTCAGTTGCCCCAATATCCCTTAATTGAATCCCACTGTCAGTCTCCTTTCAAGTGCTTTTATGTTTCACATGTCAAAGTGAGCCAGCGAGTGCTGCATCCTACTCTGGTAACATTGCAAATGGCTTTGCAACACCATGCAAGCTTGCACACTTTTTATCTGAAACCAAGAGTTAGCCTAAAAAAAAAAAACCACAACAGTTTAACACATGGTTAAGGCACTAAGCTGGAACTTGGGAGGCCTCTATTTGACCCTGGACTCATGGCAAAGTGTCAAAGAGATTAGGTAACTCCTTTGTGCAAGATTTCACAAAACCAAAATAAGTTAACCTAAGGACCACAAGTCCCTCTTCAAAAGGAACTTAAGTGGACCAGGTTTACAAACATTTTTTTTTATAACCTAAGAACTGCAGACAGATGCCTGGTAGCCTTTACAAATGCACCTGAGTTCTGCAGCTAACATAACCTCTTATAAAACCCCAGTGGGCAAGTATACACTTATTTAGGCATCTAAACATCCTTGCAAATCTTGCCCTGGGAGTCCAAGACTCAATGAAAATGTTCAGGATGATTCAAAAGCTTCTTAAAATTTTACTCTTATTTTCTCTCTGCATCTGTAAAACGAACACAGTGAAGATTTAATTTTTCCCCACTTCCAGTCCAGACATCTATAAAAATGACACAAAGGCAAGCATGGTTTTCTGCTATGTCTGTGATTGCTGGTATGTGAATCTTGAGACTCTCAGATTTTAACCATCTTCCACAAGTTTGGTGTTTCACCCAGCAGTTAATCTCAACTCACAACTGAAATGAAAACTCAGAAAAGGGAAGCTGTTTTGATGAAAAACATTTATACAAACACCCCTGCAAACAGACTCCACTCATAAGCAGCATTTTTACTCAGTCTCGTTTATAAGGTGCTAATTATCATCTCCAAAACAAATTTTTCAATTTGTATTTCAATTATTTTCCAGTAAAAGAATACTTGCATTGAAATGGCTTATCCATTGTGCTCAAACTCATTTTCATCTCAGGTGTTAGGACTCCTTTATCTCAAAAAATGTAAGAAAGGTGAAATAAAGTTCAAGGTGAAATCCATCTCAAATGACAGTGCAGGCCTAATACTTAAAAGATTTCCTCATGATAAATTTTCATTATTAGTCTCTATTCCCCCTGTTACCAAATCCATGTCATCATTGAAAGACTGAAAAGTAGCTGCAATTTCATTTGCCATTATTAGTTATGAAGCTGCGTGTCCATCTATGAAGTTCAATGCTCCCTCAAGGCCAGTGAGAATGGACCTTGCCCCGAGAGAGATCTTTGACCCAGCCACAAATCTCATCTCACTAATAATTTACAAGACCACAGTCCTTGAAATTCTCACAGTATTAACAATTTCATCATTACACTGATGGAGAACTGACAGTTTAAAGAGAATAATACAGTGAACATAGCTTCTCTAGAAATAAGTCTGCCCTAAGCTCAGAAGGAGTTGCAAGCATTTTTTCCCCTCCCCACCATGTTTCAGTTTCTAGCTTATATCTTTAAACATCAATAGAGTAATCTGGCTATATTTTCATGCAGTTATAACTACACGGAAAGCACAGAAGTTACACAAATCTACTATATACTTTTGATAGTTGCAGGGGGGCCACCATCCCTTTTTAGCACCTAGGGCTTGGAACGGAAAGAAGACACAGAGAAGTTCTGTAGAAGATGACACGGAAGAACTGACTTCAAATATTCAGCTAATGCCATAACCAGCAAACTAGCCATCACTGCAGTGACCAGAATCTTACACCTTCAGATATAAAAAAAACCCAAACCATCCTGTGTAATCAGAGACTCCACTTATTAAAAGCTCTTCACTCTTCTACCACAATTCTCGTTTCCCCATGCTCTCTAAAGAGAAATGTGTGTTTACGAGTGCTTTGAGATCTTCCAACAAAACACTCTTCCAGGCATTTGTATTATAACAGCTTGCACTTGTATTATCATATTTGAATTACAAAAAGAAGCAAAGAGAAGGCAATTTCTCCTGGGATTTTTTGTTGGGATATAAATCCAATTTTTACTTGATTCCGTTAACAGCACTTTCACATTCACTTCCTTGAAGTATTGCTGCACTTGATATTTATTAGCTAATGCCTACTTGTCACCTTGAGCAATCAATGAAAGTCACCAGAAGTTGACAGTACACAGAAAAGTTAACAATTCACTTCACCCAACGGGACAAAAAAACCCCAAAAGACAGGCACATGCTCTAAACAATAAATAGCTTAAATAGCTACAAAAGGTTTCTAACAGATTATCTGCAGAAAGAGAGAAACATTTCAGTTATAGTGAAGTTTTCAGTCCCTTTACACATGAATTCCACATATACAACAGCAAAACCTAAATTCTTCACTGAAAACCTATCAGCTCTGTTCTAACAATAAATGTCCCTCTTGGCAATTGATGGATGCTCTCATACTAAGAAACCAGACTTATTTTTATCCTGTTCTGATCCAATTTAGAAAAATTCTCATGCTATGTACCAATCTGCCACAACTTGTACGCAAACATTCCCACTAGCTGCAGTGGATCAATCTACTTGCATGCAAAGTCCAAGTCATTTCCACACAGCTTCTGTATCCTGTGACTTTCATCTATGTATAACTAGCAAAGAAACTCAGAACTTATTTCCATTAACATTATATTGTACTATTTTATTTTTCTTTCACCTCCTCCGTTTAAAACCTCATTTTCACCCTTACAACATATTCTATTTAATCTTAGTTTTCAATCCCAAAAGCAGATCAATACCTTTCTTCTTCAATCTACATAGCTCTCAATCAAAGAGTTAACAAGGGGTGAATTGAATCGACTTCTAGGTTCAAATTGGGTATTTTTTGTAAAAAGTCTCATTTGCTAACTACACTCATGGAAAATAAGGGGAAAAAAACCTCCCCATAACAGCCCTTAGTGTTAGATTCCTAGACAAGAAAGGTCATAATTTGTTCTCTAATTTAAGACTGTCACAACACTTAGCAGGAACAAATGACAGACTCTCCTATAAAACATTTTCTGGAGCACATTAAATTCAGTGAAATGAACTTGCTCTTCTTAAGATGACTTCTTTCAGTTAGAACCGATTTAGCTGTTATGAAGAGGCAACAACAGTATGGGCCTTGCAGGGTTGTCTCTTGTATCTTAAATCTTGCCAAGGTAAAGAAACCAGCACTATACGTGCTACTGAAAGAAGATACCTTGGTCTATGAGACACCCACATCAAGATAGTAGATGATCCATCTTCATGATCAAGATCCAAGAACTGCAATCAAAAAGCCACAATGGTTTCAACCATGCTTTAGCTCCAGGCCTTAAGCAAGACCCTATCCTCAGCGTGGGGACCATTCCACACATGGTTCCCTCAGCACATGACCACCTGACAGGTTTTATTCTTTAATACATTCTCATTAAAGCACCCTACCGAAGTACAGAAATTGCAATACAGCTGTTTTACCAGCCTTTGAAGAGCAACATGATTTGCACACCCCCACTCCACACCCTGTGCAAAGGGAACTGGAGCCCTCAGAAAAGGGAGTAAGCCTGCAGAGGGGTCACCATGTGAGTGACAAATCGTCCCTCTTTGATCATTCCAGGACTCCTGCCTTCAGAGGTTGTGTGTTAAACCCAACATTAGAAATAAAGCCCCAACACTATCAGGGACAAATTCCCTATCCTTCAAATGCTTATTATTTCAGGAGGTGGACATTATTTTAATATTAACAGACTGAGTCCTTCTCCAAGTGGTGCTTAACTTTAATGAAAACAGCCTAGGATGGTTGTTTGACAGATGTCCAGTGTCCACAATCAGTGCCTAACCTTTCCCTAATGGAGACAAAACAACAATAGAGGGATATAAACAATATGCTGCATGATGCAAGCAGCATCTTTAAAAAACAGCATCGGCTTTGGAAAAGCACCAGGCTTCATTATCCTTCTGAAGGAGGAGATTTCCTTTCTGGAAGGAAATATATTTTTCTTAATAGATATTACTATTTGGTGTATCAAATGGGAAAGGAACATTGAATTGTGCCTTCGTTACAGAAGAAATGAGCTTCCATTTTCTGTACCTCCAACTTGGCTTTAACTGCTCACCAATGTCAGATCAAGCGTCTGTCTAACAAAGGACCAGATTCTCCTTTGCCCTGCAGCAATGAGAAGAGGGAAGAATCCTGCTGACGATAATGGAGTTACAGAAACGTGAAGGAGGCAGGACTGGAGAACAGAATGAGACTCAGTACATCCTTACATTTTTCAAGCTGCAAGACCAGCTTTTCTGAAAGATGCTTAAATTGCCAGCTCACATTGCTCATTTCAGCCAGGAAAACGGTGAAAGACAGTCCTCCTTACCGGCAACTAGATCTCAAGACACACATACACTGGTAACAAAAGCAGAGCAAGGGGAGAGTGGTAACAACATGTAAGTGATTACACAACAGCACATCATTCCCCACTGTAAAGTTCTTCAGCAAACTTTCTGTGAATAAAAAGCCAACTCAGACACTAAGGAAATCCACTCATCCAGCTCTTTCAGGCAATAAGCTATCCCTCAGGCCCGCCAGCTCCAAAAGCAATTGCATAGATGCCATAAAAAAAAAATAAAAAATTTCAAACTCTGCTTTCACTAGTTTAACTAAAAAAATAATTGCTAAACTGCTGATAAATAACAGGCACCATAATTAGGAAGCAAGTTCTCTATTTGACCTCTGCCATCCTTGAGACATTCAATTTCATAATACATTAGACAGTACTATTTTTCCACTCTGTAGACAAGAAGCTGAAGCTCACACAATTTAAGCAACTGCTTCAAAGCCAAAGAGGCTGTGGCAAATTAAAATCTGAAGGTCCAGACCATCCTATCTGCCAATACCCCAATTTTGCTAAAGACCAGTATCCAATTCCCTGATGCTTCTGGCAAATTCTTAGTCTGTTACAAGTCTCCTACCTTCCCATCTATACCCGAGTACACTAAGCCTTTAAAACCTGCGCTGCAGTCTTTTGATAAAAGGCACAAATGTGAATATAAACATATAAAAACTGTACAAGTGACACAGCACAAATTACAGAAGGAGCTGAGCAACCTGTGCAAATCCTTACTGGAACAGAAACTGCATTTTATTACATTTCTGACTTTTTTGCCATGAATACTTTACTACTTGAAGTTCAATAGCAGACAGACAACTTTCACCTCAGAAAGTCATTTACAATTAATCCCAAATTGTACATGAAATGGTTGAATTCACTCCATGCAATCAAGAGAGAGAACCAAGAGCATAAAACTTGTGTAGCTAATCAACCTAGTGCAATTTGTATCTGCTGAAAGCTTTTCACAAACATCCTAAGATCTCTCTGCAGAATAAATCCATAAATCATTTCAGGATTTTGCAAATTCTATTTATCCCCATTTTACAGATGGGGAAGTGAAACAGAATGACTAAGGCTCACACCCTCAAGGATTTTTAAGTGCCAACGGCCATGGAAAACAGCAAGAACTGGGCTTTAATGACTTCTGCAAGTCAAGAGAGAGAGTGTGCAACTAACAGGAGAGCACTGAACCAGAAAATCCCCAGTTGTGGTTAATTTTCTAGCTGTGATTAACTCATCTTTCTTGTCTATTTCAGTACTACTTACACCTTCTAATGCAATTGGCTCTGGGCACTGACAGGGCCAGGATTATCAGGCTGTGACCACAGTTTGGTGAAATGGCCTGTTGGTCTACATCGCACTAAACTGACAACTGAGAAGCAGCTAAATTCTTTACACTGAAAGAAACATAGGTCACTAAGGCAGGTGGATGAAACCCAAATAAAAATAAAACCATTTCATTAGGACAGAAAAGACTTAACATTCCAGAGAGCTAACGCAAGCCAGAGGCCGAAAGAACCAATCTTCTCTTTCTTTTGTTTTAAAATGTTCTGGATAAAGACACCTTTATTTGATATTCATTGTTGTTTTATCTGCCTTGAAATACGAACTGCAGACATTTTGATAAATGGATTGAGACATTGTTCTGTTTCAGTGTAACTACTGTAAAATGCCTTCACATCCACTAGCACAGATATAGCTTAGACCTCATCTGCAGAGAGAAAGCATCTCAAAAACATCTCTCAGAAGCAACAGCATGGCATTTCTGTGCTGCTGTTTAGCACACAGTAGTGAGAAGACCTAGAGTCTGTTCCTAGCTCTGCCAGCAACCTGCTGTGTGACCTTGGACAAGCCTTTCTGCATCTGGCTCTGCCTCCTACCTTCCCTGAACTTACAGCAAAAGGTCTTTGGGCACAGACTGCTTCTGCCCAGTGCCTTCTCTTATAGGGCTAACAATGAAGCAGGAGCAGCAATGCCTCCATACATAGAGGGAAGGAAAAAAATATTGCCAGCAGGATACAGGATGCTGTTAATTTCCTTCTGGTTACAGATGGAGAAAAAGAGCTGCCTGCTGAGGTCACCAAGAACTACTAAGGAGGAGCCCAAATGCCAGTGAGGGTTGAGGTACCAGGCTTTTGTGAGAACTTGGCTGCAGCTCCAGCCTACAAGTCCTGCACAGCAGCAGTCTTATCAAGGCCAGACTGACATACATACAAGTATAAAGCTGTTTTCTGGTGACACTGGTTGCCTTTCTCGTGTTTTGTCCTTTGACAAACCTGGGTTAAGAAGCAGACTTGCAGCAGCGCAGGCAGAAGGCTGCTCTGTATTGTAGTCTCCACCTATCTTCACTATCCTCCAACACTCAAGAATGGTATCCAATACTTGTTGACCGTTTAGATCATACGCTCTTTCTGGCAAGGGCTGCCTCCAACTGTATGTTTACACCACACTAGACACATAAGGACCACTGCTCATGAAGCTGCTGAGTATACCATACTAAATACACTAATACAGGTCTTTCTTCAGGTCATGTTCCCCTTCAACTCTCTAAATACCTGCTTCCCCCAAACCTAGGCCATCAGTTCATTTTCAAGTAGATTTTTTTGCAGTCAATAATGGGGAAGAATTTTTTTTTTTTTAATTACTCCCCTATCGCAGATCTCCCTGGCAACCATAGCTGCTCCAGGCATCACAGTTGCAAGACCCTTCTCTTCCAGCAAAAGTCACAGATCCTCAGATCTCTCTGCTCCACAATTATTTTGACCTCTCAGAAACTACTAGCACCAGCAGGACTCTGACACTATCCCCAGTTCTCTTTCCATCCAGCAGACAACAGTGGTGTGCACACAAAACAGGCAGTTTATTACTAGAGTGGTCACGCCTGTACCTCATAAGGCTAGAAAATTACTGCAACCATTACTGCAAGGGACTGAATCACAGAATGCACCTGACACTGCGAAGAAAGAACTAACACATACTGTTCACTGTGAAGTCACATTAAAAAGAGGGGAAAGAAACGACTCCAAAAAAACTCCTTTCGACTTTCATCCAAGGGAGGTATAAAAAAATTACATACAAGCTCCCTGCAGCATACTGTCTCCATTCTGGCTCGCTGTGTCCATGGCAGCAGCAAAGAGACTGAAACAGAGTTAATTTGATTTCTTTAATCAATGGGATTTTCCCAATTACACATTAACCACTATCAGATCAGTCTGCCACTGCGTAGCATGGCAGAAGCACATATATTTTGCAGATTACTGCACTGCATCATGTTTATTGCAAGCAAAGTACATTGATTTCCATAATTGCACTGTACTTCACTCCTCCAGAGACATTGTGTAAACACAGAAACTGTGGGTGCTACTATCACTTTTTTTAATCTCCGTATCTTGATTTCTTTGAAAGCAATGCAAGTGCCTACTTCCCATAGTAGGCACTCGCACTCCACAGAAAGCCTCAGAAATAACCCTATAGTTGTATTGAAAGCACCTCACACCAAGTAGCTTCACACTCCGTTGCGGAGAATTAAGAAACAAAACACAAAAAGCGATCTTGTGTTTAAGGTTGAGACAGACATGTTTGCAGCTCTGCCACAAATTCCCCAAATGACCTTGTGCAAGTCACTCAGTAAAGGAAGCAGCTTTCCATGGAAGGGATGCCCTGGGGGCAGGAGTGAGGGCACCCCCGAGGGTGGGTCAGAGGTTCCTCCCGTCCCTCTCTGCCCGTGGGCACAGAGAGGAACAAAAGGCAGTATACACAGTGACACCACTTCTTCAAAGCACCATGGTAGAAAAATACGGTAGAAAAGGACTTGGACATGGCTTCTGCAGCCTGGCACCTGTAGAAGATACTGAGCAGGCAACAGCAGTATTTCCCCTGCCACTGCCACAGCCCCCTCAATACTCTGGATTTACCACTGGTACAGGTTAAGAGTGCTTTATTAGGAAAGCCCTTTAATTCTATGTTTGCCTCTACTCTGAAAGAGGTTACCAAAGGTATTGGATGGTATCATACAGGCCTCATTGGCTGGACTTACGCATTGTAATATCTAGTTGACAAGTATTAAGTGCACATACTGAAGTTCTCAATCAATATGTTTAAGGGAAACATTTCAATAAGCAGCAATATACAGACTTCATTAAAATACTGAGCTAGACTATAAAACCCCAGTTAACAAGCAGGATTAGTGAGGTCATCTCTGTTCCTATGGCCAGTCTTTCTGGGTGGAGCAAACCTTACGTGGTTTTAAATCCCTTTAAAGCCTGATGCTGTTAACCTTCCCATTATTCATAGAATCATAGAAACATTTAGGTTGGAAAAGACCTTCAAGATCGAGTCCAACCGTCAACCATGCCCACTAAACCATATCCTGAAGTACCCCATCTACTCACTTTTTGAATACCTCCAGGGATGGTGACTCAACCACTTCCCTGGGCAGCCTATTCCAATGTCTGACAACCCTCTCAGTAAAAAAAATTCATCTGCACCCACAGAGGCTGCCTTTGGATATTAGAGCCAATACATGTGATTACACTACCTCTGTCATTTTTGGCTGCTGTATATGTCAAATAGACAACTCAATGCTGGACTTATCAATTCAAGCAGTACAGAATCTTTGTTACTCAACTTAATCCTTTCTTTTTTGTAGCCCTTAAAGTCTCATCTTTCCCCTTCCATTTGAATTTGCTATACTTTGTTGGGCAAAAGGCTAATTCAAATCTAGGCCTATTCATGGTATTTCTGAATCTCACAATGCCTAGAAACATGGAAGATAGCAAAGAAGTATCATTTAAAATCCTCTCAGCTAAACATAGCTTTGTTATAATTTCACTAAAGCCTATGAAAAATTACTCCAGCCCTATGTCTCAGGATACTTTTGATAAAAATGGAGTAAGACTTCTCTTGTAGTACTATGGACAAAGACATCTATTGTAGCTTTCTCCCCAAAATCTTTATACCAGCTATACCTATACAATACGCCTCTTCAGTATGCATTGCAGTGAAAGGTCAAAAGGTTAGCTGCACAGTCCTAACAAAAAACTCAAGTCCAAATCCAGTTCTGGTCTAGCCAGAGCGCTATGCATCCTTTCCATCTCCAAAGAGGGTCTCAGTATTAGAAAACTAGCACAGGGCTTAGCTGCACCTGATGGAAGCAACAAAGAGATGAGACTCACCCTTCAGCCCACTCTCTGCAAGTGCTTTATTGCTACAGCTGGATGTTACACAATCAGTGTTATGGAGGTTATGCTGCCTGACCTTCCCCCAAACCTGTCTAACCCTCAACATGATCATAAAAATTTCCTCTGGTCAAGATCCATGCCAAATTTAAGTAGGAGCTGGTGGGGGGGCATCAGCAGGCACATAAGCACAGCTGTGAAATTTGGCATTTCACAAACAACTGGCCTCTCAGGAACCAGAGCAAGTCAGCAAGCACCACACAGTAATTCAGCAGTTGCAAATCCCCGGAGCACAGGTGCAAGTGGTTAACAGCAAACAGGGCAGGGGGGAATTATTCTTCACTTGTCCCTGAGAGTACATCAATAAGGCACAGTCACTTCTGCATAGTAAAACATACTCTCTATAGCAGTGATACTACAAATGATCACCTGATCAACAGCTCAACTATACCTTGAACCCTAAACCACCCTGGCAAAAAGCGTATCTACCAGGACCTATGGCAGATTGCCTGGATCACATTCCCCACACCCATTCTGACAAGCCTCTTCTTTTGACAGAAACTCTGAGACAATTGGAAGACAGCCACCGAGGATCAGCTGAACAGACATCCACCTCTGCACCACTGCAGGCTGGCTCAGCTGGGAACCATCAACCAGCTGAATACAAAATTTCCCTAGGAGGTATCTGACATGACAGAGACTGAGCTCAGTAGCAAAGAAAGCTTGAGCTTAGATGTTCTTCAGCAGCACTGAGAATCCATGACAAAAAAAAATATCAGAGGGACAGGCAATGAACAATTGTACAGCAAACGAAAGCCTCCTGTACCCCAAATGATGAACTTGCTAATCAATGCAAAGAACGAGAAGACAAAAGTGAAACTGCTTGCCTATGGTGCCACAGCATGAATTGTGACCCAAACATCCAGGCTTAGAGTCCTAGCTACTGTGCAGCAGTCTTCCTACTAAGCTCTTCCTAGCAAGGGCTCCTCTTCCCCCACCCTTCCCTACCCATCATTACTGGCACATACTTCCACAGAGGAAAGCATGCTGAATTTGGATGTTCTTCACTGAGAACTCACAAGTGTACACACCAGTGTGGAGAGATAAGAAAGCACATTTGCTACACTCCAGCCAAACCTGAGGGCCACAGGGTGGCCCAGCCTCATATATACAGGCACACGGAGACAGAAGGATTGGGCCATATTCCCATCCACCTGAGGATCACCTATGTTACCCCACTGTCAAGTGCTGAAAACCTATGGACTAGATCACATATCCACCCTCCCAGTCACAAGGGCAAGGAGGCACGTACAGGAACATGATGCCTTCTGTGATCCCAACCTCTGTAAGTACCAAGAAGCCAGCCTAATCCCAAGCAAAAGAGCTGTACCCTCTAAACATCTGCACCCTCTAAATGTTTTCCGTAAGTGACTCCTTTCCAGTAACAAAATGCAAGAGCAAGACATCAGTGAATACATGGGAATCATTCATTCCATTTAGCACTGATATCCCCACTGCTTCAGCAATAGTAGGACTCAGATCAAAACTATACACTCAGCTATTGCCATAAAATACTGTAGTTTCATCATATGCCACAATCAAATGTAATCAGGCTGGTGACTATTCACTTCCCCCCCTCCTACAAAAAAAAAAAATCTATCCAACACTTCAGAGAGTTAATATCTCACACGCTCACCCCCTTAAAAAAATACCCTCAAATCACTGAGTATTTCACACTGAAGTTCCTTCCCTGGCAGAGTAAGTACCCCTGAATCACTCTTCATCCTGTGGAGATTTAAGACAACAAAACAAAAGAAAAGGATGATTTACAACATAAATACATACACATATATCAAAATTCATAAACACTCTTCACAGAAAGAGTCTGCCAAAAACTATTTTCTATCAAGAAAAAAAGAAAATTACAATGGATTTAAAGTGATTAGACCATGTTTCAAGCTGGTGCATCTTTCCATAACCCAGTACAAAACAGGATGCTGACTAGTAAAGCACAGTGTGTAAATAATGGTATCAAGACCCTTTTTGTAAGAGGCCTTCAAAAGAAATTGCGCATGTGTGTATCCATACACACCCGGCCAATCCATACCCCAAATGCACCTTCTAGCACGATGCACAGCTGATTACTCAGAAGGGAACCGAAAGGAATACTATTCCTGTTCCCATCTGTTTTGACAAACAAATGATACACGCTGTATTTCTGAGAGGCCATGCACGGATCACAATCAACTCATGGCCAAAGAAATCCAGTAGCCCCTGCAAATCTTAAAACACTCTCAAATCATTACTGCACCCTTAAAACTAAAAGGGGAAACTATACGAACCACTTCCTCTCCCCCCACCCTGCATAAACACAATAAACTTCAGCATATCACAAAACACCACCTTCTCTACAGCTCCATCAGTTCTGCACAAACAGAAGCTACACTATCTTGCCTTCAGACACAGTAGCATCTGAAAAAAGCACATGTTTTACGCCATTTTTTTAGAAGGACATTACTGGGCAACAGGACTACTGACATAGCACAGCTGATGTGATGCGAGTAGGATTTCTTTCCCTTTTTATTTTTTAAGACGACCAGAACTATTAACTGGTAGTTTTACATATACAGCTCTACTGCCACACTATGGGAACTCTTGGTTATTACTACCTACACAAACCCTAGGAACAGGCGAGGTTAGAACTGAAGCCTCTCAGGAACTCTGTTCTACAGCGGTTCATGATTTGCTCAGCAAAGGTACTAGAAGTCCCAGCCCAGGCTAAACTTACATTCTGGGATTAGACGCTAAAACCACCACGGACTCTGCAAAGGGTGGGTGCATTCACTCCTTATATATTCACTGTGTTCTGGATATTCAGCAGTAAGCCACCGATTTCAAAGTTGGTATCTTGCTTTGACAAAAAGATCATTACTGGGATTTCAGAATTTTTTTAAAAAGAAGAGCTAGGAAAGAGGAGCTATTGACCAATGCCTCTAGCTCTGATGCAAATAAAAAACATCTGAGGTCTAAAAAGCTTTTGCAGATCTTCTGCTCACAAAGAAAAACAACATAGAGCACCAACGTCTGGGTGAAGGATCCAGAACAGACAGCACTCTAAATGCAAAGAGAAGGGAGCTAGGGGCCTGAGAAGAAAGGATTGTATACAGAACAAGCAGGTACAGAGAGAAACCTGGAAGATCTAGTATGAACAAGCCACAGACCGCTTAGAAGGAGAAAGCTGTAAACCCCTCATATAGTAAATCATGTATTTAGGTATCTCTACATCGGTCTACTTGTATCAGAAAAGCATGACAGAAGCTGCTGGAATGGTTTTCTCTTGTGTACATGCTAAATACTCCTGCTAAAGAAAGGAAAAATATTCACCAAAATAAATACTCATCCTTAATTAGGACTTGTAGGTTGTTTGGGTGGTTTTATACCCTTCCCTAATAGATACTTCCAGTTAGCAAAACTCTTCAGGTCCACTGTGAGACTACTCAGGAAGAGCAGTTAATACTTATTCTGTATCTCCTTAGAGGAAATCTGCCTTACATAATAAAATCAGTGTTGCATTCCAGATAAAGTTTTCAAAAAAAAAAAAACCAAAACAAAAAAAACACCACACACCCCAACCTAAACCCCAAGCAGCTTTCATACACATCAACACACAAACACACATTCCTCTAGCCTAAGATACAGCAGACAAGACAAACGTTACTTCGAAACTCTTGGAAATCAGGGCACTGCACAGTGTTGAAAGAAGACACTGCCAAACACTCAGCTCTCCCACTCTTCCCCCTCCTACACACACATAAGGACAGTCCCTAAATATTTGCTGTTTACACCAGAAATAAACTTCAGTCCTTAGATACGCTTTTGCTACAAGGGCAGTTGCGGAAACTAGGGAGGAGACATAAGCAAACTCCCCCCAAATTCAAGTCTTTTGCTATCTTTCAAATCAATAAACATATATTTCACAAAAAACAGGATACTGAGGCCAAAGAGCTCATATATAAGAGATAATCATCTTGAAAGGCAGGAGGAGTAAGAAGAAAGTGCTTCCATCTTCATGCAAAGTGTCCTAAATGTATTTTATCAGCTATGGGCAAGCACTAGGGTAGTGAAATATTGAATTAAGATGCAAGGGAAAGACAGAGGGGGAAACCGTGATGGCATTTTTCACAGTCATCTTGCATATCATACAGCAACTGTGCACAAATTATTTGACCCACCAGAGAAGGGGAATAAGATCAAATAAAGCCACCTTTTATTACCCCATCGCTTAAAATTGTTGCTCCCAAAAGATACAGAGGGAAACTATCTTGTACAAAGCTACAACGGTCTGAAGAAAACACACTCCTTATTGAACACTACATGGAAGCATGCGCTGACACACAAGTGTATGCACACACATAGAGTGCCATCCTCCCCCCACCCGCCAAAGAGGATTAACAGTGGTCCTTTGATCTAAGGAGCAGGAAGAAAAATGCTCCTAAAGTTGCCAGCTTTCTCCATTACACTTACCAGTCACCGAGACAGCCAGCAGCCCCACGGAGAGCAGCAGCACCCGGCTCCAGGAGCTCACTTCCACCGTCATGAGAGCAAAGATTCCAAATTTTCCCCAGTTCCTTCCAAAGCCACAGCTGCATCCCGGCTTGTCCCATCCCAAGGAAGGTTGCATGTCAAAGGGCAGCAGGAATGGGGCGTGCTGGGGGTTGGTGGTGGTTGTTGGGTTTTCCCCCTTTTTCTTCCCCTTTGTGATTGGGATAGTCCTCAGCTCGGCTGGATGAAGAGGAGAAAGGAAAGAGGGGGGAAAAAAGCAGGTCAGGCTTGTGATTTTTTTTTTTTTTTCAGCCCAGAAAAAAAAAAATCCCACCGCATGGAAGGCTCTGAGCTTCTGCAGCTGGAATGAACCAAGTGTGGCAGCAGCTCGGGGAGAGGAGAGGCAAGGAAAGGAGAGGAGGGCTGGCTCGTCCCTCCCGGTGGCTGTCTCAGAGCCAGCTCCTCAGCACTAGCAGCAGCACACAGTCCCCAGGGATTTATACTTTTTTATTAGCCAGTTGATTAATCATTCCCATATCTTTGTTCTCCTCTTCACTAAATGCTGGGGAGGGGAGAGGGCACAGGTGGTGTGGTGAGGGGCTGCCGTGCAGTCACCAAATAGATCTGCCTCAGTTTTGCTTCCCCAAACCCAGCACAATCCTCCCACCAGCACCCACAAACCACAAATTATGCTTTACCATTGTATTTATTTTAATACACACTACAGGTTTCTTGTACAGCAATAAGTCCCACAGCCCCTCATTTTGCAAGGAGCACAGCATAGTACGCCTATGCACACACACACGCAGCATTTCTGCTATTAAGACATCTGCCAGAGCCATGCAGCCTCCCCGAGCACCCCCACCCCTTCTCCGTGCCTCTGTAAACAACTTGATGATATTGACACAATTTTTATGATGAAGCAAATTTTGTTACAAACACAAGAGATCACAAAAGAGCCGCCCCCCCAGCCTGTGACTTGTCCTCACAACATGGATCCCAGCAATAGACCGATACCCTGAAACTGGTGGGACTGGTTTAAGAAGGTATGCTGGAGGTGGGAAGGGCTGCGCTGGCTGTGCCCCCTCCACCGAGCCAACAGGCGTGCTTGGCTGTAGTGCTGCTGCCCCTTCGCAGGGCTGGCAAGAGTGAGATTACTCCACCACCGCCGCCTTTTTTTTTTTTTTAACATCTATTAGTACATTTGTCCCTGTAGCTGCATGCAAGATGGGGAAAAAATGCAGTCCGTTAAAGCCACATTCAGGAACTTAATTATCTTGGTAATGATGCTCCGATCCATGGACAAGAAAAATAACTCGAACGTGACACCAAAGCCTTTTACCAAAAAAAAAAAAAAAAAAAAAAGACACCCTCGAATTTTCTCCCCCCTCCTCAGCAAGAACCTGCTTCTATGTTTCCCTTTTGGTTTACAGAGGAGGAGCAGCCCCTCTCCCAAAAGCACCGGGCTCGCCTGCGGGGAAGGGGGTGTTCACTAGACCAAGATCCCCCTCTCTCCAGCCCTACACCCGCCCCGCCCCCCCCCCCCGTGTCTTGGGGGTTTTTTTTCCCCTCTATCGCCCGCCCCTCGCTCCCCCAGGAGGGACGCCGGGACCAGAGGGGGGAGCCGGGGCCGAGCCCCCCGCCGCTCCGGCACCCCCGGCTCGCCCAGCCGTGCGGCCAGCTCAGCTCGCCACCCATCCCCCTGCCTTAGTGTTTTGCATTTGCTGCAGTTTCTTGCTGCAAAACCCCCTTCACTCTTGTTCCGGTTGCCTTGAATGAGCTTATTTGACAGCTAAAAAACAAATTATATCGAGGGCTTGCAAATCTGTCCCTCCACCCTCAAATCAATCCTCGTTCTCACTCACTTTCCCTGTGTCCCCTCTGCATTTCAATCCTTCCACTGCCTACATTGTGAACCGATGCCAAGAGCCAAGGCAACCAGGGCTGTTACATGAAAGAGTTGCTTTATGTCTGTTTAAACTGCAGTATCCTATTCAAACAGACCTTATTGTTCAAAGGCACAAATCCAAATATAAAAGGATCAGAGAACAGGGTACCACACTTCACAGCTCCATACACTGGTTTTCCCTTATACAGCTATTCACCTCAACAAATCCCCCCCATCCCAAAATTGCATTCAGCTGAAGATGTGACTTGGTTGCTGCACACCAGCAGGGTAGCGGCTGAGCCAAAGTCAGCTAGCCCTGCATCAAGAACCATCTACAGGCATAATAAAGTCATTGAGGAGATACAATCGCACTTTATTCTTGGTTAATAAAATCATATCTATTTCAAATCAAGGGTTTACTCCCAAGTACATTTCCTTCTCAAAAGCACTAAGGTTTAGGGTCTAAATCTCAAAAAAATACTGCATTTCTTTGCTAAATGGACAAGACTGATGAATACAGCAGAAACCATCACTGCAATCACCAACTTCTTTGATTGCAACCCATCTCTAACAAGGAGGCATTTGCAGGTTCTGGTTAACAGCCCATATCTAACCCCTACCACTCACTTTGCTTCTCACCTTGCAAAATTACCTCTCTACTGAAAAAGAAATCCTGTCTTCAAGTGTAAGCACCCACCAGGAGACAAATTCTGCTCTGCACTGCCACCCGCAGTCAAAGCCCGGGCTGAAAGGAGTCTGCTGCCTTCAGACTTCACTGCCTTCCACATTCGCTGCAGATATTTAGCCGACTTTTTTATATTCCATTTATCACACAGTACCTCACCCTCCCTGCCAAAACAGTCTGATCTGTTTTGCGATTCCTCCACCTAACAGCAACTGCAACATCCCCAATTTTCAGTTTAATCCATGGAGCCGAGAGCAATTCACAGGTATGAACCAATACTTCCTGGAGGAAGAGAAACAGACTCTGACAAAAATCAAGGAGTTATTAAAACAGAGTGCCAAAACCTGGTTTTCCCTCTAGCTCTGACACAAAGCCACATCCATAGGGCTCTTCTCTTTCACTCTCCCTCCCCTCTCCTATATGCATCATGCTCCAAAGAATGCAGACCATACCCTGGCTCACAAATACAACCACTCTCTTGGTGTGAGGAACTACAGAGGGCATTCACACTGGTAACATGATCATCTTCCCGAAAATTTCAAGTACCATAATCAGTAATTTGGTATGGGGAGAAAAAAAACCCCAAACTTCTTACTAAATGCCACACAATTTCATTTATTCCCTCTTAACCACATATTATCACTCTTCAGGAGAAAAGAGCACTTATCCAGGCACAACCACGAGTTAAAAGACAGCTATGAATAATCTCTCTATTAGCATGAAACTGCAGTCACTATTTTAACCTACATGACAGGAAAGTCCAGTTCTGGATTATCTGAAAGGACATAAGTATAGAGCCAAGATCTTAGTGTACAGTGTCATGATTTTTGGTAGCAAAGAACTCAATACACAGCTGTTCATCTGAAGGTGTGCACATATCTTTTATATTTAAAAAATATTTTGCCTTGTATTTCCATACCTAGGATCAAGTTTTATAGCCCAGCACCTAAAATGCCACAGAGGATGTTGGAAAGAAACAGTACCCAAAGCAAAATTCTGTAGCCCTGATGCTGAAAAATATGCAAGTTCCAAAACTGAGAACAAGGTCTTTTTCCATGGCAGTGGAAGGGCTTACAAGGTGGCTAAAGATACTCTCCCCCACCATCGCAGATGGGCAGAAGTGCCACTGTGCTTCTGGAAACATGGAAAAGTTACAGAAGCTTACAACTAGAAATACTGCAGTAGCAGCAACCCTGTGGGCCCAGCTAGCCTAGGTGGCACACAGACTCAAAGATGTTCACAGCACGAACAGAAAGCAGCCAAGTAGAATAAAGGTCCAGCTATTAAAAGATGCAAGTCAAGATTAGTCCATCTTCCTCTTATCTCCTGACAGAACAGACTTCTGTGCAACTTGCTATGGAGGGTGGATCCAGAGTGGGCCGTGAAGAGTTTCAGGGACACAAATCACTCAAGCAGGGATGAGATGTGTTGCTAGATGGGCTTCAGAGAGGGATGCTACTCCTCTTTGGGCTGTGGCAAAATAAGAGTAAACACTAAAGCAGGAACACCCCTTCTGTCTGCACTGCTTCCCTCAACACAAGGCCTCTGCTCTTCATCTCATGTCAGTGGAAAGATGAGGGACTGAGGGCAAGAGAAGGGAAAAAGACCAGAGGGACAGTCCTTTGGGCACTGCACGGGGCTTAGCCACCTGCAGACACACAAGAAATGATACAGATCTCAGGTACAGGGAGGCAGGGACAGTTAAATGCTGAAGACTGTAGTCTGTTCAGATATTTACACCAGAGAATGCTCTTAACTACGTGAAAGGACACAAGACTGCCATCTCCATTCCTGCTGCTGGAAGCCCAGTGGGTGTTTCCAGCTGTTACCCTTCCTGCCAGCTGCCAGACCCCACAGTTCCGTGGTTGCCATGGCTCTTCATTACCAAAACATACCACCTCCTTCAAAAAGATCAGTTGCGAACGCAAAGAGGCTGAAAGATGCTCCCTGGTAGGAATAGATTTTCAGCTCCAACAGTAACATTTGAGGGTCAGTTCCCACTGGGACCTTTTCCCAGGCACATCTGGATCCACAACAACACTCCCCAAGATAGCTTGGACGAGGCTTGCCATGAGATCTGGAAGCGCGTTCAACGACTCTCTGAAGAGCTGCAGCCCCTATCGCTGGTGGCACCGCTGCAGCATGCTCTCTGCTCAGACCTCTCAGGGACCCTTCAAAGAGACACCATCGACTCCCAGAGCAAGTAAGTGATCTTTAAGTGTTGCCCAAGCTCTAGTGAAAAAGGCTGCTGCTTTCCTTTTTACACCTTTCCAAACTAGACTTTTGTAACGTGTTGAAATGAAAGCCTGGGCCACAGGGTACATCAGTTGCTGTCTGACAGCCTCCTAATGAGGCAAATTATTCCCACTTTTTCCACTATAACCAATTTTCTTTGGAAAAAGTGTGTCCCATGAAATCTGACTACTTCAAATTCTGAAGCACCATAAGCAGCTGCTGCATTTGCTTCCCCACAACATTTAAAGAAAAACAACCACACACACATCAAAATATTTACAGGAAGAAGTGAAAGCAGCATTCAAAGGAGCAAAATCGAAAATTAAAGTGTTATAAGGAAGCTACTGTAAACAGCTGATCTTTACAAAGAAAAGCTGAATTTAGCACAGAAAAATTTATGCCAAATCATGTTTCGCAGGACAAATAATGGTAAGAGATGGAAGCGTGCTCTTCAGATTAATAGGATAATATTTACTCTATGCTCCTGAAACAGAAAAAGTAAAATTTACAAATCCATCTAACCATCAGCAACCATTAGCATATGTCCAGTTCTTAAAGTCCAAACAAAATATCATGCAAACCTGGCCCATCTTGCTTGGTACATGAGTGTTAACAGTTATTTCATCTTTTAAAAAAGATAACTTCACAGACAAGGAAATAGATAATTTTACAGATGAAGAGACGGAGGCACAGAAGGGGAAGTACTTAACACTATGTCAGGTAGAAACCTAGGAATTACATCTTGGAGTCCTGGCCCCTTTCCTTTCTCCTCCGTATCCTAAATAAGCCAAAATCTTAAAGAGTCTCCAGAATAAATGCAGGAAAAGGGAAACCAGATAAATCAAGAATAACCAGTGAAGTCCATGGAGTTGCCTGTAGTGGTAGGTTAAATTACACAACTGAAATATCTTTACAATTAGCACATGCTCAGTTACCCACATATTTTGGTCCTGCCAGTTGCTAAGAAGCCTTAGGAAAGAAGGCAGTATACAAACCAGTGAAAAAGTAGGAACAACAACAGTCTTAATCATATTCTTTAATAACACATTTTACTCCTAAAGGAATATAGATCTGGTCTTTAGCAATAAGTCTACTGCAGCAAGGCTAGCATAACTAACATGACTTCTAGCCCACTCAACCTGCAATTACCATGAAGCTAGTGCAACTGGGCAGAGACAGCAGATCAAAATAGTTTTCATTTTGCTACTTGACTGTGAGGTTGTGAACTTTAGGATCCCTGCTGATGAAGGCAGTGGCCAAGACACAACCACAAGTACCTGAGACAAACTCAGCAACTTCAGTTTAGATGAAATTAAAAAGACAGCAAAGTCCAGTGGCTAAAGTAATACCCTTGGGTTCAGAATAATGATCCTCTACATATTGTTCATCTGCTGAGTTGAGTTACCTTTGGCAACTCATCCGGCCATTTCTCTCAGCAACTTTTTCCTATAATTAGCTAGCAGGCTCTCCAGGATAGAAGTACACTCTGCACACACACTTGTACAGCAGAGTACGTTGATCATCAGTTGCTCAAAGACCGCAGAAGTCATTGAACCTTCCAATAACAGCCAAAATGAAGTGCTAAAACCAAATTACTGTACAGAGCTCAATGAACTGCTTTAAAATGGAAGCAATTCAAGTGAGACAGCCCTAGGTCAGGTTTCCACCTCTGAGGTAGAAGCCTCCATACACTACCTTGGCTACCTCTATTACTCCTGAAAATACTTATAGAAAGACAGATTAAGAAAAATCTTTCCGTATATACCAACTGTCAATAAAGGTGTTACCCAATTCATCAGTTGCAACAGCATTAGCAGCCAAAGATTACACCACATGACCTTACTCAATTTAGCAATCCTTAATTATTTTAAAATATTGACTTATGCAAATTGCTAGTATGCTCATTTTAAAATGTATCTGGAATCTTTTGAACAAACAACAGCAAGTTTCACCTTCCTGGTTTTGTTCTGGAGCATTTGGATACAGAAGAGCAAGTTACTGAGAACACCCAGAGCAGGTAGTGACAGGAGGAATCTCTTTTGTTGAGGATGTCACTGTTTACCAACATAAAGGAGCTTATAATCTTCCATAAGAAGAGGACAAAGCTTCATAGGCAAGCATCAGAGCTAGGAACATGACATGCAGCATTCACATCTTCTAACATACTCACACACAGGACTCCAGTAACCTAATGTGTAAGTCCAAGAGAGACAAGAAGCATAGTTGCCACCTCAACTCTAAGTCTCTCCAACTACAGTCAGGGCACAAATGCCAACGGGTTGTGCAAAGCAGTAAGAGAGAACACAAAAAATATGATATTTAAGTACAAGATTTGAGTAAGAAGTTGCAGAATCAGGGCTGCAGCCTGTGAAGCCACCAGACAGGAATCCCACTGAAAGATGGGGCAAAAAGCTGTACGAAATAAGCTGTACTCAGAAATAGCCTAACAATTTTCTATTTTCATATCCACAGTACAAATCTGTTGAGGTTTTTGTTAAAGAGAATATCTGTTCTTTAAAAACAGGGGGAAAGCAGCATCCTACTAATTATAGTGATCCTATGATTAGAGATAATTAGATACAGTTACAATTTAGAATTTCCTAATTCTAGCTGTTTATGAACCATATATGTATCTATATAGTGCATGCACAGAGCATCAGTCTTTCCCCTCAAGCTAAGAAAAGTAAATTGATAATACATTAAGTTATTGAACATAGCTGGATATGAAAAAGCAAACTGGAATCCAAGTCAGTGTTTTGAGTAGGTAACCACAATAAGCACTAATTGGTATTTTTCAGCAGGTAACCATTATAGGCACTCAGGTATGCCTTAAAGAACCCAAAATTGTTGAGCTTTGACAGCAGTCCCACTGTATGGTCCCAGAGGACTTTTGGGGGTACAGAGTGCTTTGTGATGCACCCTACAGATTAAATATTCTGATAGTCTTATCTCCCTATATGAAAGATGGTTAATAAGCTACAAATACTACAACACCCCGCCCTGTTAAAGCCTTACAGGTGACAACTGAATTGTAATGACAAGTCAGTCCAAGGAAATTCAGGCCCCTCGCCCTGCAAAGATTTAAGGATCCACTGAGCCCTGAAGGTTTAAACCTTGCAAAGCTAGGGCCTGGAGAACAAACAAGGTTTCTCCCATTAGGGACACTGGGATACAAGCCATACAACCCAGAAAACTCATTTCATGTCCAGAATCATGGGGTTAAATTTACCATTTTTGACAGGTGACATGAAAACTACCACAGGGCTTAGCTGTATAACTGAAGTAAGGCTTCTCCACTTTACAAACTGTTGTGAGGGTAACTTCAATAATGATTGCCAACTGCTCTAATACTATGGCACAGGGAGCCATTTAGTTCTTCCTCCTGGCAAGTGTAACCCACCTCAAAGCATGTTTAACTCATTCGCACCCACTGCCAGCGAAGAATCATCTTGTTTGACACAAAACTTAGATTTTGTTTACAATCAAAATATATTTTGACCCACAAATTTTTTTAGGCATATAGTCTATAATCATTCTTTGCACACCTCTAACCCTGTCATCCAACTTGTCTTCAGTTATTCTTGGATAGATGCATTAACTAAGGGGTTTTTTTTTTCCCTCCCCTTTTATGTGGCTCTTTGGAAAAGAACAGTGTCCAAGATGAAATTTTATTCTGGTTAAGAAGGAATACTTGGGTCTTAGATATAACAATGAGATAGAAATGCAAGGTTTAGGAGGAGTCAAGAAAAGTAGCTCAATTTTAAGTCAAACCTCCTTTAACAGCAGCCATATTCCATTTTCTTACAGCAGCTACTTACTAGAGGAACCAGAGGGGCTCGAAAGTATATACAGAGCAATGATTGGAAACAGAGAAAGGGAGATGAAATTGAGAGCGCTCTGTGATGCTCAGCTTTCTGCTAAATCCGTTATCACCAGCCTTCTGTGTTCGGCAAAATCCCACAAGAATTCCAAGGGGCTGGAGGATGGCATCATGACAGGCACTCGCAGCATGGAGGGCAGAAAGCTAGAGGAGCCACTTCTACTGAAATACACAGACACTGCCAAAGGTGCAGACAATCAGGTAATGGCTGAGGAAACAAAGGTCGTGAAGGAGTTCATACAGGACAGCATGTTCAGCTCTGCCAAGAGTAGTACAGCTGTGTCATCAACAACAGCAGAAAGTCAAGCCACAGGACAGAAGCAGCAGCTCCCACCATTTGCCAAGATTTGCTCCAAAACTGATTCTGATGCAGTCACAAAGAATTCAGGTATGGATCTGGGCATGGTCCTTGAACATCACCTATCTAAAGTCCTTCTCATATGAAATAGACTAGATATAGAAGGTCATGACCATGGAGATTTATGTATTTGGTCAGTATTTTCTAGAAGCTAGTTTTTTGGGCTGTTGGGGTTTTTGGTGTTTTGGGTTTGTTTTGTGGTTGGTTTGGGTTTGGGGCTTTTTTTGGTAATGTCATGATTTTGGGGTTCCCATTGTGAGACATTTAAAAGATCCTGATTCCCACAGAGTATTGATGACTACATTCCTTGAGGCATCTTAGAATAGACAAAAACAACGTTGCACGTCCAGACCTACTGTTTAAGTTTATGGACTAGATTTATCAGTCTGGAGACTTAAGGCACAATCAACTTCTCTGTTGTAATATCCTTATCTCAGAGTTTTGAACTTTGAGCAAATGTTCTTGTTCTATTCTTACAATTTCATTCATTCTTACGGCTTAGGCAATTAGCTTTATTCCAGGTCCTGTGGGTCAGAGTTTAACAGCCCTACAAGTGAATTCGAACTGCTAATTGCTGAGTTTGGGTCGCCATGTTGCAGAACTACAGCCTGCAAAAGTAATGGGTATCCTAAACAGATTTTGCTTACAGGCAAACCATGTCCTCTTAATTGCAAGTGTTCCACAGATTAATAGAAAGAATGCATGTTTATTAATGTCTTCAAACCTTTTTTTGTTTTACAGTAACTACTGCAACACTGGATAAAAAAAATGTTAAATACAACGCGAGTACTTCAGGCTTTTCTACTACTTCAACAACCACAGCCTTAAATCAGCCAGTGTGGCAGAATCTGAACTTCCCTCCATCTTCCATCTTTCCCAACCATTCAAACTTTCCACAGTTTCAGGTAACATAAAATAGACCCACATTCTATGAGAAGAGAGTAGAACATCCTCCTGCTTATGTTGACAGACTCAGGGCACTACCTGCTGCTATTCTGACAGCTGCTTTCTGATTTGTAGGGTAGAGTAAGAAACCAGATTGCTATCCTACTACAGTAAGTTACATTAAGTGGCTTTGGGTCACAAACAAAGCTTTAACAGCACATGTAATGTGGTCCTCTGAGATGGCTGTGACGGTATCAAAGGATGATGTATTATTGATACAGATACTGAATGTTGACGTCTCTCGGTCTTCATTAGTTTCCATTTTTATCTTGTATTTACAAGTATTTTATCTTGTATTTACAAATATTTTTACATAATTCATTACAAATATTTCATGCAATTGCCCTCTTTACAGACTGGGATACTGCTTGCTTAGTCTAGTGAAACAGGACCTCTTACCAAAGTAAAAGAGCCAACTAAGATTAGGAAGAAGCCCAATGCTCAAGTTGAAAGAAATAGAAGAATGAATACTGGGAATCCCATGTAGCCGTGGCTTTCTATGGGCTATGCTCCCCTAGCTCCCTTTGATTCCACTAAAAAAAAAAAAAAGGCAATACACAAAAAACACACCAGAAACAAAGCTATGGCTCTCTAGCAGGACTCAGTTCATCCTAAAAACTGTCAAAAGTTGTCACCAGCCTGTTATAAAAGACAGAGGGTAGATACACATGACCCAGAGCACACTTGTTTTGCCAGACTGAGCTCCCTCAAAAGTTGAGAGTCCAAGAATTTTCCCTTCTTCCATTAAGTCAATGACTAGTTAGCACAACAGATACCTACTTAGCATAGGATGAGCACACAGTCCATCCACCTCTCAGCAGTCAACAGGGAACTGAATTTTTCCAGAGGCAGAACAGAGCTACAGAGTGGAAAGACTCCTATTATGGAGGTCTCAGACTATAGGGAGACAAAGAGAAGACTTTTGCCCAAAGCTAAGAAATACACTTAGCCAGGTTTCTCTGAGCATAACATTCCCCTAAAAACCGTACACAAAATTAATGGACCAACTCAGACTGTTTTAAAAATCACACCTTATGTATGTTTAACAGGGTCCGTATCATCAGAACGCAAGGATCCCGTATCAGCAAGCTTTGCACCCTTCCTTTGGATGCTATTCAAGACAGGTGCGTTTACATGGTTATGAATATGCTTTAATTTGCACAACACAGATGCTAAGCACAATAGATTAGTCCGAGCAGCTTGTCATGTGCCAAGATTGATGTTGTTGCCATCACAAAAATAGATTTGGGGACAAGATGCTGAACTAGTTGAAGTTCACACAGTTTGCTGGAGCGCTATGTGCTCCAAATAGCTCAAGGGATGGCCTTGAGCCTCTAACTGAAAACCTTTATTGCTTATGCTCTAGTTATGTATAAAATTGGGAAAGACCACTGTGTGTCTGAAAAAATATTTTCAACAACTCTAGTTTCCATTTATGGGGTTACTGCCTTGTCAGTATTCCTGTCCTACTTTTTTTATGTGGGCTATTTCCTTTTCCTCTCCAGGTAGCTCCATACAGCCCACTGCAGTTTTTCCAGCCACTTTACACTCCAGTGTTGAACTACATCAGTCTGGTTCAGCCTGGTTATCCATACCAACAGATGACCCTGCCAACACTATCCAGCAACATCCAGGATCTATCACCAATGGCAGGTGATGGGATCCAGCATCCGTTTTCTCCTTCCTACAGGTATGGCCATGCAGATTTGCCTTCTATTTTTTCAGTATGCTAGGGAGAGTTTGTTAGTTGCTGTAAACCTGCCCGGAGCTAAAGATTTAATCGGCCGTTGGGTTTCCCAGTTACATTCTCACCAAATTCTAAATCTGAACAAAAGACAAGATTTACTATAAGGTCTAAATTCTAAAATAATTTTGATACAAAACCAGAATAATTAGTTTGGGGTAAATGAAGCTGAAACACTGTGCTATAGGAGATGCCACTTACAACTTCCAATCAATGTTATGGATAAAAAGTATAAACATTTTAACTTAAAAAGGAAATGCTTCAGCATGATAGAAACCAAAATATTTTGACACTGCCAGAATGAAATTAAAGGATTTACTCTGATACCTTGCTATAAAAAACTGTGGTTAAAATCAACATATTCCAAGGGTCTGGTAAAATAATCTCTAGAGATTCGAGTTCTATATATCATCTTCTGTTAAATGCTTATGGGGTAGACAGGAATAGCACATACTTCCCCCCTAGATCACCTTCCCAGAAACCATATTAGACATCAAAAAAAGTGGATAAATGCTTTTAAGAGCTCCATTATTAGGAAGAAAAAGAACTAATTTGGAAGTTAGATGTAATCTCCTGAAGATTGACTAAATTTCTTTTTCTGTTGTAGGTTTAGTTCTACACCTGGAAGAGCTGTGACAACTAACCTCAACTACTTTTCCAGTGAGAGCTATGTAAAATTTTAAGTGAACCCAGTTTTCCTAGTCTAGTATTCAGAGAAAAACCTGCTATCTATTTTAAGTCCTAGGGTCCTATAAGGATTTCATGTTTTCCCCAAAGTGAACATTTCCATCTAGAATAATCCCATATGATTTATATGGTAAGAAACAGCTGTATGACAATTCATCTGAAATAATTTTTTTTAGGATGACAGAATAAGAAGGGGCTTTTTTTGTTTTGGAAGATGGAGACAAATAATAAAAATGTTTTATTTATGACAAATGCCTGAGCTGCTTAGAATTGAGTGTTGGTGCAATAAAGATACTTGATAAAAGACAGTCTTGGCCACAAATTTCAGAGATAGTAACTGCATTTGTACATTCAAAGTGAGATTAACACAAATACATTCGATAGCTGGGTGGTGCGGCTCCACGCATGACATGTTCCTCTCTTATTACCTCAAACTCTAATGCTAATCCAGATGGTAATCTGAATTTTACTATTAAAAAAGATCAAGCCATAAAGCTTGTATGGAGAATCCTGTTTAACTGTATTACCTTGGTTATTTAACTCAGAAGTTTCAAGGCTCTAACTTTTGACAATGATCCTTCACCTCTGCAAAACAGCTTCTGCTTCCTCTGGAGTTTGCACCATTACTGCAAAGCCAGAGCAGCAAGCTTCCTCTAGAGCCAGCAAGCCTCCAGATGGCTATGGCTATCTGTCTGCTGTATTTCAGCCTCAGTTTGCTGGGTCAGAAGTAGAAGAGTGATTAGATGGGATTCTACAGCCTGCGTGATACACGTTAGAACAAATTACCACAGAAGTCTCTCCCAGCCTTAAAACGAGTGAATAAGGTCTCAGTCACAAAGATCTGACAGTTTGCAAACATCCAGCCCTATACCCAGTTGTATCAAGTCAGGTTGTTCTTAAATTTAAGGAGACATTTATACTTTGCTTAAAGAAGGATATTACACCCATACAAGTCAAGATGTGAAATTAACTCTGGACACTGCTTAACAAAAGCCTGGGTATTTTGCAAATAGTTACAGGTCCTACAAAATGTAGAGCACTATTCATTCCTGGAGGAGCTGATGTGACCAAATATGCTTAGCCTCTGTAGTCAAAGCACTTCTGTAAGAGGACAGACTTCAATAGTGGCTCATAATTCAAGCAAAAGATGGAGCATCCTTCCATTCACTGAGCTTTAGACTTGGCCCCAGATACACAAACACCAGATTTTTTTTTCTTTCCTCCCAGTAAATAAAACTAATCTTGTAACTTTAAAAAATTTAGCTCTTCCTCCCCTTTAATCCTGTTTAATGTAAATAGTACAACTTAGTTGTGTAGGCTTAGCTGAAGCTAGTAAAGAATTCACAGAGTATATTTACTGTTTTAAGGTTGATAAACAATCTTACAGTGATCCTTCAGGTGACATTTTGCACATTGTAACTAGTTTACTGCTCTTCTCACTGTTCCTCTTTCCATACTGCATCAACATCTATTTTGGGTTACCCAGATGGCTGAGGTGATCTAGGACAACTTGTAATAAGAAATTCATGCTTTGGCAAGATATGCCCACTAGCCCTTTTTTCTCCACATACCGCTGTAGGCCAAAATTTCAACTAAGATAAATTAGACAAGCAATTAGGAACCTCTAGTGTTTCCACAAAGCATCAACAGTCTTCATCTGCCTTGTGGGTGACAGGTTGATAACATAACACAATCTGAAAGACCGTAAAAGTAATACCAAGGCAGCCAGGACACATCCAACCTGAAGCCCATATATTGCTTACAGACTCCACCAGCGTCACCAACAATGATCTTACAGTTTCAGTGCACCTCATATCTGAAAAGACATGAAGAGGGGACACAAGTATAGAGACCACCTATGTCATTTCACCAACACTTGATTTGTTAGTGACAAGTAACCTGAACCAGATACCTCACTATTGTATCACAGTTCAGGCTAGAAATCTGGGAACTGAAGATTCACCAGGATGCAAAAATAAGCTACTTCCAGGGTCGCACGAGGAATGAGGCCATAGGATCATTAAGGCACAAGTGGTCTAAATCACAGCTATATCCCTCAGTCAGTAACACTGGCACACTAAGGCAGGATTGCATAGTTTTTCTACCCAAAATGCTTGCCTTGTTTTGAGCACAGGATTGAAGATGCCCAATGTAGATGCTTGACAATGTTTTTTCTTTCTTCCCCATTATTCAACATATGGCTGTGGGCCCCATATATAGCTACAGAAGCATTCCAGTTCTTGGGAGCTTTTTGCTCATACTCAGAAATCCACAGTTCCAGCATTTAATAACACACTTCTCCCAAATCTCTATAAGAGAGAGGAAAGGGAAATTATCCCCATTTTACAAATAAAAAGCTGAATTTGGGGAAATGAGAGCTCAAAGATTTCATCCATCCAGTTTAAGAGCACTAACTGCAGGTAGTCAAAAAAAGTCTCAGGAACACAAACCAGTATCTAGAGGGCACAAAATTCAGATACATTTTTCCTCTAGCTTGACCCTTTCTGCAACTCCGTTCCAGTACATCCCATTACTACTTTAAGTCACACGCAGCTCTCTGACCAAATCCTGATTTCTTTCTACTCAGTCCTGAATTTTTCCAAGTTCCTCTTGCAACATACTCTCCAAATCCTCTGTTATGGCTGTTATAGGCTTCCTTTCAAAAAGAATTGTACAGAACAAAATAATTATTTACTTATGTCTTTCAAAACCTAAACTTGGATCAGAATTTGCTTTGGCTAAAGTCAGATATGTTCTGCCCCAGTAAATTCCCATTTTCTTTAAGTAGAATAGAAGCTTGGATTTTTCTTCTGTTAAATCCACTGGCTGTTTTTCTCCAATATTCCTAATGCAATTAGCATAACAAGATAAAGGAATCAAGTCCTTTTCCATTTTTCTTCCTTTATAAAAGGACTGATGACAAACTGGGAATCAGAATCTGTATTGAATTACATTTGCCACAAAAGAGTTCATTAAGTAATAGTACGTAATAAAAATCATCTGTCAACTTGAAGGATAGACCAAATCCACTTAACGAAACAGCTGGTTATTTTCTAGAGCACTCTATAGCTCATAAACAGTCAATATGAACAAGGAGAAAGACTGAGACAAAGGGAAATAAGGAACAGTTCAGTTATAAGCATGCTAAGCCACAGTTTAAAGGCTCTTGTCTTCTGCACAGTCACAGCATGACTGTAGGTAAGACTTTGCCCATGGTACCCTGATTTCTCCCTCATTATAGTGGTAGCAATAGCTCTTTTCACGAGAAAAAAGATTATGAGGCTAAGGGCATGACAGATCATGAGATGCTTCAACAGCTGGAGTATCACCAGGGCACCTGAATTTCTATCTTACTCCAACATATCAAACAGTCCACAATGACAATGGAAGTGGGTTTGCATTTACTGCCCCCAACTTCCATGCACAAGGCTGAAGTTGCACTACCACATCCTGGTAGTGGAGAAGCATCACAGCTCCCAGCCTCCCCAGCCAGGAAACTCAAATATAAACATGCTTCTCACTTGCAAAGTTTGTGCTCTCAGCAGCAAATCTGGGAAGAGAAAGCAGAAGGATCAGTGCTAGTCCTTTGCTCCAAAACAAGCCATATTGGCTGCCGACAGAAAATTTGCCTCCCTTTCCACATTCAGCTCACTCACTGAAAAATCCAAATCAGTGCAAACCATCTGCACTGCTTTGGCTCACAGGATTTGTTCCAAGATCCTTGAAGTCCCATAACATGCCACTTACAAGTAAGAGTATTATGGGTAACATTCAGTGCCACAGAGACAGCTTGTTGGGAATAAAGGTCATCCCTGACATGGCATTGCTATGAACCTACAGTGCCCTTCTTGCATGTATTTAACCCAACATAGTCTCAGAAGAGCAACCCTTCTTAAAAAGGGTCAGTTTCATTTTAATCTTGTTGACTCTTCACCATTTACAGATTTATTACAAGACACATTTGTAGCAGTCCTATTCTTCCACATATCTACATAAGTTTTAGACAGCAGATTTATGCAGTGCTTTAATAATGTCTCAGAAGAGAATGGATGTAGAAGGCCTACTGCAGCCTATACTTGACTGCACACTAGATCCTTCTCAGGCAATCAATGAAAACCAAAACTAGTTATGAATGTTAAAAATCATCCATTACGCTGTTCTGTCTTTGAGAGTCTCACGTTGCAACAGAGTCAGGATGGAGACTCCAGGCCCAGCATGGTGGTGGTCATGGTGGAGTCAGCCCAGCTGCACCTCTGATCCAGGCAGAAATTTAGAGCTTTACAAAATCTGAAAGTACAGTGAGCATGGATGTGTCACCACCATGCCAAACTCCTACCTGGGTTATTGTCAGGAGCTGCTTTTCTGAAGCAACACTCATGTCCTAGGTCAGCCTTACTGCTGTTGATCCAAGTCCCTGACTCAAGCTTCACACAGCTTTTCAGAGAACTGACATATATAGGTGAATGCCACTGTAAGAAAAACAAACTTACTGTTTCAAGACTGATCAAGCCTATGTAAGTCCAAAGCCCAGGGCCTAGCTGAGCACGCTAACAGTTTCCCCTCCTTCGCTTCCTTTAGCCTGTCTCCTCAAAAGTGTTTTCAAATAGGCTAAGCTTACCTGACTTCCTTCAAAAATCTGAAGATTCACATTCTATTGATCCCAATTACTTACAGACAGGATAATAGTGAAAATGGAAACCTCATATCAGGGGTTGTAAAAACTTCTTGTCTATCTCCTATTATTATACATAATCATATCAAAACACAATTCACCTCTTTTGCCCTAGGTCATCTTCCTTCACTCTAAAGGAGGAAGTAATCTGTTTTTGCATTTTGTATTACTTCACAAAAACTCTGTACCATGACAGTGTTTGTTTATACATACAGTAACTGGCATTGATTTTTTGTATGCAAAACCACATTGGCATTATCAGATTGTCTAGAACTACTGTGTTCGTTACCTGCCAGAACAGGCCAGAAGCCATTGCAGTTACTGGCTTTAGACACAACAGTTTTTCCCCTTTAAAATATGCCCTTGTATTGCCTTGCTGCTCAGATTTGCAGAACTCCTGAGTAATAGTAAGTCTTGCTGAAGATCTCCCCTCTCCTGGGTAAAAATCCTACCCTGGCTGCTCCAGTAAAGACAGAATAAACTGGAGGGTGCAACAGACTTTTGTAGGTGCTGCAGACACCTAGAATTGCAATATTATTTTGGAGACAGAACCACCTTCATCTGCAGGCATGGAACCGTGTTTCTCTCCCTTTCCTCTAGAAGTCTCACACAGCTTGTGTTGCTACCGCTGCAGTTTTTCCAAAGGCATTTAGTCCAGCTACCCAAAACAAACTTTTACAAAATTAGTTTGCATGGTTCCCAAGTCCATTAAACTTAAGATAATGTGGGGAGGGGGGATTGATTGAATAGCTATTAATCAAAGGATGGGGTTTATTCTTGTGATGTCATAAACTGCAGAAATAGAGCTCAAGCAGTTTATTAAATTACAGAAATGCCAAGAAAAATAGATAGCTTTAATAATACATTTTTGCCTATCTGTTATATTTTATATGTAGCTTGCAGAAGAGAATTAAAAAGTTTTCTACCATACAAAATTGCCATTTAAAAGGAGAAAAAAAAAAAAACCAAAACAGATTCTGTCACTGATAGAGAACACAATTATTCTAGGCTAAAAAGTTTATTCTTTTGCCAACGTGTGAGATTACTGCAGTTCAGAGCCTACAGGAGAGGAGGGGATATCGTTCCAAGATAAGACATGGTCCCTGAGCTTAAAAGCACAAGTGCATTAGCCAAGAAAGAACAGCAAACACACAGACATCTCATACAGGCAGGCCCACCTTTGAGGGGGAAAGTTCTCTGGCTAGCATACCTTGCCAGTGCTCCTCCATCACCCTCACAGGCTGGACCCACCATGGTACCCAGGTCTAGTGGATGTTGCTAGAGCAATGGAGTACTGGGCTGCCTAAGGATTGCAACAGCAAGTCACAGGTTAGCAGAGGTATCTAAAGGAGGAGGGGACTTGGCCAGAACCCCCTGCTCTTCACCAAGATCCAGCCCATCCCAAGAACTAGATGTGTTATCGGCATCTCCAATGCCAAAAAACTTTTGTAAAATTGCATGAACAACATCACTGCCCGCTATTCACACCCACTCTTCAGCAGGGACAGCCTTCCTCTTAGCTACTTCAACTATTTCTACCTCTTAATTAACAGTTCAAGAAGCATCCCTCTATATAGTCCCAGGCCCACCAAAATCAACACTAACTCATTTTTTCATTATTCTCCCACCATCCTACTTCCTCCCCATCTCCAAGACTTTTCTGTGATTCAACATAAGCACACCCATCCCAGCTCTTGCAAGCTGCAAATGGAGTCACATTATCTAGATGCAAGGCTTCCAAAGAAAATGCCCAAATAGTGTTGATGAACTGAATTTCTTTCCTCTGGGAACAGGACTCAAAAGAACACTACACTAGGGGACATTGTGCTGTGATTCAGGATGTGGTAAGCCTAGCATAACAAGTAAACATGAAATTCTGAACCCATACCCTTAAGAATTGTGACACTTAAAAATGCTATAAGCAGTAAGTCTTACATGTTTGAGATGGCTCATTTATGTTGATGAACCAGAAGCCAGTTTACACATCCTAAAATCCTTCAGTCTCTCAGCTGTGCTTTATATACTGCCTTCCAAACACTGTCTTGCAAAGATAGACATTGATAAGTATATTGTACTAGTAGGATATCTTAGTAGGGAGCAGACTACATGAAGTCTATATTTATCAATCTAACTGCAACTGTTGGGGGGGGGTGTGTCTGTGCTGTTTAACACGTAAATCCATCTGACAGAACACTATGGTTAGGGATAGCCCAAGGTTAGGAGAAACATACTTAGGAACGCATCCAACATGCTGGTATGTGAATTTAATCTCCTTTTCATATTCACCTCAGAAACATGCCCCGTTAATCTTTCACAGATGCTTCCGCAAAAGCAGAGCTCATCAGGAATGAAGTGTCTTATTGAACATGCACTCCTCTCTCACCTCTGAGAGCAGATTTTGTCTCCTGGGATGAGGAAAGTATCCAGCTGAGGAAGCGAACAGCAGGAAGCAGTCTATATAGATTTTAACGTTTCACACTGTGCTTTCCTGTTCCTTTTGGCATGATCTATGGAGTACTCTGCTTCAGCATTCAGACATACACACAGAATACAAGGCTAGAAGGAAAGCACAAAGGTCACATAGTCCAGATCCTACCCTAAGGCAGGATCAACCTTACCTGAAACCTGCCTAGATGATATATATGGTTGACAGAGGTAGAGCTGATCCTGCCTTGGGCAAAGAGATTGACTAGATGGTTTATTGCACATGTAAGTTATCTGTGTTTACATGGCATGTCGTCTTAACAAAAAGGAGACCAACTGTTAACCAAAACATCTCTTTCCAAACACTCACTGCCAACACATCTTGTCCCTATACGGTGACTATTAAGACCAACTTCTACCTTATCTGTGCAATTTCCCCCATAGGTCCTATGATCTGCCTATTTGTGGAACAGCTAGCTAAACTAGGCACATGTTCTCCCACAAGCATTTTACCAAAGGCTACAATTAATTGGGGAACACTGGCTTGTTTTTTGGTTTGGGGTTTTTTGGTTTGGGGTTTTTTTTTTGGGGGGGGGGGGGGGGTTAATTAAAACAAGCCTGGATAATTTTCTTAAAGGCAAATAATTTAGGGATTAATAGTTCAGTGGCTTGTCCACCTACCTCCTATAGTATCTTCTCTAGTAGAAATACTAAGTTTCTAATTCAAGCCCTACTTTTCCTGCAGAATTTGGTGCTATCAATGCAACTCTAACGTTCTTATTTTCTCTAGTTCATTTGTTCAAACTGAAGCAGATGAATTTTAGTTGAAAGCTTACTACCAGCTTCACTTCTAAACTCCTGACCCATAAAGAAAGATTTTGATGCCAGCTTCTTGCATTAATGGGAAACTGTTAGAAGTTTGTTGCCACTGGTTATGAAGAATCTGATGTGGATTCCAAAAAAGGAAAAGGGGAAGGAATATTTTTAATCCTGGTCACTTAAGCATTCCAGTTCTCTGCACATCTTCACAGATACTGGCACAGCTCAGGGATGGGAACATACAGCCCAATTTTCCTGAATTTGTTCTGGCAGAAACTGCTATATTACTGTTCCTGAGCCAGGAAAGCACCTTTGTCACAAAGCCTTTTGCAAGACTTCAGCAAGTGCACAACACTAACTCAAACACACAACTCTGAAGCAACACAAACCTATACAGGCTGCAGAGATTCTTTTGACCCCTCTCTGCTCTTTAGGTTTCTTCTCCAGAGCTCTTCAACCAAACGATCTCTTTCCTTGCTAAAATTGCTCATACACAGGTTTACTCCAGCAGCTCACTTTAACACCCCTGAGTTCTAACACATTGCAAACAGACTGCAACAGACCACATCACACCTCCTGTAGCAGTAGGAGGCTGAAGGGCTGAGTGTCTCAGCCTCTCTCCCACAACTCATCCCACCATTGTGCCCAGTACAGGATCCACACCTGCTGCAAGACTTCCCTACCAGGGCCTGGAATTGAAAAATTGAAAAATGTAGCTACACATGCTTTAAAGAGGCTGGCTCAGACTACTAATAATTCTTAATGTACACAAGCAACAGTAAAAAATTAATTTTACAGCAAAGCACATCTGGATAGACACAAGCCTCAAGGAGTAGAAAAGCTTCCCAAGACAATGTGACATCACTATAGGCAATGGAATGGTGAGCTCAGAAAAACAGATCAACTGGTCTTACTGCTTTAGCTCTGTGTTTGTTTTGGTTTTTTTCTTAAACATTCTGTACAATTTGTTATCCAGTTCTTTTCCAGTGGGCTTATTCTGCCACTTATGTGTATGTGCTTAAAATTGGGATCCATGGGGTGGGTGTGTACAGTTACTTCCCTACCTTAATGAGATATCTTGCACATTACACAAGTCACTGATAAATGCCCACTTGCTGCTGTGGCTGTGCTTCACCATTTGTACACTACTGAATTAATCTTATTAGGAAGTATAATATTCAGAACATTTATTCCTTACTTCCTTTCATTTGCTCTGCCATGTTCTCGAATTGCTTAACATCTGTTAAAAGGAAGAGAAAATAAACACATTCTAGCAAGAACAAACTGTAATACCCTTTTAAAAACTGCAAATGTAGAAATGTTTTACAGAGTGGGCTGCGAAAACCAGGAATACCAAACCCAAAAAATTAATCCAGCCCATTGAGTGAGGGGAAGTCTTTGTGATCAACATTCCCACAAAGACAATTAAGTTCACTCAGTTCAATTTTAGCTCTTGATTAAAGTGTTAATTTACTAAAAGTGGTATTTGGCCAAAACGTAGTACATGTGAACACAGGAAGTCTGAAAGAAATATTTTCTACTCAGCCACTGCTAGCAGCATCCTGAGCACTTATTCAGCTTTTTGCATATAGGACCTCCTCAGGTCCCTGTGCCAGTACCCATTTATTAAACTGAACATTTAAGGGTATGCTGCCAGTTTAGAGCCAATTGATGATATGGGCTTCATATACAGCCACTAAAGTCCCCTTCAATTCATGGTGACCTGGAGTAGCATTTACATCATACACAAAAACTAGGGACAAACAAGAGCTACAAACCTGTAAGTGTATCCTACAGTGCAATTGCCACCAAGTGTTAGGACACTTCTGAATTTCAGGTTTGAGCTAGCTTTAGTCTTCAATTTACAGGCTTGCTGAAACAACTTGTTAGTGAACCCGCCTAAGAGAGATACAGCTTATACTAGTAAAAAGAAATCATAACTGACTAGATCCTTCCGCTAGAAGGAACAGAATAGCTAGAGTCTTATTTAATTTGATTTTGCCTGCTCAAGAAATACTGCAACAATCTTTCCTTTGGTCCAGCCTGTATTTTACCTCCTGTTTAAAAGAGGAAAACAAAGCCTAATTTTATCTAAGCTATAAAGTCCCAAAGTGTAATCCGAACCTGCTGTACATTACTTGTACATTTCAATGTCATCCTGACAGAGCTGACAATGCAGTTAGATTTTATTGCATGATTTCATGAATGACTATTAACCACAGGCACAGAGTCCTGTAAATAGCATTTCATTTTTGTGAGCTTTTTTAAATGACTTCTCTGCTACTGCCATTCTTTGCCTCACTCTCAGAAGCATGCCAGTTATCAACTGGGGACTAAATTGTGTGCAAATGAAGAATTTATTGACTTTAGTATTTTCCCCTGCATATTTTGTAAGCTGAAGTCAAACCATTCACTGAGATTGAACCGTCTTGTAAAAAGGGGAAAAAAATCTATCACTCCCAAAAGATATTTCATCCAAAATACTACTCATGGAGCCTGATACCCTTAGACAAACCTAGGAGGGTAACAGGAAAAAAAGTGGGTGTGGTGTAAGTCAGCTCACATGGTGAAAATTTTAAGACTCTGCACCTCCCTATATATTTTCAAGCCATACATGAAACACTTGCAGGCCCAACATCAGGGATGAAATTAGCTAAGACAGTCACCTCCAACTTCAGGACAGCTAACATGCTCTTTCCCTCCCCTGATCACAGCAGCAGGGATGGGCAGAATCATTTAGCAGGGGGATGCCTCTCTGGGAATATCCCTTCACTAAAACTGCCACTCAGGGACTCCTGTGCTCTACATGTCAAATTTCATACTTCCTCCCCCAATCACTGGATGCTGGCTACTGGCAGAGGGAGGCATGTTTTCAGTACTTAACATAAGGGTTTTTTTCCAGGACTCAGACCTCCTGATAATTATTCAATACAAATTACTAATAACAGTAACACTGAAGATAAGGAATGTATGCATTTTAAATAGATCTTCTGACCAGCTATTTTCAAAGATGTCTTATTCTTAAATTACAAAGCCAAGGGCCATGTCTATGGGAAAAGGTGGCAAGACAAACAGCACTGGATGAAGATGATCACATTTTTCTGTGTCACTGTTTTGCAAATAATTTGGTCACAAATCCACAGGAAACAAAATAGGTTATTACAGTGTAGTGAGCAACTGATTGCATCAGAGAAAAGTGACTTGGTGGTGAGAAAGCCAATGTGAAGCAAACCGTCATTCCTGATACAGTTATAATTACCACTGCAAGAAGAAAACCAGAACCCCCAAACATTTATCAGTAGCCTCAGCTATATGCAGAGATAGGCCAAATTCTAAGCAGTGCCATGTAGTGCCCTGCACGGTGCAGAGGGGAAGGGCACAGGAGCTATGAGAAGAGGTATCACACAGGCAGCACACGTTGGGAGAATTCATGTTTCATGCCTAAGCTGGGACCATTCTGCACGGACTCTGACACGCGAGACTCACCTCACACACCTGACCAAGCACAGGCTCAGGTCCGTATTAAATAAAATATCTGAAGCAGAGGTTTATTGGACTGAGGGAATACTGTAAACACACAAAGTTCATAAAGTTAAGTATGACCTGCAGCACAGGCTGCACTAACAAGAGCTACTTGGCTTAAAGGAAAGACGGAGAATTACAAATTTAAGTCTTTACCCTGTTATATTTACACATGAGTAAATCTCACCCATTAGTTATTACAAGTAGGTGAATAAACTGCTGGAAAGCATACTGGATATTTCCCCTCAGCTTCTGTTCACAGACATTTTGCAAATAGTTGAAACTGTTCTTCACTTATTTGACCTTTACTCTCAGCTCACAGTATACTCAAGTCACAAGCATCACTACAGTTTGGCTGATGGACACAATTTCATTTCTCCACCCTTGCTGGAGAGATACCAAGATAACAAATACAACACAAGCTGGGATTTCTCCTGATCAAATTCATCATTTGCCTCCTGTGGCTATTTAAGCTTTCAGTCTGCTCTTTCCTGGTTATTTGCTCTAGAAACATGTACCACTTGAATTTTCATGAAAAAGCAAACTTAGGAGACACTTAACTACTTCATGAAGACAAGACCATGGAAGAATGAAAAGTCTAGATATAAGCAGTCCTTTCTATCTTCTGGCCAATCTATCAGTGTGTTACAATGCAGCCTAAAGGTGATGGGACACTTCTGGTATCAAGTAAAGGGCAGTGACTGAGATTGTCAAGAGCTCACCCTTCATAGACCACAGAGACAAGTTGACTTCCCTCTTCCTATAGTGGGGAGAAGCTGACCCACTGAGATATTATTTGGTTGGTTTCAAGTCACACAAGTTTTTTGCAGCAAAGCTGATAAACACAGGTTTACTTGCACAACGATCCACTGCCACAAAGGAGAGTGCAGCATGGCCAGTCACCAAGCACTAAGGGAAAAAAAGCTTTCAAAGGCCCATCTGACTGGGCCAGCTAATGGCAGCAAAGTCTAATATATACAGAATTATTTTATCTGTAAATAAGGCTTCAAACCTCCAGAAACACAAGTAGATGTAGTGTAGATGCCAAGCTAGGAGCATCCTTAATTTGCTAACTCTGGCAGGGAGAGAAAAAACCCAAATGCACATTTGTTTTTTCCAGTGGGTTAGCATTTTCTTTCTCTCTGTGCTGGACAGATCATCTGAGCAGAGGGGAGGCAGCGCTGCTTTCAAATGTTTGTTTTTAATGAGCAAAAATTATTCTGCCTCTGCTTTGCAGGCACAGCTACAGGGTAAGACAGAGTCTTGCCTGTCTGGTTAATGGCTTTTTGTCAGGACAAGTTAATACATTCCAAGAACACTGTGTTATCACAGCCACAGTATCTATGAAGAGCACATGCCTTGAGACTTCTGGATTCACAAACAAGAGAGGGTACTTAGACTCTTTCTTGGTACGCTGAAGAATGGTGCTGGTGGGTAAAGCAGAGTTAACCTGGGACCCACCCCAGCTCTGCCAGCTCCCTCCTGCAGCATTGCCAGGCTGGAGACTTACTGGCCTTTCTGGAAAACCTCTCCCATGAACTGGGATCCCTCAAACAGTCCTGACTGTCATTATGCTCACCATACAAGCTATAACTTGGCAGCACCATTTAACTCTGGACAGTCTTTTTCTTGCCAAGGGACAAACTAATTCATACAGGGAGTCATGGATGCAATCATCTCCCTTTTAAAGCCCATTTCTATCCTTACTTGTATGCACACAAGCACCACCTATTCTCTTGAGCACATCGTTGATATTAACAACTTGCATATACAGAAATAACTTTCCTTCCCTCTACGAAGACAGACTTTTTGCTTTTAAAAGTAGAGGCACCATTTCACCTTAACTTCTTAGAAAATATTTCTTGAAATCCAGCTCACTGTTCTTAACTTACTTTCCTTCATATAGATCTCTGGGGCAAGGAGGGAATAGAGGATTGAACATGAGTCTCTTTAAATCCATGATGAATGGAAAAGACTCACCAGAATGTGTGAAAGGTGAAAAAAGTTTACACTTTAAAACCTGGCTGATTTCAAACACTTCCCTAACATGAAGGCCCCTTTTTTAATAGTTAAATGTTGATGATAATTAAACTACCCTACATAAAGTCAGCTGGAGAGGTACATGGTGCCTCAGCAGCTATTACTGCTAAGAAAAAAATGCAAACCTTTACCCAAAAAATTCAGCAGGTTTCCCAACAACTCAAAGTATGGTCCTTCAGGAGACCACAGTTATGGTCTGGTGACACTCCCTTCCCGCACTGAAGCTCAGACAGTGACAGTTCTAAACTCTACACCTCCTGTATATTTTCAAGCCATACACGAAAAACTTGCAGGCCCAACATCAGGGATGAAATTAGCTAAGACAGTCACCTCCAACTTCAGGACAGCTAACATGCTCTTTCCCTCCCCTGATCACAGCAGCAGGGATAGGCAGAATCATTTAGCAGGGGGATGCCTCTCTGGGAATATCCCTTCACTAGAACTGCCACTCAGGGACTCCTGTGCTAAAGGACAGGGACACAGGGAAGCAGCTCCCCAAACTCTACTTCCAAATGCAGGGAGATGAGCTCAGCTGCAAGAAGTGTCAGAACTTGATTTGTAAAAGCCACTCAAACATTACAAATGTATCAAACAGGGGAAAGAAGTTTTCAAATTATCCTCAATATTTGTCCTCTTTGCATGCCTGGGAGGAATACATCATGCAATTCACCTTCAGTTTACAAATGGCCACACAATGGGGAAGATAAAATAATGAAGCATGAAATACAAAACCTGCATTTGAACTGAACCATTAAACAGTAAAGGCAACACAGCTGGATCCAGTTAAATGCTGTTATCCAGATTCAGAGTACACAAGCCCACCTTAGAAGCTAGGGCCAAAGCACAACCCACCCCCAAAACCAACCCTTCAGAAAGGGGAAATTATTTAGTGTAATAGAACACATGGGCCAAATTCTCTGCCAGTTTCAGGTAGAAAGAGCTGCACTGAAGGCACAAGGTGGAAAGCACTTGAACAGTAACGATTTGTACCAGTTTAGAAGTTAACTCTTGGCAACAACAGAGGAGCAATTACAGGCAGGAATCTGGAGCCAGCTTTAGCTCTCATTTGCTCCTGTGGAAATACAGAGCAACTTCAGGCAAATTACTGGGCTAATGCTGAGGAAAAATGCTAACAGCAGCCTGCAGTGTTCTTCTGAGCCTAGTCAGAGAAACACATAGCCTAATTTTTCATTGCTGCTTTTTTACAGTCATTTGCTAATTTGCACAGGCTCACAGGAAACCACTAAAATTACTCTGTTGAAGATCTGCATTTTGGTTATCCTACAACAAACAGTAGCAAGTACATTTCCAATCATGCAAGCCAGGCAGCTAGTACACAGCTTCTACCATCTGTATTTTCTGTGCAAGCAGCAAAGCTTTACTGGTATAAAGGACTGATGTACATCTAAACCCGAACTACTCTCAGCTGCTGCACAAAAGCTAGGAAAGGATCAGAAGTCTTGGGACAGCTTTGTTCTAGCCAGGAAGTGTTACTGTGCAACTACAACTTTAGGGAAGCCTTTTTCATATTAGCAAAAAGATAAATGCCTTAGCAGGGCTGCAGACCCAGCCAATTCAGAAGAGTTAAGAGCTACCTGCCTCCAGCTCCAGAGGAACAGAGGCTTTTTTCAGATGCTGTGGTCAAATGAGGGCCAGAAAGAGCAGGTGTTTCTTCAGAGTCATTTCTATTTACTATAGCAGACACTGATTCAGTATGAAGGGAGGCCGATGAGGCTATTTGGATCAAACCTGGTGGGAAGACAATTGGCTCAGCCACCTGGCACACTGGGAACAGGAGCAACCTCCGGCAAGCAGCCAAACTCTCAGCAGAACAGAAGGGGGGTTTGGCTTGTTTTTTTTATTGCTAGCATGGACAGGACCAGGTTGACAAATGGAAATAGCAAGGTTTACACAAGTACATAACCCACATGCTATGGACATCAGTAGGTTCCATAGATTTTGGATTGCACAGAGCTTAGCACTTCATCTGTATCGCTCCCTTGTGCTTCAGGCACAGAATCCATTTTTGCACCTGTGCTGGGAGTTGTACAATCTCTGGCATCACTCAGAAAAAGCTCTCACTTAGGTTAGGACTCCTTCCATCTCTGACTGCTAGTTGGAAGCACAGTAGTTCTGGGCAACATGGCTATGCCATCACTGTCCCCTGTTCCTGTGGCTAGGAGCTGGTTTGGCACAGAGCCATTCTGCTGGTATGAAGCAAGCCCAAGGTGAGACAATCCTGGATAGCTACTGAGCCCAGAGCCATCTTGCAGGACTGCAGATGCATAAAATGGGGTATAATGACCTGAAGAACCAGGTGCATGTTTTTATAAAAGCATATTGCTCATCTGAATTGGATCCAAAACTCTTCAACCACTTTATATTTAAAAATGCAGCTTCCCATTCCTGTAGCAAACAGCATTGCCTGCCTTTCTGTACTGCCTGTTCTTGAAGGAGATCGGATATCAGCTATCAATTGCAGTAGCAAGCATCTAATTTGACTTTGGCAGCAAGATGACAGTGTCTTGAATGCTAAATTACATCTGCAAAAAGGTCAAACCCCATGGATACCTGAGCATTTACATAATTCAAACAGCTCATCATCAGTTGCCTTTTTTTTTTTTTTTTTTTACAGCTACTCCAAGGCAACGATTTTGACATGACTTTCGGGAAAGTGACTTTTAATGGGTAATGTTCTTGGGTTTGACCTTGTTTCTACAGTGTTAATTACTGTCATTATCAACTGCTTGCATCTTCAGAAAAAAAAGGCAATTAGTTATAGGAATCAGCCCTCCCCTACAATCATTGTAATAAACCAGAAACCCCTGCCCTGGAATGAACAGCATTCTGTAGTCTACCATCACCTCCCAGACCCTCCTCCTGTCATAAAACAACAGAGCTATTCAATAGACTGTTATATCAAACTGGCCAGCTTCTCTGCTGGCGTAAACCGATACACCATGCTGAAAGCCACGATGGAGTACACTGCTGATCAGGCACCAGACAGGAGTCCAGGAGACAGATTCATTTCTCAGCAATGCCACTGATTTCCTCTACAACTTTTAAAAATTCCAATGCAGAAAACACTCAGTATAATGAAGAACGATTTCTGTCCCCTGTTCACAGCAAGGAGCAGCATCAGGTCTTTCAGGTCCCGTTCCCATCTGTCTGATTTTTCCGGATAACAAAGACCAGTCACTTTCCCTCTTGGTGCCTCAGTTTCCTTTCTTCTCCCCAGGAAGCTCAGTCTGTGCAACAGCACAGGCTGAATTCCTTGGATGCACAGTTCTCCTTAGTGTACCTCACTGCTGCTAACCAATTCAAGCTTTCCTCACGGTTTATATTTTGCAGATGAATTACAGCTTTGTAATTAATCTTCCTTCTTATAACTCTGTATATTAATTACCATGATTATTTCTGGTAACTCCATTTTATAAATGCTCCTAAAAGTGTGAAGCATTGGCTGCACTATCTGAAATGAAATCTCTGTTCAGGAAATGTGATGAGGGAGCAGAGAGTGCAGGGCAGAGTCTTCAGAAACCAAGATGAAATTGTATTGAGTGCCCAGCACTTGGTCCTTCACTGGACTCCTCCTGCCTCATGGCTCCTTAGCCTAATTACCATCAATCAGAGCAGGAGCATTTTGATCTTGCTTGCTCATAAGGCAAAGATCACTCACTCACAGACTATTCCCTCTCCCTCATGTCTCCCGCAAAAAAAAAAAGGGGGGGGGGGGGGGAGTTAGCTCTGAGCAAGTACCTTCATTGCTTGCTCTGGAAGGAAAGTTAAAACACACACCCCAAATTCTAAACACATTGAACACCTGTGCCATCAACAAAAGAAACCCATCACCCAACTGTCTACCTCCCCCCTCCAGCATTACTGCTTGTCATGTTACATAGCACTTGTTCCAGTGCCATCCAGCCAACTTTAGTGGTCTGTCTTATTAGCCAGCTTGATACTTCCCCCCCAGCTCATTTCTCCACTTGAATTCTGCCTTCCTCTAACTGAATTTCAAGGGTTGATTTTTTTCTTGTTTGAGACCTGAAAGCATAATGGAAAGACATGTTTAGGGTTAATAAGTATCTCTATCAATAGAATATTCAATCAGTATGAATAACCATCACATCTCTCCCCACCCTTCTGACTGATGATAGCTAAATTACTTCTAAATATAGCCCTTAAAATCTGCATTAATCCTGTCTGCTCAAACGCATTGGGTTTATTGACAGCATGAAGATACAAGCCAAGCACCTGCATGGAACACAAGCTTATAAAATAGGAAATAAGAGCAATCCAGATCAAATGCAACTTCCATTAACCTTGTCTTTTTAGTTTCACTTCTCCTCTGAAAGCTAAGACTACCACCAAATAATCTTTTCATTGTGAACAGCTCTGGACTTCAACCTAAGGAATTGTACAACAGTACCACTTCCATTCATATTCTATTACTCTCCAGCTTGGAGAAAGATAACCAGAATGAGAGCTTCCTCTTAGAATACTAAGAGGTTAAGAAGAACAGAAATGTGATAGAACTTACAGTTCTTTTGGTCTCACAGTTCTTTTCATGCATATGTAGTGAAGAACATTCAACTATAGGCATTTCTTCATGCCTGACTTTGAGTGCAGCAAAAATCAAGGAGTCTTCCATGGTGAAATTACTTGTTTGGAGTAAGCCTTTCGGAAGGACAATTGCAGAAGCAGGTAAGACTGAAGCCTTCAGCTACTGGCCCTAGCACCATTTAGCTGATACATTGTGCTTTAAGAAGTCCACAATAAGCCTGTAGATACACATCTGGAGTCAGTCCCGTTTTGCTCTGGTGTAAATTACAAATAACGCCATTAACTCCTGGAGTTACATCAAAGCAAGAGGTAAATAAGGCCCTGATCGTGTTCCCTCTAAGGACAGCCTGCCCATCACAGTTTGGGTTAATGCACTTTGCTGCTAGTTCTGGGCTGTTCGCCATCAGTAGTAATTGGATTGCAAGAAAGGCAGATATCTGGTTCCAAATGACATTTTTATCAATAACTGTCTGTTTACAGGTGTCTGTCATAACCTTCAAATACACTTAAATAACTCATTCATCCAAGCATTGAACATATGCTGGGAAGAAGATTCATCAAGCAAATGCACAACTACTGCTCAAGATTTTGCCTTCTAAAAAAACGTTAACGAAAGAACCTTTTCTTGCCTGAAATTGAGCAGTAGTGTGGATCGCATGGCCAAGTCTTCACAGAGTAAGTGGGGCTAGTAAAGCAAGTCGTCACCCCAAAAATAGGTTGAGTTTTTTTGTTTTTTATTTTTCATTATTTTCAGCAGGAATTGTTATTAAAGGTTTTCAAAAGAAAAAACATCCACTTTCCTGGAGAGTTGTTTCTTTACTAAACAGATTCACACCTGCTACTGCAATACCCCGTGAACACTGTAACTCAGTTCTACCACATGCTCACTGCAACATAAGGCTAAACAATGACCTCTATTCAATATAAAACCTCAATATTTCATCTCTTCTGGATTCTGATATGGAAAGACAAACCTATCAAAATTCAGAGCCAAACCTTTTAGCCTCTCATGAACCAGAGAGAATTAGACCTTCTGGTCCCCAGCCTGTTTAAAGATCTAGTGAACCTAGACACACCTGCAACTGAACTTCTACTCCAAACTTCACATTTGTCAAAGTAGCCCTCAGGCCAGCACAACCAATACAGCAAGGCCTTATTTTATAAATTAAGCTCAAAGTGATTTGTTTACAGTTTCTTAGTCCTTATAACTGCTCTGGCTGCAGGAATGGTTGCATGCTCCCTTAAAATACAGAGCAATATTTTTTTCTACCCTTTAGTTATTTTCAGTCTAATATACAAGTTAGGTAGAACGGCATGAATCAAATCTAGGAGTACCAGTCATTCATAGGATTAGCACCTTTACAACCACTACTCAGAGTGGCTTTATACAAGAGTTAAACATTATACATATAAAACAAGGGATAAACCTTCATGTGCATATCTAAGCCTTCCAAATACCGAATCATTTGAATCATACAAATCATGTTGTGGTACTCAAGCAGTTAATGACTGCAGCCTTCAACCTCCACGGACAGAAAAAGCACCATCACATCCACTCTACAACTGTACACCAAACTGCACAGAACACACCATTTGTTCCAGACTTCAGGGAGTCATGGCAGGGTCCTGTTTCCTCAAGCTTCCTCCCTGCATTTGAAGTGCAGACACTTTGAATTAACATGACAGTAGTCTTGTGTCTACAATTTTTTGAGATACTTGCTGTCGGGAAGGCTCAAAGTTAGCACATAGTCAAATGCTTTCCTGAACAGTGACCTAATATCCTGATAAAGCCTATGTAATAACTCTGCCTTGAAAGGAGCAGCTTACTCCTACCTCACTGACAAAAACAGAGCAGTTCTGACCTCATAGGTTGTGCAACCCTTTATTTCTGATACGCCTCAGTGCCATTTGAAAGGTCTTTTTGGAGAGTGACACAGTGACTACATAAGATGTGTGCAGGAGAAAGACACATTCTATCTCTACAGCTGACCACACTACTCCTGCTTTATTGGAAGCTTCAGTTCATGTAATCAAGTGATTACTGCTTTCATTGAGCAAAACAAGACAGACTAAATCCTCACAATTGCAGGCAAGAGATGCAAAGAGTTAAGGGGCTCAAAAAACCACAAGTCAAATTCAAATATACGTTAAGAAAGCCTCATGATGTTGGAAGTAGAACAGGGAATCCCAGCTCTTGGATTGGCATTGCAAACTCCCAGAGCACAAACAAGTGTAACTGCCACATTTGGCACTGCTATGTGTGATGCTGTTAAAATGCCAGGTTTAGACAACATAACACTGCCAAGCCCACTCAGCAGAGCACATGCTCACTTAAAAAAAACAAAGACTAGCTGCATCCTCAAAATGCTGATTCCTCAAACATTGTAGCCTCCACAAACTCATTTATATTTATTTTGCCTTGCTAATGGCCTAACAAATTAGGAAGAGGCTTATGTGTGTCAGATTAAAGCTCTATGATAACGTCTTTAATGCTTTACTTTAATATTAAATTTAATTAGGACAACAAGGAGGTGGTGAGGGGGGAGGACTGAAACCTGGAAAGTGTCACCAGCAGCTCCTTTTCAACATCTGAGTTGGAATGGCTTTTAGCCAGATGAGCAATTACTCCAACAGACAGAGACAACCCATGCATGCGAGGCCCATATGCTCCTGCCTAGCCCCAGCAAGGAGCTCTGGGAAGTTCTGTCACTTCCCACTGTTCTCCAAGCAGCTCCAAGAGGCACCCCGTGCTCACAGCACTAACTCCTCAGAGGACAGGGATCTCGGGAAGACAGCCACCCCCAAACCCTTCTGTCCCTTTAGCTTTCAAAGTAGCTGCCAAGTGTCACTTGCAGGAGGCTGCAGGGACAGAAAACTTCAGGTTTGAGTGATTGTTCTCCGCTCTAGCTCAGTGGGGAGGATGCCCTCAGAGCCAGCTTCCTTCAAAGCCAGGCAGCAGGGCATCCAGCCTCAGTTGGGACAGACAGGCCACCATGCTGGGGTGAAGTGACATGACTTAATACCCCCCAGTGAACAGAGAGGATAAAAAGCAGCCCTTACAATGTGCAGCACAAGAGCTCCTTGCAGCAACACAGATGTTAGCACTGATGGCACTACAGAAGAGCTCCTCTCTAGAGAGGTCCCAAGCCCCTGCATTGTTTACACTAGCACTGCCAGATGTGTCCTGGTGACCTAAGTCACCACACCTCTGTGCAGACAGGTAGCTGCCCTAGGAGAAAGGCAGCTCCCCAGCAGCTCATGTCCTTCACACTTGCTCAACACAAGGTTATGCAGCTTTAAGTCTCCATGACATCCTCGGCGTTCTGAAGTACTGCAAGGTCCTGTCCCGCAGGGCATTTACAGCCACACAAGGGCTCCTATAACTCAAACCCTGTCATTGTCTTCAGGGCAGCAGATGACAAAGCTGTATGTGGACAATCATGGATGAGGTACTGCTTGATCAGCTAAAGTTTAACTGTGCACATGCTGCTAGCATGTTGCAGTAGTGCAGTAAAGCCACTCTCTCACAGATTAAGCTAATACTATTTATTAACTGATGCACATCAACTAACTGGCAGTTAACTGAGGGGCTGTGGTCCCTGCAGTTAACATAATTGCTTAAGATACAGACAGACACTGACAGCTATAGTAGTCTGATCACTCCCAAGCAGCAGGGAAAGAGGCTCAGAAGCCCAAGTCTCACATACACCCCAGTAGGCAGACATCTTCAATTCTTCTGCCTTGACTGTGACCACATCATGAGCCAAGTTCCCAACCTCTCCTTTTTAAAAAAAGTATCACCACAGTAATTTTCTTTTAAAAGCACCTCATGTCCCCAGTCCATATGAAACTAGAACAGTTTGCATTAATAGTAGTTGTTGCATATTAGATTTATACAGAGCCCTTTGTCCAAGGATTACAGACTTTCCGAACCTTAATTAAGCTGTAACAACCCCCCCCCCGCCCTCTACAAGGTGCATTAAATTCTGTCAGCATTTTTAGAGTAAAGCACTATTTTATAGCAGTTATTAATTGGCTGTAGGTTTCAAGTTCCTCACTCAGGGAAAGATTCAATTCCTGCCTTTCAAGCACAAAGCTTGAAGTCAGGATTCTTGGGGCTTCTAGTCTTAGGTTCTGCCATTGATTTGCTTTCCTGACATAAGACATGTAATTACTGCTCATCCAGTCAGCTGCTCCCTTGGGGTGGCAGAGACATACAGCAGATACCCAAGGGATTAAAACTGGTGCCCAAGAACAATTGGCACTGTACCTGCTATAGCCTCTCATGTCTGAAATGACTTGTTCAGGACTAATTTTTCCTTTGGATGGTCTGACATCATGTCGCAACTGCTTTGTTTCTTATTGTGCTGGCAAGCTTTCCCTTGTCCTTCTTGATTTGTCTGCAAGGCCATCACGGAACTGGAATGTTATTTGTCCTGATGTTCTGGGCTAGAAGACACAGATACTACAAAGCCTCTTGGGTGACTCTGGTCCAGTCCAGTCCCCCGATGCCATGTGGTAAGTTCCCAAGGGTCAGGCTTGACTCTTGCTGTACAACACCTAGCAAAGTGAGGGCCCAACTAAGATCAGGCTCTCTGATGCGACTATCACAACTACACTGAAGTTTCATACTTTGTCTCCAACTGCCACTTCTACCTTATGCTTCTTCTGCTCCTCCCCACTCCAAGAGCCTTCTTACCCACTCATATTTCTAAATCTGAGCAGAAAGTCAAGGTAGTCCAAACAAACAGGACAAATCAACCTCCTTATTTAACAGTGCTCTGACCTCCCATCACAGAAGAGAACAGAAAAATCCAGATCATTAGAGCAGTGGCCATTTCACAGCTATGCACAAAATCCTTTAGATTGGGCAGAATTGTGGCTATGGTCCCACATCTCCAGCTGAAGTTAAAGGGATTTACCCATGCACAGCTGAGAGCTCATATGCCTCAATTCCCCCCACCCCATAACGATGTATGGATCTCTCAAAATATTGCCAAATCCTGAGATCTGATAAGGTTGTGTCTGTGACCTGTGTCACAGTAGAAGTATTCTTTATCCTCTGTAGAGAGCAGTGGGATTTTTAAAGGGTATATTACAGGAAATGGACACCTCTATTTTTGTCTCCATTCCAAGAAAAGCAAGCAGATCACTTCATTTTCAGGTCTTCTAGGGAAGTGTCAAGTGAAGTGGAATCCACAGACATCCTAGGAATCTGTCTATGCTAAAATGACTGCAAAAGAGTTGTGAACACACAGAGCACATCTATTGGCATCTGGACGTAACATGGACTGTGAAAAAGACTAGCAAACAGCTGGAAAAGGGAGTGCCTAGAAAAAAAGAAAAACACACCAATTGAGATAAAGGGGGTACCCTGAGCAGAACAAGCCTCACTCACCCTTAATCTAACTTATGTTGCACTGGGCCCCACAAAGTAAATGGTTTCATGTCAGAGCATTGCCACTGGGCTCAGCATAAAGGGAAACAGGCTGATGTGCAGAAGTGGAGTCCCTGCTTTCTTTTGACCCAGCCAAACAGGCCTCCCCCTTACTACATAACCTTGTGCTCAGCTCTCAATAGCTCACTGCCACGATGAAGAGATGCTACGCCGCTGGGAAGAAAAGGGTTATGAGGACAGGGTTTAAAAATAAATCAACTTTTGTGTTGTTTTGGAAGTAATCTATGAAAAAGATTTGGTTGTAAAAGGCATTGTATAAATGGAGGCACTATTATTGTTTGACAATAAAAAAAACCAAACAGTTTTCTTATATTTGCTTGGAATAAAACCATTTTGCAGATGTCTTCAGACAGTCTTTTTAACTGCTTTCCGCATCTTAATTTTCCCTTTTAGGTTTTTATTACATTTAAATTAAAATTATGCCTGTAAGCAGTCAAGGGCAACTTTTAACAAGTCTATCATTGCTGAACTTTTCACTGCTCATATCTATCACCTTTGCTCAGGAGCCTGTAAACAAAGCTTACCCCTTTTCTGATACCCCTCCTCTTCTCTGCTTAAGCAGGAATGCTTCCCCTAACCCTTTGTACTTCCAAAGAAACTCCTTCCCATGGCACATTACTGCTCTAATTACTCATCACAACAGAAGAGCCAAAAGCCCTTCTGCATGTTTATCCAGAACAACACTCTTAAGGAAAGAAACTCTATCCCAAAAAGCTAGAATGCAAGGAATAACACACAACAGAGAAATAAAGGTACCTTTTTCACTGCCCAGTTCAGATAATAGACACAGGAAGAACAAAGCCACAAAAACCCAAACACCTCTTCCCAGGGCAAAATTTTAGTTTAAATAAATCATCTTGGAACAGAAAAAGGTTTCTTAAAATACCTTAATAAAGTATCTTAAGTGACCCGTGTTATTAGGTTTCAACAAGAATTTGGCCCATAGTTTTGGTTACTACCAGAAGAGACTGTCCTCCGTCACCCTCTTTTTCCTCTAAGTACAATTGGTCCTGCTTCCCTCAACAGCAGCACTTAAGTACTTATGCAGTTTTCCTACTGATTTACACTTTCTGAAAATCAGAACCAGGGACTACTGCATTGAACAATGTCCTCATTCAGAGTCAATAAATGGGACTGCCCCACAATAGAGGTTATGGGTGGACTGAGGTTTCCTAAGCTTAATTTGCTCAGAGACTCCCAACATAGAATAAAAATCATCCTGTATCACAGCAGTGCAGGCAATAGCAGACACATGAGGAGACATCCAGCTGTAGGTCATGTTCACTGCCTGAGCAGCCTCTCCCCTACCTCCTCTGGGACATGAGGAGAAAGAAACTTTCTTTTCTGAGTATTACTTTGAAGTAGCCTGAACACAACTGTTTGGCAACCCCTTTAAAATGAAAACTGCATCTAAATAACCAAAGCACACTAAGAAATACCAATGGGAAATACCTCCATAGAGATTGCCTTCTTTCTCTTGCACCTTTATATTTTCAAGGTTCTTCACTTCAGTGGGGGCAGCTGCAATTGCTGCAGGCCAAATTAATGTGGCATGTTAAAGAGGAGATCTGCACACCTGCTCTCTAATAAGGTTTTACTTCTGTTGCTATATTTATTCTTGTTTTACTCAATCTAAAGTAAATGCTATGCAGACTCAAAGCTGCTCTTTGCTTATGGGGAAACAGTGAGAGCCCCCAGGTACATCCAGGGCACAAAATGAGGTAAATAATTAAGTTAGCTCATATACTGTCAGTTAATTCCCATGTCCGGATTTAGTTCATATTTTCTGGGTTGAATATGTCTTGTTACATTAACTATAACTATTCCATTAAAGTAATCTTCCAACTGCTTAGGGGTTCTCTTGATTAATGAAGCTTCCTGGGATGCATTCTCCCAGGACCAAGACATACCATGAAGAAGAGATGCTTTTGTGTATTTAGTACTTATGTTGCCTAGAGATGCACTGCCAGGTCTGTGGAGCTACCAACATCTCAGTCACAAGGACAGACTTCATCTAACAAAAGGTTCAAACAGCCCTTTCAAAGGAAGCCAGCTCATTTTGCTGAGCACAGCCTCATCACCTGAAAATTTAGGAGAGGTGCTTCACAATGTATGCAAGCTGTCAAACATACTACAGTCTGAATTACAAACAGCACTTCTCTGCCATCAAAGGGAAGCGCATTGTGCATTTTTGGGCCTACCTACACAGGTAAACTAACCAAATCATCTCCCAGCTATTCTGAAAGAGAACCCACGCAGAACTGTTTTCAAATATGCAGTCTAGAGTACCTCACCTTGCAATACCTACAAGAATCTGTTTCCCTACCCAGACAAATCCCAACACATGTAAAATGACAGTACAGCACTAGCTCAAAGCTTATCAGTAGCATAAGTAAAATTTAGTTTTCCTGTCCCAAAGACAAAGGGCCAGGCAAGGACAAACTGCTCCTACGAGGACCACTCCACAAGCCCTAGCAATTGCTTGCTCTGCTTACAGCCCAAGTCAGCTTTGTAACAGGGACCACTTCAGGATGAGAGCCTTGTCCCTCACCACCCACCTTAACCATACTGTCCTTATTTTAAGTGCCTCTGAAATGTACATGAGTGCCTACACTTCCCCAAAGTCTGATTTCTGTTCACAAATGAATTAAGCACTAAAGCTTTCTTTGAAGATGCCATTATGATCTTTATTGGAATGCGTTTCTACGTTACACCAGTTCTTTTGAAGATTTTCACATGTATTTGTAAACCTGTATCTAGTGTACCACCAGCACTCCTAGAATAAAAACAGAAGTACACCATGTATATACAGAGCAGCAAAATTTCAAAATATACTGAAGAAACACAATGGTGGTAACCTATTATTTTAGCCCTAAGAGGTAACCAGCAGATGTTAAGATGCAGCTTGAACAAAGTGAGATTCTCCATATGGCTTCAAAAACCATCTTATTTGCATGTTTCTATGCAAACTGAAATGCTCATCAGGGATTCTTTCAGATGCTTACACCTTTTCCCCTTAAGCCTCCACCACCAGAGTAAGCCAAACTGCACTGCTAGCTTTATTTCCCATTTAAAGTAGAGGAATTTTCCTTCTCTTCCAGTTCTCCAGTCTACACTAGAATTCAGGCAAGCAACATCGTAATGCAGAAAGTTATAAAGGCAGACTCAGCATTAGCCAGTTATTTCAAATCCAACCCCAAGTTAAAGCTTATTACCAAATACCACTTCTGTCCTGTGCCCCCTTGCACTGCCAGGGAGCACCTCACACAGCTAAGAGGCGGTTTGCTCTGTGTGTTGCGTTTGCTCAGCATTGATTTAGAGCCCACATCAATACTCACACCTCTCACTAATTTTAATGGTGAATGACTGCGCTCCTCATTCAGGGCTCAGGAAAGACGTCCTTAGTAAAACTGCAATGACCCTATTATGCATCCAGGGGATTTTTAGGAGGTCTTTGTGCTCCCCCCAAGAGATGCGACAAGGCTATTGCTCTTCCTCATTAACTCTTTGTTCAATTTTGCCACCAACAGGCAGCCGTGTGCCCCGCAGGCTAAGAAAAGACTCACACTATAAGTAAAAAGATACAGAAATTATCATGTTGAACTAAGTACAATAAACAAACAACACTGGAGTAGTAGCTGTTAAGTAAATAACAGCATCACTGGTTCATCAATTAGACCGGGGGGGGGGAGGGGGGAGGGCAGGGGCAGAGAAAAAAAGACTATGAGCCACAGTCAGCAGATTGTTCTGGTGGCAAATGTTAACTCTGAAAGGTTTCGGTTATTAAGAGTTGCAGCAGCTCAGCATGGAGGCTTTGCCTGTTTACTTTGCTTATTAACACTTAGGGTAAAAGTTTGGAGAGGGTGCCATGGTACATGCATACTAACAACCCTGTAATCTACTCGCACAAGGCATCCCTGGACATCATTCAAGAACTGCAGAAGAAAGAAATGTCTCCTAGCAGAGCCTTGAGACTTGCCAGGGATGTGCGCCTGGCAGAGAGGTATTTGCTCACCAAACCCAGCAGCACACTGCGCTCTTCAGGAGTCACCCATTGCTCTGTATTTATTTCTGCATCACAAGCACACTCGAGGCTTAAAGATTTGACTGCAAATCTCAAGGTGACCTAGACAATTTTCATCATTTAGTTACCATTCTTCCAAGGAAGGCACACCACATATATAAATTACTGTTAACCTCCCCGCAACATACAGCAACCTCAAACAAAAAGCAAGGAGCCTGGCTGCTCACAGGAAAGACACTGGAGGAAAACATGGCTGCTGAAATCTGCAAGCAGCTTACACAGGGACCAGCACCACCTCTGGGGGGAAAAAAAAAATTCTCCCAGTGTAAAAACAGACCATAAAACATACCTTTAAGCTTCAGAGAAGCTGCCCAAAACATCCACCTGATACAGCTTTCTTTCAGTGTTGCTTGATACCAGCTCAGTACTTGGAATCTTCTGGAATCAGCCCCGCCTGTGACGAGGGGCCGTGAGGCAGAGGGGCTGTGAGGGGGGGCTCCCCCCCTTCCTTTCCCTCCCCTTTTCTCTCCTCTCCTGCAAATGGCCACAGCTGAAGTCACTCCGGTGGCCACTGTGGCCCACCTGAGGTGTGTCAGCAGCGGGGGCCACCAGGACGCCTCAGGTGGGCCATGGCGGGAGGGGGGTCGGGGGGGGGCAGCTGTGGGAGGGACCCCTCACAAGGGGCCTCCTGTTGTCTGCCAGCTCCATTATAGGAACTCAAACCTTTGCTTCTTTCCTTAAAAAGACAAGCTTATTTATGTATTTCTTTATTATCTGATCTGTCTTGATGATTTCCTCCTTAATTGCCCTCAACTCAAACCTGTCTCTAATTACAAAAGGGTTGCACTCTAATCCCACCCACATTTAATTATAGCCCACACCAGTCTGCTGTTATCTAGTTTGCACCAAAGCCTTTATTTATGGCTGTGGCGGGAGGGGCAGGGTGTCTTCTAGAGCCGGTGGCCTCGTGGCTTGGTGATGGCTCCATGTTCTTCTCTCCTCTGTAGGTGCCAGGGTCCTGGCTTCTCCCCTCCTGGAGCAGCTGAACCTCCCTCGAGAAGAAGCCCCTTCAGGTAAAGCAGGGGTAAGTCTGTGTGCCTTTTTTGGGAGTTCAGATGGTGCTTGTACTGTCTGCTGATACCAGTCATGGTCTATATGTAGAAGCTATCCTAGAGTGGGCTTTGTTGTATGTCCTTTAGGCTGCAAAAATACTCATTCATAAGCAGCTGGTTTTCAACCCACGGATGGGAAGCTGTGAATCATGTATTAATTCTCTGTGCAGAGCTGAATGGAGAGTATGCTCAAGGTTTGCGCCTTAGCTTTTTTTTTTTTCTTTTTTAATGCACATAGTTTTCAGGTATTTCTAAACACTTGTCTGATTCGTAGTTTTTTGCTGGGCAGGACTGTCCAGGCCCTGGTAAGAGCAGGTTCCTGGTGTCACACAGCCAGCTAGCTGCTTTGGTGTGCTTCCACTGGGCAGGGGTGTGCAGCCTTTTGCAGGCTGCCTGCACAAAGTGAGTGCTCACCTAGGGAAGGTGGAGCTGTCCTGGTTGGCAAAGACAGGACAGATAGGTCCACACCGGTTATCTAAGTGGAAAGAGAGCAGATGGGCTCTCCAAAAAATGCAAACGTTCTGTGGAGTTTCTGCCCTGTTCCTGATGGTGGTAGTGGTGAGGCACTAAGCTGGGGCTTGGTGGCCATTTCTCTGCCCAGCAAGCTCTCTAGGTCTGGCCCATGGAGGACCAGTTGTATCTTAACTGTGCAGTGAGGGTGTCTCAGTCACAGCTGTGGTAGCTTGTGGCATTGTGACTTGAGGGTGCTGGTTCAGATGGTGGTTAGTGTGTGAGAGCAGCTGAAGCAAATCAAAGTTTAGGGAGTGTTGTCCAGGTGTATGATACTGAATTATGTACATGAGTAGAAGTAGTGACCTAGAGCAAAAATGCAATATAAGCAAGTCCCTAGCAATTCCCAGACACTTCTACTGGCTATGCCATTTCTTGTTATGCTTCCAGGACTATGTTTCCAGCCACAAGCCCCATTTCCACCTGCCCCCATGAACCTGCTTCAGCACTATAAACCAAGTGCCCTGACCCCATGTGGCACCTGCTGCCCTGAGTTTTTCTCTTCATACAGAATTTCTGTAACTTTTCTCCAGAGTTTAACATGAATGAAAACATGAACAATCTTGTGAATAGGAAATGTGGTGCTGCATGGTACGTTTTTAGCACTCTGTATCAGGGATTAGATGCACAACTCCTGTTGCCATAGCTTTCATCCCTCTGAGACTTAAACGTGTCACACAAGCTGAATGAGGTACACAACCAAAGCAGGGGGAGAGAGGTATGCAACAAAGGAGGGAGGCACAAGCAAAGCAGGAATCCTTTCTTTTAAATTCAGCCTTGTGATTCAACATGTGTGATGTCAATAATTTTAAGCTGTAAACAGCAAGCTAACAAAAACCATGTGTGGGAGGGAGTTAAATCTGAGCTCAGGATGACTGGCATTCCTTGCGATCACTAGTCAAGCCCGCTTCAAAGACGTGCGTGTTCATTATGGACTCTTATTAGTACTGACAGTCTTCCCAAAGGAGATGCTAATGCCAGAACAGACCAACAGTCCCATTTAGTCTCTTGTGCAGTGGCCAGTGCCTGAGTCTGGGCAGCAAAGGTAGGAAATTGTTCCCGATTCACATAATTATTCACAGCAGTCCCCAGTGCACCTGCACACTGCTAGAGGAGGTGACAATAAATGGGAAGGTGTCTGCAGGAGTTCGTTCATTTTGTTTTCTTTCTCTGTGGAAGGTAAAGGGGGAAAAGTTACATTTTGGGCAAGGGGGCTTCCTTGGGAACCCTACAGACGAGTAACAAATAGTCCTCTTTGACAGTGCTTGTAAGAGGTTCCAATCCATGCTTGGCCTGTTAAGTAAGCAAACAGCTGTTCAGTGCTGGTATCCTGGGTGGCTTTGGTTTTGCTTGGAATGAGAAGTCAGCCACAGAAAACAGGCAAAAAAACAAAGGAGGGTTTGGGGGAAACGTGAAGGAAAAAACCCAGTGACTCTGGATAGGTAGAATAGCTGTGACAAAAGGAAAGGCTGGAATTTTTTTCATTTGCTGCTTATGTCAGTCTTTTTAGTTTTTAAACTTAAAAAGAGCCAGAAGTCCTTCAGTTATATTTTGGAGATTTTTGCAAGGTGAAGCTCTTATAGTTTGCATCAGATGATTGTTCCTGTCTTAATTAAGAAGCAGTGTTCAGCCAGTCATGTTTTCTGGGTAGCAGAGATACTGGTTCATTCAGCATCCAGTGTGTTGGATTGGAAGCTAACAGCAATTGTAGTGTGGGATTTAGCAAGGAAGCAGCCAGAAAGCAGCTGTGAAGTGGGTAGCAAGTACAGGTGGACAGAGGCTGTGGGCTCAAGAGGCCCATGTGCTGGGTTACAAAGATGGGGGAAGGCAGGGGATGGAGGCTGGCTGCAGGCTGGTGGGAGCACACTGCATGTGTGCTTTAACGGTGTATTGCTGCTTACCTCTGGAGCCATTCATCACGGGTGCTGCCTTTCCAGCTGTCCCTGCTGCCCTCTGCAGTTCTTTGGACTTTTCTTTGAGGTCTCTTTCTGTGAAAAAATGTATCAGGGCCAGCAGGCAACCTGTCTAAAAGCCTAAGGGTCAAAGCAGTTAAAAATCTGAGATGTCTCTGGGAAAAAGATAATAATGAAAGTGATGAGGCTCAATTGCTTTCAATTCATTTGCCTTTTAATTCCATGATTATGAGCACCAATTAGCTTATGGAAACACTCATCTTTGAAATATTCACTGGGATGCTATAAAATTGCCTTCAACTTGTCTCACCATTTGGGGGGGGGGGGGGATCTAAGGAAAGGGTTGTGCGGTGTTTGGGTTTTTTTTTTTTTTAATTTAAAAGAAAAGGAGAGGCAGATATTATAGTGTCATGTTTCCACTGTTCCCAATATATTTCTCCCTAAATCAGTGTCATCTTCGGTAGATACCGCTTCCCATCCTGAATGGCTTGATCCCAAGGCAAAGTATCACAGCTTTATTGGCAGTGTGGGTATGGAGTTTGAACTGTTTTATTTATCTGATTTGATGCAGGACTCCATAATGCAGAGCTGAGGAGGAAAAGCATTTATTTCCAAGTTTTGAGAGACTGGTTTCTTGGATTCCAAAGAGAGCTGCCTTTAGAAAGCGATGTCCAGTAGTTGCATTGGCCAGGTAGCAGAGAGCTTCTAGTGTAGTCCGTTTTTTTTTCTTTCCAAAATTAAAAATCTACCTGGAAAATGTTGCTGCCAAAGGCTTTCTACTGATGGCCTCGTGTGACCTGTCACCTTGCTGTTGCAGACAAGTTGTACATTCTTCTAGTTGAACAGCAATTGCCTGAATTCAGTTCTCACCTCTTCTACACAGTCTCAGACAAACCTGCGGGGGTTCATTGAGATGGTAGTGGTAGAGCTCCAGGATTTGTTTCTCTCCTTCAGTGAAAGTCATGGCTGGCTGTGGTGTCAGCAGAAAATGTCACTTTGTGAGGGTCTTTCTCTGGTGAGGACAGATTGCCTCATTCCTTAATAGAGCTGCCCAGAGGACCAGCCAGCCAAGCTCCTGTGAACCTCACTTAAATGAACCTGTGATACATTTTATTTGTATTTTTCATGCAGTTTCCTAATTTGGCTCCCTCTACCCTTGGGCTGGTCTCCCTGTTACAGTATTTAATTGAAATAAAACACATGCAACACCTGTTACATTTGGACTCTGAGCTCACCTGCGGTCTCTGCCACAGTATAAATAGTAATAGCTTCAAGTAATATTTTTGAATTATTTGCTTTACACTTCTGTAACTGCATAATTGAGTAGGGCTGTACATAGGTTTTTTTTCTGGTACAAGAAATGGCAATTGTGCAGGGTAATTCAGTTTTTAATAAGATGGTGGAAGACTGTGTGAAGGAAATGTGAGAATGTTAACCCACATATGCAGGCACTTGTATGTCTTGAGCAAATGGACTCAGATTTACTACTATGGCTCAGGATCAGGTTTTGACCTGGGAGATCTGGAAGAAACGTCAAGACCCTTGTGCTGCCAATGTCTGTGCTGTGACTTCTTGTTACCATCTCCTGACTGTAATGTAACAGATGTTTATGATGTGGCTATGGGCTGGATACCCTTGCTTAGACATTTTTCATGCTTCAAGCTCTGAGGATCAACATGCAGTAGTGCATCTCAGCCCTCCTTAGGAGTTACCACTCCTGAACAGAGGTGCGCCTCACACATTTATCTTCCCTGCTGCTCCTGCCTTTCAAAATGATGCTCTGGCTGTTGAAAGAGAAGGCTCTGAACTAGGCACCGGGAACATGTACCTCATTCCAGTCCTCCCCTCCCCAGACAACAGCCATGCTCAGGCAGGCAGAGTCACCCTCCACTATCCTAATTGAATATTTTGGTTTTCCTTCACTGCAGCTTCATTTTCAGATACCAGTGACAAAAAACTGCAGCACGTGTATATTTACACCTTGTTCTCATTTCAGCTTCCCTACTGGTGGCTTTCGTGCCCGAAGTAAACGCAGGAAAGAAAGGTGATAATAGAGCTACCGATTAACCAGCCCTGTGTGATTGACTGAGGTACAAGCTGGGTGAAACAGCAATGCTGGTGAGAAGCTTCCCCCACCCCCCTCTTCCAAATCATATATTTTTCAAGTTCACATCAATTACTTCTGTTTCCAACTGGATAAACTTGAATGAGAAAGCTTTCTGTAATCTGCTGACAAGACAGTGAAGCAGTTTTTGTTAGCTTCTCCTGATGCAATCTAAATCGTGTGTTTGCAGGAAAGAAACCTAGTGTGGAGCTAGAAAAGATTTAAAAAAAAACAGAGAAAGAAAAGGAAGGGAAGATATTAAGTTACAGCCTGTGTTAAGGTTCTAGTTCTGGTCTCTTGGACAGGGAACACATGCCTGTTTGAGGCTACAACTCAATGAGGTGTAAATATGCTTGTGAAACAAAAGGTTGCCTGTGTGCTTGTATGGCTACTTCTGGTGAAATTCCTCTGAAGATTGGAAGTACCAAAGAGAATCTTCTTGCTAACAGGACCTTGGAAACAGGAGGGGTAGAAGAGAGCAGGCATCCGCATCCCCTGACATGATGCTCACCCTTTTTGGGGGGGTTTCTTAGTGAAAGAGAGACCTCACAGAAGCACCTGCCATGGGAAAAAGCAGCAGTTAGTCTTCATAGTCAGCCATGAGATGTAGGTCTAGGCCTCGCTGGTTCTCCTGCTCATAAGAGTGTCTTGCTTTTCCCAAGAGCTTGGGTCTGGCAGCTGGGAGGTTTATGTCAATGCTACAGCCTGTTACTGTGTGCAGGGAATGCATTGTGCTCTGGGGGTGTGTGTACATACAGATGTGATGCAAACTTGGCACATCCATAATAAGCTGTGTGGTTGGTACTAGCACTTTCTTCATGTAGAAGCTCTGGTTAAAATGGTAGTTACCAGCTGTACTGTAAGCTTCTGCAGGCCTTGACCACTCAACAGAAACCTCTGGGAGACCTGCTCAAGTCCTCTGTTAATCTCTTGATGCCTTAAGCAGCAGTAAACATCTATACTATCTGAACATGTTACATAGCTTCATAGCAAATAAAATTTCCTACCTTAAGGAACTTAGTATTAAGATGGATGGGAGTTTAATTAGGTTTTTGTAACTAGACAGCTCTGTTTCTAAATTCCCTGTGCTTTACACAGAGGGCTGCTCCCTTTGCCACTCCAGCAGTATCAAACTTTGTGGGAGGTGTTTTGCACATAACCATTTCTGTTTGTGTTTGGTATTAAACACTCTGTCTGCTTTTGTGCTGGGGAATTTTGACTTGCAGACTGGTGTAGAATAAAGTCTGGCAGTAGCAGGTAAATATTGTCTGGCTCATGGTCACAGTAAACCAATTTACAACAGAGCTACCATTTCACTGTATCATGTATGTGTGCATTACGTTATTATTACACACACAAGAAAACAAAGACTGGTCTTTCACTGTAGATATGGTCTTAAACTTTAAACTGCTTTAAAATACAAATAGAGATGAGTGCACTGGAAGGCCAGAGATATTGCAGCTAAAGCACTAAGCTGGGCAGAACAGAACCAACACTCAATTTCCAGATCTGCTGCCACTTTCCCGGGGAACATTATTCTGTATTGCTTAATGTCTGTGCCCAGCTTTCTTCCCTCTAAAACAGGACTGAGACTTTGCACCTTTCACGTGTTGAATGTAGTGAATGACAGTCTGTGTAGTTTCATGGAAAATAGTTCTTGTCAAAATGACCTGGTTTGGTTGGTTGAGGTTATAAATTTGGTTGACAGTGGTAACAGCAGAGCTATAAAAAGCTTAAACTATTTTAAGGTGTTTGGCTGCGAGCTGTATGATATTCTGATTAAAAGTTGGTTGAACATACAGTAAATGGCTAAAAACTGTGGAATGGGGATTTTTTCCTGTGCAATTCCACAGAAAAATGATAGCAAGGCTAAAACTTTAGGAAGGACCATAGGATAGTTTTATGCTAGTTCAGTCTTCACTGGGCTCCTTACCCTCTCTGCCAAGGGGAGTAAGCAGGGCTTTGTCATGCACTGGACAGGACAAGGAATTGAAATGTCAGAAGCCAGATTGAAAATGCACACTGTGTTCAGAAAAATACTTGGTGTTAGGTTGCAGTGAATCTCATGCTTCCTGAGCTTCTAGGTTTAGCATGATTACACTTTCTAAACAGTTTGGAGTATTAGGAAACCTGGCATTAGCTTCTTTCTTGGCCTAAACCCTCCCATAGTCCATACTTGTATGAATTGCTAGCAAAGCAGGATAGTATTACTCTTATCACCAAGGTCTACAGCAAAAAAAAGTCTCTTTGACCTTGGCTTTAGATTATTTGCCTGTCTTTACTGTCATTCCCTGCCTGTAATTATCCCAAGGTGCTTGTACTGAAATAAGATGCTGTGAGAAGCAGGACCAGGTGATAGTGTGAAGATCACGTGTTCCTCATGGAAGTAATGAAGCAGCTTATCTGGGATTGAGAACTATGGAGTCATTCCTCTAGGAAAGAGGATGGACTGAGACTATGTAAGAAATTTGCTGCTCTAAGTGAAGACAGTTGTAGAAGGTCTAGGAAACTGGTATTTTGAGGGATAAGGTAATGGTATCTGTTTTACCTTTGTGGATTGATGCTGACCTATTCATTGCATAAGAAAAGCTGGGGGGGAAGGGACTGCAATGCTGGAGTTCTGAGTTCTTATAGATGCTCTACTATCTTATGTTCAGGTTTTTATCAAGGTAAAAAGACTGAGATGTAAGGTACAGGACAGCGGGTTACAAGGTGCCTTGTATGCGCATTTTTGACTGCGATTTTGGGTTTAATGCTGGATGTTATTAACTCAGCAACGTAGTAATGTGTTTCTAGAGGCAATAAAACTAATGCCTTGAACCTCAGCATTTCACTGAGTGTAAGTCGGGAAATACTGCAGAGGAGCTACCTCTCAGATGTAAAAATATGAGGGCAAGATAGAACTGGCACTAAAGTGCCTGGAGTTATTGGAGAAGCCCAAGTTTGAATCTAAATTTAGATCTTCTTTGGGCCTATTCAGAATAGGTCATCATTTTAATGTTACTGCCTGAAAAGGACCTCAGTTTATATGAATGGGTTTCTTACTGTGTGGTAAGCAGAAGAATTTTGGAGGAGGCATTGTTGAAGCACATGTTTGGCAAGTGATGCATCTCCTTTGACTTCTGCTGTCTCCATCAACATGAGATGAGAGGGTATGCACTGTGACAAGGTCCCTTGTGCTGCTAAAACAGCAGTGTTGTCAGTAGTACTTCAGCATTTTAAGAATTGCTGGGGTTCCTGCAGTTCACACAGCAGCCTTGGCTTAAAGTGTTACTCTGGGCTATTAAACTCTCTATTGAAGCCTTGAAAAGGTTTTGAGCCTTGAAAAGATTTGAGTGCTTCAGATTTGTCAATGTTTGGTGCAATGTCTCTATAATACTCCAAGCTCAGTGCATGGGGACAAAGCAGGTGCACCAAAGGTAAGGTGTTTCTAATGTCTTTTTTGCGTGGCAAGATGAATAAAGTGGACAGGAAGGTGTGTAGCTTTGCCCTTTTAGCATGAGTAACTGGTACTAACTAGGCTTCACAGGAACTCCTCATCATCTGGGTATGTTACATTCCTAGGATGTTTGTGTGGATAATTTGGTTCATTATCTTTGTGCCAATTGCTTGTAGGTGCATGATCACTGCCTACTATGGCACTGTCTTTGGATACCAGACACTGAATAATCGTCATAAATGTGGTACAGTCAAAATACACCTGGATTTAGGCAGGTGTCCATGAATAGTTTTCTTGTGAAACTAAATTCATAATGGATAAGAAAAAGAAAGCTTGATCAAAACTGTTTAAGACTGCATCCTAGCTTTCTGCCAAGGATAGATATGCCACACTTAGTCTGTGCCACAGACTATGGAGTTTGTTTGACAGCAGGTTTGTTTGTAACATGTTTTCAGTTCTTTTTAAAATAAGATGCAAAACTGGCTGCAATGAGTGCATAATGTTGGAGGGAAGCAAGCTAGGTGTCTGAATTCAGGGAACAGGAGAGGAAGGTTGGTGCATTACTGGAGCTCTGCAGATAACCTTGGCAGAGACTGCTTGCCTCTGACATCTTGCTAAGCTCCATTATGGGAGATGACAGGTCTATGGGTAGGAGAACGTAAAACTTGTGAAGTTAAAAGCTTGACAAACTGTTGCTACAACAATTTACCTTTGCACAAGAGATTTGCCATGACAATAAACTTCAACAAGTGGGATTTGGGGTCAGGTGTGTTCATAGTAAATCCTCTCAGACTGGTGGGTGTTTACTGCCAAGGCTTTGGGGAGTGTGAGTGATGGCAGGTCTCCTTTGGTCTCATGTAGCAAGTGGAGAGACCACGTTACTGAGGAGCAAACTTAAAAAGCCAAAATTCAGGCTCTCTGGAGCAGATGGAGAGCGCATACAGTCATTGCCACCACCTCAGCCCTGACTCCTGCAGTTAATGCTGTATAAAGTAACGCTTGGGACAAGACTGCGTAATGCTTGCCATCTAAGCTCCTTTATGTGACTCTTCATCAGGTTCCATGCTGCTTTTTCTTCATAGTGTCTCTTGTGTTCAGAGCTTTTAATATAAGGAGAGCATGTGCCCTCACCCCAATCCTGTTCTAGGTACCAGAAGCTGGCAAAAATGTTCAGTGTGCTTTTGCGGGGTTTAGGGGCTGCTACTGTGTGACTGGCAAGTTGGGAGAAGCCTGCTGAGTCACCCAGCCTGTGCAGCTGAAAAATCTGAGTTGGCAAACAATGTCTCAATAGGTGTTTAACCAAGCTCTAGTGTTCCCATGTAGAACTGAAAAGCTTCTCAGTGGAACTAATTATGCTTGTTAGGCCTGACAAAGTCACTTTTACAATGTTGAACAAATACCAGTGAGATTTTAATTTCCTCCCACAATTATTTGTTTATGATACTAGAAAACTTAATCCAGGTTTGTTTATACCCAAACAGCTCAAGTATAGCAAGAACATTAGCACTAATCAGAAAAACAGCAGCAGGTTGAGCTGAGAAAGTTTCACTCTATCCTTCAGACTTTGTAGGGGCTAGATGCAAACCCCTTGGTAGGTGATATTCTTTGCAATAGGATTTTCCTATTCCTGTTTCCTCAGGGTTGTTCCCAGTGCCTTGGTTTACTGCAGATTCCTAGCTGCAGTTGGAAACCCAAACTGATTAATGGATTGAAACTGATTCTGAAAGAAGTATTACTGAAGATTTTAGAACAAATTTTCTCTTTGTTTGAAACTACCCAAGGCCTGCAAACATCTGTTGCCTGAAAGGAGGAGTGTTTTCTGTCTTATCAGTCTCAACAACCTCCCATTGAGCTTCTTTTTTTGTGATTTGCAAGCTGTAGTGAACTGAAAAACTTTGCAGCGGTTGCATGCAAATCCATCCTCCGCTCTTCTCCCAGGGCTTACTGAAATAGCAGAGGAATTGTCACACATCCCAGAGTGGCAGAGATTATCATCAGCATTGATGCTCTGAGGGAGAGATGTGAAGTGGGAATTCAGGAAGCCCTTTAAAAAGTTTGGATGTCTGTTGGTTTTGCTTTTCTTCTAGTCTCCCCACACAGAACTTCCCACCTTTCTTGCATATTTAATTTGAAAATCAGCAATCTGTAGAAGGAACAGTTGCCTCTGCAGAAGGAAGTTGACAGGTGACTCTTGAAAGGACTGATTCCACAGCTGGCACCAGCTGAAATCAGTTGTGTTGTGCTAACTTAAGCTACAACTGTGCAATGTCTTAAGGGTCAGACAGGAAGATAAACTTGGGGGATCAAAAAGAGTATATCCATTCAGGGAAAGGAAAAGTAGTGAGAAGTTGCAGACATTGCTGTTTTATCTCAGGTTCTGCGTCGCATTGAGGCAGTTGTGCTGCTTCTGAGTGCAGAGGGTGATTCTGCTGGTATTCACAGCCCAGCTAGCTCATTGCACTGGCTTCATTTGCTTCCTCCTACACTCGTTGTGCGGTATGGGTAGGATGCCCTGAGGAGGAAAACACAAGATGAAAACCACATGAAAAATTCAAGGAATTTTTTATTAATAATAATAAAAAAATCCCCCTATGTTTACATTGTTATTAGAAGCAAACAGTTCCATCAGCTCAAAGATGTGAAGGAAAGGTAGAAATGCAGTGTTTCTATGTTAGATATTAAATTGAAGTCCCTCTCCAAAGCAGTCTCTGTAGTGCAAGGGGAGAGAAGGGAGTGGTGCAATGTCTTAGAGGCTTGAGGCTCCATACATTGGGTATGAGAGTCTCTGACTATGTGTAAAATCCAGCACCTTGCACAGTGGCTCTGCCTTCTGCGAGCTCCTGTAATAACCTTCTGCTCTGATGTGTGTGAACTGACCCTTGAGGAGGTAAGATGTAAAGCAGGCTGTGTGCCCTTAGCAGCAGCCCTTTCCTATTGATGTTGAGCCTGATTCTGTATTGCTCTTCAGATCTTTCTACATTACAAGGGTTTCTAGCACTTCCTCCTTATTGCTGGACCTGTTTGGACAGTGTAGACAAGTCATCGCCTGCTGCAGGCAGACATGGCAGTGTCATGTGAAGTTGCAGGGGCTGTGGTAAGTCTGAGTGCCTCAAGCCTAACTGGCATCTGGGATCCTAGAGTGGCTAGTGCCGTTGGACCTGTGCTTTCCTTCTTAGCTACAAGACAGTGGTGGTGGGGGGTTGTGTAGACTGGGCCTTTGAATCTCATTCTTATGTCCTCTCCCACTTTCATTTTTCCTATTTGTAAAAGAAATGCAAGGCTGAGGCAAAGACAAGGAAACACCCTGTTCAAAATGTCAGTGTTGCCTCTGCTGAGTATCTGTGTCAAAGGCAAATCCATGACTAGGCGCTGCTTGAAATAGTTTCCTGTCTACACATCACTCTGCTTTATATTAACTTGGAGTCCTGATGTGAAGGGCTGAGGAGATTACAAGGTGAGCAGAGCTCTGTGAAGATGCTTACGAGTCTGTCCTCACAATATTCGGATACCTTCTATCCAGCCATAAAAAACAAACATTTGCCTCCCCTGAATGTGAGGTGCCTTGTCCATGGTGGAGGGAATTTCTGTGCTAAATTGTATGAGATGTGGAAGGTCAGAGTATCTGGACATTCACCCCTGAAATAGAGTAACGGGCGAAGGTTGCCACAAAATCCAGAGGAGTTCATTCGCTTTGGTGTGGGAATCGATGTTCTGCAAGGAGGCAGATCCCCTGCTTGTAAATCAGTTCAGCTTGTAATATCTGTCAAGTGTTTGGGGACACCTGGGTATCTGGTGCTGTATAAATGTCAGTTGTTATTACAGTTTCTTGCTTGGGTTATTGATTTCTCCCCTGCTGTTCTCACTGGGACAGAGTGATTTGAGGTCTTTGGCTCTTCCTCCTCCAGCTTGTCTTGCATACATCGTACTTTGAACCCTTTCTCCTGAACTGCAGTGTAGTTAGCATGTCTCATAACCAGATATAGCTTTCCCTGCTGTAGCTTTTTGTACCCCTTCAGCCCAGTAGGTTAAGCAATGCCCAGCTCCTGAGTACATACTCTCTGGGGCACAGAATATCTTCTGTGATCCTTGTAGTGATGTTCTGTGGACTTTGTAATCTGCTTCTCCTCCAATGCATACATCCACACCCGCTTACCCTTTATCCTGTAAATTCTGCTCTTGTTTGAATGAAAATATGTTCAGCTCTTATTTTAGTCTGAAGGACAAAGTTATCATTGTATCTCCTAGCAAATGTGCTGCCCTAACCTTTGAAAGATCAGCTGTGAAATATGAACCTTTGACAGGATGTGATCCCCCTCAGGGTCCCTACAGGGCTCTACTACTCAAAGCTGCTTTAGCTAAGGAGGGGGGAAAAAAAAAAATTATTCTCTCCTTCCCCTCCCAACTCCAGAAAGTCTTCCCTGCCCCCCTTTTCCTTGCTGCCATTATATCAAGAAACTTTCTTCACTCCTTTAGAAAATGTTGCGCTTTTAAGGGCAAAAGGGCCCAGTTTTGATTATTTAGGCAGGATTTATCAAAAGCACTGATGTACAAGTCTTTCTGTTTTCCTAAATCAGCTGCACCAAAGGTAGAAAGACACTGGACTTACAAGGTGGAGATGAACGTGCCCATGTTAGCAGGGTAGATGTTATGCTGTCTTTCAGGGACGCATGCCCTGTGAACTTCCTTGGTGCTTTTAAAACCTTTCTTGACTTTCCCAAGTTACATGAGTGCTTTCCAAGTGCCACTAATGTGGCACTAGTGCCACTAGCCCAAAGAGTGCTCAGTCCACTAGCCGTGCTTACAAAACTTGTTTTAACTGGTACAGTGAGTGCATGTTTTTGGGGGTTACCTGCAAGCAGGTCTGTCTGGTGTTAGAAGTGTCTCTAGCCATAGTAAGGAACAGATACTCAGCTAGTGTATATTGACTGTATGGTAGTAGCAGGGGATGTTGATTTATAAAGCTGAAGGTCTGGCTTGCTCATCTTTTTAATTAGTATCAGATATTTGCCTGGAAACCCTCCTTGGATCAACATGTTGTTATGCCAGGTGCTTTGGAAACACAGAATGAGAGACTTCAGGTCCCGAAGAGCTTGCAGCCTGCAGTGCTATTAGAGGTGACTGCTGCTTGAATCTCATCTGCTAACATGGAGTGCAGCTTGGATAATTGCCCCAAATATCACCCATCTAAATTTTAGAACCAATGCTTCCAAACACTAATCTGCTAGCTGTGCTCAAGCTAGCTAATTTAAAGCCTCTGTGGTATGTTAACTCCAGCTGCAGTTGTGTCATGTAGTGCCATGTAGATCTGACCAGTTGTGCTCAGAATCATAAATACAGTTATGTGACTTGACCAGGACAAAGAGCAGGTTGGTGTCAGAGACAGGAGCAGAAATAACATTTCGCAGCTCTTAGGCTAGCATCCTGCCTGCTGCATCTGTACTTCATCTATGCTTCCTGGTGGAGCATTATGAAAGCTAAATGGTTCTAACAGAGGAGAAAGGGCATGTGGTTCCTCCGTGCTTGGCAGGGAACTTGATAAAAATGCGGGGAGGACAGGAAAGAGGAGTCATGTTCACGTAAATGTGAATGAGACATGCTTTTATGGGTTTCTTTCCCTTTTTTGTGTGCACTGGGAGCAAGGGGCAATAAATCGGAGGATTTTTATATCTTGCGCAAAAGCTGACATTGCTAAAATATCACATTATCGTAAGCTGCCATAAATGAGCTTTTCGAAGAGACACAGCTGGACTCTGTGAATATGGAAGCAAAGTGATTACCGGAAGCCATCAGCTGGTACTGGAAGAACTGTAGGAAAGTCAATAACTTATTAGCACTCGTTTCTGGATTATCTGGTTTCCTAAAGAGATTCCCTCCCCCACTGCTCAAGTAAATGGTGGTTTTGTTATGCAAAGCCACAGATAGTTATCCCCTTTTATGCTCCCTGCTCAAAGTACTGGTGTTAGAGTGAGAATAGGTCTAAGAAATGCCAAAGGCAATGTAGTTGCAACTCGGGGTTTGTTTAAAAGTTGCTGCTGTTCGCCCTCTCTGTGCTTCTTGGAAATTATATCTTGTTCCAAAGACACAGTGAGGGCCAAAAAGGTTGCTTAAAGGAGCTGCCAACAGCTTCACTGCCTCTGAATTTCTCTGGCAATGACTCTTTACAATGGTGAATGGGATACCTGAAATGCAGCAATACCCCTTCTTTATGCCATTCTCTGAACAAAGCCAGGTATTACTGTACCTAATAGTAAAGGACTGTTGATATTGTTCCAGAGGATTCTTTTACTTATGCTGATGCCATGCCTCAGATTTAGGAATGGGTGATGCTGACCACGGGAATACTCTGGCATGCCCACATGGGTAGTCTGAAAGGGTTCTAGGAGATGATGTTCAAGGCAAGGGAAAATGCAGACCCACCCTCTTAGTCTTTGTGTCATCTATGATTTAGATTGCAATCCACGGATGTTCTTTCTGGCTTGGGACTGTTCAAGCACCGCTTCTGACAGAGCCGTTTGATAAGGGTTCTTGGCATCCAAATGTGCTTTGAAGATGATAGTGAGAAATAGTTGAAGGAAGTGAACCATCTCCAAAATAAAGATGCAAGGCAGATAGAGATAATCCCTGTGTGTTTAGAGCTTGAGAAGAAAGCGTGTTTTCTGATGGTGAAGTAGCAGGGAGGAATGTAACATTTGTCGTCTTTTTGGGGTGGAGAAGTCCCTGCATTTAATTGTTGGGGTGGGTACCAGGTATTGTAAGGAAGAAAAGCCATTTGACCATTCAAACTTGAGGGAGAAGAGGTGCTGTCCCATCGTTCCCAGAGCCTTCTAAACACATTGTGTAGATATTTTGGCCACTCGAGAAAACTCTTCGAAGCTGTACAAGGGTAGTAGATAAGAAAAGAGGAGCTTAGTGCTTGGATACTGAGTTTCACAAGGGGAATTCTCCTTTGCTTCTGTCCTCCTCCTCCACATATACTAAATTAATTTACTTACTTGATGGACCATGATATCTCTATCACCAGGAAAGCAGAATGTATACAGCTTTTTATATACATATTTCTTGCACCATTAAACTAGTCTCCCTGTGACAGAACCTATGAATAAGTTCCAAGAGGTAACCTGGAATGTTTTAGGACATAGCTTCCTGTAATAAATGTATATGTATATCTGCACTTTGCAACTCCTTAGTATAAAAACCAGTAAAAAATGTAGACTCATAAATAACAGTGGTAATAAAGGGGTGCCTATATCAGAGCCTTCCTTTGTGGTGGGATGGGCTCACGTGTTGCTCAGAACCCTTTGGCCCTGGTTTGTGGGTCAGTATGACTCGTAGAAATTTAATGAGGTTTATGGGCTCATTATGACCGTGTAACAGAGGAGGTTTGTCCAAAGGCAGAGTATGTTTGTAGGAGCAGCTCTGCTGCATTCCCAATTGCTTTAAAACCCATGAATGATCATGGCCAAATTTGACAAAGGGGCTCTGGTCTCAGAGCCCTTGCATTTTTACGGATGTTCTGAAAATGAGCAGTTCTCAGCAGGGTGTTCCACCTCAAAATCCTGCGCTTCCCACTTACTTTGAAAATTGTCTGTGCCCGGGCTGTCTCCCTTCACCACCCACTGTCTCCCCTGCTGCTGAGGTGTGCTTCCAACAATGCCGTCTTCCTTTCTCCTCCCCACCCTGCTACCAGCAAATGGAAAAAGGGGGGCAAGAGGCTGGAGAGAAAAAGCTTGTTAACAAAATTTGTTTAAACATTTAGCAGCTCCGCTGCTGTTCCTCTGTACTGAGTACACATGATGGGGTAATTTATGTCCTGAAATTACAATCCATATGAATCAGCCTGGCACAAATACATCATTTTCTAATAATAAAGACAAGACACTTCAAGGACTGATGATGAGAACAGCCCTTTCCTATATGTTCTGCTTTACCTGCTGAGTAATTATCTAATCATTTTCTTGTAATGATATAAAAGGGGTTTTATTCCCCCTTCCCTCCCCACCCTCTCACCCTCCCCATAATGCAACAACTGCTGCTTGGAGGCTGGGGTGTAAAACAAGGCCCAGAAATAACAGCAGTAGATTGACTTCTGTGCTGACAGAAATGTGCACCCCAGGGAGAGTACCCTAGCCAAGGTTAGGCTTTAAGGGAGTGTCCATGTGGGGAAATTAGTGGTGTCAGCTGGTGTAATGTGTGGTTTGGGGTAACTTCCTTCTCTTTCATTTCAGGAATGAGAAACTTTCTGTTTATTGCAAGATGAGATCTTAAGTGTGAGCGGTTACTGTGGGACCGCTCATGTTCTGCATGCTCACACATCTTGCTTTGGTAATGGTAGCTTGTGCTGCTTACCTGTACCTTAAATAGATGACTTTAAACTTCCCTGCTATGTGGTTTAGTTGCAATCAAAATTCTTTATTAAAGCAGCCTTCCTCCCCTGTGTTTTGTACAGGACCAAGCCCGGGGGTTCACTGAAAGATTTGGGCTTCTAGGTTCTTCTGTAATATTAATTGTTGAGTTGCTAATTAGTGGGGAAAAACCCTGGGCTAGATTTTTTTCTCTCTGTTCCCCTTCCCTGGTTTACTGGCTTACCAGTTCAGCTCTGAGGCGCTCAGTGACAGGAGATCTCTCCCTCACCCATGTGTAGGACCTTGCATAATCCTGTTTGACTGCCTGGTGTTACCATAGTAATAAGTAATGATTAAGAAACCTTCTCTGAATTCTGTTTAATAATGTGGAGTCCTTGCAGAGCTAATGATCAGAAGGTGCTGGGTGAGCACACCAATGCTTGGATTGTTTTCTTTGCTCATTGCATGTAGGATGCCAAAATCCTGCCAGAAACCTTGGAGGAGCTGTTGTTATGAAGGGTCTGTGCTGCTCCAGGCCAGCCATACCTACTGTTTGCTTAGCTTGAGATTTGCTGTTTATCAGCATTTTTCAAGTGCTTCAGAGATGGTCAGTGGGAGGGGCCACAGCTTGTCCATCTGGAAATAAAATGGACCCCCTCTTCCCAGGGATGTGATTTGGTCCAATGCCTTTGGAAGCAGTAGTTGTGTACAGTTAACGTGGTACTTAAATGCTTTCCAGTATTGGAGCCTCCTTGTGCTGTAATGCTAGTTAGAGATAAATTGCAATATGATTTTGCCTGAAGCCTGGTTTCTTTGCTTAGTGGCTGTTACACATAAATTTTCAGAAGCTTTCTTACTCTATTTCTCCCTTCTTTGTAGCTGTCATATGACAGTGAGCTGTGGTCATGCTGATGCATCTTGTATCATGCTGCCAATTTATTACCTCCCCAAGATGTAATAAACATTATCCAAACGTTATCCAGCTTGTGGAGGATAGAGAATTCACAAATGCATGAGGGTCTGCAAGGTAAAAGGGGGAAAACAGCTCACAGAGGTTTTTCATGAATTGTTTAACCTTGTGGCCCTATAGCAATAGTGGAGTGAGAAATTACTTCTTTTCTCCTGTGCTCCATGGTGCAGTGACCTTGCTGGATAATTACCTTCAGGTTGTTGTCGCAGCCACCTCAAGTACAGTAGGGGAGAAAAGAAAACCTCATGCATGTCAGATGCTGCTTAGGTGGCGGGTGTCACTGTACTGGGAGACAAAGCATGAGCACTGAAATCGTGTCAGAATAACCTGTTGACACCATTAATAAAACCTCATAAATAAGCAGAACAAGATGATCAGTTTGCTCTGTCCTTACCCAAGCAAAACTCTTCACTTTCAGTATTTGTAGTTTCTGTTGTTAAGAGCTTATTGCTGTCCTCGGATATGAGGGTCCTGTTTTCACAGCCCTGCATGCACTCGTGGTCACAGCCTTATATTCTGAGAAGCCTTGCCAGAAAAAGGGAAAACTGAGGGCTGGAGGCACAAGAGAATTTTTCCAAAGTTGTAGAGAAGGTACAGAGCAGAACTGGGAACTTTAGGATAAGAACCTAGGGTGTGAGATTGTGGTGATGTAATTTCAAGTGATGTGAGTTTGTTCAGGCAGTAATTAATTCCCCTGTTTAGCCCACTCACTGCTGCTCTTGCTCAGGACTGGCTTGATGAATTCAATGTTTTCGTAGCAGTTTTGCAAGGCGAGTTCCGTTCAAAGTGATGGTGAAGAAAAGCCTGTTGGAGAGGTGTTGATGGATCAACACTTATTTAATTTTGTTTGATTTTGTAAAAGAAAAAGGCCTTACTGTAAGGCCCTGGGCAACTTTGTGTGATTGAAATATATAATCCATAACAACAATAAAAAGCAGTCAACCTGTCAAGGAGTGTGCGTTGGCTTAACCAACTGCTGTGAAGCCTTTCAATGACACAAAATTAATAATAAGAAAATATGTTGTCATGTGATGAGTTGCCCTTCATTGTGAGTCTAAGTACATTAACATGTCTACATCCTGGGAATGAATTGTGTAGCTCTTGGCTGTGTGGGTTCCTAATTGAGATTTGAACTGCTAGATACTATTAGCATGCAAATCAGAAATAGTGGGAATAATAATAAAAATGATCTTAACCTACTGAACTACAGTAACAATACTGTAGCCAGAAAGGGATGATCATGCAAGTAAGATGGCAGTTCAGCTTCTGGAGATGAAGATCAGTAGAGAATGGAAAAATGCACTTGGCTTGCCTGGCTGCTCGTGGATATATTATAACCTATGTGAACACCTCTTGTTGCTATACCCCACTGATACTCTGTGCAAATGCCTGTAGCACTGCAACAAGTGAGAAACAAAATTATTTTGAATTCTGAGACTGATTAACCCTAACTATGCTGTCAGAAAGGTTTAATGTTAACAACACTGCTGGTAAGTTGGGGTTCTCTGTGCTCTTTTTTTATTTCTATGATATTATTTACAGTTGTAATTAGAAAAGACTAGCACTCCGGCTAATAATTTGTTTCATGATGTATCAAAGCCTCTAATACAACAGGGATGAATTATGCTCCTTTGATAGTCATGAATTACTAGTGAAATCATTTCAGTCTAACTTATTGAACTGAATGCCAGGGTCAGGCCTTATGTTTTCTCCACTGAGGTGCTGAGTGGAGAACTGTCTTTCCAAAACCTTCCTTTAAGTGCCAGATTCTTCCAAACCTCACTGCTACTCATCCCCATGAGGGACAGAGGGAAATAATGTAAAAGATGCTCCATATTGCATGTTCAAGGGTTGACAACTACTAGGAGCTTGTGTTTATCTGTTGCTTTCAAATGGGGCTGCCAGACTGAGCTGGCTCCAGCCAGGATCTTCCCATCAACCTTACACCATTATCTTGCATTTCTAATGACATGTCCGTTCCTTTGCTCCTGATGGTCCACTTTAGCCAGGGAAGAGGATTATCATTCTTATTTTATTACTGATGACAGCATGAGATTTTTCAACCACCTGAAAACACTGTTTGGCTGATCACTTTTTAAGTTATTGGGTTATTGTGAATTATGGAGTTCTTTCCTTCTACTCCCAGCAGATAAAAATGCATTTTCTTGAAGCTAATCTCAATGTAAAAAATCAAATCCTGTCTCCATCTGCAATGTGCGATGTGATCTAAGCATGGGCTGACATAGAAGCAGCTTGATGAGAACAACAGCCATGAATGCCAGGTTTATGGGTCTGATTCTTTTCTCTTTGGGGACCTGAACTGAACACAGTCAAAACTTGCCAGTGAATGTGATAGGCCCAATTACAGAGGCTTTTATAGAGGAGTTGAATTCCTGGAGTCACTTGTGGCATATTGGTTTGGCAACATCAATACCAGTTCTCCTAACAGTGTCAGCCCCGGGTGACCACCCAGTAGAAAGCTTCTACTCCATGCAAGTCCTTGTCCATAATCCCTTTTTGTAGGGCTGAGGTACAATTGCACATAATTATTTGCAAGGGTTATAAAACCCACCTGCAGTGCATGTGGTGCTTAATGCCGATGTACTGTGAATTTCTCAAATACCTGTACAATCATCTCTTGCTTTGTTTTCTAATCATCACTATTTAATATTAGGACTGGCAAATAAGAAGCTTGCTCTTTTCTCTTCCCCTTATTTGTTGCCATGCTTGGATTAAAGTGGTTTTTTTTAAATAAATAAAAAATTAAATTGCATTTTATTTTCTTACCAGCTGCTAACTCTCGGAGACAGATTGGGAGATCAATTATCACAGCGGTGAATGAATCTTAATTTTTCAATATAATTTACGGTAATTCTATATTCTCTGCCCAAGAAGCAAATAGTGCTGGCTTTTTTCCAAAAGTGAGCTTAGAAAGAACAACAAAAGAAGCCTCACAAAACTGGCAACACCACTGTAGTACAGCAGCAAGGGCTCCTGGTCTTCTAGTGGTCTGAATACTGTGCCAAAGGTAAGGAGTGTAGTACTTGTGTGTGTTCTCAGAGGAAATTTCTATGGCAAATGCTGGAATTGACTTTGGGGAGGGAGATAACCACAGCTGAATTCTGAATGTTTCTGTCTGTTTTTTATGGAGGATTATGGCTTTTGGGATTATGTTGTCTGGGCTCTACCCAACTCCTACTCAGTGCAACAGGAACTCTTTATTGGGCTTCACTGAGCTCTGGACCATGGTCCAAATGTCAGATTCATCCCTGTGTCTGTCACCACTTTTGTCTCTCTCAAACATCCCAAATATGGGGCGTGTTCTGCATCCACAACCACTGGGTCAGATTGCTGCAGGGGATGCTAGTCTTTAGCATGGGGCCTGCTCTCAGGAACGTGGGAATTACCTGAGGGAGGATGGCATCTAAGTAATAGCAATGGTCAAGAGGCAGGGTGGCAAATCTGGCTGATGATCTTGTTCCAGGATGCCAAATCTTTCCTGGGTGACGCTTCAGTTATTGGTTCCTATGGATGTTGCTTAGCATTTCTGTGGAGTTGCACCCAAATCAATAGAGCCCAGTACAGCATGGAAATCTGCCATACTTGAGGTTGTAGAATGGGTCTCCATCTGCTTGTTTCTGGCCAGATCCCGTGGTGCTGCCTTCCAAGCAGGCCTGGCGTGACTGTGCCACACAATGCTGATAGGGATTGTTGAAGGCTCTGTGGCACACACTTGGATCCAAGCGTACCTCTCAAACGTCAGGTAGTCATTTGTAATCGTGAGCAGTTTATCGGCTAACACTTAGTGGATGGAACTGAGGCGACTTAGTTTCATGTGTATGGCACTCTCATCTTCTCTGCCCTGCCCCTTTTAGCTCTTTCTGGCACTGGGGACAGCTCCTGGAATTCATGGAAAAAACTTAATACACCTGCTCAAATTATATTTTTCTAGTAGGGCTTCTTGGATTGCAGTCAGGACAGAGCCATTTGGCAGGGGAGGCCAACACTGTAAGCAGTTTCTGAGCACTTATGTCATTTATTGAGAGGTATATTGTTTAGCGTGCATTTCAAATGTGTTTAAATAATTAAAATAAATGGCATGCTTAAGTTGGACCAGGTGGGGGGATGACACAAAAGAGGCTGCAACACTTGTTCTCTTCATTTAAAAACTCAGTAACTAAATCTCACTTTAGATCTACCAGGAATACAAATAGTGCAATTAATTGGCAGTAATTTAGAAGTCCTCCATTTCAAAAGCCCCAGGACATACACGTTGGAAACAATGAATCTCTTAATGTCAACAACGGTTATGCACATGGCCTAAGATGCAAACAAGTAGGAAAAGGATTTTGCTTACTTTTCCCATGTTGTTTATGGCTCGTCTTCACACAGTGACAGCACATTATTGTATGTTGCATTAAAAATTCTTTCCCAAAGCTGATCGGATTGATTTCGACCCTTTTCATTAATGCACAAAACAAGAAAGGATTGTATTTTTTCAGTGTAAAGTGGACCCTGAATCTCGTAAGTATTTAAGCCATAGCACAAACACTTGAAGCTCTCAGAGAACACAATAGCATGGGGGAGGTCACTTGCCAGGTCACAGATTTTTCTTTTTTGCTTGTTCCCTGAATAACTGCAATTTCTCTGTCTTTTTTTTCTTACGTTTGTACAATCACCGTTGTCCTTTGCAGTGTCTATGATTGTCCATATTAGAATCGAGACCTCTATTCTCCAGATGACAAGTTCAAATAAACACCACACCCTGCTTTTTTGTGCAATTTTGGGGATGTGCTGTTTCAATTATGTGATAGATGGAAGGAGCAGTATCTCTTGACTCCATGGTACTCTTTCTGCAGAGGTAGAAAGTGCTTTTGAACACGCATGGATTGGTCCATGTCGTGCGTAACAGGAGATACAGAACAATATTTCAGTAGCCAAAACTTCAGCAATAGATGAGGTAGGTAGTGTGTTATTAAATCTGTTTAAATGTGAGTATGTATGTGAAATACTGTGATTGAGACACAAAATGGGTACAAGGCTCTGTATGACTTCGGGCAAGTCACTAGCAAAATGGAGCAATACCACCCTTTTTGTCTGTTTAGTCTGCAAGCTAGTTGGGACAGACTTGCCAGTTATGTGCATGCAGTGTACAGTGAGGTCCTGGAATTGTTCATATTCTTTTGGAGTTGCTCTGTTATAAATAACAGTGGTAGCTGAATTGGCCAAAACGCCTTGGAGAGACTATTGCTTTGATGTTTAGGGTGGGAGCTTGGTCTATGCAAGATACTTTCCTGGAGCCTATGAAAGTCACTGCAGTTAATGTTCTTTCTTTGTGTTAGCAAAAGCAGGATCTGCCCGCACTGCTGGATGGTGTTCAGGGATCTGCATAGACTCTACCACACTCTGTGACATTTGCAAAAGACTTGATTGTTTGCACCTCTGAGCATTTAGGCCTATAAATATTTATTAACCTTCTCTGACATGTATCACAGCTAAGGCAGAAATGACCTTCCCTATGGCTATGATTGTGGAAGAGGGGAACACCTTCCATGAAAGGCACAGGATTCACAGCCCCCAATACTTTAGCAACATGCGATGTACTGTGGAGCAGAAGAGAGCCAGAGGAAATGGCAGGGGTCAGAAAATGGGAGACGAGGGGCTGCTGAGAGCAGGAATAGTTCTGAGCTCAGGTGGCAGCACACCCAGGCTGAAACTCAGTTGCAGAGCTCTGCCACTTCAGGGCTGTGTGGGCTTTGAATTGCTTTCCAGTGCCTCTTCATTAAGGTAGATTGTCTTTGCAGCCTTTAGAGAGTGGGAGAAACTCTATTTGCTTCACCTTTATAAGAATTGTATTAGTTAGCTGCTGGTACTAACTAATGGAGTTTTCTCTTTCGTTTCAGCTACGTAGTTTTAACACTGAAAGTCCCTATTTCAATTCTCCTGGATGGCTGCAAGGGATTATTTCCTTTGCCTGAAGTAAGTGGTTATTGGCAGTAACATGAAAGGTTGGCAGGTGTTTCTGCTAGTGTTGGCACACATGGGCTATCAAGACAGGGGTGGTCCAGGCACTGTGTAAAGCATTTGCACAGGAAACAATGTCCTGGCCACTGGTGGCACTGAGGTGTGCAGGAGGTGGAGGGGGAGCCTAGCTGCACTAAGGAGCTGTGTTTAAACCTGACCTGAGAGGATCTGAGTCAGTGGGTTGACCAGGGGAGGTGGTGGACAGGGCAGAAGAAATGTTCTTAATTTGTAGAGAAAAGAGCAATTAACCCAGGTGTCTGGAGGGAAATGTTTATTAACTTCTCAGCATAGCAGTCAGCATCCTTCCATCTGGTGTGCCCTAAGTTAAAACATTAGGGCCTGGGGGGGGCACACTGGCATATGTACCAGATTAGACTAAAGAAGTGTCCTCCTTTGCTTTAGGGTAGCAAAGATCATGCAGAATGAGATATATAGAGGAAACAGGAAGTCTTCTTGCAAGGTAACTATTGATTATTTAATGAACTGATAAACAGCAGGCTACAGAATAATTGCACATTTGAGCTTTGGCCTGAGTTGGCTGCTTTTTCTCAAAGCAGGCACAGGACTGCAGTCACGGCCTGCACAAACAGGTTGTGAGCAATCCCCAGTCACCCAGTCTGAGCCTGTTCCCAGGAGAGGACCTTTGCATCAGTTGCACTGCATCAGAAGGTCACCTGTCCCAGAGCATGAAAATCAAAACCCTGTTGAGCTGTTGTCTTTAACAGGTTTCAGTAGGAATAGCTATTTCTCAAGCCTGTGTTGAACTATGGGTCTGCTTCTGTTGACAGTATTTCTAGGGCTCTATAGTGACATATTTATTCACCTCTCCCTGTTCTAGCTATTGCCTGAACTGTATTCTGTGCTCCAGGGTTTCTGAGCACCAGTTTCAATGGTGCTAAATCACAGGGCCCCAATTCTTTCTATCTTCAGAACAGCTCCCATGTAACCTGCTTATCTGGTACATAAGCAGGAACATGGGAATAGTATTGCTTTAGAAATCCTAAATACGTGAAGAAAAGAATATACCATAGAGCTCAGGTGGTTAAAAGGTCCTCAATATTGCTAAGTCTAAGACTGCGTTACCAGGGATGCATTCATATGTCTGTGTGACGTTCATGTTCCCTTTACCCAGAGCTCTGCAGTTATAAATGCTCAATATCAGAGGTTTGTCCTCACATGAATTGTGGCTGCAAAGTTTGAAGTCTCATCTGAGGCAGCAGGCAAAGGATCATTTTGAACCTGGGCCCAACGAAAGTGCATCTATCTTTGGTGACACTGAAGTGGTGGCCAGTAACTCTCATGTATAATCCAGTACGAGTTTGTGCTGCTTGGGACTACTCCCTTCAACAGTTTTCCCGCTGTTGGTTATTTAAACTTCGGACTTTAGTTGAGGGGTAGAAATTGGAAAAGAATTATAAAAAAAAAAAAAAAAGAAAGCAGGAATCTAAAAAGATATAGACAACATATAGCTAATGGAGATTGCAGAAACATTTTGATGTTCATATGCTAATTGCTTCCCACTTCCTTACAAATGGCAATCACTTCATTGTTTTTCTGCTGTGTGTTTTTGAAAAGATTTCATTGAAGCTTCCTTAATGAGGCAGACACAGAGAATGAAAGAGGTATGTTATGGATGGAAATTTCTTCTGGATGCTCCATGTTAATTCTTCTTTGATTTCATCTTAGCAAACTTGTTCCCTTTACAGGCAGAAACCAAAATTGGTTTAATTGGGAGACTAGCCAGTTCCCAGCTGACATCCTAGAAACAAGCTGTGCTCCTTCTGTTGTGTGCCTGGACTGAGCAATTGGTCAGGGAGTCTGTGTGGGTACCACTAAGTTCTTGAGCTGTTGTTCTCCCTCCTGGGGTGCAGGGGAGGTGTTAGTCTCCCTGAGAAGAGCTTAAGGGAGATGCCCTGGTAAACCCAAGGCCTCTGGGAGATGGTGCATGTCCTGTAGCAAGTAAGTATTTTCCAGGTGTTGCTGCTGGATAGTGCAGCTTTGCATCACTGCAGTGTAGAGCCCAAGCCAGGCTTATGTTTTGTTGGTATAATCCCAAGCCAGGCTTATGGTTTATTGGTATAATACTTATGTGCTTTAGTTTTGTGAAGGCTGCTGGAGCCCTGAGAGCTGCTGCAAGAACTGGCGTGACTACATGTATGCTGTAAGGAGTCCTTGGTGCCATTAATTACAATGTCTATAGGCTCTTTCTCAATTCTTTGTATATGCAGACAGTAACCCTGTGGGCAGCAGTGGAACTCGGCAGCAACATAAAAAGCCTTTTATTTTCCCTTTAAATGTGGTGCTGCAATAAAAATAAAAAGTTTTTAATAAATGAGGAGAAGCAAATGAGGTTGTTGCCAGGGAAAGGTGCTCATCCTTGAGGTGGTTTCTATTTTGTGGCTGTCTTGGTTTTATTTATTTCTTTTGTTTTGTTGCTATTAAGGGAGACAATTCAAAAGAACAGTGGAATGCATAAGTAGCTTGGTAAAGATGGTTCAGCTGGAATATGTGTAGACCTAAATCTCTATCTAGCAGGGGCATGATGAGAAGCCCAATAGTTCTAAAACTGCAGCAGAGTTTGAACTGCTTCCCTGCCACAGCTCTCACCATTCTCTATGGTTTATAACATCAGCTGCTAAAATTGAAAGGACAAGTCTGTATTTCTTGCCCATACAGCAACAAAATGTGTAAGACGTTTGGAATCTCGTAAGACTTCCAGACCAAAATGTTTTCATAGTAAGTAACTACAGTTTCTGAAATTAGCCTGCCTTGAGGTTGAATTTATATCAGAACACCTTTTTTTCTAATTTTAGCACATGCATCTTGGGTAATGATGCCACAGAGTCTGTATGAATCTTGAGATTTTAGGGCCAGAATGAACTACAGGATCATCTCATCTGACAGCTAGCATAATGTAGCATTCAGCAATTACTGCATCAGGATGGTGCCTGGTGCCCCATCCAGCAAATCTTTCACGGATGCAGGCAGTGATTTAGAGACTCCACATGAGGACAAGTCAGCCATGTTCTTAGCTGAGTTGTTTCCAGTAGTTAATCACTCTTCACTCTTTTCCAAAACCTTTGGGATGCAGTTATCTGTTGGGAATGAATGTAGTCCTTGCTGTGTAATGAACACGTAGAAAAGTGACAAGAAGTCCAGAGGAAACTTATTATTTGAAGCAATAGCCATATGACAAGTTGAGTTGCAACTCCTGGTTCAGAATGATAGTCTGTGGTGAATTTCATCTCTTGTCCTGTTTAAAGAAAAAAAACACCCTCAAAACATTCTGTTGTTCCCATATGAAAACAATGTATTAGAGTATGACGAATCACATCCCACTCAGCCAAGTCAAAGCCTTCATACTCGTTTGCTTTCTGCTTGTTTCAGTCCTTTTGATGCATCTGGCTTCCACCTCCTCTCCTGCTAACGTGCTCTGTGTTTTACCCTTGTAGAACCACATTTTTTTGAATCATCAGACAGGCATTGCTGCATTTAAAGAGCATAAACTTTTAATTTGATGGTATTATGATAAGCAGAAGACAGGTTCTTTTTGTTCGTATTTCTTTGCTTAGACACTTGCCAGGACAAATTGAAATGTAAAACTAGCTGTCCTTGTTTAAGCAATTATATTTAATAAGGCTCAGAGGGAAGTGTGTTCCAGGAAACACAAGAGGGTAAGAACTGAAGGAGTCCTGTGACTTTTGTCCTGGCTTTGTTACGATTTGTCATTTGGCTCTGACTCAATGAGAGAACAAGGAATTCATCACTGGTCTGTAGGTGTGTGTGCTTACGCTCTGTGTATGAGCCCTTCCAGCCCAGTGGAGAAGACCTTGAGGATCGCTTGATATCTTCTTAGTGACTCTGTTACCATCTGAGCACATAGCAGAGAGCGCTGAACTGTTAGTTTTGAAATAGGTGATTTATTAAGTTACATGTAAGTTGCAGAGACAACAACTCCTAATTTTAACAGGCCTGATACAGTTGTGCTTGGATGAAACAAGTGGCAGTTGCCAGTCTGAATGCTTTGGTTCTCTAGCTGCTGAAGCTGGGTAACTGAAGTTCTTTTCATCCTGTTCTCATCTGTATTAAGATTATAATGTCCTGAGGACAGGGATTGTTGCTTGAAGCCTGTACAAAGCATAGCAGGACCTGATCTCAGTTGCGGTCTCTAGTTGTTACTGCAATACACATAACGGGAGGGGGTCCTGAGCCATCTGAGAGAGAACACTAGTACACAGAGGTAAGGGAGAGTCAGGTCTTGGCTGCGGCTTTAAGGGCCTCTTGGATAAATAACATCCTAGGAAACAACTAAAAGCATGTGGCCTCATTCCTTATGGCCTTGATATTTCTTAGCAGTGTTTCAGATCAAGTCCCCAGTTACTTCAAAAGCTTCTCCAGCACTTAGTGTTCTACAAAATTGTATGCATGTTCCTGTAGATGATATGAAGTGACTGCTGTTTGCTACTTGTGCAACCAAAAAAAAGCCATTTCCATTTCCACAGTTTAACAGCTCAACTAAAACAACAGCAGTGACTATATCAACAACGGGCACACAAACAGCACAGCCACTTTGACTGTGGAAACTGATCAATTGAAATTGATTCTTCCAGACCGATGGCAAATAAATGTCCACATTTTCTAGGCTGTCTGCACAAAGCTTATTGTAGTGTCATGTAAAATATTTATGCCAAATTCATTTGGAAGCTGTAACTTACATTATCCATAAATGAGTTCAATGAAACCTTTTCAAAAAGCGTTTTACTTTTGAGCAGGGAAGTGCTTTACTGTCTTCAGTGTTCTGGGGTTTGAATACATACCCCCTCCCTTATTTTGTCTGCCCAGGAACAATTTGCATTTCAGGGAACGGTGTTTAAATTTTTTATTTCTTGTCCATTTGGGAAGTCTGTGTCATTTTGGGTTTTGTTTTCTATGTGTTTCTTCAGGCTGGTGTGTTTTTTTTCCTCTCTTTTAAAAAAAGAGAGAAAAACTAATATTCTATTTAAGGTCTTGAACTGGGGAATCAGCTTTGAATTTCCAGCTTCTCTGCCATGGACTTCCTGGGTTTCCTTGGGCAGATCTAGCTGCTTATTGAAACTCAGCTGAACTTCATTATCAGCACATGTGAATATCTTCAGAGTTCAGTTAAATTATACTCACTGTACCTCCTGTAGATTAAAACTATTGTTACCTCTATTTTATATTTAGAGGAACCAAGAGGCTTAAGGGCCCACCTACACAAGGATATGAAAGTATCCATACAGCAAAGATGAAGATTCCTGCATTAGCTTCAGTCTTGCTGACACAGGTGATAAGGCTGTGCTGGGTGTTGTTTGGTCTAGATTTATTGAATAAGAGGTTAGACTTTCTACTGAGTCTTAAATTATTATACGTCGACTTTTTTGTCTTCAATACACCATGTTCTCTGCTGCTGAGTTAGATGAGCTACTGTGGGATGACAGACCAGTGGTGTCCAGATCTGCAAGGCTGCTTTTCAGGGAGATTTCCTAAAGGAATAAGGCTTGCAGGGTCGTGCATTGTACTGTCCCATCAGTTCTTTCCTAGTACCTACTGATTCCCTCCTCCGCCTCCCAAGTTTCATGAAAATCAGTAACTGAATGTTGGATGCATAATGAAATTACTTTCTATGCTGAGAAGAAAGGGACAACCAAATTGTTAAACTTCCCATTTCACGGCAACCAACTGGCCAGCCAGCCTTCATATAGCTCCAGCTTAACCAGGGCGCTGGCTTTTGCTTGATTGGGTGTCATTGAGAATAAGTTGTGATTGCTGCAGTGGGAAGATTAGGGGAAACAAGAGACAGACCTGCAAGAAACCAGGTTGTGTTTTTCCTCTGCTTATGGGAACAGCTTGCTTTGGGTGGAAGTCTCCTGCCAGCCCCAGATGTGCAGTTGAGTAATTTAACTGTCCTCAGTGATGCTTTATCCTCGCACAGACCATTTGTAGGGACACAAGGTGATGACAGTAACTTCCACCCATGTTTGTTTCTTAAGGCTGCTGTTGCTTTCTGGAAAAGTCTTGTGGTTTTGTTGTTGTTGCTAGCATGGGTCCTTTACTGCCCTGACTCACCCTTTAGGAAACTTTTTGGATTGCACAAAACAATGAGCTGATTCACTGGTGGAATTTCTTTCCTTTCACTGAAGGGACTTGCCTCCATCAAAGAGAAAAATTAGGTGGCACCTAAAATGGCCCTTTGCTGCATCCCCAAAAACATCCTTGTGGTGAGAGGATGCTGCTGCAGTGATAAATATGCTACTTTCATGACTTTAATAATTAAAAATGCACTTTAAAAAAAAGTCCGTCTGCACATGCTATAGAAAGGTCTATTTCATTTATTCTAGCCTCTCATGGATCCTTAAGGTTTTATGGGCACTTTAAAGCAGAAATAAAGATCCTTTTTATATTCAAAAAACAGATGTCTTTCAAACTGCCATCCTATTCCACACAACTGTAGCTATTTTCTCTTTAAGATGTTGCATCTGGACCACAGTCTTTTGCCTTTCCTTTTCTAGAGATGTGCAGGTTTAGGGCAGAAGAAATCTCATTAATGATCGGAGTGGCTCCTCAGCCGGCCTCATGTGCTTGTTGTCACTGTCACACGCTGTGGCCCAGGCTGTGGGAGTCTGCACTGTAGAAGGACAGCCTGAGTCTAAAAGTGGTAGCTCAGACAGCCTGTCCCCCTGCCCCAAATGTTCAGAATTGAATGGCTCCATCTGTGAGAGTCTCATGGTATTTTTCTCTTCCCCGACTTGAGGTACATAAAAGCATCCATGGGAATCTTTCTTGTAAAGATGGACTCACAGCTTGAAGCAGAAGTCTTCAGAGAGGTCCAACCCCATCTTCGTCCCCATGTCCAGCATAAAATGTACCTAGCTGACATGTGTTTGTAGTTTAGCTGAGAGGCAGGTTAAATTCCAATATGCTTACGAACTTACAATATGGACGTAGCAAGTATCCCTTTGCTTCCATTTTCCATATGTAAAATGAAGATAATACTGTTCTGTTCCCAAATGGCAGGGCCTAATGAAGCTCACAGGTCCTGCAAAGTATCCAGATCAGTGTGGTTTTGTTTCTGAAATTATCCTGGCACTGCAGGGAGTGGAGGTAACTATGAGTATTTAAGTAGCAGACATTACACAGCTTTGTCTTTAACTGCTTGATCAGACTGCAGAATATCAAAGAATAAGAAAATCCAATTAATTAAAAGGGAAGTTCTGTTCTGCAGAGTCATTATAGCAGAATAATGTATATGTAGTTATTTATTTTTGAGATTCACCCAAGAAAGCTCCCAGAGAAATAGAATTGATGCATCCGGGCTGGGATATATATTTATTTACATTATTACTTCTTGGCAGAAAATGTCTTCCAAAGGAAATAGAGGAAGATATTAGATGAGAAGAATTGGTGATTTTTAGTATCTGCTTTCCTCCCACCTTGCTTTTTGTATTTGTGTGCTGTCTTGTTTTGCAAGCTCTGTTTTGTTTATAATGAAGTTTCTTTAAGTTTGATTGGCAGCTGAGGACAGTTTGCAACATATCAGCTGCAGTATAAAGGCACTGTGATGAATGGTTTAGGAAAACACAAGGAAAGAAAAGCACTGATTTCACTAATGGGGTAGGTTTGGTGACAAAGAAGTCACTTTAGTTTGTTTTTGTCACATTGCCTCTACTATGAGCAGCTTTGGTGCAAGGGGTTTCTGATGGTGTGGTCAACCAGTGCATGTCACCGCTGTCAGTGTGACCCCAGCTCTGCCGGGCAGTGGTACCATAGCTGTTGTGCGGCTGTGACCTGCAATGCTCTTCTAACCTTCAGCTTCTTCATCCCACCCATCCAGTCCAGTTCTCTTTCCATGCACGTTGAACTGATTTTTGAAGCACAGGACATGTATTTATGGGGCTCCCCATTAAACTGATTCTGCCATTTGACTTCGGAAGTATAATGGAAAAATCCCTGCAGCCCAGTACAGCGGTAGTGGGAGTGCAGACAGGATGGTAAACTGAATTGCTGGAGGAATCTGATATAAATCAAAGCAGGTCATTAAAATGGAGGAGAGATGAAAAGAGACTTCTTTATTACTGGAAACTCTAAGTTAGTTTTCAGCAACTGAATTAGGAACAAGGAACGTAATGTGCTATACCATAGTCTCTTAAGAAAAGGATGCAGATGAAATGCCTCCTGAGCAAAATAATGAGGTTAATAAGGATAGCTGTGCCTCCCCAATTAGGGAACACGGGAGGCTAGCATATTACTGTCTTGGCAGAAGACACTGTGATGTCCAGCTGGGGCTGATGGTTTTAAAAGTTATAATAAGCAAGCAGATCAAAATGTGTCTGTGTAGTAAATAAAATACATGCCAATGCATGGAGGGGGATTTGCAAACGAACTATTCTGTGCAAAATTACATGCTAAAGGAATCCGTTGCCTAAAAAAGGACAAAACTCTGCGATCTACAGCTGTGGGGTTTGTGCTTCTCTGGAAACTTTGGATGATCCTCTCAACACCTCTGAGTGGTGAGGAATATTTACCGGGGCAGTTTGATAAGTGATGTAATTTGGTAAAATGTCATTATTCTCAAAAAAAAAAAAAAAAAAGCTATGAGATTTGGCCTATACCTGCAGTGTGAGGCAGCAGTGAGACTGAGAAGCTTTGATTCGGGATCTCTAAATTACACCAACTGTATATACCTTTGATCTATGGTGCAGTCAAGCCTGGGCAAAAGGCGCTTTCTTCGCATGTCTGCCAGATCGTGCAGTTGTATACTACCTCCAGCTTCCTCTCCTGCTCACAACTGTGTCAGGTCCTGAACCTCAGGAGGAGCTCAAATGGGAGAACCTTAGGCAAAGAGAGATGAGCGAGAGGATTTGGCTAATGAAATTACTGGGTGAGCATGGAATTGAACAAGACTTTGAGGTTAGTTTCTTTAATGCTGCTATCGCCCTCAGAGGGGCAAGAATACATCTGTTTTGCTGCGTATTTGTTCAGACTGTAGCCTTTGGAGCAGAGCCTTGATCTATATTTGTGGATGCAAAGGTATTCACATACCGTACTTAGGACATCTAAAATAAAAGAGCATTTATGCTTGAGGGAAGAATGAACCATGAAAATGTTTTGAGTGACTAAAGAGAAGGGACAGCAAGCCAAGGGAAAATGCTAGAGATGTAGGAAGGAGAGAGAAAGCATCTTTACCATTCTTCATGATAAGGGGAGTAGTGTGTTCTTTCCTTCTTCAAGTTAGATGTGGTTTTTTTGTTGTTTTAATATTCACTAATATATTCTAAGCTAACATTGCTTTGCAAAAATTGAGTGTTATGTGGCACTGTTGCCTTCAGTCACCATGGAGTAGGGGGAAGGTTTATTTTTATAACTTCCAGCAGGATATGATAGAGTGAGCGAGCTTTGGATTCATTTCACCTGAAGAGGAACTGCAGAATGAGAAGGCATGACTTAGTGAAGAGCTGAGCTGACCTTGCTTTCCCCAAAGTCCAAAATGGAAGTTCTGTTGTCATCACTGTACTGTCTGCAGGATAGAAAGGGTCTTGCTGTGCTAACTACCTCCAATTTCGATTAAGAAATTACTTTGCTACTGAAAAGTGAAAAATTCATGTCTGTTTTGAATATTTCTGAGAAACATGAAAAGGTTTCAGTGCAAGTTTTATTCCTATCACCCTGCTGAAGAGTGACCCTAGCACAGCCCCATCCCCTGTAGCCTTGACACAACCCCCACAGCCTTGAGCCACCATCTGCCACCCTAATGCTGGAAAGCATCGCTGTCCCTTACTGAGCTTTAGCAGCACTCCAGCGTCCATTCATGATGCAGTTTAATGGTGATGGACCTATTAAAAATACCACTTTAGCTTCCTCAGAATATATGATTGATCCTTTGAATGTAAGTAGCTTTGTACCTTGGTTCACAGCCACAATTTCTATGCTAGATGCGTGAAAGAAACAGCAATATAGCCAAAAGCTACAATCATTTTCTGCAGATATTTCCTCTTCTTTCTTCCACTTCTGATATATCAGATTACCTTATCGGAGCCACTGGTTGAATTATAATATCGTTTATTACAGCCTATCAATCAGATTCCATCATGTGCAATCCCTATTGCTGATAATGTGCCTTTCCTTCAGCAAATGCTATAAAAAAGGGGAAAAAAAATAGAAAGGAGGGAAAATTGCTTTTGGCGGCAGGGAGGGTGTAATCAAGAGGTTTGTCCAAAACTTGACAGAAACAACAGAATATTTTGCGGTCTGCAGGAACTGTCTAGATATTTGGCGGGGGGAGGGAACCAAAAAAATCTGCTCTTCAAAAGACAGATGATAAAATTATTTCATCTCCTTGGGTTGCTTTCATAAATATTGTCGCCTCTACAATTCAGCAGCTGTTTGAAATAAATTTAAAAACAGGGTGTTTTGTATCATTATCGTACAATCGGAAAGCAACATGTCATAGTCCCTGTGCGCTCTACAAAGTTCAGGAGGTATCATAGCATTACACATCAAAGAATGGGTTCAAATTGTCCAGTTGTGTATTACAAGTCCAGTAATGCAATCGGTGCGTTTTGAATAGTGCTGTTCAAGCTGGGTGATAAAGTGGCGGGTTAAGGGAAAGCGAATCTACAGTAGTGCTAGAGATACCCTAAACTGAGTGTGGTTAATACACAGCTGGCATCTACAGACTACATTGAGTTTATTGAACAGGTTGTGCGTTTTGTGAGTGCAAGGAAAGGCTTGTGTCTGAGAAGGGGAAAGCCTGGGCATGCTGATCTAATGGGAACCAAGGTGCAGGAAATCACACAAGTGAGGAGAGCAGCTTCTCCATGTTTGTTTTTGCTGTCATTTAGTTGTCCTACAAGCTCAGGAGGTGGTAAAAGATACCTTGATGGCATAAGCCTTTTTGTTCTTTATTAGTGTAATTGCAGCAGTAGAAAGAAGGGTGGTCAGGTCAAGCATTAAAAAGGCCGAAATGGTGAAAAGAGGCACCTGAAGTGATAGCAGCTTTGGAAACAATTCTCCAGAAGTGGGTCAAAAGGGAAAAACAACACATCACATGTGCCATGCTTTCTACTTTCACTGTTAATAGCAGTCTGAGGGATGAAAAATTGACCCATCATAACTCAATACTGTTACATGATTCTTTTAATCTAAAGATTTCAAATGCTCTATAGAAAGAGGCCCCATTAATCCCTTCCAAGGATGCAGGACATGGAGCAAAGGAATTAACTGAAACTTGCCCAGAGCCGCTCAGTGTCGTGGAGCTCAGAAACCTGTACCTCCTATGTGAGCTGTTTGTCCATCCATTGGCATACCCTGTCTCCTAGCAGAATTCTGGGGGAAAAGTCTAAGACACTTGTAATTTTGAACTAACTTAAGTGTTCTTTTAATTTCTTTTGAAAAATCCTAATGGAAATAACTGGGTTTTCTTAGGGGGGAAAAACTAGAAAACTTAAAATGAGCAAAAAATATTCACTTATTGATAAACACATTTTAAGGTGTGAACATAACAGACCAAAAACCCCAAGGTTTTATATCCAACTGTCAATGAGCAATTTCTTTGGGATTTGTGCCCTTTAAAGGGCTCCCTGTGATGGAGGATGGTCTTGAAATCTGTGGTACTTGAATTTCACTCCCAAGTTCTTGTAACCTATTGGAGAATGTTTGTTTCTGGTCTCCTCCCCAGCTATGTCTGTGTCCTTAAATGAGCTGATGTTACAACACGGAAGACCCTTGGAGCTTTCACCCAGAAGGGCAGAAAACAGATTGCAGCAATGCTTATGTTGTCCAGTGTATACTGTTGATAGTGTAGTAAATGAGTTCTACTGGCCTGATCTGCACTTTTAAAAACAGCATGTAACCTTGATCTGCTTTAGATGGTTGGTTGAAGATATTTACACTATATCACTTTCCTTAGCTCTCTTTTTTTTTTTTTTTTTTTTTTCTTGATCTGTTTAGAGTGGGATTTCTTTAATGAAAGAGGATTCAATGTTTCGTTTGTAATGAACATGCTTCAAATAATCTCCTGGAGAAGACAGACAACTGTTCATTTCCTGAAAGTCACACCTCCTTGCATTCTACACTAACCAGTTCATCACAGGAGGCAGAGGGTAGGGGCCAGGAAAGTTTTATGTCAAAACTTAAAATGGAGCAAGAGCCTAGGTTCTGGGAGATCTCTTTTGACTTTTTTATTGTCAAAAAAGTGCAAGAGGAGATTGAGTATTTTTCCTTCAGCTTTACAGTAAAAACTAGAATTTTGCTGCTGGAATATTTTTAGCTGTCGGTGTTGCAGGGAATAGCATGGTCTGATCTCAAGATGTTTGGCAGGCATCCTTATTACCTTTGAAAAATCTGGGTAGGATGTGATCTTTGTTATGCCAGTATGAATCCAGGAGATGCAGATTGAGGGCTTTGTCATTGCAGTGAGACACTTCCTTGCAGTGCAACAAATGCAAATGCAATCACCCAGGTTTACCTCTTCCCTCCAAAAACAAACAATAATTAAAGTGGCTTTTAGAGGCTGACATACAAAAACCCCCAAGAAAATAAATGAACCTGCCCAAGGCAGTAACTGATCTAAATCACGTGCAAAATAACCCACAGTCCTCACCCCACCACCCCCACCCACCCCCCCCAAAAAAACAAATAAAGAACAACCAAAACTGCATCCCCACCACCACTGCCAAGGAAAAGTTACATAATGAGATAATTACGGTTTTATTTGGGCTTTATGATTTTTGCATCTTGGCGTGAATCTTATCAATGTTGTTTTTAAAAATGGTCTCTCTTTGTGTTCATTGTGACGTGATATAGCGAACCTTCAAAGCAGTTGTAAGGAAAAAAGTCATTATTTTTGATAAATTACATACCATGGTCAGAGTATGGAGTAGCTCAATCTGTCCTTCCTCTCTTAGGAACACAAGATTTCAAACACAAACGGAAAACAAGATTTCAAGCTTTTGAACGTTGAATCAGTGACAGAGACAGTACACGTACATTTTTAAGTGACATTAAGGTCACTGAACATTCATTCTTAGAGAAAGGGTCATACTGACATGGAAATTATTGCATTTTTTTTTTTTTTTTTCCCCTAACCCAGAGGCTCTCTTTTCCCGTGTGTGTGTTTGCACGTATCTTATTCTAGTTTTCCCTTTTCCTTGTGCTTTAACCTATCACTGGTTTTAGGTGATTGAGTCATACAATCATAGAACGACCAAAGGTGTATGGATGGTTTCACAGTGCAGCCCTGTAAATGAGAGCTCCTAATGCCCAGGGATGCCCTTTCCTAAACTGCAGCCTTACCTGCAACACTTGGGGAACATTGCTCAGGGGCTCATCAGTAAGAGTGTCTGCACATTTGTGTAGACATGGCTAATCCCAGGAAGAGACTTGTGATTAACAGCGGTCTGAGTCTTGGGGCTAGACTTAACTGATATCAATCACTAAATCTTCATTGAAATCGGCTGGAACAGAAAGGTTTGGAATAATGGCTCCAAGCAGGATGTGAAAGGCTAGAATGACTCTGGGGGATGGCGAAAGCAAAGGCTGGGGCTGTGGAGGATCAGCCAAGAAATGCTAAGCACAATTAAGATGGTAGATGAGCTTTAGGCTGGGAATGACTCCACTGATGTTAGTGAGCTATCAGTGGATACACCACTACCCATCACTAGTTAGCTGAATCTTAGCTGTATGTACAGGCAGCAGTCAGAGGGTCTCTGCTGGGGGTCTGGGCAGACCCATGTGTCAGTCTTGCCTCCGTGGGCTCCTCGCTGGGTGCAGGGCTCCAGCCATGTGCTGCTTTTAGATAGGCTTCTACTTTCAAAGTGCCAGTGTAGCACTTTATCTTCTCCTGCTGAGACACCCAGTGTCTCTATTAGCTCGATAATTACTCACTGTTTCCTGTTTTCATAGCAGTGATAACAGTTGTTAATCACATGCTGTGCTAGGATTATACCTCCTATGCCAATCCCATGCATTATTCTGAAACCTTGACACACACCAACCCGGGAAGTTTATTAATGCAACTGCAGCAAGTCATTAAGCTTTACTTACGGTGGGCGTTAAGTGTGTGAAGATGGAAGTCACGTTCAAAGATACCTAATGGAGAATCACAACAGTCTCATGGACTGCAAGCTCATTCTCCAGTTTTTCATCTGGGCAGAGGATCACAGCTGGCAGAGAAATGGGATGAAAGTTGCCATAAAGAAGAGAGAGCAGCAAGCAGCAGAGGAGCAAAAAGACAATGCTGGGTTTGATAAATCCCTGAAACTGCAGGGACTACTAGTGTTGGTCCATGAGGAGAAGTATTAACACTACATAGACTGGATGGTGTTTTCTGAACCAGAGGACTAAACTGATATAATTAGTGAAACTGCAAGTGAGCTGATGCTGCAGAAACCAGTACTTACTAGAACATCCTCTAAAAATAGCTCTGGTTTTAAGTCAGTTTGTGTCAAGCAAAGTAACAACAGAGGAACTCTCTGCAGTCTGTCCATCTATTACCAGGTGAGAAAAGAAAGGAAGACTACACAGACAAATAGCTAGCATACCTTTTTATAGGAAAGAAAAATTCATAGTATGTCTCCTTGTCTTTATATGTGAAGCATCTCTTCCAGTTTCACCAGCATAAGATAGAGAACTGATTTCTGCCTAACTTACATCTGCCTAAGCATGAAACCAATTTAAAATACCTGTCAGCAAAGTGATGGTGTTGTATGAGTATCTCATACTGCCCCTGAATATACGCATGCCACACAGTGATCGGTCATGAAACACTGAGTTTGAGGTGTTGCATTATTGCTTAGTATTGCTTATTTCAAAGTAAAATGTAAGGGAAACAGAGCAGAAGGGTCTGTAAAATTCAAGTGATAAATGGGAAGAGAAACTTGCAAAAGTTGTGCAAAAAAGATGTCAACAAAATCTAAGGTATAGGGAAAAGATATTTCAATTCTCACCTACTTAATACTGATGGTAGTCCTTGTTGACAGTCCTTTTAGTGCCCAGTCCTTACCAGCTCTGCCTGGCAGGCAGGCAAATACTTAGCAGGAAAATGCTAGCCAAAACATAGCATAGGATCTAAAACCCTCCCACTGGGAGTACAAAGCTAATTTTACAGGTGGGATATGTTCACTAGATCTGCACTGGTTATGGACCTAGTCCATATATATCTATATCTAATCTAAATATAAATCTCTACAAGTCAGTTAATTCTGGTCTTCACTAACCTAAAATACTCTGAAGGATTTCTCATGCAGCCTCATGTTTGGTTCAGGTAGCTGGGATGTGGCATGGTGCTGATAAAATCTCTTGCAAGCATCCAGATTAAGTGGATGGTTTGGAGATGCAAAAGAAGAGCAAATGATTCAGGTGAGTGTTTCAACAATTGGGGAGCTGCTGCTGAGGAAAACAGGGGTTTTCTTCCTTCTTTCTCAACCCCTGAAAGAATATCCTGAGTAGATCAGATCCAGCTCTGAAAAGACAACACTGATTGTTAGTTGAGTAGTTAAGTGTAACTCAGCAGCAAAGTATTCCCCTTCAGTTTCCTGTGTTCATTTTCCTTTAAACATCAACAGCACAACAAACTCTCCAGTCCCACAGAGTGTCTTCCCCTGAAAACTAGTAGGAAAAAAAAAACCCTGGGGAAGAAGACTTTTGTCCAGTGCACAGCAGAGCAAGTCTTCGTTCTCATTAGGTGGTCCCTGAACTGTCCCAGTGAGCAATAAGACGTGTGAATAGGACACTCCGAGGTGATGGACTGTGCTGAAGGTTGCTGGCTGAACTTTCTTTTCTAAGTGTTTATCCAAAGCAAAATGGGGGGGGGGGGGGAAGAGGGGTCGGGAAGAGACAAAACACAGCTCAACAACAAAATGACTGCTGCAGGGAAGGAAAAAGCTGCTTTTATTGAATGATGCTGGCACAAACAAAAACAATTTTCTTCCCCTTTTGACTTAATTTTTCTCTGCTTGCGTTTTGCATAATAAGGCTGTAGATCCATAGCTGTTTCAGGCCAAACTATGGGGCAGTTTCTCCTTTTCCTTCTCCTGTTCTTGTCTATCAGGAGGGTTATTCAAGCCAATTCAGATGGGCCTGGTTATGACATGGTGGACCCAGCCAGCACATCTTGGCTGCAGGAACTGATAGGCTTTGAATGTTGTTTGGCAGTGCTTGTTATAGATGGTGTCTAGGGTTGGTTCTTTGGCTCTGCAACACACGAATACAGATTTGTTCGCTATCCCTGGGTTAGAAAAAATCTCTTTAAGGCTGCTCTCCAAACAGAAGGTATCATTTTGAGAAATGTCTCTTTGCACTGTGCCTATGTCTGCCTTCCTTGGATGAATGGAGATGCATCCTGCTTTATTTCTCTTCATATGGCATGGATGGGATGAGGGAAGGACTGCTGGGAGTACTTTGCATCTCCAAGTGCAATATTGTTGAGATTCCTCCTGCTTTCCCCTTCAGTTCTGTGTGTCACAAAGTCTTGCTGAGCAGCAATGACCACCTGTCTGACTTCTGCCTCTCTCAGGCTGTGCTGTTCAGAGAGGCAGGAGGATGTTCACCTGGCTTTCATGTCCTTTGTCCCACCATGAGGTTTTCTACAACCAGATCTGAGGTTCTAGCTTGAGGAGTAGCTGTGATTCTTGGTGAAAAGGGCTATTGAAATGTGTCAGGAAGTCACAATTGGAGATGGGAGATCTCCTTTTCTACAGAGAAGATTCTTATATTTAGTAAACCCAAGTGGAAGTGCCTGTTCCTATGCCAGAGTTGGGTGGGGGCTGCTGAGAAACCAGAACCCAAATGGCTTGATTTCTTCCTCTTATGCTCTGCAGCAACAGAAATCTGGAAAAAAAGAGTAATCAGGTCAGGTGAAAACAGGCAGTGAGTCTACAGCTGTGCCCAGCCAGCTGCAAATCCTCAGATTCTGAAAATGAAACATGAGAAAGCTGACTTGTGGGTCTGTGATTGCAGTGTCCAGTGTGTCGTTCTTGGCAGCCATGCCAAAGGATTCAGACCCTCAGACCCTTGTCCACCTGGAGGAGCCCTATCTTTACAGCTTCAAAGTAAAGAAGTATGTACAGTGACATATCCAAAAGCAGGGGAAAGCCTCGTTATCAGAGGCAATATGATTCAGTCCTGTTCTCAGTATTGTGGTAATGTTGTCTGTCACTCACTGCATAAGGGTGCCCCTCTCTTTATTCTCTAACCTTATTGCCTGGCATCTACAAAGCAATGGTTGTTTGCCAAATATAGGAGTTGGGGATAAACAAATTTGTTATGTAACTTTTCAATTGCCAGGAAATGTGATGGTTTTTGACTCCTGCTGTCTGACTTAAGTAATGGATTCAGGATATAGAGAAGGTGCCTACAGAAATGAGTGGCTTTCATTTATTTCAGGACACGGTTGACCTTGTAAATAAACTTACAAGGCCAAAATCTGCAGTTAGGGGTAAATAACTGTGACTCTCTGATCTGGCCTGTAACATGGCTAATGTTTATTTACCATTATAACTTAAATTGTTACAGCAAACTGCTTAATAATTGCTATGCATAATGCCCTGAGCTATCTGGCTAGGACAGAGAGAAGCCACTATGCATTATTCACAAATGTCCTTTAGGACCTGAGAAACCTACCACCCTGACGCATTCATTAGCAACAGATAATGATTCTGGGCAGCATTACTAGTGGCCTTTTTTTCTTCTGCATCCTGTGGCTGAATTTCTAGTTACAGACACCATGGACATACAACTTCTGTTCAGTCTATGCTGAGACCAGCTTTACTAGAGAGCCTTGCCCAGGTTTTCAGATGTCCAGGTCTCTGTGTGTGACTGCCCTGTGGCAGGCGGGTGTCACTAAGTGAGAATGAAGAACTTTAAAGAATCTTTTTCTGACTGGCTGTGCTGTTCTTGTCAGACAGTCCCAGTGCTTCAATGTCTGGTGGTCATTAAAGACTGTTCTTCATTTACTTTGCAATCCAAAGGAATATTACAGGAAGTTATTTGAGTTTGTGAAGCACAGGGAGAGCAAGAAGATGCTATCTAGATGCAAAATGATTTTATTTTTAAAAGCTCTTTTTGTTTAAATTATGCCTCATCTCAGGGGTAAAGTGCATAATAGTCCATAGACCAGTAGTGCAGACTTGATGCATTATGATATTTTTATGTACTGTTTGAAAAATTACAAATTGAAGGGTTTACTTGCTTTGAAACACTTTCCACTTAAAAGGCATACAGCTGCATCTGATACCAGATGATTTTGTTATGAATAATAGAAAACGGTAAGTGAATAGTGTGATGCGACTTCTCCATGATGTTTTGAAGTTACTCTATCCCAAAGCACTTATCAAAGCTATTATGAAGTATTTTGAATTAACAACTAAACTTACTGGTAATGCAGTGATTGTGTTAAGCACACACCCAGATGTTATGGGCCTGATCCTGGGCTGATTTGTCTGTGTTGCTCTGAAGTAAGAGGGGGGGATCAGCTAAAGTGCAAGTGCATTAGAAGTACTCCAGTACTGGTATAAAATACACTGGTAAAACCCTGAGAAGGCACTTGTGGAGTGCAGCAGCATATGGTGTTGCAGGCCTGGGACAAAGTGAATTGGTCAAGCAGCAGAAGGGAAGTTACCGTGCTGCCTGACCAAAGTCAACTGATGTTTTTGTGGGCTTAATTCTGCAAGATGCTGAATACTTTGGATTCCTGCCTGCTTTCCCCAGGAGCCAAGGGCAGACAACATCCCTGCAGGGTCAGATAGTTCTTTATTGTGGGCCATTCAAATAATATTTGAAAGAATCTTTAGAAACAACTGCCTTAAAGTAAAGCTCTGGCTATTAATTGTAATTTATGTTAGGGAAGTTGAACAGAATCTTTGCTTTTCCAGAGTGTAATCAGTCATGTTTTGATAGATACAAACTAAATAGCTTGGGGAAAATCAGAGGGAAAAACAATGAGTAATGATCCTGTGCTCAGGCTGTGGATGCTGGTATTCTAATTCATTCCCTGCCACTCCAAGGTTACTTTCTCTTTCCTTTAAAGACCACTAAATCGGGAAGTTTCTTTTCTGGGGTATAAGAAAATCTTACAACTTAGCAATGGCATGTTTCTCTTGTGATCTGAGTATGTCTTGGTGTGAGCTTGGGCAAAATGCAATCTAAACTGTCTTGAGTTCTGCAAAACTTGGATCTCTAGTACTGTGCTTGGCTGGGTCCCCAAGAATTAAGGTTAGAGTCAGCCACAAGTTTGAGGCCCATTAGCTCATGCCAGATGAGTATCTAGGCCTTTACCTGCAGTGTTACCAGCACTTCCTTGGACTGATCATAGCAGAGCCAGCTTTCAGCCATCTGTCCAACTCATTAATGCATATAGAAACACAGAAAACCTGTACCATGCTCAGAATACCTGTTTGAGCTATGAGAGATTAGGTAGGAATCAGTGGAACTGTATTGCTCTCTTGATGTAAACTTCACATTGTGAAGATCAGCATCAGAGTCTTGCAAAGAGCTGGGTGCAAGGTCAAAAAACCTGGGGCTCATTTTGTAATGGACTCGTGGGGCAGCCTGTGCAACAGCTCTCTGCTGTTGGGATGTTTCACCTTGGCCCACTGTGGGCTTCGGGCCAGACCCTGAATTTCACCTCCTCCGCTCACTGTGCTAGGGCAAACCTTCGACGTAGAAACTGTAGAAAATCCCATGCCAATGCAGTGCATGTTTTAACACCAGCGTAGGTTGCCTCAGCAGCTTTCTGGCCTGATCTCCTCTGAATCTCATTTTATGCACGTGGCTGTGCATGATCAGTACCGACTTACGCCTCTGGCTGTGAAGGTCTGTCTCCTGTTCTTGGTGTTGATCACAATGACAGCTGTCATGTGTTAGCTGCTTACACCACTACACCTACGTGGTTACAGAAATCCTTAGATCTTGACAAGCTCTTAGAACATTCACTCTGCTCTGTGGGCAAATGTTTGTATGTGATGTGTACATGCATGTTTGCACATGCACGTTCTTTGCAAATCACCTATTGCAAGGAAGATGCGAGACAACACAAACAACTTTGAGCGTCATCTGCTGAGGAGCCCTAAACAGCTTGCATTTGTTTTGGAGTGAAAATCCTCCAACTGCTCTCGTATCAATCCTGTAACATATCCCAAGATGCTGTGCTTCTGGAAACTAAGACTTGCAACTGAAACATCTGAGCACAGGGCTAATGTGATTACTGAGATAAAATGCCACATTCATAAAATCACTGTGTGCTGAATAACTGCTGAGTGGCCTGGGCCAGAGGCTGATGTCAGCTCCTCTGGCGTATTTCCACTCCTTCCAATGGATTATTCTGGCTTTGCATTGGAGACTGGCTTCTGGCCAAAGAGTTTTGCCTTTGGTCAGGTAAGACAGGTTGATTCTCTAGGACAGATGAGACCTTGCAGAACAGCTAGGGACTGCTGCAACCTGCTGTTTTCTCCACCGAGTGGGAAGACAGTGCGGTGCTGTGGCTATTGAGATCTAACCAGATACATCTATGGGGAGGAGGAGAGCACTGTCCCACTGAGGAACTGACACTTTATTTTCAGTTTAATGGAGACACCTGTTACTTCCCTGAGGTTTTTTTCTCAGGCAGTGTGTAGCATTAGTGTGACTTCCTAAAATGACAAGTATTTGTTTTTGCATAAAGGTCCGTGCATGCAACCATATGGGTAAGCAATATTTTTACAGCCTGTGCATCCTGAGAAGCTGAGCTTGCTCTGACTTTAGCTGAGGTCTTAGCACAGAATGTGATTTTCTTGCAAGATTTTGAGATGTGCACACCATGACTGGTGGTGATGTTCTGGCCTATCAAGCTTAGACTCTTTGGGAGGAGGAAAATGCTAGATCTTACAAGGCATAAAGTTCTTGCTGAGATCTTTTTTGCTGCGTGGGTGTGACAGGAGACAAACTGAGGTGCGACGTTATAATTCTAAGCAAGTACGTGGTTGTTCCTTGTCATCGAGAGCTGGGTCACTCTGGCTGTACATCTAATGCCTCTCTGATTTCTCAGCATTAATGAGGACCAGAAGGGTTCCTCATCAATGATGCAGTTCCTGTTATCACGTTGGAGAGGCAGGGTTGCTGTACAATACAGGAAAAAAGACTGGGGACACTTGAAAGAACAAATGCAATTTGGGGGAGCTGTGTGAAGCCTGATAATAAAGCTGCGATTGTCTCTCTTCTCCTTTTATTTAGAACTATCTTGTAGCTGGGCTCAAGTTTAAATAATAGTATTAAAGAAAGAAAACAGAAATCAAATACCATACAAAGCAAAGTGCTTCGGTGCTTCCAATTTAACGGCTCGTGTGAGAACCTGAAAAGGATCATACTTGATAATGAGTCATTTCATCTCAGTGACTGTTGATGAAGAGCTGCTGTTTGTCATTTCTGCTCTTAAGGGAATCTTCAAAGTCAGAGCAGTCACCAGCAGGGGACAGCTCCGGGGAAGGAAGGGCCAGATTCCTCCAAGGTCAGCGCAAGAGCTACCTGTTGACTCCCAGGGACTTCACATCAGACCTGGGGCATCTGATGTTCCACAGTCTACTGCTGTGATGTGTGTCCTGAAGGGTAAAGGGACCTGTGGCCAGCCAGCCCTATTTAGTCCCCCGGAATTGTCTGACCAGACCTGTCATAAGGCACTCTGGCACTGCCTCGTGGAGCTCTTGCCTTCCAGGCTTCTTTCACTGATTGTGCTGGACCTGCAGAGTGTCACCTCTCAAGGTGACGAGTTCAGAAACAGCAGTGACAGTAGCAGATCTTTTCAATGCTAATGGGTTCCTGTCATTTTTCCTGTCCTGCTGCCATTCTGGGTTGCTGGGAGAAGGCTGTGCCATGGAGCTGTCCTGAAATAGAGGAGAATGGAGAAGGTGAAAATAGGAAGGAGCTGGGGAAGAATTCCCGGATTGCTTTGGTCAGTGTAAATTCTTGTGTTGGCAGAATGAAACCACGCTTCAAATGAGACCTTATCAGTAAACTTTGTGTGGGGGTCAGATTTTGAGGATATCTACTTGAAGGGAGGTTTAAGAAGTATTTTCCTGTCCACAGTGTGAACAAACATCATGTAATAGAATCACAAAGCTGGGCAGGAAGATGTTTGTACTTTCCAGCCAAATTTATGCAGAAAAGCCCAAATAAATGATGCCCTGTGATATTTGTGCAGCCAAAGATGGTATTTGTCCACCCAAAGCCACTTGTTATGTACTCAGAGGACAGAAAATGAGTATAAAACTGGCTCTTTAAAGGTAAGTTTTTAATTTTGGAGGCTCTTTGAAAATCTGGCCTCTATTTTCTGCCCAGACTGGCTTCTAAATCTCCACTGGGCAACCATACATTACAATTCATTCCTTCTGAGCTCTGTTTTGGAGAACTGAACAAGTTGAATCTCTACCTTTTAATGCATATTACTTACTGGGTAGGGTTTTTACAGCCAAGCTTCTTGAAAATAGTAAATCTGAAAGGAAAATCCATTTTTAAATCATTAAAAGCATTAAAAATGACCTTTACCTGCTTCAGACGTAATCCGTTAATAATGTGCCTTGTACTGGACAGATAATGGGGATCTTCTGCCCAGGCATTAAGGGATTGTGCAAACTCAGAGCTGCTGATTTACTGAGAAAATATGTACTTTTTAAAAAATCACAGGTGGAGCCATATAGGTACTAACATCTATACCAGGACACACTTCCATCTTGTGCCTATCCCAGACTTTAAAATTTGCACAAGTGTCTGTTAGAGTAAGTCTGCTGAGAGCTTGGTATCTCTGAGCAAGGGATGATGATACAACGGCTTTTAGGTGGTTATGGGTATTTGCATCAGAATAGTATCTGGGGCCCTGAAATGTGTAATAGGGTCTTTGTGTTCTTGGGACATATTTAAGGTGGCTTAAATTCAGGTTGCTGGTTTAACTTATCTTGCTCTCCTATCTTCTAAAGGAAGAAAATCCAACAAGAAATAAAGCATATAAGCATTTCTAGTTGTAACTCATGGTGTTTGCAGCATGCAAAGCTTGGACAGCCTTTATGTTCTGGTGTGATTCTCTTTAGAAATTCTTTGCTGTTTATCTTCACATGGGACATGAGTGGGTCACCTTGTAGCTCCTGTCCAAAGTAGGAACAAAGAAGCTGTGGTTAGTGGTCTGGATCTCTCTCAGGCGCCAGTCAGAGCAGTTTCCCTGCAGTCTTGCATTGACCTGCGTCAGCTGGGAACGTTGCCCAGAGTTCCCTGGGGACACCGGGATGGCTGTGCTCTGAGAATTTTAATTAGGATTTCAGAGTTAAAACATGCATCTCATATTGGGTATGCTTCTGGTGTGATCCTGGAAGTACTCTGAAGGGCTGTAATAGCACAGAAAGGATGCATTTCCCAGCTTTAAGTGAATGGGGAGAAGGTGGGGGATGTTAGCGTTGTCACCCTCATCAATCTCAGCTTGCTCAAGTCACTATTGCAAATAGAAGTTAAATGTTGAGAACGTATCAAGCAGTACTGACAAAACCTTGCACAACACGTCTTACAGCTGAGGAGGCTTCATGGCGGCTAGGATGTGTCAGGTTGATTTATCACACAGCTTCTGGAGAAAATAAACAATTCTGGTGGCAGAACAGAGCTTTCCTCATTGAAGAGCCATCAGATTTGCCAGGACGGTAATGGGCCTGGGAGATAGCCCTAGGGGGGTGGGTAGAAGCCAGGACCGAGAGCTGCCAGGTGAAATTGCAGCAAACACTGCCTCTCATGGAGTGCTTGTTACTGCAGCAAACTCGGGAGAAAACCAATAGGCTTGTTTCACTCTGTTATGGCTGCCTTCCCTCTCCTAGAAATCAAAAGAAAATAAAGACCAGCTACTCTGAATATAAGCCTTATGTGGAGGGCTTACATATGTCAGGGTTGCCCAAGCCTTGGGACTTGACCCCTCAGTGCAGTTTTCTGCTGAGACAGACCTTTCACAGGTGCAGGCTGGACCAGACCCATCTTATGGGAGCGCCTGCATCTTGTGTCTGTGACTTTGCTTTGGACAGCTGGGGCCGTGAGTCCAAATGACATCTGCCCATCACGTATCTGCCCCATAAGAATCACATTTTAAATCCCTTGGAAATCCTTGGCCTTTCTGTTAAGCAGGTGACAGCATGGTTTTTTCCACCTCTGGTACAACTTGAGTCTAGCCTTGTGCTCTGAGCTATCGATCCAGCAACCTGTGACCTTCTGTGCTCCACCAGCTCTGCCTACATGCCCAGAGCACTTAGGAGGCTGATTCAGTGCTACCCGCAGCCAGCGGTAAGGTAGGATCGTGGCTGCAGGCACTGTACAAGTGCATCACACAAGGCAACTGTGGGCAGGGACTTGGTCTCAGGCTGCATAACCTCCAGCACTGCAGGTTCTGGGGTCTCCAAGCACTATTGCCTTTCTATTAGCGATAACAATAAAAGTGTGTCCAGCTCTTCCATTGAGTCTCACTAGGGAATCATCGTAATAATATTCATTAGACTCTTGAGATTAATTTCTCCCCATTTATTTCCTGTTTTGTAACAAGACTTGTTCCGCAGACAAGCCTTGTCATAATCCCTTCTCAAGGTGAAAAGAATTGCAAAGGCAGCTCTATAAAAGGTGGAGGCGGTAGCAAACTCTGCAGCCATACTCTTCACAGAGGAAGCTTTGTGTAATCAATTAACACAGGGTTAACTCTCAAGCAAGGCTGTATAATTATGTCTGCCTTTTCTCTTGATACTCACCTGGATTAATTATGTCTGAGTGTGGCTGAATGGATTCCTCCTAATGCCAGACACCTCTTCACCGCCGGGAAAGACACCAAACTGAGACAAGGAGGACCTTCACCCAGAGTGTGACGAGTGGAGCATGGGACAGTGGGACAATTGGCTTCTAGAATTAGTGAATATGGAACAGGCTTCCTGGAGACTGGAGGAGAGTGTCCTGGCGGAGGATGCCAAATCCTTTTAGGTTGAGGGGAGGAATATAATCCTCTATACCAGCAGTTTCTACACGATGTAAATACTGTGTCATGTTGGTGTGTGTCACATTTTGAATGTGTTATTTTTACTGTGATCAAAGGAGTCTGGACTAACAGGGAAGATATCTGGTCTCTTGTATTTCTGTCTGACTCTTGTATGATGTTAGGTGAATTGTTTTGTCTTTTCTTCTTTTGCCTTTCATTTCTACATGGACTGAGATCCTCCAAGTGAGGGCTAGTTTTTGCTGTGCACTTAGGTAGTGCCTAATGTAGTATCTGTGGTGAACGTTTCCAGATGCAGTGCGCTCATCTTGATGCCTCTTTGGCTGCCTTAATTGTGTCTGCCACTGACTGTTTCTACTTGCTGATGACTGTTTGTGGTGGTCTCTGGGACCTGGCTAAGACATAATTTCATCTAAGCTGTACTAATTCAGCTAAGGATTAGGCCTGCGTTTTCTTCCCTTGGAAACTAAGTATTTAGGTTATCAGCTACTTAAAGATTGACAATGATCTGCAGCCACCAATAATAGACAGTACTGTGCTATAGAGCTGTGCTTCCAGAGCCTACACTGCTATCCTCATGGGAAAACTGGGTTAGAGTGGTGAAAATAGTTCACCCAGATCTCTGGTGAGCTGGCAACAGAGCAGAAGGTAAATCCAAGAGTTTTGGTGGGGGCTTAGGAACTTTCTGTTGCACTCAAGTCAACAGGATCTTTGGATGCATGCAGACTGCGGTGGGGTGGGAGAGAAAAGAGTATTTATTCAGCCAGAGCAGCCTGCTGCTTTTTCTGGTTTCCAAACATCCATGCCACTGGGTACATATGAAACCCATGGTGCATTTATTGTCAGTAGGGATTTCCTGAGCAGCTTAAGTACTTAAGTCTCATTAAAATCTAGCAGGAATTGGGCCTTGCCAATCTCATTTGTGTCTTTGCAAAAACAAATCTTACATTCTTTCTATTTAAGGAGTTTTTACTCCTACTCTTCCTCTGGATGGCCTGTGCTGAGCAGGCTGCAGCACCTAGGACTCCATGTACTATTTGCCTCCGCAGTTTCAAAGCTGCTCACAAGGTACAGCTGGGCTAATAAGCGATGCTTTAGCCCATTATCTAGGAAGTATGGTGCATGGGCTGAGTCAGTTAAGTGATTATCCTGGGAATGTATGGGGCAATAAATGTCTCCCTTGCTCATAACCCAGCAGCTAATGCAAAGAGATACTGCTGGGCTGCTCTGTTTCTGCTGGGCTCTACTGCATTTAGATTGCAATTAGGTTGTATATTAAAAAAAAAAAAAAAAGCACAGTTCAGCTGTGCTGTAATTCACTGAAGGTGAAATTCACCCCTGTTCAGCAGCACAGACCAAGACCTGTGTATTGTTAAATTTTCCCCCTATTTTTTTCATGGTCTTTGCAACATTGACACTCTTGGTCCACTTGGCCTCCAGTTGTCTCAAGGCGAGCACCTCAGAAACACCAGGTTTTGACTTGAGAGGCTGCATTTCAGCAAGACCTCTTGTGTTTGAAGGCAATGGAGTTTTCTGTTGTTATTTATACTGCTGGAAGCATCTGGAAGAGTGGGATGCCTTGAGTAGTTGTTGCGCAGATAGAGGGTATGCCTGTGCTGCATGGTTACCCTTTGTATTGAAATGTCCTGAACTGCAGTCTAGACTTGATATGAAGTTGACAAGTTCCTTGAACCCCAAGTGCTTGAGCTGAATTTAAATTCAGGTCTTATATGCAGTGTGACTGGACTAGTCCCTAGATGTAAAGTTTGTCCCAGCTAGACAGCACCCTTTAAAATGCAGGTCATCCTGCCTCCAACAGTGACCTCTCCTCTTTTAACTACTGTATTTTGAACATGTACACACTAGAGTCACATTTACAAGACTTTCTTCAAAGGCCTGAGGATGGGAAGCTGAATTTTTGTTCTGCTCTTTTGAAGGCTGAGTTTCTCATAAAATAATGTTACGCCAGGAACTAGAAGCAAAAAAATGAATGTGTATCATCAGACTTGGGATAGTCTATTAGATGTAGAAAATACCTTATTTGATTTTTTATCTATAGCAGTGATCGCACTGCTGTGTGCTGTGTCCTTAGAATCACACACATCTGAGAGCTTTGCTTTACTTGACTTTGTGTGAGCAATGTACGCTTGCAGGTTATGGCAAAAGGAAGAAAAAACCCAACACCCCAACAAACAAAAACCCCCTCTTGCAGTCTTTAAACCTCCTTTTTTTTTTTTTTTTTTTTTTGATGAGTGCTGTCCTGGGTGGACAGTATGAGTATGTACCAAACTCAAGTCTGATGCAAGCAGATGTGTTAAGCATCCCTGGGTGTTGGCCTTTTGCATGGCCGCAGGTAGTCTGCCCTTGCTTTGGCACATCAGTTCCCTCGTCAGACCTGCCAAGCTCCCAGATGCATTCTTGCCCTGAAATCAAAAGGGAAATTTTAATTAATATCTGATCGTTTGGAATTTATAACTTCAAAATGATTGAACAATTATAAGTGAGTCTGTGAAACCCACGAGCCGTTAATGAGGCTGCCATAAAGTCATAACTGATCAGCTCTGATGTCTTTTCTTGTAGCACACACAAGGGTCATCATCAGTAGCCCCAGTGCAGCCCAGTCAGGCACACTGCTTATGTGCTTGCAAACATAATTGGCTTAGGAAACCTAGCCCCTTCATCCGTGAGGTGGCTGTTCATTAAAGAAAGGGAGGAAAAGGCAATGAGAAAGCTTATTGTCATCTGTAAATAGCCAGTTCCTTCCAAAATTCACATTCCCGCCTGCTGATTGATAGAGAAATTCATAAATGCTTTAAATGTATATAGCTAATGACAGCTGAATGCTTTGATCTTTTTCTTCTGGAAGAGGTTACTACCCTGTTTGGCAGTAAGCATGGTTTTATTGGGGATGTGTTTGTGTGCACTTCTCTCTCCCTTCATCTTTCATCTAGGCAGGCTGATCCTATGACTGGGAACTGGCCTAGGTATTTTTGCTTGATAACTGTTTGTTAGTACCTCCTCCAACTTTTCACACTGCTAGCTGTCTTCCTGGCATGCTTGGGAGAGCACCAGCGAGAGGAAAAAGGTCACAGAGAAAAGACGGGATGTAATAGAGAAGTAGAGTAAGTGAAGGAGAACGGAAGATTATACTCTCTTGCATAAGGAAGAACATGTGTGAGCTGAGAAAGTAAGGGAGAGAGCTTGAAACAGAAGAAAAGCATTGCATGAGAGTGAAAAGGAAGGAGAGAGGAAGACACAGAGCAAGAAAGATAAAGGGAGTAAGAGGGTGTATTAGTGAAAGATGGAAGAGAATGGAGGTTTTCCATGGTCAGTTCTGTGCTGCTTCTGACTCTCAGCTGGAAACAAAGGCTCTCCCTCCTAGGTGTCTTACCTCTCACTTCAGTTCATCCCTAGGGTGGTACTGCCTTTCCTGTAAGGGGGTGGGAGACTGGCCTTTCATATGGAGAATGGGTTGCCATGAGGAAATCTGGGTACATCAGTGTCTTGGTTTAACCCCAGCCAGCAACTAAACACCATGCAGCTGCTCACTCGCCTCCCACCCCCCACCAGTGGGATGGGGGAGAAAATCGGGAAAAGAAGCAAAACCCATGGGTTGAGATAAGAACGGTTTAATAGAACAGAAAAGAAGAAACTAATAATGATAACACTAATAAAATGACAACAGTAATAATGAAAGGATTGGAATGTACAAATGATGTGCAGTGCAATTGCTCACCACCCGCCGACCGACACCCAGCCAGTCCCCGAGCGGCGATTCCCCGCCCCGCTTCCCCGTTCCTATACTGGATGGGACGTCCCATGGTATGGAATACACCGTTGGCCAGTTTGGGTCAGCTGCCCTGGCTGTGTCCTGTGCCAACTTCTTGTGCCCCTCCAGCTTTCTCACTGGCTGGGCATGAGAAGCTGAAAAATCCTTGACTTGAGTCTAAACACTACTGAGCAACAACTGAAAACATCAGTATTATCAACATTTTTCGCATACTGAACTGAAAACATAGCACTGTACCAGCTACTAGGAAGACAGTTAACTCTATCCCAGCTGAAACCAGGACAATCAGATGGGCTTATTCTCAAGTTGGGCGTTGCTGAAGAGCCCTTATAGCTCACCTAGTCCCTTCTGCAAGGGGTCTTCCTGAGACATTGCATCTTTCCTAGGGCCACTACATTCGTGGACTGTTCTGTGGCTACAAGCCATGAGAGGCTAGTAGCCTCCTCTTCCAGAGCCTCCAGTCAGTATCCTCTGTCTCTATAGTCTGCGCTGCACTGAAATGGTTATTGCAGGGTCACTCTGCAGGACCCTGGCACTTCCTCAGCCTTTCACTCCCTCTGATAAAAACTGAAGCTCTGGGAGTAGAGATCAAGCAGCTAAACCAGAGAACTTTAAACAGAAACATTAAATAAAGTGTAATAGGCTGGTCCTACCCCCCTCCAGAATAGCCATTTTGGAGCAGGCTGGGGGAGCAGAAGGGCAGTCAAGGGGCGCTGGGAATGAGCTGATAGGAATTAATAAAGATTGTGATTACTTTCTGTGCTCTTTCAACCTGCTCTGAGCGTACGGGCTCTCTAGTGCAAGTCAGAGGTTTTGCACCATTGAGGTCAGTGGGACTTACTCTCTTCTTTCTGGTGTAGAGCAACAATGATTGCTTTTCAAATGAGCAAGGCTAATTTTCCTCCTACTTGGTCATTGTAATTCCCTAGTATCACCGCTTGGGCTGAGTTTCTTCTCGCTGGGGAAGGAGTTAAGATGAACTAAAATGAATTAAGGCTTCTAATTCTGAAGAGGAGGGTTTGTGTCATGGTCTAACACAGTTGAATTAATCTACTTTAAAATTAATTTGGTTTAATTTTCCTTAGGGCCCCCATGTGGGTATACCCTTAAATACCTAGAATAAATAACAGGTAACTCGGTTGTAAATCACCAGAAGTAATTGTGTACCTACTTACCTATTGTAAATTAGCAGTAGCTCCAGTGGGGCTGATTCTCTTTGTGTATACCTGGAATAAATGAAGAGTAACTTGCTGTAAGTCAATAAAGCTAATTTTCTTTCTACTTTCCTGGGATGAAACAAGAGTAAGTCCAGGGGTAAGGAGCTCAGCTGAGAGAAATTCAAACCAAGAAGGTACATATTTTTGCTTGTGAGGATAATTAACTACTAGAACAACTGACCAAGGACTGTAATGGACTCTGTGTGAATGCAGACTTCTTGTATCTAGTTCAGATAATTTTCCAGGAGACTGTTCTAGTTCAAGCAAGCATTAGTATGGAGGAAGGTCTCTGGTCTGTGATAGGCAGAGTGTCGTGCTAAATGAGCATATTTACTCCTTGCATACAAACCTCTTGGTTTATTAACCCTGAAAGACCCTGGAAGGTCAGAAGCACTACTCTATTTTGAAAGTTCTAGACAAGGCTCACTGTGGTGGCTGAGAAGGAGATAGTAAGTGGGCCATGAAAGGCTGAGATAGGATTATCGCATCTCCCTTGGTTCCTGTGATTGCTGTAGCTATGGTCTTGCTCAAAGGGAGAAGTTAGTGTGGCAAATTAAGGAATTAATTCATGCCTACCACTCCTGTGTATAACACTTCATGCAAGTAACTTCAATGTGTTGCAGCTGGATCTGAGCTACTTTCAAAATTGTCCTTTTCAGGTGCTGCTAAAACTGGCATCAAACCAACACTGCTTGGTGAAGTTTGCAAAGCCTACACAGGGAAAACAACTGGGCATTTGGGTTATTAGCTGGGGCTGTTGGGGCCACCAGTGTTTACTAAGCAAGCTTAGACACCTACACAATCTGTAGTGACTGCGTTTTGCTAACTCCCAGATGAAGCAGCTGCAGTGGTGCGCTCATAAAGTAGGGCCAGCTAAAAAGTCAAGTTTACACAAAAAAAATTAGCATGGGGGAAATACTGAAAAGTTTTGTTAGTAAAAGGTCAGTGTACTCCAGCCATTGAGGGTTACTTAATGGCTGGTTGATACAATAAACTTGTTCTTTGCTTTCTGCTGTTTGTCCATCTCTATGAGCCCCAAGTAGGATTTATGACTTATGACTATGAAAAATAACTAATTATAGTAATGGTGGTATATCATATGATATTTTTTTCCCCCTTCTGACAATACAGCCTCTGGCAAATTTTCCACTCAAGTCTAAAAATTCTGCATTGCTTTCTGAAGCAGAACTCTGTCCTACTGATGCAGTTTGCACCAACGTGAAATATGATACAAAGAGCAAACCGGCAGAGAACGTAATTAGCAAAGTGAGTAGAAACCCCATCTGATGTTGTGGCATTCCATGCCCTATTTACACAGGAATTAATACCTTCACTGTCATGCTTGGGACATCCCATTTCACTCTGGTAAGGATATGTCTTGACTAGAAAATTTATTTCAAATCACATGCTCATCCTTCCACTAGCTCCTTGATGTGTCTGTGGGGTTCTGTTGTCTCCTTCCCCTTGGGTCTTGCTGCTCCTGTGCAGGAATAGTCTCCAGCCCCAAAATTATTATTTTTGTAATAATTTGGTTCAGCCTTGCGTTAGTTGGCTAGATTCATGGCTGTGACTCAGAATTTAACTCCAAACTCTCTAGGGATTTTTCTTATTTGTGTGGATAAACCCAGTGCTGCTCTCATTTGCAAGACTACAATGCCAGCTGCTATCCAGTCTGTACCTTTCAGGAGAGTGTTTTGAATCTTTTCTCTTTATAGCACAGTGATGGGAGGGCCCAAAGTTAAATTGAAGAGTGAGAAAGGGCTGGTTGCTTTATTATCAAATACTATTGATCAGAGCTTGGCTGGCCTCTGCTTACACCATGTTCATCATCTGGCCTTAAAGCTGTTAAACTGGAACAAAGAAGTGGAATAAGGGGAAAGAGCTGGTTTCATAAGGGCGTGTTGAGTGTTTTTTCTGCTAGGGATCTTTCACCTCCATGATGAGTCATGGTGGAAGATGGGTAGAGGGGGGGTAAGAATGGCTTTGTGTATGTGAATATCTCCCTTAGATGTGTGCCTTATCTGTGAAGTGTATTTGTGGGTAACAAAGATCTAGAGATGTAATGTATGTGTGTTTTGTGTGTACATTGCCATAATGCACAACTGTACACGTGCATGCAAAGAAAACAACTTTGTGTGGAATGGAAGAAAAGCTGTATGAATGTATGTATGAGCAGAGGCTGTGTGCCTGCATAAGTACGGGAAAATTCTATCCATGCTTTTATGCAAAATGGAAGAATATAGACTGTGCTTTTTGTTGTTCGCTTATACAAGCCCCAAGGAAAGCTCACCCAAGCCCAGCAAGCACAATCACAAAGGTGTGACTGAGGGTGGACTCGGGGTCTAGATTAATCTCCTTTGGAGTGTCATTAACTGTGTGACAAGAGATACTTTTAGTTCTTTAGTTAAATTTTCCTGCAATTTCTCTTCCTGTAAGGCTAGACTTTCCCTTCTCCCATATATATTTGTCTGAATCTATTTTTTTTGTACCTTTCTCCCCACTCTATTTGTGTCTGTCCTCTCGCTCCCCCAGGGTGCATTTCTGTGCCTAAGAGGGATTTTGCAGCATGATCTATGTTAGACACTGCAAATGAACAAGTTAAAAGCACAACTAAACCTCCCATGGAAGAAGCGGCTGGAGAACTAAGGAAATGATACTCAGCATGCTTATGATTGGCTGCAGCAATTTTCCTAAAATTACCTACCGAGCCTGCTTCCTTAGTTGGGAGCCCTCCCTCCACCCCAGCTACCTTCCCTTCCTGGGGAGCAGAGGAGATTGTTTGACAGGTCTGATCCTCGGAGTTAAAAGTTTATTCCTCCATCTGCACGTTAATGAAAAGAGAAATGTAGCTCGGGGAGGAAGGCTTATGAAAAGAAAATCAAACTAAATCTATCAATTCCCTGTCCTGAATAAATGAATCTATTAGCGTGTATGTGTGGTTAGATGCCTGGCAGATAAGGGGTGTTCCACATACCATCAGAAAAAAAAAAAACCCTAGCCAGCCCTTTACAAACCCGGCGCTGAGTGCTGGGCTTGTGTGTCTCCTGTGTGCTGTTAGCTTTTCCATCTGAGTCACAATTTTCTAGTTATTGCCCGTAAAGAGAATGCTTCTTGCCTGTGTATGGGTTAGCAGAAAGTTAATAGGAAGAAATGCCAATAGATGGCGCTTAGGAATATATGGAGGTGCGTATAGGTTTGGTAGGAGTGATGGAGTCCGTTGTCTTTGTGCGCTGCAAATAGGTTCCTTTACGAGCTCCTTATGTCCGCTCTTAACAGAAAGCACAGGGTGATGTAAATGCATCTCCCTGTATCCCCGGCGGGCTGGCCTGGCTGCCGCTGTGAGCAGATGCAGCCTTGCCTCTTGTTCCCCAATTGGTCTCATTTTGATTTTAAACAAGACAAAATCTTTGGAGATGAGATAAGCAAGGCTGGTAAAGCCAGGTCGCCGAGGAGCTGGCCTGGGTATATTGTGGGTAAATCGCTATGCTACCTGCTGTGACAGGAGTAATTTATCTCAGGCTGAAAAAAGCTGCTTCTTCCCATCCTGAGCAGTGAGGGTCATTCATCACTTTTTGTTATTTTTATAACAGAAGAGAGAGTGCTGGTTCCCTCCCGCCATCCCCTCCAGCCAGTCCCTGGGGACAAATTAGCCAGTCTGAAAATGGATGAGCTCAGGGGCTATTTTAATTTGTACTTTTAATAGCGCAACAGAAACCCTCAGTTCTGCAGCACTCCCTCTAGCAGGGGTAGATGGAGGAAGGCTTCAAAACCTCTGCTGGGGAAGGGACGTGGCCTTCATCTTCTACTGCTGACTTGGCAGGTGGCTGCACTCGAAAGCCCCGTAGTGTCTCTGAACCCACCACAACATGCAGCGTGAGCCTGGGGGCTCCTGCAAAGTGTGTACAGTCTGAGGTGAGAAAGCTTTGGGGGATTCTCAGCCTAGAGACGTCACTGTTAGAAACAAGGGCTGTCTCTTCTAGGGAGAGTTGGGTCCTGCACTGGATTTAAAGCTATCCATTCATGTGTCATAGGAAAGCACATCTCTGTTTCATCATGATGCTGAGCTCTGCTTAATTGTGTATGCTATGTGTATGTATACACACGAATGTGTACATGTTTCATCTCTGTTGGTTTAGTTAGATGTATAAATGCATGTGATTATTTTTGAGAGAGATCTACTGAACATACGTATGTTTATATCACGCTGCAGCTGTGCTGGGAGAGCTACTTGCACTCCTGCTGTGTGATGAGGCTTTAGGGTTTTGCTCTTCACTTGTCTTTGTATTTGGATTGTTTGGGCACTGAAGAGCTGTATCCAGAAGACAGAGAAGATTGGATAGCAGAGACCTTCAGGATAATACAGATGCTACATGATCCCTTCATCACCGAAGGGACATTGCTTCAATTACTCTGCCAATCACCTGTCTTTCAGCCTGCCCATCAATTATTGTACAATTGAGGGATTCACTTCACAGAGTAGCCAGAAGTGGCAGATATCTATATCTTGAAAGGCCATTTTGCATAAGTCTGTGCACAAGGGAACAGAGCTGGGCGGTTGGATTGAGAGCCCCATTTCTATGGAAAATTTCAAGCAAGCAGGTGAGGCCTTTGATGTATTAAGTTATTGGGGCATTGCAGAATGGGAAGATTTTATTTGTGATGGTAGAAATTACTTTTGTGTCTCGCGCATCAGTCTAGTGAGTTTGTTCAGAGAAAGGGCAATGAGGAGAAACAGATGGTGACTTCTCTTGCTCTCTCCTTTCCTCTGCCTTCCCCCCACTTCAGAGGAAGCTTTTAGAGCTGCATACCATGATGGAGATGTGGCAGCAGCCAGATGTTGTGTTGCTGGAATAAAAGGTGTTGCTGTCTGATGGTCCTGGTCCCTGCCTGGTGAGGACTGGAGGGTGTATGTTAGAGCAACCGGCCCTAGCACTGCCTTGCAAGGTAGATTTGGTTTCTGGTTTGTGCGGGTTTTTTTATCTCCTGTTGATTGTACAACATGAAGCAAATCATATAACCTTGGTTGCCTTGTCTGTGATAGAGTGGTGATTGTTTATTGTCATTTATAATGACTTGGGGACAAGCAAACACTATGTATAGCCAGTGAAGGCTTTTCTGAAAAACTCAAAAGGGGCTAGGTCTTCTGGGGAAGCAAACTGGCACTGTTCCCTTAGCTTCAGGGAGCACCATTGCTTTGTACTCACTGTGGCTATGGTTCAGGGCTTCTCCGATAGCCTCAATAATACTCATTTGTCTCCCAAAATACTCATTGGTTTCACTGAAGATTTGTGGGTTCTCTTCATTATTAGTATCATTAATTCTTATTTAGACAGAATTTATGATCCTGTCCAATGAAGTTTATCCAAAGTGGTATCTTGAAAATGCACTTAGAGGCTTGTGGGGAAGGACAGTTCAGTGGTTAGTGTGCTGTGCCCTGCTCCAGACTGCCTGTGTGACCTGGGCCAAAAACATCCATGTTCGGATTCCTTTGGGGAAGGTACTTGTGAAAACTGGAGTCAGCTGACAGAAAACACAGCATGAGCGTGTGGGTGGGATTTAGGCTGCTTGAATATCACTCTAAGTGATACGAGACTTTCTAAGTATCAGTTTCCTATTATCTTTTCCTTCCTTAGAGGGTGTTGTGAGAAGAAATACCATACAGATAGTAGAGTGGTCAGATTTAATAGGGAAAGAATAATGTCACTGTCTTGGATGATTTTTTTTTTTTGCCTTCTTTTAAGTATGGCTCTTTCTCTATGGAGGTAAGTCATGTTGCTCTTGTAGCAGTTCTTAGTTTGAGAGGACCTCTCCCTGCTGAGTCCAGCTGGGGCAAGAGGCTGTGGGCAGTAGGGTTGAGGGCAGGCACCTGCATGTGCTCATACTTCATCCTTCCTTTGTCAACACCCAACACTTCTACCTTCTTGCAAAGCTGGGGGCTGCTAGAGGCGAGGAACTGGATGTAGCTCTTGTCTTTGCTGGACCACAACCCTGGAGGATGAGGGAGGATTCAAAACCCAGTGCTGTCTTCAGTTGTGTGGAGTTACTTATATTGCTGGGAACCTTCCTGCCAGTTTTTTTTTAAATTCACTCTTCCACTTAGACTCTTCATTATCACTGCCACTTGCTGGGACCGACAGCTGCTAACAAACACCAAGGGATTCCAGACAGCTTTGCAGACTATCTTTGAGTGCCTCAGGCAAAGCCTGAAATGCATACAACATGAAAATAACCTATTCTGTTCACTCACAGACTCATACCCTTCTTCCTCCCTGGCGTGTGGAGTGATAGGTGAAGCTCAGATCAAGCAGGTGGAGGTGGTCATATGTTGCAAGGTACTGGGATTCAATATGGGGCTGTATTTTTATTCCTGCTGTGGTTATCTGTTAGGGAATCTTGTAGGTCCTGATTTGGGAAAGCGACCTAGTGCACAAAGCATGGTTCAGTCTGCACCCTCGTATTTTTGGCTTGGCCTCTAAAGGAAGCAAAGCTGATGTGATCCTGCTCTATTATGTGTGTCTCTTTCACTTGTGAACCATCATGTATGATAAAGAGAATTGGGTATTAGAAGTCCCGGGGGGGATACATAAGCCTCACACTGTTGGGCAGCTCAGTCAGAGGAGGGGAGACCCTGAATGATGGTATTTCTTTGTGGCATAGCTTTTTGTTTAGCTGTGTACCCAAGGTACCCATTTCTTCTTGGGCCTCCCAGGGGTGCAGGAATATGGGTCATCTCTGTCTCTCTTCCTGCTGCATCCTTAGCCTGTGAGCAGGGATCCCCAGGTTTTGATGGTGCCATACGTGCCTGGAGCTCACTAACATTCTTGATATGGGTTTATGGCTCCGAGATGGTTAAAACGTGCTGGTCAGGTTTATCCTTCCTAATCCTGCATTACTCAAATGGGCTGCTCTGTCTTTCATGTTAAACAAACAGACAAACAAAAAGCCTTAGGAAGCAAAGTCCTGATTTGCTGATTAGACCCAGCCCTGTTGGAATCTCATCCTAAAATCCATCTGAGTACATCTGGTAGGCTCCCCTGGAGAACTGCATTATTTTGAGATGTGAAGGGCTGACTTGAAAAACATTTGCATTCAAGTACAGATCAGAATGACCTGCAAAAAACTGGCACGGGTCAGCTGAGGTGTGACTTTGCTCTGTTAAGTGTTAAGAGGTTGTAAAAGAGACTGTCAAGAGTATTACTGGAGGGAAGAAGAAAGAGCATATATGCTAGAATATATTTTCTGCTTTCTGTTTATTAGCAGTTAAAACACAGATGGATTCCTGACACTTTTTAGTGTTTAGCCAGGAATAAAAAGTGGTATGACCTGAAGAAAGGAAAAAAAAAAAAAAAAAAAGGTAGTTCAGGGGAAAAAAAAGGGTTTCTTCCTTCCACACACAATCTGGAGAATGTGGAAAAGATGTCAACATTTAGATAGATGTTCCTTTCTCACTGGCCTTGTTCTGCAAGCGTGTCTGCATTGGCAGAGGGGTGCAACATAAAACTTGAACACAAACGCCTGAACTCTCTTTCATACTTTGCTATCTACTCTTGTTATAACTTGAAAGTGCGTCTCACTTTCTCTTAATTTAACTGAAGAGCTCCTAGTGCCTTTTCTAAGCCCTGGGTTACAAGACCTTCCAATATTGTGAATAGGAGTTGTCTTTTGACCTTGCAATGAGGTTCCTCCTTCTGGAGCAGGAGCTGGAGAGTTTCAGATGAGTTCTTCCATGTGCCTGCTCCTTCTCTGCCTCTGGGGCTTTTGGAGTAAGATGAGGCAAAGGCTATTTCTTGGTCCTCTGCCCTAGCTCGGTTAACATCTGGTGCGTTTATTGTCTTCTATTTCTAAGCCTGGTTAAAGCTCTTCCATTCCAGGCTGTCATTTCATGATTAGTTTGCCTCTTACTCCTAGCTACTAGGTGCGCTGCACGCACATTTTTAGCTGTGTAAACAAGGTCTCCTTTTTTCTTTCAGTCTTCTCTCTCTTCGGTGAAGGCTATGTCCCAATATTAGGTCCCGTAAGAGATTAATAAGAGCTATTACATCCATGGGGGATTGTTCACTTACTGCTGCTGTGTCCTGTCCGGCCTAAAATGATCCCTTTCCTGTTTCTCATCAGGCACCACCTAATGCATATGCATTCCTGCTAGGAGGTTTTGCCTTGATGCTCAGCTTAATATATTCTCTGCACAGTTTTGTCCCATTATTCCTAGTTAAACTCTCTTGGATCACCCAGAACATGAGGAATGTGCAGCAGCTTCCCACAGCACAGCATAATTAGCTACTTCAAAAACTACCTGCAAAGAGTGATGCCCTCATTATGCTGAGCAGAGGAGAATTTGGTGGGGTGAGATGTCTCCAGAAAGAAGATGCATTTTGCTTCTGAGAAAGAACAAGAGGCAGCCATTGCCCTCCTGCGGTTAGCTTTATCACTGATTGCCTTGGGAGCTTGAAGGCACATGGCAGTGTCCCATGATGAAAGCAAACACCTTTGAACATCCATTAGTTTATAGTGATTAAAATAAAGCCTTGTGGTTCATAGGCTGCACTGTTCCCAGGAAGTAACTGCAAATGTTGTTTGAAAAAGCTTTCCTTGCTGTTCCACGGAAGGGCCAGTGTTTCGCTAGGATTCCTCCAAAACATGTGTGGGCACCAGTTTAATCAGCCTCGGTGCTACAGTGGTGCAAGTAACCCATCGTGCTGGCTGGCTGGCTGGAATCCTTATCCCTCGCCCTGGTTAAAACGAATCTGGTTCATCAGTTGTTCCTTCACTGACTCCCTGATGAAACAGAGCACCAAAAGAAGCCAGGTTTGGATGGAGAGCTGGCCCTCAATTTTTCTGACTTTATTCCTGGAATCTAGAGCTGGCCAAGAAGTTCCTGGTGCGTGCCTGTCTAATAACAATAACACTCAGTGCTCCTGCAGCATTTTTCATCTAGGATCTCCAAGTGCTTTGCAAACAAAAAATAAATAAGCTTACTGTCAACCCTCTAGGGTAGGTATTATGATACTTAACAGATGTGTAAACAGAGGCACAGAGAGCTCAAGTTTTTCATGTTCAAAGTGCTTTGCAAATAGTACCTAATTAATCCTCACACTGGCCTTGTGAGGTACGTGTTGGTTGCCTTCAAGGGCAGAGCAAAGTCACCGGTAGGTCTAAGGAGTCCTGCGTGCCAGTTGTCTTGAGCTACTGCACTAAACAAGGGGATATTCATTGCACCCAGCTTCAGCCAGCCCGTGTAGCTGAGCAGTAAGTCAGCTGGTGTCTCTGGGCTCCCTTTAATGTCAAGGGAGGGAGAGTTGAGAACTAAGCTGGGCTTCTGTTGAACTTAATTAGTTTCATTTTCTAAAGCCTGTTCATAGCCCTATCAGGCTCTTTGAAGCTTCTTAAAAGCCCGGACTTGGGGTCTGGAATAGTTTTCAACACAACTTGGAGTCAGGAAATAATCCTGGCAGTTCTGATTCCTGAGCAATGGTATAGGCAGGAGCCAGGGCAAGCGCAGGCCGTCAATAATCTCAGGATTAACACCAAGAGGGGAGGGCTCCTTGTATTGACGTTGAGGGTGGTGGCCTGGTTCTCTCTGCTCGTGATTCTTCTCTAAGAGTCACTTTCTCTAAAGACAATCTCCATGCATTGCACCTATGTAGGACGGGTAAATGTGAATGCTTCACAGCTATTTTCTTGATCATGGCAGCTCTTGGATGTTTTTATGCTAGTCTAGTATTTGAATAAGTGCTTCGTATTAAATGTTAGTCATAGGTGGTCTTTTCTGTTGTGTGATCTGAGGAAAACAGCTCAGCCTCTTTGATCTAAATGGGATGTTGTTGATTCTTGGGACTTAGATTTTTACTGCTGTTCAGGTATTATTTGTTGCAGCAGGGGATATTAGCCAGCATTACCAGCCCTGCAAGTGTCTTGGGGATAAGAGGATCCCTGGCACAGAAAAGTTCACAGAAAAATGGAGTATTTTTCTGCCCATCAGCTCTTGTGAGCTTTGGAAATCATGCTACAGGCAGCTGTGAACACTGGTTCTGACTATTCAGCATCCAGCAATTACAGTCAGTGAGTTGCTACTTACTCATCTGGGGATTCAGGGCTTGGATTCTATAACTTGTTACGATGGCTATTTTGGGCCAACTTGAATCACTTGCTGGCAACTCCAGTCATTAAGTAGTAAGTTTCATAACTTTAGTATATGTATTTCCACAGTATGTTATAGTTTGTAAGGTTTGCAAAAGACTATCTGGATGAAACCGTACTCTGGGAACAAAGGGCTACATATATGTACAATATGAGCATGTGTGCACATCTGTGTGCAAACCCATATACAGGCTTACATGTGAAATGTGGTCAGGAAATATTACAGCATGACTTCCTGAGGTGACAAACCAGCATCTCTCTGCTGAAGTCAGCAGAGCTATGCAGATTTACATTAGTGGTTGGTCTGATCCCATGAGTTTTTAAAACACAGATCCTGGACAGCACTGAAACATTTTATTAGCCTTTAACAAGACAGAGTTATATCAAGTTTGTTCAGCATTAATTATACCTTCTGCAGTGTTCTACCTACACCATCAATTATTAATTAATCTCACTCTATATTTTTAGCTGTTACCTGTCGCTAATCACCTTGCTGCTATAACTTTCTGGTCTTATGCCAACATGTGTTGCCAGACCAGTTGAAGACATTAGTATGAATGTAATTACCTCTTTATTGCTTGTGTAATTTTGAATCCCCTATGCAGATTACATTAGACGTACTTCTTGGAGAAGGAAAGGTAAATACATTTTCCCTCTGCAAGTAGTTCTACTTTTTTTATGCCAACAGCTGTCCTTCTCACTCCAAGACAGGAGAGTGACCCTTGTGTCACGCTGTCATGAACCCTCTTATGCTGTGAACCAGCTCTAAACCAGCCATCATGTAGTTGCGTTAGTGCAAGGCGAGGCTTTATTGAATAAGCTCTTCTGCAAGCAGGGTATACAAGCTCACCAGCACTGCTGTGTGTCATCTGGGTCAGCACTGCTCAAGTTCAAAGGCAGGTACCCACAGCTGCAGCTCTTGTGAGCTCTAGAGAGAACCTTTTGCCATTTCTGGCCTTTGACATTTGTCTCTTCAGCCTTTGGCACTGATTTATCAGTGTTTTCATCAGGAAATTACTGCATGTGATGGCTCTCTTTTGCCTGCCATTTTCTGAAGCTGTCACTTTGTCATGTAATGCAGACACGACAATGTCAAAATGAGAGGATGAGTGGGACAGAAGCTCCCTAGAAGCAGCTCCCTGGTCCCTGTATTAAGAGATTCAAGTTTATCCTGTTTCTATACTAAGTTCCTTTTGCCTCTTTTATCACAATTATCACATTGTGATGTTGCCACAAGCTGCCTCTCGAAGCTGCCCAGGAAAAAAAAATATAGCTCCTTAATTGTGCATGTTAAATCTTCCCACCCAACTGTGCTGCTTGCAGCTGTGGCTGCGTTTGTGTGCTCAGGCATGTCCAGGACTGCAGGTTTCCAAGCTCAAGATAAAACCCTGCCAGCCAGCAGACTTTTCAGCCAAGCCTGCCTTTCTTCTGCTTTCCAATGGCTGCTTCCCTACTGCTTAGCTACTTGTTGTTTGCGTAGATGAACAAATGTCTACACAGCTGGTTGCAGTGGTCATTGGTAGGAAGGAGACAGTTACAGAAGAGGTTGAGGCTGAAGTTGGTTCCTTTCTGCAGCTGAGCACAGCTGCGTTTGTCAGATGGTGTTTGTGTCCCTGCTTTGCAGCAGTTGGTGTGCTCGGGGTTGCAGAGCCAGCTCTTCAGCCTGATCTAGCTTCGCGAAGGTCAGGGACTGGGCTGTGATATCAAGTCCTTTCTTTATTCTCTCCTGAGAAACATGAAGGGCTGTGGCTGAAGCTAATCAACTGGTTGCTGTTTTGTGTCAGTAAGCGTGTGTGGAGGGGAAAAGGGTGTGTTTCTCGGGGTATAGCTGCAAAAGGAGAATATTTTTCTTAGGGGGAGTGGGAAGGAGTGCTGAGGTAATTCAGAGCAGTATTATTAGAAAAGCAGTCATACAGCCATAGCCTAGGCTTGCGTTTTTGGAGTAATTATGTTCCTCAGAGCTGGGCAAATATTTGGGTAACTCTTTTCTTCTTGGATGCTCATCCTCCGTTGACTGAGCCAAGACATTTGTAAGAGCAAAACTGCGTATCAGTTAAAAAGTTGAGTACCTTGACACAAGTCCTTGAACTGCAGGTCTGGCAGCATCCACTCCAATAAATTAAATGTTACCAGTGTTTTGGATGAGTAGTCATGCAGCAGAAAGGAGGAAGAGCAAAGCCGTTAATTGAGCATAACAGGAAATACTTTGGAGCAGATTACAAAAGGAACTATACAGCCACACAAGACAGGGCTATCCCAGGCTTTAGTTCTGAATATGCAAGAGCAAACATCTGCTTCCTTTTTCTGCAGAAGAGAGCTGGCAGTGCAGTGTGGGAAGGGCAGAGTAAAGACTCTACTGGTGAACAGAGCTGTATGGTGTGTACCATCAGCCAGCCCGGGGGCTGTCAGGGTTTGCAGTCAACACAGAAAAGCAAAAAGCTGTTATGTGCTGGGTGTGCAGGTGGAATGCAGGGAAATCTCTGAAGCATTGCCTCCTGAAACTAGCTGTTGGTTAGCAATGCATCTACAGCTATGGACACAATCTAGCTGATAGCAGTTAAGTTTGGCTGAGTGAGCATATTGGAGACCTTGGAGTCATGTCCAGCCTCTTCCATAGCAGCTGTGGAAGAGAAAAGCTTTGCACAGAGGGAGCTCAGTGCACTCTTTGCCTAGCCAAGCAATTGGGTGGTGCCAGGGCATCAATATCCCAGCCTGCTGGGCAGCAGCTGCTTTATCCACTTTGGAGTAAAAAGCCTTTCCGTGTTGTCTGGAGTGGGCTCACTGGCAGGTGCTCCATTGCTGCAGGTGGGGAAAATGATGACCGCTAAGCTGTGGAGCAGGGTTGGAGGTTTCTGTGCTCACCACAGGGGCAGAATAAGGCTGAGAAAGGAATTTATTGTCCAGAAGGCTAAAATTTCAACTTGTTTGGCAGAAACGGGACTAGTTTCCTGCAAAAAGGTCATTCCCTCTGAGTGGAAGAGGACAATTTCTGAGGTGGGTGACTGCAAGCATGAGAGCTGCAGGTAAGCAAAGGGTTCCATAACTACTTAACAAATTAAAATCTATCCAGAGCAAACGCAAGGTGTCAAACAGCTAGTCAGGGGGAAAACCTGGGAATGTCCAATCTAACAATTAGCTGCAATTAGCATGGCCCATCAAATCTGCTGCCAGGATGATCCAGACGGGTTTGCCACAGGTCAGGCTGGCAGTTCTGACTACCCAGTCCTCACTGCTTGCAGTCAGGTGCTAGCAGGAAAGCTGGGAATAGAAAGGCAAAATAAAATGCATAAAAAATGCAAAGTATAGGGAGTTAGATCTCAGCTGGCACAAATCGGTATAGCATTTTTTGACGTAAGTAGAATTATACCTTCCACTGAATAAAATCTGGCCTGCTATTTTTGCAGTGTTTTTGATTGCTAATTTGACTTTGGAGTTTAAGTGGTGCTGATATATTCATTTCATTATGGTAGCTGGATTCTAGACTGTGAATAGAGCTTAGCAGTAACTTTTCTACAAAGTGATGCTGTTCTGTTTTCCCTCAGAATTTGCCAATTTGTCAAATTTGTTTGCAGAGACTGTGATTTTGATTCTGGAGGAATCAAGGCAGCTATTGAATGCAGTCTGTTTGGCAGTTTTATCCTACCTAGATCTGCTTTAGAGCTGGAGTGCCTGCCCAGCAACTCGACTTGCTAAAAGCCTGGAAGCGTGTGAGTTCTGGCTCCCAGCTCTGGTGTCCCATATGGTGCTCCTCAGGATGGCCGTGCCCGCTCCATTTCACGCAGAAGTAAAAACATTTTCTCTGCTAAATGCAATAGTCGTTCTCCATCCAGCTCTAATGTGAATTCCTTCGTGCTGTATAGGGCTCTTACTGCTGATTATTGTACAGCTTCAGCACAGCAGTGTTCAGTGCAGCTGAAGTATTTACGTGCTCAAGAGATGTGTTAGACAGCAACGTTGAACTAAGTGACCAGATCTGAGAAGCCTGTGAGAATGCAGGGATGCTCAATGCTGGTTTGAATTCTTCCAAGCTTACGTCTCCATGTGCCACATACCAAAATTTTTCTTCCAAAATCTTTTGAGTTTTTCCTTCTTGCAAGTGTGAAGTGCCTGGAGCTGGGGACTTTCCAGAGAAAGGACATTCCCCCCCATCTTCAATGCTTGTCATGTTTACCATGGAACCTCAAGATCCCTAAAGTCCCAGCAGCTGCTCTGCTGTCTCTGTATTTTTTTTCTCCTGTCAGGAGTTAAATTGGGAGGCCATGAAGCACTCCTGTACATGTGAAATGGTACAGAAGGCTTGAAGAATAAAGGAGAATAAGGACAGACTCTGAGCAGGGGAAAGTGAATATCAGAGCTTTAAATTGGCAAAGCCTGGCCACTCCCTGCTTGGTTCCTCATGCTAACAATTGCACTCTTATTTCAGAAGGATCCAAGGGAAACAAGTTCAAAGCAACCAGAGAAAAATACCTTTTGCTTTTACTGAAGCACTAGCGGGATAACTAGATCTGTTATCCTCTAAAGACATCCACACAAACTGATATAATTGGGACAGATACATTCTGTGCCTCTGATGCTTTCACTGGGCTTAACGGCTGAGTTTGATGGTAAAACCACGTGACAATGCATATGTTAAAAACTATTAAGAAGTTAGTAAAGATGTACTGCCAGCCAGCACACAAAATGAAGAAGGAAGAGCATGGAAGTAATTGCAGCGTGTGGCCTTGTGAAGTGATGGTGATACGTAGCAGTGTTGATGACTGCGGGCTGGAAGATGACAGTTGGACCTCTTGGGCTTACTCTCCCTTTTGGCTAAAGTGGTTGTTAATAGTAAAGTGAGCTTGAAAGTAACATTGTTGATAGGGCTATGAGGCTCCACTCAAAACTTGTAAGGAAAATGGGAAAACTGCATTAGAGGCTCCAGGTATTGAGAGGACAAGACAACCTTAAGTCCTTGAGAACAGAGCAGAAAGACTGAGATATGCAGATTTTCAAACTCGGCTCTAAATAACCTTTTCATCTCTTTAGTCAAGTTTGCTTCTGCTCTGACCCTGACAGTTGTAAATCTCAGAGCTGATTCTGAAGAGATGGGAACAATGAGGATAATTGCCCTGTAATTCAGAGAGCCTTGGTGGGAATGGAGGTGTATCAGCACATGAGAGAGAGGAATGACTCCCTTTATTACAGTGAGAAGCAGAAGCTCTATTTGTTACTGAAGTTGAGTGACAGCTCTGCTTGAACTTCCTCATGCCTTTGCCAAAACTTAGATATATGAACCCATATATGATTCTTCAATTAAAAATCATATCCTAATAAGTAATAAGAAAGTGGGTATTCAGATGGTTTGGTTTCAGCACTGGAGTTACCTAACTTCTGAGTGCTAATTTTTTGAACCTTTTCCTTTCTTACAATTTTGGGTGATTTTTTTTGTTTGTTTTTTTTCCTTTTGCTACAGCTTAGTAACCTAGCATGTATCCACTGCTTGTAACAGTCAGCAGCACTTTTGACAGCAGCGGGGCCCGTGGGATAAACCACCCCGTTGTCAATAAGCTCTGATTCTTTCCTCATTATATAACAATGCAAATGTAATAATTTCTTCTCTGCTCCAGTTGTTACTCAATTCCTGATTAATTCAGAAATGGGCCAGTAGTGAATACACAATTGCAACTGCTAGCACAGTTTAATATGAAGTTTGGGTTATTGTCAGATTGCTATTAATAACACTTGTGATTAGGCACTGACTTTTCCCTGAGCTGTTTAAATGTCACTGCTGGAATCAGTGGTGAAAGGAATCTAATCTCTTTTCCTCAACCCTCAACCTCTGTATCACAGGAACTTTGAAATGTGCAGTTTTTCCTATTGTTCTTCAGTCTATTGTAGAGTGCTGCAGTGACTAATTCTGCATAAATCATTGCCATGACAACACCTGTAATACATACTGTCAAATAGTGCCGAAGTGCTGAGATTCCTTCAACTCGGCCAGAAGGCTAAAGGGTTACAAATGTGGGTGAAGCAAGTGCACAAACCTCTTTGTAGCAACGAAGGAGTGGCGAGCAGTGGGACTGGGGTTTTGGAAAAGTCTCCCTCCCTGCCTTTCTCCCTCTGTCCTTGGCAGCTGATCAAGCCAGCTATCAAGGATTAATCTGCGTAGGGGTGAGTACCCTGATCGGGTACTCAAAGGTCTGGCTCTGCAGCTGCCTTCTTTAATAGCCCTTGGTGTCTTCCTCTATCTCTGGTTGCTTATCGACTTCTTGTTGGAGCAAGCGCAGCTCTATGGCACTGTGCCTCTGCTCTGTGCCCGGCACAGCAGGGTCTTGATCTCTCGTGAGCTTGTTAGATCCTCTGTAATGCAGATATCAGGGTGACAGCCCAGCGTGGTCAATTTATGGCAGCTGAGGACTGGGCTCTTTTCTTTTTGCTGGACTGCATTAATGATAAAGTATTGATTCTCATGTACTGGGAAACAGGCAAAGTTGGGTATTGTGTTTAATTAAGGACTTTAAAACAAGGACTTGTAAGGTGATCAATATTTATTATGACAGGGTAATCTTGTTTTGACTTTTAAACTTGGTGGGTTTGATATACGTCATCAACAGGGCTGTAAATGTGTAGTAGTGAGATGTGCTTTTCACTGGGTAACATCTTTTATGATAACCCAAAGCCTAGCTCCAGTTTAATGGCAAAATATATCAACCCATTTTCCTCCTGTTTGTGTTAGCTCTTCTTTATTCATTCTAAAAAGAAGGTCTGTGAAGGAAAAATTGAGCAGCGAGGTTACTGATTGCTATCTACAGTCTTGCTGCAAAGGAAAATTTACTAACGTGGGGTAACATAGGAACAACTCACATTTAACAAACTTAATCAGAAGTACTTTACAGGTAGGACTGGATGAAAAATGAGGTGTGACTTTTAATGCCAATATAGAATCCATCTGTTCGGTTCATCTAGTTTTTTCTTACGCCTTATTCATCCCTATTGCTTGTGAAGTCTCCTGTGATATGTGAAGATCTCAGTTTCGCCTCAGATTAAAGGCAAGACTTCTCTTTGGACAGTGTTTCCTACTAATGCGTAAAGGGAAGAAGGAATGGTACCATGTATAGAACGGTTGGTGCCTGCAGTGACAGCACACTAGGTTTTCTTTTGAAGTGTCCTCCTATGGAGTGACTTTATTTATCCAGAGTCCTAGCTCTTGACCTGATTTTCTACTCCACAGTATCTTCTGTGGTCACTGACATCTAAGCGTGTGAAAACATTGCTGTTCTAGTTTCTCTGGGTATAATGAACAGTGTGCAGAGTAGTGGAGAATGGAGGTTCAGAACTGGACCTTCAGTTAATGCAAACCAGTGAAGCTCCAGAGATTGTAGGTCATTTTGGATGGTTCCTTGTCCAACCTATTCTTAAAATCACGCTGTGGAAAATATAGGGCCTCCCTATGTAAGGGTAAAATGGTAAGTAAGATATGGGCATGCTTGAAGAGAAAAGGGTTCATACTATATCGCCAAAGAGAGAAGTGGGTAGGCTTTGTTCCCTGAATAATTCTCAGCCTCTGGGCCACCCGTTGGTGACTTGTTTCTGTGCTTGAGTATCCTGAGAGTTGCAAAGTTTTACTTCCAGTCTAACTGTGAATCTCCCAACTGGAGACTGTGATACTCTACGCAGGTTCACCCTGTGGCAGCATTCAGGAGATGCACTCAAATGTAAACTGAACTTTCTCTTCGGATTCAACATCTGTATTCTGGATTTTTGTTTTGATTCATTCACTAAGAAGGACTGAGGGAAAAGAATACATTTTCGTATGATGCATTGGCTTAGCTACAGTCAGTAATCCTCGGGGAAGGAGAACAAGTGCAAACCTACATGCTTAGCTGCAGACAGACCTCCTGATGCCTAACAAGCAATGACTACAAATGTTTCCTTCCTCCCCTCTTTAGCTCCAAGAGAATTAATCCCAAATGAAAACCTTTGTTTTGCCTAGCGAGAGCCGGCAGGCTGAACTCTCGCCTAGAACATGTGTTTCTGCAGTGTCACCAGCAGACCTGGGTAATTTGTGTAACAAAGAGTTTACTCACCGAGAAATGCAGTTTCTGAGTGGGAGGAGGCAAAGCTGTTTGTGAATTTGGGTCAGATACAGCAAACGGCTTCTGCCAAAAAAAGAAAAAACAAATCTCTCCTTTATTGCTTTTTGAGATAATCAAAATATTTCATTTTATATTTCCCAAGCAGTAGCAAAGTAAAAATACAATTCAGAATTAACATTTTCTTTTCACTTGGGAGTATCCCACACTGAAAAATACAGATCAGCAGCGACATTTGCCCCTCTAAAATATCTTATTTAACAAACCCCGTTGTTTTTCACAGGAAAATACCTGCATGGTTCTGGTACAGATGGGCACGCATGTTCTTCCCTCCGCAGAGTGGGCTAGCTGGTGCAAGGGTGTCTTCTATGTATCATTTGCTTGTTAACAGAAAAAAAGCCAGCAGATGGTGCTCGAGAATATACACCCTGGCTTTTGGAGGTACGGCCGGCTATAACTCAGGTGTGCACACCCCGATGGGGTGCTGGGACTGGGGGTACAGACAGCCCCTGGCCCGGCTGGAGCAAGGGGCCTCACATGGCCGAGGTGTAACTGGGCAAGGACATGTGGAGGGGGGGAAGAGGAGGCAAATTGGGCATCTCCAGGCCTGTTGCTGCCTGTTTTGCACATGTCGGTGCTTGCCCCTCTCTGGCTGAAGGAGTGATGAAGGCGTAATGCTGCTGCTCTGCCTTTCCCTGCGGCATCTCGCCTCCTCAGCTCTGGTTTCAGCTCCTCCAGTTGCAGCCACTGGTGCCTGCACACTCGATAGGTTTGGCCTGTTAGCAGAGACCTGCGAGGCTGAACTGAGGGGATACCATACCAGACTGGTCTTAATGCTTCTTTTTAGTTTTTTTGGTGTTTTTTTTTTTTTTTCTGGGTTGTAAATGACTGAGGAAACAAAGAAACGATGGAAGATGTCTGTAGCCCTTGTTTTCATCCACTGGGGCTGAGAAGGATGTTTTTGTTTGTAGCAAAAGTAGAAGTGCCCATAGACTCTCCTCACTCCCTAATCCCCGGGGACTAAGGGCAAAAACTCTTAACTGCTCTGCAAGTCAATGGAGTTTTGTGCTGAAATTGCTGGGGCTGGCTGTGCCTGGTGCTGCTGCGGTTTCAGAAGAGTCGCTCCAGATTTACGACAGCAGATCAGAGAGCAGAGACTCCCCTTCTCCCCTGTGCTACGGCTTGGTAAAGGCAGCCTAGCACCTGGTGACATTTCCCATCTTGACAGCTCGTCTCTGGAAGAGCTGTGTTGCCAGACTGAGAAGTCTCTTTTTTTTTTTTTCTCCCATTTCCAGCACAAGAGGGGAGATGTAAGCCTGCTCCATCCGCTCTCTTAATGTGTGAATTAAGCACAGAGGGAAAGGAAAGACGTACAAACATCTGTCCTGTTCCTCCGCCTTTGCTGCGGAGATGCTCAGGCTGTGAGACAGTGTATTGATGCTGTCGCATTCTGTGTGCGTTTGGGACACATGAGGTTGAAATTACTGTGGCTGCAAATAAAGCCTCTGATGTCGTATTTAAGGATGAAGCAAGTACTCGCTTCCTTTTCTTCCCATGCTCAGTCACTTTCCAAACTGTCAACGTTCACAGTTTCCAAAGGCTGGGTTTGAAAAGGCAAAGATTTAAAAAAAACAAAAACGCCCTGCTGGTATGGCAGGCTGCCCAAGCACCCTTGATGGTGCTGGCTAGTGGCAGTGTGGTGTGATAATGTCTGACTTGTGTGATAAATTCACACTGCTGCCCGAGAGTTACAAGGAAAAAGAAGGTGTGTGTCTGTTTTTACACCTCTGAACCATATACATATGTGCATACACACATATCTGTATAAAACCCCCACATATAAGGTCTGTGGGTTTGAGTATCAAGCTGCAATCAGTGGGTGTACCAGGGCTCTGAGGCTTTGCACATGCTTGTGAATGTTTACACACAAAGGAAATTGTGATGGTACGAATCTGTGTGAGCACTTACCCTACTACAGGCAATGCTCCAGAAGAAAAGGGAAGAGTCTTATCCTTTCTGAGACACGTTGTGGCACAAAAAGACCTGAGGGAGGGCTCTCGGAAGCTATTTCTGGTATTTTGTGCTTTGATTTGCTGCCTTTGTGGAGATCAAATAATGTAACTGTGATAGTCTAGGCAAGAGTTTTGTTTAGTCCTGCCATTTTGGTTCATGCCTTTCTAAACCATATCCTCCAAGGGGAAATATTAACTTGTCTAGACCAAGGTACAGTATATTGGCTAGTTCATCTCCCAGGAAGGTTTGTACTTTCTACAGGCAGTGTTCAGAGATGGACATAGCGTGTGTGGATTTAGGGAGGCTGTTAAAATTCATCTACTTGGTTTCATGCAGTCAATGCCTTTAGCAATGAGCCGAAGAGCCACAGGTTTGGAAATACCTGCTCCTACCAATTTCATCTCCTCTAGACAGCATGATTACCCACAGTGCATTTCCATGACTGCACTGAAATACACTTAAAGTTGCCTTCTGACACTCCGGATTGCGTATCTTACAGCTATTGCAGGCTGAGTATATTCTACAAGCTGGAAGCTGCTTGTACCTCTTTGCTCACCTGAAGTGCTTTCTCCCTTTCCTCTTTATTTATAGAATTTGTGTCTCCTTCCATCCTTCCCCAGACCAAGAGCTTGGTGTGGTCTCCTTCCTCTTACTAAAGCACAGTTCTTTTCCAGTGATAGAGCCTCTGTGGAGATACAAAATTACCATATGATTTTACAGTTCAATGGCAGTGGGGTAGGAAAGGAGAAGAAACTTATTCAAAAAAGCAGTGTATGATCCATGTGCTTTGTTTCAGGATTTTTTTCACAACAAAAACAATCAACATCAAATTTTTATCGATGTGTATCCATTGTAGGGAAAACCAGTTTTTCCACTGAAACAGAGGAGTACAACACTTCCAGTCAGCAAGTCAGGAGGGGCAACTTTTATGTCTGAGCTCAGGAAGGAGCAAGGCTGAACTCAGCTGGGAATGTATTGCCTTCTGCCAGGCGAGCCCTGCTTCGAAAGGAAAGGCTGTTGGCAAATGTAAGAAGAGTAACTGGCTGATGGGTCCCTGGATGCTCCCTGCTTCCCATATTGTGCACCCCCTCTCCCCCTCCCCAAACAGTGGTTTCCCTGGACCATTTCACCAGGTTTTGGAACTGATCAATTGTTAAATCTTGATGCCTCAGATACAGCAGAGCAGTGCCCACCAAATGGAGATGAGGGCCTCAGCCACGTAACTAGCAGCCTTTCTGTCTCTGCTAGTATATTCTGCTGCAGCAAAGCCTCTTGTCATTACTTTTATAGGAAGCTTTCAGTGGCCTAATTTGCTATTCATATACATCTGTTCCACTGGAGTCTGTCATTAAGCTCTTGGTAGGTTTAAGTTTTCTCTCTTATATTTGCTGCATGGCCAGTCATCACAGAGACAACTAAATGAATACCGATACAAAACAAATAGCAGGTTCCAGGGTTACCTGATAATTGTTTTCTTGCTAAAATATGTATGATGCATCTTTCAGTTAAGGGAAATAATAAATCGAGCATGTGGGTAGATCCCTCCAGCCCCATCAGAGTGCAAAGCTTGGAGACAAGCACAGTTAATGGTCCTCCACAGTCCTGCCTGTCATGAAGGGTGCGATGGGTTGTGCTTCTAAAGAACAGACTGGCTTTGCTTTGCCACGTATAGCCCCAGCTTTTGCAGTTATTGTTACAACCTGAAGTACTATACTCATCTTCTAGAAATGTGATGGCTATTAGCCAGGGCTGCAAGCAAAGCTGTAAATGTTTTGCTGGGACTGCAGCATATGGGTAGAAAGGGGCATTTTAAGGCTCTTCCTCAAGTAAGATGGAAATTAAAAAGATATTTTTGTCACATGGCCAGACCCTGAGTAAGCGTAATTTGGCTCTGATGACTTCAGAGGAACAGTGCCAGTTTATACAGCTGAAGACCCATCTACGATATTAAGAAAAAACAAACCTCATTTATTCTGTGTCCTTGTTGGCATCACAATCCAACTATTAAAAAAATGAAAACATAACAGATCAGTCCTGCAATTATGAAGCCAGCATACATCAAGACAGTTAAAATGAAGAAAAGGGATTCTTTGCTTTCTTTTTCTTTTTGGCCTTGAGTTCTGTTCCCATGTTTCCTTTGTAAACACAAGGGTGAGAGAGCCTGTCTACTGCAGGAGTCCAAAAGTAGGTGGGCAACAAAGGCTTTCTGAAAAAAGCATCACATTGTGAGACTGAGTACTGTTTTCACAGGGAACAAGGCAGAAACAGAACTTCTCTGGAACCCCCTTCTCCCACTTCCCCCCCCAGTCTGTCACGTCCTGATCACAAACTTGCACTCCTCTAGTTTTGTTGGCATAGAATAGCTTATGCCAAGCAGTGGTATGTTCACAAGGTCACTCACAAGTATTTTGACTTGCAGTGTTAAGAGAATTTCTGCCTGTGGGTTATTTAAAATGACTTACTGGCAATGACAGTTTGCTTGCTGTATTGTCTGGGCGTGCTGGGACGATCGTAGGGTGGTTCAGAAGTGCACTGCTTTGTTCTTTCAGGGTGCATCATGAGGATGTAATGTGATGGCATGGCAGAGTCGTGTAGAACAGTGTGTGGTTTAATGTGACTGGTGGGATTGTATTTTCACAGGCTGCTTCTTTCTCTGAGTATTTTGTTCCTGCAGGACCTTCCATCTTGCTGATAATTGCCTCTGGGCTCCAACCCTTGGGCAGTTGTGATATGGAAGGAATAATTCTCCCCCCTTTCACAAGGGGCTTTTGTCTTGGAATTAATTGTTATTTGTCAAGTGCTTTAATATTGTCAGATAAAACCTGCTAGAACATTCTTCTCTTATTTTTTTCTCATTCACTTCAACACGAGGAGAGTGAGTCAAACGCTTGTCAGACTCCACGTGAGAATACAGGGCTCAGCTGGACAGGCGTTTAACCAAACACCGATAGAAAAGCCATACACATGCACGCAAAATTTGCTTTTACCCCCTGTCTGCTCAGTAACAGTTAATTTACAACTCACTCCTAAATGGTGAATTTTAATACCATTTTCTTTCAAAAGTGTTACATATAAATTTGCTGTAGCCAGTGTAAAAGTGTCTGAAGGCACAGAAATCATTATTGCTGGGCTGACTGCTAAAGACTGATACATTTAGAGAGAAAATATATATTCTTTCCAAAGTGGAAACTCAGACTGTAAATTAAATTTGTCAATAAATATGGAAATGGTTTCCATTTTCCTCTTCTACCCAGTGCTGCTGAGATTGGTTGTTCTGGTACCAAGTCGCTAGTGTGGCAAGAGAAATTACCGGCTCCTGCCCTGTCTGCGGCTGACAGGCTCCCGGTGTTGAGAGATCTATTGTTACAGCTTTAGGTCAGTGAGTTAATTGTACATTCATCAGTGATAGCAACAATACAAATTCTTTAGGAACAGAGTCTGGAAGAAGGTAATTGGATTTAAGGAACTCAAAAAGACATTATGGACAACTTATCTTCCTAGAAATGTGCAAATAACGGGCTAAGCAACACACAAACATTAGGCTTTGGTCCATGCAAGTACTTATATGAAAAATGAGCCTCAGGTGGAATTTCATATTTCAAATTTCTGGTGCCTAGTGAGAAAGTTCCCATTTTAGCCCTAATGGTCTCTGAGCTCTACTCTAGTGCTTCTGTTCCTAAGGTACCCTGTGTGTAAATAGTGTTACCCTACCTTTGTGTTGTAAAGGTACAATTTGAGGTGGATGCGATAAAGAATTTTCATGGTTTTGGATTTTCCTGTCTGTATATGGACATGTAAACTCTTCGTCTATCCCCTGGAGAGACAGTTCCTTGCTTAGTCTAAATCAGTACAGTGATGCTGGGGTCCATGGATCTATCCTGTGTTCTTTCAGCTTGTGGTTTTGGCCTTAAATGTCTCTTGGATGAAAGGCTTGCATGTTAGTGTTTACAAAGCAGTCTGTGCAGATGCTGCCTGGTGGTATTGGAAGTTGGATTTAAGAGAGAGCAACTTCTAGAGAGAGAAAGACAGGAAGAACGTACACTCTGAAGACATAAAACTGAGTAATAAGATAGGCCTTAGACCCTCATGTCCTCCCAGGGGGACCAAACAAACTCAAAACTATCAAAAATGTAATGAAAGCCCATCACTTTGATAAATGGAAAAAATCACCCCAGCATCAGAATAGAAATATAATTTCATTTTATCACCCTGCGGTCGTTAGCCTGGAGAGCAGAGATCTGAGCTTGGGATGCCATTTGCCCTGCTTGGGAACTCACTGCAACCCTATCAATCCTGATAGGGGTGGTTTAATTTTTTGGTTTTAGTGGAGTTTGGGGGATTGTTGTTTCTTGATTCATTAAAATGCTCCTTTGTCTACCTGGCATAGTTGTCATCCGATTTAACGCATGTCTGCGTTTTTTAAGGTGAGTGGTGGGTCTGTTTGACATGACTGCGTGATGTTTGCATGGTCTTTCTGTAAGTGAGGGGGCTTCAGGAGGTGGTTGTGCTCTTCTCTTCCCTCTGCATGTCCCCTCGCATCTCCTTTTGGGGGCTCTGGCTCGTGCTGCCTTACCCGCAGATGAATGAGGCAGGACCAGTGCAGGATGGAGCCTGCGGCAGGGAGGGGTGATGACTGGTGGCGGCGGTGGCTCCGTGACATGGATGCTGTGTTGAGAAGGCGCAGAGGACGGCCAGGGCTCATTTGCTACGAGCTGCCCATCTGTCAGCAGCAGGCTGGCAGTTGACATGGCGACAGACGCTTACACTTGTTTTGGTGTTGCTGCGCTCCTTTGCAGTGTTTCTGAGAGGTCGAGGAGCAGTGCTGAGACACTTCAGCGTCGTTACTGCCTTTGGTTTTGTGGCTCTCAGCTCATGCTGTTTTCCTCTCCAGACGTCTCAGTGTCCCCCAGCTGTTCAGCACTTCTGCAGTCTTTATCAAGCTACTTCTATAGCTGTCCCCGATTACTTGCTTTTGAATCCTCTGTCCACCCCAAAAACCTTCTGTACCTCCTGCCAGCAGCCCATCTCTCTGCCTCACAGATCCAGCCCTTTTCTCTTTCCCACTTGTCTGCAATTCATTATCTGTCTTCCCTTGGGCCAAGGAACTTAGTTTTATTTAGGGCTGGAGCCAAACCCATTCCAAGTCTCTGAAAGTTGCCTCCTGACATCAGTGCAGCTGAATCAAATCTGACATAACCGCACGGGTTGGTGATGAATGTCCAGCCTTTGCAGTGCTTAGCTAGGTGAATGCTCTGAGCCAGAAAGAAGCTACGTCGAGAAAGAGAGCAGGTTCCTTGGGAAAACAAAATGGATTCCTTTTCCCCGCTGTGCTGCTGCTACCAGCCAGGATCCCAGGGTGTAAGCTGGCCTCCCTCTACCTACTTGAAAAGTTCTGGGTTTTTTCCCTTTTTTTGTGCTTTCAAACACATAGTTAATTGTAAAGAGCTGCGTGCCAAAGTCCAGGCTTTGGCTGAGAGTTAAACACCAAGAGTTAAACCCAAGCTGTCGAGTTATAGAAGGCTGTGCTTTATCAGAGAAGTGTCAGGCTTCCCCTCGCTGTGACTGCTATCAGTAATTAGCACACCCTACAGAGCCTGCTGCTGAACAGTCCACATGCTAAATGCTGCTTTGTCATCAAAGTACAGTAGCTTGTAACTAATTACATCCCAGCTTTATCTGGACCAGTTCTTCCTTTTAAATACACTTAATAACTCTGCCTTTGAAAGTTCTAGGCATAAAAATAACCACTTCAAATAATCTCCTGAAGACACATGCCACATTAGGTACAGAGCTGAAGTAGGCACCTTGGATTATCTGAGTAAAACAAGAGCCCTGGGCCCCTGCTGGGACATGGATGGAGAGCTGCAGTTCTGGTGTGCTGCTTGTGTGTTGGAGAGGAAGGCTGGAGAGCCAAAGATCATGTTTTACAAGAGTCCTGTGCATACATTGTCATTAAAGATGTGAGGAAGGAAAAGCGGACTGTGCCAAAAAACCTGCAATTTGACTCGGCAGCGACTGACCTGAATGGAAAGACTAACAATGTAAGGCTAAAATTCAGCATTAGTCCTGAGTCGTCCTCCATGACCTGAAGACCATCCGTTTCTCTTCCCAAATCACGTTTAAACATTTCTAGTTGCACTGGATTCACAACTGTCTTCTGTCAGCCTTTCCCTGACCCTGTCAAAAGAAAGACCAAAGAAAACATTATATTTTCCTGATCTTGGAAGTTCCTGTGGGATGGGAAACACCTTTGCAGAAGGAAGGGCTGCTTAGTGTGGAGTGGAAACTGGGTTGAAGTCGGTGGTGAGACCAGGATTTGTGGGCTTGGTGCCTGTAGGAGCAAGTCTGCACTGGTTTGTTTAAAGACTATGTGTTTGTCATTGAAGCCAGTGCTGTGAAGTCTGGGTACCATAATTAGGCACTAAAATATCCCATAGGGCAGGATCAATTTTTGTTACAGCTGAGTATTTTTGGTGTGTATTTTTTATTATTACTTAATTTCCTGTTGTATGGCAGGACCATAAACTCCAGAGATGCTTGGGATAGATGGGAATGTGCCAGTCTCTAGCAGCAGTTTCTGTGGTTTTGAGTTGGGGAAAAGGCAGAAAATTCAAAAGCAATCCATGTAAGTATTTTGACAGGAGGGAGGAACAGAGCAGAAACAGAGGCCTGCGGCTCCTCTTCCAAAAGCGAGCCAAACAAAAGCAGCAGCTAGTGCAGTGAAAATGTCATGACTGCAAAGCGCCAAGGAGGAAATCAACTCTAAGAGGTAGCAGAAGGGGAATAGATTATGGTACTTTTAAATTAAAGGTGTTAGGGGGATTCCTGGAGGGAAGAGGCTGGAAGTTAGAAAGGAATTCATTATGGAGAGACTGACTGCACTGGTGAATCACCTGTATCGTCTGGGTCCATTAAACCCGCGTCTTACAATGCCCTCAAAATGCAGACGGGATCATTTGGTGTCAGTGACAGCCTGTTTATCTAATCTCAAATGACCTTTAGCAAAGGAAGCTCTGGAGGCAAGATGAATATTCACAACTCCAGCATTTCCCCTGCCACCACCCCTCTAATTGCAGTGTGGTCTTGACTGGTGTTCAGGCTGATTTATGTGATTGAGTGGCAGGTGGGTTTAGTGGCATTATTGGCTGCCAAATTGACAATGGTGTTTTCTTCATTTGAAACAAAAATGCAAAGGAGGGGAGGGCTGTGGGCACGATGTGGAGAGACAGTGTGCAAAGACTTCGGAGGACTTTGATCTCGAGGGGCCTGTTTGGTAAATTCAGGATCAGCTCCAGAACTGAAGCAAGTCTCCTCATCTGTGGTGTGAACTGGGAGCAGCTTTAATAGAGCTATCGTGGATTTATGTCTGGCCTAACCCTAGAAGAGTCACTCTGCACTTCTATTTTAACTCAGCTCTGCCAGTCTGGACTATCTCCAAGAAACTTCCTTGGCTTTGCTGTATAATATTTTTTTCAGCCATTTCAAGTGCAAGTTAATGGATATCAATATAGAAAGTAAAATGAGTAATTTCAATGCTTGTGAAAAATCAGAAAGCCAACACAAGGAAGGACTGAGCATGCATTCCCCTATGCAGCTGGGCTGACGTTCCTCTCTCCTTGCTGCAACCCCTGCTCTGCCAGGTTTGTGCCAGGCCACCAGCCCCGGAAAGTCCAGTCCCAAGGATACTTTGCTATGGTCCTTCAAGCCTATTCATCTGTAGCCATTCTGCCAACTCCTTCTTGGCTGTGAGGGTGACAAAGCCATTGCTACAGCCTCATGCTGAATGAGCAAGAGGGTGGTGACCATGCCTCATGTGAATTCTCACCTACATCAAACCCTAAATTCTGCAAAGAGTGATTTTTAAGTGGCTCCAGACCCAAGCTGTTACCAGATCCGCTCCTCCCGCAATAACCCTATACCTTGCAGATTTGTCTGCTCTATTACAAGAGCAGGAGAAGGCAGTAAAATGTGTCAGTTTTTAGCTCTAGAAAGAGTTGATGATTTGCACAGTTTGCAACTTGCCACAAAAAAAGAGTTTGTTTTGTCAACACTCACATATGGTGGCTCACTTGGCTATACTGGGACACAATTAATTATTTGGGTCTGCTGTCTATCTGTCAGCACTGTAAAGAAAAGTTTTGGTAGGTGTTGTTTGTTTAATCTATAGTGTCTTTTGTTTGCTTCAGAATGGTGGATTTCTATTTTTTTTTTTTCCTTTTTCTTATCTTACCTCTTTCTAAAGCTTTAATTCCTATAATCCGAATGGTCTTTTTTCTCTCGTTGCTGCTGATCAGTTATCCACCAGAGATCAAATTATCTCAGATGGAAGGGCAGCCGTCGATGCCCTGCAGCAGCAGAGCTGGTGACTGCAGCAGTCAGCTGGGGCTGGGAGGCAAAGCACGTCGGTGCGGTCGCTCGAGGCCTGGGCTCATCCCGGCTTTTCGTCAGCACTTAACGGAGATGGTGCACACGTAGGGAGTGAGCTGGACTCGGCTGTCACCGGAGTTGGTGAATAAAGACTTCCCAGATGTGATTCAGTCCTGAGTCACCGTCTGTTTGTCTCTCTGCTGACTACAGTCTGGCCGAGGGTGACTAAACTCCTCACCTGGATGCCTACGGGCAGGCACAGGCACTTGGGCCCGGGTACCATCCCTCCAGGGAGAGGGCCGCATCCTGCTGGGATGTGCGGTCCCAGGTCCGAGGGATTAAAGGACAGAAGTAAGGGGTACAGCTAGATGAAGCTGTCTCGTGAGCTGCCACGCAGATGGCAGAGCTCGAGAGAGCTGCCCGCCATCATCCAGCCCTCGAGGTGGTACCCGCTGCCGTCCTGGGTCAGCGTGTCCCAGCGGCACGGCTGTCCTTCCGCACGGCGATGGAGGAAAGCAGCGGTGCAGGGGCTGGAGCACTTGCAGGCTCTTCCCAGACCTTCTCCCCTCTTGCCTGCAGACCGTGGGAAAACCATCCCCGCACCACGGCATGCCTTCCTCCAAAAGGAACATCTTTACAGGCTGGGGTTCTGGGGACACGATGGTGTTTGCAAAGCACTTTAGAAGCTGTGGAAGTGCCAAGTATCCTTACGGCTGCTATTAGAAACGCTGGCGTTTCCACAGACAGGTAGCGTTCAGGTCAGGAGAGCTTTGGCTCTATTCTCCAGGTAGCAGCTGCTATAAAGGAAACAGATGTTTTCTTACAATTTTGAAGGACCCCTAATAGTTTTGTTAGATCTTGGGGAACAGAGGGCTGAGGTCAGCAGCGAGGTGCCATAGCCAGTGCTGCAGGACTGATTTTATCATGAGAAAAATGACTGTTTATTAGTGCAGGGGAGAGTTAGGAAAAATATTTCCGAGGGAGAGGGGAAGTATTTGTGAGTGTTGGCTTGCTATGAAAGCTGTGCACGGACTTGGCTGGGTCTGTAGCTCCCTGTTATCAACTGCCTGTGAAGCCTGAGAGCAACAAATGTTTGTTTCCAGAAGTTTCTTAGAAGGAGATCCACTTGTACTTGGCAGAGCCGGGATGGTGGGACCATGGCTTCCTTTGGGTTGCTGGGGATTGTGGTTTGGAGTATGTCGTGGCGTGCCAGGCTCATCAAATCCAGTCCCTGCCTGCTGCAGGCGCTGGGCTGTCTAAGTGCTAACAGGAAAAAAAGAGCATTGGGGGATTTTCACCTTTTCCATCAAGAGTAGGTCCCTCTCCTTTGCTTTTGGGGCTAACTCAAGGACAGGTCACCCCTCAGTTACACCTAAGGTCCTGCAGTAAGCTGACAGTTTTAAAATTGTAATAAAACAACCCAACGCAAAGTATGTTTTCCAAACCTTTAGTCTGGCTTCAGAGTCAGGCTCTCTACATGATTCCCAAATGTTCTGCTTCCAAAACCTTAATGTCAAGTCTTGGAAGTTTAACTAATCATCTGCATACAGATTTTGCTTAGCTCAGGTCTTTATTTTCTCCTTTGATTCAGTTTGCGATACAGTCTTCTATGCAGGATATTAATTTCATTTTTAACCAGTTTCTTTTATCCTTGAGACTTGAATGCCAGGCACCTTGGGGCAAACTGGGTGGCCACAGGCTGGGAATAGTCAGTGAGTGAGTTCAAAGGCAGTAAAAACATTTCATCTGTTCAAAGACAGCTATAGTCCCAACTACTGATTTTTTTAGTGGTTCTCATAAAAACTAATAATATTTAATTAATAAAAGTTAAAAAATAACTCTTTTATAAACAGCATTTGAAGGGTTTTGGTTCAAGTTGCTGGAGAGGTAAATGCCTCTGCACACCCTCCCTAGCAGTACATACTGGAAAAGGTTATGGATGTGATATTTCTGTACTGACTCAGAGCAGCGGTCAGGGTGTTTTCTGTCTCTGCGGGCCAATTGATATCGTTGCTTCAGAGGTAAAAAGAGGGACTTTTCAGGGAGGAGCATGCTCACCTAATTCAGTGTTCTTCCTGATCATGACTGGGATGCCTGCAGCAGGTATGGGAGTCAGGGATAGTGGAGTAACTCAAGGAGGTCTTGCTTTAAGCCTTTGTAATTGGAGCATTTTTCAACACTGAAATACAAAGTTTGCTATCCTGTCCCAAACTTTTATTTTTACTAATTATAACTCTGGCTATTCTTGTTCTCTGTACAAATATTCAAACCCATTTAAATCTATTTATGCTCAGAAAGGTTGTACTCTGTACTGGAAGGCAGGGCTTTTCATTACAGAGCAGTCTGCTGCCCAGGGTGGCTAATGTTTTCTGGGATGCTAGGACACAACTAGTGTGGCAATACAAGGGTTTAAGCAGAGAGTTTCATAGCTGTTTAAAGGGCTTTGGGTTTTTTTTATTCTTTATTCAGGTATCTAGCATTGAATATCTGAATTACTATATAGCTTTGCAAGTCTGCGTTCTTGGTAGGCTTTCTGTTCCACAAAGTTTAACAAGTTGTGCGTGGCATCCTATGGCTTGGAGAACCTCAGTTCTAATTTTTTTTTTTTTTTTTTTGAAAAGGCTTCTCCTTTTCTTGGTTTTGAATCTGGATGGGGACTGAACAGTGGGGGAGAAGCACCATCTGCTCCCTTCATGTTTTCAGGCCGCACAAACCAAGGAGCAGCCCATGAGATCTCAGTGGTCTCTGGTTCAACAGCATCCCAACGCTCCTCTCTGTGCTGCACCCACCATCACAGCCCAGAGCTGCGGCTCTCTGTGGGACTGATGCAGCAACGAGCAAGTGCCCTCCAGTGAGAAAAGCAGCATATTTGCAGAGCAGCAGACAGCACTCACCAGCTGTAGTCACAGCCAGGCTGATCTTTAAGATAAATGTTATTTAAATCACTGTATTTCAGCTGCTGTGGGAGCTGTACACCTCAGCTTAGCATGCTAAATATACCTTATTAATTGCCTTGCTCTTTATATACACCGGAGGCTGGTGCATCGTTAAATACACCAAGAACGTCTATTCCTTGAGGTTTTGTTTCTTATTGAAGTATTCTAGTTCTTAATGGCTCCTCTGGCTGGGATCAGGTTGGACCTGGAATATTGCAACTTGTCCTGTTTTTGCCTTCCCCACCAAAGCACAACAGTACAGTTGTGCTTTAATCTATATTTAAGTACATCATGCTTGTACAAAGCAGCATCGTTAGACTGGAGGAGTAAATACCTTCCGAGAGTATTTAGTTCTGCTATTTTTCTGTATTGCTGCATTATCGAAAGGCAACAGCTGAGATTGCTCTTTGCATTGTGCAAAGGGAGAGACAGCCTCCCTAAGTGCAGTTTGCAATCTAAGTAGGCAATTAGACAAGTGTGAGGGTATAGCCCAAATGCAGGTCAGAAACCAAGACCTTTTCATTCAAGACAGTTCACAGCATGACTCACTTCAGAAAGCACAAGGAATAGAACCCGAGTCCAATTTCTTGCTTATCGCCTTCACCGTAAGTCTGGAGTAGCTGTGCTGGAGCTGCTGCTTTCAGACCAGCATGTAGTTGGCCCAAGAAGAGAATTTGAGAGTGGTGATAAGCCACTCCAGAAACCCATGCCGCATTGGGTTCTGAATGGAGTGCATCTTTGAATACTTTCATGCATTCTTTCTGGGCCTGCATACATCTGCGGGAGAGGACTCGAAGGGGCTTTCATTGGGGGGGGGGCGGGAGCTGCTTTTGCGTTCTTTTAAAAATGCGTACCTGTATCTATAGTGCTGCAGACAAGTAAAAGCTGGAGGCGCTTTTCGTTCTAATGGGGGCAAACCTACCCTGGAAGATAACCTTGACTCTGCTCTGTATCACCAACTAGAAGCATTCTGGGGGATGGGCTTGCTTCGCTTGGAATAGGGAAAAAAACCTTCTCAGCTCCAAGTAGCATGTTTTTTATTGAGAGCCTCTTCCTTTTTTACAGCCCTATTTGTTTTTGCTGTAAAAGGTGGTGAAGCACCTTGCACAGCAGTATTAGTTACACACACCAGGTTCAGCCAAGCCCTCTGTTCCCTTCCAGTGCCACAGCACATGGGGACACGTGCGCTGGGGTTGTGAAGAGTGCTCTGCCGTGGGATGGGGCCGGTGGGCTCCGAGGGCCCCTCGCAAACACATTCCTAGGACAGGCTGTGATCAGCCTCTGGAGCATCTCGCCTTTGCAGAACCTTAGCCTCTTGGTAGCCGTCTTTAAACAACCGATTCCTTCAGGCAGTTTCTAGTCTGCTTGCTTCCCTGGCTGTATTTGTAAAGGAAAACACAACAGCAATCGCCAGGCAACACATTATTGTATTATTCATGCCCTGCAGTTGAGAGTGATTGAGGTGGGGAAAAGGAGGAGAAAAACCCTGCAAAATTCATTACAGTGTCGGCACCACAGAACCTCATGGGATTTGGGATATTGTGGCTTTAATCGGAGCTAATGGGTACCTGTTGGATAAGAGATGTCTTTGAGTGGATGTGCCGAATGGCTGCGGTTCCCTGCCTGGAGCGTTGGGTGGATCAGAATGCGACGTGCCTGGTGCAGGTCTCCGAAGGAGGCAGCCGGTGTCACCGGGGAAGCCCTGGGAGTGAGCTACAGCAGTGACCTACGCTGTGACACACCGCTTCTGCTCTCATGGCCTCGGTATTACTTTACACTTGTGCTGTCTTGTCTGTTGAGGCTATAGATTGTGGGACAGAGGCTTTCCTACCCATTGCCTCCGGCAGCGCCTGACACATTTCGTCTCTGATGTCAGCGGTTGCTGCAATACTTAGGTGGAAATACAAAGGAATTATTGTAACCTGTTTTAGCATGGACAGATTGTAAACACAAACACAACTTCTCAATTCAAGGCAACGATCTAATTGTTGAATGCTATTTGGTACATTACTTCATTTTTTAAAGCAGACAACTTTTGTATTTCCCTGGTCTTTAGATAGGGAAGGAGATGCCTATCTATCCGAGGTATTTATAGACTCCATTATCTTAGTACCTGATATCTTATGTGTTTATACTTGCGCTGCCTATTGGTTATTAGGCATAGTTGTTTTTCTACTTTGTAGGGTGAGGGGACAGGGGAAAGTAAATGTAGACTGCTTAATAGCTTCTGCAATGAGGAACTTAAGGTGGTGCAACACTTCTGCATTTTCTAGAGTCCCTAGTTTCTGGGTCATCCTCCTTCTTTACAGAAATCACTAAAGCTTCAGTCCTGCCACTGAACCTCTAGGTGCAAGTCCTGTGGCCACAAAGAACAAAAATGGTTTTACTGGGGCTTTCTTCCAGAAGTTCTGCCCTTTAACAGAAGGGCAGCTGTATGGCTTCCATATTATTTTCCCATTTGCTATTCTGTCTGCTTCATGGCTGTGTCCAGCCGTGCTGTTGAATACCACAGATTTCGGCGTGACTCCCCACAGATGCAGAAGGTGGCCAGGGGTGGATCAGTTTTCTGAACAGGGCTCTTCAGTTTCCCCTTTAGTCGTGGCTGACGGCTGTGCAGGGCAGTGCAGAAGCCGGCCTTGTAACCACCAGCAGAATGCTGGTTACCGCTGCTGTCTTTAAAGCATGATTGTCGGAGAGTCAACTCTGCCTGATAGAGCCCATAAAGTAGGATAGTAAGTAAAGGATAAGTAAGGCTGAGCTGATGCAGTCTAATTAACTTCCGTTCCAGGCTGCATTGTTTTCTGTGCTCAAGCATGTTTTCTTCCAGATTTAAATTGATTATGAATATCAGCACAATGACAAAATGCTGCTTTTGAAATCAGACTTTTCACAGTAAATGGTTATTTGTTTTTCTGCGCAAAAATATTGGCTTATCCGGGGTGATACAATTCTCTCTCTCCTCTTCCACCTTCGCTACTGCCTGATTTGTGCGTGTAGTTTAATTAAAATCATACAGTATTTCCACAACTTGGTACGTCTCTGCTGCTAGCCTTGCATTTGATTTATATACAGCATTCCAGTGAAACTGCCTGGAAAAATTAAATAGACATGAATCAACTTGCCGCAGGCTTTTGAAATCAAACATTTCACAGCTAACTCCCTGCGGACATCTCCTTTCAGCCTGATGCAGGATAAATGTTACTGTAAGCTACTAAGCACAAGGCTATGTTAAAATGCAGTCATTAAGTTTGGGTTTTATAATTGTAGTTGTTTGCCAAATCATAGGTTAGGAGCTAGGGAGCACTTTGATTTGTTACTTATGATTATATGATTATTAAAAAAAATAAAACCAAAACTACTTGGGCTATTAGACTTCAATTTTTTTGTCTCGGCCTTTGGAATGAATCTAAACCAGTGGCAAACGTCAGATGTTTGTAAAAACAGTTTCAGCATAACTGCATTTGATGAAGGTATTGTAAATGCTTTTTCTGTCTGTGTTTTATCTGGAGGTGTAAGCTGTTAGCTCTTGGATAGATATGTATTCTTAGCTGAGCTGCAGCTCTTTTTGGAGGCTTAATACATCATAAACAAAGTTAACTCCTTATCAGAATCTCAGCTTTAGTCTTTTATCAGTGTGACTTAAAATAGACCACAACAAGGCATTGTGCAGGAGAAAACCTGAAACGCTAGTGCTGTTATTCCGTATTCACATATATGCCTTTCTTAGGACAAAGAATGAGTATCCAAAAGTGAAAGCCAGTTCTCTGCCTTTCTGCACGGAGACTCCAAACAAGGAGACCAGAAACCACAGCTGGACCTGCGCATCCTCCGTCTGCAGTGCTGTGCTGCGTCTGCCAGCAGACGGCTCGGTCGGTCCCAGCAGCAGCTACGAGCCTTGTGTTGAATTTCCAAAAGGGCAAGCAGAAAGGGGAGAAACCTCTTTTGTGCCACCTGGATTGTCTGCTGGGAGCCCACCGATTCCCATGCGCAACCGTGCATTGAACTGCGTATTTCGCTCAGCGCTGAACTACTCTGGTGTTAGTCACAGTGGAGCTTCTAAGATGTCTCTCATCCTTCCTGCCTCATGCTAGATGGAAGTTAATCAAGAATTGCCAGCGTTATGGAAGACGAAAAGAGCCCACTGTGGGATTTAGGCTCAGCTGTGTCCTTTCAATAATTTATACTAAGTCTTGGGCTCTAATAACCTAATCACAAGGATTTGGGGAAGGAGGCAATGAATTTGTTTGTTTCCTCCCAGCCACAGGTGATAGTAAAGTGAAGAAAGAAAAATTAATCCCCTTTTCTGATTTGTCTTATAAAAGATATGCAAATAGCATTAGGGGCTGATCAAAATGCCAGTGATTACTGGATTGCTAGGAGTGAATACTAAAGCAATCCCTCTGGAAAGCAATGCTGTTGTGGCTCATAAGTGCCAGTTGTGAAGATGTCTTCTGCTATTAGCAAAATGCTGTAGGTTGAAATTGTCTTTAAGGTCATCCATAGAAGTACATTGGTCCCATTGGGAGAATTTGACTGAGGGACGCAGGGTTTGGCCTTGGTTGGGACAGTTTGGGCTGACTGGGATGCTAAACACAGTGGGTAAGAGGTGAGCTGAGCTCCTTCAGAGAAGTGCAGAATGATGCTTGGAGGTGCGGGGATGGAATATCTGACCCAAAGACGTTAACTTGGCTTGATAGATACCGTGTTGTGAGCTAAGCTGTGGGGATCATTTCTCTGTGCCATCTGCTGTCAAGTGTGAGAGCGTCGTGTGTGTCTCTGTGGCATTTTGCAGACAGAAGGCAGCAGTCTGAGCTGGCCGGGTGCAAGGCAGCCACGCATGGGAGGCAGTGCTTAGGGAGCCCAAGCTCTGGGCTCTGGTGGAAGGGAGGAACTGGACTTTGAAACGGGCTTTTATGGGTATGAGACCCCCATCCTGTGCTGCAGACCAGGCTGCATGGGACTGCCTTGCAGCTGCTGCCAAGAAGCCATGCATAGCTCCGCAGCAGAGCCGCAACTGCTCCAGAGCTCAGCTCACGCGCGGTAACTTGTTAAACCGCCGTACCTTGTTTGTGCATGAGAAACCTAAGGAAAAGGTAAAACGGCGGAGGAGTAGGAAGGCCTGGAAGAGATAAACAGGAGATGTGTAAAGGAGGAATACACCAATAACGTGTTTGGTGGATCGTAAACTGGAGGAGCAGGTGGCGAGTGTGTTTGTGAAGAGTGCGTTGAATCGGGTTCCGCGCCGTGCGCGGAGCTGGCGTGGTTTGGGAGGCGGGTGTCAGCCACCCCAGCCTTCCTGACCTCCGGAAATCCTGCTGCGTGGGAGAGGACCTGTCATCTCGTGGTTGCAAGTGCTTTTCAATTTAATACATTTTAATCAGAAAATTAATCAGGAAACACCAGTTCAGCAAGATAATTGAACAATGAAGAGACACGATAATTACTATTTAGTCTAATTAACTTTGTTAAGTCTTTATTGGGAACAGAGACTTCCTGAGTGAAACTTATTAAATGGTTCTCCCTGGAAAACAGAATCCCCATCAAAAAGCCTTTGTTCCTCCTGCTGTTCATTAGGAATTGGGTGCATGACTTTAAATCACAATTAGGGAAGCCAGCGGGTGGGTTTTGGGAAAACTGTAAGTTACCGTTCAGTCCCGATCTACATCTTCAATTCATTTACATCTCTTTAATCAATTGTTCTCCTCCTTGCTGCTTCTCAGGTAGGCAGGATTTGATTGCCAACAAAACCTACAAGGCTGTGCAGCCCTACGGAGCTGCATCCACATGTATTCACGTTTGGCTTTGTTCCCATCTCTCATCTTCAGGCGTGTGGAAAATAGATAAGCGTTTGGGGATTATCAGCAAAGAAAGGCTGAGGGGCTTTAGTTTGCTGTGGTAAATATATATATATAAAAGCACCAAAATCTTTGGTAGGGCTCTGACAGGACAGAGCTGCTGGGAAGCCTCCAGCACTTGCTGGGTACATCAAGGGGGTACGTGGTCCCGCGGGTCGGGATCATGGGGTCTGGGGAAGGCCAGGTCTGAGACAGAGAGGTGTCAGGGTAATTGGGTATTGTCAGGGCCATGATGTTACTACTGAATATTTGTATAGGGCCAGAAAATTTAACCTCAGTGAAAAGCCTTCAGGAGCAAAACCTGCCTTTGTGTCTGTTTTGTGCTCCTTGGCTCTGACCTCTGTCCTTGCAGGCTCTCGGAGGAATCAAATAAATAAGCTGTGTTCATTGGAGAATGTTAATGGACATAAGGAGCAGCGTACACCTGGGCACAAATTAGCATGAAAGAGTTGGTCTGTCTGGTCTGGTTTTGCTTTGCTTTGCTTTCCTGGTAAGGGCATAGCATTAAGTATTTATAATTTCAGAATGGAGGATTAAAAATAAATATTGAAATGAACTTGATTGGCTTTTGATCTGCTGAGAAAGCCCTTTGGCTGGCCACAGTTCGGTAAGCAACTGACCTACCGGTAGCTTGTGCATTATTCATATTAGGTTAGGTCAGGAAGATGAGAGACACTCCGGATATCGACCCTCTAGGAGAAGCATGAAGGAATGTGATTTAATAATCTGTGGCTTGTAGGGTTATCTTCTTGAGGCAGCAAGCTATGAACCAGGGGGAACTTGGGAGCTTAGAACTTTTCCTTAGTTTCAGTCATGCCAAACCTGAGACATCCTTTCATAGCCAAGGTATTTACAGACATGTAGCTGGGCAGAATCTAGCTTCCCTGGGGACAGGAGTGTCTAAAACAAGCTGCAATCCCTTGGCTATTTAGGGTGAGGCTATTTTGTTTTCTGTCAATAATAATTGTAAACCACAAAAATACTTTTACTGTAGAGCAGGTTTGCCTTTTCCAAAATCCAGGTATTTTAATGAGCAATTTTTAATGAGAAAATCTCTCTGAAAGAATGTTTTGCTACTTCTCTCTTCCTCACAAGCTCAATGAGTGTGAGAGTATCTCAGACTGTACCCAATGCACTCTGCCTCACTTCAGACCTTAATGTTTTCATTACAACTAGGGTACAGGATTGCTCCCCACAAATCCTGTTATCTCTTACAGTTAATTTGTGCAACTAATAGCCTGAGTGTTTTGAATTTCTTGTCGGTAAATGGCATTGTAATTGAATTTCTAATTTATTTGGTCCAGTTTATAATTAAAACAAGTACTCTCTCACTTATCGTTGCATGTTGCTCTTTGGTTTTTCCACCCATGTCCTGCTTTTGAGGCTGCAAAGCAGTCTGCGTTGTATTCAACCCTGAAGCGCAAGGGAGCCAACTTCATTACTCGTCGTTTTTTCTGGGTCACCCGGTGGCGGTCGTTGTTTTGTTGCGCTGAAGCATCACGTATTTTCACGACTCAAGACGTGGATCTGTTGGGAGAAAGTGTTCTTGGAGAGTGCAGCCTAACAGCCTTGCCTACTTGTTTATTTTCTTCCTTCTCTCTTTCAGTTAGTTATTGTGTAAACACTGCTGGTTACTGTAGGATTGCTCTACAGATCTGGCAGCAGCATTTGCCTTTCACCAGGGAGAGGCAGCTAATGGTTTTTCTAGAGGGGCAACTCTTGAGAAACCTTCTGATTTAATTTTTCCCTCCCATCGTCTCCTGTGGCATCATATAGAAAATAAAATTGCTAGAGCTTTAAAACACTTCCCTGGCTGAACAAGAGAGTTAATTATTATTTAAGAGGGACAATTGGCCAAGGCTAAAAGCTGTGAAATAGAAAAGAGGAAAAAAATAAAAAGTTGAAACTGCAAGGAAGGGTGGAAGGAAAGAGATGATACTTTTCTACAGTGTGGTATTTATATGGAGCAATATTTGCAGTTTCAAGGTGGAAGAAAAGTAGAATAATCCTTCTTCATTTCCTTTTCCTGCAGCCCTTCCAGGACAAGTAAATTACTATTTTCTCCTTTGGAAGGGGAGACAAACTGGTGAACCCACTAGTTTTGTTTCAGCCCAGTTTGGTGGCCATGCAAATGATTTGACTCACTATGCCTTGAAGATGTATACTGTTAACCTTTGTGAAACCGACTGCGGAGTTCTGCAAATCGCATCTTAAAATGTTCTTTGCTGCGCTGCCCTAAAAAGTAAAATCCCTGTGGTAGCAACTATCTTTTGTCTTGCGCCTGTACAGCAAACAGCGCAGCATGTGGGATTCAAGAGCATAATGGAAAGGGCAGGGGATTCCCTAGGCACCAACACAAAGCAAGTAATTAAGAATATCATAAAGCCTTAATAGGGGCTTCAGCCTATTCTTCAGGGTAGTTTTGCCCCTGTAGGCAGTCATCATTTGGCTGTGCTTAGAAAACCCCAGAGACAAAGATAGTAGCACCGTGTTGGGTCTGCTCCCCAAATCTTGTTCCACGCCTTCCTTTCCTTACTCGACACTGATGCAGAACTGAAGTTGTATATGGGTACACGGGCTTTGCTCTTTACGGGTACGCTTGCCCTCGCTAGCAAAGAGCATGGGAATATTTTTACTAACAAAGGCTATTCCTTCCTGAACTCCCAAAGCCTTTGTGTTTATGCTGTGACATATGAGATTTACCTCACCTCACTGTTCAGAGCCACAAATACTTTTACTGCTCAATAGGTAGCAAGTCACAGTCTGCTGAAAAACTTGTACCATACTGCTCAGTTTTATCCTGTACCCTGCAGAACAGCTTTTTCACAGCTACTTGTGCAGCCTATTTCTTTTGTCATAAAACTTCTAGTGCTCTGCCTACGGCGCTCACCTACATGTCTAATTTCACTTCACCGTAACAGGCAGGCTACAGAATCTTAAGTAAATGCTTGTTGGTCATTAAAGCCATATTTACAGAGACTTAACAGCTCTGTAATAGGCATAGAACTTGCTCTGCAGAATTGTTACCACATAAATATACCAGAATAAGCAGCTGGTAGTTAAAAGCTTTGTAATATATGAAAAGCTGTAATTTGCTGATTAACAATGGTTGATTGCAGTTGTATTGCAATATGTATTTCCTAGCATCACCAGAAACCTGACCCATCTCCAAAAGGGCCAAATGAAAGGAAAACACTGTTAGAGGTGCAGGACGATGACTAGTAGCTGGAGGAGTTTTGACCCCTGACATTGGATTGGTTTCGGTGGAGATGGGTCTTGCAGCGCTGCAAGCCAGCTGTGGCAGGAGCTGGTGCAGGTCAGTGTGTGTCTCCTGTCAGCGTGGCTTTGCACCAGCAAAAGATCTGCTGCTTCATCACTGAAGCTCAAATTCATGGAAAGCCAACAAAAGCCACACTTTCTTTTCTATTCTCGCTAATTTTCCACTGCTAATTTGTTGGAGTTCCTCAACAAGTCACTTCACCTCCATCTGTCTCTTCCTTCTGGGCTTTGCCTTTCAAGGTTGCTGGCATTTCAGGATGCTGTTTGCTCAGGAGCTGGTGTATGTGAAACTGTATTTTTTCTGAAGCTTCCATGTACCTCTGCAGTATAGATTAATATACTAATACCACTGAACTCTTTCTAACTGATAGGATTTCAGTAGGATGTAGGTTTACCTTTTGCATGAACATCCCTTTCACCCAAAGGTGTCTTCAGAGTCTTTTAGTCTTTATTTTAAATTATATTATGTCCCTGTTTGAAAAAAGAGAAGGGGGAAAAAAAAAAAGAGGAGTCAGGAACATAAATTAAGCCTTCAAATGCATGTGCAGTTCTCTGTGACACAAACTTGCTCTTGGGGTTTATGATGCTAATAAAATACTATTCACTGCTAACAGCTCTTTCCTTCCTAGCCTCACAAAATGAGACAAATAAGTGCATGTATTGAAGGAGTTCACATTTTATGTGTCTTTGCATCAATATGGCCCTGCTTTATTGACGTTTTTTGGTAGAAACTGGCTAGTCATGCCTGGACTATATTAACTATTATTTATTATTTGGACTGAGGACCTAAGCCCTCCTTGCTCTAGGTGGTTGTACATACAAATCAAAACTATTTGTATCCCAAAGAGCCTCTAAATATTATGAGAGACAAGAACTAAGTAAGATAAAAAGACCAAGAAGCAGCGAGCCAGTTTGTGTAATACATGATGGGGAACAGCACGCACAGCCATTGTGAGCGCTGGCCTCAGACTGTGACAAGGAAACGTTAGGCAAGGGTTTGCCACAGGTCCCCGTGTGTAGAGGAGGTGGCACAGAGGTTTCTGCAGGAGAGCCTTACCTGCAGGCATTAATGAGAAAACCACAGTAAATGGTCCACTGTATCCCAAACTAACCACTCGAGCAAAGGGCTTGTATTTCTGCTGGGGACCCGGACTCTCCCTTGTATGCTCTTAGATTTGAACTGTCAGGTACTTACAAAGACAGTTATTTTAAGCAATCAGCAATAATAATTTTTGTCGTCTTTAAAATAAATCATGTTAGGAACTGCTTGAGCAGGGCAGCATAAGTAATTAGAGTCAGAATCCTGGACACATGCCCTCGCTGACTCCGGCATGGCTTATGAATTACAGAGCTACTATTCCTGATGAAACATTTGTTCTTGCAAAATCTGGAGTGGCCTGGTTGGGTGACCACTAACGGTGACTTAATCATGGTACTTTGGTACCTCGCTGAGGGCATGCAGGCAAGATTGAAGTGAGTCCCAGGCAACTGGTCCAGGAGAAAGAGGAGAAAGTCAAGAGTCAAGCCCCATGTCTTAGAAGATACGGTTTTAAAGACTAGTGACGTTAGTCTAGATTTTGCATTAGAATCTGTGATCTCTATAATCCAAGTTCTCCCAGCTTCTTGGACAGCTTCACATGACTTTGTCATACATGTAATAATGCTTTCCTCTGGTTTCTTGCCCACCTTCTTGCTTACCTGGAATAATCACAGAGATTCATGTATGGAGTCATTTGGGGAAACCGCAGTGGAAACTCGATGCAGAAATCAGCCCTCGAGATGGAATTAACCTTTAGGAAGATCTTGTAAGTGGTTTGTACCCTTCAAGGTATTCTGTGAATCATTGACAATACGACTAGGCTAATTTAAGCATTTGTCATATAGATAAGGAAGAGTCAAATTTGGTTCTCAGTCATACAAGTGCTGGGAGAGGGGAGGGTAAACCTGCGGAAGGTCTGCCTTCCTATCTTGTTGACTTCCCTGGATTTCACCTTGGTACTGCTCCGATGGGGACAGCCCCAGTTCCACTGTGAGTGGGGGAGCGGGTGTGTCCCAGCAGGGATGCTTGAGTGGGCCTGTAGTATGTAATTTCCTTATGCCTAGGAAATCTCTGCACTTAATTTGCTCTCTTTTTAGGACGTAGACTTGTTTCTAAAAATAGAGCTTTATTCTTCATGTTCACTTCCTAAAGGACAGTGACAGGAGAGAGAGAGAGAAAATGCCATAAACTGGGACATTTTGTTACCACATTCACTGCACATCTGGGAGCTCTTTCGGTGTGTAATTGCTGCATAATGCTGTTCACAAGCTATAGCCTCATACACGTCCTCTTGGAAGCTGCTGTTGTAATGCTGTGGCCCCTGCTTCGGAAACTGAGCGTGACCTATTGGTCAGGTATATGGCTCGCAGAGTGGAAAACTCTTGGTTCCTTCTCTTTGCTCTGTGAGATGTTGTCCAGGCCACTGCTGTGGTAGTTTTTGAGGCTCTGTAAAAGCCTCATTGCTCCAAAATCCACTGCAGAGTGGAGGGAAGTGCACTGTTTAAGTCCTAAAGATAATTCTGTGGTGAGACCGATTGTGTAGCTCTCTGCAAGGCTGTGACGCTGAGAATCAGGGGGGAAGCTCCTCTGTATAACTGTATTTTCTCTGTTGCAAACATCAGCTTATAATGAAGCAGAGAATTTTTTCCATTGTCTGTGTTATTTAAGGAAGGAAATCTGACCGCAGAAATGCATTATCCAGCAACTTGGATGTGATTAAGAAACAGCCACTGTGCTATGTGTTCCCTTTCTTCTCTTTCAGCAAAAGAAAAAAAAAAAATTCAAAACATTTTGTTGAATTTCCTAACTTTCTAAAATGCAGTTTAAACAGAACTTTTAGGGGAAAAGCCTGGTTAAGATGCTTCCCTACCTTTCCTTGGGATTGTGTACATCTTAACTAGTTAATCCCAAAATTTTGGGGATCCTCATCCAAAAGGTGGGGAAGACATGCCAATTCTGGGGATGAGTGCATGCAGCATTTGCTCCCCTTGCCAGTGGCAGGGAGACTCAGCATATTTTGGACATACAGTGTCTGATAATGGATGAATGCAAGCTTAAAGCAAAGATGATTGGGTAAACTTCTACCATCTTAACTTGGAAGTGGTGTCTGTCCATGCCACATGGTGAAGATGATAAATTGCAGTGAATTTGTGATCTGGAGCCATCAAATTTCCTCCCTGTCTTTCTTAACCTTGGGACAAATTAAATCAAATTCTGCTGTGAAGCCTAAAGACATAAAATTTGTTAGCTGTAACAGTATATTCTGCCAAGCAGTCAGAAGTCCCTAGTATTAATTACTTTATTCAGTAAGTTAAACAAATGATGTGATACCTGGATTCAGGGGGAAGCCACCCAGGAGCATATAAAGGATGCGGAGACAGTCCTGTAAGTGAACATCAAAACACTAGTTGCTAATTTGCTGTGGAGAGCAATAATCTGTTCTAAAGCTGCCTCCGTTCCTGAGCAACATCATGCCAAGTATGAACATCATTAATAGGACTTCTTGAACAATGCATCAAAATAATAACCACTTGTGTGCTGAGTGGGGTGACTGCTGGAGGTCCTTTCCATTAGCTCTCCTCTTCTGGGGCAATCAGCACTAGCTGAAGGTGGTGCTCCCTCATCCCAGCCTATAGACTGCTTATCTTTGCTCCCCAGCTGCGATTAGTTTCCCACAGCTCTGCAAACAGGAAGAAATGTGTGAACATGCCCTCATCTGCTGCAGGTGGGTCCAAAGCACCCTAAGGCATAGGTTAAGGTAATCCTTCCTGCTGTTGGCAATGGACTGGAGATCCCTGATCTGATTCCTGTCACAGGCAAAGCTGTGAAGATTGTTTTTCCCTACAAAAAAGTATCTTTCAGAGACCCAGGTCTAGGCTGGGAGGCACCGGCTGATGGAGATTCTGCCACTCCCAGGTTGTTCCAATGACTCATTACCCCATTTAAAAGAATGCATGCATTATTTTGAATTCAAATTTGGCTGCCTTTAATTTCCACTAAGAGATTCTCTCTATGCTCATCTCTGCTAGATTAAAGAGCCCTCAGTATCTGATAGTTTGTTCCTGTGAAAGTACTTGTGCACTGTAATCAAATTGTCTTTTGAATTTCTTCCTGATAAGTTAAAGAGATTAATCTTTTCACAGTCTTCATTCTGAGGCATTTGTTTCCACGAGTATGAGTCACTCATATGCCTTCTCAGTGCCCCATCTCCAGATTTGTGTCTTGCAACAATACACAGATATTGCAAATAGGTGTAGTACTGTTAAACTGAGCTCAGAAATAGCCCACGGCCCAGGGTGTTGGTTCAGGTACCGTGCTGATTCTCCACGCTGGCTCAGGCAGGTCAGGAACACACCTGGGACATCACACCAGTGCAAAAATAGTCAGAGAACCCAACTGCCTGCACCTGGCTACTGGGGGGAAAACCTGTAAGAAGTAATTGTAGTCTTTGAAAGCAAATTTCATTTGTGGCAACACCTTTCTAATGCAAAGCTGTTATGAATGAATCTGGGGGAAACCAGCCAGAGTGTGCCTCATAAGTCTTGATTTGAAATGCTTTTTCACTGTTCCTGTGTCTCAGGGTTTTTTTCTTCCCCTATTTCTTTCCCTTCTGGTGGAAGATGGAGAACAGCTACTGTGAAAAAGGTGCTAAATAGGCACCTGATTTATTATCTTCATTACTTTACTGAAGCAGACATGTTTGGTATTATCTTCTAGGCAGTCAGGGCATGTTTGTATTCAGTCCAGTGCTATGAGATCAGTCCTGCACTAGGAGCTGGGTGTTTCTGTTCCCAGGGTGCTCTTCAGCCTAGTTGCTGGGATGACATTTTGTCCAGCTTATTAAATCCAAAGCAAAGCTTTCAAAGATCTTTAAGAACTTTTTTTCTGAAGACCATATTAAAAGGGCTAAGAATTGTGGCTATTTTTAGAAAAGATCAAGTATTAAAATGCAAAAAAGGAAAGAGGGGGAGGTGGACAGGAAAGTTGCTTTGCAATACAATGCTCAGCTTATTAGCTCTCTCTGCTTTGAGCAGCATTGCACACTTGCTCTGGTATGAAACTTAATTTATACTGTAAAAAAGCAGGGGGAAGCTCAATCCTGCCAGATGCTGAGTGCTTTCTTGTGAAGCGCTGAGTTGGCAGAAGTCAGAGCAGCTCAGCACCTCTTGAAGCACTCCTCCTCCTCTTGCTTTATTGTCAGTTAGTCTGCAGAGCTGGCCATAAAACAGCACAGGAGATTTCCAATAAAATGAAAGTCATGTCCAAGTGTTAAGATACGGATACTTCACTGTACAGAGTCATTCCAGAGGGTGAAATGCTAATTTGTCATCAGTCCTATGGGGAATGGAAAAAAGATGTTATGGTAGAGGAATACAGAGCTCCTACACCCAGAAGGATGGAAATGAGAAATAGTGGAGGGAATAGGGTTAGCCCAAGAGATACACCCGTGAAGCATCCCTTCGTGGCTGCCCCAGCTCTGCTCTCGCTCACTGCTGTCCCATGAACATAGACTCGGGTGGGTTGTGTCAGCATCGGTCTGGGAGTGAACAGGCTTTTGAAGGAGCATTTAGACCTTAAAGTCATCACTCAACATTACTGCCATGCGTTTTGGCCCAAAACTTCCTGGCCTTATTTATAATACAGGGCAGCAGACAGCGTCTCCTTGGAGGTTTTAAAGCTGAAAGTAAGCTGTAAGTACATAATGTTGCAGCGTACATAAGGCGATGCAAAAGTGAGGGGGGCAGTCACTGCCAGCTCGCTCTGTACCTGCCTGGTAAGAGGTGATCTTCTTCCAAAGGGTTATTCCTGTCTCACGTGGTCCTGGGGATATACAGCAAGTGGTAGATGACTGTCTGGCTCTCCCGGGAATGGTACATGGTAGATAAAAAACACTGCTGGGCAAAAGCTGCCTCCTACTCTGAATATGATCCAGGACTTGTATAACATGGCCTTGATCTTTGCTGTAAGCTCAAATCCTAATCAATAGTAATAATTAACAGTAACAAATGCAGAAGCAGAGATCAGAGCCTTACAGTTATGTGACTTTGGTTTGTGGGTGCTTTACTAGCACGAGGCCATGCGATACTGGTGCAATTATTTGCATGAGGACTGCAAAACTGTGGCTGCCATGACCTACACAAGCTCTCTGCTCGTTCCGAGCGCCGTTGGCTCAGCCTCTTGCTGAGCAGGACTGCCTGGAAAGGCTGGAGCATCAGTGAATGTAATCACGACTGAGGTGGAGGCTGAATCAGGAGAATAATTTCCTTTTTAAACCAGAAACTTAAGCAGCAAGTTGAGTTTTACAGAGTCCCGCAGTCCTTCAGAAGGCATCTTGTGCCTATAAAGTAGCACCCCCATCTCCCCAGTACACCATAAAATCCTTCAGTAACGATCATCATGACAACTATAAACCTGTTGTTTCCATTCTCTGTGATTTATTGAGCTGGTGGAAAAGGTGGGGCTGCTGTTTTATTGGGATGATCAAATGTTTGCAGAGGGAAAATACAATCTGCATTCCTCCAAGGCTACTTTTATACATTGAATCATGAATACGTTTCCTTTCCCATTAGCAATTTAACATTGTAGGACACAGAAACACTTCTCCAAAGTGATTTTTATTTATTTATTTTTTTTAAGTAGTATGAAGTCCCGGCTCTGTGGGAGTGAATGCAAGAGCCCTTGCAGCCATGGGAAAGCTAGCACCGGAGCCTTCCCCAAATGGGGTATCCCTGGGTTTTATTTTTCTCAGACAATTTTGAAAGTTTGAGTTTTCATTCCTAATTGGGATGAAGCCACATTGCAGAATGCTAGAAGCCTCCACAAAGCAGCATTTTCCTTCTCTGGACAGCTCTGATAGAGATAATCGCCTGTCCAGCCCACCTGAGATGTTGACCACGTGCCTGTGATAATGGTGAACAGGGGGAGTTGGGCTGCCTTGGTGTGTGCAGGACAACTGAGGAAAGAGGACTTTGGTCCAGAGAGAAGAGAGGATGAAGGAAAACAAGTCCTTTGTGTCTCTTGTGCCGGATCAGACAGGCACATGCAGAGCGGAGATAAATGATGCATGGGGCTAGCATGGATTTCAGCCTTGCATTATCTGGCCATTTCTCCGTGTTAAATACTTTTCATTGTTTTCTGCTGAGTTAAAGGTCTACACAGGTACTCTAGAGATACTGTATTTAATAGTTGCAAATGTGTAATCGAATACAATTAATAATAATAATTGAAGTAACCAGCACGCTGTTATAATTGACCTAAATGTTTCTTACTAAATAGAACAAGTACAGTTCAGAAATCGTTCACAGGCTGGAAGTGCTTCATATTGGGAAAAACAAGCTGGCCTCAATCAGTGGCACACATCAGTGTTAACATAGCAATGTCCAAGAGCAGATATTGTTTTATCATTATATTTCTTTGCATTTTCTGGGAATATTAGAGCTGGAAAGACATAAGGAAAATGTTTTGTGGTCATAGCAGGGGTTAACTGTGCTCTCTTCTCAGTTCTGGGAGAAAGGTGAGCTGAGAAAAGGGGTGGCAGAAAGTGGTCAGTGCTGGGTTTGAGCCAGCCCTGGGAGAGGGGTTGAGCTGGGAACCTGCTGTGTCCTGTGTGCTGCGTAGAGGGGCATCCCTTTCAAAACCTTTCAGATGTTGACAGCTCTTTCATCACTGCAAGATGTTGACTGCCCTGTGCGTTGTGTGTGCACCTGCCTGCTAGATCTGCCTACTTAACAGTTCCCAAATGTTGTAGGCTTATCTTTTTTATTTGAACGTTTGCCTCTTGGATCGCAAGCTATATGACCTTTCTTCAACACAGATGTCACCTGGTCATGCTGCCAGCAAAGACAATGTGTCTAGATCCATTTGATTAAATGATCTAGGATCTCTCCCCTAAGGACACTCATAAAACTTCTTCCATCTTACATCTTGTGTTGTCATTTATACTGCTGCAAAATGAATATGAAGCACTTCCGTGAAAGTTAAATGAGAATTTCTTCTTGAGAGTTTATTTCTGATTTATGCACTGGTATAAATTGTTGGGGAATGTGCAAAGCAGAATAAAACTAGGTCCAAAGCGTTTGCGGCTGTGAATCCCCATGTTACAGAAACGCCACTGCGACACCCCCGTCCACCAATTCAGGACGTGTGAGCAAGTGGCTCACTGAAGGACTGTGAATTTTGTGATTGATGGCAGCTCGGATGGTGTTTGATGTTAAGCACTGTTCAAGTGCTTTGCTGGACCAGAGCCAGGGAGCTGATTTTTGCAGCCTTGCTCCTGTGCAGTGTCCTTAGCCGTGCTGGCTCAGCCCCATGGGACCCGGCCAGTTAATCACTGGAGAAAGTGCTACTTGGGCAAGCAGCACTTCGCAAAGGTGGCATCAGAAGTCACAGCTTCTGTGTGAAGCTCATCTCAACGATGTTTTCACGTACGTTAGGTCAGAAATAGATAGTGTGGGCCAGATCCTTAGCTGGTGTTAATCGGGAGAGCTCCGCAGCTGGAAATGGAACTGATGGGACACAGCCAGCTGAGGATGGCTGTCTTCTGAAGAGATTCACCATCACAGCAGGACAGCAGGTCCCTCAGCCCCCTGCAGAGTGGCTCTCCCCAAAGTAATGCCACCCACAGCCATCCCTTACTTGGCATCTCTGTGCAGCACATGCCGGTTCCCCCAGAAAAAAATGTCAGCCCCTTTCCTTCAAGGCAGAGAGAGTGGCTAAGGTAAGAGCAGCCCACGCTCATGCACAAATCCCTGGGAGGCAGAGCACTGTGGGTAGCATGACTCAAATTGCCAGGGAGGCAGAGAGGTTGACTTCGTAGGGAAAATCAAAAGAGAGCAGTTAAAGGCCTTGGCAGTTGGTTGCCCAAAGCGACCACAAACATGTGTCTCGCCCTGGTAGGTCTCATCAGCACAACTCAAATGTCATCTGATCCTGACAAGTGAGGGAGAGAAAAAGAAGACTGCCCTTGCTGGAAAATAATGAGCGTGCTGCAAGGAGGGAGGGAGCAGAGGAGAAAAGTCCTAGGCGGGTTGTGTCTGATTTGTATTCCTCCTCTCCCACTGTTTGTCCAACGATATTAATTTTGGGGGTTATAAAAAGTGCTGGTTTTGCAGCAGCACTAGTACTCCTCTATGCCAGGCACTGTATAAATTCATAGGAGTAGAAAGCACTAGCCCCTAAAGTAGCTGCTGTGCAACTGGCAAAGGCTTGACGCAAGCCACTAAGCGCTGATCCAGAAAGGTTTTTAAGAGATAAAAGTTCAGTTCCCAAATTTAACGTGCGCTCCTCCGTGTGATCTCTGAGCAGTTCTCTTAATCCATTTGTGCCTTAGTTCTCCAGGCTTAAAGCATATTAGAGGTGGTTTAGGTACAGCTGATCCTGTATTAGGGGAATGAATGGGGCTGTATACAACACTGAGAACAGCCACATCAGAGGGGCAGGCAGTCTCTGTGGACTCGTACCTGGCTAAAAAGCCAGTGAGATGCCCGAGACACTTCTATCCTTGTGTGCAGCATTCAGCGCAATGAGACGCCATCTCTCTGCTGGCACTGCCCCGTTGCAGGATCATTAGGCAGCACCCCTGTATCATCTCTCTCCGTCGTCCAGGTTTGCTCCTGCCTGTTGGATTAATCGGCAGGTCCAGCCCGCAGGCAGGTGTGCTGGGCTCGCTCTGTGCTTCCTTTCACCAAAAAACCATGGTTTTTTTTTTTTTTTTTTTTCACTTCCAATACATTTCAGGCTGACGCTGAAGTGCAAACGTGAAGGAACGTGCATACAGGACAGCAGGTCAAGGCATGGGGCACCCTCTCTCTTCCAGCCCAGGGCTTTGTTAAATCCCCTTCACATCTCTGCGCACAGCTGAATAATGGGTATCTGCCATAGAAATATGTACTGCTTTCTCACTGCATTAAGCATTGGCTTCAAGTGAATTTCTCTCACAAGCAGAACTAATAAAAGGACTAAAAACTGCCAGATGCCACTTGACAAATGGCTCAAAGGAGGACATCTTCTAAATGCTTTTAGCATTTGTGGTGATTGATCAGGGTGGGCTTAGAAGCAGCTGACCTGTTGAGTTTTTTCAAAGGGGAGTGATGGAAGGATGATAATGCTCCTTTCTTCTTGATCGCTGTAATTTTTACTTTTCTGCAGATAATGTATCCACTGTCCAGAAATCACCACCTGTGTTTTGGAACTAGCCCAGGAATACAATTTAAATCTATGCATACTAACTACGCATCTATCTGTCAGTTCACTATTCATACAGTAGCATACTGGGAGTCAGATGACGTGCTGTGGTCGTTGCTGTAGACACATAGAGAGAGGTGGTCTTGCCCCAAAGCGCTTTATGGTCTGGAATGAAGGTCACACAATAGCTCAGATCAGAGCCTGGCATCAGTCACTACAGCCTGTTCCAGCAAGGGTCTATCTGCAGCCAGGCACTTACTCTTCATTTAAACCATGTCAGTCTCCACTGCAAAAGCTCTGAAAGCCCACGCTCAAAGATGGATGGATTTTTGCTTAGCTGGAGCAGGTAGGAGAGGGAGCTGTGGAGCAGGGAGCCGTTCCTGCCTGGCACACGCAGCGTCCATCTCTGGGTAAGACAGACTGGCAAAGCTGGCAAGAGCTGCTCAGCAGCAGCCTGCCAGAGCACTGGATGAGTTGAACCATAAAGCAGAGGAAAGGACTAAGGCTGAGGGGACAGATCCTCCATTTGATCTTGGGCAAGTCACCTCCTTTTAAGAAAGTCGTGATTTCTCTCTTTTAATAAAAATCAGGGAAATAATACTCTTCCTGTAAGTACTGAGTGCTTTGAAATCCTGGAGAGTTGCTAAATTTCGAGGTGATCTGTGCTAGCTTTTATCAGCCAGACAAGATGAGGCAGGGATAGAGACCTGGGATCTGGTCTGCTAACTGCTGTAGTCATCCCTTAGATTTTTCTCATTAAATACGTTTTCAAGCCACAGTGACAGTTGTTTTCTCTTTATCTAAATAAAAAAAATATTTTATTAAAAGGAGACACACCATGACCACATCGGGAAGCCTGTTCTTTTCTTGCTGAGGACTTCAGACACTTTATCTCCCTGGGGATCACAGTAAACCAAGCATGTGCTAAGCAAGTCCAGACTGTCAGGTGGAAGAATCGATGGCTCTTCCTAGAGCTGTTTGTGCAGGTAAATGCTCACTTGTTTAATTGATGTCCTATTTATTGTTGAAGTGTTGCCCTTTTCTTTTTTTCTTCTCTATTTCTTGCTTATCTGTCCAGGAAGCAAGATTTGGTTCAATGATCGGTCACAAGAGATTAGCAAACAAGCTGAGAACAGTTGCTCTGGAACATGTTTGAAATCAGGCAGCTCTTCCTGACCCCCGTCTTGTCTCCCTCCCTCCCAGCAGCTTTCCCTGAATGCATTAGGAAACTTGTGGAGACTTTGTGGAGATAGATTTTCCCAGAGAGTCAGCAGCGCAACTGCCTGATTTATCAGTGCATAGTAGATAAAAGCAATTTCATGTTATACTCTGAAAGCCCTTGCTCATTTTATGAATAACTCCTGTAAGTAGCACTTCAGGAGCTTATCCAGCAAAGTAAAGGGGAAGGGACACACATGGGATGTCCAGAAAAAAGGGAGACTAAATTCTGTCTCTAAGTTGGCTGCCTGGGGGTATTTTTATAAACTCATCCAGGTGGGCTGGTGCTCAGGGAGAGTAGAGGAGGCACTGGTGCCCTGTGCCTGGCACAAAGCCACTTTTGCAGCTTCTCTTGTTCTCTCTGTGACTCTTTAAAGCACAGAGATGTGGAAGCAGGGCGGCAGCAGCATGTTCTCCATTTCCAGCTGTTCTGCATCCTTGCAAAGCTCTGCGGGAGCCATTAAGGTGAGATGTAACTGGAGTTCATTTAGCCTTCTGCAAGCTTTGAGCAGCTGAAGTACAATCTGCTTCCTTTCAAGCTCTGCAAGAGACTGGCCCTGAGATTTAGAGGCTTTGGATCCATGTAGAGTGTCTGGAAGATGGGCAAGAGGAAGTTCGCCCGTGCCATCGCCAGGGACAAATGCTAAGAGAACTGGCCATGTTTAAAGGCCCCAAAGGAAAACCACTGATGGTCCTGGAGAGGGAGGTGGGGACCTTGGTCCCAGGGGAGGCTACCAGCAGGAAGGTGTTAATCATGGTGTGGTTTGCACTCACTGGAGAGGCATTTTAATGAGCCAAGGACCTGCCTGAGGGCAGCTGGTTTAAAAAAAAAAAAACAGTAACGGGAGCAACCTGTGGCATATGGGCTGCTTCCAAGCCCAGTACAGCACAGCCCCTTGGCTTAGTTTGATCCCCCTTTGCCTGCCGGATCAGTCCTGGCTGTGGGTGGCTGCTGGCCCAGGTGGCTGGTGCAGAGGGTACGTTTGCCACTGCAGTGTCATTGTTGGTTTGGGGCCAGCCTGTCAAAGGGTGCTACAATGCCGGATCATTTCAAAGCAACAGGTCAACATGTTCCAGCTCAGCTGATCCACATGCAGGTCCGAACTGAGATTAGCAGCAATTAATATTTATGTGTCTTCATTAAGGGGGAAGGGCTCTGCTGTCTTCTGCCCTCTCCTGCAACCACCTCTCCCCACTGGCAGAGCACTTGCTCTCACAGAAGGATGCTCCCAGGAAGGCTGTGGCTGACCATGCGACACTACCAGTGATTCTTGGTGGAACAGTTTCTGTCACCAGTCGCTTGGCTGCTGGCCAGAGTAGCTTACTTATGCATGCAGATTTCTACATTAAAATATGTGTGTTTAACTCAAGGATCCGTGCCCTAGTGAAGCAAAGTGTAGCTCTTCCAGCTCTCTCAATTTTTAAATTTTATGATAACCTCCCTTATTCCTTGCTGAGACATAAAGCCTGCACAGTCAGCTGGGATCTTTCCACCTACTTCTGTGGCTGTGGGGACTTGTCCTGACTTCCTATCTACTCTTGAGAAAATGTTGATGCATTTACTTGCAGTTGCTGTGAAGCAAATAATGCAAAGAGATCCCCTGGCCCTGTCTACTCACAGTAGTTGGTCACTGAAGCACAAGCAAAATTTCTCCTTTTAGATTTTTTTTGCACAATTAGGCTTAAGAATATTCTAAATCAGTTGAACTAGACTGAAACAAATGTGTCTAGCTGAGCTTTGGCATCAGCTGAAAACTATCTAAGCTGCTGCAGTTGCTCAGATCCTCCTGTGGTGGGAAGGTCTGGGTTCTTTACGGGGAGCCCAGAGGGGCTGATGCTGCGGTACCTTGGGATGGGTGGGCAGCCCTGTCCTTGGGAAGAGCTGTGGAGCTGGGCAGGCTGGACATGAGGTTCCTGTTCTGTGTGCTCTGAAAATGGTATGAAGGACTTAATATGGCTTGAGCAGGGTAAAAAAAAAAAAAAAAAAAAGGCAGTTCAAATTTGTTGAAAAGGCAGAGAAATGCCTGGAAGTGAGATGGGGCTGTTGCTTGCTTTGGGAAGGAGAGGGCCCTGCCATGGGTGCTGGGGCGGACTTTGCGTGCTTGTGGGTGTGGGGAGGCTGCCTGTGTAATGCTGATGGCTGCAAGCGGAGCTGGCTGTGTCACTTGCTCAGGCTCTCCCCGGCTCCATTTATCCAGCTTTGCTTGGGGTGTTTTCTTGCACCTTTTTATACTGAGTTGAGAGCACATGGATGCTTCTTCAGGGGCTGATGAACAAGCAGATGAGTGCGTGCGCTGCTCTGAAAATAACCCCTGGGTGCCCTGAGACCTCTTGCTGCTCCAGCATGGCTGAGGTCCCTGCAGGGCAGAAGTGTGAAGGGAGCACTGGGTTCTGGCAAAGCCGACCAGAAAGTAAAAAGATTAATCCCCTTCCCTTCCTGTTTTAGAAAGACAAGGAGGGGAGGAAAATACAAAGTACTGAAAAGCCTTTAAACTAACGTGGGCCAAATAATCTGAGGGATGCATATTTTAATTCTTTTCCTCGGGTAGAATGGATGGACCCTCAGCTGGTGTTACCTGACATCTCTGCCACATCTCAAACCCAAGTTGTTTTTATTAAAAGACCACGTCTCACAAGTTACACTCTTCGATGCCTTCTCAGTGGGGTAAGCTGCGATGAGGGGCTGGGGGCCATGACTCACAGACCGCTGCTGCTTATGGAATGCTGTCAGCATTTCTTTAAGATGCCACAGGCTTTAATAAGCAAGGAATTAATTACACTTCCCATGACTGCTTGGCAGCTTCACCTTAATGCTTGAGCATGTTAGCACATCATTAGTCAGAGGGCAGTAAAATAATGTCATTGTCCTCCTTTTCTCCCCCAGCTGCAGCCTGTGCTCATTACATCCTTGTGCGTGGTGGCATTAGGTGTGATTGGCGTGCGTTCCTCCGGAGGAGATTGAGGCTGTGCTCTGGGGCGGAGGGGTGAGCTCTGCTCCACAGGTCACCAGGCCTCTGCTCTAACAAGTGTAATTGAAGGGATTTACTCCATTATCCAATTTGATTACAGGCAAGCTGCTGGGTAAACAAGGAAAAGGGAAGGCTTGGGTGAAACCACACAGCTCGAGTGGCTCTTTGGAGCTGATCTTAGCAGCCTTGTTTATGTAGATGTGCTTGCCAGAGCCTCTCGGGCACAGCCTTTGAAGGTCTCTTGCTCGCTGGAAGTGACTCATCTAGCCAGCTCTGTTGCGGTGAACTGATCTGGCAAGTTTTGTTTCCTGTTGTGGGCAAATCAGGCAGTTCTTGGAGCATCAGGTTTCCAACTACTCTTCTAGTGAGCAAATGTCCTACGTTTATGACTTCCCCTGAGGAACTTGAGATGACTTATCAGGCAGTTCTGACCAAAAATGGCACGTGAGGTGTTTGTTCCTTGAGGAGCTGAGTAATGCACTAATGAGTGCAAGACAGATCCTGCTGCTTCCCATCTGATGGGAATTAATCGTGCTTGTGCTGGAACAGAACCAGGCTGAAGGCTGGCTGACTTCTCATGCATTGATTAGGGCTTAAGTTTCAAGAAAGTACAATTGAACTGAACTTTTTCAATAAAGTTTGAGCCAGGAATGATGTATCGGTCAACGAGAACCGCACCAAGATCTCTCCCTTGAACAAGAACTGAGCTAGGGCTGAGCTGCTACACCTGGAACAGCGTTGATGCTGTAGTGCCCCCACCGATGCAAAGTTGGAGACACATGCCATAGCATGGAGACTTAGTGAACCTGGCATTCACAGCCTAATTTACCTCAAATCAATGCCAGAGTATTTATCTTTGATGAACCAAATTGTTTGGCTTAGTGCTGGGACTTGGCAGCACACGCTGTTTGTGTCAGTAAAATGTCTTCCCAAGGCTGTCCTTCCTGCCTCCCCTCTGCACGCAGGGTTTGCCTTTCTGCTCCAGGTTTTGGGTGAGGACCTCGAGCTGTCAGGCAGGGGTCATCGGACTGCAGAGCCAAGGTGTCAGTGCTGAACACGGGACCTACCCCTGGTCTGTAGGCAGAGTTGCGTGTCAGCAGATGCTGTGAAAGGGGAATCAGCACAACGGGTGCCTGAAGGGCCCTCCTTCGGGTTGCTTTTGTCATTGGCAGACGTCTAGAGCGATGCATTTAATTTAAGTAGAGAGAATGACCCTTTAAAACTGAGAGCCGTACCAGTGCTTGCTCAGTGGCTTGTTGCCCTGAGGACCCCTGATCTCAAGGCTCCTGCTGCACAGGCAGCTGTCAGGGAGGTAAAGTCATCTGAACAGAGCATAGCAGAGCTGAGCTGGACCAGTCTGCCCCTCACCTTCTCGCAGACCATTAATCAAATCCGTGCTTCAGCAATGCAGACCTGCCCACAGCCTTGATTACTTATTGCTTAACAAGTGCATTAATGTAAATCAAGAGGCATGTTTCAATTATCTAATAGAAGAATTATTGATCCACACTCTCATTTCGAATGTTCAAATGTTCTAGTAGGAGAAACAATATTTGTATATGCTATAAAAAAAACTGAAGTGTGTTTTTTATGTTTCAATTAGATTGTACTTGGAGAGCTGTTGCAAGATGCCTTTGTAGAAGCAGCTGTGGCCAAACTGTGACAGGCACAGAGTCAGCTGTGGTCCACAGCCCAGGTTCTGCTGCTGGGATGCTGGCTCTGCTTGTGGTCAGTGGATTGTGCGGAAACAAAAGCACTAGATGACATTCCTCCCTTTCCGCTTAGGATGCTGTGCAGGGAAGCCCAGGGCTTCATTTTTAACTTGTCCACTGAAAAGAGCAGCTGTTCCTCAAAATGCCAAACTTAGTTCAAGTTTATTAAATCAAAACAATTTTCTTCTCCCTGTGCTGTGGTTCTGAAAGTTGGGGCGAAGGAAGGGGATTTGTGCTTCTTGAAGACATGATATGAGTGTAAGGAGCCTTAGTCATCTCACCGATAAAACAAACATCCTGAAGGAGAGTTAATACGAAGTGGAGTTTTTCTAAACCTTCTGGCTTTTAGTCCATTGTCCTTTGGTAACTGTGTAAAATGCAACTGAAGGATGTTCCTATTTCCCTTTCATATAAAACATGGGACTATTATAGAAACTTAAAACCCATTGCAGGCTCTTCTCAGCACTTCTTTTTAAAGCAGCTCAGTTCAGCTGTCAGTCCCTAGCTCCACTTTTAATTAAAGTAGGTTCATAGCTTTCACTGACAAGCAAACATCTACAGTAAGTTGCAAACTATAGAGCAATCCTTCTCAGCTTAAGAAGGATGCCAAATAAAATGTCGCTTGCCACATCTCTAGGAGAGCTCTCTATATTTAAGAATAAATACACAAATAAAGTTGTCACCTGGGAAGTTGTTGATAACCTTTTTCTGGGACAGGGAGCTTAGATGAGACATAATAGCAGTTTTCTATGTACTTTCTGCCGTCCCAGAAATGTTTCTAGAGACTTCATGGCCCTGACTTTTTTTTTTTTTCTCCACTGTGCACTGTCACACATTAAGCACATTCACTGTCACACATTAAGCACATTAAGTGAAACAATGTCACTCTGATTTGGTGAAGCTGTGGGGCAGCTGAAGGGTCCTGAGGCTTGTCAGAGCATCAGGGACCAGCGCTGCCCTTTGCTCTGCTGCAGGATCCTGGTCTGGCAGAGTGGTGCAGGTGGGGAATGCTCAGCCCACCTCAAAGCATACCCAGCTGGGGTGGCCCCCAAGGGATCCCCTCTGCTAGCAACAGGATGAAAAGCACACTGAAAGGTGGAAGCAGCCTGTGCTGGAGAGTTTGCACAGAATATTCTTGCGGTGGGACTGTTTGAGCATTTCATTGACAGACCAGGATTTCCCAGCTGGTATGAGGCACCTGATGAACCTGTCACTGCTTTCATGTTCTGTTTATTAAATACCTGAAAAACCCTCAGAAAGCAAATCAGAATAACTCAAAACAAACGTGTAGTGCAGAGTAGCAAAATCATGCTGCAGGTTTATTACTGTCACCATTATTAATAAGTTTCTTTTCCTGGCCTGGCTGCTTCCTGTTGTATTTTTCAGTGTTTAAAGCTTTTAAAGTCCCCTGAAGGCCTTGGGGTTAGGGGAGGCAGATCTCTTCTCACCCTCTTTTGGGGGTCAGGCTGGATTTCTTTAAGGAAGGTTGACTTACAAATAAGCAATGTCATCACTGAACTCTTGCTACTGGGGTTAAAAACTTGATGCCGCAGCTGGGTGTTTGGGATAGATGTTATGGGTGATGCTCAGCTTCGGTGCTTGATTCAAGGGGGCTGTTGGCTAAACATGGACCAGCCTGGAGTGGCAGAGCCTCCCCCGAGTGCCGCACGTCTGCTGGGATAGGTTTCCCTACAACACTGGTAGGGAAGGGTGGTTGTCCCTGTTTCCCAGATGGGAACCTGCGCAGTGCGAGACAGTGTCAAGCGTGCTGGCTCCCAGCCGATCCTCATATCATCTTCTCGCGCAAAGGGTTTGTTTGTGATTTTGATTAATATTTGTGAGGGCTGCCCAGCAGTAATTACACAGCTCCTTCCTTCCCCCACCCCTGTTTCATGCTGCTCTCTGTTCATAACCCTGAAGGAGACTATTCCACACCCCTTTATTGAGCAGAACATCCTCTCCTGGGCTGAGCAGTGTTGTAAATCTGTCCAGGTGGGAAGCATAAAGAGAGGACAGCAGTTGTATTTTCACTCTCCTGTTTATATACTGTTTTAATTAGGAGGGTGCTTTTGATTAGCTAAAGGGAAAAAAAGCTGTGTAAATTGAAATTAATTTATCTCTAAAAATTTGCTGTTGTGAAAAGTTTTGATGGTTTGTTCTGAACTGGAATGGAGTGAGAGAAATCAATTTTCCTACCAGGTCTAATCATGACCAGTGTGAAATTAAGTTGTCACACAGTACCCCTAATATGCATGTCTAAGTGCATGTTAGACTGTTTGCTGAGGCAATTTGCAGAAACCTGGTTCTTCTCTATACCTTTCACTTGAACTAGACTTCCCTTGTTATAAAACACTTAAGGGCAAACTGCAATGTGACATGTTGACGCCAGGGAGGTACAAAAGTTTCAGAGGAGAGAAGTAAGGCATGTAATAGCAATATAAACTGTTATGAATCAAGAAGCTATTTATGAGCCATTTACTTACTTAGCCCTAAAAATAGCTAGGGCTGTATGTGAAAATAGGTCTGTGATTGAAATCAAGCCCTAGACATGATGTAATGGGAAAGGAGGGGTACAAAGGCAGATGCAATCAGTTACTCTATAAATAGACCTGCTGCCCTCTCCATGGACGGGGCAAGAGGGTGATTTGGGCTCTTGCCACCAGGTAACGGAGGGGTGAGTGAGGCTGGAAGTGCTGCCTTGCGGCAGACAAGAGTTCACTGCAAGACTGAAGGCGACAGGAACGCTTGCAGGTGCCGAGACTGATGTCCACGGGGGCGATTGCCTGCCGCCACCTCAAATCCCTGGCCATCGCCACCCGGCTGGAGTCTCGTGTCTCCTGGCCGGTGCTGTCTTTGGGGTTACAACACGTCTGCAACGATAAGATGCTTTGCTTTCAAATGCCGTCTCTCTCAGCTGTAAGCCAAGGAGTTCAGTCCCGGGGATGTGTGGAGGGATGTGCTGTGTTGTCAGTTTGGCAGGTGGGTTTCTGAGGGGCATCCGAAAGAATGAAGCTGAGCTGCTCTGACAACACGTTGGTGTTTCCTAGGTATCTTCAAAGCAGGACTGTATTAGAAGGGCCACTGGGCTTTCAATGAAGCTACAAGTCCCTCCTTACCCATACTAAAGGCGCTGAGTAACTTCTCCTGCCATAATGCTTGCTGGAAGCAGCTGTCTGCAGTACAGCCCCTTTGATCCCTTGTTGCCATCTGGTATTTTATTACTCTTGCTCCATGGTTGAAATGCTTAACTTTTCTTTTCTTTTTAACTCGAGAGATGGCATTCTCCCTGTGACCTGCTGTGGTCCTCTTGGGTCCCTCGATGTTGGTGCAAATGCAGCACCCTGGCTGGGTGGCCATAAACAAGCTGAGCCTTTCTCCTTAATCTTTGCTGCAGGAGCACTTGGGGAGGCACAGGGAGAGAAGCAGCTGGGTTTAAGCTTGTACTTACTGTAGGTAGTTAATAAAGGAGGGCACGTGTGTAAAGTCACCAGCTCTGCCTACTGACTGGGGAATTTTCCCAGTGACACTTGGGCAGTTTTCTGGCTTTGTCTTTGAGTGGGTTGTGAAACATAACTGTGCTTTTGCCACAGTGCAATTAAATAAATCCACTACTACCAATAAAGTGAAAGCCTATAAAATACAGCTGTTCTGTCCTGCTGGGTTTAAAAAGAAATGGTTTCACAGAAATGGGTCCAGGTGTGCATTTGTGCCAGAATGGCTCATGAATGCTTGTTGGAAGGGATGTTGAAATATTTTGGCAGATGTTCCTCTTGGTCTAGGGGATATTGCTGCAGGGAATGAGTGTCTCTGAAAAGGGTAATGCAGAATAATATGGGCTGAGAGCTGCAGCCGCTTTGGGTAGCAGAGAGGAAATCTGTTTTGTAGTGACTCGGGTGGGCAAAGAGCATCCCCTGTGTGGTGCCATGCTGCTGCCCGGCAGGCTCTGGTACAGACCCTCTGCCCGAGGCTCCAGAGAGAGGAGATGGCAGTCCTGGCCCATCTGCTTTTCCTAGTCTTAAGCACAGCAAAAGCAGGGTGCTGCATGCTGACGCCAGCCTGGTTTACTCTAGGTTTCTTTAAAATATCTTTGAAATCAAGGGAGCTCAGCTGGAGAGAGGGAGTGGAGACTGAGACCAGCGTCTGTGGTGCAAGATGGAATTTATGACTTGTGACCATTTTTCAAGTTAGAATCATTGATTTTTTTTTTTTTCTTTTTTTTTTGGTATAGTTTTTTCTCTTTGAAATGCAATAAATTGCCTGAAGCACCTGGTTTCCCAGGGGTCCAAGACCGTTCCCCTCTCATGTCCTGAGCACTGAGGCTGCTGTGACATGTGCTGTGGAGCTGCGCTGGACCGTTTGCATCCAGAAGGGTCTGGAGATGGTTTAACGCTAGAGCTGCAGGGAGGACAGAGATGCCATTTTTACAAAGTCTTTAGATTTAGCTTTTCTCCTTGTGGCAGTCCTATTTTCCCTGCAGTGTTTCACGATCCACCAGGAAGGAAACCCATTCTTTGTTTCTGAGTTGCTCTAAATGCCTTCCTTTGTTAATGCCAAAACAGTTCTTTTTATGCTGCCTATTCCAGTACAAAAGGAAATAAATTCTTTCTATGCAAAACTGCAGATTTTTGCCCTGAAAGAACTGTTTTGATTATTTTTGAAAGGTTGCAGAAAGTTCTATTGGTAGGCGCTAAAACCATGGAGATCTCTGTGCATTTGGGCTGGAGAAGGATAGTTCTGACAAATTCTGCTTCCTCTTGCCTTTGCAAAGTTAATATGCCAGGCATAGCAATGAATTTGGGCAGAGAGCTTTGAAACTGCGTATCGCTTACCCTCTCTGAATAATGGATGGGTGGGAGACCTGGTTCAGTTGTTAGCTCTACTGCTAAGTCACATACCATCTGCGATTCTAGATATGAATGGGAATAGCAACATTTTGTTTTATCTGCTCTACAAAACGGGAGCTGAAGATTGATTAATACTTGTGAGCTGATCAGAGAGCTGATAAAATGTGCTGTGTGCAACCAGATAGAGATGATTAGAAATTGGATGTCTGTCTGTGGATGACAGGATGTCTGTGGACCTCCCAAGCTTATGCCTGTCCAGTGTGAGAGCATACATCGGAGAACCTCACTGGGCAGTGCGTGGGGATAAAAGAAGATAATAAATATTTAAAACAACAAAAACATCCCACTAAAATGGCTAGTATGAAATCAGGATGAGATGAATTATAATCCTTCATATGTGAAGGAATGTAGGCTATTACTACTCACTTCTTAAAGAAATAAAAAGTATACTGTACTGAAATAGTCAGTGACTTTAGATCTCTTTATGAATATTCTCCCACAATTACTCAACTCTGTTATAGTTTTTCAAACATTTTTAGATCCTAAAAGGGAAATGCTGTTTATCACCTCTAATTTCCACAACTTGGTCTGAAAACTAATTAGTAAAATAGACTGTACCATATGCTTCCTTGGTATGTGCTCCTGCTATAACTATTTATATTTTAAGTTGTTTTTTTCTTTGTAAAATTGCTATTGCTTCTAAAATGGCTTGATTCTACCTATTGTTGTTTTATTGTGGAGTCGTATTCCGCTCCTTATGTATCTGCATCTCTTCTTGGCATAAAGATTACCTGAGAGGAAGGAAACATAAAACAAAACTTAATCCTTGTCATTCTTTCTGCACAAATGTGTCTGTTTTATATTCCTGGGGCAACTATTACTGGAAAACATTGCAGAGTTTGCAGGTAAGAAAGCAAGGAGCTGTTCACCTCACAAAACAGGGACACCAATTCTCCATGGAGAGGGAACAGGAAAATGAGACTCTGACTCCCTCTGTCCCCTCAGCCCTGAAAACGGGGACGTTACAGGCTGAACCATGGGCTGGGAAGATTGTGGAGCTGCTGTAAGTCGGCTGTGGCTGCATGTTCATGGCTATCGGATTGACCAAAAATGCTGGCTTTTGGTCAATGTTGACACTCTTCAGAGCAGGACAGGACTGATGCTTTTGCCATGTCGAGGAGTGTTCTCCAGATCAGAGACTGGCAGAGTTCAGTGTTGCTCCATGGGTAGATATTTCCCCTAATATTCTGCTTTAAATTTTCCATTGCTCATTTTAATATTATTATTCCTGTTTATACACTAAGCAACTCTACTTCCCTGCTGTTTCATGTCCTCATTGCGTCTGCTTTCTGGAAGAAAGACTCTACTTGAGAGCAAAATATTATCCTTAAAATAAACTCAGCGATGAAAACTTTTTAGTCCTAGTTTACATCTGCAGGATGGGTGATGCTTCCCTGAGTTTTTGTTTCCAAGCCATTGAGAAGGTATTACAACATGGTGGACGAGTAAGTTAGTGCTGACTTTTCAGCCATTAAGTGAGAGCAGTGCTTCCCTTCTGAAATGGGTGACTGCAATGAAACTGCCAGCTCTCCCAGAGGTGGGACAAGAGGATCAAAACTAATAACTCAGACAAGCCATGTCAAAAATGACAATCTGAAGCATAGCCAGGCGTTCTGATGTGCATCTTGCTGGTTTCTCCTTACTTGCAGAAGTATGGACTGTTAACAAGGAAGAAAATTGAAACGACGGTGGTGGGCTACCTAAAAATCTATACATGTGATGGGTGCTGTTCCCACTCCCAGATGCTGAAGATCTTTAGACCCCAGGTCTCTTTCAAGCTCATGAGATTCCCATCAAGTCAACAAGGATTATGCTTGCCAAATAGTGCATCTCAGATGAGAGGTGCAAGATTCTTACTCTGCACGAGCTGAGGTGGTTAGGTCATGCCCTTGCTTTTACCCTTCCCTTTGAGATCTCCTAGGCTGGTGGTAGAAAAGCCATTAACAAGTAGCTGTTCCTTTGCCTTGGCTTTGTGGGTATAAATACTGGTTCCTTGTTCCATTTTTCATGCATTACTTCTTTTCCTGTCCCATTCAAAAGAACGAAAGGAGTTTTGAGCTTTCTGAGCTTGGAATTTAAGAGGTTTTGCTTGGTGGGCGGCGTTGCTGATTTTTTCTTCCCATCCCTTTGCATTAAAAATACCTTTTCCTTTTACTTACGGACATGAAGGGGAGGGGGGAAGAGGGGAAGAACTGAAATGATGGTGAAAGCTGGAGGAGGTTTAACCTGCATACATGAAACAGTAATTGAAGTAATTTTATTGTTTGGGCTTTCTGACGGTCATCCCAAATCATCAATAAGCTCTTGCTGTCCCTCTGCTTAGCCTTCCTCATTAGCTGAAGGTACAGTGGAGTGCTGGGTTTCTGTAGCTGGCTGTGAAATGGCTGCCTGCCTGGTTAATTCCCCTCTCCCCCCTTCCTCTCCAGCTGGCTTTCATTTCCATTTGGAATATATATGGGACGAGAGGCATACATGACTCAAGGGAGCAGGGAGGATTTATGGCCAGCAGGCAGTATTTAGTACAGATGTGCAGAGCAGCAACTACCAGTTGCCAACAAAACCTCTGGAGATATACATCATAGGAGAAAGTTGTCAGCAATTAATTTTCAGAGGGCTAAACTTCACCCATTTTTTAATGGAAGAGGAGTCTGAGGGACCACAGAGAGAATAAATCATTTGGACTCATGGGAGTTTTTTAGCTACTTTCCAGAGCAAGTGTTACTACTTTTTCTCCTTGGCAACAGGTGAAACATTCGTTTTATTCGTTTTTTAACCACTGAGACAAATATTCCTAAATAAGCAAAACTTAAATAAATAAAATTAAAAATGGCTTTTCTTTGCGAAATCCCTTGAATCCTTTCCCAAAGAAAGATACCAAACACTTAGATAAGGGTCTGGTTGATCTTGTAAGCAATGCTTGGGTGACAGAGTGGGCAGGGGGGGCTGCATAGAGAAGAAATTTTTTTCCTTTTTTTTCCCCTAGCTATAATCGGTGGATACGCGAAGTTTGCTGACAGGGTTGGGACTCTCGTACAACTAGCTTGATGGGGGGGGTGGTGCATGTAATTTCTTTGCAGCTTAGTTTGTCTGCTAGCCACAGACTTCAGTGAGGAAATCCAGTGTCTTCACTGTAGAGATGGACACAGCATAATTGCAGGACTGATTTATTGGTGGTTCATGGTTGTAGCTGAATCAATAATGTTTTAATGAGTCTGTATTAGGAAAGGATAGATTATATTCTTTCTGCAGAACCTCAATTCATCAAAGCATTTCAGCATTTTGCTAACAGTTAAGCATATGTTTTAAGTCCAGTACTACTATGCACTGTTTAAATGGCATGTAAGTGTCTAACACCAGATCTGCACTGCCAAGCAAACACTAATACTCAATGTGGTGACACTAGTCAAGTTTTCCATTGCCATTAAAGTTGACTATTATCTTCCTATATTAACAAAAACCTTCCTGCAATTAAACAGAAATCCACAAATCTTCATGTATGCAGAATGGTGTTGACAGCTCCTACCATTTCTCCCCACTTTGCATTGCTCTGCTTCTTAAGTGCAAAATGTAGTGGGTGGTAAAAGCCTCTGAAAGTCAGAAGCAGACCTTTCACTGCCATCAGCAGAGCTGCATTGCCTTCCCCCAGGTGAGGCAGTGGTCTGGAAAGCTCAGGAGATAAAGAACTTGAGCAGAGTCATTGCAGAAAAATTCCACTCTGTCATATTTCTCTTTATTACCCTTTCCTCTGCGGCCATGATGGGATTAGTGATATTTCCATTTGTCTATTTTATGTATTTTGTTTTCCCTTCCTCTGAAAAATGATTACAGAATGAAAAGTTTGTCAGGCCTTGGAGTTCAGCAAGACTCTCTCTGGAATTAATTTCATACTGTGGAGTGTGAGCAGGCATCTAGAAAAATGCTATTTGATTAAACTTTTGTTTTAATATAAGAAAATGGTTATTTTAGCTTGTTGGTGGGTGTAGGACACAGAGCTATGTGGAAAAAGGCGGTATTTTATTTGTCAAATGCCTGAAGTCTTAAAAACCAAAGCAGCAGTAATGAGGAGGAAAGCTGAGGAAGCAGAAGTTTTGCCACAGCTGGTTATTTTCTAAATGCTAGAAATTTTACAGCAAAGGAGAAAAGCAATAGGAGTAAGTACATTGTCCCTGAATAAAACACAACACAAGTCAGATGAGCTGAGATCTGTCAGAGCTTGAGGCCCAGCAGAGCCAGATTCAAACGGGTCTGGCATGAAATGGCTCTCTTGATTTTATCATCCTCTCCGTAGAGTCTCTCAAGGCCTTGATCTAATTGAAGGGGTTTGTTCCGACACCTGCTGCAATCATAGCTAAATACTTCCCATGTAAAATCAATGACAATAATGAAGCCTGTGCTGTGCTCTTGTCTCCACGCTGTCTCGCTAGCACTGGTTTCCACTTGTTCCCAGTTGCGAGAGACCCTTCTGCTCCACCACTCCTTCCGCCTGGAGCATCTTCCTGTAGCTGCCTCTGAGTGATTTTTAGCCCAAAACCATGTGGTTCTTTCCAGCTCTCCCCTTTTAGCCTTCCTCTTCTCCGGCTCACCGGTCTCGTAATGGCTCTCGTCGGATCAAGGTAGCCACGACATTCTCAGGCTCAGCAACGAGGAGGGATCCCATCAGGTCCTGCGACCGTCCGCTGCCTGACACCATCGTGGTTTCCTGCGGGGGCTTCCAGAGGTGGAGGCACAACGTGCTGACGAATGTCGAATCCCTTCCCTCGGGGCTGTGCAGGTCCATTGCAGGCAAAGGCAGATAGTCTTGTCTCCTTCTGTGTTACTGATTGCTGATGGATGATACACTCTTCCTTTAAATTAAGTAACCTCTGCAAGGACTGATCGTGCCTTGAGTCTTAGTCCTTCCTGGTATGACAGTTTATTCTCCTTCATACAGAGTATCTCATTTTCTGCAAGCTGCTGACCTTCTGGCTCGCGTGCTGGGCTGCACCCGGCATGTGCGGCAAGAAGCTGACTAACAGATGACTCAAACTTTTCAGATGCCTTTGCGGTTTTGCAAATAAACAGCAGTGTAAGATTTGATGGTTAAATAAGTGTGTGCACCAAAGAGACTGTAGCCAGCAGCCAGCCCCTCTCGGAAACCCCAGAGGCTGAAGGAGAGTCAGGGCCTGGAAACGCACCCTGGGACAGTCATTAAATGGAGTTAGCAAAAAGCTGTTGTAAATGCAAATATATTAATGCTGTTGCTGTGGTTGGAGCTGAGTCGAAGGAGGACCCACACAATTGTTTGCAAATTCTTCCCGAAGTTCAGGAATCCGTAGGTAACCCAGCATCTTCCCTTGGGTTACAGCAAAGTAAAATATTCATCAGTTTCTTAGGAAAATACCACCGTGTTAATCAGCTAAGCTATCTGGAGATCTTTTCTGCTAGTTACAAGATCTGATAGCTAGATCGTAAGGTAATCCTAAGCGGCTCGCCTCAGACCATAGCCCTGCACTGGGAGGCAGGTCCCTGAACCTCTCCAGGGGTCCTGCTGCGCTCCAAGTTCTGCCTCTCTTAAACTTCCTATCTTGGGGACAGCGTGGGAGAACTGGCTTCTTTCTGGGGAAAGAGCAAGGAATGGATAGATGGTTGTGTTTTGCTGGGGTTTTTTTGTTTAATTCCACAGCCCTGATCTTAAAGGCAAGTGATAAAGTTGTTTGAGTTTTTTTTAAGAAGGAAATTGCTAGTTTGGGGGACCGCTGAGCACTACAGGGCAGCTGCAGAACATGAAGAGTTACTGGAAAGTCTCAACACCAAAATGGTATCTAGATCCACGTGCATAGTATAAGTAACTTGTCCAAAAGGATTCTGGACCCATCGGCTTTTTCTGACAGTCAAATCAGAGGATCAGCAATCCCGTGAGATTGCTGAGCTCATCGCCAGTCCTGTCTGTGACCGGCTGTCAGCAAATACACTGGGGGACAAGGGGCATGGTGGGATCCTTCCACTTTGGTTGCACAAAATAAATGAAGCAACGAAAAAATAGCACTGATACATGTTGTCACTGTTTCATTGTGTCTCACTAAGGAGCAAAACTAGCATTTGAGCTGAGACCCAGGATCCCGTCCATGGAAAATCAGGTCTCTCCTTTCATGTTCAGGTGGGATCGTGGGTGTCTGCTGCAAGGGGGATTATTATCTTGTTTTCAGTAATAGCTGAAATATGCTTTGAGATCCTCCAGTTGAGGGTTTGCATAGTATCTACAGTCATCTGTCATTCCTGCTTAGCCTACCCTGCCTGGCCTTCAAGTGGAAGAATTGCACTTGAATACAGAGCTGTTGCTTCTGATCAGCTGGAAAGACCACACACAAGTGCTGTGAGGTCTGGGTGTGGGATTATAGGGCTTTACAGTTTGCAGGATTGTGGCAGTGGTTCTATAGGGCTTAATGGAGCCATTTCTTGTAAATTAGGATATTTTTAATTTATGGAGGTGAAACTCCCCCAGGAAAGTGCGTTTGCTGTTGTGAGGCTTAGAGGTAATTATAATCTCCTTTTTTGACACTGCACTGTTGGGAATGAATGCCAGCATTTCCATTTGAGGGTTTATTTGATTATTTTTTTCATTTTGCAAAACATTATTACATTAACCCGCCACTCCTGAATCCTTATCCTACTATGGCATTTATGCATGAGAGGGACTGTGCTCTGAAAGGAACATCAGACTGAAGAATGCTCCATGATGATGGAAAGGCTTCTGTTTATCCTGTGGTTTTGGAATAAGAGCTTATTTTTGGCTTTAGAAGCAAATGCGACCTAGTTTGGATCCAAAACGTAATCTGATCCTTCATCTACACATTTCAGATCTTTATTGAGGGCTGAGAGTACTCAACTGGGGTTCTGGGGGTTATTTTATTTGTTTCTGCAGGAGTTGCTTTTACAGCGTCTATATATATACAGAGAATATGCTTCCAGTGGTGGAGGGGGAACTCATTCAAGAATCAGGGTACTTTATTTCTTCCTGCCTGTGCGTGCACTTTGTGATACAGCCTTGAACTGCATGAGCACGTGCTGGGGTTGAAACTCCTCACTTCTGAGTGGAAGCACTGGCTGTGCTCCATCAGACCATGTCCAAATCCCCTGGCTGCTGTGGCGACTTACTGCAGCTGTGCAGGCAGGGACAACAAACTCCCCTGTCCCTCCCAGAGGACAGCACCAGCTCCAGCACCGTGGTGCTGGGAGCCCTTTTCTTCCTCTGTCCCAGCCCTCACCCCCTCTCCAGCCCAGTCAAACCAGAGCGGCAGGAGGAGATTACTCCAGTCTGAAGTGATACCTCAAACTATTCTGACCAGGCTTACAGAGGATGCTATCAGGCCCTGAGAGACATCTTACCCCACCAGGGCACACTGCTCCTTTTTTTTTTTTTCCCCTTCCAGTGTCTGCACACTGACCTGAATGCGATTCAGTTTCTGGGTTATTTTTATAGTCCATAAAATGCTACATGCTTTTTTTTTGCTTGCTTGCTTTTAATTAAATCTCATCACTTGAAAAATTCAAAGGAAGAACTTGCAGATCTTTAATTTGATTTTTTATTTTCATTAAGCTAAAGCTTATACGACAAGTTTCCAAAAGCTTTTGCTAAATGCACTTTGTTTTCACGCAGTGCTTTTCTGAATGAACGTCCTATTCCTGCCACGGGGGTGTGGGCAGGAAGGGAATGTTCACCTGGTTTTTATGACCCTGCTGACCTGTCTTTGTTACCAAGACTGTGGCAAGCAGGGAAAGCAATGAAATACTCTGTTAGGTGGAGTCTGCATAGCATTTTTTTAAACTCATTATACCTCATGTTGGCATAAAAAGCCAGAGGAAGAAGATTCTTCATACAGAGCAAGCAATTCTTCTTGGACCTTATGAAATTAATTATTTTATATCCCATAACTGAATTGTTTTATATCCCATAACTGAACCTTGTAACTCAGTGTAATTGGCAGGAGAGGTCCCGCAGTAACAATCACACGGCCTGTTACTGTTTCCTCTAGTACTCCACTGTGGGAATGCTGGAAAAACAGCCTCCCATTCTGGTGTTTATTGGCAAATGTTTAAATAAATCATGCCAGCTTGTACAATAAGCTCAATGATAAATAATTTCTTCTCTTGAAATGTTAAGTGTTGCAGGAGGGAGAAGGGTGCGGACAGGCAGGTTTTGTGGTACCCATTTAGCTGGGGTTGTGGTTTACGGCTTACGAGAGCCGTAAGGATTTGGAAAACTGTGTTCTCTTCCCAGTCTCCCAGTACCTCGCTGTGCGACCGTAACAGGGCATGGATTAATCTTGTCTTGCCTCCCATATTCTGTTAAAATAACCCATTAATTGCTTTGGACACAGTTTGCAGCCTCGATGGAGGAAACTCCTCCTCCAGCAGCACCTCATAGCATGGCTCCCATTTCCCACACCATGCTTCTCAATACCCCAGGGGTTTCTCGCCCTCTGTGTTCAGTCCAGTAACAGCAAACCTCCTTGTGCTGCTGTCAGCTCCAAAAGCACTAGTGTGAACGACCCTCGTTAGCCTTGGTTATCTTAATGGACTTTGGTCCCCCCTTGTCCTGGAAGAGTTTGGGTAGCTACGTCAGACCCAGCTGTCAAGGTGCTTCTTCCAGCTGAGCTAAGGCCATGCAGGCTCTTTGCCGTGCAAGAGTTGAGTGTTTACCCAGGGGCTGCTGCTGATGTTCTGTCTCACAGGCCCTCTGAAGCTGCCTCCCTCTAGCAACTTGATATATTAAGATATTTTTTTCCTATCTGCCTCTAATTTCTGCCTATTTATCTCCCAGGTGGAGTCTACAGTGACAAGCTAAGCAGAGCAATGCATCTGTAAACACTAACAACTCTGCCACCCTGACACGTTCCCGCTCAGTGCTGTCTCAAGCTGAGGTTCCAGCATAGTCAGGGAGAAGGGGAGGGATAACAGAGTATTGCTTAACGTCAGCCCTCAGCACTCGATGATGTGACAGTTAAAGTCAAGGGAAATGGCAAAGCAAGAGGTCACTGAGGAATGTGGCATCTCGATCCCGCTACTGCTGCTATAAAGAGCACTGGTTCAGGGATGGCTGAGGACGCTACTCCAATTTAATGCTTTGGTAGGAAAGCTTGGGATGTATCCTCAGCTGGAACAAGCTGGCCTCACTTATGGTGGAAATAAGGCACGAAGGATCCTTTATGAAGGATGGGGATCTGACCTGTTGGTCATTAAGGTCTTCAAGCTCATCTGTTACGCTCCAGTTGAGTTTGCTGGCTGGTAACGCATACCTAACAGGTAGAGGAGTACGCTTAAGCACACACTTGGGATTAAGCACGTAAATGTTTTACAGAAATACATCTTGAATAGCCAAGTGTGAATTTAGATTTTCCCATGCCCTTTTTTCTGTAAGGAGAATGCCCATTCAATGAAATGGTTGTCTTCCTGGAAAAAATGCAGTCCTGGTAAAAGGCCTAGGTCTTTTGGTATGAAGCCACAACAATTCTGGAGAGAATTTAAACAAAAGTGTAGTTTGTAGTTGCTGAATTTCTTTTTCTCTCCCTTCTGTCAATGGAAGAAAAGTATGCTCATGAACTCTACAGGCAGTGGTTTCAAGGCAGGATAGCTCCTGTTAACTTAGTCATTTATGGACTATTAAGATTTAGTAAATGACCTCAAAGACAAAACCTTCCACGCTTGTTTTCTGTTTTGTATGCAGATTATTTTAGAAAATTTAGGTCAAGACGCAGCATGACTATTTGGGGCTGGGAGGACTTGAGGAGCATTTGGATGGGGGAGAGGTGGCTTGGCCTGGGAATCCCCTGGTTGTCTTCTCTGGTGACAGTGACTGGGGAATGGAAAGAACTCTGGGAATGGTGAGTAAGCGGGTGCACGTTCAGTCCTGCTTGGACTCTTCCACAACTTCAGCTATTTCTAATGGTAGGTGAGGAAAGGAGCCTGTATGCTGCTTGTCCAGGCTAACATCGGAGTGGATATGACGCAACCCTTCTGTAATGATGGCATGAGAGTATGTAGGCGCTTGGATGTCAGAGGATGTGTAGCACCTGGGGGAGGCTGATGATGGAGCTCAGACCAGCCTGGCAGATGCGTCCGGTTGTGGCAGCCAGCTGCATCCTTGCAGACAGACGTGCTCTGTGCTCTTACAAGGGCCAAGGTTGCAGCCCATTGACAGGAGATGCTGTTTAAGCCATAGAGCCTGGAAGCATCCACAGAGAACACTACAGAATTGTATTTGTGGGGACCCATGGGGGGAAGGTACTTTAGATGTAGTACACTTGGCCAGCTTTGGATTGGAAGTGTTTATCCTCACCAGAAGCACCATGCCTGTATCTCCCTCCTATCACTCCCCTGTCTGCTGGTATTGAACAAAACTTAGGTTTGAAGCAGAACATCCTGCTCTGGGATTTGTTTGTGCTTTGTTAAATCCAGCACCTGGGGATTCTTCCTCTGTTTGCTTTCAGAGACCTAGTTTCACCTTCCCCTTGACTCTGGGATGCCAATTAAGTAGCTTGAGGGCTGTGGATGTTATTGATTAGGGCTCTAATTGCTTATCTCTCCATGCTGTCCAAGTGAAATGGGCTGTATGGAGATGCACTGAGTGAAATAGAGATGTGGCTGCCTGCCACTCGGATTGAAACGTACATTGTTCCTCAACACACGGGCTGCAGGGATATTTTTGAGCTATTGTTTCTCAGCAGTGCCGGCTTTGTCTCGCTGCTGTTGTCTCTTCCAACCTCGCTGCTTCCAGTGACATCCCGCTTTGTGATCAGCCACGGGTGCAGGGGCACGGAAGGGTAATCCACTGCAGGCACACCACATTTGCTGCTGTGAGCACCTCCCAAACAGCTAGTGCTGTGGCAGGGAGGCCACATAGTGTAAATTATTTGGTAATTAATTTCCTTCCAGTTCAGAACCAACGCTTGGCATTTTCAAGGCATCGCAGGACAGCAAGGGGCAAGTTCACATACATCTCCAAACACAGACCAGAGCCATTTTTTTAAAAAAATCCCCATCTCAAGAGAAGTTAAAAATTTGGGGTATATGTTTTCAAACTAGTAGCTGATCACAGCTTTTTTTACTTGGTACCCCTTAAAAGGAGAGGAAACCTCACCAGAGACTAAAGCAATTGGTCACAGTAAGAAGCGGACAGCTGTCAAGGGCCAGGACTTTCAGAAAAAACCAGCCCTCTCCCCGTAATTCTGGGTTATTGCTTGGCTAGGGAGGCTTCGGGCCATTAACAGCCAGGAGGCACAGAGAAAACAAGGTGAGCTATTTGTTAGTCACTGCAGGAAACTTTGCCCCCTCTATGCGCAAGGGGATGACTACTGAGTTGTCTAATTGAGCAGGCAAATGTTTACTGATGTTCGCAAAAGGATTTCACATCCATGTCTGAAAGAGCTCGAATTGACCTGTGAAGTGAAGAAAAGGCTGAACTTCATTCATGGCCTCCGCACAGAACAGAACCGCCTGGCTACGGACGAGAAGCTTCACGCTGGCTCTCTGCTTGGGGTGAATTTCATTAGAATGGGTTGATAATTGCGTTGTAAAGACAGAATCAAGCAGGGTGAGTTTACCTTCAAGGCTCATGAAGGACAAGATCAAACCAGCCTCAGAACAATATCAGACTTTTCTCTTCAAGACAAAGTTTTAGTGTAAACACTGAGAGGGCTTCGTGAACTCAAGACAGCAGCCTCGCGGGTGTTCAGGTCTGACAATAGCTCTTTTCTGTGCAACAAAAAGGTCTGTTCAATGTAGGGGATGCACTTTCATCACTGTAATGTCAGGACATTTTCAGGAATACAATTGGGCCTATGGTTCATCAAGTGCTTCTCTTTTCCAGGGGAAGATTGGATGCAATCAGTGGAGTATGTTTTCATATGGTTTGGGGTATTCTGTGGAAATGCCCCACTGCTTGATTTCTGTGTTAGAGAAGATCAGGGAGAGGGGTCTAACTTGCAGGTAAGGCGCAAAATGCTTTGTTCCCAAGGAAGCTCTTTTCTCTGCCTGAGCAGCTCCCAAAGGGTGTCGGACCTCCTTTCCAGATGTGCTGCACCTTTGGGACAGACAGAAAACGCTGTAGTGCTGGAGAAGCTGACGATGACAGTGCTGCCCTTCCTCCTTGGGGGATTCTTCCTGTATGCTGGGTGGAAACCAGCAAGTACCTTGGAGATAAAAGCAAATACCTTCAAGGCAGCTGTGAGAAGCAGTGCAGGTACAGGAGGATTGAAGACAATAAAACTGTTTTTAGGTAAACTTTTGGTTTTCAGATCACATTTGCATATTTATACCCTATCTACACGCACACTTAATCCCCAGTTGCAATGGGAGATGAGAATTGCCTGTTATTGCAAGCTCTGCCTCTGTGCAATTTCCTGTTGTTAATGCAGCTCAGTCCCTTGTTTCTATTCCAGTCGAATCATGCCAGTTGCCTTTTCTGAGGTCATTGGTGCTGCCTTAAAATACCCCCACGTCTGTGTTTGCAAAGCTTGTGAATAAAGAGCTCTCTCTAAGGAGCTGCGGAGCCAAGTTGCCACAGCCAAGTGAGCGTAGACCTGAAGGGGCATTTCCATCACTTGATTAGCTGCCAGTCCTGCTGCTCTGAGCACAAACATGCTTGGCTTCGGACGCATACAGATGTGTAGTCTGACTTTATTTATGTACTCTTCCTATCTAGATAGGGCTTAGAAAGCTCCGCTCAGGATTATAACAAGGTAAATAAGTTTTTAGCACACAAAAAATGAAAACCTGATTATTCTTGTGAAGTAGACAAAAGCTAGAAGCTCTTAGCAATAGCAAGCATGTTTTTGAGATTTTCATGTGTCACAACTTGTTACTTATGTATTTCCTAGAAAAATTGGTTACCAAAGCCTCTGTCAGTGCAAATGCCACATCAGTTGGAAATATTTTCTTAATTTTTCATTTTTAGCCATCATGTGGTGTGACATTAATTAGGCTATGATCAGACATGTCAAAACTCTGAGGGGATATGACCTGGTCGGAGGGCTCACCTTAGCCCGGCATAAGGCTTAGGCAATGCCAAGAGGTGAACTTCTCTCACGTTTCTGGTGTTGAATTTGGGCTTTAGCCCCTTTCTTCCAAACCTGGCAACAGATGGAGGCATCCACCCTCTGAATTCTTACTGGCATCCTTTCCCTTACCTTGGTACCCTGTCAGCAGCCTTCCTGTGACCTGGATGAGCTGAGCAGATTGTCCATCTGCCTCCTTCTCTGTACCTGCATTTATCTGCCGCATTGGTACATGTAAGTATGGAAATATTTCATCGTGAATGGCACGTAGGAACTATAATAAAAAGCTAGGACTGGTGTGTGTGTTATATTAAAAACAAACAAACAGAAAACAACAAGAAAACCCCCGAGGGATGCTTTCTTGGATGAATTAAAATCCAAGATAGTACTGGGCCAGTAGCTAAAAGAGCAAAATAAGCAAACAAATCAGTTTGCACCTTCTGTTTAAGTTTGTTCCAGTGCGAGTGTCATTTTTTTGGGGTGACAGAGTGCTGTTAAGGTGCGTGCTCTAGAGGCTGACCTGCATGACAGGAGTCACCCATCACCTCTGGCCCTTCCCGGATGGGGACACGGCTTCCCAAATGCTGGCGGTGAGTTCCAGCTGTTGGAGCTCTGTTCTTTCCTATGCTCTGCTTTCTTGTTTCTGAGCAAAACTACACAGAAAATCAGCAAGAGTTGCATTCGATAAACATAGAGGCTGGTCCTTCTCGAAGTGCTCTGGGAATGGGCAGCGCAGGGCCCTGCAGCGAGGCGAGCTGCGGGGAAGGGGCGAGTGCCTGGGGCCGGGTTAGCCAGGCTTGGGCACTGCGGCGTAGCTGCCGACGGGGAGAGGCTCCGATGGTGTTTTCAGTTCCCGCTTGCTCCTGGAAGTGCAGGTGGATTTTCTGGGCTCCTTTCAAGTGTACTCACGCCTGTAGGGCTATCTAGGAACTGGAACTAGATCGGAAGGGTTTTAACATCTTTGTATGATGAAGTTATCTATGGTCTGGGGACAAGATGCTCTGGCTCCCTTTGCCTCTCTCCTGCTTATTTAGTCCAGGGGGGAGATGGATCAACAGAGGGTGGAAGAGGTGAGGAGCGGCTGCCTCATTCGGGAGCCACTGTTCTATAGAGGTGCAAGCATTGATGTTAGAGAGAGGGAGAGCAAAGCTTGGAATTGGAGAAAATAGGTAGGATGGCAGTAATAGAAAAAAAATTCTGCTTTTCTCACAAGCAAGCAAAATCTGGAATGGCAGAGGTGGCTCATTTCTGCCTCTGACAATAAACACATTGAAGTGTCAGTGTGGGGAGCAGCAAGTTTGTATTCTTGAATCTCTGAGAAGTAACAATACATTGTGCTTCATACATGTTCCAAAGAAAACTGTTAGTCTTCTGAAGATCTTGTCCCACTTTGCAAAGTCTCTTTATTCCAGTTTTTCTGAGTCACAAAGTGAGAGGGGAGGTCAGGCCATCTCAGTGAGTGTTCCAGAGAATCTGGAGAGCATCCCTGGCCAGCTTAACCCAGTGGTGTGCGTTTGTGTTTGAATTTGCTGTAATAAATCCCCTGATAAGGTCCCATCAGGGAAGTGAACAGAACAGACGCATCATTAGGTCAAAAACAGCTATTCACAGTCACAAAGTCTGTGTTACCTGGTAGTAAATTAGGTCCTGGCCCATCCCCAAGCTTACAGCTTCTGTTGCTGCCTGCAAGGCTGGAAAGAGTAGCCCCTTTTTGCATCTCTGCTGGTACAGCAAAATTACACATCTCACCTGGGAGTGTGTGATGTGTGTCGTGATGGGAGGAAGGCACCGATTCCCACTGCAGGCACAGGGTAGAGCAGCAGCTTGGAGCAGGCTCCCAGCTTGGTTTCTTGCCAGGCTGTGCCCATCCTGAGCTGTGTTTGGAACACCTTGAGCCTCTCGGTGTTGGTAAGATGGTTTTGCCCCTCTGCTAGGAGATTATTCTAAGGTGCGTTTTATCCCGTGCAGACTGCTGGCATATGCACACGCATGCAGCAGGCATTCGCTGGAACTGGCAAGCTGGAAAAATAACGGTGTCCTCAGGGAAAATTTATACTCCCTTGTTGGTACCTTCCTTCCCTCTGCTGGCAGTTTCTCTGCACATATCACAGCTTTCAGCCGGCTGCCCCTGAGAGCCAGGGAGAAAGATAAAACATTCTCATCACAGCGATGTTATTTTTCTTTCAAAGTTCTCTCACACTTTCATATATGGTTGTTGATATCGAGAGCTGTAGATGTCACAGATCTGGATATATGGATAGAGATGTACAGCTGAGTGTGACAGCTGGGTGTCTGACTCTCTTCCATTTCAAAATCTGATCCCTCTTCTCTGCCATCAGTTTGATTTCATGCCCCTTCTGGCTCCTTTTTCAGTGGGGCTGGGAGCTATGTAGAATTTGAGGCTTCATTTCAATGAGCTTGTCAAGTCTCAGCCCGCAGCAGTGAACTCATTAGCAAAATCAACACTGGTGAACATCCCTTGATTACAGAAGATGTCAGCACATGGTGTGTCTTAGGGACTGAGCTGCCCTCCCGCTGCAAAGGCTTTTCTCCTTGGCGATGCGGGGTCCTATGTTGGGTTTGTCACGCTGACACCGCACAGCAGTGGGGAATTGCACCGTGTCATGCAGCAGCGAGAGCCCCGCTGGGATCCAGCTCAGCTCGTGAGCAATCCTCTTATCCAGAAGGCAGCTCAATGTTCATCTCTTGCACTAGTGTAAATCAGGAGCGATGGGTTTTAATTCGATGTGCTGTGACTGTATTCTTATGCTTGGTGCAATCAGAAATAACAGCACCAAACTCAACGGGAGGGATTCTCAGCTTGGCATCACAAATGGAATGCACGGCAGAGCAGTTCGGTGCACTCGCGTGGCTGCCCACGAGGGCGTGCGGGCAGGTCTGTGCCGGCCCCTCTCTGGACCGTGCAGCACCGTCAGCACCGAAGCAGTTCCTGCTGCAAGGGTGAAAAAGCAGGATTACTGCACGTACGGCTGGAGCTGATGAGGCTCAGCACCCCCTCTTCTTGTTTCACGTTTAATTAGCTGGCATGGGAAGGATGGATTGGATAGAACAAGGAAGCAGGAGGGAGAAGGAAGGTTAATCTATCCTTTAGCCTTGCTATTCCTTCTTCCTTGTGATCTTGTGAAGCAAGGAGATGACGTGTGCTTTGAAGTGCAAAGTATTCCCTATCCTTCTCCCCGAAGTGTTCTCGCTCCTCCTCCCCCCAAGTCTCAGTCCAGCTGCTTTCTGCTACGTGCTGCTGAGGGCTGAGGTGCTGGAGCCATCCTTAACGGGGGGGCTGCGAGCCGGGGCTGCGAGCCAGGGCTGAGAACCAGGATTTCAGGCCTGGCTTTTCTAAGCACCCTCACAGCCGTGTGCCTATTCAGACAGTCCTGAAATATCGGGGTCCTGCCTAGATATAGCGTTAGGAGTTTGGAGTTACTGAAGCGGGAGGAAGGGTTTGGGCTGGGGGGGTCAGGGGCTGTGGGAAGGTGCAGGACAGGGAGCAGGGGAAGGCAGTGCTGCTCGGGGGCAGGATGCTGTGGAGCTTGCAGTGGTGCTGGGAAGCCCCAGTGTTAACCTGGGGTCTCATCGGGACCTCAGGTCTTGCAAATAGCAGTGTGATACCCTAAGCTGGTATTTGTAAGGAGAGTGAGACGGGCTCCCTCCTCTAGTGGTCTTCAATAGCTCTGTTCAATTTTTCAGTAAACTCTTTCAGAACAACAACTTGGGGATATCGGGAACAGAAAGAGAGGGCTGTCATGGCATGGCGTAACAAACAGCCCTTTCCCCAGGACCTGTGTTCTCCCCGAGTCATAGTAATTGAATTGTTTTAATATTAATATCTTCTCTGGAGCTCTGCTGATGGGAGGGGGGGAGAGATGTTTCTTCCAAAATAGTCTTAAGCTAATGCAGAAAGTATGAATAAATCTCTCAGAGATTATAGCCCCTGGAAAGCTCCTGTGAATATCAGAAAGACATCCTTACTGTTATGGGAGGTTTGATTGAATTACAAATTTGAGGCAACTCCAAAGCAAAACTGATTAAGTCTTTTCTTTTTCTCTCTCTTGTTGTAGCTTTTTAAAGTGCTAAAGCTTTTTAATAATTAGAAACCCCCCTGTCCTGTTTGTAAGTAGTTCTAATTGGCATCGTCCTGTCTGTAAGTAGTCCTAATTGGCATTGTGTCCACTTAGATGGTTAGCAGAAAACTTGCAAAGCATAAGCCCGTTACGAGAAGCATTATCGCTCGTTATCTCCAAGGGAGACCCACGGTTCGTGTTATGGGAGGATCACCCTGGGGTTTGGAGAAGGCAGTGGGAGAGTGAGATGACGTCCAAGAGATGATCCCGTGGGTGCTGCAGAGGGTGACGGCTGCGGTGGCCGTCGGAGGTGAAACGGGGATCAGGCCCCAGCTCAGCCCCCAGTCCCGCGACACAGGGAAGTGGAGGAGCACTGGGTATGGCCTTGTACGTGGCTCTTGGAAACAAGGTTTTTCTTGGCTGGTGTGGAAATAGCAAAGCCTCCTTTCCCCAGGCACCAAGCGCTTGCAGGGGGGGAGAGGAGGGTCCTGCCCAACGGGGCTGGCTCGGCTCTTCCCGTCGGATGTGCATGAGCTGTACCCGCGCCCACAGCGTCTGCGGTGTTTGATTAACATTGTCACTGCGCTGCCAGTATCTAACTCCTTGCTTTGTAAAACATTGTCAGTGTAAAGACACTATAGAAATCACCTTATTCAGTTCTCTTCTATTATACCAGAGATGATAAAAAGAAAAAAAAGAAAGAAAAAGAAAAAGCATTGTACCACAGAAGCTTTGCCTCTTTTGCAGGGCTGTCTATACGAGGAAGACAGCTGTGGTCTTTACCAGCCCTTGACAAGTGATTTTTCCAACAATCAGATGGGAGAACATGCTCTGTTAGGCTTATAATTGATAATATACCACTGTTGAAATATGCCTGTCAGTTCTGCAGGTAGATAAAATTATATCGTTGATATTTCATAACAGTTTTCACAGGCAGACTCTGAAACCACATCCTCCCCCTGGCAGATAAAAGGTTAGACAGGAAGATGTGTCAGCAGGATCCGGCCTTCTGCCTCAGCATGGGAGAGAGGAGAGGAGCCCGCTGCAGACCTCCAGTCCCGGGTTGGGCTCTGTGCGTACGGCAGATCACACGCACGTTTGAAGCCTTTCCCAGGGCCCAGCAGAGACGCTCTGCGCTGGGGGAATGCAGCTGGGTATGAAAATGTCTGTATCACAGAGGGGTTAAGATAATGAACAGGGAAATTCAAATGATCTAACCTAAGTCATAATGCCAACTTTTTAAACAGAGAAGGCAATTAACTATTGGACACTTCAGAAAGTGCTGCGATTGATCCCTCCATCCCCGGGAACATTTTGCAGATCAGCGCAGGCTTTGGGAAGATGTTGCACGAACATCTAGGCTGCTGAGCACGGAGCAGGCGCGCCTGCCTTCATGCACCTCCGTTCAAAGGGGGACGAGGGACGAGCCCAGCCAGAGGTGGCAGAGGGTCTTTTGTGCCTCTGCCCACGTCCTGCTCCCCCTGCCTGTCCCACGGCTGCCCACTCCCAGGCATCTCCTGCCAGAGACCGGTGTGGCTAAACCTACCAGCAGGACCCAGCAAAGCTCTTCAGCAGGGCTGGGGTGGCTAGTGTACGGTTAGGGTGAGGGGCTCAGGCTGCCTTTGAGATTGCAGGGCTCAAAAAGAGCTCAGGACCCCGTAGGACCTAGGTGTCACAGTCCCACAACATCCAGAAATCCAAAAACTTTTTGGATCTCTTTTTAGAAAGCGTTTGCTGAAAAGAAAACCTAGGGCTGAAACAGGGAGGGAGCCCCAGGACTTCCTACCATCACCACCACCTTGCTGTGCATTCTCTGTCCCACCGACAGCTCGGTGTCTGTCCAGTATCAGAGGAGTGCCACGGGAACTGGGTTATGGGAGCGATCAGTTGCTCAGCCATGATGCCCAGGATCCTACAAGACGGTGCCTCTCTTGTGTTGCATGAGAAGGTCCTCGCCTTGTGCAAACTGTTGGTGCATTTGCTATCCCACATAGGTGCTGGTGCTAGAGAGAGAGAACAGATTTAATGACCAGAGGTTGGAAACAGCCTGTGACATGGGAGAGATGGAGAAGGGGACTGCGGGGGTTGTCGGCAGGACTCTGTTGCATCTGTTTGAGGAGACATTGCTCCAGACCAGGAGTTCGTAAGCAGGGAGGGGAGAAGGTCCAATGCATGTACTGATTCAGTGACCTGCAGAATAAAGATGAAAAAACTAAAAAATTTGAAAATGGAAGAAAGCAGTTCTGGAAGCAAAAGGAATAAATTATTCTCTTTTTGCTACTGACCAGGTGGAAAGCAGCGAGGCACAAGGCAGAGGCCTGGCAGGGCTCACGGCTCCTCTCTGCCAGCCTTGGCTCGGGGGAAGGACGCAGCAGCCTCTGGTTTCTCAGTCCTCCCTTCTCTCTCTTCCCCTCTCTCTTTCCTTCTTTCCTTCTTTCTTTCTTTTTTGGCACAGAACTCAAATTGATTGATTGCAAGAGCAGCTACATGACGTTTCCAACACCCCTTTTACCGTACCCCCTGAATCGTGCCCCACTCTAGCGGGTGCTCAGCCGCCAGCCCCTCTGCAGCCCAGTGAAACCAGCTGTCAGGGTGGTTTGGACAGAGGGTTGTTCATCCACGGCCTGACCCATTTAAGCCCCCAATTAGCACATTGCACCGAGACACCAGGGCCTGCCTGGCATTAGCACTTTTTGTTCTGTGACTTCTTCCCATTAGTTAGTGTTACTGACTAACATTTGGAGTCAAATTAAAGGCGTGTAGCTAATAGCGAGCTCTGAATTCTCTTCAGGGTTGGCTGCACTGAGTGAAATTAAAGTTCCCGACATCCCCATTCCCCTTCCCTTTACTAATTAGCCCTCCCCAACTCTTAGATGTTGACATTTAAAATGAACTCAGCTAAAATGAGTATTTTTGTAACCAGGGTTTTCAGTGCTGATAATAGGAATACAGAGGAGAAAAAAACCCAACCCTGACTTAGAGGGCAGCCAGGGAAGGTGCCGTGGAGAAGCCGGCTGTCCTCGCTCCTGCTCCACGCACGGGGCAGCGCTGGCTGGAGCAGGGCAAGCACTGCTGACACCCAGCCCTGATGGCAGTGCTGCCCGGGTGCACGTGCTAAAGCCTGGGAAGGGGCCATGAAGATGCCTTGAATTGATGCATTAAGAGGATTTTTTTTTTTCCCCGACTCCCTGACAAAGGTCCCTTTCGTGAGAGATTTCTCCCTTCAAGATAGAAAAGCCAGGAAATTCTGAGCTAAGTCTGCAAATCCCCAGCTGACGTTTGTGACTTAACTTACTCTGCTGAGTAAAATGCAGAGCATAAAGACAGGAGTTTTAGCAGCGCTGTGTGACCAGGCTGCCAGGCTCTTAAACCCCCAATTTCCTGGCTTTTGATGGGTTTAAATCAGGATGGGTCTAATAATAATGATAGTTAGTACTTATATGCCACTTTATCTTAAAAGCACTGTACAAACATTAATTAATTATAGACACAGACAGTGTCTGCAAATGTATAGCTGCAGATGCACACGGCTTCAGAGCCACACACACAGCTTTTAGCCAGGAGTCTCGCAGCGTGCGAGAGCACAAATTACATCTGCTGCAGCCCCTCTGCGGGCAGAGCTGCTTTGGGCTGGCATTACCTGCTGGGGCTGGCAGCTGCAAGGAGGTGGCCCCGAAAGGTGATTAAAGAGACAACCTCTGGCCCGTGTGTGCCTGTAAACACACCACCGGCACAGCGGGACCGCGGCTCGGGCGGGTGCCCCTCCGGGTGCTGCGGTACAGGCTTGCTTCGCATCAGTTTATTGACATCTCCCCAGCTAAAAGGAGACTGGTGGTAGGTAACGCGGTAGTGTACCAGGTGGCATGTTCCTTTGTGCTTCAGCCGCTACGTGGCAAAGTGGTAAGCGTGATATCTTCCTACGTCTCAGTCCTGGACCAGTAAAAGGCACCTGCTTCCTATTCCTGGCTGGAGAGGTGATAAGCTTTGGGGGTTAGCTCCTGGTTTGGGGCAATTTGCTCTAGCTAGGCAAGGCAGAGGATGAGTAACCGAGTCCTGCCAAGATTATTAACCTCTTTATGATTGTCCATGTTACTCTTTTGGGGGATGCTCTGGTCCCTAAAATTTACAGGTGATGCAGAGATGAAAACTGCCCATCTCCTACTTCTCCAGATTAAAACAAGGACCCCAATACTGCATGGAACCTTGCTATTGGCAGTTAGAAACTGCGGCTGCACCAGCCCTCCTCTCCAAACAGATGCTGCCTGACTGGGATGTGATGGTGTGTGTTGGGGATGCTCCATCTCTGTCTGGGAGGGAGGGAGGGAGGGCAGCAGCAGCCATGTAGGAAGGCAGGCTCTGTCTTCACAACCTTTCCCCATCTCTGACCACATGCTGGACATGCAAAAGATCCCTGTTTCCTTGGAAACGGGTTCTTTCTGCATGTGCTGCAGTGAGTCGGGAAAGTTTGCCTTCATCAAACCCCCATGGTGAAAAGAATAAGCTCCAGAGATGCTGTCCTAGGGACAGCAGCCTGATTGCTGCTGCTTCCCTTATTTACATCTCTTTAAGAAAAGGAAAAGGAAAAAGACAATCTGCCTCCTGCCCCTTGCAAAGATCTCTCCTGATTCCTTACGAGCCTTGTCAGCATCTGAGAGCAGAGGAAATTACTTCAGTCACAGACACATCGCTGAGCACCCCAAAACCACGCGTCCCCTATGCAAAGCTTGGGCTGCAAATGCTGCTCCCCCATGCAGTGGCAAACTGTGGGCGGTGTAGGGACGTGTCACCTCACTTTGTTTCTCTTTATTCACTTTCCAGTAAATTCAGCTCAGAGAGCACAGCTGGGAAGGCAGGAGCAGGGGGCAGCCAGGTGACACAGTGCCGATGGGCTCTCCTTCGCTTTGCGTGGGAATCGGTGCCAGCCTTTGTTTCTTTTCCAAGCTCAGAGCTGCAAACACAGACACCCCAGGGAAATCACAGCAGAGACCCAGGGACGTGCACTGGGCCAACTTTTTTCAGGCTGAATCATGACTGAGTCTTTCCAGAGGGGAGGTGGGGCAGGGGAGTGAGTCCACCATGGGTCAGCCACATGCATGTCTATGCCGGCCGTGTCTCTGAACAGCTCAGCACAAGGGGCTTCTTGGAAGATGCCCTCGATTGCAGCGTGCTGCAGGTTTGCCTTTACCTCCCACTTTGCCAGGTTTACTCCCTGTCACTGCACTGACCTGCCCAGGCCATGGCCGGGGGCACCCCGGGTGGTGTCGGGGCGATTGATGCTCCTTGTGCCGGAGGAGTGCAGAGTCCGGCCCTGGGTGCTGGGCACTGGGAAGGGACAAGGGGAAGGGGAAAGCACAGGGGCAATCCAGCTGGACAGCGAGGCTGGAGGTGAAGCGAAGCCCAAAGCCTGGCTCAGAGCGGGTGTGTGGGTGTTTAACCCAGCATATATAAGTGCTCCAGGCCTGCAGTGTAGAGAAACCTCATAAATATTTTAACTTGGGGAGGATGAAAGGAAGACAAATAAATATATAGGTTTGGGCTTTTGGGGCATTGCTGTGATCATCTCTTTAGAGAAACAGTTGTTACGCTGGTACTTGGCTCTGCAGAGCGTGGGGGAACGTGGCTGCGGCGTGACGGGGAAGCGGCTGACGCAGGCAGAGCCTGGGTCCTGCCATGATGTGAGTCCCGAGCATCCCTGCCACAGCTGCCGTCAGAGCTGGGCGAGTGCTGCAATGAAGTAGCCATAGTTAAAAGGGCTATTTATAGTAGACACACAAAAAAAGCCTAACTCTAAACCCAGTTTATTCATTTTCTGACAAGTATTTCCATCAAAATTTTTATTTTGGAGAGAGGAAAAACCAAGAAAAAAGGTCAAATGTTTCTGTTGAGGGGGTTTTGCTCCTATTATTCAACTGGGATTTGCCAAACTAAACCAGTGATCAAAGCCTTGAGTTTTGATCCGGAAAGGGTGGGCAAATGTTGTGAACATTTTTGTAATTCTCCTGCGCTTGTTTTGACTGCCTCTACCTCTAAAGTTTTGTTTGAATTTGAGAGTGAAATTTAATTTGATTATTTTTACAGCTAGAAAGCAATGAAGAATGAATAAATACTCTTTGCTGAACATTTCATTTGAAAAATACGCTAAAACCCACTGAATTAATGATTCAGCGATTGAGGCTGTGAATTTTGGTTAATCGTCATTTTAAAAGCTATACTGGTATAATTTTGCAAGCTGAGGAATATCATAAAATGTTTCAGTTGCTTTGCTGTCGTAATTATACAAGACAGACACTGTACAGATGCAGTTGTTCTGGTACATGGGTGCACTGTGCTGGTACAAATTGCTCTGGTTCCCAACCCGGAGCCGTGCCAGCATAAGCACGTGTGTACTGTAAGACTGAACATCCACCACCGCGGCAGATGCGCAGCCGGGGGGTGGTTTTGGTGGTGCTGTCGCAGTTTTGACCAGGGAGGTGGTTTAGATGTCAGCTTGCGTTTGGACGTTAATGCCAGGCATTAATTACCTGGATCTGTTTGGAACCCGCTCACTGCGACTCTGTAAATATTTGTGACAAAATTCAACCTCCACAAAAAATCTCTTGATTCTTGGAAATTCAGACCTTGTTCTCTAAGACTTGCTGTGGGTTTGCTGAAGTCACTGGCAGCCTTTCCAAGGATCGCCTCAGTTCTCTGGCTGTCTGCTGCTCATGGGCTTATTTTGAAGAGAATCCGCTCCCTTTTTTGAGCAAATATGGATGCAGTTTATGGAACTGATGCTCAGCCGATTCCTTTGGTTTCAGTATAAATCCCAGGAGAGATCAGTATTTTGCTTTAAAATCTTTGAGCAGCTCAAATAGAGGGACGGATAAAGAGAAATGTTTGCACAATCTCTTTGCAAATCAAATCTTTAACGTCGTGCATTGCTCTGGAGAGGCGGAGAGGAAAGATAATCCCAGATTTTGACTTTAGGCTTGCAAGGCAAAGCTGTCCTTCATTGTAAAATCAGTGGGAGTTTGTCCTGCGATGGAACTGGAGGATCTGGAGTCCTGAGACATCAAAACAAATTACACTGCGATCTTTTTCTCAGTCTGACTCCAGGAGGTTTCGTCTCGTGCCAAGCGCACGCAGAGTGTGAGCGTTTTGACATGTTCTCCTAATCCTGGGATTTATAAAGCGCTTAGCGACACACACAGAAGTGATTCATTACTGCAGCAGCATCGTGTAGCCTCGTATGCAAAGCAGGGAGAGCAATCGGTGGCTGCCTGCCACGGCCCCTCACCTCTAACACCCCAGCGCTGATGCTCATGCAAAGCCACCGCTTTATGGGGTTGTTTCTGGGGGGTGCTCAGGGTATTGCCCAATGCAGAAGCTTCAGGACCTTCGGTGCCTCCAGGTCTGGGCTCACCACATCTCCATGCTCTCTCTTGCTGTATGGAAAAGGGAAGTATGTGCGAGGGGATGGACCCAGGAGCAACCCTGGGGTCCCAGCCTCATCCATGGCACACGGGTCCTGGGGTGCTACGAGCGCTGCATGGAAGCCAGGGCAGCAATTCACCTTTTCCTCTTTGCAAAACTACTGATTCCTCAACATCTTGAAATTCCCCAAATGTCTGTAAATTTGAAATACGGGTCCCTTCCTAAAGCTTAGAAATGCTGCTGTCCTGCGCTGGAGGCTGATTCCACAGGTAGTGAATAAATTCTGTGTGTTTGTGGGTTTGGGCTGAGGTTTAGAGGTACAGAGGTGCTGCTCGATATCTTTAGGACCTTAAACACCTCCACAAAGCTGGTGTTTGGTAACCAGCCAGGGAGCTTCACCCAGCAGGTGGCTTGTAGCCAGCCATGGTGCAGGGAACCAGCGTAACGCGCACTCATTATCTCTGCCTTGCTCAGAAAGGATATTGTGATTTTAATAACTTCTTGGATCCATTTTTTCCCTGGTAGCTCTTGTTGCCTTGGATACAGGCTCTGGAGAGGCTCAGCCCTGCTAAAGATGGTAGATCATTTAAATGGAATAGAAGATGAGGTGCGGATTTGCAAACTGCTTTAGCTCTCGTAGAGAGCTGGCTGGGAGCACTCCAGCAAAGCTGAGCTTCCTTGGGACACGCCAGTTTGTTAGACAGGGCGTTGTTCACAGGAACGTGACACCAAAACTTCTTTGGCACAAGGTTAGATAGATGCAATGCCTGATGCGTCTGTGTGACAGTGCCAGTCTGGAAAAAACGGAGCCCCAAGGCTTTGGTAAGTGGCATTGCACCGATTCCCAGGGCACGGGGACCAGGAACAAAGCTGGACCTTGGCACCTTTGGTAAGGGGCTTCAAGGACCTCTGCTCTGCTGCCATCCTCTTCCTCCTTAACCACTGCCTCTGTCTTCACTCTGGACTTCCCAAGGTCCCACAGGACCTGCGTGCAGGGTGGTTTGAAGGCCATCAGCTTTTTCAGCATGTGTCCATGGCACTCCAGTTCTCCTGGGTGTTTTGATTCAAAGTGTGATTCCCATTTCTAGCACCCCATCATTCCCTTTCTCCCAGCCCGCTTACACATGCAGCTTATCTACAGATAAGCCATGCAAATTGGAGAAATTCTCATTTCATGCTGAGAGGTTACCCACCCCTAAAGGTCACCAAAGCTATTAAAGAAAAAACCTCGTGCCCAGGGCTTTGGACACCTAATTTGGCTTGCTTTGGTCAAATTTCACGCTGCTGTAGTTTTTGATTTATGCACTTTGAAAGTCTTTTGCTGTGCTGGAGAAAGCCCGCTCGTGGTGCCTGTTGTAATCAAATAGCTCTAGCTTTTCTGAGATGCCTTTTCTTCTTTTAATGACTCTGGGGTGTCCAGGCCTGTCCTGATGGTAAACAAACTAAATGAATTGCTTTTGCTTCCTGGTCCCCATCATAAACAGATTTGGATATGACGGCTGACAAATCATTGAGATCATTTGATCACTGTCAGAGTAGATCAGCCTGACTTGAGACAATGCACTAAACCTCGATTTGCTGCTGGGGTTACCAAGTATGAGATGCTAATGACACTGTGCTCTTGGAAATTATTTCTTAATTGCTTTATTGTAGCTGGCAGAGATCATAGCCTTGCCGTGTTAGGTGACACGGCAGAGCCGTGAGAGGAGCTGCACAGCCAGAGACACCCAGCACCCAGCCAGCACCCACGCCGCGGCGCAGGTCTGCCCATGCCCTGGGCAGCAGGAGAGAGGCCAAGCCCAAGGGGCAGCTCTCGTGGCCGGGCTGGCAGTCCTCTCCCTCCACAGCTGAGAATGCTGATGGCTAGCAACGTACGGGCAGGACCAGGAGAGACGTGTTTGCGTGGACTAACCTGGGAGCTTCAGCTCTTTTGCCCTGAGTGCGGAGCCAGGGAACTTCTGCCTTTGCATCCCAGCTAGTTTCCCCAGTTTCTGCCTGTGGATGCTCCTGTGCTGGATGGAGTTGGTCACCTCTGTCTGTGCCAGCCCTGCCTACCACACGACATGCTGCCAGCCTGTGGGAAGGACTCCCGAGATCCTGGGAGGCCTTGGGAGCTTCACCCCTCGTGCTGCCTTGGGGAGAGGGCAGCAGGGGCCCAGGAGAGGAAGGAGGAATCATTGAGGAAGTAGCAGCAGAACAAAGAAGGAAAGAAAAAATCTTTTTTCTTTGCTTAAAAAGAAATCTTAGCCTTCCTGGAGAGAAGAAAAGAAGAGGAGGGAGGTAGATGCACCACACAAAGAGAAGAAAATGTGCTGAGAAACCACAAGGCGTTTAAAAGCTCACACAGGAAACCAAACCCACTTTGATATCCTCTCTCATTGGAAATGTTTGAGGCCAGAATAATGCTGCCATGATTTATCACACAAAGGGATGAGAAAGTGAGTGGATCGGAGAGCTCCTTTCTTGTTCTTAAGACAAAAAAAATGCTTTGTATTAAATTACAATGTATAAGCAAAAACCCCTTAATAAAATGCCTATTTGCAGGCATGTATTTGCTGAGCGGTGATGCGTGTGCCCTTCCAAGAACAGGCAACTGTGAAAGCAATAGCCGTCGTGTGGGAGAGGAGCCACCTTCATCAGCGTGTAAGAACATTTCTGCACTGCTTACCACTTGGTACTCACACCTGAGCCAAATGCTGCTGGATGTCACCCCTGCCAAGAGTCACTCCACTGTCTTCAGCGTTTGGGAAGGGGCTCGGGTTGGCAGTCATTGGGGTTCATGGCCAAGGGGAAACTGAGGCACAGTCAGGGAATTTTCCCACGCTAGAAGCCTGTGAGCACAAAGTAACCCATCTTCCAGGCCAGAGCTGCGTGCCCCAAAGCATCGGCTATACCTTAATTTCCTCTCTCCTCCTATTTGTCCAACGGTTCAGGTTGATAGCCTTTATTTTATGCTTGTTTAAGTTAATTTTATAGTTAGCGGACAGAAGAGGCATTTTGGCTGCGTGGTCATTTGTAGCTGGGTACGATCAGGGCAGCTGTAAATTGTGTCTGGTTACCAAGCAGTGAGCAGATGCAGCAGTGCCCATGTCGAGCTGTTCGTGTCTGTTCAAAGGAGAACGCTCTGTGCCAAATGGTAAATTTGCATGGAGGCAAATTGGTCCTGCTTCTTCCCTAAATACAGAGCGGATGTGACCCGAGTCCTTCACGGGAGTAGAAAAAACTCAGCAAACTATTTTTCCTTAAATGTTCATCCAAATAGATGGCAGAGCAGTTACTGCTGAACAAATGAAATACGGAGCTATATCAAAATCAACTTTTTTAACAGGGAAATGTTTATTATATACTGTGCTTTTTTTTTGCCCTGCTGGAAAAAAAAAAGCGTTCAAAATGAACATTTTTTAAACTGATGAAAAAATCAATGTTACAAAAATAAATGCTTAATTTTTCATTTAACATGTCCCCATTTTTTAACTTCCAGATTACATTTTCAGTAATTTGACTTTTCTGCCTGTCATAAACAAGCTGTATCAGACTGTCTCTCTGGCTGGGAAGCCCATGTTGGTGTCTCTGTCTCTCACTGTGCTTGGGAGGGAGGTAGCAGCTCCAGAGCAGGAGATTTCCCAGCTTCACCAAGGAGACAGAATGAGAAAACCTCAGTCCACGACTGTTGGAGCCCCGTGTCTTCTCCCCACGAGGGAAGCAGCATTTCGTGTCACCCACCCCTGAATTTTTTCCATCTGGGACCCATTTTGTGTCTCTCTGCCTGAACCTGGGAAAGGGAAGGAGATCCTCAAAGACATGTTTTTTAGGTTATTCCAAATCTGGCTGAAACTGAGGAAAACCGAATTAAACCTTGCAGAAGAGGGATATGGCTCAGACACAAACACAGAAAGCGAGGGGAGGTTTGGAATAAGCCTTTTAATAACTGGGGGGAGGGCAGGAGTGCTGTGGCACAGCCATGCACCCCGAGAGCCGCCGGAGAGGGCAGGGGGGGCCCCTCGAGCCAGGTCTCCCATCCCCGGGCTGGGCTGGCGTGCGGGGGGGGCCCAGGAGGCCGGTGACTTCGCTGGGTGCTCTGCACAGCCCGGGGGGCAGCAAGGGGGACGGCTCAGGACCTGGCTGGCGAGAGTCCCCCTTGAAGTCCAGCCGATGCCACGAAACCCTCGCCAAAGTAATTAGAGGGTAAGGCGCGGAGGCAGAGGCCAATTTGCATTTTTAACAGCGCTGGCTTTGAGGTCTCCCTGTGGCCTTTGAAGGTTAATGGGTTCCCGGCACATCTTCTTGCAGCTACCGTTTGGTCTTCAGCAAGGGGCTCCGGAGGGGAGGCAGCCGCCTCTCCGCTTGGTGTAAATGGGGGAAGCAGGATTTTAGCCGGCGAGGATGCAGCCAGTTTGCTTTTCAAAGTCAGTGGAGTTGAGCTTCTTGCAGAGGGCGACCTGCTGGGCGCTCGAATGGGTGAGTGAGTCACTTCAAAGTCAACATCGGCTCCCTGTGCCACGCTGGCGGCTGGGTCTTTGCGGCGCTTCTTGTCTGAGATCTGATTTTGGGGGGGAGCAGTTTCGTGTGCTGGCAGGCAGAGGTTCCATGAGGAGTGCTCCCTTGGGCACGGCCTTGCAGCGACAGCCGAGAATCGTCTCTTCCAGGGAGCAGCAGCTGAACGGCACAAGTCTGGGCGGGCGGCTGCACGGGAGCTCGGCTGCCTGGGCATGCTGCTGAAAGGCAGTGCACCAGCCTCTCCAGCTCTGCTCACCCCTTGCTCTGAGTCTTGGCATCATTTATGCCACTATTAGAGAGACGAGACATGCAGATAGTCCTCTCTCACCTACACTGGTCCAGCACAGGGTCACAGACCTTGCTAGGACCCAGCATGACCACGCAGGGTGCTTGGGGCTCGTCAGGTGCACATTAGCCACTGATTTTCTTCTAGGTCTAACGTGCCTCCAGAGCAAATCTCCCCATAGTGAAGAACAGATACTGCCTCTTCCCAGTCCCCACTCCTACGCGATGATACGGTGTTGTCCGAACACACACACACACACACACACACACATACACTGTGATCTATTTTAAATGGATGCATTAATCCTGCTGTGGCAGCTGAGGCTGAGGCTGCGTTACTTGTAACCAGAGCCTAATTCTGCTCCCAGCCCCTGTGATTTATCTTTATTCCCTGCATATGCAATGAGGTGTAAAGCAACCCCTGCCACCGTCAGCATCACCTGGGCTTGATTTGTTTCAGCAAGAGAGCGCTACTTTTTCTTTTATCCTAAGCAAAATGCATATTTGAATGGGATTAAATCTAAACCCCTTCAAATGCTTAATTCTGACTGGAATGCAAATAGTCCCTGCGGACCACGGCAGTGGTTCCAGACAGCAGGGTGAGGATGGCAGTTGTGTTATGCCTCAAAAATATTTTCAATTGCAAAACAAAAGTGGGAAGAGACACCTTAAATGATGTGAAAATAACGCTGTTTGAATTAATGTGTCAGCCCTGATGGATGCTTGTGCTACCCAGAGTTTTGAAAGGGCTCTGACGGGTAAGATATTACCAGGTGAGATTTACCTACAGCCCATGACTTCTAGTCAGCAAAATCTTAGATGAAAACCTATTCTTCACTCTACACTGACTTCCAGAGAATATTGAATCAAGATAAAGACCTAGAGGGCCACATACACAAAGGTATTTTGGCATCTAAGTCCCATTAATTTCAATGCAAGTTTTGGCATTTTCAGATATTATCTTTAATTTACTCGAGTGAAGAAGCGTCAGTCCTCATCCCCGGCTCACTCAGTGCATGAGTGCAGGCAGGGTGAAGGTCTGGGCTGTGAAGAGCTGGCCAGCCCTGCCTGCGGCCCCTGGACTGCCGGGGAGCAGAGCTCCTGGAGCTCTCCTGGGGACGGACGGCGGCTGCAGGGGCTGCGGGTGCCTCCTCTGCTCTGCTGTGCCAAGTGCAGTTTCTCAGCTTGTCTTCCCTATCATCATTTCAAAGCTGCGCATTCATATATATGTTTTATTGCGCACTTATCTTCCTCCCAGAGTGAGAGAATGACCTACGTATACAGGTGTTAAAGCCTCGAAGATGCTGGACTTTCTAAAATGGGTGGTGTAAGGATTTGAATCAGCAGTGCCCTGCTGCTTTCCAAACAGGCACACTCGTTCCTGGATGGGGACTGTGCTTATGTGCGCATCCTTCCTTCTTCCTCCGCTCCCTCCTCCCCTCCGCGACCCAGGTTGGGCGCTGATTCGTGGCACGAACCCGCGGAGCAGCCCGATCCCACCACCCGGGGCCAAAGGAAAGGAGTGGAAGTAAGAGAAAGCAGAAGGCAAGGATCACAATGTACGCGCTGGACAAAATCCTGTCTCCTGACCTTTGAAAGAGGCTGCCGATGCCCGTGAAGGTGGGGATGGATTGCTGCCTTTGGGCCAGGTGAGATGACAGAGCTGTGTCCGGTGCCGCTCCAGACTGGCAGCACCAGAGGAAAAACAGCTTCTGAGATCCTGAAGGGCTGCCTCTGAGCAAACAGGGCTTTTATTTATCTTCCCTTTGACTCTCAACATGAGCTGAACTTTCTTTCCTCTTTCTTCCTTTCTGGCACAGGTAGGGATGTGCTCTGACAAGAGGATAAAAATAGAAAGCGCCGAGTGTTCTTCAGGGAGGAGAGTGGCTGCAGATGTGCCTGTGAGGTGGGGACCGGCTTGCAGGAGGTCTGGGCTTTGTTCTCCTCTCAGCTCTAGTGCATTCTCACCCTAAACTTTTGTAAGTCATTAATGACTGGATTCTCCTCGTATTCAGTGGTAGAGCTAGAAAGGAAATTGGTTTCTTAACCCCGATGTTTTTACAGCAGTGTGATTTCTTTCTCCCCTGAACTCTCTGTGAAAATACCGCCAAGGCTTTTCAGCTCTTTTCAGAAGGAGAGAAATCACAGATCGCTCTCGGCACAGTGACTCCTGCCCCTTGGGCCGGGAGAAGAATAGCCCGTGTCCCTGCTGTGTCCCGCAGCCGGTGCCGGCCGTGCAGCGAGAGGAGCCTGCGGTGCTGGGGCAGGGGGTCCAGCCTGGGGACTGAGCTGGGTTTGCCAGCTGGGGACTGGGACAGCAGCGCTCCAGGGTGGGCAGTTTGCCCTCAATCCCGTGTGCGGGTCCACTGCTGCGCTGCTGGCTTCTGCGAGGATATTTGTGACGTGCTCATGGAGCCGGAGTGGGGGCTTTGCTGGTTGGGGTCTCTCCGATCCGTGGGGGATCGGGGCCTCAGCCTCTCCGTGCCTTAGAAAGTGTCATCTTGGTGTGTTCAAAGTGAAATTGATGCTTTCCTGGTTCAGGGCCTGTAGGAATGCTAAAAACGCATTACAAAATACCTGGGAAAAAACAGTTTCACCACCTTCTCTTCCTACCCACTAGGCAATTACCAACTGAATACAGAAATAAATAAAACATCCCCATAAACAGAGACATGCAAAGGAAATTAAGCACCTTCTGTTCACAGCTGGTGAGCTCCCTGCCCCAAGGCAGAGCTCGCTTGGGGCTCTGCCTGCTGGAGGTGAAATTGTGGTACCCCTCAGTGCCCCACTGCCTTTCCCAGAGCAACAGCCAAGCTGTCCTGCAGGTAGGCTTATTTCAAGACAGCCACTGTTCGTGGTGGGTAGGGACTGACCGCTGGAATTGCCACTCACGTCCTGTGTGAGTTCCAAGTTGAGTTACTTTAAACATGTTGTGTCTTCAAAAACCCCACTGCTGATCTGCAGTGAAATACAGAGCTGTTCCGAGCGCTTTGCACCGCTAAGTGCTTTGAAATCACGATGCAGCTTGAAGAAGTGGAGCTGGGGATGGATCTTACAGGGTGTGATGTTCTGTAGAGGCTGTTGGCCAGCGCGCAGCCCTGCCCAGGTGAACTCGCTCCCTGCAGCAGATGCATTTTGGACCTGTGCAGCCAGTGGCCTTAATTACACCTAATGCTAAGGAAGGTTTTGACATCCAGATGGAAGAACAAAGGCATGGCAGAATTCTTTTACTTGTTCTCAGTAAACTAGTGACTGATCTAGGAAGGCAAACTAGATCCTGTCCTGCCACCAGCCCAAGGTTACAGCACCCACCAGTGCCCTGTTAGTCCGGTCACTACAGATCCTCGGCACTCACAGGGAGCGCCAGGACCAGCGGTGGTTACGTCGAGCAGCTGTGAGTAGCCAACAGTATTGCAATTAGCTGTACAAATAAAGCTGCGCTTGCTTTTGTCTCCACAGGTCCAGGGGATCACAGATTCTGGCCACACTGCCCGGCCGTCTCTGCCGCAGGGCTTCCCCAGCCCCAGCAGGCTCCGAAAGGTCAAAGTCTTGGCAAAGGCACAGCTACAGAAGGGAAGGAAAGAGGAAACGTGTGTATGCATTAAGGAAAGAAAATCCTAAAAGAATATTGGTAGTGGATGCTTTTCATTGTGAGGGAGGAAAAACACCCTAAGAAAAAATGGGTCTGTGTTCTGTGTAAAGCTCTTCAGAGGCTGAGATGAATATTTTCTGTTTGAGCATGTAGCATTTAAAAGCCAGTGCTTTCTCCCCAGCAAGATAAGTAAGGTTTTTATTTGAAACTTGCAGTATCTACACTTTGCCAGCTGCGAGGAGCTGGGTCCCTCTGAGCCAGGCAGCACAGGCAGGGGGGGCAGAGGAAAGCTCTGCCCGCTGCAGCAGCCACACAGCTTTTCCTCTGCCTGTTTCCCCCTCTCCAGCTGCAAAAACCTCGGAATCAAAGAAGCTGTGGGTAGGAGCACCCTGGGTCCTGGTTTGTTTGAAACCACAATGAATTTCAAAGTAACTCCCACTCTGCTTGCTTTTGCTGGGCATTCATGAAATGTGGAAGGCCGTGGGGTCATGATCTCTGCCTCTATCTTCATCTTTCATCCCGCTGTCCATCCGCAGCTTATCAGAGCGTTTTCCACGTAAATCAATAGCAACAGAGATTTCTTCATAGACTATATGGCATCAAGGTTAAAACTCAGCTGTGTACTTTTAGAATTTTCTTTATTTTTTCAGGATTTTTTTAGGAGGTTTTTGATCATTTATATTTAAGATGTGAGGATTTAGCTTTCTTACTGGCTAGAGTTTGCTGCCATATATCTTTAAAGCACTTACTAAATAGGTGCTATTTTCTTTGTACAGGAAAGAGGAGCAGGCATGGGCAGAAGCACGTTGCACCAAGGAGCTGGTGCCGGAGGTGGAGGTGCAGCCCCGTGCCAGGTTTTGCCGTGCTGCCCCTGCCCTCGGCCTCAGTGGGGTCTGTCTGTCCCTCTCAGCAGTTGCCAAGCCTGCATTTTTCATACCCGCCCCATTTTGCAAGAAGCAACATTTGCAAATGGTTCTCGAGTGATTTAGGAGTTGTGAGCTTCCACTTGTAATGCACCTAGAACAATGTTGGGATGGGGATCAGCCCAGCCGGGATTTGGTACCCTCGCAGCGGGAGCAGCTGGGCTGACGGCTGAGCCGGGCAGCGGGGTAATGCTGCCAGCCCCCACCATCCCACCCGTCCATCCGTCCCACCAGCGCAGGAGGCAGAGGGTCAGCTCCAGCTCACTGCGTTGATGTTTGATGGGAGGACTTTCTGAAACAAGATAAAAGCAGTGATACTTTTATTAAACGTAGAAGTGGACAGGAATTTGCATTAATGTTTCCTTTCTGGACAGCAGAAGTCTGCACTTATCCGGAACATCCAATTCTTATCTCTGTCAATGCAAATATTTGCCCCTGACCACAGAGGAAATGAAAAGTTTCTCCATTATGTATTTATCGGTTTTAAAAAGATGTTTTCTAAATACTAGAAGACAAGGAGAGGGGGGCAAGAGGTTACCTGTATTACTCTGAGACATGAGTTAAATCCGCATTTCAACCATGCCATTTCCTGCATGACAAAGTCCTTTTCCTTTGCTGATGTCTCCCTTTCTGCACCATAACCTCCAGTGAGGGATTACAGGGCCAGCAGCCCTTACTAATTACAAGCCCTCCCTGCTCCCAGAATAAATCAACAGCTTGGGATATAACTGACAAGACTGAAAAAGGAAATACTGATGTTATGTTTGTGAAGTCTTTCAGACCATGCTTTCTAGCAGTCATCCACACACGTAAGCATCACTGGAAAACCAGCTGAGATTTCTGCACCATCACCCGACTCCAGGAGCTGGTGCCAAAGGAGGAAGCATCAGCCAGCACAGGCTGTTTTACAAGCGTGGCTGTGGCAATCCTGCTTTTTAGTTATTAAATCCAGTGAGACTGAGATGGCGCAGCTGATTTCTGACTCCATGGGTGAAGACTAAACTGCGTAGGGAGTTTTTCGGCAGCCCTGCGGACTGCAGCTAGTGCAGAGGGGGGGTTGGTGACCGTCCTGGATGAGCACAGCACTGGCTGGAGGTTGGGTAATTTTACATGGCTGCTTTGCTGCTGCTCTGCCACTGAGGCTCTGCTCCTGGGCCAGGGTGGGAAGACAAATGGCTCGTGCTGTTCAAAGGGTCGAGTTCCTCCTTAGGTAACTTGAAACTCAATCACGCCTGACTTTGCTTGCAAAGAAATCTTGAGATGCCTTGAAAGCCTGGTGCTGCCTCATTTACTCTCTGTCGCGCTGACTTTCCTCCTGCACAAGCATGCGGAACCGTGCCTGCTCGTTTTTGCAGATTTGCTGCCAAAACAGGGTAGGATTTCAGCGTGAGGAATGAGTGCGATTTGGGAGAAAGCCCAGCAGAACGTCACTTAGCCGGTGCCAGGATTTACGATGCTCTTCTCGTGGAGCCTGTGTGCCAGGCTGCCGCGTCTCGGTGGCCCGCGTTGCTCTGGGCTCGGTCACCGTGCCCAGGGCAGACTCGGACCCCGCTGTGCTGAGCAGCGAGCTGGGGCTCGCAAAAGAGGGGGTTGAGGTGGTGGCACCCACCCCAGGGCAGCGCTCGCAGCCTGTCCTTTGGGGTAACCCTCCTACCTGTGCCCTTTTTGACGGCTGTGTTGAAAAGCCCATCTCTGAGCATCAGGATTTGGCCTCATCAGCCAGCTCCTCTCCCAGCACTGAATCTGGGCCATGTTTAAAGCTTCCAACTTTTTCAGGCAAACGCTTTTTGTCTGCTGTCTAAGAAAATCGGGCCCTGATTACTGATTAGACCTAACTACTTGCTGAAATATTGAACAAACAGGAACAAAAGTTAGAGCAAAAAAATTATTTCAGGGAAGTGTAAGCCACAAAACAAACCAGTAATAATGTATTATTAATATATTAAAGTCAGCATTAATAGTAATGCAGTGTTTTTCAGCTGTTTCAGTAATAATGCTACAGCTTTATGTATTAATAAGTGTAGTAATATTAATGCCACTTTCTGCAATAAATAACATTGATAATAGCATTGCTTCTCAGGGATTGTTTAAAACTTCTGCTCCTTGCACTTTTTGTCCAGCCAGCATCCCCTTCCCCGTGGCTAACGGGTCTCCCCTTGCAGAGTATGCTCAGCGCAGCATCTCATTGCTCGCAGGACTAAGGCATCTCTGAATTTCTGCTGCTGGATTTCCTGGGTAATTCCCATGCCTCCAGCCAGGATCAAATGTCCTCTTTGTTTTTATAGCCTTAAGTTCTTCATTCTGTATTCCTCTGCAGGGGACTGGCAACCAACAGAGGCTCAAGGAGAGGACAGAGAGAGGCACCTGTATCCTATTAACAACTTTCTGGTCTTCCCTTGAGCCTACAGGTGGGTTTCAGACTAGTCAGGAGAAAAGGTTGTGGTTAAATCAGCAGCTCCATCTGGTTCAAGGCTCTAATAACAAGCAAACGAGTTGTTCCACCTGGTACTTGGTGAGACTGCTGCTGGGGGCGGTTTCTCTGCCGTGCTGGCAGGGTCGGTGGGCAGGAGGATGTTGGCCATGAAGCAGCTGCCCTGGAACAGCCCGGGAGGGTGTGGGGGTGCTGCTGGGAAAAGAGGAGAGTCCGACTGATCCGGACACACGCAGAACCCCAAATGGGGGTTTTAATGGAGCCGTTATGGTCCTAAGTTAGAAAGAAGAGTATGGAGATACGTTTTTGCGTGGCTCAGCCCCTTCCCCGGCGCTGTCTGCTGAGCTCTCGGACTGTGCAGAGGAGGAGGTAAGCCGGTGCCCGGGCGTGCTGGTGAGAGGAGCTGGATCTGCGGGATCTTTGTCCGGGCAGCCCTGGCTGGCCAGGCCCTGGGGTTCGCTGCAGTAATCCCGTGCTGGTTCTCTATGAGTTGGCCAGAAATGCTGCCAGTCACAGAAGGCTGGAGTGCGGTGCAATGATGGAGACTTGTAAGGGATGGGCTGTGGTGTCTTTTGGGGGCTTTTTTTTTTTTTTTGCATCAGAGGTGATGCGTGTTGCAGGCACCCAGGGAGAGCTAAGAAAACAGTGGGCTGGAGAGGTGGGATTTTACCGATCAGCAGCATCTCACTGCTGTCCCAGGTCCTTGCTGGGTGGAGGACCCTGTATGTGATGCTGTTGGGTACCGTGATGCTATTAGCTACAAATTAAGCTTTGTAGCTTGGCTGTGATGGCTTGAATCCTCTCCTGCCCTGTGCAAAGCTTTCAGGTCCTCACTGCTGGGAACTGGCTATCAGAAATCTTCTAGCTTGTTTGTGGTTGCTGTGTTCTACAGCAAGGGGTAGGTCAGCTTAGACCTATTTTTTACAAAGAGCTTGTGAGCCTGCAGGCTCCTTGTTGCTCTTTTTCTTTCTTAATTGGCTTTGAGTGCATATGTGTGGATGTGCATGTGCCTGCCTCCCTCATCAGCAGCACCCCTGGTATTCAGCGGAGTAATTAGAACATCTAAATCTTCCCTATATGTCATCCAGACTTTGTAAAATTAACTGTGATTACTGGCACCAGCCTGCAGACGTGCCGGATCCCACCCCAGCTCCCAATAAGCATAACTGCTCCTCGCTGTTCCTCTGGAAAGTCTTGTGCTCGCTGCCATGCACGAGCTCCTTCCTACTCACTTTTATATTAGCGCAGAGTTAAATGACTTTCACTTTTGTTGACTCTGGGACGATTTATGAGGAGTTGCACACCACTGAAATCAGAAGTGCTTCTTGGTTGCTGAGCAAACAAAAGCCCTCGTTTCGGTGATGGCTCTTGAAATGAATCCCTCCCCAACCCCTCGCTGGATTCGGCAGTAGGTTGAGCTGCTTGGGTACCGCGGGGAGACCTGGTCCGTGCTGCCCTGCCCCGGGGTACAGCCCGTGGTGGAGCAGTGCCCTCTCGCAAAGAACCCTGAACCTCCCCACGGGCACCAGTATATATGTGTCTGTGTATAAATATATATATTTACTATACTATATGTAAAACCAAAATACTACATATAAAAATTAAGAAATGCAGGCTGTTTGGAGGACCTGGGCTTATGCCTTGCCTCACAGGATAGCATTATTTCTGCAGTCTTTGAACACAAATGGCCATTCATCCATTTGGCTTTGCCATATTCGTGTGTTAATGACCTGCCGTGGGAAGGTGCCAGTTCGAGTAACAAAGTGGGGGCAGGGGAGGCTAAGGAGCAGGTATTGATCACTATTAGTTTCTTGTTAAATGAGGTAGGAGATTGACCACTTGCCCATTTCCTTACCGCACAGGTTAAGCGGTGTGAAGAAATACAGAATTTTTCTTTCTGAAGTTTTTTCCTCTTCCTCCCTTTCTCCCTCCCAGCCCAACTGGAACATACGGATCGGCACCACATCTTATCTTTCCAGCTTGAGTGCTGCCTAGATGTCTTTCACGTTTCTCTGTCTTTCCTTGAAGATGCTGGGTCTCTCACACTTTTCCCAATTAAAAAAAAAAAAAAATGCCAGGGAACTAACTTTGCTAATGACTTTGCTGATTGGAATCATTAAGGACATCTCAGCATCATGGCTGCTCTTTTCTCTGCTTTCAGGAGCAATATTGATTGCTGTTTTAGTTTAAATCTTGGACAAAATCCTTCATTTTTCTTTGGAGTTCTCCGACGTGGCTTGCCATGAGAACCGATGGCTGTTTCCTGGGGGCGTAGCGCAGTGGAATAGCGGGCGAGAGGGATGAAGAGCCTTGGGCAGCGTCCAGGCACAGCCGTGACCTCCGGGCAGGGTGGGCGATCCCCCCGGGCTCTGAGCGGGGAGGGGGGAGCCGGGGGGGTGTCAGAGACCTACCTCAGGAGTGCTGAAAAACTGGTAATTGTGGGGAAACTGCTTCAAAATTCAACCAAGAGGAGGCAAGGGTGGCATTTTCAGTAGGGAAGTCTAGTGCTCTGGTGTCTCTCTGCTCTCATTATATGCTTTCCAGCTGCTCTTATATATGCTTCAAAGGTTAATATATGTTTGTGATGAGTGCACTTTGTATAAATGTTAATTAGCCCGGGTGCAATTCAAGGAATTCTTCCCTCAATAATAAATGCTTTTTCTGTATTTTTAGCCACCATTTTTATTAGTACTCGCTCTGCTGTTTATCCAGGAGATGACTCGAGAGAAAAGGCTGGTGGGGACTGCAGTTTGCCCCCCTGGAGCAGCAGAGGCTCGGGTGTTTTGGGGAAGGTGTCTGGCTGCTGCACCTCCGAGAGAGAGGACCCGAGGTCCCCGCGACTGGGACCAGCAGCAGCTGATGGTGGGGTTGGACTCTAATGTCACTGGGTGATTTAGGGACCCAGAATGGAAAATGGGGTGCCTCGCCTGGGGCGGGGGCTGCTCTGCTGGAGCAGCCCGTTCTTGCGCTGGCACTCTGCTGTATCCGTGCAGGAGAGATGGACACGTGCTCCCAAAAAGCTTGCAGATCTGAGGTCCTTCCATCCCTAAGCAATGCCATGTCCAAAATCCCTCTGGTTCCGCTTCTGTGTGGGCTTATGGTGCATCCAAAATGCTTGTGGATGGGGAAACTCAAGCCGCAGACTTCATCTCTAATTTTCATGGGTTACTAGGTGAATGTCCTTCCATTTGCAATGTGAGGGGACAAAATGGGATTTCAATCAGTGGGAAGGGAGAGGCAATTTCCCAGCTCCCATTAGCTGGTAATAATTGCTTTGAGAGCAGAGGTTTAATCTCGGGATTTCATACAGAAGTGTCGCTCTCCAAGCGAGTTTCCAGTGATGTCTGTTCTCACCACGGTGGCCGGTCCCTTCCCCGAGTGCTGCATCTGAAGTCTCCTTAAAGACTCCTTAAATCCAGAGCCCCAGAGTAGGGCTGCAGCTCCCGTGGCTGCGAAGGGCATCTCCTCCGGCTGACCCCGCTGCCTGGGGGGGATTGTGGCCTGGAATCGGCAGGCAGACACCCACAGCGATAACACGGTGTCTTGGAGCAGGCTTCCCCCTTGCCTCAATCACCATATCTTTGCAACGCAAAGGTCAATTGAATTCATTACAGTGTAAAAATGAAGTTCTCTGATTGAAGGTTCCTCTTTAAGACTTCAAATAAATGTGTTGGTTTTACTTGATAGAATGCTTTAAAGGTCCATTATAAAATACCCTTTTATATGAGAAGTAATTTCTTTACATCATTTTTCTTTTCCTTAATTTTTGTGGAATATAATTATCCTTTTCCCCCGCTTACCTCCTTTTCTTTTTAATCGATTTTTTTTTTTCCCTTCTTTTCCCTCCCCAGTGGAAAGTAAGCAGCATTATTTAAAGGGACACAGAGATAAAATATAGTGGTATGATGGATACAATGGATGGAAGATGAGATGGATCCATCCATCTCAGACTTCCAATGGCTCCCATTACTCACTTGATTTCAGTCTCCTGTCTTCAGATGAGCAAAGCTGGAGGACAGTGGGATGCTCAGGTTCAGACACAGCATGGGAGGTTCAACACACCTTCCCCACGCTCCTGCTGGGAAGGGGTGGGGGTCCTTGGGGCTGCCAGCCCCCATTTCCCTGCGCCGGCTGCTGCCGCTCCAGCCAGCGCAATTGTGTCCTGCTAAAGGGCAATGGAATAATTCCTCAGGGCGTGGTTGTGGCACCCACCTGAATGCCAAGTAATCATCTTCACAATTCATTCCTCTGCCCTGATATGCCTTGCAGAAAATCCTGAGCACATTGAAAAGATATTTGCTGCTGAGAAGGGAAAATGGGGACGAAAGGGGGAATGATCCCATTTGAGGCTGGGTGACTAATGGCTCCCTGCTCCGGGGGAGGCTGCAGCAGTCATTATAATTCATGACTACATCCAGCTAAATTGAGACTAAATAGGAGTGAATTACTGACACTTGAGGCAAGGGCTAATGCAAAGGCAGGAGTAAACAGGAGGTCAGTGCTGGAAGGGTTGCTCTCACCTTTCAGAGCAGGTTGTGTTGACATTGTCCCCATCTAAGAGCATCTTGCTGCCGATTCCTGGGTTGTCACCAGGGATGCGGCAGCGTGGTGCCGTGCCTCCTCGTGGGGAGAGGCAAACCCCTGACCGGGGAGCCGGCAGCTCCTTTGACTGGGTTTGGTTTGGGTGTACCCAAGCAGTGCCCCATTTCTGTGGGGAGTTTTAACACCAAAGCCCTGGCTCGCTTCTCTCCTTGCTTTGCAGTTTCCTCTGTCTGATATTTGGGTTGCAGTGACCTTTCAAGCTAATAGTTTGGAAAGACTCTCACTGCACAGGGCTGAAATGGACCCACGACCTCCCCCTCCTTGTAAGCAATCAACAGTTTCAATAAAAGGCTTCAAGTAACAGCTAAATGAGGGGAAAAAAAGCTGGACCACAAATACTGTCTGCACAGGAAAAGCTGTGGTTAACGTGTGCAGGTGACTCATGGGAAGAGATAGTCGTTAAAGCTAGGCTTAAGAGATCAAACTGAACAAGTTCAATTAGCTCATTGATTGATTATAGCCTTAATCAACAGAAGTCATGCAGACCCGGTCTGAAGGCAGCGGTGTGGCAGCAGCGGAGCGGGGGGTGCGGGACGTGCCCCTGCCAGTGGGAATGCGCTGCGTCCAGGCAGGGGCTGCAGCAGGAACACAGCATCCCTCCTGCTTGGCTTGTACAGAGGGATGGGACATCGCCGGTTTTGGCAGACCGGTGCAGCCTCAACTGCTTTGTGTGGGGAAGCCTTGTTGATGTGGCTGTAGAAAACGGGGAGAAGGGATCCTGAAATTCATAGCTCTTGCCCCAAAATGGGATCAAGCTGCAGTGACAGGCTCTACCTCCTCCCTGGGTGCCGTAGTCTGGTGTGTCGTTATATTCGGCGTTAGAAAACTTTGTCTGCTCTTTGTGAAGGTCGCTTGTCTCTCCTTGCTGTGGCTTTGCTCTCTACTGGAGCGGAGCCGGGTGTTTCCCCGTAGCACAGCTCCTGCTCTGGGGCAGGAGGAGATGGTCCTCGTGCCACACGGCCCGATGTGCCAGGGCCAGGCTCGCTGCTCAGCAGGGCTGAGGGAACTGAACAAGACAACGTGCTTAATTCCCATATTAAGAAAAAAAAATCCCGGTGTCTGCTGGTGCCCCAGGGGATGGTCACCACAGACCTCCGTGTCTGACGAGGTGCCAGTTCTCGTGCAGCGTGAGTAATGCTCCTTGTCAGCTCTGATAAAACCTGAAATCTATCACCAGCCCTTTCCTCCAAAGGTTTTGTTACCGAGGAAAGTAATTACAATTTGTCCTTAATTCCAGAAGTGTGCCTAGAAAACCAGCCGGGAGGAGGCTGGGGAGGAGGGGACTGGTCCAGGGCAGGGCCATGGCAGAGCCACAGCCATCTGCCACCTCCCGGGGTCCCGAGCAGCCACCTTGGTGGCTGTCGTAGCTGGAAATAGTGTAGGGAGGGTGACGGAAAGGTGGGGAGGTGGCTGCCCTCGAGCAGGTCCTGCAGTGCCGATGCTGCAGCCGCAGGTCCTTCAGCAGCTCCCGGCCGTGCTGGGGAGGTGAGTTGTCCCCTGTGAGCATCTCCACAAAGTCCCTGCCCTGGGCTGCAGAGCTGGTCCTCTCGGCTGATGGATTACGCAGAATTTGGTTTTCAACCCCAGTTGTTCGGCGGAAGGGGAAAAGCCTCCCTCTGCCTCTGGATCTGATGCAATGAGACATCTGACGCAGAAGATGAATTGAGGGCTGCATCTGAAGTGCCAGATACATAATCCATCCTAAATAGGCTTCATTAGTGGTAACAATTAAAGTTACCATTGTGGATTGGATACGTTTTCTATTAACTTTGCCCTTGTCTGCAACTCGGACTCACCTCGTAATAATGAGCTGTGTCACTTCTGATCTATTTCTCATAATAGCTCCTTTCTCCTCTAAGTCTGGGCAAAATATGATTTATAGGCAGGGCTATCGTCTCGGTGTCAGCCACCCGGCTTCTGCCAGCAGGAAGGGGGTAAATGTTGTCTGGAGTTTACAGCCCTTGCTGGCTCCTTATGGGTGGCAAGAGCCATCTTGGGGTTGGGATTTGAGGTGATGTCTGTGGGCTCAGGTGTTAGCAGGACGGGGAGGTGGGCTGGGGCGGGAGCCTTCCCACGGGAAGCCGTCATCTCCGTAAGCCATCATCCCGCTGGAACAAAAGGAATGAAACTATCAGAGGATTAAGTCTGGCGCTCTCCTGCCGCCTGAGCGTTTCTTTTATCGAGGGATTTATGGCTTGGCGAAATAAATTTGTAATTTCCTATTTTTTATTTTGGAAGCTGAAAGGGATTGGAAGGGAAGGGGAGGGCAGCCCACCCGGCAGGCTCTCGGGGTCCTCCAGCGCTTTCCTTAGAGCAGGGCCCTCCGTGTGCAGGACAGGGGGGTGGCAGCCGGGGGGGCAGAGCTGCCCAAGGGGGGATGCTCTGCCCTTGCTTTCCTTTGGGTTCACGCACAAAGAGCAGGAGCTCCCAGGCAGGGTTTGGTGCTAACTTCTCTTGCTGGCGGGGCTTGGGCCTCACCCAGGAGAAGGCACTACTGAAAACCCCGTGTTTGAAGTAGCCCTGAGCCCCAAACCTCCTGGCAATGATCCACCTGCCTCTAGCTGGATGTGCCCGTGGTCCCCGTCCCCTCGGAGGAGCACGGTCCCAGCAGGCAGCAGATGCTCCCGCAGCCAAGTGAAGTTTTTCCCAGGGCAGATGTTTTTCAGAGATTTTTTTTTTTTTTTTTTTGCATCTCTACCTCACCTTTCTTGCTTCAACTCTGAGGACATGAGTGTGGCTTTCTAACTGGCACGTGTGCCCTGCCGTTGAGGCTGGCCTGCTGGTACGTGGCCCCCGGCATTGCTCCCAGGTCCCGGTACTTGATGCAGTTCAAGGAATTGAGGCTGGAGTCGTCGTCCTTGCACTGGCCGGAGCTGTGGGCAAGAGGATGGTTGGAAACCTGCCCCTGCAAACCTGCTCCCGTCCCCTCCGCGTCTGAATCTTCTCTGTCTCAGATGAGCATCTAAGCCTCTGCCAACGGGAGAGCAAGCCACCGCAGCAGCAAAAGCCCTCCTGACAAATGTTCCCCCCCTCCTTGTGAAGCTGTCATCTCATTATATCAATAGTGATTAAGAGAGGAAACTGGCAGTTAATCCCCTGCAAGGTATTTTGATTATTAAATTGAGAGTGCCTGGTATAAAGCTGTAGCATATTAAATTTGACTCTGGGCAGATAAAAAGGGAGGCAGCAGTGATGTGGCCCTCTTCGCCAGGGCACCATGTTTCAGAGGAGCACTCTCAGCCTGGGCATCTTTGAGTTTAAATAATTATTGAGGAGTTGTTTGTTTTTTTTTTTAATGTGAATCCCATGTTTCATGCAGGCACAGGCAGAGCCAGGAGAGGTTCCCACTTAGTGTTTTTGTCACGTTCTGCAGCCCAGAGCCTGCCTGAGTCCTGGCTCAGCAGCAGGTCACGGCGGGCAGAGCTGCAGCCGGAGCGCAGGTTAGTTGTCCAGGTTTAGCACACCCTGTCTGCTCCATCCCAGCCCCGTGGGGATTTGTCTCTCCAGCTGGTTTGCTCTGAGAAAAAACATGCAGGAAGGGGGGGAAAAAAAAAAAAAGAAAAAAAAAAAAAAAGGAGTCATGACAAATATGTTTCCATCAGCCCAAGTTAGACTGCGATGCTTCAGGACCTTTCCTGATAATTAAAAGCAACACGATGGCTCTTTGCTGGTGAGAATTTATTCTGTCACCCGGCCTTAAAGAAGCCACCTTGCCAGGCAGTGTCACATGTTGGTGTCTGGGCTGTGCTCACCGGAGCTGCCGGAGTGCTCCGGTGTGGCTGTTTGTGATTGCCTCCCTCTGCACGGGCAGTCAGGGCTCGCTCGTGTCCTTGTCACTGCCTGTCCTCGTCACCCTCTCCCTGCACGCTGGCCTTTCCCCGAGCAGCGACACGCGGCACTGGGGTCACGTCGGAGGAATTCGCATCCGTCCCAAGAAAATACTTCCCATCGGCGAGGCAGCATCGCTGCCAGCAGGCGGTTGCCATGGCAATGCGGTTCTGTAATGGCCCGAGCAGATGATTATTGTTATTTATTATTTTAATCTCACCCCAGCCCCTGCTGCAGGAGCCGGAGCGCTGCGAGGCCGTGGATCCCTGCGAGGCGGGAGCGCGGGGGCTGCCGCTGGGCACGGAGCGGAGACGGGTGGAGAGATGCGTGGGTCTGGGTGCAGGAGAACCGGGGGGGGGTTGATGTCCACAGCAGCACTGTCTTTTGGTCGGAGAGGACCAGTGCTGGCAGAGGGCTGGGTGGGCAGGGACGGGACCGGGCTGACCTCTGGATGCTCGAGGGGGTACCAGAGCCCAGAGGAGGACCCTCGCCCCGCGGGGGCTGCGCTGGCAATGCCTGGACATCACGCTGCGTGCTGTGCCGGTGCTGCCCGGCGCGGGGGATGCCGGAGCCGTTTGAAGGCAGGCGTGAACTCCTTCCACCTGGTTTCAGGCCGCTAGAGAAGTTTGTCTCTGTGCACGGTACGAGCGCTCTGTCTCCAGCCTGCTGCTCGCTCTGCCGGCTCAGGAGAAGCACGCAGCTGGTTGAGCACGTTTCTCCTCCTGCTATTGTTCATTTGTTGATACCGGAGCAGTCACGGGCAGCCCAGCGTGTCCGGAGGTACAGGCAGAGGGTCTTGGGGGTGCTTCAAGAGGAGTTGCGCATGTTGGTGCTATTTGTGTTGCAAGCGAAGGGACAAAATCTGTGCCGAATGCCCCGAGTGGCGTTACCTCCCGATTAACAGGTGAACAGAGAGAAGGGGCTTGAATCCTGCTTGGCTTGGGCTGAATTTAAAGATCATCGTGTCACCTCTGTGCAGAGCCCTACTCGGAGCTCTGCTTCGCATTGCCGCCTGTCGCGTTCCCCTCCGATGCCGGCTGGGAGCCAGCTCCAGCTGCGCAGGGCAGCGCCGGACCCCATATAGCTGAGCGTATGACCCCCAGATTTGTCCTCGCTCTTGGGCCTGCTGAGCAGCAAGGGATGGGGTTGTAAAGCTTTACCAGCACGCTCGGCCCTCGCTGGGGGATGCTCCCGTGCGGGGTCTGTGCGGGGCATGCGTGCGGTGAGGTTTCAGCAAAGCCCACGGACTGCTCTCCTGCTGAAAGCTCAGCACGTCCTCGCTGCACGGGCAGCTCGGTGACAGCCCAAGGTCACCAGGATGTCGCAGCAGACCTTGGAATTGAGATTTCATCTTCTCGAGCTGTTCAGTGCTTTGCTCTCAAAGCCATCCTTCATCCTTCCTGAGGGAAGGGACTGCCTTGCCCAGAGGCACACGGAGCTTTTCATATACACGGTATCAATCTCCGTAAGGGAAGCACTTTTATATTGAAGATCTGATGGAGGAATAAATTCCCATAGAAGTAGAAAGCAGAAGCTAATAGGCTTTTTCACAATGAAAGAATAGATCTGCTGACAAAGGCATTTCCAGGGCATCAAAATAAACTGTATTTTCTGCAAAGACCAGGGCTCTTCCAGAGCTCCTTCGCCTCTGCAGGCAGCCCAGCTGAGAGCAGCCACCCAGACCCGCCATCCCTGGGACACTCAGCCCTGGCTCCTGAGCCCAATTGGGGGTTACCCCATCTGTCACCCACACGGAGCAGTCCCGTGCGTGGTGTATCTGGGGTCAGTTTTGTCCCTCCTTGCTCCTGGTCCCTCTGCTCATCTAAGAAATCGATGCCAAGAGTTGTCGGATACCCCTGGCCCACCCTAGTTCTATGTATGATGCTAGGTGCTGGCCAAGGCGGGGTCTTAAGAGAGTCATAGATACTCCCACCTTTTACTCGTATTTAAGAGTTCCCTCATTATGACTTAAAAAGTCATAGATATTTCTGCCTTTTTCCCGCACTTCATTGAATTTCTTCACTTTGACATTCAGAGCACTGGGCAGATTAGCATCATGTCAACACCCAACACGGGCCTTCGCGATGCTTTGTGTTGAAGAGTCGGATACCCCTGCCTCGCACCCATTCTATTCACGCTGTTAGGTGCTGGTCAAAGCAGGGTCTTTAAGAGAGTCATAGACACTCCCGCCATTTACTCATTATTTGAGAGTTCCCTTGTTATGACTTAAAAGGTCATAGATACTTCTGCCTTTTTCCCGCACCAGAGCATCCGACCTGCCTTGCCAGAGCCTGTCTGCTCTCGGTCCTCTTTGTTATGGCATTTCTGAGCCTTGGTCTGATTTTACTTTGCTTTTTTTTATCCTGGTGCGTTCCTCCGATTCCCTTTGCCGGCACTCGCTTTGCAAATGCATCCCTGCCCCAACACGCAGCTCCGGTGCAGCACCCGCCTCGGCCCCGGGTCCCGCTGTGGCTGGGGACAGGGTGCTGCTTCTGAGAGGGGGGCTTTGCCACAGAGACCCCCGTCGCTGAGCTGTCTCAGGTAGGATTGTATGGACCATCTTTTTCCAGGGAATGCCCTGGTTCCTGGCATCGCCTGGTCTTGCTGATGTTGTCTTCGGCAGCAGTTGTAGGCTGGGGCAGATCATGCTGCCCAGATAATCCTGCTGTTTAAGCTTCTTACCTTCTCTTTGGAAACGATAGGCAGAATTAGCCCTCGACCTGCATCTTCTGTGCACTGCAGGCGGAGTTCCCAGCTGGGATAACCCAGCGCATCAGTGAAGAAGACGCGTTGTCCCGCATGAAGGTGCTGTGCGTGCCCTTCTCCTTGCACGAGGCTGGGGCAGGACTGTGCCGCCACGTCCCCGCTCAGCTCCAGGCCCCCCCTTTCTCCTGGCAAGCCCCCACTCACGGTCCTTCCTCTCCCTCTTCCCCATCGCTGCTCTCGGGGCTGCCCCGCTGCAGCTCCGGCACCGCAGTGGGAAGCCGGGACCCCCGGCAGGTCGCACCACCCCGGGGCAGCCCCGGGCTTCCCACCACCATAGTGATCCCAAAATTTAGGGGCAGTTTTCCCGAGTGGTTCCCCAGAGCCGGGCCGTGGCTCCTGCGCGCGGCGATGCCACGAAGGCTGCCTGCGTCGTAGCCGGCTCCCACGGGCACAGGGGAGGGCGGGCGGCTGCCCGTCGGGCAGGTTCCTAGTGCCGAGCTCTCTTTTTCATTTCCCCTTTTGAAAAAATATGTGTTAATTTGTCTCTCCTATCAATTGATTTTCCAGTTAAAACTGCTCTCTGCCTGCCCTTGATTCCCACCCTGAAGGAAAATAAGCCCTATAAAAGAAATGGATACCCCCGTTGCTTAAGAGACTAAAATTTACTGAAGACTTACGCGCTCCAGTCCCCAAAGGGGGCAAGAGGAAATGATTTGTTCAATTAATTATAAATGTTTTAATTTAAATGGCTAAAGTAGAAGATAGTCAGATATAAAACAGCAAACTACTGAAGTATTTTATGGGTCCTTAAAGACCACTAAATGCTTGTTCTGATTCTGCTAAGATCACTCAAATGACTTTTCCTCCTGTATCAGGGTAGGGTGCAGTGGGAGGCAAGGGGGAGAGATTTCCTCTTGTATTTTACATACCTCCAGGCAAGTTGTGATAAATGTTTAGCAATTCCTTTCTTTGGAGCCGGAATTTGCCTTTGAAAAACAGAAACGTAGCCTGTGCTGCGGAGAGGTGAAAAGAAAAAACAGAGAAGAAATCTTCTAGGTCAAGGTCACCTCTTGCTGTAGGGTTACTCCTACACCTACCGCATCCCTGACGTCCTCCTTGATATCTCAGCCAGCCCCATCGCACAGGACAACGCTGCCTTTAATTCCACAGTGACAGATATTTCACATACCTTTGTCCGCAGTTCCCTGGCTGGAGTGAGATAGCGAAGCCCTTCATATCGTGGTATTAATGAGCTGATTTACACAGGGAGTGTTCCCAACCTGCCCTTTATCTTGTCAAAAATATTGACTTCAGCAATACAGAATTATGAGACTCGCTATAGAAAGAAATATTGCATGGAAAGAAGGAATCCCTGAATGGAAGTTTCCTGAGTGAATGAGAGGGAGAAGGAGCCTGTGTGTCTCTGTATGGCTTGGAGCAGAACAGAGTTCCCAAGCCAGGACCTTGCTGCCACTAGGCTTTTTCTCCCAGTTTCTGCTCCCCACCCATCCTTTTTGCCGCCTTTTTGCAATTTCTTGCAGTTCAAACTCACTGCTGCTATTGCATTCCCCTGTCTTTATTTTTCCTCCCACTATGACAACCCTGTAGGTTGCCAGTGATGCTGCTAATCCTTCTCCGTGGCTCCTATTTTGTTGCTGAACAGGAGCAGACAGAGACTGGGAGGGAGTAAGTTGGCCACTTAATAAATGCATTGTCTCAAGTCCTTTTTCCTCTCCTGTCTCCAGACTGTCCTGAAAAGTATATTCCTGGAGTTCTCAGTTTGTTGACCCCTAGAGCTCCGGAGCTGTTACCTAAACTAAATGGCTTTTCTTTTCACGCTTCAGCAAAATCTCTCTTGCTTCCAGCACAACCCATCTCCTCCCAGGCCACACAGGAACATTTACAGCAGCAAAAGGCTTCTATAGTCATAATTAGACTTCCTTGCAATGCACCGGCAGGCTGTGCTCCGGAAAGGGAGATGGCTTTGGGTGGTGGTTAGAAATCCCCGCCGAGGCTCAGCCCGGAGAAGCGGCTGCGGCCGCCTCGTCTGTCCAGGCACCCGCTGCTGCCGGAGCGCCCGGCGTGCGCTGCAGACGGTGGGCTTCGGGTGCACGGAGCCGTGGGAAACGGTGAATCATGCCCCGCGTGTTTCCCAAGGCGATGTTTGGTGCAGGAATAGCTACAGCACTGCCCGGAATAACATCTCCCGCTGCAGCAGGGTCTGCGCTTCCCGGCTGGGGAACTGCTGCCAGTGCAGGGGCTCTGTCGTACGCCGCTCCTTTCCCGCGGTGCCGAAATTATATTACTTGTAGCCCGGGAATTTGCACCGTTTAGCAGACAGCCCGCTCAGGCTGGCAGAGCGTGGGGCTGAGATCAGCTTGTTCATACGGAACGCTTTCCTTCAAAGCGTTTGAAGCTCCCCTGCACCTCGGTCTTCAAAGTACCTAAAGGGGCATGGCCAAGTTGCAGCAACATGGGGTCACTGGGGGGCTGTCTTTGAGGTGGGGAGACCAGGGAGGAGAAAGCTTTTTCTGCTCATTCTCTACCTCTCCTGGTCCCTCACAGCCTACGCCTGCAGAGGGATGTGATCTGAGCAAGCCTCAAATCCTTCCTGCCACCTGCCTTTTGAAATACTGCACCTATTATTGAGGATTTAAGTGGATTGTATCCAGGGAAGTGCACCTAGAGAGATCTGCGCTGGGAAATGTGATTTGTCTTCAAACAGAGACTGCGGCCGCGCCGGGCTCGCTGTGCCCTGGTGCGTCGGGGCCGAAAGCTGGAAGTGGTGAGAAGCGGCAGGAGAGCAAAGGGAAATTGGGTAGTTATGTTTTATTGAGTGCAATGCAGAAAGTGGGAACAAGCATTAAGAAGAAAATGGGATTTGAAAAACTATTGTTTTGGCGATTATTAAAATGGAACTATTTGTGACACGTTGCGGAAATTGGTCTCTAAAAGTGGTGCTCCCTTGAACCTCGGTGTCCTTGTGTGTGAGGTACTGATCTTAGGTTTATGTGTGCGTGTGTAAATGTATTCACTCTTATATAAGTAAATGTTTGGAGTTTATCCCTCAAAAGCACCTAAACTCTATTGATATGAAACAAGTTATTTTCTTACTTTCAGTTATTGCTGGCAGCAATATTTGCTTTGGAGCTGGGACACAGAGCAGAAACATTTGGGGAGGCCACGGGGGACTTCTGTTGGATGCTCCATGAGGTTGACCGCTCTGGTCCAAAAACGTCCCCGAGGAGTCCTTGCTCTTGGACTGCAAACTCATTATTGGCTGACTTGAGCCGGCTCTGCTGAGCTCGAAGCGAGTCCTTGCAAAGGAATTTGGATCTTGTGATTGTAGAGGGGGATTTTTTTATTTTTCGGAATTTTTCTTAACCTTTCCCCAAGAGGAAAATACCAGGCCTGCAGGTTTCAAAGTAGGTTTCTCATTGGCAGGGCCATCAGGTTTTTATTTTAATTGGTGTGGCAGTGCCCAGCTGGCTCCATCGGCCAGACCCCAAAACATCGCAGGGGAGGAGGTTGAGGGAAGTGGCTCCAGCGAGCCCGGAGCCGTGCTGCCAGCTTCCCTGCGCCTCGCCGCCGTGCAGGAGAGGTTTGCTGGGCGGCTCTAAACACAGCCCTGGCCCGAGAGCAGGAGCCGTGCGGCTGCCAGGGGAGAGCAGAGCCCACGCAGCTAATTAGGGACTCGAGGGACGCGTGTGCGCGCCAGCCATCTGGAGGGGTCGTTAGCAGCGGGCGAAGCTCGGGAGCAAACGCCGAGTTGGTAAGTCGGGTTGTGCGAGCCTTCACCTTGCAGAGGAGGATGAGCTGGTTTGGAAATAGGCTGCTGCCGCCGCGGCTTTGCTCTCAGGAGCGCGAGCGGAGGATTGCGCGGAGCAGGCGCCGCGGCTGGGGAGAGCCGCGAACGTGGCGCGAGAGCGACGCAGCACCGGCACCGCCGGGGAAACGCGGCATCCTTCTGCTCGGGTGCAGGCGGGGAGGGTCGGGAGCAAGAGCGCGCAGCTGCTGTGAACAGGGGTGAGCTGTAACCTGTCTTGTTAGAAAGCAGAAAGTCTCTCACAAATGGATTTCCAATTTCCCGTCCACCTGCTTAGCTGAGACAGATTTCTTGCTTTATAATTACTTTTTGGGTACTTACAGGATCTGGTAACCAGGCAACTTGATGCCTCTTAAATCCTCTTGCAAATCTGTTTTTTCTGTTGATTTTTAGATGTTGGAGAAACATCAACCAAACTCTGAAGGCAGAGACTGCTTTCTTCACAGCTGTTTCTCTTCCCTGAAGTCTGCTGGATAGACACGATGCCGTGTCAATGTTTTGGGGGTTCGGGTACGTGGTGCAGCAGCTCCCGCGGCTGCTGCCTGCCAAACCTGGCAGGGCACCGGTGCCTTGCACAGCCTCTGTGGGTCTGCATGGCAGCTCTCGGTCTTGTTTCCAGTAAGACACTGGCCAAAGCCAGCTCCTGTTAGCAATGCATCTTGTCTCCCCAACAGCATCCCAGGGCAGCGATGTCTTCCCGTGGCTTAAGTCTGTTCCTGCTCTACGAGCCATTCAGGCGCACGCTCGGGACCTCTTAATTTCGGGGGCATTTGTGTCCATCTGGGTCAAACCCAGGTTGTAGATGCTTTTATTAAAGCAGAGGCACAGTTAATCACGCCGGCGAGCTCTCTGTGGACCGTCCATCACGGGGCTGGCACAGGAGCGGGGCTGAAGGTCACCCAGGCACGTCTCCTAGCCATTGCAGGGCTGCACAGGGACCAAGCTCCGACTTTCCCTTCCTTCCATTTATTTACGTTTTCATGGACGAGTGAAGGAAGGAGGGAAGGAAGGATAGCGTACACTGCTGTTTACAGGCCCCGGCAGTCTCTTCATTACCATGCAAAGAGCATGGGCAAGTCAAGGCACCCTGCAAGAGGTTATGCATCATGACACACTCAAAGGCTTTGACCTCTGTTGGGTAAAGTGGAGTTTAATTAACTTTTGCTCGACTGTTCATGCGCTGGAATAATTTGGAAAGCTGCATGTGGGTCTCATCACGGGTGCTGCTGGATGGCCCGTCCCGCTCGCCTGGCTCCCAGCCTCGGCAGCATTTTCCCTTTCTCCCTCTCCCCCCACGGGGCGGGTATCCTTCAGCACAGAGCACTTGGGCTTAAAGCTATCACTTGTGGTCATGGTGGTGACAATTAGGCCATCAATCAATAAACTAATACTCTCATTTACAGTCATTAGGGACTGTGGATCTAAGCATCTGCTTTTGCTAATGAGTTTAAAAGTTGGCTAAATATGGCAGACCTGCTCTCGTGCAGAAGGAAGCAACAGGAGTTCGATGCAGAATTGGACTCTGGTGAACATGACATCAATTTTAATTAGCAAGCTTCTACAGTTTCCCAACTAAACCAAAATAAATGGGGAAAGGGAGGGTGCCGCGGGGGCACTGCTGCAGGCTGCTCAGGGCTTGTTTTCGGAGCCCGGCTTCCCAGCACCTTCCCGGGGCACGGGGGTCCCAGGCAGTTCTGCCGGGGCGAGCGAACCCCACGGGTGCCCTCCCGGCACCAGTGGTCTACGGCCCGGCTTATACTCAGCGCTCCCTCTCACGTGACTCAGCTACAGCACTTCTCGGCTGCCACATACATCTTTTAATCTGGTGAGGAGTCATTTATTTACACCTCCAGGTCTAACACACTGGCTACCATGGGGATGCTGAAGTTTGAAAAGCCCTATCGTAGATCTGTTGTAGCTTAGAGGGAAGGGAAAAAAGCTTTTCCTCTACCTGCCTCTAAGTGACTATAAATGTTTTTTTTCTCGGAGATCATGGCTCACAGGGGGCAGGCAATTGATGAGCTGGTGTTTGACCTGATTGATGGAGACCTCCATCACCTGCCACCTCCCGAGCCCGCTGCACCACACGGCATGGTTTGGAAGGGCAGCAGCACTCTCCTCCCTCGCCGCGGTCGTGGCCGTCAGCAGAGCCCAGAAACCATCCCTGGATCCCGCACGGGAGGTCCCTGGGTACCAACCACCCAACGGGCATCCTCACAGCACCGTCGCTCGCTGCCGCGCTGGAGAAAGACCGTCCTGACTCCAGCCCCGCAGCCCAACCAGTGCCCTGCGGGCAGTGCTGCTGCCTCGTGATGGCAGCATTTTAAGGGAGGGGGAAGAAAAAAAAAAAAAAAAAAAAAGAAAAAAGAGAAGCACGGAGCCATACATCTAAATCTTTTCACTGATGACTTACATTGCTAACTTTGACAAGTTCTTATATAACTGAAATTAAGCTCCAGCTGTATTAAATCTCCAGCAAGTTAGGCCTGCAGTGATTGTATTCCCCCGAAGACGAATGAGAGCCCCACGTGCACCCAAAGCGCGAGCACCCCAAGGGCCCCCCCCGCTTTCCAGCAGAGCCAGCGCCAGCTTCGCAGCGAGTTGGGGCGGCCGCCGCAGACCCATGCCTGCCGGCCTGGCCAGGCTGCAAGCCAGGCTGTGATTTTTCAGGTCAGCTCTTCTCAGAAGGGGGTGAAAAGCAAAGCTGAAATTTCTCCTGCAGCACAATTCCCCAAAATGCCTCGAAACCGGAGCGGCCGTGCTCGTTTTGTACCTGTTTTGTAAGACTTGCTGACTGCTGCAAACACCCCCAGGAGCGCAGCTGGAATTTCACCAATGCACATAGCAAAATGCTTTCTGTTTTTCCTGAAGAGCATTTTCGAGTGAGGAGGAAGCCGACCGCCTTCCCGCAGCAGCAGAAGAGCCCTGTTAGCTCGGCGCTGAGCGGCACCTGGTCCTGCTGCAGCCTGGGGTCTGATCCCGGACCACGTATTCAGAGTCTAAACAGAGATAGTCTTATTTGCCTAAATCAATATTCTTTTTTTTTTTTTTCCAGGCAGGCTAACGGAATCTGTAATGAAAGGAAAGAACGTTTGGGAAGGCAATTATGCAAAGACAAATGTATTTTTAAGAAGATGCAGAACGTTTTGAGCAGGGAGCCTGGCAGATCACTGGTGTATAGCCATGTGTCTCGCTGAGGTTCGATGGTGCGAGTTGCTCCGTGTCCTGCCCACGTGCTGCCAAAACACCGTACCCGGTGCCCCACTGCACTGCGGAGCGTTAAACCTGGGCATGTTCTCTGGGGTCTCACCGGAGAGGGGATGAAACACTCTGCACCTCACAGAGCCCAACCTGTTGTCCTCTCAAAGCAGCACCATTATTTTCCTGATAGATCTATTTCTGCAGAATACCAGACATCACGTTTTTCAGGAATCTCGTGTTTCTTGGCGCAGGTTAAAACAGCAGATAAAAGGAACCATTTGAAAAGTCCTTTCTCCTTTTCTTGTGCGCTCTTCAGTGAGTCAGGTTGAGGCATTACCAGCTGTCAGCGATGTTTTAAGGCATGGCCTTCTCTGGATAAAAGCAAAGTCCAGACACAGGATTTGGCTTTCAGGGAAGATTTCTCTCCCTGAGCCATTACTCCCAGGCTGCCCCAGCATGTACCCACGTCCCTGCCCCGCGTTACACCCACTCACAGCCGTCTGATCAGGACAAGGTTATAGACAGCCCAGTTCTGAGGGTATTTTTATTTTAGCTCCTCTGAGGAAGTTCTGATGAGTTTAAAAAGGAGAAAATCAGGTTTGGTTTATAAAGGGTTTTTTTTTTTTTCAGTGCCTACAGAAATCTACAGAGCCAGAAAAGTCTATGGGTGACTGAGAATAGCTGTTGTACACAGAGCATGTGCCTTTCGGTGCCTGCACCGTGCCAGATGCGTGCAGCTGGCGGGTATAGCAGGGTGTAGGGAGTTGCATTAATTGCTCGGCAGGGTCAAGTCTGGTGGGTTCCTGGGGCTTTCCAGACAGGGACCCCCAAACAGCATCCTTGAAAGGGTGAATAACAGAGAACTGGCTTAGGGAGGCTGGAATAGGGGAAAACCTCCTTCTCTGAAATAAGAGCGCGGTGGCTCTGGAGCATGGGAGAATTTGGCAGCAGTTTGTGCAGGGGGGGGAGGTCACCCAGAGGCTGCTTAGCGGCTGCCCGGGGGGGGGACCCGGCGAGATGCTGCACCAACGCTCCGCCGAGTGCCGGAGGATGGATGTGCGTGAAGGTATGTCTGCTCTAACCGGGGTGTTTGCCAAGGGCTGGGCTTTAGGGGGGCTGCTGGTCAGCGGAGCCGCTCTCGAGTCCTGGCGGGGGGAGCCCCAGCCAGGGGAGGTGAATCGGCAGCAGTCAGAGCTGGGGAACGACAGCGTGGGCCCTGCAGCGTGCTGGAGGAAGGCTGAGCGCTGGGTAGAGCCGCTGCAAACCTCCACAGCCGACGCTCTTGATGCTCTTTTTAATACATATATTAAAAGGGTGATAATAAGCAAATCCGTCAGTTATGCAAATGAGTGGCAATTGCATCTTGAAGAGCATCCCACAGTTTAATTACATCATAATTGCAATGTAACACTTTAATTACCATATGCATCACAAAATCATGAGCACTGTTTCTAATCTCTTCACTAATATTTCAAATCAAACAGATTGCCCAGGGCCCGGTATTGCACTGCAACGCTGCAAACAAAAATCCCGCATATATCCTAACGCAGCAGCGGTACGGAGGTCTGGAGGTCGGGAAGCTGTTCTCAGCATCCTCGCGCAGCCGTGCTATTAGCGGATGGCTGGATGAGCGTCCTTGGCCGGCGTCTCAAACCACGGCCAGCCGTCGGGGATTTGCAGGAGACGGCGCTGCGGCTGCACACGTCGGTGCGTGCCTGCGGCTGCCGGCCAGCCCGCGAGCTGAGCGAGGCACGTGCTGCCAAAGGAGCAAGGGCAAACCTGACCATCAGCGTTAGCTGTCGTGTTTTTGGGGGGTAGGGGAGAGGAGCGAGGTTGCCGCTCCGGTCGCTGTTCAGGAGAGCAGAATTTTTTCAGAGATGCTGCAAAATGTTTGGTTCAGCCGACAGAGCCCTTTCGCTGGGCTGGCCCTGGACCTGCTCGGTCTCCGTCCCTGCCCGGGCTGGGGATGAGCACGGCAGCCAGGTGAGGCGGCTGCTTGGGTAAAGGGATGAAGATTTGTAAATAGCTGTGTTGGAAGAAGCAGTTTGATGAAAATGCCGCCGTTGATCCTCCCTTCCCCTCCCAGCACAGGAAAACGAATTTCACGTTCTCCTTCTCACCCCTGAGAGGGAAACAATAACACTTTCTGGGGCACAGCTTTAGCTGGAGACCTGTGAATTTGATTTAAACCAGTTTACTTTGTAAATCTTCCCAGTTTGCATGCTTTATTTTTCTTCCCATCCAGCTTCTTTCTTTCCCCCATAAAGGGACATCTAATAAGTGACTTAAGAGTAATAACAGAGGGGCTTAACAACGGCCCAAAATTCATGACTGGGGACTCAGAGAGGAATGCTCTCAAGCAGCGATGTGTGCGATGGAATGACGGTTTGGGAGAGAAGCGTGCTGGGGAGGTGAAATCAATCCCGTCTCTGCGGCAGTGCCCGTGCTGCCGCCGGCACAGAGCCGGCTGCACCGGGAAGGGGCTCGGGCTCTCGGCAGGTGCCCGTGCCCGGTTCTCCCGCTCCCCGAGGAGCAGCGGGTCCGGCCGGCACACGGAGCAGGGCCAGAGCTGCTGCCCAGCCCTCCGCGTCACCGGTGCTTTTGCTGCGGGTTGCAGATTGCTGGTTTGCTTTGCCGTGAGCTGGCAGTGATTTAAAATCATCCTGTGCTAATCCATATAAATTCTTTTAATCATGGATTTAATCTTTTAAGCGTGCGGTAATTAAATTACATGCCAGTCAGAGGCACATCAACGTAACACGTGAGGTTTGCAGCCCCGTGGGCGGCGGGGGAGAGCTTCAGGACAGCCAGCCGCGTGGCCGGGACGTTGGGTCGCTTGCTTCTTCTGCTGTTTCCTTGTCGTTATTTTTTCCCCTTCTTTTTCCCAGCCCCTCGGAGATCCTGGGAGGGCTTGTGTTTCTAGAAAGTCAAAGGTGGGTATCACCTCAGCAGAGCAGGCTGAGGAATGTCCCAGGAGAAGGTGTTTTCTCTTGAGCCCTCTAACCCGTCCCCAAACCCTCCCGGCATCCCTCGGGAGCCACGTTGCTGGCTGAGCCACGGCGGTGGAGGCACATCTCCTGCTTCTGCGTTTGCAGGTGCCGGGAGAAGGAAGAGGAGAAAGAGGGGAGGAGAAGATAAAGCCCCAGCAGGAGCTAATGGCTGGGACGGAGCTTAGAGAGCGGGAGGAAACCCAGAGGAGAGAGCTCCTGAGCTCCCTGTGCAGGACACTGATGGGCTGGTGTTAATGGAGGAAAATACTGTGACACGAGGAGCCCATTAACAGATTAAACTTTGTGGTGGGAAGGGGAAAGTAGAGATGAACTGCTAGGTAAAGAGATGACTGGCTTTGGGAATGTGACAATTACTGTACTTAATATTTTTTTTAACATTAAGAGCCAAATAGAAGCATATATTTAATTCATTAAAACAGTATGAAGTAGCTCCCTCCATCCCAATGCAGTTAATCGGTGCTCTATAGAGAAGTATCAGGAAATAAGTGTCTCCTAATGAAAGGGTCCCTGTAAGGTCAGCCTGCCGCTTGTTAGCTAATCGGAGACTTATTTGTTTTGCAAATTGCTCTCCCATTTTGAACCGCTGTGCAGTAATTTCCATGGCGGGGAAGCAGGAGAGAGTTCACGGGGCTGTTTTTGAAGCCCTCAATCTGTCATTGGGAGGAGGATAAAAATAGCCTGGGAAAGAGAAGGAGCAAGCTGCTGGGTTTGTTCCAGGCAATCCAGCCCCGTCTTCCGCAGCCGGGGATGTCAGGAGGGAGGGATGGCCGGAGGGCTGTCACGGGCAGTGGCACCGGGGGACCGGGGAGCATGTGTGACACCGGTAACCCCTCGCTTTGCCTGGCCGGGCACTGGGCACCACCGTCCTGCCCTGGCCTTTCCAGCTCTGCCATCAGCCTCCCAGGGGAGCGGCGCTGCCAGGGGGTCGTGTGGTCCACGGGGGTCCTGCTGCCGCTGCTCCTGTTCTCTGCCCGAACACCTGCATCGTTAGATGCACAGAAATAGGATATCTGTGTGGAGAAACACTTTACCTGGGATGGCGGTGTGCCTGGTAGGTCTGGCAGATGCGGCTCCGTGGGAGCAGGGGTTGTTTGGGGCAGGGATGCAGGGATGCAGAGCACAACCTCACAGCACAGCAGGCTACAGACCAGCAATTGTGAGAAATTTTGGATGGAGGGTGAGCTGCATCAGCACCCCTTCTTGCACCCAGAAAGCCTGAGGCAAATGCAAAGCCTGAATTAGCTGTTTAAACCCTTTTCCTTCTCTCCCTGAGGCAGCTGGAGGTCTGGCTGCTGTCCTGAAGCACAACACATCCACTGTACCCGGGGGTTCATTTTTATCTCTGCAAGCTCACTTATAGAGGAGCCATCTCCCACCACACGAGCATGGGTGAAGACCCTTCCCCTTTGCTCGATTCAGTTACTTAATTTTACAGATGTGGCCGTGGGAACAAGCTGGTTGACAAGGTGTCCCTTTGTGTCACAGTCCAGAGCCCCTGGGACAAGCAGGGTGCAGAGGCAGCTCCTCGCTTCTCCCTCCTCACCCTCCTGCTGCCCCGCAGCAGGCTTTGCTTTTGGGAAACAGGGAAGAAACCTTGCTTTTTTTTATTTTAAGCAAAAAAAAGCAGGGTGATGTGTAAATTGGGTCTGTCATCCTTTCCTTGTCAATTCCTCAGCTCAGGTTCAGCAGCCTTTCCCTGTCCAGGCTGCGGGTGATTGAGAGCCCAACGGCCGTCGCTGCCGATGTCGTTCAGATATTTAGAAATCAGGAGCAAGAGCAAAACGCAGAAGCTCCGTGTGCTCATGCTGGGGCTGCCCACAGCCATGCTGGGCAGCTGCCCCGGCTCTCCCATGTCCGACCTGGGGCGCAGCTCTTTGCCCATGAACTTTTGGCAGCTGTTTCCCCCCGGTTTCAAAGCAGGATGACTGGGAGCCCTGGGAGTGGACCCCAGCTGTCCCGACTGCTCTGCTCTTTCTGCTTGGCAATCGCTTGCACATACAGCAGTGCAGTGATTAGGTGGGACAAAGAACCTTTATTTCCCAATATCATAGACAAAATTTTAATTTCAGCCTTCATTTTAATTTTAGCCTTCATTTTAATTTCCCCCTAAAGTAATAAAGTCTATAGTGTAAAGAAAGTATTCCACTGAGGCAGAATTTTTTCCCAAATGTCATGGAAATGGAGGATTTTCAGCAACTGTATTTGTGTGCAAAAGAGAAGAGAAAGTAGACTAATTTTAAAAGGTGATATTGACTGCAGTCAGGCATGAACCTGCAGCAAGGAGCCCTATGCAATTCCCCACCCCATGCTGTGCAGATGGGGGAGCGAGCTGCTCTCCTCTCCACGGGGCCATTTCACTTCAGCATCTCCCCAGGACGCTGAGGCATCCTCAGTGCAACGCACCATAAATCCTTAACTGCAAGGGGTGAGCGAGAGGACCCAGCACGTGTGAGCCCTGGTGCTTGGGAGAGAGCCGCCCCGGCTCCCGAAACACGAGGCTTCATCCGTCAGCACGTGAGTCGCCGTTGAGCTTGGGATCAGTGTCGAGAAGTTCCCTGGGAGTAAAGGAAGGAGTGAACTTTTACCAGACTTTTATTTCTCTGCAAGAGCCCTCCGGGCTGCTTCTGTGTTCGACATCTGGGAAGAGCCTGTGGATCCTTCAAGATAATGAAGCTGATTTCCTGCAGCTGTATCGACATAAAGAACATGCTAGGAAGGAGCCTGGGAATAACGATGCCTCTCCCAGCCAATTAATACACATGGCCTGCTGCCCGTGATCCCGGCTGCAGCCACGGTGGGCTGGGCTGCCCGCTATGCAGGAGACCAGGGGTGGGATCCAGCTCCACCTGAAATGGTGGGAGGTTGGCAGAGAACAGGCGGTTTGTCCTTCTCCCCGGCACCGGTGGTTTCAGTGATGAGATCCTTGCGGTGACGGGAGTCCAGACAGAGCGGCAGGAGAGGGAGGGCAGGCTGCCCAGAGCCCCTTTTCCAGCCGGGCAGGGGGAGAGGTGGGGGCCTGACACGGTGGTGGAGCAGGTCAGCTCCGGTGGGGTCCCACCAGCCCAGCCCTGGGGCTGTTTGGGGGCTGCAGTCCTGGCTTGGCTCTGCTCCTGAGGGTATGGGCAGCTGGACACGTTTAGAGCCTCCTCCTGGAGACCTGCCCAGTGCTCCCTGGTGCAGCCTTCCAGCATCTCCAGAAACCCTGGGCTTGGTTAATTCCTGGAATAAGAACCAGAGACAGGCAAGTTGGAGACGAGTGGCAAAGGCAGCCTGGAAGTGTCAGCAAAGCCTGTCTGCTGCACAAGGAAATTCTGGTAGCAGATGGGCGCTGTGAGCACCACCAGGCGAGTTTGGTGTCTCCTTGGTTGTTCCTCAAACGTTCTTGGTCCCTGGGATAGCTCTGCTGACTTGGTTTCACATCAGAACAGATGGACCCAGCCACCTTGCATCAAGCACTTGCTGAACTTGCGTTACCCTGTCTGGCCTGGGTATCAGCCTTTGCCGTGGGGGCCGAACAGACCCAGGCTCTTGGGGAGGTTTTTTTTCTTGCCAGCAAGGCAGCTCTGCTTTCTACTCATGGATGGTGCTAGTAGTAACTCCCATCTTCTTCTAGGGCAGCGGGGCACAACCCACGAGTGACCACTTGCCATCGTAACTCATGGGATCTTGTTTTTCTCATGAGGACTAGAGTTTGGGGCAAAGTTGCCCAAACAGAAACCTAGAGTCAGAGTCTCTCTCATGAGAACGCGAGGGGATTTTTAAATCCCAATGATCAAAGTTTCCTCCTAGAACCCCTTTTCTCCTCTTCCCTACGGCACAACCTCTGTTTAGGACCAACACAGGTGCGTGAACTGTTGCTCCGCTGCCTGCCATCATCTGAGCTACAGCATTTCCCACATCAAGCGTGAACCAAGGCTGACCTTCCTCCCCGTGCGAGAAGCGGCGGAGCTGTACGTGTATATATCTATACATAAATACCTGTCTCCACGAGGCGCTCTCTGAGCTTGAAAGCCATCTTCGCGGGGTCATGCCCCGCAGCGTGGAGCCGGGAGCGGCTCCATCTCTCGCTCGGCGCAGCCGGACGGTTCCCCGTGCCACCCGCGCAATGCCGGGGCTCCGGGCTTCAATTGCAGGAGGAGGAAACGCTTCGCCTTGATCAGGAGGGATAAGAATAGCGAGCGGCAGGCGGCGGACGGTGGGGTGCGGATAAAAGGCGGCTGGCTCTTATTCTTCCCACGCCCGGGGCGATCTGCCCCTTCTTTTTTCGAGCCATAATTGCATGCCACGCCGCAGATGAGTGTCGCACTCCACCAAAGCCGGAGCACCGCGAGGCCAGGACTCCAGGCTCTCCGTCAATGAGCGGGGAGGCAGGGAGGATGCTTTTGATCCCGCTCTTCTTCCTCTGACATGCTGAAGAATTATTAGGCTCTGAGGAAGGTATTTCTCTGGCTTGAGCTTTCCCTTGCTCTGCAAAGGAGACCAACTGCTGCTCTGCCATTTCGAGAGGGCAGAGCGGCCCGCGGTGCCGGGCTGTGCCGCTGGCCTGCGCGGCATCAGCCGACCTCGCGGAAGATGCTCGCTGGGCTCCGGGCCAAGTTCAGACCCAAACCCAACATCCCGGAGCCCTTCGCGGTCCCCAGCCATCACGATGGTGGACGCTTCTGTGGCCCTTCCTGATGGCGGTCCCTGGCTTTTGGTGGCTTCTGGTGGCTTCTGGTCTTAGGGGTTGTGGTGGAAACAGCCTTGTCTGGGGCACCGGAGCCCTTTGAGGTGTTGTGCCACCTCGGCACCGAGATTTCCGAAACTGGCAGCTGCGGTGGGGCGTCGTGGCCTCCCACTTTCCTGTGTTTTTTCAGGTGCTGCCTCTGGCTTTGCTTTCATTAATTTAACACACACACACAGAGCACAAGTGGGCTTGAACCTCCATCTCCAGCAGCTGAAATCCAATAATTACCCCACGTAATCCACCTGGAGAGGCATTCTCGGCTGGTCGGCAAATGGTGAAGAAGTTCACTGTATCCTTTAGAGCAAGAAATTATCCTGGAGTGTAAATTATGACTCTGGCAGCCTTACAGGTACAAAAAATAAAATGAAAAGGGTGGGTGAGATGGAGATTTAAATGAAAACTCTGAGCAGGTGACACCTTGATCTGAGATAACTGTAACTGGGGGTTTCCTTCCAGATGAAGGGGACCTGGCAGCAGTGTCTGAAGGAGACAAAAGGGAAAACCCTGACGCTGGTGGTAACAACAAATGGGGCTGGAGGTAGAAGAACAACGGGGAAGCCTGCATTGCCTTGTGAGGTTGCTTGCAGGGGGTCATGCCCTGCAGCTCCATCCCCTTCAGCAGCGGGTTGGAGGGCTCCTGGGGTCTGGGGGACGGTGCTGATCACCTCCGTGTCATCCCAGCCCTCAGGTCCAGCTCACCGAGGGTTAGAGAGGTGCCGGGTGCTGTTCAAGGGGGATGCCGGGAAAGCCTGGATCCAAAGGATGGGTTACAGCCGTGGGTGACAGCAGGGACTGTCTTCCCCTCAAAAGCCCCCTGCACCCCCCCCAGACTTCACCCTGCTCACTTTGTTTGCCCTGCCAGCCCGTCCCTGCCTCCCCTCTGGGGTCGGTGGCAGCGTGCGTGGGGAGCACGGTGCCGCTGAACCCACTCAGCCAGGCACGGGCAGCCGCAGCTCCCAGCCCGCGGGCAGGCTGATGGAGCGACTGAGTCTCCAGCTCATTAAGCGTCCCGTTGTGTTTTGGCTGCATGTCCCAGGCTGGCACCTAATGAATGTCACAGAGCCCTGCGTGTTAATGAAGAGGCGATGAGACGTGGTGGGAGCCCTGGAGAGATGCCCGGAGGATGTGCCGGGCACGCGACGGTCGGGGGTGACCGCGGGAGCCCTGGGAGGATCGCCTTGTCTCTCACCGGGCAGAAATCTCGCCGCTGAAGTCCTCTGATGCCTGGCTCCTCCCTGCGTTGGCGTGATGCGGTTTAGCTGAGCACAACATCATCCCTACAGCTGGTTGGTATTTTTGGGGGGCTATTTTGTCCTATTTTTAGGAAATGCCAATATGGATTGGGAACTTTTTTTGGGTCTGGGAGGGAAAAGGTCAGCCTGAACAAATTTCTCAACCTGAACTGAAAACAGAGAGGGGCAAAACAGTTTGCTAGCTGTTTTCCAGACAGACCCGCTCCAGCTTCAGATGGCAGCTAATTAAAGTGCTGACATTTTAAGACACAATGATGCAAAATCTCTTGCTTTGAGCCAAGTCTAGGCCCTTTTCAGAGTTCAGTTCATGCATTTGCTGCCCAGAGTCCCCGGGAGCGGCGTGAACAAATTAAGAGGGGTGATGGGTTGGTTTTGACGTAGTATTTTTCTTAGGATGTGAGCGAGTTTTTAGCCCTTGGAAGAATGCTGTAAAGTCAGGCTGCCTGGGCAGAGGTCTCCAAAAAAAGCTGAGCTCTGTGGCAGAGGCGCCTGTGAAGATGTTTGAGTTTCAGCTCTGCTCTGTGTTAACGCTGCTTGGGCAGGGAGAACAGGGGATGGGGGATCCCAGCCCCACGGGATGGGAGGCAGGGGCAGGCTGGGGCAGGAGAGCAGCCCGCACCCCAGACACCGTAGCATCACCCCAGCAGCTCTCACCTACACAAGCTGAGCAACGCAAAGCCTGGCCATGCCATTTTCCAGAGGCTGGAGGTTTTTGGATTATCCCCGGGACGGGAGGAGCGGGTGGGCTGCCGCAGTGCTGAGCCATGTGCCGTGCCGTGCCATGCCGTCTGCTGCTGACAACGCGGAGGGGAGACGTGGGCTGCGAGGCCGGGGCTGGCTGGAAGGGAGCGAGCTGCAATCAAGAGATGTATTGTGGCTGTTGGGCTGCCTGCGCGATGCAGCATTTAGGAGACAAAGCGCAAAAGTCGGCTCGGCTCAGCGGGGATGCGGGAGGTGATTTGGGGGAAGGAGACGCTGGCGGGAGGAGGCTGGCAGGTGATGGGGAGCGGGCAAAAGGGGAAAGAGCCTGACTGATCCCGGCTTCTGCAAACAGTTTCTGGCTCCAACCCAGTGTGGCAGGTCCGGGGGGCTGAGCACGCTGCCCGGTTAAGAATATCCCCAGGCTTGTTCCCAGGAGGGGCCCGTCCGCACCAGCCCTTGGGATACTGATGCACTCAGGCGAGGGGTAGAGCGAGATGCAGGGTGTGGATGGACAGACAGATAAACAGGTCTTGGTAGGTTCATCTGGAGGGAGGGCTTCATCAGGACGTGGGAGAAATAGCTGATGGGAATGAGGGGGAAGCACCCCGCTGAACAGCACGGTCCCGGGGCTGCCGCAGGGCCGACGGTGCTCCCCCTCACTCCGGACACGAAGGGGCTTGCGTGGGCACTGCTGGGGGACGGTGTCCCCACCAGAGTGGGTCCAGTGACACCAGTTTGCCCTCGCCCACCAGCAGGCTGCGCCTGGGGAGGCAGAGGGACACCCCAAGCCCCAGGACGGGAGCGGGGCGAGTGGGTCCCACCGGGCTGCGAGGGGCACACGCAGGGATGGATCCCGTGGGTGAGATCTGCAGTGTTGAGGGGAGCTGGCCCTGGGCGTCCCCCCCCCGGCACAGAGGTTTGAAAGGCTCAGCCATCTCGGTGCAGATGCCCTATTGCTGTCACAGCCCCGAGCTGGCCAGAGGCTACAGCTGCAAACGCTGCCCTGAGGCAAAATGCCGGGGGCTGGGATGCAGAGCCTGTCCCTGGCAGAGACCTCCTGAGGCAAACCATCCCGTGGCTGGGGATTTCAGGCCAGAGGGATGGTGGGTGGCAGGCAGAATGTGCCTTTTTGGGCTTACCAAGGCACCGAGTTGGGGTGCATCGGGGCATCCTAGCCCCTGCTGCTGTTCTGCCTTCTCCTGTGTGAGCAAACCTGTGGGTCCCCTGCCCTCTCCAGGGTTAATCCTCAGCCGCTTTCCTGTGCCTGAAGCCTCTGCCTGGCTGTGGAGCTGCGGCCCCCAAATCCTCACGGCAGATGTTCCCCTGCTCCCCCACGGACCCCTCTGCCAGTGGCTGGGAAAGCACGTGCCCGGTCTGCAGGAGAAAAATCTTCCTTTTCACGCGAAGGGAGCTGGCAGGTTTCTGGTGTCAGCAGGGGAGGGATGGGTCAGCGGCAGTGTTCAGCTTTGAACTCACTTTAAAGCCCCGCTCCTTGTACCCATCCCTCGTGCAGGGTGGCTGGCTGCATGCTATCCCAGCCAGGCAGGCACCCACGCAGCCCCCGAACGGCCGTGCCGGTGCCGGCGGGAGCAGCTGGGCTCCGGGGAGCAACGAGAAGCCGTGCGAGGTCCAGGCCCCAGCTCCTTATTATAAAAAAAAAAAAAAAAAAAATATATATATATATATTGGGCGAAACTCTTTTATTAGCTCAGCAAAGAGGCTAAGCGCCATGAGCTGCACCATGCCACCGCGGTCACCCCCGGGAAGCCATCCCGCCGCAAGGTTGGTGCGAGGCTGAAGGTGAGCTGGCAGCCCTTCCCTGGCAGAGACATTTTCTGCTCTGTCATCCTGAGTTTTCTGATCTGCTTTGCCAGACTGTTCCAGGGAAGGCGGCCGGCGCCGCACGGCGCGTTCTCCCAATGCCATCTAGTGTCTGCTCCGGCGGCCCCAGACAGTTATTTGAAGGCATCAGAGCTTATTTATTACGGAATGATCTTTGAGGGCCAACAGGCAGCTTGGGCTGATTATTAACAGCGGTACCTGCAGCACAGATAACTAACTGGTGGGTGCACAGGTTGGGCTTGATTATTTTTTCTGTCGCTCCTGTTTCGCACTAAAAGCCCACCCCGGCAGGATGGAGCGTGAGGATGCGATGACATGTCCAGGGTGATTAAAGTCTTTCAGCCTTCAGCCACTTGTCTTGTAGCCCTGACATCACCTGAGGCTTAATCACTCAGAAAAGTGCTGTCATGTCCTATTGTCGCCGTATTGGGAGCACGACCTCTTTCCCATTTAGCTGCCATTTCAAAATAATATAACGTGCCAGGGGACAGGCATGACTCAGGAGGCTGGTAATAGGATATAAAGACTTTGACCTGTGGGTCGCCCATTTGAACGCTGCCAAGGTCAGCGGCAAGGGCAAAGATGTCATTTGCACGATGATTATTTGGCCAAACAACCCGATACAGGCGTAACCGGGTCCCTTGGTGGCAGTCAGCAGGGGCTGAGGGCTGGGTTGGGCTCTGCTCCCTCTTTGAGAGCATCCCGGGACCCCAACCCCTCCCCGCCTGGGTTCTGGGACCCTGTGACTGCCCACGGTCCCCTCCAGCTTATGACTTTGCCCTCTACCTTCTTCCCTTGCCATCATTGCAGGAGCATGGTCTATACAGACTGGGAACGCTCTTATTTCTGCCCTCTTAGGGGCAGGGTGCCACAGCAGCATCTCCCCTCTGTGCCCCACTCATTTGCTTCCCAGTGCAGAAAAAGGTTTCGCAGGACAGGCGTGCCCTGGCACCCTGCTCGCCCTGTCCCCTTCTCTGCTCACCACCATCAACTGCCATGATTTAGGTCCCTGCTAACCTCGTCCCCATCCTCAGCCACCACTGACCGTGTGAATTTATCTCCTCAGTAGCAAACAATCTCATCAAGTCAGTTTGATTCCATGATTAATTAAGCTCTCCCTCGAAATGAGGTTACTCCCTGCAGTCTCGCTTATAAATGTTAGCAGATTAATGGGTGCTGGCCATGTTAGATGGCCACTACCAGGCTGGGCTGTGGAGGGTTTGCCCGCTCTCATCCAGCAGTCCTTGAGCACGGGTTTCCCATAGGAGAGCTTCTGAACAGACCCAGCGTATCTGCAAACCACCGTCCTGGCCACGTGAAGGAAACCTGCGCCAGGGGAAGCGTTAATATCAGCGGCTCTTAGGGCAGCTCGGGGTTGATGCTGAACATGAGGCAGCGAAAGGTCCTTTCCTACGTCTCTGTGCTGGGGGCCGGCGCTGGCGGGTGCTGGGGGCCGGTGCTGGCGGGTGCCGTGGGGTACGGGCTGCTCTGGGCTGCAGCTCCCCTTGCCCCGCGGTACCCGCAGGTCCAGCCGCAGCAGAACCTCGGCCCCTGCACCGCTGCAGCGGCTGTTTGGTGATGCTGGATCCAGACGCCTTCGCCAGGCTCTCCTGGGGTGCCGCAGCCCCCTCCTCATTAGCACGCTGCCCAGCAGGGCGGTTTAATTGCTGTCAGCCTCGACAGCAGTGCTGCCTTCTCACCATCCTCCTTTAATTGTAGCCTCCCTCCTTCCCCAGCAGCGCTGCACGAAGTGTTTTGGGCGAGAACCTCCCCAGGACCCTGTGGAACTTATTAAAAACAGGGTTTGAAGCCCTCGTGCCCCTCTCCCTTCCTGCTGAGCGCCCGGCTGCGGTGCTGGGGCTGCACCGGCTCTTCCCATGTGTACTGGGAGGTGGGAGGTCAGTCCCGTGGCACGTGTCCCCGAGCCACCAGCATCCGCGGGACCTTTCACCACCCTTTGCTGGCCCCCCCTGCCAGAGGTGGAGGCCAAAAAGGTGCGGGAGCCCCCCCCCTTGGGAAATCCTTGGGGTTTTTGCGAGTCTCCCAAGGTGTTGACAGTGTGGGAAGGTGGTGACAGCCCGCTGAGGATGGGGGGGATGCAGGTTGCAGCATAGTGGGGAGCCATGGGCCACTGGATGGGGCCAGGGAAGTGGGGGGGGGAACACCAGGGCTGACCCAGGCCTGGAGCAGTTTGGCCGCAACAGCGACGGGTGCTCACACGACTTTACCAGTGGTTTAGCCAATCCAACCTGCTCTGTGTATTGTTTTCACTAATCTGTTTGGGTTTTTTTAAATTATCTGCAAACAAGGTGCCACCTTTGACTAATGATGATGCTGGGTAAAGGGAGCGGTGGGCGGCCGGTCTGTGCAAACGGCGCTTCCCTGCCGCTCACCGCCCGCTCTGTACCTTCACCCAGGACCTATTTTTCTGTATTTATCCAGCATCAATAATGGGATTCCACCCTGCTAACCAGCATCTGCATGCAACAGCACTGAAAGCAGAAGCGATTCCTCCTGAGTTAGTGTGTAAAAGCCTTTGCGATCATCTTGTGCTACAGACCTGAAGGAGGGTGTAAATATAAGGCTCTTTAATAAGATGAAAATAGCCCTTTCCCCACTGGTTTTCTGCTTGCTCTTTCATGCCGCAGGAGCTGCCTGGCTGTGTCAGGGCCCGGCTGTCTGTGGGCTGACAGGTTTCCTAACTGCACCAAACAACTCCCCTCCCTGCGCCATCAGCGCAGTATTAGTAACGCTGCAGCAGCTGGAGGAGGCAGCAGCTCAGCGCCGGCCAGTGCTGCTGTGTGTTTGGGCTATGGCGCCCAAAACTTCCTCAGTTGGACTTTTTTTAACAAAAAAATCAAACTTTTCAGCAGAGAACCCAGCTGTCACCGGTGGTTTCACCTGTGTAGAAGTGAAGCAGAGACCTCAGGACCTGCCTGGTCATTGTGGTGCCCGAGAGAGGGGTTTTCTGGGACCCTGCGGGTCCCTGGAGCTGGTGAAGCTCGGCAGATGGTCCTGGAGAACGGCCACGTGCCCGTGGGGTCCTTCTCCAAAGACAGGACCCAGACAGCTCACTCTTCACAGCACGAATGTAAAACACATTTCTTTCCTTGACTGTTATTTTTAATCCAAGCCAATAACCCCCAAACATGTGCTGGCCACCCGGCACGCCCCAGCCTGGCTGCTGGCATCCTCAGCAAAGGCACCCGATCCTGGAGATGGGCTGGAGAAAGTGGGAACGCATCACCTGCATGGTGTTGGGCAGCTAAAGCTGCAGGAGCTGCTGGTGGTGGAGGGACAGGAGATGTTTTGAAATCTCACCCAGCAATGCCCTTAGCTTCCTGGGGAGCGGAGCAGCTTCCAGCTCTGCTGAGGGGGTGAAGTAACAGGCGCAAGGTTTGCTGTGCTTCACATCTGCAAAATCTGTCAAGGAAGGGACCAAAAAAGCTCTGAATATTACTGCTGTTATTTTACAAAGTGGAAAAAGTTTTCTTGCAATTCCAAAACCTTCAAGGAAAAACAACGTGCCGGTGGCCCAAGGAAGTGTTTTGCTTTTCTACAGCAACTTCTGTCTGACAGCAGCAGAACTCCCTGCAAAGCGGGCAGATCGGACAGAGATGTCCCATGCATGGTATGCAGCCCCATGGGCTTTTTGAGCAGTGGCATCCTCAGATGGCAGGCAGAGTAGCGCCGGTGGTCTCATCCACAACAGACATCGGCACAAAGCACGTGCCCTGGAGGAAACCCTGTGCCTCGGTGTGTGCAGCAGGAAAATGGGTATAATCCTATTTACCTGCCACATCTGGAGCTGGCTGTGGTGTTTGATTCATGTCAGGAGCTCGGCTGGTGACTCCTGGATGAATGACGCTATATAAATGCAAAGTGTTATTAATATTTCATGTTGTAGTGAAAATGTACTAATGGGGCTTGTTCCTGGAAGATAAAGTGATGCCATTAATACACCTCCGCGTCCCCAGCACCGCGGACTCGTGCGGGCTGGCTGGTTTGGGCTGGCAGAGGGTGCAGCCTTTGGCACCCCCCCCTTCTGCCTCTGGGAAACTGAAATCTCTAGCAAATTTAAGCAGTGGGACAGCAGCTCTGGCTGCCAGCCCAAGGGCAGAGGATGCACCACTGTCCGCTGTGGCTCTCGCTGGCTGGTGTCAGCCCCGTCTGCTGCTTGGGAGGGAAAGATGGCAGCAGAGCAGCTCCTGCCTCTTGCTTCACCTCACTCTGTGGTTTTGTCTCACCCTATTATTATTTTTTTTTTTGTGCCTCCACCAGGTATTTGCCAGGGAGATGGGGCTGAGCTCTGCTCTGGCTCAGCCGGACAGTCCCACCCAGCGGGATGCAGAGGGAAGCTGTGCGGCCACTCACCTTCTCCTCCTGCCATCAAAGCAAGGCAGGGGGGCGAGGGGGGGGCACGATGGCCGTGCCCACGCTCCCGGGAGGGCCGTCGAGTGCTGTAGAGGGGTGGAGGTGTGCTCTGCCTGGAGCCCAACGCCAGCAGAAACTGCCTATCACATCTGGCAGCTCCCCAAAAGAGGGGATTTTAACCCAGAAAGCCGCAAGCCACGAGAGCTCCTTCAGACATCCACAAGCCTGGGGGGGCCCCGGGCCCAATGTCCCCCTGCCCACCGCTGGGTGCTGGCAGGATGGGTGCTGCTCTGTGCCCTCCCTGCCTGCCCGCGGGGGGACGCAGCCCCCAGGAACCCCTTTCCCAGCACAGCCACCGCACAGGCATGTTAAAAAAAAAAAAAAAATAGGGCTTGTTTGATTTCAAACTGCAGAACTCTTCCCTGGAGCCATCCGCAAACAGTGGTAATTTACTTTACAGCTGTTTAGATTTGTTTCTCTACCTTTTTTTTTAAAACCCAGCAGAATTGCAAATGAAACATGTGTTTGCTCCTCACATGACTCCAGCCGTACCTGAGCTCTTGCACCCCTCGCAGCAGCACCCGCTCCTTGAACTCCCACCCAGCCGACCCTCATCCCTGCGCCCTGCTCCGTGCTCCCCGCTGCACCCCGGAGCTGCGAGCCAGCGGTCAGGCCTCGCACAGGGGTTCTCTGAGCTGGGGGGGGCTCATCTTGGGAGGGGTCCCGGGCTCTGGCAACGGGGTGATGGGGAAGAGACTCGCACCAGCTTGCGGGTGAGGGGAGCACAGGAAAAGTGGTTAATTAATTCCCAGTGAAAGAATCAACTGCCGCCCACTCGTCGGAAGGTGGGGAGGGATAAAGAGTCTTTTTAAGTTATTGCCATGGTGCAAAGTTTTGAGTAAAAAGGGATTATAAAGGGAGGTGTTCGGCTGAGCGGCTCTCGGTGCCTCGGGCGGGGGCTCCCAGGGCTTCGGCCACGTCACCCCTGCAACTCCGAGCAAGGGAAGATGGGCGCAGGGAGGGGGTGAAGGGATCCCAGGCCGTGCCGGGCACCCTGGCATCCCTGCAGATGTCCCCAAGCACCCGCCCTTGCCCACCGTCGGGCAGCCGATGCAGCCCTTCCCTGCACGGCAGCAGGATTGGGCCCCCACGCGCTGCGGGGCAGCCCTTCGCCCCAAGGTAATCTGGCAGCCTACGGGACATGCGGGGATCTGCCTTGAACCCCATTCCTTCCCCCTGGGAATCTCCTCCTTGCTCCCAGGAACCCAGGGATGACTCACGTGGCGCCGGCACCTCTCACACCGGGCGATGCGTTCCTGCCGTGGGCAAGCACCGACCGGCACCAGCGCCGGCCTCGGCAGAGGGACGCCCTGCAGGTAAGTGGCATGAAAATACTCCTCTTCTGCAGCCCCCGGCCCTTGGTAAGATGGTGCTGAGGCCAGGGAAGGTGCGTCTGCTGCAGGGTGCGTGTCGCAGAGCCCGACCTGACGCCGGGGTGATGGGCGCATTCTGGGCTGCTGCTGGAAGCGTGCACAGGGAAGGAGAAATCTGGGGTTTGCGAGCGCGTCCCTGGGGATCAACCGGGTGAGACGGGAGCTGCTGGCTCCCGTGGGAATTATGTGCCCAGGGAGCGTGTGTGGCCGCCCCGGCCCTGCAAGCAAGCGTGTTGCACGGGCCAGGCTGTGCAGAGCAGCGGGATGCATTCACCCCCGAGAGCTCTGCCAGGGAGGGGGAATCTTGTTATTTTACTGATAGGTAAAATGTTTAAGGAGAGTCGGTGCCAAACGCAGCCCCGGGAGTCCTGCTCGGCTGCGGCCCCACGCCGCGTGGGGTGCGTTTATCCGGCACGATGCAATCCCGGGGTGAAATCAGCTGCTCAGGGTCCTGGGGCTGGTACGGGCTGAGATCAGCGGATGACAAGCGGTTGTTGTGGCCGCCCAGCCCTGGGTCAGCACCTCGGCATTGCCTGGGGCCGTGCAGCCCCCCCAGCTCGCCTGCAGCCTCAGCTTACTGGTGTCCAGTCGCCACGCCGTGCTGGGCCCGGCACGGCCTCCCTCCGGCGCATGGGCACGGCGCGGTCGGCGCAGGGCTTCTCCCACGCTGCCCGGGTGGCAGAGCGGAGGCGACGGCAGATTCCAGCGATGGGAGAGGACGCGGCGGCAGAGCTGCGGGGTGAGTCATGCCCCGGCTGCTCCTGTTTGTTTTCTGCCTGGGCCAGGCCTGGCAACGTAAGGAAAATTAAAAACAAATACCTGGGCAACGAGGCGAGAGATGGGGCGGGATGGCAGAGGGCTGAGCCGTGGACGGTAGCGGGTGGTGGTTGAAGGATGCTTTTGCCGTGGCAGAACCAGCACGCTTTGCCGGGTCCCTGCGACCCCCCGCAGAGGGGGACGGTGGTCTGTGAAGACGCGTCGCCCGGACCAGGTCTGTGCTGGGGTACGTGTCGGTGCGTGTCCCCGCATGCAAGCAAAGGCCAGGGACCCGGGCAGGAGCGCGGCTGGGTGCTTTGGGGCACACAGGTGCTCCGACGGGGACCTCTCGCTGCTTCTTTGGTGTCACTGTGTCTTCTCTCTCCTCCCAGGCTAGCTAACAGGATCGGGGGACCATGAACTGGGGGGTGTTCGAAGGGCTCCTCAGTGGGGTCAACAAGTACTCCACAGCCTTCGGCCGCATCTGGCTCTCCGTGGTCTTCATCTTCCGCCTGCTGGTCTACGTGGTGGCGGCCGAGCGGGTCTGGAGCGACGACCACAAGGACTTTGACTGCAACACGCGGCAGCCGGGCTGCACCAACGTCTGCTACGACCACTTCTTCCCCGTCTCCCACATTCGCCTCTGGGCCCTCCAGCTCATCATGGTGACCTGTCCGTCCCTCCTGGTCATCATGCACGTGGCCTACCGGGAGGCCAAGGAGCAGAGGCACCGTGCCGCCGGCGGGGATGACGGCCGCTGCATCTACCCCAACCCCGGCAAGAAGCGGGGGGGGCTGTGGTGGACCTACCTGCTCAGCCTCATCTTCAAGGCTGGCGTAGACGTGGTCTTCCTCTACATCTTCTACCACTTCTACAGGAACTACACCCTGCCCCGGCTGGTGAAGTGTGAGCTGCCTCCCTGCCCCAACATGGTGGACTGCTTCATCTCCCGGCCCACCGAGAAGAACATCTTCACCCTCTTCATGGTGGTCACTGCCTGCGTCTGTGTCATGCTGAGCCTCGTCGAGGCCGCCTACCTGATCGGCAAGCGGTGCCGCGAGTGCCTCCTGGCCGGCAGCGGGGACAGCCATCAGCACGGCCAGGACTGCGCGCTCTCCCACACCGAGCCCGTGGGCATGGCGGGGCAGGTTTTCCATGGGGCGGACTACAAACCTCCCACGGTCTCCATCCCCCCCACGGCCTCCAGCCCCGGCACGCTGTCCGAGGAGGAGGCTCTTCCCTAGAGCTGCCTGGGGGAAAGCAGGAGCCGCTCATCTACGCTGCACCCTCCTCCTCCTCCTCTTCCTCCTCCATCCCCCCCGGTGCAGGAGCCCTGGGGGTGGCAGCACCTCGGAGTCGGGCTGTGCTCAAAGGCTCTCTGCCTCTCCCGTCCTGGGGAAGGCACGTTACATCATTCTGCCGAATTTGGGGTAAACCCAGGTGCTGTAGGACACGTGCGGTCCCCGAGAGCCGACAGGGACAAGCAGCTCCGTGGCGGCTGTGAACTGCCAGTGGTGCCCGGAGGTCGAGCCTGTCCCAGCCGGTCTGGCTTAGCTGGTCCTGAGGGTATCCTTGCCATGAATAAAAATTTCTGTCCCTCAGAAATGATGGCCAAATTGGTTGTTCTCCTGCTCCTTGGGCACAACACTGCCAAGAGGGGAGCAAGGGCTGCATCACCCCTGGAGAGGCATCGCTCCCACGGGCAGCTCCGGGCTGGGTTTGGACCAGCCGCGGTGACAAACAGCTGGCTGCCGGCTTGGGTCTGCTGGAGAAAAGCCAGTGAAAATTGGAGAAGTCCCTGGAGCTGGGCATGAGTGACGGCTTTGGCCAGAGAGGGGGAGTGCCGCGGCTCGGCGGGTAGTTTTTGGGGTGCACGGGATGTTATGAGGTCTGCGCTGCCCAGAGAAGGGCTTGTCCTTGCACCCAGCAAGTCAACGGCAAAACTCTTGCTGCATTCACCAGGCACTGGTTGCAGGCGAGGAAGGAGGACAGCTTAATTCTCTCCCTGTAATCCCAGGCTTTAAAAAAATAAATTCTTGATTTAAGATGGGCTACTGGGCACAGGCAGGCACACCCAGAAATGTGAACGTCCCCAGGGACACACGGGTGGCAGAGCTCTTTGCAGCCGTGGGCTGCCAGGGACAGGCTGGAGCAATTTAAAAATGTCACAAATTTTCAAACCAGCTCGGAGGTGGCAGGGGAGAGGGGCCAGCCAGGACGGGCACCCTTGACCCCCCCCAGGGAACCCCTCTCCCTATCCCTCACCCTACGTAAGCTGCACCGCAAGTGTCATGGCCATTTCAGACTGATGTGATCGTCATTAATAACAGTCATTAGCTGAGTGGGGACAAGAGCATGTGCTTGATGCAGCAGCCACCTTGGCGAAGCACGGGGGTGAGGATCCGGCCGGGCAGGCAGAGCCCGCTGTGGGCTGCCAGCTCTTCCTGCCCGGCCAGAGAAAAACACCCAAGCAAAACAACTGAATAAAGGAGAGGAAAACACCCCAACCATTGATTAAACAATAACATTAAATGGCAGAATATGTTCTTGTTTATTGCTGTAATATGTCGCGTTCTGCCGTGACTCAGGCAGCACTGCAATTTCTAAGGGCATCAACGGTAACTGAGCATTAGCCGGGATGAATAATTAACAATAATTTCATGGCAAATGCACTCATAAGTAACATTAACATTGAACATGCAGCTTGATCTGTTACTGGTTTCGCTTTATTTGGAGGGTGTGATTATTATTTTTTCCATGAGCACCAATAGCCCCCGCACTCGGTGGCTCTGCTGCAAAGGAAGGGGCACGGGGCGGGAATGCCGTTGCCGTGTCTTTTCGGACCGGGACCGTCCTCCGTGTCAGGTCACTGCACCTACTGCCACTTTGCAGCACGCCTGACCCAATGAACCAGCTCCCACCTGAGACCCTCGGTGGGCAAAGCTGAGCTCCTTCCCACAGCCCACCCTGGGGAAAGGGACCGGCCCGGGTGCGCTGAAGGGGGAGGCGGAGGGACTGCTATGGCCGGAGGGATGCCGAGGGCAGGCCGGGAGGGCAGGGACCGGACCGGCTGTCCCACGAGGGTGGGGATGGTGGAGGAGCCCTGGGGGGATCCCTGCCACCAGCCCGGGACCCTCTGGGCACACGGCAGCTCCTTGCGCTGACACCGGTGAGTTTGGAGACCTTTGGGGTAAGAGAGGCAGACGGTGAAATACAGGTGGATTTCTTCCATCTCTTTTTAAGTGAAGCTGCGCTGATCTCTGCCTTCCTTCTGTCTGCTCTCGTTGCTGTGCTTGCTGGATTATCCACCTGAAAATTTACTTTACTGAAGCCTTTAACGTCAGAGGATACAAGCTGTTCTTTGTGTGCAAGCCATCACCTCTAATTTAAAGAGCTAGGGCTGGGCTGTTTGTTTTCAAGCAAGGTTGGCCGCTCTCGATCAAGGCTGTCCTCGATTAGCAAAACCCTGAGGTGTTCCCCAGCTGCAAGCGCTAATCGCGGCAAAGATGAGACCCAGAGCAACCACCCTGCCCACCTGCCCCAATTCTGCACATCAAAGTGGCACCCAGAGCTGCTGCCCGTTGCGAGAGACCTGACAATCCAGTTGCCGTTTGTTGTTGTGCTGCTTTATCTCGCCTGGAGCGAGCACTGCAGCCGCTCCGCAAAGCTCCGAGTGTCTTGCACCATCCGGGCTTGGGATCAGCGGCAGCTGGCTGGGCAAATGGGAACGTTTGTCTTGTACTTTCTGATGTGCTGCTGTGCTCTGCACCAAGGGGAGCTGAGGTTGCCCCGGCTGGTGCTGCAGAAACGGGGGGGGACCTGCCTCCTGGGGCGCAGGGTGCTGGGTTGAGAGACAGGACCGGTGTCAGTGGGAAAGCAAATAAACTGGGGGATGTCATAATAAAAGATGAATATTTCCCAGACTTTGCATCATCATACAGGGAATTGTATTTGCTTGTGGGGTGCCCAGAAGGCCCCCTGAATTTCGGGGAGAGGGGACTTAAAAAAAACCCATCGCTAACTCCAGCCCGGCCGGGGATGTGGAGGGGCTCACGTGTGCCATGGCACAGGTCAGGGCCTTGTTTCTTCCCTGCCCGAAACTCGCCTGTTTGCTGGGAATTGAAGAGAAACTCTCTGATGTACGTCCAGCGTGCTGGAGCGAGCGGCGGCCCCAACTGCCGGCTCCCAGGCTCCCGTGACTCCCGTGCCCCAGCGCTTGCAGGGGAGGTCTCGTCCCCGGGGACGTGGCGCCAGAGCGGGACAGCCGGGATGGCCGGGATGCTGTTGGCAGGCAGGGAGCTGGAGATAAAAAAGCAGGGCTGAGTCCCAGCCCCGGCAGGCGGCCGAGTGCTGCCTCCTGCGACGGCCCATTTAAGACCCTTTTAAAGAGACTTTGAGGTCTGATCCTGCTGGTTTGGCAGCCGCCTGCTCCACTGCTTGGGTTTTTCCTTTATGGAGGACACTGCAAAACACGGGGTGTTTCCATTCCCCACCCAACTGCCTTAGGGAAAATCTTCTGCCTGTGCCAAAAGGCACCTGAACTTTCTCGCCGTGGCTGCGTGGCCTCTCCCGAAATTCCAAAGTTTCAGGCGAGAGGCTGCCTGGGGGATCTGGCCCCGCTCTTCACCTGGCCCTTATAGGGTTTCACCATGGGGCAGGGAGCTGCTGCCTTTTGCAAGAAATCAGACCTGCCAGCGCTTCTCATGGTCTTCCCTCTCTCCTGGGTTTTTCATCTCGAAGGCCACAGCCCCCAGATTCCTGCTGGAGCTCCTGCCACGCCGGCTCTCTACAACATAGCTGAAATTCTTGATCCTGCTGATAGGACCGTGCAAAGGCAGCTCCTGGGTGAGGGGAGGCTCCCGGCTGCTCCGGAGCCCTCGCTTTGCTCTTGTCTGGGATGAGGGTGCCCGTGTCTGCCCCCTCCTCCAAGCTCGCCCCGCTCCGCACCCCCGGGCTCCCACGAGGGTTTGCTTTGGGTCCCTCGGGCTCCCATTCCTGTGGCCTCTCCCCGCTGTGTCCCCAGCCTGGCAAGCCCCCCCACACTTTATTATTTGACCTCCTGGAGCCAAAAAGCTGCTGGGTGAGCGGCTCCTTGTCTGCCACAAGTGCTGGGAGCGAACCTCTCGGAGCATCGAGCACCCGGCAGGGCTCTTCAAGTGTGTCCCCACGGGAGGGCTGGCTCCGGTGAGGTGCCGCATGGGAAAACGCTTCGGTGCGCTTGGCCCTGGGGTGTGCTGGAGCGATGCCGGGAAAGCCTCCGGGCAGCCGAGAGGCCGGGTAAACCGCGAGCGAGCGGAAACGCATTCCTGCCCGGGCCACGTCTGCAGAGGCATGAAATGGGGTTGCTCTGCGGGGGGAGGCTGAGCGGGACACCCGGCTGCCCGGGCAGGGAAGGGCTGACTCAGCCTCCCTGGATGCCACCGGTGCTCTGGGGAGAGGGACGGTCCCCTTAGGGACACATCCCAGGTCCCACGAGGACAGGAGTGGAGGCAGCCGGCAGGGCAGGGTCCCACTGCGTGGGGACATCGCTACCGTGCTCTGGCACCCGGTCTGTGCCGTTCTTTGGGAAAGGTCTCGTCCGGGACGCCCCGGCGTCGGCAGGGCGGTGGCTGCGGGTCGCTGTAGGTTGGAGATACCGATGAGCTGTTGCAAAACTATTACTAAGGCAAAACTATTTAAAAAGTGGGTTATAATTGCGTAATTTGTGATTCTTAGCAACGGTTGCTGGCTGACCCATAGCTGGGGGGATGGCGTGAGCCCGGTGCTGGTCCCTGGCCAACCCCGGTCTTGCCCGGGGTTTGCTGCCAGGTTTGCAGTGCCCAGAGCCACCCGTGCAGGGGATGGAGCATCACCTGGCAGGAGCCGCTGGTGTTGCCTGCAGAGGAATCCAGCTCTGTTGATCTCACTGCAGAATTTGACCCGCCTTTGTTGTTCAACCCGAGCGTGTGTGTGCATGTGCGCAGACAAGAACCTCTACAGGAGCTGTTTCCCAGACTCACCCAGTGACTGGGAACAGAACAAACTACCCTTCCCCTCCCCACACACACGCTGCAGACAAAACCTGAGCGCGCAGGAGGGCTGCAGACAACACAGCCGGGAAAGAGCTTCCCTACCCTGAAAGCTGCCCGGATCTGACCACCTTCCTCTGGCCCTTTACCGGCTGCGCAGGTACCTCCAGCGCGCCGGGGCAGAGGCGCGGGGTGTCAGGGGGTTGCTGGGGACCTGCAGGTTGTGGGGGGACGGACCCCATGGTGCTAATGGGGTGCAGGTGGGAGATGTGTTACAGCTGGGGCTGCTGTGCCTGCGGTGGCTGAAGGTGGGGACCCCGACATCACACAGTGCCACGTCAGGACTCCACAGGCTGCGCACCCGGGGGGGGTGATGCAGGGGGCTGGCACGGTGTGGCACCCCGAGCAGCAGGAATGGCCACCCCAGGCTCTGCTCCTCTGTCCCACTGCCCTCCCCAGGGACCGAAAGAGGCTGAGCCCCCCCAGAGAAAGTGCACAGCCCCGCTCTGCTGCATTTGCACCCCAGAAGCTGGGTGCTTTCGGGCCCAACGCCCCGCACCCACGTGGGGCAGGACCCGGCGGTGACGCAGCGGGCTGGCATGCCAGGGGCTGGCGAGGGTGCGGGGTTTCACGGAAGGCAAACCGGAGCTGCAGGCAGAGCCGAGTACACCTGGAGCATCGCCCCTGCTCTGCCTGGCTGCCGGCCAGGCTACGGGGCTCCTACGGCACCGCACACCGCACCCCGGCACGGGTCTCAGCACGGAGCTCACATCCCCTTCCCACCCTGCCATGGGTCCATGGCTGGAGTTGGCACTGGACTGAGCCAGGCACGCCAGTGCCGGGCAGGTGGGTAGCATTGCCGGCAGGGCACCGGGGATGGGGGCATGGGCGAATTGGCAGGGTGGGGAGCAGCACCGGCCCTGGGGTCATGCAAGGGCTCCAGGCTCCAGCCATCGGCACCAGCTTTCGGCTGAGGAGGGGAAAGCAGCAGCTCCTCTCTTCCGATTTCAAAGCGAAGGGCCGGGCGGGAGCGCTGCGATTGCTCCCCACCCTGGCTCGCTGCCGCGGGTTTGCCGGGGAGGAGGATCTCCTGGTTTCAGATGGGGCGGTGAGCGAAGAAGGTGCATGGGTGCAGGCAGAGGCACTGCCCTGGCACTTGGCGCACGCCGGCACGGGGACCCCAGCTTGGCCCCGCTTGGCTCAGCCACGCTTCTCGGTGCGTCCCCAGGTCAGCAGCGTGAGAGCGTAACGGTGGGTGCGGGGCTTGCTGTGGGGTATCCCCGGCCAGGGATCCCTGTGGGCTCCGGGCAGCGCTCCAGGCTCTGTTCCTTCCTTGCAGTCACTGGACGCCTCGCCGCGCCACACAGCCCTCCCCGGACGAGGGGACCCTGATCGCCCGTGTGCCATCACATCCCCGGCCATGCCCCAAGCTGGGGACATCCCATCCCGCAGCCCCCGGTGAGCGGGGAAGGAGCCCGAGCCTCCTCCAGGTACGTCTCAGGGGGTGCTGGGTCGGCAACGGGCAGCGGCTGCTCGGGAGTGGGAATGCGAGCGCACGGTGCTGGTTGACCTGAGTAGCTGGCAAGAAGGAATTAGCGCTTGGGGTTGAACGTAGCTTTCGATCTGGCCTGAAAATGGAGCTGCCCCTTGGCTCCTGGGCTGTCCTGTACTCCCCAGGCGGGTTCTTCAACAGCCAGAAACAAAGCATTTCTCTGAAAAAACCACCATATTTTTCTTACACAAAACATCTCTTTTAGAAAACGCAGAAATAAAATGTTGGGGCTGGTGGTATTTGGGATGTGTTCCCCCTGGAAGCATTTGGCAGCCACGGTGCTGCCTCTCCAGCCCCAGCCCCAACCTGCTGGGCCAGTCGCGGCTCCTGTGGGGCTTCGGCGCATTCCTTCTGCCAGAGCCATGCAAGCACCAGGCGCTGCAGACCCGCAGCAGCTCTGTGGGCACAGTGGGAGCATTCCTGCGGCATGCAAGGAGCTGGCCCGCAGCATCTCCTCGCCGTCGGGCACAGACCCACAAATTTGGCAGTTCCTTGCAAAACCGGACTAATTCTTGCAAAGGCAAAGAGGCTGCAAAAAGTCTCCACGGTGCTCGGCTCTGTCCTTCGAGGGCTCTGATCTTCACCCGCATGCTGCAAACCCTGCTGTGCTCACGTCAGCAGCGGTGTGCATTACTCAAAGCAACTCCTTAAGAGCCAACGGTGTGGGGGCAGACCCACCCCACCATCCCGTGAAACCTTCTGTCAGACGAGACACCTTTACAGCACCGAGTCAACAGCTGCCAACTCACCTCTGGGTAAAAATCGCCCGGGGTTTGTAAATCCAGGCAGCAGTAAAGCTCTGGGTCGGGCTTAGCGTGCCACCCTCCTCGCATCGGGGCAGCCCCAGGCTGAGCTGCGGAGCCGGTTTGGCCGGCACAGGTCCTCGGGGTTGCCGGCAGCGCTGCCGGGAGCGGGGTGCCAGCCAGGGCGACGTGCTGGCGACATGCATGGACTCTCGCTTTCAGCAGCCCAGCTCTCACCTCCACTTGGACCGCCTCGGGCATCACCTGCGAGAGAGAAAACCGGTCCCCGGTGTGTCCTGGCATCCCAGCTCTGCAGCAGCGCTTCCCCTTCGGCTCTTGGCATTAGCAAAGTATGGCAGCCGGTTTAGCCCATTTTGTCCATGTAGAAACAGGCTCAGGGAAGGCTGGGACCAAGCCCGAGATCCCCTGGGATCTCCCTCATGGTAAAGGTCCCCATCCATCCCCAAAACGCGCTGGTGCAGGGTACGCAGGGGAGCCTGGCTGAGCTGCATGAAACCCTGGGGAGGAAAGAGGACAAGCCTGGGGAGCGCAGGCCAGGAGCTGTGCTGGTCCGGCGCTGTGCCCCGCGGGGAGCCAGCACCTCGGCAGCCAAGGAACTGGCAGGGTGCTGGGGATCCATCCTGGCATCCATCAGCATGTGTCCTGTGGGCAGTGGGGCAGAAGGAAGATGCAGTTGGGGATGGAAATGCTCTGTGGGGTCCCCTCCCGCCCCCATCCCAAGGGATGTGCCAGCTTGAGGGCTAGTGTCTACACAAGCCTTTGCTCTGCTGACATGCCAAGCGCCCTGCACAGCCATCCCGGTCTGCCGTCCGGGCACGGCCTCCTGCTGTTGATCCTGGCCCACTCCAGCAGATTGTGCTGCCAGTTTACACCGATGTGCACAATCAGGCCGGGGACTTGGTGGCAGGGACTTGGCCGGGAGGCTCATTCCTGATGATAAAGCCTCCATCAGAAGGAAGCGCAGAGAGATTGAGTCACCCCTGACTGTCACCAGGAGAGTGCAGGGCTGGGCTTTACTGTCCACGAATGGGATGGTCCCTCCACCCCAAATGAGTATAACGTGGTGAGGGAGAGATTCTGGCGGGTCAATGAGATTAAGTGCAGCAAGAGATGAGCTGCCCCATTGCTGTCTCCCATCGCATCTCTCCACCTGCTGCTTCTGCTGCTGTTTCTCCAGGTCGGGTGACTCTGGTCTCCACCGGCCGCCATGGATTGGAAAACGCTGCAGGCGCTGCTCAGTGGGGTCAACAAGTACTCCACAGCCTTCGGCCGCATCTGGCTCTCTGTGGTCTTCGTCTTCCGCGTGCTGGTCTACGTGGTGGCGGCCGAGCGTGTGTGGGGAGACGAGCAGAAAGACTTTGACTGCAACACACGGCAGCCAGGCTGCACCAACGTCTGCTACGACCACTTCTTCCCCATCTCCCACATTCGCCTCTGGGCCCTACAGCTGATCTTTGTCACTTGCCCATCCCTCCTGGTCATCATGCATGTGGCCTACCGGGAGGACCGCGAAAAGAAGAATCGGGAGAAGAATGGGGAGAATTGCCCTAAGCTCTACAGCAACACGGGCAAGAAGCATGGTGGGCTGTGGTGGACCTACCTGCTCAGTCTCTTCTTCAAGCTTATCATAGAGATCCTGTTCCTCTACCTCCTCCACAAGATGTGGGACAGCTTCGACTTGCCAAGGCTGGTCAAGTGCTCCAACGTGGAGCCCTGCCCCAACACTGTAGACTGCTACATCGCTCGGCCAACCGAGAAAAGAGTCTTCACCTATTTCATGGTCGGAGCCTCCTCCATCTGCATCGTCCTCACCGTCTGTGAGATCTTCTACCTCATCTTCAAGCGGGTTGTGCGGAGTGCGCGGAAGTGGAAGAAGTCCACCAAGCGCTCCGTCAGATACAGCAAGGCCTCCACCTGCCAGTGCCACCTCAAGACGGAGGAGAAGGACAAGTCCCAGACTAGGTGTGTGGCAGCTCTGCGGGCCTCGGCTCCCAATCTGAGTGCAGTCTGACGGGGCACTGGGAGGGGAAGAGGGAGGAAGACGTGTCTGGGGATGGCTGGCCCCAGAGATGGCCAGCCCCAGAGATGGCCACTGGTGATGCCACCACCAGACTCTTCATCCAGGACCTCGATGGCTCTAAAGGGGAGTGGGACACATCCATGGGAACTCTCCTGCTGGGGGCCGTAGGCATGTCCCCAGGTGTCCCAATGGCATGGGCACGCTCAGTGGCAGGTGGGTGCTGGCTGCCCATGGGCATGCCTGAGGGTGTCTGTTCTTTCCACAGAGGAGAGGAGCTGTGAGCTCACGCATCCCAGCTGGCTCGCTTTCCCTTGGCCCACCAGCTTTTCAAGCCTGCCAAGTCCCCCAACCCTCGAGAGTCAACCCGTGTGAAAAATGACTAAACCCAACCAACTAAAGTCCCCCGAGAGAGGGCCATAGGTGCCCGAGCAGATGCAGGTAAGGTGAGGGCAGCCCCAGAGCTCTGCTGGCTGCACACAGCGGTGCCGCAGGGCTTGTACATCACACCAACGCAGACGCCGTGCACGACTCTGCCGAGCAGCCAGCCCCGCCGCGGCAGCCAGCGCTGTCCGGCCTGGCAGCGAGCCCAGCCAAGAGCTGCAGGGATGAAGCCATCGAGCTGGGAGGGTACACGGGACTGGGGCTGGTGGGAGGGAGCATGGGGGCTCCCGTGTCCAAACAGCTTCTCTTGGGTCCTCCAGCTCTGCTGCTCCCATGCTGGGTGTGAATGCACCGGTTGGTGCCCAGTCAGGGCTGGCATCACCCAGCATGGTGACAGTCGTCCTGGCTCCCTGTGCCTTGCACATGCACAGTCCCAAGCACTGTTTCATCTTCCTTTCCAAAGAAATGCTGGGCTCAGTGCTGTGGCCAGACCCCTCTTCATGCAGCCAAAGTAATTACAGAGGAGCAGGGCTCCAGGCTGTTGCCAACTGCTTGGTTGGCCCAGTTTGCCAGTACTGGGGCAGGAGCAGCTTTCTGCCTTTGCTCATGCAAGCACCGTGCCGGTGTCCTGCCTAAACGCCCTTGCTGGCTCTGCTGCTTCCCTCAGTGCCTTTGCATCCCCCCTTGTCTTGGATGGACATCACGCACAGCACGAGCTACGGATCCAAAAGGCCAATAAACGCCATGTTGTTTGTAGACACTGGGATCTGCTCCGCACGCTGTAAATCGGGGGGACTGGTGAGGGCAGAAGAAATGGATTTGCAGAGGTTCCCCAGGATCCCTGGCCGGGTGCTCCTCACTCCCGCCCGAGCCGGGGCAGCACGGGTCGAGCCCCAGGGCCAGCGTGCCCAGCATCCGCCCGCTCCACCTCCTCCTGCCTTGTCGCGCATCGTTAAACTTTAATTCACCAGAACCGCATGCTGGCCCCCAAGGAAATCAAGGATGGATCAGCATCAATTATTTACTAAACTTTGATAAATATTACAATAAATAGAAATGATTTCCATTTAATCTCTCCTTAAGCAGCACTACGCGGAGGGTCTGCTGGCGCTCTGGCCAGCCGTGTTTCCAGCTCTGCTCGGCTCACCCGCGCTTCCCCAGAGCCATGAGTGTGTCGCCGTGCGTGCCACCACAGCCGGGGCTCGTGCCGCTGAGAAAGGCTGTGTCAGCGATGCCCACGCTGTCGGGAGGGTGACATGTCTCTGTGCCAGGACACAGAAAAAGTGCTTCCAGCATGGGCTGCTCCTTTGGGCACCCCAGCACCGCGTCACCTCTGTCACCTGTGGTGCTAGCCCTGGGCACGGGGCACCCTGTGCCAGAGGAAAGATGCTCCAGAAGGTTGAACAGCACAAGGTCTCTGACTGGGAAGTGGCTCTGGCACCAGCGTGGGGGTCTGCTCTGGGACACCCGCACGGCTCACTGGGGACCTGTGGCTGGTGTGGGTGAAGCCCATGCTTGGCACAGTCTTCCTGGTGGGTAAAGCAATGTGGGAGCCGCCACATCCGCAGGTGAGGGCAGCTCTGGTTCCTTTGTAGTTTTGGAGCAGCTCCCCAGAGGCGATCACTTCCACCGTCGAGGGCTGGTGGGATGCAGAGCATCCCTGGGGACAGGCACTAAGGGGGGGCTCGCTGTAGCAGCAGACACAACCCAGAGGCAGTGGGAAGCGGTATTCACGGTGGGCCGGCTGGGAGATGGGCACCGGGCTCCGCAGCACCCTGGTGCCACGGCCTTGGTCAGCACGTGGGCGTTACGTGAAGCACGGCAATTATTTTATATTAAACATAACAATGCTGTTCCGGCTCTGCCCTCCGCTCAGCCTCGGCACTGTCTGTGAGGAGGAAATGCCACGTCTCGGTGCGGGAGAGGCGGCAGCTCCCAGTTGCGTGTGCGGACTGGCCTAGTTTCTGGTTTCGAGAGCCCAAGCCCCCCCGGTCCCAGCTGGCCCCACGCAGCCCATACCAAGTGTGCCAGCCCATGCCAAGCGTGCCAGCCCTTCGCGGCCGCTGCAGGACAGTGACTGGGGACACACACAAGGGTTTTGCCCCCCGACCCCTCCCGAAGCCAGCAGGACTTAAGCCTCTGCATAAAATATCAGCATCTGCCCCCCACCTCCTTGTTGCAGTGCCTCCGCTGCCCCCCACCTGAGCCCCCCCCGACAGCAAAGCTCCGCTTAAAACCCGGTGGCGGGTCCCGGCCCCCGGATCCCCGGTGCAGCTCGGCCCGGGAGCCGGTGGGGGACGCGGGGCCGGGGCAGCGCCGGGCTCCGGTGTGGCTCCAGGGCTCCGGTGTGGCTCCAGGGCTCCGGTGTGGCTCCAGCACCACCCAGCGCCCGTCGCGCCGCACGGACCCGCGGGGGGACCCGGCGAGCGCCGGAGCGGGCAGGGGACGGAGCATCCCCGGGGACCCCCCACCGCACACCCCCGGGGCATCTCGCCCCGGACCCGGCCTCCCCCGCTGCCCCCCGCCCCGCCGCCCGCGATGCGGGCACTAAAAGCGCGGCGGTTTTAGGGGCGCGCAGCGGGGTGACTTGCTCAGGGTCCCACGCGTGGCCAGGGTCCCTCTCCCGCTCGGCCGTGGCGGAGCCGCAGCCGGGGACGAGCGGGCAGGGAAAGCCGGGCTTCCCACCCCGGCTACGGCCCCCGCTGTCCACGGGGCTCCCGGCTGTCCCGGGGGGGTCCCGGCCGTCCCCGGGGGGTCCCGGGCGGGCGGTCCTCCGTGGACCCACGCCCCCCCCTCCCCCTCGGGGCCGCCCCCTCGGCCGGGGGCAGCGGGACGGGGCGGCCCCGCACACCTGCGGGACGGCGCTAAGCCCCGGCCCCCGGTTTCCTGCCCGCGCTCCTCCCCCGGTTCCCCCGGGCCCCGCACGGCCAAAGCCGCCCGGTCCGGCCCGGCCGCTCACACCCAGCGCGGCCCGAGCCAGGCGGGACGTGCCCGGCGCGGCGGAGGTGAGTGAGGGGTCCCCGGGACCCCCGGCGGCTGCGGCTTCCCCGGGGACACCCCGCTTGGGGACAGCGGGGGGGGGGGGGGGACAGCACCCACATCGGAGCACCCCTCTCGCCCCACCGCGGCTGGGTGTCCCTTTAACGGCCCAGCTGGCACCTCCGCCCGCTTAATTGGCAGAGGTTAATTAGTGGCCAGGGCTGCGGCCGCTTCCTCTCTCCCAGCTGGGCTGCGGGGCTGAGCTCCCGTGGGGGGGATGCGGGCTGGGTTCGCCGGCAGACCGGGGGTGAGGCTGAGGGGTCCCCGGAGCGGCATCTCGGGTCTGCGTGCGGTGAGTGGTCTCGGGGGTCCCCAGGCCGGGGAAAACCCTGGGCGAGGGGGAACGTGCTGGGGCTGGGGTGCCATCGCCCCGCAGCGAGGGAGCCGGCTGGAGACTGTCCCATCGGTTTGGGGTGAGCCCTGAATGGGTGTCGGGGTGGCTGCTGTACCCCGGGGGTCTGTACTCCCCTCGCCACGACCCTGCTGCTCTCTCCTTTGGTAAAGCCGGGGCAGCGGGCTGTAGGCGAGGCAAATCTGGGCTGCTCCTGTGAGCCCCCACCGTGCCCCCTCTCTGGCTGCCGTGACCCTGATCTCCCAAGGCAGACCCAAACCTGCTGGCCAGTGAGCCCTTCGCTGCGGGCTCTGTCCTGGGATGCCGGGGACAGCCACGAGCCGTGGGTGCTGTGGGGGGAGGTGAATCCCTGCGCTGCCTCTTCTCCCCCAGCCCCATGTTTCCATACTGGGCAGTGGGGTGCAGGAGGAGCACTCCTGCACTCAGAAATGCTGCCTGGCTCCCTCCCTCAGGTGTGGGATGTTCCTCAGGGGGTTTGCTGGGACCATCTGCAGAGCAGCCATGTCCCGAGAAAGCATGGGGCTTAGGTGGCCCCATCTGCCCTGTGCTCTCCAGCATGGAAACAGAGAATTGACTTGGCTCCCCTTCCTTCTCTATTGGCAGAGGCACGCGGCTCCCTAGAAGATGGGCGACTGGGGTTTCCTGGAGAAACTGCTGGACCAAGTCCAGGAGCACTCGACGGTGATCGGGAAGATCTGGCTCACCGTGCTCTTCATCTTCCGCATCCTCATCCTGGGCTTGGCCGGGGAGTCTGTATGGGGGGACGAGCAGTCGGATTTCGTGTGCAACACCAAGCAGCCGGGCTGCACCAACGTCTGCTATGACAAAGCCTTCCCCATCTCCCACATCCGCTACTGGGTGCTCCAGTTCCTCTTTGTCAGCACCCCAACCCTGATTTACCTTGGCCATGTTGTCTATCTCTCCCGGAAGGAGGAGAAGCTGAAGCAACAGGAGAGCGAGCTTCGGGCTATCCACAGCAAGGACCCGAAGATCGAGCAGGCCCTGGCGGCCGTGGAGAAGAAGATGTCCAAGATCTACATGACAGAGGACGGGCGGCTCAAGATCCGAGGAGCGCTGATGTGGACGTACATCATCAGTGTGATCTGCAAAAGCATCTTTGAGGCTGGCTTCCTCGTTGGCCAGTGGTACCTGTACGGCTTCTCCATGGTGCCCCGCTACGTGTGCAAGAGGGACCCCTGCCCTCATCAGGTAGACTGCTTCATCTCCCGCCCTACCGAGAAGAGCATCTTCATCATCTTCATGCTGGTGATGGGCCTCATCTCCTTAATCCTGAACCTCCTGGAGCTCTTCCACCTCTGCTGCAAGAACCTGCTTAGCAACATCAAGAAGGTGTCGGGGCCGGCCGGCCCCAGCCGGGATGCCTTTGCCGATGACATGGTCTCGGGTCCCTACACACCCAAGCATTACCCCTTCCTGCCCATGGCCGAGAGCCACACGCCGCCCTACCAGGCCTACAACAAGCTCTCCAGCGAGCAGAACTGGGCCAACTTCCACAACGAGGAGAACCTGGCACTGGGCAGCAGCAGCAGGGCCCTATCGGACCCCTATGCCCCCAGGGCTGCCGAAGCCCCCGCCCCAGAGGAGAAGCTATGCAGCCGGCCCGGGAGCTCAGCCTCCAAAAAGCAGTATGTCTAGTGCCGGGGCTGGCCCCGGCCGGCCGAGGGGACCTTCCTTGGTCCCTCGTGCCTGCAAAGGTGCTGGCGTGGGCAGGCAGCTGCCTCCTGCCTGGTGCTGTGCCGTACGGGCGGGCCCCGCTCCGGAGGCTGTGCCCGCGGAGACCTGCCTGCTCCGGGATGCGATGCTCGGGAGCGGGGCTGAGTGTCACCCTGGAGCGGAGCCTTCGCTCTCTCCTGTTTTCCCCACAGACCCTGCAAGGAAGGAAACTGCAGAAAGTTCCCCGGGACGTCGCGTCCCGCGTGCCTCGCCGTGGGAAAGGGAGAAATCTCTGGAGCCACGCGGCTGGGAAAGGGCTGTCCCTGGGGCCGTGGCGGGAGGCTGCTGCCCCTCGGGAACTGCGGCTCGGCCGGACCCCGGAGCTTGCCGGAGCCCCCACCGGCGTGAGAGCCGGGCGTGCAGCCGTGGGAAGCCACTCGCCTCCAGCCTCCACGTGGAACGGGCTGAGCCCGGGAGGGCTGGGGGGAGCTGGGCTTGATGGTTCCTGGCCACCAGCCCTGTCCTGTTCCTCTGACCCCGGCAGGGAGCCAGCAGGGCCAGCGGCTCCTGCCTGGGGTTTGCCGCAGGAGCTGCCCCTTCCCTGCAGGGCACGGGGGGGGGTTAAGCCAGCGGCAGATCTCAGTTTGGGCTCTGCGGTGAGCGGCCGATCCCGATGGCTGCAGGGTCACCGCTCCGGTGCCCTGGGAGTGCGAAGCCCCCCCCCGCCTCCTGGCCCTGGATCCTTTCCCATGTGGTGTGTGTCTCTAAGTTATTTTTAACCTGCTGGCCTGAGCGTGGAGCTTTCTGCCTTAAAGGTGCAGTTGTGCGGGGGATTTGGGGAGCTGTGTCCAGCCTGGGCCACGCACCCTCCAGCCCTGTGGTTTTGGGGGAAGAATTAGCCTAGCAGCTGCTGGTTTGGGGGGTTATTGGTTTTATTACTTTGCACTAGTCCTCTCCTGCTGTGGGCTGAGGTGCTGGGGGGGGTGGAAGAACCAACTGCCACAGCGAGAGCAGTTGCCCCAACTTCCCCAGCCCACTGGTGCTGTGAAAGGGGAAGGTCCTGCCATTACTGAGGGGCTGTGGGTCCTGCGTGACCCAGGCACGAGTGTGGAATGCAGACATTATTCCTCAATGCTGTTTCCTTCCCCCCCTGGGCAGACTCAGTGTTGCATCTTGTTGAATAAAGTCGGATGAATGAAAAAGGTGAAGTGTGGTGTGACTGTGCTTCATGCAGCTGCCTTGGGGAGGGTGGGTAAGGGTTTGGGGCCGAGGGAGAGGGAAGCTGCTGTCCCATGGGCGATGGGGCTGGGCTGAAGGGGAGCACGGGCACCCTCTGAGCTCCAGTTGTGCTGCTGGTGCCGCTCACCCCCTGAAAGCACAAACCTCCCTGCTATAGTGTCCTGTCCCCTTGAGCCCAGCCTTGGCCCAGGGGTGGTGCAGGCTCTGGGTTACCCAAAGCAGGACTCGGTCCCTCTCCCCATGCCCCAGCTCTGCTGCAGATAAACCCAGTGGAAGCTGTGGAGCTGCTCGTGGCTGCATAATAGGTGGAAATGAGCAGCAGATAAAGGCACACAATGCGGCTGCGGCTGTTGTTTAGTTTGTACAGCCAAGCCAGCCCGGGGCAGAGCCTGCTCTCGGCCGAGGGCCTCTTCAGCAAGGGTGGGACAGGCTAAAAATACCCTGGAGAAAATGAAATATGGGTGATATGGGGTGATATCGCTGCCATCGGCCACTGGAGGAAGCGAAGAGGGAGGCACCCGGCTGTGCTGCCCTTGGGGCAGAGCCTGGGCTGGTGGCTGAGCCTGCCCTTGGCTCCCCTCCCTGCTGGGGATGGGGGGGGCAAAAATCCCCTGGGGTGAGGGTCTGGGGTGCACGCTATCAGCCCTCGCCTGCACCCTCCATGAGGATGCTGGGGCAGATCCCCTCTGGAGGGACCCTGCCCTGCTCCCACCATCTCTGGAGGGACCCTTCCCTGCTCTCACCGTTACCCAGTGGGGACCCCCCGGGGCACCCCAGTGCAATGGGGGACCACAGCCCAGTGCTCACCAGGCATCAGCAGAGCTGCAAAGCCCTGAAGCGCTGTGGCTTTCTGGGGAGAGCAGGCTGGCGCGCTCGGCCAGGAGGAAATGCCCGTGTGAAAGGTAACGGTGCAGCCGTGCGGTGTGTTTACCCGCCAGCAGCGCTCCCCCGCTCGCCTCCCCTCTCCTGGGCTGATATTTTTGTTGGCACCGGGGGAGCATCACGCTTTTCCGAACGGCCCTGCAAGGTGGTAAACAAGACGGCCGAGAGCCCCCTTGCCTGGACACGGTGCCCGGCCGTGGGCGCTGAGCAAACACAGCTCCACGTCCCGCTATTGTTCCCGTGTTGTGACAAGGTGGCTCGGGGGCGGCCGGCGTGACCCCCACGCCGCCGGGACCTGCCCACGGCACACGCCAACAACAACAGCGAGGGGTTCACCTGCGCGGCAGGGCCGCGGAGGGGGTGGCAGCGGGGGCCGGTGCTGGCAGCAGCCCCCCAGAAAGCGGGCAGGAGGCCCTTAGGCAAATAAAAGTTTGCAGCTGATAAGGGCGCGGGCTGGCCCGGTGAAGCCCTTTGGCACAGCCTGGGGACAGATAGCGGCCGGACGGACACGTATGGCCTTTCTCACACCTCCGCGCTCCCTCCTGAGTAAACAGGCCCCTCCGGTCCCTTTCTGGGAATGGCACTTGCTCCCACAACACCCAGCCCTGTACCACGATGCTGAGCCCTGCGGTGGCACGGGCAGCCTGGGGGCTGCGGTGAGGGGCTCCCCATGGGCACCCCCAAGACCCAGCTCCGGGTCCAGCTCTGGGATAACGGGCAGCAAGCAGAGCCCCGAGTGTGTGCCATGATGCGCAGGCACCGGGACCCACCGCAGCTGCCCAGCCGGGACGGCGGAGAGCCCTGGGCATCGCCATGGGGTGGGAGCACCACGGGACTGTTCCCATGGCCACTCACAGGCTGTGACCCCCGGCGCTGGGAGTTTTGGGGAGGGGGGGGCAGCTTTTGTACCCCTCACCTGAGAGCCTTGTGGGCTTTATCCAAACCCAAGGCACAGCCGCAGCCCTCCAGAACTATCTGGGGGGGGAGAGAGCTGCCTGCCTGCACTGTGCCGTGGTGCAGGAGCCAGGCTGCCTTGCTCAGCAGGGTGCAGGCAGTGCCGTGGGGCTGCTCCCGCATCCTCAGCTCCTGGAAGAACGCGAGTGTCCAAAGAGGGATGTGACGTGGCCGAAGGAGCAAAAGGAAGAGGGAGAGAGGTGGACAGACAGACGGATGCACACCTGACTGCCAACAGCCTGAGGCTGGGGGTGTACAGGTGTGGGGTGTCCCTTGGGTGCATGGCCAGCAGCACTGTGCACCCCCTCGGCTGCTCACCAGCAGTTCAGGAGAATGCTGGGGTGGGGGGGTGGCCACTTGGAGCACCCCCTGGGTCAGGAAAGGCTTTGGGGCAGCTCTGACAGTCCTGGGACCCCAATTCCTGCTGGGGACATAGGTCTAATGCAGCCCCCAGGAGCTTGCGCCAGTGACTGCCCCACAGCCATGGGTTTGGAGGGAGATTCCTGCCCTCCTCCCAGTTAGGACCAGTCTGTGCTGGGCTCCCCCTGCACTATCCTGCCCTGGGCTGGGGGAAAGGAGCCATGAGGGCTGCCGCAGCGTATCCCGCCTGCAAGGCTCTGCCCAAGGCGCTGGCTGAGCACCAAGGAGTTTATTTTTAAGCTTTCCCAGCGTACAGAAAATAGCAAGTGTCTAAATCCGACCTGCTCGCAGGAAGAGCCGTGGCGGGAGCAAAATCGCAGCTGAGAGGGGAGGAAGGGCAGAGGGCTGGGCAGGGGGATGCCAGCCGGGACAACAGCACAGCCCCCCGTCCCCCTGGGGCCCCGTCCGTGCCCAGGGCTCTGCCTGCAGTTTACCAGTGCCCCATTTCCCGCAGCCCCTCGGGGGGAGCGGGCTCAGGCAGGAGCAACCTCCTGGGCCCCTGAATCCCAGCACCCCATGCCCGCAGGACCTACCATCGAGGCAATAACCAAACCAGGTACAATTTTGCCCTTCTCGGCGCCGCTGCCAACAGTGCACAATGAAGGAAAAGCAAACCCCAAAGAGTTCCTTTCCTCCCCCTGGCCCATCCCCAGCGCGGGGTTATATTTAGCCCTCCACGCGCGGGCACAGCAGACAATGCGGCCCCGTGTGAGAACCGCAGGCAGGAGGAAACGCGCTCAATAGCCCCGCCGACTTCCCGCATCCTGACATTGTCGCTCCCCTCCGGCCGCTTCCTTGTGCGGAGGCAACGGGACTGCGGCAGCCGGCACCCCATGCCCATCCCAGGATGGGTCCTGCACCCGCCAGCAACTCAGGGCATCATCCCAATGGAGCACCAGGAGGGCAGGGGCTGCTGCCTGCATAGCCGGGGGCTTTTCCTGGCATGGAGAGGCCGATGTGGTCTAAAAGCAAGGAGCTGCGGTGGCCCTGGGGTGCTGGGGATGGGGAGTCAGCCATGAGCTGCGGCTGCAAGAGGCAATGCCGAGTGGGAAGGGAACACGTCCCGCTGTAGCTGTCCCTGGCCAGGCCTCGAGGAATGCGTCTCAGTGCAGAGCGGATTTGCTCCTCTCACTTAGCACTTCAGGGTTTTTGCTGGTGGCAGAAAGGAGCCGTTGGGCATGGCATGGTGCGCCTGCGCCATGGGGCCGTGGCAGGAAGAGGCAAGCGAGACAGGGAGGCTGGGAAAGGACTCGGCTGCACTTGGGGAAAGGGCAAAACGGGAGCCTGGGAAAACAGCCTCGGCTGGCCCGGGCAGGGGAGGGAGCAGACGTCCCCAGGGGCTGCGGGGGACGCACTCGGGGCGGGGGGATGCACCATTTGCTCTCCAGTGCAGCTGGAGTGAGGACCCTCCATGTCCCTGGGGCTGCAGGGACACCGCACTGTGTGGGGGTCCAGGGTGACCGTGCCACTCCAGAACGGGACACAGGACCATGAGTCCCTGTGGCCCCCAGCTCCCTCCCCGCTCCAGCCCCCCAGTGCTTCTCCTCTCCTCCCCAAAGCATCGTCACTCAGGGCCTTGTGGGAAAGGGACCGATGGCTCCGAGCAGCTCTTGTGCCAGCACAAGGTCACAGCATCCATAGCCCCCGTGCAGCTGGCGCATCCCTGCTCTGATCTAACCGGACGTCCGCTGCAGCCATCCAGGTGTGCCGAGCAGCCGGGGGGGGCTCTCACTGTCCCTGCCTGCACAGCAGCTGTCCCAGTCCCCTGGGCCAACCCCCAGTGAGCTGGGACACAGCTTGCCCCCCCCCCAACACACAGCCCCAGCTCGCTCCCTGCATCCTGCCTCTGGAAACCACCACCTGCTCCTCTCACAAGCTGTTCGGGATGGATCCCCAGGAGCAAACCCAACCCCAGGCAGGGCAGAGGGTCAGCCCGGGAGCCGCAGCCACCCTCGGAGCCCGTGGGGAGGAAGCAGCAAGGCAGCAGGGCCATGCCAAGAGCACTGCAGCCGGTTTGCCCCCACCAAGCCGAGGGCACGGCCACCACGTGCTGCGCAGGGACAGGCAGCACTTCTGCAGCTGCCGGATTCGATCCCTGCCCTGTGGCACAGAGCGGCCGCAGCCGGCCGCGGCCACAGGGACTTCCCCGAAGCCAGACAAGCCCCGGGAGGATGCTCGCCTGCAAAACACCAGCCTCCAGGCCAGACACGGGACTCCCTGCCTGGGGACAGGCTCCCCCCCACCGCCTCGCACACGCTGCTGGCACAGCTCCTTGCCACACTCCCGCTGCAGCGCCCGGCTGTGCCATGCTGGGAACAGCCGGATTACAAACGCGCTGGGCCAGACCAAGGACTTTTGTGCTCGGGCAGTTGTGTGCAAGCTCGGGAAGCCAGTTTTTTGCCATAATGGTTTATTCAACAAAGCTTCCTCTCGCTCTTCGTGAGCTACCGCGGCTGCTCACCCCAGCCCTGACTGCTTGCCGGCTCCTATTCTTGTACAGCCGGCACTTCCCAGGCAGCACATTGTTGGGATTCAATGGGAGGAAGGGTGGGTTTACAGCACCAAGAGTTATAGGAGAAAAGCGGCACTTTCCCGCACTGTGACCGGTCTTTGGGAAGCGGCTTCACCCCTTCCCCAGCGCCTGCGGGGAACCACGGCCTTGCAGCAATACCAGCATCTGCTGTGGGGATGGACAAGAGTCCCCAGACACACGGAAACCAGCTGGAAACATGGTGGGACCAGCAAGGCAGCCGTGGCGGGAGCAGGGCAGGGGCTGGGGCTGCCCAGCCAGGTGCTGTCGGTGCCTGTGCAGCCACCGTTGGGGCTCAGTCCTTCCCAAGGGCATTGCTCCAGTACCGTGCCGGAGCAGCCCCCCCCGACCGACACGGTGTGGGCCCAGGGGAGGAAACAGGGCAGCGAGGCCCCGACAAAGCCCAATTGTGCCCAGCCGGCCCTGGGAACAGGCAGATCAATGGGCTATAAACAGCCAGGGGAGCCACTCCGTCGCGGGGTAAACAAAGGCATTTCAGAAGACATTTCCGAACTGGGTCTGGCGGGTCCCGGCTGGGGGAAGGGATGGGACCGTTCCCACCCTGGTGCACAATAGGGAACAACCATCGCCCAGCATCACCCCACAGCCAGGCTGGGAAAGCAAGAGGCCAAGGGCAGGGGCTAGCTCAGGGGACAGTGCCAGCCTGTCAGGGGGACGAGGGTGATGACACGAAAGGTGCTGTGAGCCCCAGCGTGGGAGGCAGCAGTGGGGCAGGGCTGCGACAGCCTTTGCATTGCCCCAAGACTCCTCCTGCACCTTCTAACCCAGCCTCAGCTGCCCTCACACACCACAACGGCAAAGGCCTGCGAGTTCCCGGCAGTGCCGGGCCGTCAGCCTGGCCAGATGGCAGCGATCCAGCCCGAGGACAGCAGGTTGGGAGGTAAACACAGCCGGGCAGCGACGGCAGTAAAGCTGTCAGCGGGGCAGAAGCTGGCCCCGAGGAAGCGGGACAGAGCGATGCGAAACGCTGAACTGGCTGCTGACCTCAGGACTTCGCACCAGGCACGACAGATTTATCGTCCCCGGGAGGGGAAGGCCGGGCCGGGGCAGCAGCAAGGCCTCGCTCAGGCACCAGGGGAAAAAACAAGCCGGGAGGCAGCGATAACGCCGGCTACGGCCCTGGCACGCTGCCGGCAGCGAGCGGCGGCACGGTTACCGGCTGGCCCTGCTCAGGCAGTTCTCACCAGGGTTTGGTCCTGCTGTGCCGCTGATGCCTGAGGCTGGATGGGACACCGGCCACCGGTCCCCAGTGTTCGCTGCTGGTCTCTCCCGCCATGGGCTGCCCTGCTCAGCAGCCCAGTGGGACCCTCCCTGTCCGCTGGGACCCCACCCGGCGCTGCCACAGCCCTTCTTGTCTAGATAAGGAGGTCGAAGGGAAGCAAATGACGTGGCTGGGGGAGCCGGGAGGGAGGCACAAGCACAGCACGGGCTGGGATTTCGGTGCCTCCCCCTCTTTCCTGCCCGCCACCCTGTTGCCAGGCCCGAGGTCAGTGCCCAGCCAGCGACAACGATGGCATTTCTCCCATTGTAGAAGGGGTTGCTTCTTGAAAACATGGGGAGCAGAAACACGCTGAGCCAGGGTTGGGGCCAGGTGCTGATGCAGACGACACAGAGGGCCAAGGACTGACAGAAGTTTATTCTGGCTGTTCCCGTACAAGGCAGAGATCTCCCCGCTCTCTACACGCCAGCCCAGAGCCACCACCACGCTCTGAGCTCCACGACGGAAGCAAGGCCAGGACTTCCAACCTCCCCCTGTCCCTCTTCCTTGCTGTGAAGCCTGGGGATGATGCAGAGAGGACTTCCCCAGAGATCTCCACTGCTGCTCAGGCTCCCGTGGGCGTAACGTGGTAGCGTGGTGCTGTGGTCAGGGTTCACAAAGAGCCACGGGAGAGCTGTAAGCAGGACGGCAGGTCCTCCCGCCCCAGGCGGTTAGCCTGACCCCAACCCCACGTCACTCAGGTCCAAGTTTCTTCTGTCTTCACGCCATGGAAGAAACCAAACCTAAAGAGACGTGGGTGGAACCAGGCTGAGAGGGTTTTGTGGTTCAGGGGCCAGGACAGGCCGAGAGCTGATGAGTTTCAGACACGTTCCACCTCCAAAGCAAGGTTCCCTGCCTGCTTTGCCACAAAGGAAGAGGTTTGGGTGCTGTGTCTCGAGCGCATCCGTGGGGTGGGCAAACCCTGACCCTCCGGAGGGCCCCTGGGGAGTGAAGAGCAGCAGTGGGCACAGCGTATTGCCCAGATACGGCCCGGTGCAGGAAGGACGCTGCTGGAAGATGTGCAGGCGACAGGGGAGTCCCCAGCATGGTGCTGCGGGCCACAGCCCTCCGGCAGCCGGCCCCAGCCCCAGGGACAGTCGCTCCAGAGCGCTGCGTTTGCCCAAACAACTTTATTAACTTTTTTCCGGGCGGTTCCTGTTCAGCACGGCTCGAGGGGCGAACTCGAGCTTCTCCTTCAGGCTCACCACCTTGGTCAGGTCCTTGCCCGCGATCTCTTGCAACTTGCGGTCCTCCCGCTGCTCCGAGATGCTCTTCTCCTCCTCGGCCGCGGGCGGGGGGTCCCCACGGAGGAACCATTCCAGGTGATAGCCCACCAGCCCCACCACGAAGGCCACGGGGAAGGTGACGTACGGGGCCTTGGAGCGCACGGCCGCCCACAGCACGGACCACATGGTGCCGGGGGCTGCGCCTGGCAGGGGGCGAAACGCGGCGGTCACAAGCCGGGCCCGGACCCCCGGAGGCCTGCGGGCTGGTTAACGCCCGGGAGAGGCTCCGGCGGACAAGGCCGCACCGGGCCGGGCCGCACCGGGGCCTCAGTACTGACCCACAGGGAACCGGGACCCGCCTGGGCCGACACCGGGACCCCCGCCCGGCCCCCGCGGGGCTTCCCTGCCGCCGGACCCGGACCCGGACCCGGACCCGGACCGAGCCCCCGGCGGCCGCCGCTCACCTGGGCCCGGCCGCCGCCGTCGCCGCCCCGCCCCTTCCGGTCAGCGGTAGCGCGGCCCAGCCAGGCGCCCCCGAGGCCCGGCGGGGCGGTGCTGCCCCCTGGCGGACAGCGCGGGATCGGCGGCGCTTGGAGGAGCGGCCCCGGCTGAGGCCGCCCCGCGGGGACACCCACGGGGGGGGGGGGGGCAGAGACGGACCCACCGGGGGGGACGGGGAGACACCCAGGGCGTGACCCACGGAGAGAGACCCCCGGCGAGACCCACGGGGAGAGAGCCACCTGGAGGCACCCTCGGGGAGATGCAGAGGGAAAGAGCCACGGGGACACCCACGGGGGGAGACCCACGGGGAGACCTGCGGACACCCCCCCAGCCACCCTCCAGGGAGATCTGCTCCTGCGCCAGCGAGAGACCCTCTCCCGCCCCACAGACACCCCTCTCCCACCCCACGGACACCCCCTCCCGCCCCACAGACACCCCCTCCTGCCCCACGGACACCCCCTCCCGCCCCACGGACACCCCTCTCCCACCCCACAGACACCCCTTTCCCACCCCACGGACACCCCTTTCCCACCCCACGGACACCTCCTCCCACCCACAGACACCCCTTTCCCACCCCACGGACACCCCCTCCCACCCACAGACACCCCCACCCACCCCACGGACACCCCTCTCCCACCCCACGGACACCCCCACCCGCCCCACGGACACCCCTCTCCCACCCCACGGACACCCCCACCCGCCCCACGGACACCTCTCTCCCACCCCATGGACACCCCCCCCCCACCCACAGACACCCCCTCCCACCCACGGACACCCCTTTCCCACCCCATGGACACCCCCTCCCACCCCACGGACACCCCCTCCCACCCACAGACACCCCCACCCACCCCACGGACACCCCTCTCCCACCCCACGGACACCCCCTCCCACCCCACGGACACCCCTCTCCCGCCCCACAGACACCCCCTCCCACCCACAGACACCCCCTCCCACCCCACGGACACCCCCACCCGCCCCACGGACACCTCTCTCCCACCCCATGGACACCCCCCCCCACCCACAGACACCCCCTCCCACCCACGGACACCCCTTTCCCACCCCATGGACACCCCCTCCCACCCCACGGACACCCCCTCCCACCCACAGACACCCCCACCCACCCCACGGACACCCCTCTCCCACCCCACGGACACCCCCTCCCACCCCACGGACACCCCTCTCCCGCCCCACAGACACCCCCTCCCACCCACAGACACCCCCACCCACCCCACGGACACCCCTCTCCCGCCCCACAGACACCCCTCTCCCACCCCACTGACACCCCCTCCCACCCACAGACACCCCCTCCCACCCCACGGACACCCCCTCCCACCCCACGGACACGAAGGGGCTGTAGACGGGGGAAAGGCGAGCCTGGCACCGGCCGTGTCCCCGCGGGGAGGTGGCCGCTGGCCCGGAGTAACCAAAGTCATCTTTATTAATTGCGGCGGTTCGTTACAATAAAAAGGGAGCCACGTGTCACGGTCACTGCACGGCGCTGGCCGGGGTGGGGGCCCGGGGGGGGCCCTTCCCAGGCACATCCCTAAATCCGGGGTGTTTGGGGGGGGGGAGTGGGGTGGGAAAGGGCTTTGGGTGGCTGAGCGGGCGCTGCCGTCCCGGAGGTGTTTAGCACCAACAGACCCCCCCGGAGCGAGGGACCCCCAGCGAGGCGTCCGCCTGCTTGGCCCTGGCCTCCCCTGCTATGTGGGGGGCACGAGTGGGCCCCCCCCCAGCTGCCTCCGATCCCACTGCCCTGCCCGAGGGCGCCGGGCGAGGTTTGACCCTGGATTTTGGGAGCTACCCGGCACCCACTGGCCCTGCCTGGGGGGTGGCTGGTGATGCTGTGTGGGGCTGCTGGCGTAGCGGGGTGGGGGACAGAATGGGGTCCTCCCCTCCTTCTGCCACCAAAAGGGACACTGGGGGGGGGACGGGATGCTTGGACAGGGACCGGGGATGGGGATAGGGACAGGGATGGGGCAGATGCAGCCTCCTGCCCCGCCACACTGCTCTGCCCTGGAGGGGACCTTTGGGGACCCCCCCACCCTGCTCCCGGGTCTGTGCGCAGCGATGGAGGAGCCGGGATGAGCAGCATCCCGGCGTGTCCCTTGGCCCCGTAGGGGAACCAGGCACACGACAGCCCCATCCTGGGGTGTCCCATCCCCACGGGGCACCAGGAGCTCGGGGAGAAGGGGGGACCCCCCCCAGGGTGATCTCTAGCAGCCCCACACTCAAGGGACAGCTGCTGGCCGTGTCCACGCTCCCATCCCACCCGCCGGTGCCAAGCCGCCACGGACCCCGGCGCTGTGGGTGCAAAAAGGCTGCGGTCAGGTCTCCCCACCACTACCACCCCGCTCGCACACCAGGGAAGCGGCTCCCACCGGCGACGAGGCACAGGGGGACCGTATCCCCCATCCCCGGCTAGTGCCACGCTGCAGAGGTGCTCCCAGACTCCAGGCTGGCAGGAGGGAAGGACAGACGGATGGAGGGACAGACGGATGGAGGGACAGACGGATGGGGAAGAAGGAAGGGCCGAGCGGGGAGAAGCGCGTCGCGATGCTCCGTGCGAGGGAAGCGGGGCGGCTCGCCGTGACCGGGGGTTTCTGCTGCTCTGGTCCGTCCCACCAGCCAGAACACAGCGCTGGGCACGTGTCGTTTCTGGTTTATTCCTCAGGTTATATTTATATATGTATAGAGGGGAAGGAGCCCCGTGGCACCCGAGCCAGAGGCAGGCAGGGGCAGCACGGGGGAGCCCCTCGTCCCCACCGTGTCCCAAAGCCTCGTGCCGGCAGGGCCGGGGAGCAGGGCTGGGGGGGGGCTCTGGCCAGGCGGGGACTGGGGGGGGGCCCCGTCCCCGCCACAGGCTGGGGGATTGCACTGAGTACAGAGAGGCGGGGGGGGCCTGCCTGCAGCCCCCTCCCCTCCAGCCCGGTGGGGCCGGGGGCTGAGGGTCACCTCTCTTTCGGTTGGGACGCAGGCTGGGGGGGGGGGGTGCAGAAGGGCTGGGGGGGGTGGGAAGGGGACAGAGAGCTGGGACACGGCCCCAGGGAGGGCAGAGGGAGGGAGAGCCCCGGACCCCGGGAGAGGCTGGCAGGGGCATGCGGGCGGGGGGCAACGGGACGGGGCAGAACCGGGCTTGCGTTCACCCGCCGTCGGATCCACGAAAGGTCTAAGATAGAAAAGAGAGAAGCTGTGAGTGGGGCCAAGAGCTGCCCCAGGGTGTCCCCGCGGCCCCCCATCACAGTGAGCTACGGCCGCGCCGTCCAGTCCGGGTAGAAAAGCGGAGGCTGCGGTCACAGCCGGGTCTGCGCCTCGGGGATGTAGATCTCAATGCTGTCCGCGCTTTCGGTGGCCGAGCTCTGGCGGAAGGAGGCAGCTCGCTTGGCTGCCAGGAGCCGCTTGCGGGCCTCCTGCCGCTGCCGGTCCACCGAGTCTAAGGAGCGCTCCTTCACCGGGTGCACCTTGGAGCGTGGCGGCTTCTTTGGTATCGGGGGAGGCACCTTCTTCTCCTCCTGCACAGATAACGGGGGCTTCAGGGCGGGCACGGGGCCAGGACCTCCGGGGAACAGGCGTCCCGGTGGGCTCGGCACAGCCAGCGGGCGTGCGAGACGTGCATCTCCGTGCACGGCGCTGGCGGCGAAGCCAAAGCCACAGCGAGACGGCCCCGCGCCCGTCCTGCACCGCAGCGAGTCGCGAGGCAGGGCTGCGCGTCCCTTCGTCTGTCTGCACGGGCGTGAAGGCGTCCGCGGCGTGCTGCCCCTGCCCGGCCCTTTGCGGGCAGCGCTGCCCAGAAATGCCCAGCGAGCCATCCGCGAGACCGCGGCGGGGGAACAGCCCCTTCTTTAGCCTTGTTTTTTTTCCAGCTCTGTTTTTCAGGTGTTTGCTAAAAGCAGCTGCCAGCGACAGCCCAGCAGCGGTGGTTTGGGTGCAGGTGTGCTTGGGGAGGAGGAAGGAGGGAGAGGTGACAGGGGACAAGTGCCAGCGGCAGAGCCCTGCCCTTACCTTGGGCTCCACGATCTTCCACCCATTGGCCTTGAGCTGCTGGAGCTCTGCAAACTTCATGCTGACGTCCTCAATGGAGAGCTGCAGGAGGTCCCAGAAGCCGGCCAGGTCTTGGAAGGTGGGCACGGGGAACGCGTTGGGATCCTATGGGGACAGAGGGGCAGAGTGTCATCCACGTCCGCCTGCGGGACCTCGGCTCTGCTGCCCACGTGGCCATCCCACCTCCACGCTGCTGGGGCAGCTCTCTGTCCAGCTCTTCCCCACGGCATTACAAAGTCCCTTTTCCACTGGCTAAGGATACGAGACCCCCCCACCCGCCATGGCTGTCCCGGGCACTCACCATGTTCTGCTGGCAGAGGCGGTAAAACTGCTGCACCTTCTGGGACATGAGGAGCTGGGCGCTGCCCACGGCGCTCCGGATCTTCTCCAGGACTGGCGGGGGGAGAGCAGACAGTCAGCCCTCCCATGGGGCACGGAGCCTCTCCCCTGCACGAGGGGAACCTGCACCCCCTTGGGGTCAGCGGGACAGCCTGGGCAGCTCGGACGCCCCCCAAACCGTGTGGCATCTCCTCCCTCCTCCAGACCCCACTAGTCCCAGAGGGTTTCCCGGTGTTTCTTGTCCCCACCCAACCTCTTTAAACTTGGCAGGGGAGATGCTCCAAGGTGGGAGCACCGCAGGACCATGGCTGTGCCCTCCCCCAGCTCTACAGGACCCCCAGTCCCTCCCAACCCCGCAGACCTCCCCGACTCACTCTCCTCCGGCAGGTCGTAGTCCTCGGCCTCCCTCTCCATCTGCTGGCACCAGCCCTCCATCTTCTCCACCTCCGCCTGCAGCAGTTTGATGAACCATTCCCCGTCGCGGTGGCAGGGGGAGGCACGGCCGGAGTCGGGGAGGCTGCGGGAGCCCCGCTCCATCCAGGCATCCCGCCGGGGCACCTCCACCGTGTCGTACTGCAGCTGGTAATCCTCCCGGTACGCCCACTGCCCCTGCGTGTGCACCGTCTTGTACACCGCGTACTGCCGGCCGGACTCAGGCTCCGAGGAATGCCGCTGGAAAGGGCGCCCGAACTGCAGGGCTTTGTCCTCGGTGGCCACGGCCAGGCCGGTGAAGCCCTCCAGCTCCAGGTCCGCCTGCACACCCGCCGTCACGCTGTTGGAGCGCTTGAAGCGTGCTCGCCTGCGGAGAGCGAGAGCGCGTGGGGACCCTCGCAGCCAGCGAGGGCAGCCCCGGTGCCCCGTCCCCCACCGGGTACCATGGCGGGCAGGGGCAGCGTGAGGGATGCCCGCAGGTAGGATGGGGCTGGGGATGCCGGTCTGGATCCCGGAGCATTTGGGGCCACGGGGACAGCCCTGAGCAGCCGCAACCTGCCAGTCCCTCATCTCCTCTGCTCTTAGCCCGTTTCCATGGCTACCGGTGCTGGACCGAGGATGGAGAGAAGCGTGCACCGGAGCTGCGTGGGCACGTTGCCGGAGTTCCCCTCCGGCGGGCTGTGCAGGTCCCGGCACATGGCACTCCCACACCAGCCAAAATGTCATGTTTAGCTGCAGAAAAGCCCGAAGGTTTCATCTGCGCCTGGGCCAGGCTCAAAGCTCAGGGCCGAGCCCCAGCAGAGGAGACCCGAGCAGGGGACCCCCTTCCCCAGGCAGTCCGTTTGCAGCAGCGAGGTGCAAGGACAAAGGGAAGGCCAGATCCTGCCCCAGGTGGGGGCAACCGGCCTGGGATGGGGATGATGCAGAGCTCTGGGGGTCTCAGCCGGAGGAGAGAGAGAAAAGGTGCTTTGGGCAGTGGTGGCAAGCAGAGCTCAGGGAGTCCCGAGGGGACCCAATCCCCCAGCGCAGCGAGCGTGGCAGGTCTCAGCCCAACCCAGCCGCGCGGTACCTTTTGTCCTCCTCCACCTGCACTCCGATGGAGTGGAACTCCCTCTGGCTCCGGCTCTCTGTATCCGAGTCGGAGATGGCCTCGACCTGCCGAGGGGCAGAGGGAGAGCGCTGGAGGGCAGCCCCGAGACGCGGTGCAGCGGCTCACCGTCGCCCACACCGCTCAGGCAGGCTCAGAGCCGGCTCGGAGCCCGCAGGGGGGAGCGAAGCCCACCTGAACGCCGATGGACGGGCGCCACTTCCTCTGCCGAGCCAAGCTCCTCAGCTCCTCCCGGCCCGGGATGGCCTTGATGATGAGCGTGGAGGGCTTGGGAGCGGCGCGGGGCTGGACCGGAGGCAGGTCGAGGGCCACGGCCGTCACCTTGGAGCTCTCCAGGCTCTCGGCCGAGTTGCAGCGCGCCGCGGCATCTTTGGACCAGGCGGGGCTGCGGGCGACCTCGCCGGGCAGGTAGGTCTCGTGGGTGGACTCGGTGCTGCTCTGCGCCGTGACGGAGATGAGGGGTTTGGCTTTGGTTCCTGGAGGGATGGGAGGTGGAGCTTTTCTGTAACTGAAGGCTGTTGTGGGAGAGGCGCAGGATGAAAAGGCACGTGAAAACACAGACACTTGCTCATTTCCCGCCACGAACAGGGGCCCCGGGGGAACGCTGCCCGCCTCCGCCCGCGGCGCAGGGCTCGCAGCCCTGCAGGGTTTGCACCTCAGCTGGCTGAGATCCCGGCTGGAGCTCAGAGGGACTGTTTGGCCGGTTTATCCCCAGAAAGGGATCGGAAACCACCCCAGACCCACGCTGGCCACGCCACTGCAGCACCCAGCAAGGGACAGAGATGGGAACAGAAGCGGAGGGAAGGAGGGAAAGGCAGATGGGTGCTGGGACCACAGAGCGGCCCCCTGAGCGGGACTGAGCCGCAGGCAGGATGCTCATGCCCTGTGCCGGTGCTGAGCTGGGAGCGGGATGCTCGTGCCCTGAGCGGGATGCTCACGCCTTGTGCCGGGGGGCTGCACGGGGCGGGGGGGGGGGGGGGCAGCGGCAGCCTTTGGCAGGCGCCCAGGTTTGCAGCTAGGGAGATGCGGGGGTCCCTCACGCGGCCGAGCCCCCGCCAACCCCCGGGACTCACAAGTGCTGGGCTTCAGGATGCTGCTGGTGATGGGCGGCCCGGCGGGGGCCGACATGGAAAAGAGCGAGAGGCAGTCGTCGTCCTGGGAGCAGCCCGCCTGGATGGCCCGCAGGTAGCTGTGGCTCCGCATGCGGAAGCAGCCGGGCAGGTCCAGCGCCTCCACGGCCTGCGACTCCACCTCGCCGAAAACCGACTCGCAGACGGCCTCGAACTGGTGGTTGAGCTCGTCGTTGATCTGGGGAGAGCGGTGGGTGAGGCTGGGGGCGGTGAGCCGGGGTCGAGCCGGGCAGGAGATGCTCAGAGGAACATCCACTGCCCCCCACCCCGTGCCCCAACCTGCCCCACAGCGCCCGTGACATGGGACCCTACCTGGCCGGTGGTGAAGGAACGCCCGTAGCCCTGTCCCCGCGGGAGCATTCGCGGTGGCGTGCAGCAGCTGGGACAGTTACAGATATATGAATCAGAATAGTGCCTACTTGCAAACCTAATGAGAGACAGTGGGAATAGAAGGGATCGCACCAAAAGCAACACATTCAAGCAGAGCATTTGGAAACGCAGCCGCGGCGATGCTCCCGCCGGCCACCGCCGCTGTCCCCACTCCTAACTGCCCCAAAACGCTGTCCTGGGGGTACGGAGCCGTTCCCCAGCGGTGTGGGGCTGCCGGAGGGGTACGTGCCCGCTCTGGGACACGGGACCAGGGACGAGGAGCCAGCCTGTCACCCACTGGGACTGGGGCACATCCCAGTTGTCTCCTTTCAAACGTGCATCTTCTCCCCAACCTCTGCACGTGGCTGCAGCAGTGGGTCCCACCCCGAAGCCCAGCACAGCCACGTCCCCTCCGGTGCCCACCAAGGGGCAGGGCTCGGTGCTGCTGCGCTGGGGACCGCGGCCGTGAGCGAGGACGATGCGCCTCGTCCTCCTGGGGAGCCCCAGCCCACGGTCCCACTGCTGCCCGCGGTGCTGAGACGGGGCCGGGAAGCGACAGCCCTTACTTGGTCCTGGCCTGGTCGGCGCTGGAGGAGCGGCGGTAGCTGTCTCGCCGCGCGGCTGCCCTGGGCGATATTTTGGCGCTGGCGTCTGAGTCGGCGCTGTCTTCATCGCCCATGGCCTTGATGTAGCTGCCGCTGCGCATCCGCCGGCAGGGAATCTCCCCGTCCTTGCCCACCGCTGGGTACCCGCTCCACTCGTCCTGCGGCACCTGGAGCAGGAGGCAAGCGTGGGAGGACGCGGTGGCCCGCGGTCCCGCGGTCGGGACGCACGGCCGAGCCCCGCGCCTGCCACATGGCACGTGCCAGCCCGAGCCTGGCATGCATGCATGCATGCGTGGCCCAAACCCAGCACGTGTGCACGGCCCAGGGCCGGTGCATGTGCTGCATGGCTCCCCTGCCCTCCCCACAGCACCCCAGTGCTGCAGGGACAGACCCCGGCGGTTCTGACCCCCTGGGAAAACCCCTAAATCCAGGAGAGCTGATCCCTCCTAACAGCCACGGCTCCCCGTGCCCCGTGGGGGGGGCCGATCCTAAAACGCAGGGCGGTGCAGGCGCTCCCACCTCGCAGCCCCCCGCCCGGCAGGCACGGCTGGGCCAAATCCCACCCATGCCAGTGCAGCCACCCGGCTGACGTAGCGGCCGCTGGTCCCGCCACGCGCCGCTGACGCTAGCACTACGGGGTCCTTACCGGGCTGCAGCAGGGGGACGGTGTCCCCCGGCCCCCACGGGGAGGGCGGTGGGGACGGCACCCTGCCCTGATGCCCCCGCTGCCGGCAGAGAGAGGCCCCGGCCGCCCCCAGCCCCCAGCCAACGCGGCATTGCCGCTCCCTGTCTCCTTCCCCCGGGAAAGGGAGAGAAGAGTTAATTAGTTTTTAATTGGAAGGGGGGGGGGGGTGACCTAGAAGGGAGCCCGGTGACGAGGCAGGCGGTGGCACCCGGCCAGGCGCAAGCGGGATAAAAGCCGCCAGGAGGGAGCGGGAGCGGGAGCGGGGCTGTCGACAGCCGACGGAGCTGGTCTGACCCCAGGTCCAGCGGGGACGGGGCAGGAGATGGCAGACGGGGCTTCGCGCTGCCGGCGAGGGGACAGCGGGGACCGGCACGGGACCCCGGGGGACGGGGCACGGGTGCTGGGGACGTGGAGCAGAGCTGGAGCATCCCCACGGCGCCTTGGGCTGCTGGGATGGAGGGTGCCAGCCCCCGCTCGCCCCACGGCATCGCCGGCCGCGGTCCCCGGGGCGGCAGCCCCCCCCCAGCCTGCCTGGCCCCTCACCTGCAGGTACTGGTACGCTCGGTCTTTGGCCTTTGCTTCCTGAAGCATCAAGGTCTTCTCGGTGCCGCCGGCGCTGGGGTAGGCTTCGCGGGCCTGGCTGACGGTCATGGTGTGCCAGGCGCTCCTCTTGAGCGTCTGGCCGTCCAGAGACATGGACATGCCGGCACAGGCCAGGCATTTTCCTTCCCCGCCGCCCTTTAGACTCTTCAAGGTCAAGTCTCTGAAGGCACTTTCGGGAGCGTCCACGCAGTACCCGGGTGCCCTGCTCGGCAGCGTGCCGGCCGGACACCATGTAGCTGCTGTCGCTGTCCAGGTTGTCGTCGGAGCTCCACCAGCCCATCATCTTGGACCGGTGCCGGGAGTCCACCTTGCGGTCCTTGCTCTTGCTGCGCTTGCCGTGGCGGGACTGGTGGTGGTGGTGATGGTGGTGGTGGTGGTGGTGGTGGTGGTAGCCGTCCCCCGCGGCCGTCCATCTTGGCGCCGTTGTAGTCCCGCTTGGCCGGCGCCTCCAGGGAGTGGGACTTGGCGAAGAGCTTCTGGACGGAGTGGACGAGGTGGCGGATGCGGCTGGGGCTCTCACTGCGGGGCTCGGCGCCGCCGGCCCGGGGGTACTGCAGCGTGTGGAAGCCGTCGTGGTGCAGCGGCAGCTGCTTCTCGAACTGGTCCAGCAGCGTGGGGGGCAGGCGGTTGATCTTGCTGGCGGGGTGGGCGGTCGCCATGCATTCGTCGCAGGAGTCGTAGGGCTGCTGCGCGTGGTGCATCCTCGGGAAGGTGCTGCTGGCGCTGGCGGAGGGCGGCTCGCTCAGGGGACCGCCCGGGCACTCGCCGGCCGCGCCGGGGCTCCGCGCCGGGCAGTAGGGATGCTCCAGGGAACACGGCTCGCTGGGGCTGAGGAGGTACGGCGGCCGGCCCTCGGGGCCGTGCTGGACGTAGTCGGCGGGGTGCTGGCAGTCCTCTGGGATGCAGCGGCAGCGGTGGCCGGAGGAGGGCTGTGCCTGGCTACGCTCCCCATGGTAGCCCTTCATCGTGTCAGCACCCACCCCATAGCCTCGGCATCCTGCAGGGTCATCCCTGCGGGCTCATCTGTGGGGACAGGGACAGGCACGGCATCACGCTCCCCTCTGCGCCCCACCGCCGGCGAAACGTTGGGGCTGTCCCGCGGGAACCGACCGAGGGGGTTTGGAAGTTCCCAGGGCAGGATCCATCCCTGGCTGAGCCCCTGTGAAGCTGGGCCGGAGTGCCATAAACCTGGCTCTCCATGGGGCAAGGGGGGCACGGGGCCGGGCACCCAGGGTGACCCCCGGCTTGGCTGCTCGGAGGGGGCAGCACAAGGGGGGGGGTGGGAAGGAGAAGGTGCCGCCGGCAGCGATGCAGGCAGCACGGGGCCTGCAGACGGCGAGGGAGGACACGCTGCCATCATCGGAAACTTGTTTTCTTCTCCGACACCAAATATTATGAAGTGTTTCTCCATTAGGAAAACCGTTCTGGCTGAGTTTTTCAGCCGTTGCGATTCACGGAGCCGTTAATGAGCTGCCGCGGGGCTCGGGGGGGGCCGCGCTCTGATGTCTCCATCCAGCCCATCCTCCTCGCACGGCCCCGGCCGTGGGATGGAGACCCACGACCGGCCGCCCCGCCGGCCCCCCCCGGACGGAGAGCCAGGGAGCGGAGATGGCTATGCTGCGTGTGGGGCATCCCCACGCTGAAGCAGGAGGACAGACGGCGTCGAGCCAGGCTGAGCCCCGCACCGGCCACCGGGACGCTGGAGCTGCGTGCACCCGTGGGGGTTTGTCTTCCTTACAGTCCCTCAAAGGCTCTGCCTTTGGTATGACTGTAAATGAGGAAATTACTTATTCTCCAGTGTAGCTCGGCTAATTAACAGGCATCGTTAGTGCTCTTGTTATCATATTTGGGCAGGGTGCTGCAGGCAGCCCGTCTCCGAGACCGGCTGCAGGGAAAGGTGACCATGGGACGGTCCCCGCGACACATGGGGTCCGTTAGACACGTGGGGATTGGAAACGAGGGACACTGGGAGGGCTGGGGGGGTGTGGGGAGGGGGGGTCCATGTACCCCAAGGAGCCCCGGGAGGGGAGAGGGGCTGGAGGTCCCCGAGGGGCGCGGGGGTGGCCGGGAAGCGCGTGTTGGTGGCGAGCGGCAGATGGGGCCACGGCAGCACCCGGGGAACGCGTCTGCCCTAATAAGCCTCCACCATCACCTTCATTCCCCGCTTCAAGGCTGGATGGCTCGGTCCTGTGCCTCTCCCCCCACCCTCACCATCACGCTCCTGCTCTAATGAGGCTCCCTAATTGCTGCATCTTAACTGAAGGATGCTGCAGCCTGTTACAAAAAGAAATGCCTCCCCTCCTGGGAGAGCTGCTACGAGGAGCGGGCACAGCGGTGTGGGAGGGGGCTGCCTCCTCTGCCCTGGGATGGAGCCGGCAATTGGCAGCAGGACGGACAGACAGACAGACGGGCTCCCAGCCCTGGCTCTGCCTCCGCAGGCTGAGCTAACATCTCCTGCTCAGGGAGGGAAGCTCCCAGCTGATCCAAATATTGCCGCTGCGGCGAGAAGAAGGAGTCAAAATAGCTGAGCAGCCCGTCACCACGAGCCCGGCGGGCTTTTGCTCTCAGCAGGTGCAGGAATTAAACAAAGCTGGGTTCTGCCGGCGAGGCAGTGCCGCAGCTCTCCCGCAGCCACGGGCATTGGCGGAGCAGGGGCAATGGATGGGGACATGCCATGGTGAAGGATGCTACATCCCCGCCAGTACCAGCTCACCAAAGCCACTGGCCAGGGACCAGTCAGTCGGTTCCCCCCGCGGGTACCCTGGGGCTGGGGAAGGGGTCGGGACCGATCCTGTGGGTCTCAGCACAGGCTGTGCAGCCCAAGGTCCCCGTCCCCACGTCCTGGCCACAGGCAGAGGGCAGGAGAAGCCACCGAGCCCGCTCCTCTCCCCCGTCCAGGGTGGGCAGCGCAGGCAGGAGGCTGCCACAGGGGCAGGGGGAACCGGCCGGAGCGCGGCTCATGGGCAGACGGCCGCGGCCGAGAGCCGGAGCCGTGTCCCGCTGAAGGCCGCTCACGCTGCGCAGCCCTCGGGAAGGAGGGGATTTGCGCCACCGAACCGCAGACTCAAAAAGGAGGGGGGGAAAAAACCCAGCCCGGCTGAATTTTGTGCCATTTAACACCAGGGTAATTACCACCAGTGGGAACCTACCGCCCACACAATTATGTGCTAGGATAAACTGGAAGAGCATAATTACCATTACAAATAACTCACTTCTTGCCTTTATTGCATCCAAAGCCTGGAGAAACTCCCACCGGCGATTCCCCCACCGCCACCTTCCCTCTGACGTCGGCTCCCACCGCGTCTCTCCCTGCCACGAGGGTCAGCGCAGGGAGGAGAGGGGCCCATAGCCCCCCGGCGCTGCGGCCCCTGCCGAAATTCAGCCTCCCGCTTAATTTCCCATAGGGGCACTTGGCAGAGGCGGTTCTGCTTCCCAGCAGCCGCCCGGTGAGATCTCTGCCTTTTAGGCAGCGCCGTGCCGAGGCCCAGGGCTGCGGAGACCGGGGTCAGCACCAGCAGGAACCCGAACTTGCCTGGGACCCCATTGCACCCAGGGTCCCCCCACCTTTCCTCCAGCTCTGGGACCACTGGCGGAGAGGTGACGGGACAGCAAAAACCTCACCACAACGTCTGGGTCCGGCAAACCGCCCTGGCGCAGGGCAAGACTGGGTTTTCCAACATTTCCAGGTCAAACCTCGAGAGCTGGGGTTGGCGGTCCTGCGCCCGGGGGTGTCCCAGCCCCCTGCCCTTCCCAAGCAGCCCCAGCCGCGGGCAGTGTGTGCCGGGGTCCCGGCGAAGCCCGTCGGTAGCACTTACCGCCCAGTGCTCAGGGGGATGCTGTCCTCATGGCCCCGGCTGGCAGCAGCTCCTCCACGCTGGGTCTCCCGGGGGCAGCAGGCTCTGGGGGGGAGTGACACGAGGGGGATGAAGCCCAGGGAAGGAAAAGCAAGGGTGTTCCTCCCCAAGAACAGCCTGACCCAACTCCCTGTGTATTTTTTCAGCAGCCCAACCTTCCCTCCTCCCCCGAGGCCGCCCCGTAGGCAGCGCTGCCTGTACCGGCAGCGATGGGGATGGCTCCGCACGGCCGCGGACACGTGTTTCGCCCAGCTTAGCCCCAAAACCATCCCCAGCCCCATCCTCTTATGCAATTCCCTGCCAGCGGGCGCCAGAGCCGGCCCAGCGGCCACCTCGCCGTCGACTTTGATTTGCTCCGGATCCGGCCATATGCTCCACAAAGCCTCCTCCCGCCACCCCGGCTTTCTGGCGTGAGCAAAGCGATTTTTTTCCAGCTGCCGGCCCGGCAGAGGCACGAGCTCGGCCCGTTCTGCTTTGCAAATTAGCGCGAGGTTTTGCCAGCGCGGGTCCTGCTGGGGATCTTTATAGCTGGGGATGAAAGCAGGAGAGAACAAACACGCAGCGTGAGCGCCCGGCACCGTGTGCAAGCTGGAGCCTGGGAAAAAAAAAAAAGTGGTCTTCCCACTTAGGAGCTGAGCAAATTTGATCTACGGTCGACGGAAGAAAATAAATATGGAATACCGCCAGGTCGTTTCCACCACGCTTTTAATCTATTTACTTTTTCCCAACTCGTCGTAAGCGAGAAGGATTGTAGAAAGCAAACATTTTATTTTATTACTAATTGCTCTGTTATTTTATTAGGCTGTATTAGTAAAATTTACTCAGCCTGAAAAAAAAAGAGGGGCTTAGTAAGAGATCGCCTAATTTAGTACATAATTCTGCGACGAGTCATTATTTTCTTTAAAGTTGAATTAGCTGAAAGCAGCTCACTGATGGTTCATTAGTTGTGTCAGGCAGGGAAGAGTGTCATTAAGGAGAGGTTCGTCACCCCGGTAGGTAAGGGCTGGCCAGGGGAAGGGGAAAAGGGGAAGGGGATGGGGAAAGGGAGTGAGCAGGATGCAAAGATCGCAGCAAACGCGCTCAATTACTGTTAACGAAAGAAAACCGAGCAGGCTGCAGGTGGGCCCTGCCTGGAGAGGGCTGCGAGCGGCAGGAACCAACCGGCCGCTGCTGTAAATAAGGGATGAGGCAAGATTTTTAAAAAGTCATGAAGGACAAATACCAGCTGAAGAATTGCAAATGTGAGCGGAGCAAGAAGTGTTTACCGAGGCCGCCAAGAGGGGCCGGCAGCATCGTGCTGCCCAGCACGGCTGGCTGGCACCCTGACGCAGCCGGGCTGGGGGTGCCCTGGCACCCCGATGCCGGGGGGCATCTCCCCCGGCTCAGCCCTGCCCCGGCACATCCTTCCTCGCCGAGCACGGGTGCTTCCCGGGCACGAAACCCACGGTGCCCCGGGGCCCAAGCCCAGCGCTACCCGCCCCGCTTCGTGTGCCGGGAGGCTGAGGACAGGCTGTTCTACGGGAGGGGCAGGTTATTAAGCACATGATTAATTTTGGCACCGGCACCGGCTGCCTGACAGCTCCTTCTCCAGGGCTGGGGAGAGCGAGCGCGAGAGGTGCTGCCTCTGCTGATGCAGCGGTTGGTGGGATGAAAAATCCTGCAATGCAGCACTGCTTCTTAATGAGCCATTTGTCTTTGAGTCTTCTTGACTCATTACCATGCCGCGAGAGGGATGGGAGTTACCCCAAGTCCCCATCTGAGCAATTACTCCTGGAGCAGAGCGAGGAAATACGGCCACGACGCGACCCAGCTGCCAGGGATCCCGGCGCGGCCGCCAGCACCGGGACTCCCCGCCACAACGCAGGTGCCTCCAGCTGCCGCCGCCGCGGGGGGAGCGGGACACCCTGCCCCGCACAGCCCAGCATCACCCGCCCGGACACCCTCGTCCCCGGAGCCGATACCCCCGGGGCAAGAGCCACGCTCCTGCGCCAGGGCATGCGAGGGAGCCAGAGCATCCCGGAGCTGCCGGGGCAAAGCCAGCGGAGAAGGGAGCCTGGTGCTCCATCCCTGCAAAGCCCAAACGTGGATCTTGGCGGATGAGCCGCTTCTTCAAAAGCCCCGTACAAGTGTGGAGAGGCCGGGGCTGGCAGCCAGCGCCCGTGAAGAAGTTGGCCGAGAAGGAAAGAGGTGGCACGGGGAAGGGGCTGTGCCAGCATGCCCGGGTGGGCACGGGCAGAGGCAGGGGTGGCAGGGGTGAGCTGCCCCAAGGCACAGGCACCTCCGGCCCCCTCGGCCCCACAGCGATGCTCATCCTGCCCATGGGAGCCGGGACACGGCACACAGGGAGCCAGCTGCCAGAGGTGGGACCCCACGGCCGGCGTGGCAGGAACGGCGAGTTGGGAAACCACCCTGGAGGGACCCCCAGGCCAGGCAGGGCCCCGGGGACCCCAGCCCACGCCAGCTGGCACAGGGTTCATGGGCACCGTGCCGCACGGATAAGCACCCATCACCGGTTATGCCCACGGACAGCTTCCCTCCCACGGACGCACTTGACATCTGCCCGTGCTGCCTGGGGCCGGCAGCAGCCGGCACGCTCCCCCAGTGCCCCTCCAGTGCTTGGTGGAAAGGGGGGACGTGCAGGTGACCCCGGGGAGCCCGGCAGGACAGAGAGCCGACGTGAGACCAAGGCGCTGGATGTTCACCTGCGGCAAAGGGAGGGGATAAGCAGGGGCATCCCCCCGCGTCGCGCTCACCCTGGGGGCTCTGCTCACGTCCCCACCGGGCACCTTGCTCCAGTGCCCAGCAGACCCCCAGGCGAGTGGTGGGGTCCAGGGATCCCCCAGGAGTTAGACCTGCCCCCACCGGAGGACCCTTTCCAGGCATCTGGGGGCCATGGCAGCCCCCCCAGGCGCTGCTGGCTGTGCCAGGGTCCCCAGCTGGCTGAACCCCATTTCCCCACCACCCCCCCAGCTGTGCCATTTCACCCTCCCCACCCACATGCAGCACACTGTTGGAGCAGGACGGGCCATGCTCCCTAGGCTTAAAAAGCCACTTATCTCCCCAGCCACACGGTGTAATGACTTAAGCCAGGGATCACGCCAAAGCTGCTTTGGGGAGGTCGGGGCGGCATGGTGTTAGCACCGAGCGCGGCAGTGGTGACGATCTCCGGCCGTCCCCTGCCCGTCCCTGCCGAGCCCTCGGGCGGGCTGGCCCTTCCATCCCTGGCTCCGCTCCCGCCGGGCGCTCAGCCGTGCCAGGGCTCTCACTTGCCACTGGTGTTTCTCCGTGCCCCGCTTTCCCCGGCACGCGGCACCCTCCGCTCCAACCTCAAATAACACCCATCCCAACCGGTTCCCTTTGCAGCACCGTCCCTTCCCACAGCTCTTCCCACAACGTGGCCGCAGGGGCCAGGGTTTCCAGCAAGCAGGACCTGGGAACGGCGAGGAAGCAGAGCCCTTGGTTCCCGTGCCGGCAGGGATGCTCCGGGCCACCGTGCCCCATTCCCAGGCTGCATCCCACCCGCGGGGCCAGGGCTGGGACAGGCACAGTGAGCCCGGGGCTCGGCACAGCCCAGCTCACCAGTGGAGGACCCAAACTGCTGCTTTAATGGATGGGCTTAATTTGCAAAGCTGATGAAAACCTAAATATTTAAATACATAATTCTGCACAATGCTCTTAGCGCAGGCCTGGCGCGGGAGCAGAGCGAGGGGGGGGTACACGGCTGGTGAGCCAGGGGCACAGCGGGGATGGGGGGCATTCTGGTGGGACCACGTTGGTCACCCAGGTACTGGCATCCCCATCATGCACAGCATGGGGACAGCGCACGCCCTCACCCCCACAGCGGGCAGCGCAGGCAGGGCGGGTGCCACGGGGTGCTCTGGCCATGGGTTACTCTGCCGTGGGCACCGGGGTCCTGCTCCGCCACCAGCCTCCAAAGCATCCCACAGGGAGATGTGGGGAAAGGGGAGCGCGGTCCGAGCCAGGGAGCTGCAAAGGGTGGTGGGACAGGCCCCTGCAAAGATTACACTACCGATATTCCTGCTACAAGAGCTTAGAGATAAAAGAGATTTACAGGATTTACCAGCAATACAAATTGAATATTTAATTTTAGCTGCAGGGGAGGAGTGGGGGCTCAGCCCCAGGGGCACATGGAGGTGTGCGGGCGGTGGGTCCAGGGGCTGCCCTGCCTCCCGGGGAGGCATTTCCAGCTCTCAGGGGAAAACCGATGCCAGAGCTGACACCAGGGACCGGGCAGCTCCGTGCTGGTGGGACCGGGCACCCTCTGCCCAACCTGCCCCTAATCCCACCAGCCGCTCGCCAGCTGCCAACTGTGCGGCACAGCCTCCGCTGCCACGTGGGAGCTCCTGCAGGATCGTCCCCGGACGAACCACGTATGTGGCCCCAGTGCCAGGGATGCTCCGGGGGGGCCTCAGAAGGGGCTCTGGGCCCCGCATGCTGCCCATGGGCCAGCCCAGAGCCAATGCTCGGCTGCTGCTTGCTTCGCTGTACTTCCCCCCTGCCCTGATGAGGATGTCCCCAACAAGGCTGTCCCTGGATGAGGATGTTCCTGGATGAGGCCGTTTGCCAGCCAGGGCACGGACCCTGCCAAAGAATGGGGCTGGAAGCAGCAGGAAGGGATGATGGAGCTGAGCACTCTCCGCGACGGGGTGGAGAAACCCCAAAGGGCACCTGGCCACCCCCTGCAAGGCCAGAGCAGGGGCAGGGGCCAGGCAGCAAGAGCCCCCAGCCACCAGTGGGGACGGGGCTACTGGCTGGCCCCGAGCCCCAGCACGGGGGTCCCCACGGTGCCACCGAGCCAGGTGCCCGTCCTGCCTCGCCACACCACGGCCGGGCGTGCAGCACCGGTGCGGGTGCCGCCACGGGGCGGGCTGGGGGAGGATGGTGGAAGATGAATGAGGGAGTCGGGAGGCTAATGGCATTGTCTGGAAAGTAGGTCGTGTGCTGAGCAAAAAGATATTTATATCAAAGCTCGTTCCCCCGCAGAAGCTCCCGAGCTGGGCACAGGCAGCACCACGAGCCCGAGACCGTGGTCCCGGCACCCCGTGGGACCCCACACCCCCACAGGACCCCCTGCCCGGCCCCACACCCAACTCTGCCATCCCGGGTACCCGCAGCCCATCAGCCCCAGGGTGGCGGCACCAGTGGGTGCCCCAGCTGCACCGCTCATGGGGTGGCAATGCCGGAGGTGAAGTTATCCCGACGGAGCAGGAGCCGCGGCAGCTCTTCGCCTTTGGCTGACCTGGCTGCAGGCACCCGGCGATGAATGGTACTGGGTTATTTTTATTTTAATGTAACCTTTGCCGAGGCGTAATATTCCCATGGATGCTCCCCAAATGGGTACAGCCAGCCTGCGCCAGGATGGTCACAGCAGGTCCTGCCCAACTCAGCCCTGTGCCGGCTGCGGCACTGTGGCCCCTCTTCCCGCACCCAGCCCCGGCCATGCTCCTCGCAGCCTGCATCACCCCTGTCCTGAGCTTCAGCCGGGTCTCAGCCTTGTTGCAAACCTCAGCTGCCTCCTTTCCCGCTGAGGGGAGACCCGTGCTCCGGGTCCCCTCCCTCACACCTCCGACCTTCCCAGAAAAGCCAAGAAATCCCAGCAAGCCCAGATGGAGCCAGTGTCTGCCAAGAGGTTTTGCCCCCTCCAGCCATCCTGCACCAACGGCTGTGGACATGACCCAGCCAGCAGCCCCGCGGCCATCCAGCCCCGCTTTCCTGTCCCCATCCCCATCCCGTGCCTGGGCAGCCTTGGATCCAGCACGGGAGCAGGTTCATTTCCCGTAATAGCTGCGTCAGCTGAATTTACAGCCTCGCTCCGAGTTATTAATAATAATGGCCTCACTCTTAAGTAGGGCTTTTCATCTGCCTCAGAGCCCTTTCCAGAGGACGTCTGTGGCATTATCACCATTTTATTCTCGTTTCAGCGGGCAGGAGAGTGAGACAGAGAAGGGACGGCCATGCCTGCTGCCAGGCAGCCGAGTCAGGGTGTGCAGCGTATGGCCCCACGGGGAGCCCGGCCATGAAAACCCCCGGGGAGGCTGGAACGCCCTGGCCCGGCGGGAGGCAGCCACTGTGCTCGGGCTCATGCTGGCCGCCCTGCAGTGATTTACACCGGCAGCAAGCCCGGGCCCCGCCGCGCAGATAAATCCACTTCAGGCAGCAATAAACCAGCATCACCGCATCGGTAATCCGCAGCGTTCCCACCGTGGTGAAAAATCGAGGGGCAAGGCGCTACCGCTGCTGCTCACACGCTTGTGCCAATAAATCCCGGTCCTGTGTCAGCAGGGGCACTGGGAGGTCTCCGGGGTGGAAATCCCTGGCGGAGCCGGGGACGGAGGAGTGGGTGCCACTGGGCACCCATGGGAGATGCCAGCAAGGGAGACCCAGGAACAGAGCACCGGCCTGGGGATGGCAGCGGCACACGGGACCCGCAGCAGCCACGTGGGACCAAGGACATCCCTGAACTGCCCCTCACGCATCCCCCCGCAATGCCCACCCGCCCCGGGCAGCACCGACGTCTCCGTGCCACGCGCCGCAGTGGGGCTCTATCAGCAGATTTATTTCCCTGTAAAAGCGCTTTGATCTGAAGTTATTTTTTGTTTACTAGCAACAAGGTATTGTAAATACATCTTTGCCGATAATTATAGAGTCTGGGCGCACACCTTAATCTCCATAAAATATCAGATGCTACAATTTGCCTGATTTAATGAGATTGGAGGCTGATAAGCCGCTGAGGTAAGCTGTAAACTTGGGGGGGAGGAGGGAAATTATTGCAAATGTGCTAAAACGCCTTCATCCTCCTCCTCCTCCTGCCGCTGCCACGTGCCCAGCCCAGGAGCATGTGCCCAGCCCCATAGCCCCCTGCCCAGCTCCCAGGGTGGGCCCGGGCTGCGCCGCAGCAGCTTCACGCAGGGATGGGCATTTAGGGCAAACGGAGCTTTTTATACAATTTACCTCATTAAAACTCCAAGAGCTGAGAGCAGCACCGAGGCCTCACCGAGCCGCCCGTGGGGCTGCAGCCGGGGGCTCTGCCTCAGCACGCTCTGCACCCCGTGGGCCCCGTGCCATGCCGGGGAGGGTAGGCAGCACGGCACTGCGGCCGCGGTGCCAGGCTGGGCAGAGCTACCAGGCTGGGGCACAGGCAGGTACACGTGCACACGTGCACGCTCCCGTGCCGGCAGCATGCACGGCCGTGTGCCGGCGGAGGTGCGAGGACAGGGTCCCGAGGGGGTGCGGGGGCACGGCCGCGCTGCCCAGAGAGGTGTGCACGCTAGCATCCCACGCTGTGCAGGGATGCGTGTGTGTGCATGTGTGTCCATGCGTGTGCAGCCCTGCCTGGCACCACCGGACAGGCCAAGGATAAGCTGGGGCTGGGGGGGGGGTCCATGCCGGAGGGGGCCTGGCCCACGGGGAGCTGCACGCCCAACGCCACCCACCTGCGTGTGCACGGCCGTGCCCTCGCCATGTCCCTCCCCAGACATGGGGGGGGTCTGTGCCACCATGTCCCAGGTGTCCGGGGTGGGGGTCCCCCTCCCACAGTGATGGGGGGGCCCTGCCTGGAAAGCAGGAGGCTCCTCCCGGTAACGAGCACCACCGTTTCCACAGCAACCTTAAAGGCCTACAGCTGCTGCCTCGCTAACGAACCTGCACTGGTAGCATTCCCCGGGGGACACCGAGCACCGTCCCCCTGCCCATCACCCCGGCCTTGGACCACGGCACCCTCTCCCCCCACCCACCAGCCCCCAACCCGTCTTCCCCAACTGGCTTCTGGGCTCACCCGCAGCCCCCCTCCCTGCACCAAGACCCCCAAAAGATGCAGACCCCTTGCACCAAGTGGGACGGGCACTCCTGAGCCGTCCCTGCTCCCGCCCGGACGGGCACGAGGGGCTGGTGGTGACCTACAAACGTCAGGCTGATGCGTTAATTAATTTCCCTCTTCCTCAGGCCGTTATCAGATGGAATAAGACATCACCTGAGACTGTTAATTGGGCTAATTATTCCAGTTTCAGATTTTAAATAATTAGTTACTGTTGTCTCCAGCCTTAATTCCACAATTTTCTAAAAAGGTCTGGTGGATCCCAGCTCCCGAAAGCCACGAGATGGGGCAGAGGAGCTGCGGTGGGGGCCCAAGTTCACCGAGCCCCCCGTGCTGGCTGGGGACACTGGGGACAGCACAGTCCCCACCAGTGCCATGGTGGGAACCCACCTTACGCTCACACTGGAGCTGGCAGGAGAGGGACGTCCTCTGCCTCGACAGCAACAAAAGGAAACCAGGAGAGAGAGGGGGAGATGAAAGCAGAGGGTGAAGGATGGGGGGCCGGGAGGAGCCCTCCCCAGCCCCCTCCTCCCTCCCTACACTGAAACGGTGATGCCTGCTTCAGGCTGAGCTCCCCCCGCCAGGCCGAGCCACAGTAAACCCCCCCCCAGCAGCGCCCAGGTCCCCCCGGGTACCTAATTCCTCCTCGTTTGAGGTTAGACTCCCCAAGGGGAAAATCTCAGCCCAGCGTTTTCAACAAATGTGATTTCCCCACGGGGCTTCCCGGCTGTTCAGCGCGGAGACACGCACCGTTCGCACAGGACGCCGGGCAGGAGCGCGGGCCACGGGCAGCACCCACCCTGCAAAGGGTCACGGCGGCCAAAGCGATACCTGGCGTCCATGGGCTCCCCGCAGGGACCACCCGCCACCCCGTCCGGGGCATCGGCAGAGAGACGGGTGCCTGCCCGGGTGGCACGTGCCGGACGGAGGGAGAAGCCGAGCCCGCTCAGCCCCCCAGCCTCATCCTCTGAAGGAACGCCATGCTTTCTCACAGCCTCATTCCCCGCTATTAATAGCCTTCACTAGCCTCCTCGGGAGCCATTTGCATATTTGATTGCAACTCCGAGGCGGGGCAGGGCCCTTCAATCAGCTGCTCCCGCAGCCTCATTTGCATGGTTTGACATTTTGTTCTGGGAGCACTGACACCGGCACCGTGGTGGGGGACACGGCTCGGGGGTGGAGGGGGGCGCAGGGTCCCCAAACAGCAGCGCTGCCCCGGCCGCGCCGCATCGACCCCCCCTGCGCCCACCCGGGCGCACCCAGCAGAGCCGGCAGCACCTCTCCGGCCTGCCCCAAACCCGGCAGGGCGGGATGGAGCCTCGCTGGCCCACGTCCCCGGGTGTCCCGCTCTGCCCTGCCCCGCTCTCCCACCCCGACCCCGTCCGACCTGCGCGGCGGGGGCAACCGGCAGCGCCCGGCGGCGGGCGAGCCCTGCCCGGCCCGGCAGGCAGGGAGCGGGGCGGCTGCCGCGTCCCGCCGGCCCTGTCTGCCGCTGCCGCACATCAAAGGGCTGGGGCAGGCCGGGACGTCCCCAGGGGAGCGGGGGGGACCCCGAGCCCCCAGCGCGCCCGGCGGGACCCCCTGGGGGGAACCGAGGAGGGGTCGGGACGCGCTGCCCCTTCTCCCGTCCGGGCGGGCGGCGCCGCCGGGATCAGCACCGCGGACAGCGCCCGCCCGCCGCGGCCACCGCGGCCACCGCGGCCACCGCCGCCACCGCCACCCTGGCCACCACTGCCACCATGGCCACAATGGCCACCACTGCCACCCTGGCCACCACTGCCACCATGGCCACAATGGCCACCACTGCCACCCTGGCCACCACTGCCACCCTGGCCACCACTGCCACCATGGCCACCGTGGCCACCACTGCCACAATGGCCACCATGGCCACCACTGCCACCATCGCCACCACTGCCACAATGGCCACCACTGCCACCATGGCCACCACTGCCACAATGGCCACCGCGGCCACCATGGCCACCACTGCCACAATGGCCACCACTGCCACCACTGCCACCATGGCCACCACTGCCACCATGGCCACCATGGCCACCACTGCCACAATGGCCACCACGGCCACCATGGCCATCATGGCCACCATGGCCACCACTGCCACCATGGCCACCGTGGCCACCACTGCCACAATGGCCACAATGGCCACCACTGCCACAATGGCCACCACTGCCACTATGGCCACCACGGCCACTATGGCCACCATGGCCACCACTGCCACCATGGCCACCGCGGCCACCATGGCCACCACTGCCACCATGGACACAATGGCCACCACTGCCACCATGGCCACTGCGGCCACCATGGCCACCACTGCCACAATGGCCACCACTGCCACAGCCACCACGGCCGCCACAGCCACCACGGCCACCACAGCCACAACTGCCATCACACCGCCCGGCAGCACGCACCACAGACAGCCGCCCCACAGCCCCGCCACCAGCCCCTCTCGCAGCCCCAGGCCAGGGACGCGCCAGGCGGCGGCAGGAGGAGCCGGGCGGCTCCAGGGCCCCGGGCAGACACGGCCGGGAGCTGTGTCCTGGGACGCCCTTGCTTCCACCTGGCTCTTGGCATCACTTGGCAGGAGAAAACAACCCAGGGTGAGGCGTGGGATTGAGCCTGAGGATGATGGGGATCGGGAGAGGGCTCTGCTACTTCCCTCCCTCCTGCCTCAGTTTCCCCTCCAAGAAAACACAGCGAAGAATACAGGTTCGTCTCATGGAGAGGCAAGGTGGTGGGGGAAAACCATGGAAAGGCAGAGAGGGACCCGACTGCCACTGTGACTGTGCCAAGGAGTGAACCGAAGACAGGCAGGCCTCGACGCACAGATGTCAGCACGAGCTGTGCCGCTCCCTGGCAGCGGGGCCGTCTGGCAGGCAGGCAGGCAGGCAGGCAGGCAGGCAGACCCGGGGCTCCCTAGTTCCATCCATGGTCCAACACACAGACACCACAGAGGGGACCCCCGTCTCTCGCACACATGGAGGTGCAGCCCTGCCCCGCTCCCCACGCTGCCGGGACACGCTCAGCCCAGTCACCCTGGGACTCTGCTCCCTGCTCTGCTCTCTGGAATTCAACGGGCAGGCAAATGAACACCCACCCCACGGGGGGCTCAGGCAAGGCCAGCACGTACCCCCAGCTCTGAGCATGCAGCAAAGCCTCCCACACACAGAGCCCACTCCCTCCTCCCTTTCCCTGCAGCCAGCCACGGACCCCAGCGCTGCACGACTTGGGGACAGCCAGCGCAGCGTGGCCCCGTTCAGAGCTGGGCCTGGAGCAACAGGGTCTCACCTCCCTCATCCTGAGCAAACGCCCGAACTGAGACCACCCCAGGGCTGATGGCGTGTGGTGGGTTGACCCTGGCTGGACCCCAAGGAGGAGCTCAGCCCAGGCTGCCACCCGCAGCGCGCACAGCCCCAGCGCACGCAGCCCCCGACCCCGATGTGCACAGCCCCTGGCCCCCAGCCCCAGCACACACCCCGCAACGTGCACAGCCCCCGGCCCCAGCAGACACAGCCCCCAGCCCAGCGCAGGGCTGCAGGGAAAGGGAGGAGAGACTTCTGGGCTGGGAGCTCCCCATCCCGGCCGGGCGAGCTTCAAGGCTGTGCCGAGGCTTGCCTGGGCAAGGGCTGGCTGGGAGCCATACGCTGCACACCGAGACGAGGAGGTGGCTGCCAGGGAGGAGGACTCGGCCAGGAAAGGGTTAGGAGCGGCTCTGCGCGGGGGTGCGGGCTGCCGGGGGGGTTCCCGTTCTGCCTGGGCTGGGGGGACTCGGCTGCACCAGCACCGCTGGGCACAAAGCGGGGCTCTCCCTGGAGAGGGGCTCTGCAAAGCATGGACCCCCCCCGTACAGAGCCAGGCCCGCTCCCCTCCCGCCCAGCAGCCCCTTCGCTTGCCCCCACCGCCCCACTCACCCTGCCGCTGCTGCTAAGCCATGAAGTTGCCCGTCTGGGCTCGGCGGTAGCCGGAGGACGGAAGCGGCGCGGTGGCTGGCTTCGCTCTCTTTCTGCGAAATCCCTGCGAGCTGCCCATGCCCAGGCTAGGCCACGCAGCGTGCGGCTGCTGGCCCGGCCGGAGGCGTCCCCGGGGTCACGGCCACCCAAGGTAGCGTGGCAGTGGCCACGCTCCCAGCGCCTGGGCCAACGCCGGCACCTTCCAGCCGGCGAGAGGCGGTGGCGGAGCCGGCGCCCCTGCACGCTTGGGACACACCCACGCGCGCTCCCCGGCGCGCTCCGGCCACCCCCGCACACAGCCACGCACCCCCGGGAAGGGGCTGCCCACGCCAGCAGCGCCCGTACGCCCACGCACCGCCCCGCTGCATTGCCACGCGCGGACGGACAGACACGCAGCCCCGCTCGCCCGGACGGACACACAGCCCCCGGACGGACGCACGGACGCTCCGCACCGCTGCATCCCTGTGCACCTGGATGGCCACGCGTGCCCGGCTGCTCCCGCACCGCCGCGGTGCTGCGTGCCCCGCACCCTCGCTGCTCCCACCCCACTGCGTCCCCACGCCCCACGCCCACGCGCTCCTCTGCACCCCGCAGGCACCTGCGCGCAGCCCTCGCCCCCGCCAGCCCCCCGCACACCCGCACCCCCCCGGCACCCGCCGCGGCTCCCCCAGCACAGGGCTGTCCCCAACTCCCCCCCACCCAGAGAGGGCCCGGGGGAGCCCGGGGCAGATGCGTGTCGTGACATGGAACACCGAGACCGTCTCTCGGCTCGGCTGCACCAGTGGCACCGACGGCACCGACCTGGGGCGCATCAACCGCCGCTGGGTCTCCCCCCGACCCACGGGCTGGGGACACCGACGCAGCTGAGCTGCACCACCACGGCGGGGGCTGCCACATCCAAGACACGCAGTGTTTCCCCAGTAACAACAAGTTCGCCATCCACAAACCGATGGGCCCAGGGCTCCCAGTCCCACCACAGCCCCTCCAGCCCCTTGGGGAGACAGGGGGTGCCCCAGACCGAGGCCACAGCGCTGGAGATGGGACACCAGCAGGTCCCCCACTGGGAGTCACGCTGGGATTCGGTACCTTCAGCCTTCACAGTCCTCTCGCTCTGAAGCGGCACCCCCACACGCCCACAGACAGGCTGTTCTCCCGCTCGGCTCTGCCCACCAAAAACTTCAGCTAATTCCCAGCCCAAACAGCTCCCGGCCCCGCCGGGGGAGAGGGCCAGGCAGGCAGCGAGACTCCTACCACCGCCGCCTGCCACCCGAAGCTGCCGGTTTAAGGCCAAACAGACCCTCGGTGAAACGCCGAGCGCTGGCAACCATGCCACAAACATCTGCTCTTCCAACAGCATCATGATTCACAGGCTATTAATTGGGGCTTGGCAGCGCTGGGAAGTGTTTGCATCCCCTGGCTTCACTCAGAGCCACAACTCGCTGCTGACGAGGTCCGTGTGCCGGGGAAGGAGCCAAACCCAGCAACGCACCGGCCGCAGCGGAGCTGCGCCAGGACAGGCACGCGGGGCACGGTGCCCAGCTCCCGCACCCGCCGCCCAGCCCCGCGGGACCAACGCAGAACGAGCCCCAGGAAAGCAGCAGCAGCGGCGCTCCGTGCTTGCCAGGAGCGGCCGGCACCGCCGGCACAGCACCACGTGGCAGCCCCAGCGCCCACCGGCCCCAGGTTGCGGCGGGGAGGCTGCCTGCTTTGGCTCCCACCCGGCCGCGCGTGGCAGGATCTGTGGGTGCTGGTGATGCTCTTGCAAGTGTCCGGCTCCAAACAGCGCCGTGTTTCTGTAGGGTCTCCCGGCTGCCTCCGTGCACCGTGCTGAGCGGCTCGCTCCCCAGGGCGCCGGCATCGCCTGCCGCCGCGGCTTCGAGGGGAACCACAGAGCAGCACCCTGCTTGGGCAGCACCAGACAAAGGCTGTGAAAAGCCTCCTCCAACAACAGCCAAGAGATATCTGGATTCAGAAGCTGATTAGAAACCATGTCATGGCTCCTTCCCGCTCCAGCATTTGGGGAGGAGTGAGCTGCCGGGGGGGGGGGGGGGGGGGACGTGGAAAATCTAATTAGGATTGAGGGCAGGTTGTAGAGGCACTGACACAGGAGCTGCGGGAGCACAGCTGGTCACGGGAGGGGGACACCGGGCACCTGCAGCACCCCCAGCCCCACAGAAATGGGGAAAGTACAAATTAATTCTCCTTAATCTGATGGCCACCTGCTCTGCTGCCACGTGCCACCGCCACGGCTGGCAGAGAGCAGCCCAACCTCCCCGTGGCTCGGCTCGTGTGACCGTGGCAGCCGTGTCCTCCCCGTCCCCCCACGGCCGACACTGTACGGCCCTGGGGACGAGCTGCTGGGCACTGGGCAGGGCAGGGGGAGCAGAAGGAGCTCGATCCTGCCCAGCTTGGGGGAGGTGAGCGTGGGGTGCTGAGATCAGAGCCTTGCCCCCTCCTTGGATCCCAGGTGACCCCCCTACGCTGCTGCTCGGAGGGGGACCGGGCATCACAGGGCCATCGAGAGGGCCACAATCCCGAGGCCACTTTGGCAGCACAGGCATTACACCCGGCTCCCGGGGACGGCAGAGCCCCGAGGCCACGCTGAAGGGCGCTACGCAGCGTCGGCGGCACCGGGCACCGCTCGGCACGTCCCCGTCCCCTTGCCTTCCGCTGGCACCTGCCGTGCCCCGTGCCACCTGCACCGGGGGGATGTCCTCCCCCCTGCGAGGGAGGGAGGCTGCCACCTCCAGCCACCCCATCACCGGGACGTCCGCCGGCACACGTCCAACCGCGCACCCCCGGCCCCCGGCCCTCCCTGCGAGTCCCCCGGCTGCCGGCACGTCTCGCCTGCTATTCTTAGCTCTCCAGCGCTGCGCTCTCCCGGCAATGGCACCGTATATTACTATTATTGCTGGCTGCCAACGTCTTGAAGCAGGCAGCCAGGATCGTGGTGGGGCTTCCACACCCCTGGTGACCTGTCATTCGGTCTCTGCCGAGCTCTGGTCTTCAACAGGCTATTTCAGGAAATCCAATTTGATGGGCAGAAGGAGCACGAGCCACACGTTCAGCTCCTGAGCAGGATCCAGGCTCCTCGCGTCGCTGCTCAGATCCAGATTTTAGCTTCGCCCGTGATGGCAATAAGGGCCAAGAGTCACCTTTGGCTCCAGATCCAAATTTCTGGCTGGGTGGGATCCAGGGTTTCAGATCAGCTTGTCGGAGAGACACAAGCGTCTGCAAAACCTGGATCTGGAGCCCCAGCCCCAGCCGCAGCAGCACCACCTGGGCACGAGGCCCCAGCGCGGGGCCTGATCCTGCCCTCTCAGATGGGCAGACCCATGGAGACTTACGCAGCAGCACAGCCACCAGCCTCGGGGCTCCCGCACAGGCCCTGTGTCCCGCAGGTCCCGGCACGGCTCTGCCTCCAAGCTACTGGTGGAGAGGCTGAAGGAAAGGTCCCCCCCGGACCCCCCAGCCTGGGCTCCCCACTGCCCTCCGCTCCCTCCCCGTGCCTTGCCCAGGCGGCCAGGGGCCAGGCGGCAGGAGGGCTGGGAGGGCTGGGTGCTGCTCCTCCAGCCCACACAGCACAAGCCCTGGCTCTCGGGAGGGAGGTTTGGGCACTGAGGGCTCGGCACCAACTCGCCCAGGCTGGATGGGGATGCCGTGGTTTTGTCACCCCATTCTCTGCAGCAGGGATGCCCGGAGCCGGTCCTGGTGCCCAGGCTCGGTGGGGTAACAACGCCCAAGGCAGCCTCAAACACAGCTCACGGCTGTGCTGCCCCGTGCCGGTGCTCTCGCTGCCCCCGCAGCCAAGAGGGGCCCCTCCAGCTCAGATGCTCCACGGTCACTTTGATGGCTATTTTTTTCCCTCTCATCCCTGCCGGCGCTCGAATAATGCTTTGAAAGGGCTCCCATGCCTCCTTCCAACCTCCTGAGCGTGGCCGTGGCCGTCTCCCTGTGGCCATCCCCCCACTCCATCCCCCAGCAGACAGGGTCCTCAAGGTCTGGGAGCCACGGACGTGTGTGGGATGACAGTGGGAGCACAGGGGCGAGGAACCCAGATAGATGGGAAACGACATCCATTTCCTAAAGGAGAATCTGCGCTGCTGGCCAGATCCTGCACTGATTTACACCAAAGGAGGCCACCTGCTCCCAGCCTGGGCTCCCACGGGGGCAGCCGGCACCCAACAGCCCTGCTCTGTCCCTTCCTGCCCACTCGGAGCTTTGTGCCCAGCCCCGAGGAGCAGGCGGGGAGCCCCTGTGGGCAGCGTGGCCCCGCACCCTGCGAAGGAGGTGACGTGCAGGGCTGGATGGTCACGGGATGGAGAGAGACGAGCGGTCCCAGCGCCAACTTGCTCTGCAGGTTTGGCACAGGGTGGAGGGACCAGACTGGCTCTCCCAACAAAACCCAACCGTCCGGGAGAAGAAAGGCGACGAGAGGAGACGGACGCCCAGACCCAGACCCCCCGAAAAGCTCCCCTTCTTGCCTGCCAGGCTGGGTTGTACCACGAAGCCTGGATGTGCGGCGAGAGTCACAGCTCGGCTCTTGCTCTGCAGCAGCTCCCAGCACCCACCGGCAGCCCCGGACCCGCACCGGCCCGGCCGGCACACGGCTCCCGCACCCAGCGCCAACCCCCCCCAAGCTCACAGGCTGGCGAGAGGGGAGACCACCGGGCTGGGGAAGGGTCCTGGGCCTGCCCAGCCCTGGCCCGAGCCCTCCGCAGCAGGAGAGCGCCAGGATGGCTGGCATCGCCTTCGGGGGAGAGGCTGGAGGGGCCGAGAGCTTCAGCCCCTTCCCCAAAGCCTCAGGCAGCAGGAGATGGGGGGGATGCCCGCACCGCTCCTCCCGCCCCCGCCGGGGGACCCTGACCCGCCGCGCTGCCTGAGCCGAGCCCCGCGGGGCCGGTGAGATGCCCCCAGCCATCTTGCCGGCTCCCCCCCCCCCCCCCCCGGCTCCCCCTCGCCCAGCACCCGCTCGCCGGGGCTGGATGGGTCCCTGGGCGACACGTCTCGTCGTCGTCCCCGGAGCCTGTCCCGCACGGCCCCGGCGCCCCGTTGGGGAGAACCCCCTTCCCCCCCCACCCCCGCTGGGCACCCCGGATCCCCCGGGACGGTGCCCCACGGCGGCACTGCCCCCCCCCCCCCCCCCCCCCCCCGCCGCTCTTACCCCGCTCCCGCCGCCTACATCCTCCGGCCGCTGCCGGGCGGTTCCCCGGCGACCCGGTCGGGCTGTTCCCGGCCCGGCTGGTCCCGGAGCGGTTGGGTTGCGTTGGGTTGATGCCGGTTGGGATGATCCCGGCGCGGCCCGGGCCGGCGCCCCGCGCGTGGGAGCGCGGCGGGCGGCAGCATGCGAGTGGCGGCGGCCCCGCAGTGCAGCGCGGATGGGCGCGGAGCGGTGCGGAGCGGTGCGGAGCGGTGCGGAGCGGGGCCGCCGCCGCCGCCGCCGCCGCGGCGCAGCCAAGACACGGCGGTGGATTTTCCCCGGGAGTCAGAGCGGGAGGCGGCGGCGGCGGCGGCGCAAGATGGCTCCGGTGCGGCTCTGCCGCCGCCTCCCGGCGCACCGGGACCACCGGGCCAGAGCGCGGAGGGGAGCGGGCGGGGGGGGACCCACGCGTGAGGCCGGGGAGCTGCCGCCGGTGGGGCACGCCGCGTGGGCTCTGCCCCGCGGTGCTGGGCTGGCAGCGGGAGAGGTGGTACCCACCCGTGGGCATCCCCCCGGGGCGGCGGGGGCACCCCGGGACCCCCTCACCCACCCCTGCCCGTGGCCCACGCTGCCTGCCCGGGACGTGCCGGGGTACCGGGACAGCCCTGGGGTACCGGGACAGCCCCGGGCAGGGTGCAGCCCCTGGGGACCGCCGGCTGCCGCCCACCCAGCAAGCCCCTCGCACCGCGCTGTGTAATTTGCTAATAATAATAATTACGGCGCGCGTGGGTTAGAAGTGCAGCGGAACAATAACCCGGTTAACGCCTCGCTGCGCGCGGTGGCGGGAGCCACACCGCGGCACGTGCCCGGCCCTGGCACCGTGCCGGTCCCGAAGCCGCCCGCCACGCCGCGTGCCCGAAGCACGGAGGGACGAGGCCCAGGCAAGCGCCTGGAGCGGGTTTTTAAGCAACCGTGTCCTGGTGTTTTGTGTCCACGTCTCAGCGCTGTGGTCCTTAGCCAGGCCGGCTGTGTCAGCGGGCAGGGCTGTCCCCAGCAGTCACACCGTCAGTCACCCAGCGGGACGGCCGGGGCTGGAGGACACGAGTGTGTCTGCCGGGTGGCACGGGGCAGCAGGAGAGCAGCACGCTGCGGGGAGAGCGAGGCCGGATCCAGGCCTTGCTCCCGGTGCTGCGGCTCTGCAGAGCCAACCCCCATCTCAGGGCACTCTGCTCAGCACCCCTGTGGCCCCTGTCACTGCTCCCCCCCACACTGAACAGTCCCTTCCCCAGGACACCCCGCCAGAGCCAGGGCTGGAGCTGGGGCTGCCCCCACCCCTGGCATGCAGATAGCCCCCCAAAAGTCCTGCTGCCCCCGGGGAGGGGAGCCCCAGCCCCAGCCCTCGCCAGGCCCTGCAGCACACCGCATTGCCACCGGCATGGCTGCTCTTGCTGCATGCGGGGAGCGGAACTCTGCCCACCTCCCTGAGCAGTTATATAAACGGATTAAAATTTAATATGAACTTCAAAAGGGGAACAACTGGGTGGTCGAGGACGGCTGGGCCAGGGCCAGCTGCAGAGCTGAGGCACCCTTGGTCACGTCCCGGCTCTGCCGAGATGCGGCACTGCGGCACGCAGAGACCAGCTCCGTCCAGCCCGGCCCATGGGCACGGCTGCATGGGGCCAGAGCAAAGTGCCCGGGCACCCTGGCGTCCTGCGAGCCTGCGCTGGGTTAACTGTGCCGTGGTATCCCTGAGTCAATGGTGCACGATTCCCGTGGCACATGGAGACTCCGTCCCCCTGGGGCCTGGCCTTGCCCCGTACCTTTGCCTCCCCCCTGGCAGCCGAGCAGCCTTTAATAACCCACCGCCGACAGGCACAGCATCACGCAGCCGTCCCGGTGCCCGGCCGCCACGCTGCCTGTGCCATGCCGGTGGTCCCCCAGGCAGCCCGTCTTCTCCCGCCCGATGCTTCACGCTTCCTTCCCAGGCACCGGTGGGTTGGAGCATGCTGGAGAGCAGCCCTGTGCTGGGGGGGGGGGGGGCGAGACCCCCGGTCAGGGGGCAGCTGATGCACCCCGGCCCCCGCCACGTGCCCCAGAGCCCATGCGGCTGCGCAGCGCCCGCTGCTCCCGTCCATGCAGCGCTGGGAAGCGGGGCTGCGGTGGCGGCAGGAATGAGCCAGGGCTGGGAAAACACCATCTTCCGCCCACGCAGCCGCCCACGGCCCTGTGCCGGCTCCGCCGCCCCCGCCGCACGCCAGGGCTCGCCGGGAAGGTGGGTGGCAGGCGCGGCGTTGGAGGCTGCGCTGTGCCCGCCGTGGCCACCCACCCGTGGGCAGGGTAGGGGACGGGGTGGGGGGGGAGCAGGGTCCTGCAGCCCCCGGCGCAGGAGCTGCCCCAACGCAGGCTCCTGCTGCAGGAGCGGGGCTGAGCCGGAGCTGGGAGGATGGGGATGGGGGGCTGGCGCTGGGGGGGGGCCGGGGGCTGCCCGGCACCCAGCCCTGTCCTGGGGCACGGGAGCAGCTGGCACTGCTCGGTGTGTGGCACAGGCGCCCACCAGCAAAGAGACTGGGGAAGCCTTTGGCTCATTCATTTTTAATCCTGGCCGAGAGCAGGAGGGATGCGGGTGCGAGGCTTGGGCACTCTGCAGGATGGGACCGACCGCACAGCCCTTAACGGCCCCCCCCGCCCCGGGCAGCCCAGCTCATGCCATGGGTGTCTTTGGTTAAACATGTCCCCACGGGATGGAGACCCCCCCGGGAGGGGACAGCAAACCTTGGGCATCCCTCCCCGTCCTGTCTCACCAGGTCAGCAAACCTTGGGCACTGTCTCACCAGGTCCCACCGTGGCTCAGCCTCCCCTCACAGCGGCTCAGCTCCCCCCCCCTTGCCAGGCAAGCTGTCATCCCGGTGCCTGCGAATGCAAAGGGCAGGATCCGTGCGTGAACGGAAACCGTGGGCTCGTGAGCGCGTGGGGATGCGCAGAGAGCAGAGCGGGGGTGGGAGGAGGAGGGGGGTGCGCACAAAGCCAGAGCTCCCCCCACGCTGCTCCCCATCCCCAGCCGGCTGCCAGGGACCCCGTCCCACCGAGACCGTGGCACTGGGGCACAGGACCCCGGTGCCCGCCCCGCTACGAGGAGGCGAAGGAGGACGCGCGGACGCTGGGCACGGGCCCGGTGGGGGCTGGCGGGGAGAGCGGGAGGCACCGGCCGATCTTGCGCAGGGTCCGTCCCAGGTCGGCGCGGAAGCGGCGGATGGAGAAGCAGTAGATGAGGGGGGTCGAGGCAGCTGTTGAGGCTGAGCAGGGCCACGCTCAGCGCGTGCAGCACGTCCAGGGTGGCGGGGGGCCCGCAGAGCGGCACGGGGGGCCGGCTGCCCACCCAGGGGGCCAGCGTGAGGTGGTAGGGGGCCACGCAGACCACGAAGACCAGCAGCATCCCCAGCACCATGGCGCGCGCCTGCTGCCGGTGGGAACCCGGCGAGGAGGCGGCAGCGGGCACCGAGAGCGCCCGGGCGATGGAGGCGTAGGTGCCCAGCACCACCAGGAAGGCGACGGCGAAGAAGCCCACCATGGCATAGGCGTACGCCCGCTGCCGGCCGTGCTGCTCGAAGCAGGCGGTGGCCCCGGCGCGGGCAGGGAAGGTCTGCCGGGCGGCCAAGGTGGGCACGGCGCAGCCCAGCCCCAGGAGCCAGGCCAAGGCACAGGCCAGCACGGCCCCCCGGCACCCCGTCAGCGGCAGCTCCCGCCGCGTCGCCCGCACCGCGCAGTACCGGTTGAAGCTGATGAGCGCCATGAAGGTGACGGCGCTGTAGGTCGCCAGGTAGTAGGCGGCCCCGGCCAGGCGGCAGGCAGCCTCCGAGAGCAGCCAGTCCCCCCCGGCCAGATAGTAGGGGATCCAGAGGGGCAGGGTGAGGTTGAAGAGGATGTCGGCCAACGTGAGGTTGATGAGGTAGATGCGGATGGCCTTCCTCACCTTGCCGCTCTGCAGGAAGACCAGCAAGGCCACCAGGTTGCCCGGCAGCCCCACGCACAGCACCAGACAGTAGACAGCGGGCACCAGCACGAACTGCGCCGGGTCGCTGGACACGCACTCGCCGGGGTGCCCCGCCGGCAGCGGCCCCGGTGCTGAGCCGTTCATCCCGGGCTCCTGCAAAGACGGGGCAGCAGTCAGTGGCACAGCCCTGAACACAGCCCTTGGGGGACAGGGAAGGGACATCGACCCGGACAGGACGACTTCTCCGGCTGGCACCCACGGGCACCGGAGGCAGAGCCCCCCCCGCGGACATGCCATCGTCTGCCGGAGGGGCTCAGCCTCCAACAGCTCCTGGCAGGAGACGAGGGGCTCCAAGATCTCCTCCCATCCCAACCCCAGCCATGTCCCCCCATGCCACGAGGGAGCCCGGAGGCCACCGCTAGCCACCCAGCCGGGGCTCCCCGGGGAGCGGCAGGCGCAGCTGCACCGCGGCCGAGGGGCAGAGCCGTGGCCGGCGGCACCCGGAGGTGCTGCGCCGGCTCCAGCTGGCAGCTGGGGGGCTTAACACCTCCCACGCAGCCGCGTGCCTGCTGGGGCCACACAGCCCCCAATGCTGCTCCCAGCACCCCAAATCCCCCCACGGAGCCCACCCATGGGGAAGTCGCCCACTGGCTCAGCGTGCACTGGAGTGGAGAGACCCCAGCGTGGGGAGGGGGTACGAGCACGGGGCCGGCAGCCCCCCCCCATGCTCCCCAGCCCTGCCACCCCGCTGTTTGCTGGTCCTGGCCATGGAAAACCCCATTGTGCCGCAATGGCTGTATCCCTGGGCTGCAGCTACTTCACCTCCCATCACCGCCTGCCCACACCTTGCCAACGGCACTGAGTCACCCAGCGGGTGTTTTCCAGCATGGCAGGGCCGGATTCGGCACACGCAGCACCCAGCACCAGGCCGAGGCACGGAGGACATGAGCTGCCGAGCCTGGGGGTGGGATTCAGGGCTCATCCCAGTGGGCTTTAGTTGTTCTGCAGAGCCAGCGCAGACCCCCAAGGACCCCCAGCTCCCTCAGCGGTCCCCCTTTCCTTTTCCGCCCCCCACCCCTGTTTGCACGGGGGATGCTCCATCTCTCGCGTGCCGAGCTGGTTACTTACCCCACCGCGTCGGGCTGGAGCAGCTGCGTCCCCTCCGGCTGCTCCTTGCTGTCTGATCCAGCCAGGCTGGGGAAGGCTTTAAGTGCTGGGGGAGGCAGGGGCTGCCTGAGCCCCCCCCCGCCACCCCAAGCCCCGGTAGGGGTTAGTGCCTGCAGGACAGCAGCTGGAGTGGGGTGAGCACCTGCGTGTGTATGTAATGGGGGATTCCCCACTGGAGCCATGCTAAGACCCCCTGCGCCGGCTGACGGGGCTGGGGCTACGCGGGGGGGCCCGGCCGCGCCAGTACCGGCGTGGCCGGCCCCCCCCGCGTAGCCCCAGCCCCATCTAGGACCACTTCCCAGGGCCCTTTTCCCACCCACGCTAGGATGAAAGTGGCGGAGGGTCAAGTTTCCGCACCGAGCAGCTGGGGTAAAAGGGAGATGCCCTGAAAGGGATCAAAGCTGGAATCTGCCTCCTCCCGGCTCTTAGTGCTTTTGTTGGCTTCAAAGCTGGATTTAGGGGGAGCAGCACCCCGGCCCCACCCCCCCAGGCTCTGTGAGCATCTGACTCGCTGCTTTGCATGGTCCTGCAATTTGTGGATATTCCTTTGGGACACCAAAGGTGCCAGCCCAAGGTGGTTCAGGTCCCGCTGGGGGTATGGGGGTGTTGTACCCCCTCTGCTCATCCCAAGACAGCCAGTCTACCCCCACAGCCATCCCAGCTGCCTTGCTGGGAGATGCACCGGGTTCAAACGTGGTCTTGGGGTTCATCCCGAGTGGACCACATTGGCCCTGCCCATCCGAGGTGGCGGAGGGGTCCCTGTGGGTGCGGGGCCCTACTGGAGCCAAGATCCCCAAAAAGCACGTGCCTACCCGGGCACAGGGTTTGGAGGGTCATGCTGTCACCCCCTCTGGATCCGCATCAAGCGGCGTGGCACGTTGCTGGGTGTCTCCGGGCGGCCGGGGGGTTCCCGCCTGCGTGCGGGCTCTCCCCACCGGCTGTCTGCCTCTGCGCCAGCTGCCGCCGGCTCCTGCCTGTCCCCAGACCTTGTCCCCGGGCACTGCTCCAGGGGAGCAGGACCTCCAGCCCCAGGACGTCCCCTCAGCCCCTGTGGCTCAGCATGGGGGGAGGCAGAAATAAAGAGGGGAGGCAAAATATGAAAAACAAGAGGCTTTATTCCAAAATATGAAAGCCCCCGGGAGAGCAGAGCCAGCCCCAGCCCAGCGTGGCCGAATGCTGGGAAGAGCCGGACACTTTGTGCGAGTTTAGCAACAGAGCTGCCGGAGCGGTGGCGGTGCCACGGCCGCCGTCCCACAGCACCAGCTCGGGTCCTGCAGCGTGGGGACAACCAGCGCGACTGTCCTCGGCAGCGGCAGGAGAGGGCACACTGTGCACCAGCGGCAATTTACCTCGCAGGATGCGATGCCGTCCCCGAAAATACCGTAAGGGCATTGCTCCCCGCCGGCCGAGCCGTCCACCCTTCCCACCTCCGGTCACTCGAACTTGGGCTTGGGGGGGGCCGCGTGCCCGCGGATGTTGAGCAGCAGGAGGAGGCCGAGGCAGAGGGTGGCAGGGGCACACACGGCCAGGGGCTCCCGCAGCACCAGCAGCGTGTAGATGGCACCTGGGCGAGGAGCAGAGCGTGGGAACCGGGGTCCTTGCCCGAGGGTCCCCCGAGACCCCGCGCAGGGCGGCGGGCGCCCGTTCGCTCTCACCGATCATGATGACGCTGAGGATGAAGTTGCTGATCTCCTGCAGGAGCTGGGGCCCGAACGCCAGCAGCAGCCCGGCCACCACCTCCACCCAGCCCACCACCTCCAGGTACCGGCCCGGCTCGGGTGCAAACCCGAACTCCTTCAGGGGAAAGACGTCGGCGAACCGCACGAACTGCGACTTCTGGGAAGGGCGGGAGGGGAGCGGAGCTGCCCTGAGCCCTGGGCTGGGGGGCACAGGCCCTCCGGCGGGGTCTGCTCGGCTCAGCCCTGCGCCCCAACGGGCTCAGCCCCTTCCCCAGAAAGGCTCTGCCCTGCACCCCAAGGGGCTCAGGCTTGCTCACCCCGAAGGGCTCGGCCCCGCATCCAGCATCCCAACCTGCTCACACGCCCCCCCCAAAAGGGCTCAGCCCCGTGCCCCAGCACCCCAACAGGCTCAGCCCCTTCCCCAGAAAGGCTCTGCCCTGCACCCCAAGGGGCTCAGGCTTGCTCACCCCGAAGGGCTCGGCCCCGCATCTAGCATCCCAACCTGCTCACACGCCCCCCCAAAAGGGCTCAGCCCCGCGCCCCAGCACCCCAACGGGCTCAGGGTCCATTTTTATATAAATAAAACCCGGGGATTTTCCCGGAAAGGCTCTGCCCTGCACCCCAAGGGGCTCAGGCTTGCTCACCCCAAGGGGCTCAGCCCTGCACCCCAAAGCGCTCAGCCCAGCACCGCAACCTGCTCACCCCCCCCCCCCAAAAGGGCTCAGCCCCGCACCCCAAGGGCTCGCTCCTGCCCCCCCCCCCCGCCCACCGCAGCCGCGCTCACCATGTGCCGGTGCAGGTCGGCCGAGAGCTGGTCCGAGAGCTTCACGGCGCCCGTCAGAAGGAAGAAGAGCCCGAGCAGGACGCGGAGGGCCGTGAACGCCGCCGCCATGGCGGGGACGGGCGGGGACGGCGGCGGGCGGGGCCAGCGGCGGATCGGCACGGCACGGCACGGCACGGCCCGGCACGGGGCTGCTCCGGCCCCTGCGCCGCACCCGGGCCCTGGTCCGTGCCCCCCCCGCAGCCCCGTCCTGGCTGGGGCAGGCAGGGGCAGGGACCCCCCCGCAGCCGTGGGGTGCTGCTGGGGCAGGGGGTGCTTAAATCTGCAGCTTCACCCCCCCCGAAGCTGTTATCCCCCCCCCCCTCCCCCGGCCAGCACCATCTTCCCACCAAACCAGAGCCGAGTGGCAAAAAAAAAAAAAAAGTGAAAAAGTGGAAAAAAAAAAAAAAACCAAACCCACAGCTGCGGCTTTGTGGGTGCGTCGAGCTCCACGCCAGCACCCGCAAACGGCCGCCGGCTCGGGGTGACCGGGGCAGGCAGCGGCACAGGCAGGGATGCCGGCAGGCCTGCCCGCAGCTCTGCGGGGTCAGGCAGCGAGCTGGTTAATGAGGCAGCTGCAGCAAGGATTTTCTTCTGGCACCGGGGAGCCCTGGTTGGGGTGAAGGAAGCGGCTGCCGCCATCGCCGCGCTCCCCGGGCCTGCGTCACCGCCTGCGCCAGCGCTGCTGGCATGCACCGAGGCTCCTGGAAAAGGCAGCCTTGGATTGGCAAGAGCCAGGGCCCAGGGGGGCCGCGGGGGCACTGGTGTTAGCGTGGTTCAAGTGGAAATATTTTTTTAATGCCGATAAATCACGAAAGAGCAGGAACTGTTTTCCGGGCACCGGGAAGCACCGCATGGCATGGAGGGCACGGCCGGCCTGGGCCGGCACTGACCCCGGAGCAGCCGTGGTGGCCCTACATTGCCGCCTTGCAGGGGCTGCCGCGGCCGCTTGGCTTTATGGCGGTGCGGCGGCAGCGGCAGCACTATTTTTACTCTTGGCAGCACATCGTTCCCCGGCTCTGCTGGGAGAAGCCGCAGCGAGTGCAGCCAAGGAGCTGCTCACGATGATTTGGAGCTTCTCCCTGCTCCGTCTTGCGAGCTGAGGGATGATAAACAGCAACAGGCCAGGGCAGGCTCCAGCCCTTCTTGTCCCAGAAAACCCCTCAGGGAAAAAAGTATTAAAAAAACAAAACAAAAAAAACCCGTCCTGAACACTGGATTGCGGCAGCTCAGCACCCTCACACCCGCAGCGCGGGGTCGTGGCTCCAGCACGCTGGCGTTACCGCAGGAAGCATTTGTCGCTGCTCCCAGGTTTGTTGTTCAAGCGAGCCAAGGGAGACACCCACCCGCAGAAATCATCGTCCTTCAGCTCAGAAAGCAGCAGCTCCCTTCTCCGATAGCGGGGTTTCAACCCCCGCCGCAGAGCAGAGCCCGCTCACGGCCAGGACAAAGGTTGCTTTTTTTTTGTGCAAACATTGTGAAACCATTTCAGCGCGTGTTTGCTCTTCCCAGGCGGCCGGGGCCAAGCCCAGGGCTGACCCAGCACCACTGATGGGGCACCCGGTCACCATCCTGCCTGGGTGGGGGTCACAGCCCCCACACCATTCCCAAAGCCCTGGCAGAGCAGCACAGCTCAGAGAAGCCCCCATGGCAGAAGGACACGATGGCAGATAAACACTGCTGCCTGGGTGGGATGGGACTCTAACACCATCCACATGGGACCTCGTGCCCACCCTCAGTCTGATTTTTTTTTTTTAATTATAGGAACTACTCAGAGCAATGAAACATTTGGTAGAACCAGGTGATCAGCTTTGCCAGCTAGAGGACAACCCCCCACTGGCATGGTGCCCAGCCGTTGGAGGAAAACCTCCTTGCCAGTCCTCTACCAGGTGATGGGAACAGCTGAGGGGGCTTTTTGCCATCCTCCAAAACACATCCCATCTCAATACAGAAAGCAAAACACAGTTGGCTTATAAAGGGAGTTGTAGGTGGTGAAGTTCAGCACGTTGGTTGAATGCTGGACTCACGTTCAGGCTGGAACAGTTTCACATAGGAAGCAGCCAATGCTGCAACAGTGGAAAAGAAATTGGGACAAGTTACTGGAAAATAACAGAATTTGAGGAAAAAAAAGGCTGCATAAGCCTGCAATAGGCTGTGGAGACAAAGACATTGAAACCCAGCCCCTTGCAGTGCAGCTACTGAGGAATCACAAAACCTCTTCTTGCTGAAGCCTTTTCAGACTCCAGACAATACCACAAAGAAGTCAAATCAGAGAGTGAAATACCTCAGATTACCCTGTACCCCCCATCGCTCGATTGCACAAGACAGTGAACAGCAGCAGTCAGAAGCTTTTAATGCAGCACCAACCTTCTCCACTGTAAACCTGCTCGGCCGCTGTGAACCCCCCCACCCACTGCGGCTGGCTGCTGGGGTCCCTTCCCTCCACCCAAGCCCCGGTGACACTCAGGACAGGGGTGAGGCCACAGGCCTGACCCCCCCCCAAGAGCAGCTGCTCTTCTCTGGCCAAGCCCACCACACCAGGGGCATCGGGGTGGGCACCGCAGCAGCTTATCTGCCCTTACTGCTGTAAAATAACTGAGTCAACATCAGAAACGTACATCAGAAAACTGCTACAGCAGTTCTGACCAGCCTTACTCTGTTTTGTTAATGAAACTTTCTGAGGGAAGTAAACAAACTGCATTTCGGCCAAAGCAACACACGTTCCTGGCCAGGATTTAAAGCACAGGCGAGTTGTGTTCCAGCCAGTACCACTGGACACCCAGACACGTCTCAAGTATTTCGTATGACTTTGCCACATTAAATCCGATTTATTTTGATCTTTCTAGTCTGGCAAGGCAGCTCCCAGCCAAATGTTCATGACTCTTGATGCCGCTGTAGGGGAAAACCTTGTTACAACACAGCTGTATGAACAGAGACTACTGCTGACGTATTTTAACACATTAAACTACTTGATATTTAAACAAAGGATTATATTTAATAAATGACAGCATGAACTACATATGTGCACAGTACAGCTGTCCAGAGAATCTAATGAAGCAACATGAACCACGGTAATTTGTCACTTTTCTGGCTTCCGAAGAACTCGAACTTTGGCACCTCAAGCTTAATTACTACAGTCATCACCAAGAAAACTATTAAAAACCAATCAGGCACATGTAAACATTTAAAATCCTATGATCTAAAAACCACAGCAGTACACAGGACTCAAGATGGGGGAAGAACAGGTGAAACTACCAGAAACTACTTAAAGTGCCTTAGGTGCAAGTGTAATTTATAAAAAAAAAAAAAAAAAATTAAGGTAGTCATTTAGCAAAAGCACCTATGGCTGCACATTGGTCAGGAATACAGCCAGCCTGAAAACTGGAGCATTTTAACTACAAGAGGAAGCCCATGGCACAATCCCAGCAGGAAAAAATACTGTATTATGTATTTGTCAGGTTTTTTACTGGTTACGAGTGGTTATCTTTCATGTGCTTGTGACAGTGTAGAGCAGGACGCAACAACCCAAGCCCTTCTCCCTCCAGCACTCCAAGCACATTCTGTGTCCCCGTCTACAGCCTCATTTTTGGCAGTGTTTCTCAAATTCATCCATACCACATTATGCTGAACAGATTGCTTACTCAGTGAATACACTCTGGAACAAAACAGAAGTAATTTATAAAAAAATTTAAATATTTTATTTTTAAAAATGTTATGTTCCTGGCTCCTCTTCACTGCATTCTTCTTCTTCTGCAAGTGCAAAGCACATAGTTAGCAAGAATGTTAAAAACGCCAGCAGAAATCACACATAATGACACAGAAAGGGAATCGGCGCATCGCAACAGGCCATGCACCTGTCATAGGTTCTCTAGGATCACAGGTTCTCATGTCAGACTTGAGATGAAACGATCAGAATTCACATTTTCATCTACTTCATAAATTTCAAAGATCTGAAATGGCTTTGTGTTTTACTACCCTAGAAACAAGAGCAGCGGTGACAAACCACACATGATTCAATAGGAATTCACCGACTGAATCTCACTGGCTTCACATCTTACAGGTTCAGTTGTGGCATATCTAAGCCATTACTCACCCATCACCTGTGAGTTAAGGTACTTTCCATGTTCCTCCTCACACAAGATTTTAAATATCTGAAGTTCCCCTTTGTAGTTTAAGTGGTAAATTAGAGGGAAAATTTCATTAATTCCAGCTCTGCAAGTTAATTTATTTCCCTAAATCGCTATCTGCTTGTGCTCTTGTATGTGCTAATTTATATTCCAGGTTATTTTGAAAGTTCAATGTTCATTAAAGTATTTCAGGAAAGTAGCTTTTTAACAACTTTTAGTTGGGTAACATTTGAGAAGCAGCTGCTCTATTGTTCCCCTTTTTCCTTGCTGACAATCACCCACCCTATTCACAGGAGCCTGAATGTAGAAATGGTTATTTTTCTCATTTGACCACCTATAGCATTCAGAGGACAGCGTTTATTTGATCCTGCAGGGCTGAAAAGCCTCAAACAATGGTTATACCTTGGGTCTACAAAAGAAAGATTCAGAAATTTTATATAAAATTGAGATTAATCAATGGCAAATTTCAGGCAGAAACTACATAATACATCACAGGGTGATGGACTACCGAGCTCTGAGAGCAGTATAAGGACACCAACTACTCACTTGTTCACTTGTTATCTCGGTCCCTCCATCTATCACTGGGCATCGTGTTGGATGTGCTCATGCTCGGCTCCTGAACTGGAGAAATATTCAGGAGTTATACCCACAGTGATTTTGAAATCTTTTGTACAAACCCATGTCTAGAAAGGTATTTTTATTTTTAACCACTGCTGTCAAGATATCAAGCCCAGATGGAGTCTGGGTGCTTAACCCCACAGCTTGACAGCAGGTACTAAGTCCTACCCTACACATTTCATGTATTCACTTGTACCGATTTCTCAATATTCACCAATTCAAAGGTAGTCAGTGACTGAACATCAAGTGTCCAGAAGCCTTTATTATTTCACCCATTCAGAACAAGACTAGAAGTTATGCTTACTTCCCGTGGATGAGCACTCCGGTTTCACTCAGCTTTCATCTTCACCTAAAGGATAACAACTGAAGTTATTATAGTAATACACACAAAATTCTGACCATTTCAAAACTAACTTAAAAATAAGGTTTTAAGATACATGGACTGATTAGTTATGAGGGGGAATTTACAAATTATTCCAAAATATTAAGTGGATGAATAAGGGGCAAAAATAGGCTAGCCTAAACACTTGTAAAGAGATGAAGGAATATGCAGGTAGTTGACTGAAGAACTGCACCTTGTCTGAGCACAAACCGTAAATCACCAGTCTGAGTACAATGAAGTTTGATTGCAGCCAGAGGTATACTATCCCTTATGTGAAGGCATTAACAATTTTGTCAAGCTACTTCAACTATTTTACCCTAGTTTGTCTCCTGTAGTAATGCCCTCTTTCTTCCCCTTCATGAAGGAGTGCCATGTTCCTGACTCCTAGCAGCCCTCAGGTTCAATAGTCCTAGAAGTGCTTCAAAAGCCAGAGGAAGACACTAGAGGTTAGCATTATCAGTCTACTGCTTTTATTCTCGGCAACAGGTTCTTCCCTTCTGAAGACCCACCCTTTTACTATAGCTAAGTTGAGGGCAAACTGCAATGGTCAGCAACTAGGGATGTAGTACAAGGTTCTGTGCACACCTCTAGTTGGGAGGCAAATCACACCGTGGTCACAATGTGATCTGACCAGGCAGGGCGAAGTTCAAGTTTAGTCTCAAACCCACCACCTGGGTTTTATCATGGCCCTCAGGAGCAGAAGTATAGTATGCACGTTTTGTTTTCTATGCCATAGCAACAAACACCATGCATAAGGGATACTATATCTTTGTGCATCCTTTTAACACTCCAGATTCACTTATAGCCACACTCCTCCCAACCCTCCCCAGTTAGCTCTTCAGTACTGGTGTTCAGAAGCAACATTTATAGAGATGGGGTATTCACAGACCACTGCGGGATTGCACAGCCAAGTCCTAACGTGTCAATCATTATCTAGCAGCAATGACAGAGGTGGGAGAAGGCCAATCCTCCCTTTTTTTCCTTTTCCAGTAAGCAGCTATTTAACAGCCCCACTAGCTGGTATGGAGAGAAAAAAAAAATCTGAAGCTAATTAGCTGGTTCCAAACTTGCTAGTAGTGGAAGAAGCCAAGTAATTACCCAGAACAGCATACTTTTTATGCATCCTTTCCAACATGCTTAGCCTCATTTAACATAATGGAACAAACACTGGCCTTCCTGATCATGTCACTGCAGCTGGCAATGATTAACAGAGACATGCAACCCCATTACTGCTCAAGTCCTAAAACTACTCACAGGCCTCAGTGTTTAGCTATGGGGAAAACTGCAAGCAAATCAACACTTTGTATGCTTAATGTTACAGTAAAGCCCCCATACACACTATGCTGTGCTCTCTCCTGACAGCACCAGTATCTGGATCTGAGGGCCTAGCAGGTACGCATATGTATTCTGACACCACACTTCTGAGCTTCAGATAAGCTTTTGAGAAAAAGTGTATTTCACACACAGATAAAACCCAAGATGAAACACAATGCAAGCACTTAATGTCATTACTTGTACCCACTTGTTACAGACTGACTTAGAGCAGACATGACTATTTGCTTTTAAGTTAGCTACCACACCAAGTTTCATTACTGCAGTCAGAGCTGGTATGAGACCCATGGTTCAGTCACAAATTGCTTGCTCCAAGAGTGTCAAAAACCTGCTAGTTCAAGTACGTAGAACGAGGCAGATGTGCCAATAACCCCTCCACGACATTCCTGCAGGTCAAGTCAAGTATCCAGAGCACACTGGAAAAACTAGTCAGATCTGAGCACTGATTTAAAGATTAATTAATTCAGTTTTGCTACATGACAGTACGCATACTGCCATCAGTTTTGCTACTGAATTCTCGTCACAGGTAAGAGTAAGCCATCACGAAAAGCCAAACTGACTTTGTGACAAGTGGTGTCACTGCTTGACTAGCTAGAGTTCGGCTACACTCACTGTGGTGCAACCAAAGACCTGTTATTATGATCTTAAGGTGCAGCTGCTACTTCAAGCTTTCAATGGAACATGAGAAGATAGCTACAGCAGAGGGCAAGGCCTTCCAGCAGATCCCCTGTTCACCAGCAGGAGTCTTGCCTGGAAGATAACACAGAAGGGTCCAAATGTGACAATACCAGAAACAAGTATGCAAAGCAGAACTTTGCAGAACAAGCGGGAAAACACGTTACAACACCTCTGAAATAAACTGAGTATCAGACAAGAGCTAGATCATGTGCTGAAACAAGGGACCTTAAAATTCAAGAGCTAATGCAAAAGAGCTGGAGATCAGCATGTCTGGATGTCTGGAAATGTAAGCATGTTAATCCTGAAACACTACATATTCAGTATTTCTAGTAATGGAAGAGTTTAGAATTACATCCCCAAGACTGATGAAAAATGAAATTGAGCATTACACTACCAAGATGACTCTACGAGGCAGAAATACAGAATCTCGTCACTGTCAATTAAAGGCAGAGGAATGTATTATGCTTGTCAATCAAAGATTAAAAAAAGACAACTGAAATGTCCAATAAGCTCTATGAAACTACTCACGGGGATATTCATTCAAGCACTCATTTGTATGTCCTCAAAAATATTCCACATCAGTCTCAAAGCTGACTGTATTAGCAAGCTTTAAGTGACTATCACATAGTGCGCACAAGGCTAGAACAGCGATTGCTAATGCATTTCCTACTGAGCCAAGACTCTACAAAGGGATGCACTGCAGATGGGCCATTTTGTCACTACAGAAAGTTTAAACAGTCCTTTTCTAGGCACCGATAGCACCTACTTGACTTGTTAAGTGAGTGTAAGATCACATTCCCTCTTCCCCACAGAGCTCATTCTAAGAATATCTTCGTTACATCAGAACTAAGAAAAATCCACACAAGCCGAGTCATATGTACAAAGGAATCGGGTCTGAAAATATTTATCTAAGAATCACAGTAAGTTGCTTATTGACTCTGAACAAGACAAAGCTTAAAACCGAAAACCACGCAGCTTTGATGCAAGCTTAACATACAGGTATCAAGAGTGCTGCACTGTAATTCCACAGTCAGAAGTGTGATGTCAGAATACCCACAGTATAAGATTACATAGAAAGTCACCAAGTTATATTATATTGCTTGTTACCTACCTGTACGCAGTCGGCAATGAGAATCTTGGAGCAAGCAGGAATACTACATCCGGGTCCTAATGTCCATTGCCATTTGTGGTACTACGTTCCTCACAGTTATGAACTGCAGAAATGCTGGCTAAGTGCAGTTATGTAGCAGGCCACTAGTTTTAAGTGTAAATTGCAGTCTCAAACTCCAGCAAAAACTTGCTGCCACAGTAAATGGTTGCCAAGGAGAAGCCAAGAATTTTTCTACCACAAAAATACCACAAAATCTCAAAAGCAGTTTCAGTTTCTCATCAGCTGTATAAATGATTAGTGTCATGTGTCTACACCAGAAGACAAGATTATTCTGTATTCATTTCTGAGAAAGCGTGAAGATATATGTATAACGATACCAGTTTCTACATGCTGCAGTTTTTAGAGATCCAAGTGTCAAAATGGGCTCAATTTTGATAAAGCAAGCTAAATTGCAACAGCCAATGTCCTCCAAGTCCAGTACAAAAATGTGTTATGTGATCCAGACCATCCAAAAAACAGGTCTGACCAACAAAGCACTTTTCTAAATGGTTTTAAAGATTCAGTTATATAAATCTGATTTTATGAAAAAAGTCCAAAACCTCATAGGAACAGATCAAAGGAACATAACTTTCTCACCTCCCACATTTAGCAACTTCATCAGATTTTAAAGTTGACATGTTTGCCAGCTTTTAAGACACCACCTTTAAAAGGTCTTGAAAAGAAGTTGGCTAGTTAATTGTATGCCTGTTTAATACATGCAACTCAAAAGCAGAACTTGTTTTAGAAATTCTGCTTATGCAGCTACAACAAAGCTAGATTTAACCAAACTTTCAGATGTTTTGAAAACTGCCAAATCTTTCAATATATTTACTAATCATGGGTTTGCAACTCGGCTATTTTTAATACCTAGCAACGGTAGCTTACGTACAAAACAGGGGTAGCAAAAGACAACCTCTGTAAGGTACAAGGACATCAGCATCCTTCACTCTTCCAAGTTACAGAACTACAAAAGAACATACTTTAGGATATGCACCAGCATCTCTTTAATAAAGAATGACATGTAATCTGAAAAATAAACTGAAAAAATTAATTTAATGTTCACGTTCAGAATTCCCCATCTAGGACACCTTCACCTTTTGCGGGTGTCCCATGAACACCCTCCAGAAAACATATGCATTATTTAATACTACTTCAATAAAGCAAATTGCATCGGTACTGCTGATTTTTAAACTAAGTATCCAATACAAGTACTCCCAAATACTTGGTCCACAGTTTACAAACTGCCAATTCGGAATTTCCTGAATAGCAATTCATTGTTGTAGCATGTTAACAACCCCCAAACTTTTCTGGGAAAATAAGAAGCGTTCACCAAACAAGCTGAGTCGCTATTTAGTGCGCTTAATATTCCAAGTCAGTGTTACCTGGTATCAGCATTTCACAGCATGCTATTTTTTCATTTAAGGAGTAACAGCACTTACAGTGAGTACTTCAAGAGGGATCATCTGCACTCTAGAATACTGCAATCTGACACTAAAGTTTTAACCGCAGAGAAAATTTAGCATAGAATTTAGGATTAGCCAATGCTTAACACAAGGAATGGAAAGATCTTTGGAAGATTAAAGCTACTCACAGAATGCTCGGTAGTTGGGGAATCGTGTGAAGGTACAGCCAAAATAAGTTTACCTACTTCGTGCCAAGCAGGTTGACGTATCCTGCATTAACACCAAGGTATTTTACACTGGGAAGTCATGTTCCCAGCTTATCTGGTACAATGTAATAATAAGCAAAGCAACTACCTTATCAATGAGTCCAGAATGCTTTGAAATTCTTCTGGGGCTTAGTAAAATGAACAGCAAGCTAACGAATTCATCAAATCTTCTACAAAAGAACCTTAAAGGGAGTTTATTTGTACTGTGTAGTATTAACTATTAAACTCCAGATTCAGATACTACTTTTGATGCATTATCTCCAAACATCAATAATAAAAGAGCGATAACCATCATGCAAGCAAGCTAATTTCTGTATTTTACATACAGGTTTTTAGGATTTGCCCACCAGCTACACGATTTAAGAATAGTTCCTGCAGTCCCAATAATACAAATGATTGTATTCTGAACTATGCAAATTAGTCCACTCAATTAGCATGAGGACATAAGCAAGTTAACCGTAATCACTCAAGTAACACTTCTGGTCTTTTTGCCAAGCAATTTCAGGTAAGTATACAATACGGAGCAAGGCCAGATCCTGTAATCTCAGACAGCTTAAGAGCATATAAATATCGCTTTAACAATCCTTTAGTTAGGAAGTCAGCCAATACAAGTCATTCTATGAATTTATTTTAAAATAACCATTGCTAGTCTTCTGCTTAAAGTCTTTAAAAGATTCCAAGCAGTAACTGCCAAGGTGGTAAGAGCTACCATCCCACCACCCATTATCCGTAGCTAAAATAGGAAATTCATTACATACTGCACTGCTTGCAGTGCAGCTTTAATTATTGTATCTTACAGCACTTGCAAGATTTCAATTTGCTTCCTTATTGCAGCACAATTAATGCTCAAAAAATATGCACCTACTGGAAAGTTAGGCTACTATTTAACCCAATCTTAAGCTAGAGGCATTATGGGAAGAGATCTCACTCTTCACTACAGTTCCACACCCTGGTCTAGTTTGACCTCTACTCAAGATTCTTGGTTTACTGCGGAAGGTGTGGTATTTAGCCTCATTATGTTTAACCACGACTGGCAAGAAGAGTTACTACATTTAGTTTTCTATTTATTTGAAGCACAGTAAAAAAAAGTTGGTACACTTTGGGAATTCAGTGGCACAAGGTACACTGCCATCAAGTTAGGGACGTTATACATCAAAAAAACAGCTAAATTTGTTTTGAAACACTGCATTACATAATTAAATTGTACTCGCCCAAACAGACCACTTACAAATATTAGGTCAGTAAGTTTCTAACATCCATAAAAACGTAGCTTTCTTACTAAAATGCAAGAATTAAAAAGTTGGTGTCTAAACAAGACAGACAAAAACAAACTGGAATGAAACTACAGGTCACATCTAAAATCGGGGCTTTTTGTTTGGGCCTTCATATTCTTCTCTCCCTCTACCATATCCTGTTGGTGTTCCAGGCCCCATTCCTCTAGGACCCTGGCCACCCACAGGCCCCGCACCTCCCTGCCCAAAGCGTTCAGGACGCTATTGGAACAGAATTAACAGTTCATTATATGTAGTTGATGTCCATGTGTGTTAAGTATATATTTTTAGAAGGTTCCGTAGTCAAGGTTCGTCGATACAATCACCATTGAGCCGATCCACAGGTACCGGGAACATAGAAAGGAAAAAAGGGTAATTTAAAAATTAGTTTATTGTAATACATGCCTTGAGGTATGTTCCCACTTGATGCATTCTCATACATCTGTTACAAAGAACAGATCCTCCCTGCAGTGCTAGAAATGTAAGCATTAGTGCAGATGTGAATTAACAACTTTTCCAAATGAGCTCTAGCAATTTTCAACCAAGTTAATGCAAATAGCTTGCAAACTTCTCACCTTTAGTGCAGTAAAAGCTTAGATTACACCACTGTCATTTCCAAATAAGCCTAGCCAGAGAACGAATCTTCAGTTCACTGAAGTATGAGCTGACATTCATAAAATGTCATTGTAAACAGAATGCCTACTCACCAGTTAATGGCATGTGCTGCAATAGAGACCATGTGCTTTTCAAGATGGGGTTAAGACTACGGTCTGCTGACTAAACTGCAGAGGCCTTAGGCAGTAACCAAAACTGATTGTGAGCACTACTGGATTGCAAGAAGAAAAAAAAAATGTGAAAAAAGCTAATGACCAGTGATTTACCTAACCAACGCAATTGCTCGATCAAAAGACTTGCATTTGTTAAAATCCCACGTACTCCGGAACTGCTGCTGTATAATATGCAAAATGTCTTCAAAGAACTACAATTTATTCAGTGTTTCGAGTTAGAACTATGCACAAAGGATTGTGTGCATCTAGTCAATATCTCCCTTCCCACCCCACCCCACCTTCACAACAAGCTCTTGGAAAATTCACAACTTCACAGCGTTGAAAGGTTTCACACCAAGATGTAAAAGCTAAATTACCCTGCAATAAAGCAGAGACTTCAGGTATTTTTACTAGTACCTCTAGTTGCATATACTTCATTCAGTTACTGTATCAGTAGGTGTGATCAGCATTCAATCTACAGAACTGACAAATTATAAAGTCAAAGATAGCTTTAAACTTTCATTTCAAGCAAGTTTTCCACTACCGAGTAACAGAACAATGGTAGGTTGCTTGTTACAAAAGGTATCTGCAACTGAAAATTCACACTTCAAGTTCTTGACTGCTGAAAGTCAGTTTCAATCCTTCCAAGAAAGGAATTTCAGAAAGATTACCTAGGTTCTTTTCTGCCTAATTCATGGCAGCTTAAGCTTATCTCCAATTCTGTTTAAAAGATATCAGCCCAGTAACTGTGACAGCACTGTGTGACAGAGATCCCCATGCTAAGAAACTCGAAGGCAGTTAAACCATCTTACTGTCACACCATCTGACCATATCACATTTTCAAGTATTACACAAGTTCAGCATGCACCTGTACCATGATTTTCAGGAGAAAAATGTACACAGCATTCACCACAGACTGCCTAACTGTTCACGGGAAACTTAGGAACTGCTTCAATATCAGTAGATTATATAGATACATTAAGGCCAACGGCACTGTCTACTGAATCAATGATGGTTGCAAAGTTATCATTGCAAAGATATGGTTCCCCCAAAAAAACAGAAGATACCTGACAAGCTACTATGGTAGCTCACCACGTTAAGCCAGAGGCCTAAACCCACCCAAAAATCATTTAGTTCAGCTTGTGCTACAGAGTGTACACCCTTTCAGGAGGGTGAAAGCACACTAATATTGCCACCTAAGCCAACAGAGATTTCCATCCTACCCATTAAGCATTTCTTTAATCTACATCCATATTGCTTCAGTGTGATAACACCAAGCAGGCTCAAAGCCCATTCACACATATAGTGTGCCAAAAATAGTACAGTTTGGAAACATACCTCAGAAGATGAGATATGCCATAGCTTTAACAAACTCTACCTATATAGTCATGCCCAGCACGGGAAAACAAGAACAGGCTATCATTCCTTTGTGAGATAGGAACCACAAAATGGCTACTGTCAAGGATCACTGGAACATGCCTAAAGCTAAAAAACAGCATTGCTGCTCTTCTGTGGCAAACATCAGCATACAGAGTAAGTGATATGCTGTTTACCATTGATTACTTAAGTTAATCTGCTGCTTAAATAGTCATGAGCGCAGATTTTTGAATTAACAGCATACCCATACCAACATGCATCAACCCTAACTAGGCTTGGAAGGGCCAAAATAAATGCAATGTTACACACTGGAAAGGAGAACAAAAATCTCTCTTGTCCATAAATACAGAATGTCAAATCACTGAAAAGCTACTACATTATGTATTTTAATGATGAAATTTGTCAGATACTCTAAAATTTATAAAAAAATCCTTCCAAGCCTAACAGTGACGCAGAATTTCCAAAGTCCAATGAAGTCAGAGTTAATTGCAAATATGCTTAACAGCACATTTGAATTCACTTACAAACAACTTCCGACTGTGTAAGCTACCATAATGGTTAAGAACTAATCTAGTACTACATACTGCCACACTAGTCTTCATGTTAAACACCTGACAAGAAAGTCAGCAGTTAACAGTGAAATTTACACAACCATCCGAACACTGGTAGAGAACTCAATTCCCAACCACAACATTTCCCCTGTGCTAAACTAAAGCCACCACAGGATACATTACCATGTCACTTCCCATCATAGAACCACTCATGGCTGCTTGGCCAACTCCTGGATTAGCTTCATAACCTATGCCGCCACCACCTCCGAGAGGTGGAAATTTCTGGGCTGCAGAAGCATAAGGATCTAAGAAAGAAAAATATATAATCATATTCTGACAATTTCTAAGGTAACCACACAAAGTAATGATTTAAAAATTCTTTACCTCCCATGTTCATTGTGGTAGCACCACCCATTCTCATGTCTCTCTCCCTCTGCATAGAAGAAACAACTTTTAGCACAGATAATCAACTACTGAAATCCATAACTTTCAGGAGATAAAGCATATGTACAGCTAACTACTACCATTTCACCTACACAAAGACATCCCATTATGTAACAAAGGAAGCCAAACGCATCAGTCTTGAAAACAGATCAAAAAATTTCCTGAACATGGTAATGTATCCAAAAACCATCATGATTTCACTTACTGGATCCATGTAACCCATTCTACTATAATTCTCTTCCCTCTGTCTTCTCATTTGTTCTTCCATCTCCCGCTGACGTATCATCATTTCCTCTTCCCGCCTGCGACGCTCCTCCTCCTGCCTGATCATCCCAAAGCAGATTGTTAAACCCCAGGAGTGTAACACGTCCACTTATCTCATGAACATCACTTGCACAAGCGATTTAAAAGGCACTGAATGATTACACTTAAGGAAAAAAAGATACTCTATGATCCTCAAATACTTAAGGAAAAACTTACGCTGCAGTTCAGTTTCTCATACACAAACTGAAGCGGCAATGGTATTTCTTGAAAAATAAAAACTTTCATACATAAGTCATTTTAAAAAGAAACAAATGTAACATTGAAAAAAATCCCCTGAAAGCCAAACCAACCTCAGCTGAATTTCCTTGCGTTTCTGCATTTCTTGATTATGGAGTTCTTCCATACGCCTCAGTTCTTCCTGACGCCTCATAAGGTCTGCAGAAATGAAGCCTGTCAGCAGCTATTTCACAAACTCATATTTAAACTCAGATCAGAATTAGATCAACTTCATCTGCAGTATGGCAAACAGCTACCTTTTGAGCGTCACTATTCTTAACAATATTTCAATTAAATAAAAACTTAAAAACTACCAGTTGCTCTTTCTTAAGCCTGAAATTCTTAAGTTAGCAGTAGGAAGCATGAATTTATTTATTAAACCATTAAACAGCTATACATTTAAGCTAGCATTTAAAGCAAAAAGATGATACAGAATTCAGAGCCAATTACCTTGACGCAAGAGGTTTGCCTGATGTTCATGGTAAGCATCTTCCATCTCACTTTCAAGTTTGTCCTTGGCATCTTTCATGTTTTTTGCCACTTGCTCTCTCTGCTGTTTTTCCATTTCATCTAAAGATTTCCACCTCTGGGAATATTCAAATTCAAAACTGCCAGGCTGAGCGAAACGGGGAGGAGTCTCTCTTTCCCTGCAGAAAGGAAGATGCTCATTCAGACTGGGTAAACCTGGAAACTGAAGGTCAATAAAAGATCACAAGCAAAACAGCAGAATTACCAGGGAAGATCAAAGGAGTCCTGAAAACACTACCTCACAACTACATGATAGAAAACTTGCTCTGACACAATGCTGGTAACAGTACAGCATTTTACACGCTTAAACAGCAGCACTTAATATAAATAAACTCTATGACTACCGTAGCAAATATGGAGACTCCTGCACTATCACATCCAAGCAAATCTTCCCACTTACAGTTCTACTGCATGTTTATCTTGTTCTTAACTTCTTCCTTAGACACTCCATTGCTGGCAACTGCCAGGTGCAAAATCCTCAAACAAGACAGGCCTTTGCCCAAGTAGGTACAGCTGCTCAAAACAACACCATATGGAAAGATGGATTTTTTTCAGTGCTGACTTACCCAAAGCACTGTATGTTAAAGGCAAGTAATAATCTTCACTAACTTAAATAATTTGCAAAATGCCTAAGGGCCAACAGCTTATGCTGTCCTATAAAGAAACTGGAGCCTAAGATTCAGTAATTAATGGAACAAAACTAGGAAAGTTCAAAAGCTTTCCATACATTAGCAATGTAAAATATTTTAACATTTTAGAAACACTATACTAATCTACACTGTTTCAAAGACACTGCCTCTAAACCGTTTATAGCTTTTGATCAAAGCAAGTAATTTTGAACACTTTCTCATACAAACAGGACTGACTGGATTTTCCCCTCTGCACTCCCTTTTGTGATCTGGGAAAACACAACAGTTCTACAACAAAGAGGTTTAATATGCAGATCCTAACCTAAAATAGCTACTTAGGAAAAGACCCCTATAGGCTCTTATCTACTCTTTTATGCCCAGTGGTCAGCTTCGGAAGGCAAATCCACAGGCAACTAGTTTTTATTAGTCATGCAATGAGTTAAAAAACCATCAGTTTCTAAGTTCCCTATGGGATCATCAACATGAGATACACCTTAAGTGAGATGACAGTTCTCAACAGAATGAGCAAACAGTTGAGGTCTGATTTTCAAGAGTTTCTACATATATACCAAAAAAAAAAAAATCTGTTAATGGGCTGCTATTTAGGTTTTACTGTTTCTTTGTGATACAATGTAGAAAACTGCTTGTGTAACACTTAGTGAATATACTGAACAAATCAGTATATTATCTACAAACACACTCTTCAAAAAAAAAACAAACCCCAAGAACTGAAAATACTACTCAAAATTCAAAGCCTGTTTCTGAAAAATTACTCCATCTCCTTCAGAGTCAGGGACAATACTATGCACATCATCTATATACTCTTTATACCAAAAGATAGTGCCTACTTTTGATACATCGGATTCTTCTGAGCAAGCTTTTCTGGAAGACCATCTTCATCATCCAGTTGTTCCAATGGTTCCACAATAACTGGCCTAGGAGTGCTGAACAAAAAAATACTCATTTCACTTTTCCATAAGAATCTCCATTCTGAAAAACTAGAAGTCAACAATTTATTCAGCTTAAAATCCTAAGCAGCAAAATACTTACGTTGTCAACAAAAACACTCCTTCAGTACACCGTTCAAACGCTTTTCTTGCAGCTGGCTTTGACGCAAATTCAACAATGCCTTTTCCTGTCGATCTACCTCGATCATCTACAATCACAACAGCTCTTTCCACTGGACCAAACTGGGAAAAAGCTTCCTCCAGCAACTCGTTGGACACGTAGGGTGAAAGATTACGCACTGAAAGAGCAGCAGCATGTGTGGCAAACCGAACACGAAGCTGTCGACCCCTCATGGGGGTATCATCCAGTTCTGCCTTTGCAATTTCTGCAAGAGCTCTAGATTCCTGAGGAAAGTTTAAGATCCAGTTTTAGAAAACCAAGCTGTAACTTATTATTTCGTGAGAATTAAACGGATGGACGTACAGTGTGAAAGCCTACCAATTTAATGAATCCAAAGCCTTTCCCCTTGTTGATAAAAACCTCTCCCGGCTCCCCATATTTGGCAAACAGTCTTTTAAAGTCTTCGTCTGTTATGTCAGCAGGCAAATTCCCAACAAACAAGCGGCAACGCTGAGTATAGGTCTTCTCCCCGGGTCGCCTCAGAAGAGAGAGGTTTGCTTTGAATCCCTACAAAGAAGCAGACCGGTTCGAGCCATCACTGCGTGCAGCCCCGCCGCCTGCACCGCCAAGCTGCGGCCTTCTCCCGCCAGGAAGCCCAGAGCACCTCCAGGTCACCGCAAGCGAATACAAACCCATGCTGCCACAGACCCCCTCAGGCTGCAGTCGGGAACTGCCTAGGCACCTAGGGAACACGCACATTATGTCGAGGCGTCCCCGCAGGCCGCCTGCGCCCAGCGCCGCCGCCCCTCTCGCCTCGCCCTTCTCCCGGGCCCCCCGCCGCCGCGCTCCTCCCCTCAAAATGGCGGCGAGGGCGCGCAGAACCGCCGTGCCCGGCCGCAGCCGCCGCCGCCGCCATCTTGTGGCTCGGGGAGGGGGAGAGCGCCATGACTCACCTCATCCGAGAGCTTCTCGCCGCCGCCGCCGCCGGCCGAGCCCTGCTGCGCGGACAGGCTCTGCTGTCCCTGGTGCTGCTGCCCGCGGCCGCGCGGCTCTCCGCCCGGCCCGCCGCGGTGCCCCGGTCCGCCCTTGTGCGGCCCGCCGGGCCCCTGCTGGGGGCCGCCCGGTCCCTTGGGCCCGCCGCCGGGCGACTGTCCTTGTCCTTTCTTAGGGCCGCCGGCTGGGGTGGGGCTAGGGCTCGGCTTGGGCTGCGGCTGTCCCCCCGGGCCGGAGGGAGCCGAGGAGGGCGCCGACACCGGGGCCTGCTGCTGCGGCGGCTGCCCGGCGGGCAGCGCGGACGGCGGAGGCGCTCCCGGGCCGGCCTGGCTGCCGGCAGGCCCCGCCGTGGTGGCGGCGGCTGAAGAGGACGAAGAAGGCGGAGCAGAGGTCGACGCGGGCGGCTTCGGAGGCTCGGGCTTCGGGCCTCCGCCCGGCGGGCCGCCCGGGCCTTGCGGGCCGCCCCCCATGGGGCCGCGGTTCTGGCCCATGCCCATGCCGGGCGGCGGAGAGCGGAAATCGTGGTTGGGGCCGCCGCGGCCACCGCCGCCGCCGCGCCGGTGGAAGCCGCCTCCCCCGCCGCCACGGCTACGGAACCGATCCCGCGACATGGTGGTGATGGAGGAAGGAGGAGGAGGAGAAGTGCTCCGGCCCCGACTGCTGCTCCTCAGAGCCCGCTGCTCAAAATGGCGGCGAGCTAAACGGCCTCGCCGCCGCCTTTGTCCGCCCCTAATATAGTTTCCCCGCCCCCGGAAACCGCCCCTCCGCCCCGCCAGCCAACCACCGGCCTCGGCGGCGCTGACAGATAGGTGGAGTCGCCAGTGGCACGTCCCTATTCCGCTAACTCTTTGATCTCATTGGTAAGGAACCTGCCCTCTGCCGATTGGCTCCTTTGGCCGCCGACGTTCGCACGGGACGATCCGTTAAACTCCTGCGTGCTGATTGGGCAGTTTGATCGGCGGGAGGCGAAATCACGAAAGAAGCTCGGCCTGCCATTGGCTGCCTGGGGAGTCAGTCGGAGGGGAACCCACCGGCCCGGCCGCCGGCCCGGGGCGGCCACGCGTTGCGCAGGCCGCGGCCCCGGCCCAGCCCCGCGGCCCGGGCAGGGCGGCTCCGGGCGGCCGCCGGCTTCGGGAAGCCGCTCGCCCGCAGAGAGAGCAGAGCCGCGGGGCCTTGTGGCACCCCCGGCTGAGCGGCCACAGGCGTCATCTGGGAAAATCTCCAATACGTGCGTTTTTCAAATAAATACGGCTGGCTACTTTTCGCGCGGTCGGCAGCCTTCACTTGTGCTTTGAAAGCAAATTTGATACAAAAAGTTTCTTATTTATTCATTCAAGGGTGGCAGTGGAAACGCAGCTCCGGCGTGGGAGGTCGCTTTCACTCCATTTCGTTTGAAAAGCCGGACAGCTGGCGAACAGCAACCCACAACGGACGAACTCCCTGTAAGCGCAGGACAGGGCTCTGGGCTCTGTCTCCTCTGCTGACGAGAAAGAGGGCGTCAGGTCCCCAAAATGTAAAGCAGTGTGCTCTCAGTAGAAAAATAAAGCAGCTGTAAAAATTCACAGCGGTTGCGGTCACTATATTCCACGTTCTAATACAGGAAACAGGCCGAGAGCGCTTTCCATCTATTTGACGTCACTGGTTTCAGCGGTGTTGCACTGGAGACATGCTAACGTTAGAACAACATGGCATTTTTATACTTTCACTTCATGAGGGTTTCAATCCATCACGCTCCCAAGCTCCCACTGATGTTTCACATTCAGTTTCAGGTCTGAAGAACCAAAGCCCATGTGAAACCCAAGCGAAAGCCACTTTTGTTTTATTTGCACAGAAACTGTAACTGTTGCATTGTTGTGATAAAATACTATCAATCGATCTCATAAATATTTGTGAAGCCCTGGGCAGTCAAAGGCTGACTTTGTTCTTAACAAAATTAATTTTCCTGTGGCTTTACGTTTTTTAACTAAAAATCTGCTATAGATCAATCTTTTCCCCAAATCGGTATTGTACTGGTCGTACGACTTCGACCACTTCCATGTGCAGCAGAATGGAAGCCCCAAGTTGTTTTAAAATGGATTCTCTCCGAGATGTCAGCCCCTCTTTGCGAGCAGTAAATGCTTCCACCACGAGGTGTCTCAGAGGTTAAAGCGCTGGAAGAAGAAATTTGAGACTGGCTCTTCCTGCACACAAACAACTGGCACTGCCTCGCTGTCACACCTGGTTATCTCTGTTCAGGAAGCAACAAAAAATCTTGAGTGTAAATGGGTTGGTTTCACCTTTGTTGTGTCCTGAGTGTAAGCGAACTGTATTTTAGGGAGCTATTAATTTTTAGCATCCTTTGAAAGAAATAAAGAGCGTAATTCTGCTCCCAGTCCTGCATAAATCTGTACAACTTATCTGAAGTCTACAAAGTAGCTTTGAATTTCCACACATCTAGTAGAGGCCAGGATATGATTACATGTTTTGTAACTATTTATCCTGGGCTTGAAATCAAAGAAACATTGATGTCCCTATGAGGACTTTGAAATAAAAATGACCTCCGGTAACAATCACCTATTTTGTAAATATTCACACTAGGGAGCTTGCCGTTTTCATACAAAAACAAACACTGAGGAAGAAAGCTCGAGATGTTCTCCCCAGTATGTCCCACTGTAAATAAACATTGTGTCTGAGACTGGAAACTCTTTATGACAACTGCGATAACATTTGAAGTGGCTCTGTAGTATTTCTCCATCTTCATATTGATCTGATTATTGGGACGTTTAGTGCAGACGTACATTAGTTTAGTTTAATAGGGGCTGTTGGGAGAAGCAAAAAGGAGAAGATGCTTCCCTCCTCCAAAATATTAATACCTACTTAAAAGATAACACCAGTGTTACGACTTCCAAAGATTTTTCATACTGTACAACTGATCTACAAAAGTGAATTGAGCCATGGTAAGCAGCAGTTCATGACTGAAGAGAAAAAGACCTGCAGCCGGCCTTAGAGGAATATTTGAAAGAGGGAACCAGGCTGACACTGAGGTGCCTGAAGTTATGAACATCTCAGCTGCCATCGAGCGCAAGGTAATCTTCAGGTAGGAAAGGCATGAATCTCAGCAGGTGGCTGATTTAGATAATTTTTCCCTAAACCTTTTCCTCCTCCTATAAACATAAACAAATGACTGACAAGAAGAAATCTGCATTATCTCTATATTATTAATTGCAGATTGCAGGAGGAAAGAGCAGCATGTGTCCAACCTGCTAATTAAGAATAATTACCCCATGAGGTTCTGTAAGTGTCCCATGTACAAACAGTAAAATTGCATGAATCACAGTAACGTGTACCACCGCTAAAGAAGCAATTAAATGTTGTGAGGAGCTGCTGTGTCTGCATTCCCTGGGCGTTCCCTGGGCATTTTTGATCAAGAAGGAAAGAGTTTAATGGCTGTTTGCACAAATTCAAGTATGTCACAGAACTAGACATACTCAGGAATTTTAAATTTAAAACATGAGGAAGCAAAAGAAGGACTGCACAGGGAGATCAGAGCAGTGAGGCACCCAGAAGGTGCAGGCTAGCATCCTTACCCTGCTGCAGGCTCTGCTAGTCAAGTTTGTAGTGCACTCAGATAAACCTGTCTGGAACAAGGATTTCTGCAGAACAGTTTCATTATTCTAGGGCTCAACACAGTTTCATGAATAACAGTGTCACCTTATAGAATAAAGGAGGAAGTAAAATGCCTACAGCAACATCTGGTAGATAAAGCTGAGAGGCAGGATGAAAGGAGTGGCTAACAGCTGCTGTAACGGCTATTCAGCTGCACAGCAGAGCTCTCAGCAACTTCCCAGTGGCACTTGATGATGAGAGTTCTCCTCTGCCTCCTGCACGGCTTTCACTCCCTCCTTGAGCACGAATTAAATCTGCTCTCCAAGAGGTTTTTCCTGTATACCATGACAAATATGCCTGTAGGCCATTTCTTAACCCAGATGAGTGAAAGTAATGCAGGGCCAGACAAGAGATTACACTGATAGTTAAGCAAATTTAGAGACTGAAAGAAGGGAAGGAGGGGTTGATTGTCCTTGCGCAGTAACATCATTGATTTCAGTGGATATAATCTTGATTCCTAATGGAACAAAAGAGATCCGAATCAGGCTCAAGAGTCTACAAAAAAGGTAATATTGGATCTGCAGGGAAGTCTGCTACCTGAACACCACTGACACGAAAAGTTCACAGTTCTGCTGGAGACTGTGTTCTCTCAACCTGCAAGGGTTAAAGTTCAGGATTTTCCATTTCTCATTTCTGTCAACTGAATTAAGTTACTGAAATGTCTTAAGTAGCAGTAGTTTTGAGTCCTCTGTCAGAAATCAAACTAGCATCAAAGTCACATAAGAGAAAAACAAGGTCTTCTGTGAAAGAAATGTTCAGCAGAGCAGTAAAGCAGTGCAACAGGAAACTTCCCCAGTCGGGTCCCCAGTTTTCCCTTTCCCTCTTCTCCCTACCCTTCCCATGATGTGCAAGGAAGGTCACAGGAGGGATCTCTAGCCTGTTTACAATTACTTTGCACTGCTTAGCAGATCCAAGAACATTGCTTTACTCCCCAGTGGTTTTTCTGACACTGCTTTGTGTTCTAGTGTTTGTGAGGGAGGGCTTGGTTGGTGAGACTGGATGGGTAAGACAATCACTGGGCCTGAAAAAAGAATTGGTGGAATTGTTGAAACCAAGAAGGAAATGTTATACACCACTACTATAACCTGAGAAGTGCAACTACTTATCATTCATACTCATGCAGTTCCCACTGCCATTGTATCTGGTCATCTCATTACCTTTAACATGTTTAACTTCATACCCTGGCTTAAAAATAGAGACCTCCGAGATGGGGAAGTCCTGTGACTTGTCCAAGATCACACAATCCACAGAAAGGCAAGAAGAGGAATCTGGTGTCTTGAGCACTGGAACAACTGGTCTCTCCCTCCCCTGGCTGCCTGTTTTCTCCTCTCTCAGCAGTAACTGTGTTCTGCCAGTGGGCAGAGCAATGCTTGTACACACCATGCGTGCCTGCTGAAGGCACACTTAAGCATGCCAAGTCTGTCTTCCAAGAGGCTCCAAGAGCCCTCCTCTTCCAACGAAGTCGATTGGAGTTAAGGATGCTTACTGCCTTGCAGATGCACTCAGAACAGTTGTACGACAAAGCCATCAATCTATACATTTCCTTGAGCTATGGAGAGAAACAAGATACGTGTAACTAAAATTTATCCTGCTGCCCGACAGTTAGCAGCTTCTATTTCTTCTATTAAGAGAATTTAAAATTTTGTCACTGACAATAAATATGTGACAAGAATGGGAGGTAGCTGTTAAAGAGAATCCTGGTCTTCATTCTTACAGACGAGACAAGCACTCAACAAGAAACAGATACATCAGCTCTGCAAAAATACCAGCAGTTCTGAACTGCAGTTCTGGTTAATGTTTGGCTATGCAAAGAATGTAAGTGGGGCAGAAAAAATGAGTAGACTCACAATGCTGTATTTCATCAGACTGCCATGACTTTCTCAAAAATTTAAAGACTGGCAATGTCTTCTCTGTGTATTTTTTCTAATCCACTGTTATTTCCAAAACATAAACTCACACAAAAGGGGGAACATTGGAAAGATACAGGAGATATCCATAAGAAAATCAGAAAACCTTTTTTTCATAACAAGAAAATGGTAGAAGTATTCAAAAAAACAGTTTTATTCTGCATTTGGGAAAAGTGATGTGGTCACAGCACGAAATTCAGGATGATGTTAAAAAGCAGCAACCAGAGTTTGTAAGTGGGCACTCCTGCATAACTTGCAATAAAGAGGAGGTCTCCAAACAACAGAAATGGCCAAACAACTCCATAGATTATGCATGTAATTTTTCAGTAACTCTCAGAAGACAAGGATAAAATTAATACTGCTGTAGCATCAGGCAGTTGAATAGACTTCCCAGAGGATTATAGGTCTGACAACCTGACACCTATCCCAGGCAAAATTTGTGACCTTGAACACACTCAGATTTTGCAGAAGTCTAACAGTTGACTTTTTTTTTTTTTAATTAGCTTTGGCATATTACTATGGCAAGTAATACTCTCTGAACACCATTGTACCACAATGCCTAGCAGAGCCTGCAAGCAGTCTGAAACAATGTCTCATTGAGGTCTTCCTAATCTCACCCTATCTTTCTCTGGGTGCTCAAAGATGACAGCTTGTTGCCAATGCTAACTCTTCCACTGCTGATCAAAGAAACACAGGGCTATGAAGCAGGAAGGAAGTTTACGCGGCATGGGAGTTTAGATTTTCAGCAAGGAGAGAATAGCAGATGTAAAAACAAAAGCAAAGACACAAAAGCAAAGAGAAAATTCGTATTTCCTCTCTTGTGCCTTGACACAAGAATCTGCTATGCGCCTGGTACAAAACTTCTGTTGCTATAAACTGGATCTCCATTAGAAAAACTTGCCAATAAATCTATACTGGTAGCACAAGCAAGGCATGAACATAGCTGGAAAATAGTTAATGACCATGTAAGAACACCTTACTGCAACAAAGATGAGTTTTCTGCTTCCTCCCTATGCTAACCTCCACCCGCAATCTGCTATGACTAGATGCATCAATGTCTCAAGGATGTAACTAGCTGATGGTCTATAGTTAAATGAGAGTCACTGACGCAGAGTAGCATCAGCTGTTTATAATACAGAATTAGGTGTAAAAGTCTAGATACCACATTGGCACATGTTGGTCACTATCTGTTTAAATATTTCATGATGTATGCAATTAAGTTCCTTCATCACTGTTGACTCTGTGATTTTAGAAATCCAGTGTACTTATCATTATCTATGTTCTGGGCTTATTTTTGCATTTCCACAGGGTTGCACAGTGACAATGAATGAAAACAATTTCCTTTGTATTTATAACTAGATTCACGTTGGGGATCTGAGAACTGCCATATTTGGTGCGCAAAAACTGATGTCTGGCATGTTTGGAAACAAAAGCCTGTGTTATTTAGACTTAAAAAGAAGATGCAGAATAGATTTATAATTATTGTAATTAGAATAAAGCATGATTGCACTGAACTTAAACGCTGGTCCAAATTTCATATAAACCCACAAATCCATCCAAATAGAAATTAACTTCATAATTAATACTGGATCATTCCCATTACAAAAAGACACTATTAATTATTGATGACACTTGTATTTCTTCCTAGCTGTTTACATCTTTTCACCCTCCAGTTCATGGAGCGCTGTGGATAATGCAGCATATACAAATAAATCCCTCAGAGATGTGTAAGTGACTACTCCACTCTTGTCCTGCCTGCACGCAGCAAGACCTGCTCCTGGTTGTTCTTATCAAGCAAAATACAGAGGGGCATTTGTTTGCACGAGCAGAGCTAGAATATTCTCTTTAGAGTTCAGCTTCCTCCTTTCATCCCACCCACCACCAGACACTTCCTGACATTTCTCCTGCAGGCAGAGCAAGGCAACTGCCTTTTTTTTTTTTTTTTTTTTTTTTTCCCTTTTGCAACGGCTGCTCCTTCAGTAATCTGTGGGTGGTGGGGGAAGGGGACGTTATCTCAACAGCAAACACAGCCCAGCAAGTCTGGGACGTGAGGGGGAGTTTCAGGATGAAAATAGGCCCCTGCCAGCCCTCCTGCGTTTGTGTATCTATGACTAAACACGCTGAATGCATCGCTTTTAAAAACTTGGCTTCTCTCTTTTCTTCATCTTTGTTGTTTCCAAGCCTCCTGCTCCCCTTTGTCCTCACAGCCTCAGGGACCTCGCAGAGGCAGGCCCCTGACATCACCAGTGCCAGGGAAATGCAAATCCCGTCCAGCAAGCCAGCCCTGCTGCCGGCCACCCCATGCGCCTGGTGCCGGGGGACAAAGCCAGAGCAGCTCCGGAGCTGGGAGACAAACCCACCTCGCTGCTGCCCCTGGGACTGCCTGTCCTCCCCCCACCTCCCCCGTCTGCTCAGGCCCCAAGAGGAGACTCCACTAGCAATTGTTTTTCCACTGAAATATTCACTGGGTTTGCTTAGGTCATTATGGCCCTGCTTTGGAAGTGTCTGCAGTACGGGGCCACCTAAAACAAAGAGGTTTCAGCAGTTCTGCTCCTCTCTGGGAGAGAAAAGGCTGCTAGCTGCTCATCTCCTCCAGAGTTGTCACTACTGCTCTGCTGGGGAGGTGCCTCTAGGTTCAAGGGACCAGTAGGGAGAGTAGGAAATAAAGCTGCCAGGCTCCAGTTTGTCTTGCCTAGACCAGACTCAACCTCGTTCCCCAACAGAGCCTCCTCTGAGCTTTAAACAGTCTTCTCTGCGCACCCAGGCCAGATGTGCTGAGGACTGGTATTTAGGGAGGCTGTAGCTCCAGCTCCCATTAGCACTGCCTAGTGCATCTCTCCACGCTCGGTGTAGAATTGGCCTCTCATCACATCCAGTCTCAGTCCTCCACAACAACAGGGACAAAGAAGTGCCCAAAGCACCACATTTCAACTCTAAGCCTTCCTTTCCTTCATCTCTCATGTTCCCTCAATTCTCCAAGTTCTGTTTCCTCAGTTTTCTCATCACTCTGTCCCTGCTCTCAAGCCATCTTAACCCACAGCCACACGGCACTGTGCAGGTTCCATCCTTGGTGTCACATGCCAAGTGAACTGGCACACTACTCTTAACAAGTCTCGTGCCTGTTGTCTGGACTAGATGCTTGTCCTTGTGCCATGGTGTCCACCAGAGGCCAAACGCCGTCCTGGTAAAAGTGGAATTTGCAGAGGGATTGAGGAAAACCTGAAAGAATCTCTGGATTTTGCTCAGGAAACTCCATTGGCAATAGCACATTGTTAGTAGCACAAAGCATGTTTGTACAGGAGTGACTTGCCAGTATAGCTACGCTAGTCTAATCTGCGCTGGTTCAACCCTTCTCAATGCAGTATCTTGGAAGTCAGGAGAGATAACGCTGTGCTAACTCCAAAGTCCCATACTTTTATACAGCACATCCTACATTGTTCTTCTGAGTCTCTCCTTGGGCCCCGGATGCAGGTACAACATATGCAACAGCGGTGTTTCTCAGCCTACCTTACAAAGCCTGTCCTATTTGGATGCTCACTGAGCTCACTGGAAAGGAAACAAGTTTATTCATTGTTATTAATTTGTGCTTGGCCTGAAACACGCAGCAGTATTGTAAGCAACTGCAATTCTCTGAGGAGAACCTGAGCTGGAACAGAGGAAGGATCTGTGCCTGGATCTCAATATGTACGGCTGGCAGGTTTTCTGGGTGATCTATATTCAGCTGTGCATGCCCGTGGGTATGTGGAAAGATCATTCATCCAGTTCATTGAATTGCAGCCTGCACGTGAAAGGAGTTTCATGGTTTCTTTTTTAAATGTCACTGTTTTAAAGATGAACAGTCTCACGCAGAATTGTGCAGCAGATTATAATATGGGCACTCCAGGGGTAAATTAAAAAGCAATTCAAAAACAATACTGTAGAACAATCTTATCTTTTCCCTACCTTATCCACGCATTTATCTAGGTCTGTTCTGCACTAGTCATCACCACATTATCTACATATTATACAGTGTCTTTTTTACCTACATTAGTACATATACAGTTCATTTAGAGTCAAAAGTAAGTCAGGTCTGAACAAGCTGGAAAACATCCTGCTCTAGTTCAAATGCCCTATTCAGAGAACGGGCTGAGAGATGTCTACAGAACACACCAGGGTTGATCTAATTTTAAATGGTCCACGCTTACTGTCACCCTCTCATCTGTCCATAGTATCAGCTGAAGAAAACCTTCCATCAGGCATGGATTTCAACAGCATATGGTTGTATTAGGATCTATTTTAATGACAGGATCTATTTCTAACAAAATATTTTGTTTAGTGGTCTGAAAGCATTTTCAGCTGCATGTTGAAAGTTCAAATATTTCCATCAACTCCCTAATTTACTTATGAGAACCATGCAATGAAATACAACTGTTCGTTCCCGTTAGCATGCTTGAACAAGTTATATAAAATTTTTATTTTATAAAACACTATGGAAATTTACAATGTAGCCCCAAGAAATTAGAACAGTTTTATTAAGTCTTGTGACGTTACTGGAAGTCTCATGGTGTTTGAGGTTATTCTGAATGCCTGAGCATTTGGAGTTGTGATTACATGAAAATATAGGTTTAATTAAACCAACCAACCAAACAACTCCCCCCCCACACACACACTTTCTAAACTTCAGCCTGAAAATGTGAAGGCAGTGCACTATAATGACTCAGAAACCACAGGTCAAAAAGAAAAAGCAAGTTTGTTATCCTTAAGATCTTAATTCATAAACCAACCTCGTCTTTTAAGGTCTTCCTCCTGACTTCTGAATACTTGGATTTCTCAACATTGTTACTAATTGTTTAGGTACTTTATAAATATTTATATTCTAAGAGGGCTATTGCCTCTTTTTTTTTCTCTTTCTCTGTGTTTTCTGCCTTCCTAGAAAATCCCATTCAGAAATATGTGCATTTTCAGCATTCAGATGATCTGCACATGTACAGCACATCTGTGCTGTCACACACGTGCTTTTGGGAAATCTGTGCGCACACAGTGGCCTTTTATGCACAATATCCACATGCCCTGCTGTCTGCTCAGGGCACTAGTGGATGTGTCCAAGGGAACCTTGACATGTGGCAGCCCTATATTTAGACTATATTAGAATTTCTAGCTATTCAAAACCCAATACCAATATAAATATTAAGTCGTATTAACATCTTTTATTGTTGCTATACTTTGTGCCCATTAAAAATATTAAAATATTCATTCTTTTCATCTGTAGCTATCTAAGTATAACAGTATTTTTTGAATAATTATTAAATTTCGTATCAAGCTCACAGTTTACACATAAGATCTTTTGTCACAAAAAAATCCCAAATCCTTTAAGAAATTTCACAAAATAACTCATCAGCTAGAATTATTTTATACTTGAGGATGAGGATTAATGTATAAATGAAAAGCATTATTCATAACTTATTAAATTATTACATTAATTATGTCAGCGTCCTTGGAATGCAGTCATTTCTAAAGAGAGGCTTGACAGGACTTCCTAAATGAATTCCAATATTATGTATCTAGCATTTTAGGCCAGATGAAAGACAGTGTTTATATAAGGATCACTTCATTCACCACTGAAATGCAGCTGCTGCTTAATACCACCCTTTAATTGTGCAAATCAGATAAAGCTAGGAAGCGGAGATTTCTCTTTAAGACAAAGTTTTAATTAGCAGTTAGATTATTTAAGTAGTAAGGAGAAGGGAACACATTGTTCTTATCAACTGCTTGTGGGTGCTGGTAATGTTTGACATTGTTCACAATAAAAAAAGGTAAAAATCTTTATCTTATGCACAGTTTCAATTTTTTTCCTAATAGGCCTATGTCTTGCTAACGTTTTGAGTGTCTTAATTACTGGAAAGCATGAGAATGACAGGCAACATTACAAAGCTTTAAATATTTAGGTTTTAACCTTGAAAGGTTACACTGATTTTTGCAGCCGAAATGTGACCTCGCAGGTATTTCAGGTTAAACAGATATGCAAATCTTCATGGGATTAAGTCCTCAGAGTCTGTAGGAACAACCTTTTGATCAACACCAGATGAGGAAAAATGTGGTCAAATATAAACCATCCATTCCAACATTAAAAACATGGCTCTTTTACAGTTGTACTGACAAATGTTGAATTAACTAAAAAATTACATAACGGTTCATTCATGAGTGATACAGCACAGGCACAACAAATGAAACCCAGAAAAGTCTATCTATGTTCTCAGGCTGATTCCAATAAAGGGAACAAGCTGAATGTCCTGCAAATACTCCATGTTGTCTTCAAAACTACTGTGCAGTGGATTCTGCACAGGGAGGAAGCACACCTAGACTCCACGGCAGTACAAAATTAGAAGTGAATAGAGTTGGGCTGAAAGGTACGTCAAAACCTTTCATTGCTTTGGGTCTGGAACGCAATTATTTTGTTAAATTATGGTTTGTACCGTGTTGGGCACCCTGTCGAATAAACAAATACATACCCTCTCCAGCAGGAAGGCCGCGAGTCCAACGTGTCAACTTCTGGAGCGTTCCCCAACGGGAGTTGCAACGATCCTCATCTACCCCGCACCACCGGATCCATCCCCCAGGGCAGCCTCACCACTGGTGCTGGGTACGAGGCGGGGTGTCCCGGGGGCGAGCTCCAAGGATGCTGGTGAGCACGGCGCCATGGAGGCGTCACACCGTCAGGCAAGTGCTGTGGCGAGGCGAGAGCACCATGTCGTGGCCAGGCCCGCCAGAGAGCCTCGGCCTGCTGGAGTGCGAGGCGAGGTGAGGTGAGGCGAGGTGAGGTGAGGCGAGGCGAGGCCCACTGGGCCACAGTGGGTCACCGCTGCCAGCCGCCGACCACGGACTGGGCCTGGCGGCCACGCCACGAGGTCAGGGGCCCTGTGGCCACCATGGGGCCAGTCGAGGACCTGTAGCGTCCCAGGGCGAGCCTCGCACCTCCTGCCCCGAGCACCGCCCGGGGGTGCCGGTGCCGGTGCTGGGCCGCTCCCCGGGCCCCCCCCCCGGGCCCTGGCGCTCTGGGGGAGCCACCCAGCCTGGCCCTGAGGAGGCGCCCCCCCCCACACACACACTGCGCCTGCGCGGAGAGGAGGGAGGGGGGAGCCGGGAGGCGGGGACGCGCCGCCGTGCGCAGGCGCGCGGCGCATGCGCGCTGGGGCCCCGCGCTGGGCTTGTCGTTGCAGCTTTAAGAGGGCTCGCGGCCTGGCGGGTCCGACCCCCCCCCCGCCGCCCTGAGGGAGCCGCCGGCCCCCCCCCCCCCCCCCCGCGTCAGCCCCCTCCTGCCGCAGCACGGCGCGGGGCCGGCCCCGGCACCCCGCCGACCCTCTCCCCGGCGCCCCCCGAAGGGGGGGGGGGGGAAAGGCTGAGAGGGAGTGACCCCCGGCCCCTCGCCCCGGGCTGGGACAGCTGAGGGGGGGGGGGCGCAACATGGCGGAGGCCAAGGAGGAGGGGCCCGGCCCCCGCGCCAGGGTGAGTGGGGGGGCGTGAGGGGAGGTCAAAGGGGAGGGGTCAGGGGGCGGGAGGGGGGGGGGGGGAACCGGGGCCGGGGCGACCGGGGCATCGCCGCCGGCCGCGGGGATGCGGCGTGCGAGGCGCGGCGGCTGCCGCCGCTGTCCAGGGCCCTGACAGGCGGTCCCGGCGGTCCCCGGGCGCCGAACGGCCGGAGCCGGCGTGCGGGGCCCCCCCTCCAGCCCGGGGGCAGGCGGCCCCCAGCCGGTGCGTTGCAGCTGCCCGCTGGCTCCAGGCCGGCGAGCGGTGCTGGCCCCTCTGGCCTCGGAGCCACTCTGTCTCTCCGGGTTTCTTCAGTTTTCGCTTAGTTCTCCTTCAGGAGAGCGTCCGGGCGTCGTTCTCGTAAGCGTCTTGGCATCACTTAGGTAATAAACTCGCTGCTAACTAGGGTCCGTCGTCGCCGTCCGTCTCCTTGTTTAAAACACAGTGTTCTTGCTGCTCTCTTTAAATTTATTTCAATTGTCCGTCTCAAGCCATAGCGAGTCAAGATGGCAGTTTCGTCCAGTTCTTAGGTACTCGGGCCGTAACCGCGGCGTGAGTACCATTAGCCACGCCAGTCCTGAGACTTGGTCCTTCATTGTCACGGCTTGGTCTGTAAGTACACTGGGCACGCTCATCTACTTGAAGAAATACTTCATCTTTTAAACGAGTGGAAGGTTCTTTGTGGACCACGCCTTGTAGCCTGCGAAGTAACTGAGGGAGAATAACTTTTTAAGCAGTGCTCAAAATAGTCTTGGAACAAGTCACGTCCTCTTTCCTGCGTGCGTGTAACTTTTGATGGAAAGCTTTCTGATAGGAATGAGGTTAAGTCACATTTGCAGTTGTGTGGAAGAGTCCATAGTCCACTACAAGACTCTGAGCTGTCCAGTTCCCTTCTCCCAAAGACGAAGAAGTTTTCCCATTCTCCAGCCTTGAGAAAGACAAGAACACGAGGCTCAAGTTTTTCATTCCTATGTGTGAGAGAAGTTCAATTCGCTGAATTTATTTCAGGGAACATGAAACTTGTGATAGCGGTGGAACTAAGTGTTGCTAAAGAGAACAGTTGGCCTTCCAAGGTCTAATTGGAGGAGTTGTGCAGACGTTGTTTGGCTGCTCTGCAGTTAGGAAAATGAACATCATCACTGAATTGTCTCAGACCCATGTCTTTCAGACACTTGCGCTTATTTACGAGCAAACTCAAGGAATTTTGCGGAATTGCTCACAGACATTACATAAATGTGTAAGTCTTTGGGGGATCAAGATTTTGGCTATCTGCAAGAAGTTTAAAGGGAAGTGGCTGCATGTAGGACAACAGCTTAAGAAATCTTAAATTAAACTTCATTCCCAGTACTTGAAATGTTAGTGGACATAAGAAAATACTTTTGCACCATGCGGACAGTGAAGCATTGGAACAGGTTGCTCAGAGAGGTTGTGCAGTCTCTATCCTGGTGTCTAGTAGTCTCTTCATGCTCATTGCCTGGATATGCTCAATTTATCTGTCGAGTCACCTGGTATTACCAGCAGAAAAAAAAAGAAGATTGCCTTTTTTCTTCTTAAGCTTGCCAATTACCTGCTAAGGAATAATAAAAAAGTATTGTTAAGTTAGTGTCATCTTCATTGGTCTCAGGAGAAATGATTTCTCTGTCGGTTGGCTAATTATCCACTAGGTCGTAAGTCCAGAAGTCTCCATCAATTATTGCTCCACATGTCCCTGTACATTATGGAAAGCCCCCCATGCTGTTGGCATTGACAACATTCTCCGCTCCTGCAGAAGCAGAGAACTTGTTTGGTAAAATTTAGGGATGATCCAGGAAAGTGGAGTTGTCCGAGGCAAGTAAATAAGGAAAGGGGAAACACAACTTGCCAGTCTAGCTTGAAGGAAAATACCTTCCTGGTCCCAAGTCTGACAGCGAGGTTAATCTTAATTGTGCCAGAAAGGCTCCTGTGAGATTTTAAAAAGAAATAGTAGCACCAGTGCACTGCATTCTATCAGTTTGTAATCTTCCGAGTCTGAGAGGTGAATTTTTTCATCTCCCCTCCCATCCCAAAACCAGTTTATACACCAAGATGTTCTTGAGGAATGTGGAGAGAAGTGAATACCTCCTGGCTGCTGACTGATGGAACCTGTGAAGAATGAGATTAGCATACCATAAATACAGCACACTTACATATCTTCCATTAAAGCCGTAATTAATGAGGTCTTGGAAGACCTGCATATCCCATTTCTCCTCCGCACAGTGGTCCAGTTCCCATTTTACAGGAGGTCATGATGATGAACTCTTCCAAATCCTGTGCGTAAGGAATAATGAGCATTTCTTATAAAGAATTATTTTCCTTCGTATGGAAAAAAATAAAGACTAATTTAATAATTTCTTCAGAGAGGAACTTAGCAAGTGCTTGTGTATTCAGAATTGTTCTTTTCAATATTAAAATCTTTTGCAGATATTATTATTCCAGAAGCATATATACTGAAACTGGCATTTTGCAAAACCTATTGATAAGCAGTTGCCATCTTTTAGGTCAATCCATGATAATGAGCAGCAAACTAAAAAAGAAAGTTTTTGCCAGACTGACATAGAAGTTTGTCTTATTTTGATTTTTAATAGTACCTGTAGAGTTTTTATGGCTAAACTGTTATTTTAGAGAAGGTTAATTTCTGCCCAAAATCAAACCTGTTGTATTTTCTAAGGAAAATGTATCAACATATTTAACTTTTCATACTTACTGAGTAGTATCAAGATCAACTTTAAAGGTGGCTGCTTGTATGTATTTTTAATTTAGTTTATAAAAAGATTTGTAGCAGTTCAACTTTAATTTATATATAATATCATTATCTTGAACAGTTTATATTTTGAATAGCATGATCATTTACTTACGACAATACTCTCTCAACCCATTGAACTAGACAGGACAATTTGGGCTGTACAGTGCTAACTACTGAAATTTGACACTTGGGCTCTTGGAAATCAATTTGGTGTGAGTAGGTGAACACCTGGGTGTCTACATCAATAAGACAGATGTTCGGAAAAGATTTTTAATTTTGCATGGCTTTAATTAAAAATTGAAGGAGATCGTCTCATTTAGAAAGTTTTGTTACTGAACTACTCTTGAATGGTACAAAGACGATGAAAACATTTTGCTGCAAAGGCTTGTGCGCTTTTCAAAGGATGCTTTGATGTCATAATCTTTGAATTCACCATCTGAAAATAAGCATAATGGATCTCAGTCTTTTACATTAGGACTTTTCACATTGTATAAAATACAGGAAAGTTAAGTAAGCTCTTTATGCCCACTTCAAGGCCCCTTGCATGATTAGGATAGTGGAAATTAGTTCTGAAATCACTCCCAATGTTCTTGAAGAGGTTATCTCAACTTTTCTCTCATTTAATGAGTGCTGTATCCTATCATTCCTTCCAGACATTCCAATTCACGTGGGCCTTTCCTTAAACAGGTCTTGTAGCAAGTTTTATCTAGGGAATTTTCTTCAAGGTTTTCTGTCAATGACTGACTCTGTTCAGGTGATTTCCATCATCCATTTTATAAGTGTTCTAACGGCATAAAAGCAGTGCTGTTATACCTCACTCCTGCTTTTGCTCCTAACACTTATTCTCTGCGATCATCTAAGCTCTTCAAAATAAGGCTTCTCCAGCAGTGAATATTTCATCAAAGGCATGTTAGCAGAATCGTGTGTGCTCTCAGTGTCTATCATCTTAGCCTATGTTCTGCCTTATGTTCTTTGATAGAAAAAGTTGTATTTCCGCAGGGGCAAAAGAGGGAGGTGGGTAGAGCACACCCGCAAAGTTGGGTTTTTTTGAATAGTTGTCCAGTGGAAACATAAAAAAGAGAGTGAGCAAGAGTCAATCTGGGAAAATAACTTGAGGATAAAATGAACTCTGTTATTGGAAAGGACCAGTAGAGCGTTTCATGAATACTGTAGGTGTGAGGCTCCGATAGACTAATCCTTGCATGTTGCTGATCCCAGGAGCGGTTACTTTATTTCTAGAAGCTCATACCAGGCTGAAGCAAAAGCCACATGACAGCTGAATTTGAAAGAGATTGAAATCTGCTATCACGAGCTGCCCTTGAACCTTATCAGGAAAAGGGAGACCGATATAAGTGTCGAGCAGGCTGCAGATTGGTGCTAACCTTATGACCTAGCATAGATGACCTGAATCGCCATACTCTTTTCCTTTAACTCTGACTCTGTGGAACTGCTACTTAGAAATGTCAAGGGAAATAAAAAGTTTAAAAGACTGTAACTTTGCTTTACCGAGCTGGTACTGATCCAAAAATTGCATGATATATTCTGTCCTTTCTGTAAATGCTGATTGAAGAATGATGGTAATGTATTTAGTTTTGGTTACCATATTTGCTGTCTGCTTTAGATATATCTGTTTAATTTTAAAAGTAGCTTGAAGTATTACAGGGCTTACATATACATTAGATAGTTTTTAAGTGTGCTGTGTCTAATACCTTTGAAGTTTTTAGTAATAAATGTATGATAATCAATTACCATTATAACCAAAGTTTATTACATCAGATTTTTGGTAACAAAACCAAAACTTAAATTTTATATTTGGTCCTTTTCCCTTTGGATAGCTGGTCCAGATTCAGAAAAATATTTGAAGTCTTCTAAGAGCTTGGAGTAGTTTAGCATCAAAAATCTGAGTCTTGGTCCTGAGTTAGCTAAGTACTTGGATCTGAGAGCCATCAAGATTAGCAGTTACTTAAGACCCAGTCTTTACGTCTTAGACTTCTGCTGTCCACAGTGGTGGTCAGAAAGCACAAACTCCCCCGGAGGATGGCACAGGAGAGCACAAGCAAGGTGCAAGAATCCTGGACTCTTCTGAACCAACAAACACTGTGAAGTTGCCTTTGTGTGTCAGTCTGCTGTGTCTGTGCTGAAACGGTCTTTGCAGACTGTGTCGTATTGTAGGTGAAAAATACAGGACAGATAGTTGTGATTAGTTGAGATTCTTGTTTTTACTTCCTTAGCAGTGTAAAGGAGAGTGTAGAAATAAATGTTTTCCATTTGTAATCTTTACACTATGAGCTGTACCCACAAAATAGTTATCTGTCTAGTCTCGCCCAGCTTCTCCGGACTCTTTCTGCCATCAGTGTTAAGAGATGGGAATCTCTGAAAGATCATCTGCCCAGTTCCAGGGCATGATGAATTGCTGCTGCAGGAATCTCTTCATTTCCATTGGAAAGAGAGGAAACCTGAATCGCTAGCCTAATAAACTAATGTTTAGTTGTCTAAATTTAGGTGAGAAGAACCTGAGACGGTATTAGCACATCTGTACAGAGTTTTTCCTAGAGGAGAAATTTTGGAGTACTTGCTTTCTTTTATTATTTTTTGAATAACATATTTGTGTAGTTTTTGGAATCTTGATATTTGTTAAAGAAGGCTAAAAGTGGAAAGATTCCATCTTAATTAAATGGTGCTATTTGCTCAAGAAAGCTTTTATGAAATACAGTTTAGTTAATACAGGCTATTAACAGGTCTTTATTATGTTTAATATTGCCTGGTAGGAGTTGTTACAGTGCTCTATGAAAAAATTATACTTTTCTGTGTTTTTTGGCAAAATTTCTGCTATCTAAGAAACTTAGCAAATTGATTGGTTAAATATGTTTTAAGAAAGTTTCACTGGGGGAAGGATGCCTATATAAGGCAAGTTTTACCTCCATCACTTATTTGCAGGCAGAAGAATCAAGCAGACATGGGTCAGTATTTTTTACTGTCTCACTGTGATCGTTGTTCCTGTCCTTGCAGGCATTTTGCGCAGTCTTGTTTGTTCGTGTAACAGGGCAGTTCTCGAGCGCTCCATGAAGCAATCATAGGAGCTTTGCTGAGAGCTCTGATCACATAGTACTAGTGTTTTTTTCTGCCTGTTTTTACAGGTGTTCAGGCATCTCATTCTGAAGAGCCTTGGATACTTATAATAATATCTGCAAAGAAGGTGGAACATCCAACTAAGCTGCCTGTTGTAAGAACCACTTCTTGATAGGAAGAGAAAAAGTAGAAGCCAACTGGAATTGTAGCCACCCAAAAGAGAGAGATACCAGTTTTTGTAAGAACAAGAGAGGAGGAAATTGTAGAACTATACAGGAATGTGAAAGAGAAGTGGAACAGGCAAAAAGGAAGCCTGAGTTAGGAAGGCACTTTGAAGAATAAAGTAGATCACATGATTGTTTTTCTCTCTTTTAAGAACAGAAATACTGAAATAGAGAGAACTGAATATACATACAGGCTCCCCGGTTTTCACCACCGATTGTTGTTGTTGGCACTGAACTCTTATGAGAAGGGAAAAGACTTGCAGTACCTAATGGTAGATGGCATGATTCACCAGTGTGGGCCTATTAACATATAAACCATTCTGTGAAGGAGGGCTGATAATCCCTGCTGTGTTTATCAACAAGCAGAAGGTGCTACATTTGTAAATTTTCCTGATTTGCATGCAAAGCCATCTTGTAGGCTTCTTATTTGAGAACAAATTATAATGAAAAGCAGATGACTTAGGTTTTATACATGTTTCACTTTCTTTAAAGATTAATTTACAGAGGGGGTTTTTTTCCTATTAGTAACATAACTAGTAGCAAGCAATTACCAACATGGTTAATTATCCTCTTGGGGGAGACATTGAGTAGAGGGATCTTTCTGAGGTTATAGTGCTGGTCCTCCACCCCAGATTGTTACCCTCATTGCTTCTTAGTTGTATTATATGGACTGGCTTTCACTTAAAAGACATCGCAATGGCTCTCTCTTAATGAGCTACTCAGCTTCTGAGTTAAGTGGAATTAAGGGGATTGTGTGATTTGCAGAACATAATGTCTAAACTCCTATACTTTTGAAAGCTTTGGCCAAAAGTATACATTTGTAATCTGGAAAATGCTATCTTTCTTTTGGGATGCTAAAATATGTAACTGAACTGGAATACTTGGTTTGGAATAATTGCTTGCTGAGTATCACAGCAGAAACATACATTGTTATGATAGGGACCCTGCTCTGATTTTGGTGATTTTTACACGCATGTAAGTTCAGTTTAGATTTTCTGACTTACACTGTGTGAAATAGGAATTTTTGTGTTTTCAGCTGACTGACTTACAGATTTACTGTAACCAAAATCCCACCAACGGTTGTTTGTAGAGTGTCTTAACCAGCAATAGGAAAGTTCAGTGCGTAGCCAGGGTTGAGGTTTTGAGGGGAGAAGTTCTTGTTTTTAAAAGAAAGCCTTTATTGTGGATGTCTTGGTTTGTTTGCTTGATGTGTGTTCTGTGTCTGTGTGTGTCTCTTAATTTGCAAAGCCCACACGTCTAGCAGTCTTCAGATGAGCACATCAAACTGGTGTCTTTGCAAGAACCGTTGCAAGGTGAAGCCTTCTTGTGGGGAGCTGCTTCCTTCTCAAATCCACGTTTTTGTGGGCAGATGGGAGAAGGGCTTGGATCCCCCTCGGTCATTCGTTCAGTCATTCAGAAAAAGTAAAGCACACTGTGACTTTCTGTGTGTTTGACAGTCTCATCTACTTGGCACCATATAGGTTGGTAGCAGTACGCAGCTTGTGTGTGCGTGTTTGGTGGATATAGAAACCATAAGGTCGACAGGGCCTTTGCTTGGAATCGGCCTGTGAATATTCAGAAAACTCGGGAGTGTCAGAAAAACCTGGGGACAGAAAGGGGCGATATGCTTACGTGCTGAACCGCTCCCCATGATTTCTAGTGAATTGTTCAGAATTCTAAAAATGCACAAATGAAGCGGCAGCAGCACGTTTCACTAAATCTTCTTTCTTGAAACTTAAAAATCGAAGATGTAGGCGAGATGCAAGGTAAAACCGTGTTTCTTGAACAGAAAGATAGGGAGCCACAAGAAGCTGGAAAATGCCTGCCTTTGTCTTTTTACACGTACAGACGATTGTTTGGATGTGCCTTTAAAAATACCCACCATAGTATCCCTTTAATTACCCTTAGACTAGAACAGTGATAAAAGAGAATCTTTTGAAGTCTGGAGCGTGGCTTAGCCGCCCTCAAGGACATACCTCGCAAAATCTGCCAAGCTCACGCTCTCCCTCTCCCCACGCGCGCCTCTGAACTCGTTCTCCCCTACGAAGAGCGACGCGCGGCCGCCCACCAGCGAACCGCAGGGGTTCATGGGGTGCCAGGCCACTCGTTGGCCGGAGCGGGCGGCTGTCCGGCACGGAGGTCCGGCGCGGAGCCGGGGCGGCTAGGGGGCTCTGCAGGCCCAGCACCGCACGCCAAGCTCTATGGCTCGCCTGACCCCGCCGGGTTCTCTTCCTGCCGCAGCGGTTCTTTTCCTGTAGCAGGTATCTGCAGCAGGCTGGCTCTTTGTTACCCTCTGCTCTTCCCTCCCCAGGTGCTCCGAAGGTATGAATCGATAGGTCTGTCTGTGTTTCGGTGGAAAGCAGCTCTGGGAGAGGCCCGCTGCTTAATTCTGCTCGTGCCGCGGAGTTTTCCCGTCGCAGAGGTGCAGCGCGGTTGGCTGGCTGCCTGGCATCCCTTCCAGGGATGTCATGTGTAAAAGGTCAGGGGATGCTTCCTGAGCTCCCTGCACCTGGTTCAAGAATAGCAATTACAATTTAAATTACTTCTTTTTTTTTAAAATGGTGTCTTCCTTATCAGTTTAATGAATTCTGAAGTGGGGGGTTATGCTGTGTGTATAGGGACAAGGGAACTGTACAGACAAGAAACTGAGAATCATCTCTGACTATTTTTAATTGCAGTTTTCTTAGCATCTGCTTCCTTTCCACAGTTTGCTTACGGATGCAGTAAAACCTAGGATCAAACTTCAGAAGGCTTGTTAGAGATATGTGCCTGTATATGCAAAGTTGTTACGTTGTTTTGTTTATTTTTTTTTAAATATATGGTTGTAGCCATAGGCAGCTTCTCTCTTTATATTGCACAAAAATCATCTGTTAATTATTTGATTTATGGATGCTATGGCAACTTTGAACGCCATTAAAGTATTGAACAGGTTTTTAGTTACTTCAAATTAGCACATTGTATTATAGTGTAAACAGTGTCCTTCCAGGTTAGCACTTAGGATGTAACACTGTTCCCCTGGAGTCTAATATGCAATTATAAAAAACCAGCCATATACCTAGTGGATTTTTTTTTTTTTAATAAAAGGAGTACTGTCTTTATGTAAAGAGTAGTTAATTTAAAGGAGAACACATTGCTTCTAGGAATACCTAATTGTTTTGTCACCATTTCTGTATTCTTGTTTCATTTATGTATTTATTACAACTTGAGTAGGCAGAGCATTGCTTTGTGTACAATGCTAGCTAATGAGACAGTCACTAAGAAAGATATATCCTAAAAAATTTAATTTTGCTAATATCAATCTTAAACTGTTCTGTCTTAAACTCTTACCTATTGTTCACTACTTAAAAGCACTAAGTATCATTAAGTTATTCTCTGGCAAAATATTAGCCAAAGTGATTGAGTGAAGCTGTTTTAAAATATGATATTTTTGAGTTTTGTTTTACAACTGCAAGTGTGTTTTGAGGACTGTGTTGGGGAGTTGAAGCCAAGAGAATTTTAACAGAAAGCTTTCTGTTCCTGGTACTTTCCATTCTGTAGTTATCTAGGACTTAATCTGGGATATTGAGGTGCGTCTTCTCAGATCTGTCAAAAATGACCCATAGGAAATGCCATCTGATGAATCAGTTTCATGTTTGCCTCTAGAGTACTTTTGTTCCACTAATCACCAAATCTGAAAAAATCTGAGCAGAAGAAATAAAGGGAATTAAGAGTGATGACAGCTAATCAAAGGAGGAAGTATGAGGACTGGTGAGAGAGGGAATTGCCTTGCAGAAATGTAATAGAATAATATAGAAATAGTTAAGTTGGGCATTATTACTTACATTTCTGTGTGATACAAGACCATAATCCAGTGAAAGCCAATTTATATGACTGCTTAAGGTGATATGTTTTTATGTAACTGTTGATATACAAAATTTCCTCCTGAGATGGCATTAAACAAGACTGTAATAGGATTCAGGAAGGGAATAGAAGTGTATATAATTGAGAGAATACCCCACACTAATTCAGAAAAAAAGTACATGAGCCCTCAGTTCAGGGCATAGTCCAGTTATAGATTGTTATGGAATTAGTAATTTATTGGGGATATATATGTATTTTTATATGTATGTAGATACATACGTATACACACACACAAGCATACAAACACTTCCCCTAGTTTTCTCTCTTTGGATTTACACCATGTGGGAGTTGTGATGCTGTTCACCATCAGAAACTAGATGGTGGCTTAAATGAGACTGCTGGTATTTACCAGATGCTGAAGTTCCTGTTTTATAAACATTTCCAATGGGAGCTTTTGACCGCAAACACAGATCTTCCTCTGTACCCTAAAGCCTTTTAAAGGAAGAAAATACTCAAGATGACCTCTTATTTTGATAGCCTCACAAAAGAAAGAGAAAAGAAGTAGAGGGTTTTTTTTCCTAGGAAGACCTTGTACTTGAGAAGTGTCTTGGATTCCTTCCAGGTAGATTGTAAATGTTTTCCAACTTGTCCAAAATATTTATGGTAGTCCCTAATGCGCTCTCGCAGATGGCCCCTTGTGCTGACTTGCATGTTGTAATTTCTTTGAATGAAACAGTTAGAGAGGCCTAGACTGCAAAATGTATTCTCTTCCTAATAACAGCATTTCTGTTTCGGCACCCGTTATTAAAAGATTTGTTATCACGAGAGGAGGAGGAATACCTAGGGTTTGGATGTATAAGGTAACCAGGATTGTGGTAGAACCCAGAATACTTTCCTACAGGTACTCTGGATCTCAAAAGAGTAAAAGAACTACTTTGATACAAACCTACTTTGAGAAAAGGATGGTCTAATGCTTTATCTCAACTGAAAATTTCTCTCACCCAACCAGCAAATTGTCTGAGACATTTTTGGAGAAGAAAGAACGTTACTGACAGGAAGCAAGAAAAGGATCAAGGAAGGTCAGCATAGAGAAAAGGACCTAGTTCCTTTTCTCTAAAAATCCACTAGGTATATGGCTGGTTTTTTATAATTGTATATTAGACTGCAGGAGAACAGTGTTACATCCTAAGTGCTAACCTGGAAGGACACTGTTTACACTATAATACAATGTGCTAATTTGAAGTAACTATCGTTCTTGCCTCCCAAGGCTTCATACTCTGATATTCCTATCAAAGGGCAACAAGTTCCTTTTTCTGTTATTCTGTAAAAACAGTACACCACCGCTATCTTTGTCCTCAGCATCTGGTATCAGCACTAAGTATATCCAATATTTATGGGAATTAACTTTACACTAGTGTAAACCTAGTTGGCTACAAGTGGACTTCTAGATCAACATTAAACTTGAGACATTCCTAGGAGCATTATAGCAGTAGCAGAACTCGGGCCTTGAAAACCTTCCTGGAATGTGTTTCTGTACTCTTTTTTCCTCTAGAAAATTACAGCAAAGAGACTTGCATCAGCCTTGTGGAAAAGTGTAACTTTTTTTTTTCTTTTGGTTCTGTATTTCACTTTTCCAGCCTCAACTATCTGCTCAGAGAAGCTGGAAAGTTTGGTGCAGTATCATTTGTCTTGATATTCATAGTGCTGGACAGGTCCTCACTATTCCATGTGTGTCAAATTAAGCTGAAGGAGCTAACTTGTCTTTGTAGACCTGCAAGTGATGCTGGAAACAGACTGATGGACTTTTTGCCATCAGATGAACCCTGGGACAGTATGTTGTCATCCTTTCCTGGAGCTGGCTGCTACTAAACTGATAGTTCCCACCACAGTCCTGTGGAGTATCGGATTTATCAACTAAATGACTTCAGTTAAATGAAATTAGAGATCATCCCTTTGCTATCAAATCCCATTACTTTCCTTAAGATGGCTTAAGAATTGAAGTGTGAGCAGGATCTATCAGAAAAGGAAGCGTAGAGCTGGAGACGTAGAGAAAGGAGAGATGACTTAAATGAATTGCTGTTACCTTTTAGGCAGAAAGGAAGGATGCGAATGAGTTGGACATTCCAAAGGAAACTTTAATTATGCTGAATGCACATACTTCTTCAGACAGCATTCAAGCATGCCGTCAACTTTAATGTCTGTCAGAGAATGCTTAATGTAAACAGATGTTTTGTACAGCACTCAGAGTCATCATCTGGTTCTTCTTTGGTTACGCTCATACTGACACTCATTGTCTTGTTACTGTTAGGAAGCTAAGCATTACATTTCACTGTTCCTGGAAAGGGGACATTCCCTGTTAGAGAGGTGAAACCTTTGGATCTGTGCAGCCCACGTCAGTGGAAGCTGTATATGCTGCTATTTTTCCATTTATAACCTTCAGAGGAAATGAAGGCTCGTAGAGTGTCAAAGAGGGCAGAATCTATGACCTTGACCTGGTACAAGTATCTCATGTAGAAGTGAAAATTTTGACATTCCCTTCCCTCCCCTCTCTCCTCCACCTTCTCTGGGAAGCAGCGCTAATTCTAAATTGTTCTTGTGTGCTTTTTCTATATACTTCTGAACTTGTTAGGGTAAATATGACTTCTCACTAATGAAACAGTCTTAATTTGTAGAACTTTGCTTGGGGCAAGAAGGGAAGGAGGAGGAATTATGATCCTTCTTGTTGGTTTTGGTTTTGATCGGATACTTTTTAGCAAAGTACATGGCAGCTGACCAAGATAATGATATAGTGCTTTCCTTTTACAGTTTGAAGATAAATCTGATGCGGTATTTGATATTACAGAAAAATGTAAGTATTCTTATTTATTTATATAAGGCCATAATTTCACAAAACATTTCTTAGAAGTATAATTGCTGCTGAAAAAGACTATTTTGCCTTTCTCCTAGCCCTTGCTCCTCATTCCCTCCCTGCATTGCCTTCTCCACAAGTGTTACAAATGAGATGAATGGAAGTTAATGTTTTTTCTTTCTTTGGTTAGTTTTACTCAGGTTAGTTTTACTCAGTTTAACTACTGCTTCACTGTGTGGTGAGTGGGACAGAACTGTTTCTTACATCAGCAATGTTTTATCAGTAATGTTGTCCCAAGAAGGCTTAGAGTATTCAAGGAGCTGCAGCATCAGACAGAATAGCAAAGGACACTTAACACTTGTCCTTTGTTACACATGAAGTTGGTGAATTTTCTGACTGGTTATGGGTTTTTTTCTCCCTAGGTGGTGAAATTCTGGATGCAGAAATGTCTGAGGACACTGACCACAACTTAACACCTGCCCTCGACGGCATATCTTATGGAATACAGAATCGAACAGCATCTGAAAACTCACTGCTGGATGATGATGATGATGATTATTTTCTGAACTCTGGGGATCTTGCAGGCATACCTGTTGTTGGGAGTGACAACGAAGATGATCAAAATTTCACTCCAAAAGACACTCTTTCTTCAGCAATTCATGATGAAGACCATCTGGAAGAGGGCAAGAGAGTTACAGAACATGAATTGGACAGTGAAAAAGAAATTCAGATTCAGAATGCAATCCAAAAGGATCTCACTTCACCATTTGAGCAGGGCCCTGTATTTAAATCAATTCGAAAAGATTTTAGCATAACAAGAGATAATGGCAAAGAGACTTTTTCAGCAAAGGACAAGAATAGAGAAGGACATTTTCAAGAACGTGAAAAACGGTTGGAAAAAGTCCCTAAAGATATGGATTCTAGATTGAAAAGCAGTTTTCTTGACAAAGCAGGTAACTGTTGACATTGTAGACCTGGCTACCCAGCAAAGAGGAAGAAAGAACTAGACAGAAATTAGCAATAGGGCTAGTTATTAAAAAAATCACCTTGTTGAAGAGAATACGCATAGCTGTACTTAGGGAAGCATTTTATAAAGAACCCTGAAATAAAATGAACTCTGTATTAGGACTAGGATTTGCAAAAGGCCCTGGCAGCATTAGGGGATGTCTCCTCCACAGCTTGTTTCAAAGCCTCAACATATCCTTTGTTGTTGTGGTTTACTAAACCAAGCTGGGTGACAATTCAAGCTTCCTTTTGTTTTTTCTCACTGTTTTTTATAGACCTTGGAACTCCTTAGAAGAAACGATGATGAAGTTTAGGTTAAGTTGATGACCAGGAAAGATTTTTTTGAGCAAAGTACCAATTCTTCATTAATGTATATGTATTTAAAGCAGTACACATTTGATAGTAACATCGTGGAAAGTCTTGCTAGAAATGTATTAGTGTCTGCAGGAAGTAAGCCAGAGAGTAACTTGAGATGTGCTTTTCCTGGGAGACTCCTCTCCTTCTTCCTCAGATACTTGTGTCTTGGACTTTGTCCAGCCAACATGGAGAGAACCAAAGATGCCTGTAATCCATTTCTCATTTGAGGGAGCCTGACAGTCACCAGTAGGTCTTGCTGCCCACACACTTGTTTTTGACTTCCCAAGCTCTGAAAATTACAGTAGAACAGTGAATGAAGGAATTAAGAATAACCAGGCTGGAACATGCGATTTAATTTTATTCAGAAGACTGTATGGAGAGAGGGTTGGCCAGCAAGTGAGAGCCTCCTGGCTACTTGTTCAGATTCACAGCTTACAGTTCTGGTATTTAAACTTTGTATGTTTAGTAACAGCATCTTAAATCAGTGCTTCCAGGTTGCACAAATGATAGAGAAGCAATACAGGTGTTTTTGAAATAAAGAAGAGTTAAAGATGTATCTTTACTTTTACCTTCAGGTAGAAATCAAGTGAAGAATATTTCTGTGCAAAAGACATATTTCAGAAAATTGTAAATACTTACAGTTATAAGATTGTGGCTGAAAGCTATGCAGCCTCAGGTAGAGTAGCCAGTAATTGAAACAGCAATAGTAAACGTTCACAGGCAGCATCCAGTATCCATGAAAATCCAGAATTTTAAAAAGATACATGCTAAAAAAGCATAAGCTACTATCTCCTGAGAAGGGGGGAAAAGGCAAAAGACCAGAACAGCAAAGAAAAGGTTGAAAGTTGTTGCTCTGAAAAATATTTTCTGATTTAAATGTCGGAACACGGGAGAGTTCAGAACCCACTGGGGTGTAGAAAATTCTGAATGAACAATTCACCTCAGAATTTTACAACCATTTTGCTGGAATGGGAAAATAATGACCCAATAGAATAATAAAAAAATGTCAGTTCTGTTTAAGGATTACCATTTTATTTGCAGGGAGGAGAAAGGGAGTAGTTTAGTACTTCTGAGGGGCTATCGGACTATAGGGTTGGGGATCAGTATGAGACTCTAGATAGTTTTAAAGGAAATGCGTTGGACTCTGTATTCATTTATATTTAATGTATATGTTTTCCTCAGTTCATAATCAAGTAGAAGAAACATTACGGACGCAGTTAGCGCCACAAACTCCAGAAACTAACTTCAGGGTAAGCTATAGATCTTTCAAACACTTTTGCAAGTGCAGCAATATACTGGAATAATTCAAAATACGTATTTTGTATTTGAGTGTAAATTTGAGTATCAAGAAAACTGATCTTCTGACTCTTAGACATCTTTGCTACTTAAACAGTGCATATAATTTTGTAAAATTTTGCTGACCCTCTCTTTGGATTGAGGATTCTTTTGATAGCCACTTTCATGTTCAGCACGGTCTGACTGACTGGTGAGCCGAATCTAGACCTGGATGCATCCATCTGACCTGCTGCCTTTTTTCCAGATGAGACAGGGAACAGCTGTATCAACAGGAGACACTGCCCAAACAACCGAATGCCCCTACTGACAACCAACTTAGAGAGCTGGGTGGCTTCTGCTTTGTCCAGAGGAGTGAAAAGGATTGGGGGTGGGATGGCAGAGGGTGCTGCAGGGACGTAGAGGCAGCAGCTGCTGCCCATCATTTCTCCCACCTTCCAGTGGCAGGACCCATTTCTTTTGGTCTGCAACAGAAACTCCCCTTGGCAGCAGCCCAACTCCTAATGGCAGATGCAGGAGGGTGAATTCTTTTTCATATTATTGTTTCAGGAGTCTAGCTACCTATTTTCTAGTAAGGAATCTATTGGACAAGAGCTGGGGAATTCCTTTGCACCAAATATTAGAATTAAGGAGGAGCCTTTGGATGACGAATATGATAAAGCTATGGCCCCACAGCAGGGACTATTAGACAAAATTAAAGATGAACCTGATAATTCCGAGGTAAGTTTCCCATTGCATTTCTCATTTTGGTCTGACAGCTGACCGCATAAGCTGGACGTAAATTCAGCAGTTTATTTGGTTTGTTGACCGAAATTTAACTTGAAGAACATAGTTTAGTAGAAGGATTTTTCCCTCTTTTACTACCACGAAACCCAAACCCCCAACTTTTTGATGTCATGTTACCATGTCACTGAAAATGTTCTGCTTTTCAGTTAGAGACAAAGCAAAGTGCTGTAAAACTTTCATTATTAAATCTGTGGCAATATAGACACTTTATCTCAGCTTGATCTCACTAGGAAGTAAAATGTAAATCGTGTTTTACGGAATACTTTGTGAGTAGTCACAGTTAGAGATGTGTAGTTGAAACAGTGCTATTCCTGCTACTTCCCTCTTAAAGGTTATCTTTGCGAGTACAGTGGTTCATTGTTTGTTCTTGTTTTAAATTAACACTTAGAGGTCTTATGTTAGCAAAATATTTAAATACATACATGTCAGTGAAGTCAATTTAAGCATGTGTTAAAGTGACTTTCTCATTTGAGACTGACAGTTTTTATGATGATACAGGTAAAAGTTCAGTAATTGCAAAATGGAGAAAGTCTGACCTATGGATTGAGCAGTACTGGGGCAAGGATTGCTGAGCTCTAACTGGTCTCCTTGCCACTGGTTTGCCGTGTGACACCAGGGAAATGATCTGTGTTGCAATTTGTGTCTCCTCACTGCTAATATTTGGGTTACGTGCATTTGGGTTACATGCCAAACTTTACATGCAGTTAAAGGTGTGCAAAGCTTACCAAGGTGATTCATCCCACTTGGAGCGACACAAGAGTGCTGGTGTTCTTATGCAGGCATTAGTTTTTCTAGCATCATTCTGTGTACTTGTGCTAAACCTCCTCTTCTCTCTGGGCCTCTCTTCCCAACAATTTTTCTTTTTTTTCCCAAAATACTGTTGGCTTAATAAAATAAAGAAGTAAACTAAGTGTTTGAAACTATTCAGATTTCACTGCCCTTCTGATTTGTTCAGTGTCCGTGAGATTGTTTGGTTTTATTTTTCCTTAAGCATATATAATGTCAAACCATGTGTAGGTTAGTTAAATCTGTCTATTCTTTTGTCCTCCCAAGATGGCATCTGCTGTGTGGATTTGTGTGGAATGCAATGCAAGATGTCTGTGGTTATCAAAGATCATATTAATAAATAAAAGTAAAGACTTGAAGAATTTAAATATCTAATATCGTATTGTTCAAAATATTAATTCTTGGAGTAAAATCCTGTAATTATCAACTCTGCCTGATACTGCAAAAGTATGAGAACTGATGAAGGTTCATTTTGTTTTGCTTTAGATTGGAATTAATGTGGGGTTTTTTTGTTTTTTTCATGCATCCTGAAAGATAAGAGCATTTCTTGCTGTAACCGATAGTGGGAGCTGAAGGTGCTTGGCTTTCAACACTGTTACACTGCTGTGAAACTATGCACAGTTGATGTCAGGATTTGCCTCCATTTCTCTTACTAGTATTGACAAAGGATAAAACTGCAGTTAAAATGCTTAAAAAAACTGTATTATTGCAAATAACTAGTTTTTAAATAGTAGTATTTTTAAAAAATGGTGCTTTAAACCCCGTCATCACAGCATGCCCATACACAGCTTAAAAGCTTCTCTTACCTGAGATTTGAATGCTTCAGTCTGATGGTTCATAGGATGAACAAATACCATTGCCTGTTCTCCTGGGAAACCTGTTGAGAAATAGTTCGGTTGTCTTAGTATAGAAACTTTTAATTTTGCCACAGGAGTAAGAGAAGTGTTAAGTTTAAGCACACTTTATGTGGATGTTAGTGTGTGATTTTAAGAGATGGCTTAAGGTGAGGGAGCAGTTCGCTGCCACTGAGAAGTAAGAGCTTAATTTTGCTTAGTGATTTTGAATTGGCTTACCTTGCAGCCAGACAGCAACTGTGAATTTAGCTCAATCATAACATGACATCATGCCCTCACTACTCTCAAATGACTGTAAGTAGGTTAAATCTTATCATCTCTGTAGTTCCAAGAGATTATGCTTTTCAGCCTACTAAGATTTACGTGTAGAGTGTTAGAAGCTGCTTTATGGTTCAGATTTCTAGGGAGAGCATGGGCAGGAAGCATGGTGTCAAAGTATGAATAGCTGCTAGTAATTTATAGTAAGCTAGTAATTTATAGTATGTCAGCTATTCCACAAGCGACTGTCTGTAGGGATTTTCTCGTCCTGTAGAAAGTGTGAGGTTATTCCCCTGTCACTGAAGCCAGTCTAAGCAGGGACTGTGATGGTCTGGCTCTAGTAGTGCCAGCTTTGATCTGCTGCGAAGCTTCACCTTAGGCTCCTCCAAGGTACTTAACTCATGGTTAAGTACAGAATGCTTCTCACCATCTAAGTCCCAGTCTTTATTTCATTATTATCATCTATGAATGTGAAGATAAAGCTCGTTTCACACAATTGGGGCAAGGACTGCAAAGCACTTCTAGATGGAAAGTTTGTGTGAGAGGAAAGCAGAGATTTCTCTTAAACTTTGGCTGAATTCTGAGGTGTCTTGGAGTACAGCTGGAAAGGGGAATGCACCAGGCGGCCGCACTTTTCCATTTCTACATGACACCCTCCATTGTACTTTGCTGTCAACGTCTGACCAGGTTCTGTGTGTGGTGCTTATACAGCAACATCTGTAAACCTGGCCTTTGGAGCAGGCATAGGAGACTCTCTCTTCCTTAAGATTCAATACAGCATTATGAAAGAATGGAAATCATGTAACCTGTTATTACATGTGTGTATTTGTTCTCCTTTTCCTTTCCCTTTGTTTTAGGAGTACGGCCAACAGCCAAAAACTCAGGAAGGGGAGCTGAAAATCAGTGCTGTATTTTCAGTCAGTGGCAGTCCTCTTGGTAAGGAATAGGCAAGACTAACTTTATTTAAATCTTTAAAATATATCACCTTTGCAAATAGTCTTGCAGTTTATTCTGCATTTCGTTTGCCATGTCTGACCCCAGTAGGAAAAAAATAGTCTGTTTTAGAGACAATGAAATTCAGAGATTGAAAAATAATTGTATTTTTGAGGCAAAGGAAAATTGAATGTGAAAGGGACGTTAAAAGTGCATTCTCAGTCTTAAGAGTAGTTTAAACAATCTGCTATGCAGAAAACCAGCACAGGGCATGTATTTGTGGCGAGTTCATCTGCTACTTAATTCTCCCTTAGACGCTGACAACCCAGTGAAGTCATAAGCTTTGTGCTTGCCCCCTGCACAGAAGTGAATTACGTATAATACATATATAACAGTTACTCTATGTTTTCTCTGTGGTTTGTTTTTTTTTAGCTCCACAGCTGTCATCAGGTTTCCAGCCTGCTGTGGCATCCTCTGGCATGAGTAAAATGCTTCCTTCAGTTCCAACCACAGCTGTTCGGGTTTCCTGTTCTGGCTGTAAAAAAATCCTGCAGAAGGGGCAAACTGCATACCAGAGGAAAGGCTCTACCCAGCTCTTCTGCTCCACACTGTGCCTCACTGGATACACTGTTCCAGCTTCTCGCCCACCAGCTTCTACCAAGAAAACCTGCTCAAGCTGCTCAAAGTAGGACAGTGTTTTAATTTGTTCTAGTAATAATTGATATTCAAGCAGATAATGAAAGGCGTCAATTCTCTTTTTACACAACACGCTGTTTCTGTAATGTCCGCTTCTGTTATGCTTCCCTTCAAAAAATTGTGGCCGATACTGTTACTTGTTAATTGGTCTGTCCGCTTTCAGTTCCATTTCATTAATCAGATTTTACATTCACATAGATTTAAAAGCCTTAGTTGTGAAGTGTGCATCTTGTCTTTTTTTGATTTAAATGAGCCAAATATGAAAAACCGTATTTTAAAAGGTACTACATTTTTCTGCCATTTAAAAATGTCGTTGCACTCTCAAAACCACTAACGAGTACATTTATAAAAAATATGTTATGTGTTATTTCTTCTAGATGAAAATAGATTTACTGAATCCCTGAAATGAAATAAAACATAGGTAAATTAATATATTCGAGGCAGGATATTTCCTTAGATTCTAAAAAAACCCCTAACTTTTCAGTCTGGCTCCATTCTGTGAGCTTAGATTTCTGTAGGTCTCAGCTCTTCAGAATATGTCACTGCTGCTTTCATAAGATGTAGAGAGATTAAATTTATTAAGAATTGAGTTTTTTAGGTAGTTGGGGTTTCACCACCCCAATCAGTTACTTTCTACCTAGGCCTAGAGTGGAAAGGCGAGATTTGCTTTTCTGAGCCTACTTATTTTGTGTTCATTTGTATTATTATGTCCAAATTAGCAAAAGGAGACCTTTGTGGCTGGCTCTTTAAGACATCATATTACTATACCATTAACTTGAGGCAAATAACTTTGCAGACTGATTGTGCTGCAGTCTGTTTATAGAGGAGAATTATTCATATATATTATTTTTAGTTATGAAAGTTACTTTGCAAAAGGAATGCTGCTTTGTTCATCATTTCTTCAACAACAAATTTATTACTTTCAATTTTACAAGGTCAACTGACTTTAAACTTGAGACTTCAATTAATTATTCTTTTCACTTGCTGTCTCAGTGTGAAAAGGCCTTGTAAGAAAGTTTAGCAGTCTTGGCTGTAATTTGTATTTATTCTGTTGAAAAATGGTTTACCTCTGTCAAGACAAGTGAGAAGGAGGCATCCTTCCAACCAAGAAAATTATATAAATACTTCCTCCTATTTTTTTGACTTAAGGGCTTTGAAACTTTTCTGTGAATGACTGTTTCAAAAGAGAGAAAATACAAGGAGAAAGTTCAGTTTGTTAAATCCGGCAACAAATAAACAAAACCGTAGATGGAGGTAACAGATGGAAAGTTACAATACTAGTCAGATCGTTTTGGACTGAACTACGTAGGGATTAGAAATTGTGACCTTCCGTTTTTCCCTTTTTTTTCCCTACCCCATTCTGATTGGTATTTTCATTGTTAAAGGGAATTATTCCACATATCCTGCTTTCTAAATTCTTTTTTTAGTAAAGACTGTACAGAACAGTTATCTTTTCCCAGATTCTTTTGAAAAGATTTAATGATACAGCTTGATGTATTTATAGGCCACTCCTAAGTCCAGGTGCGAAATATTTCACAAAGTATCTGCTTGAGAATTGTACTTCTTAACTATTTTCCTAATAGGAAAAGAAAAATGAAGTCAGGTACTTAGATCAGCAAAAAGAAAAGCTTTAAATTAAGTGAATCCACCCTCTTCTGGAGAATGTTTAGTCTGCAGAAAAAGAAAGGACAGCAAGTTGACATGAAACCAACATTAATTCTTTCTCTCTTTGTTTGTTTGTTTTTCTTTTTTCCATAGAGACATTCTAAATCCAAAGGATGTAATCACTGCCCAATTTGACAACACAAACTCCAGTAAGGATTTCTGCAGCCAGTCTTGTCTTTCTACATATGAACTGAAAAGGAAACCTGTTGTTACTATTCATACTAACAGCATTTCAACCAAGTGCAGCATGTGCCAGAAGAATGCAGTGGTAATTGCCAACTGTCATTTGAATTTCCTTTATATCAGGACAACTTGCCATCTCAGAGATGAACATACATATTCTTTCTATTCTTGTTATATATTTTTTCTTTTCTCCCAGATTAGACACGAAGTGAATTACCAGAACGTTGTACACAAGCTCTGCAGCGATGCCTGCTTCTCCAAGTTCCGCTCGGCTAACAACTTGACCATGAACTGCTGTGAGAATTGCGGAGGATACTGCTACAGTGGCTCTGGCCAATGTCACATGCTTCAGATAGAAGGACAGTCAAAAAAGTTCTGCAGTTCAACATGTGTGACAGCATACAAGCAGGTATATTTTGACTGAATATTAAAAATATGTCTTTGATTAGATTTTGGGTGTTTTAAGAAACGCCCAATCTATTAGTTGATTATTTCAGTTACTCTCTTGGTCTAAGATAACTCCTTTTGCCATTTGCTGCTTAATCTTTGCCCAAACATGTTGCTGTGTTTGCCTTACCACTGAAGTGGTTACCAGAGTATTCCAGTCTGAGAGAAGACACAGTGGGACCACTCAGCAGCAGTTCACTCACTTTTTTTCAGCCTTTGAGATGTCCCTGTTTGAGTATTCTCTATTAAATTGTAGCATTAGAATTAAGTGGAGAAGAAAAGTAATAATTAGTTGATAATTTTGATTTTTTAATTTTTATTGTAATGGAGCCTCTTAAAGAGCTGAGCAGTTGAGAGAACCTTAATTTATTATAATAGCTCAATTATTTTTGACTGACTTATTTTAATGCAATTACTTTAGGAAAAATTGCCCTCTGATAAGACAGTGTAACTTCATTTTGTGACTTGCCTCTGCTGCTCCATTATTTAGTCCACTTAGGCCAAGAAAGGCCTAATGAATTAAAAAAAAAAATCTGGTTTAAGTATTTCATCCAGAAAATTATCTACAACATTAGGTGTCCTCTGAAACAAATCTGGAAATTAAATTAAATAAGCTGGAAAGGAGAGGGATTTCATGCTGCTTTTGCATCTCTAATCAAAACCCCATATATGTTAGTCTTCCTGAAAATACAGGACGTTCAAAGCTTATAAGGTTAAGTCTAATCTATTTTTTACTGATTTTTAAACAGCATTCAACTCAATTGTCAGATACATTCTGATAATTTCTGGGGGCTTGTGGGTGTTTTTAAATCCTTAGAAACATATACTCTGTTCTGTCCTTCTGTGAAGATCTAGAATAGCTGTTGATAGAATAAAGTGCATTTTTAAGGCTGTCATAATAAAATGATCTGGTGCACTAGTTCTCAAAGTTTTTTCCAAACTTAAAGACCTTAAAAACCTTTCACTGTTGTAAACACAGGAAATGTGTCTATGTAAGGTAGGCTTCTTTTTATGTCTTTTAAAAAGTAGTCTAGACCATAGTTGAAAACTGTGATTATTACTAGGAGATACATCTCTCCCCTATTTTGCTAGCAAATACATCTTCAGGGAACCTGCTTCTCTCTGTTTCTTGTTTTCTCATCTATTGAATAGGAATATTGCTTACATACATAGCTGATGTATTAAAAATCATAAGCAAAATGTTACTTCTCAGCAAAAATATTGAAGTTGTCTGATACAAGGTGCTTGATACGTGCTATTACAACACGTAGTGTTGACTGCACCTGTAGGCCTTCACCCTGACAGCCTGGGTACTGTTTAAACTGGCCTGCAAAGGTAGCGCTTACCCTGAATGAGAGATAGCCCAAGCCTCAAGTGGTCAAAGTGTGAATATAGCAAGCATACTGGAGAACTCAATTAAGTGTACCTGCATCATAAATACTACAGCTGTAAAATAAGTGGTGTTTCAAGTGCACTGGCAGTCACTTTTATACACATTTTATATGTTAGCAACTTATTTCCAGGTTAATAAAAATACTAAGTTTCAAATGAATGACCGGATTTCCATGTTTCCACAGAAGTCAGCTAAAATTACACCTTGCACACTGTGTAAATCTTTGAGATCTTCAGCTGAGATGATAGAGAGCACAAATAACTTGGGAAAAACTGAACTGTTTTGCTCTGTTAACTGCTTGTCAGCGTATAGAGTAAAAATGGTTACTTCTGCAGGTAAGTTTATCCTTTTACTTCTTTAGAACCATAATTTTATGTAGCTCATCTCCAGACTTAATTTGTCTTGAAAGTTAAGGCTGATACTCTCTTTTGGGAGGGTGGGAAGTGGCTTTATTTTTTTAAAGGGAGGTGCTGAGATGGGAGCATAAGGACTTCCTACCATAGATAAACCTAACAGTGACAGTACAGCCATTTCAGCTTTGTTTTTAGAGAGCTTAAACATGATAATAAACCTTAATCTATTTTCTACTCTTGCAAGTGCAGCTGGTGGGTTTCCCAGCTAGACAAATCCACTTCTGTGGACATATGCCATACCACTGCTGTGACTATTCTGCCCGTTGTTCTCCAGGGTGATTAGCTTAGTTACCTCTGCCTAATGTTGCGTTGATCTAGGCAAACATATTCTCAGCTATTTTTCTTGTAAAATAGAAGAATGCTTACTGACATCCTAGGGATACTGGGAGATTAATTAAAGGATCTGGCAAGCAACAGGCACCACAGCTGCAGTGTCTGCTTCTGAATCTGTAGAAACTTCCTCTTGGGCTTCTGTGTGTACCTTGGCTTGTCATTCAGATTCTCTGTTTTTGTATGCACAGTGCAAAATTATCTGCAATACAACTTGATGTTGCATAAATCACTTTTTCTTCTCTGTTTCACCCTCAGGTGTTCAAGTTCAGTGCAACAGCTGTAAAACTTCATCAAACCCTCAGTATCACTTGGCTATGTCAGATGGGAGCATACGCAATTTTTGCAGCTACAGTTGTGTAGTAGCTTTTCAGGTGTGACATCTAGGATTTCTTCTTAGCTGAATTAACAGAATAATAAATTGATGGTGTAAATATCTGGGATGTCGGGTAAAATATGTAATATTGTAAAATAAAGTCTATTCCTCAATTTGCTTTCCTGCAGAATTTGTTCAACAAGCCTGCAGGAATGAACTCGTCAGTGGTACCTCTGTCACAAGGTCAAGTCATTGTAAGCATTCCCTCGGGGGCAACGGTATCGGCAGGTGGCACCACCTCGACTGTGTCCCCCAGCTCCATGAGCAGTTCAGCTGCAGCTGGTCTACAAAGGCTGGCTGCCCAGTCCCAGCAAGTGACTTTTGCCCGCCCTGTTGTAAAACTCAGGTGTCAGCACTGCAACAGATTGTTTGCAACCAAGCCAGAACTGCTTGACTACAAGGTAATAAAGGTTAGGGCTTTTCAAGCTCGTGTTTCTCAACAGAAACCCAAGAAATTGTAGCTTATATGCAATGGTCTGTCAGTACTGCTCTGTTGCTTACTATGACCTGCTATGGAGGAATTTGGAACTGATTTTGGTATCATTTAACCATTATCAAAATTAATACTGATAGTAGCTCTTTGATCTTAAAAACAGAAAAAAACCCAAACTCAAAAAACCCGCAAACCCTGTGATTGCCTGGCTAGGTAAGCGCATTCCTGGTTCTTGGTCCCAGAGATGATCCTTTTAATTCCAGGACAAAGCACATGGGTGAGGGCTTTCTGCAGAAAATTGTGCTGTCTGTTATAAAGCTAAATGGGGAGACTTATTTGCTAGTGCTGTCTGTTGTTGATTACCAAGGGCATAAATACGCTTCTGAGTTTTTATTAACAATTAAATGTATTATCTGGGATTTGAAACATTGAAACCAAAACATTCTGGCTGTGTTGCAGGGTAAAACGTTCCAGTTCTGTGGGAAGACCTGCTGTGATGAATATAAGAAGAGGAGCAGTGTAATTGCAATGTGTGAATACTGCAAAATTGAGAAAATTATCAAGGAGACAGTGCGATTCTCAGGCATAGATAAACCATTCTGTAGTGAAGGTAAGAAAGGGCAAGACTGTTTCTCAGACAAATCAAGTCAGAAGTGTTTTCCCTTAAAATTACTGGTGATACTAAGAGAAACCTAATCTTTTTAGGTTAGAAAACCGTTTTTTAGGTTCAGAAAAACAGAACTTTGTTCACACTTTACATTTTAATGGTATGTTTCAACAAATTATTACAGACATAACTGAATACTAGAAGTGCCGAGCAAATGTCATTTTGATATTGAAGGATGTTTTTCGATTTTTGCTATTTTCTCTTATTTTAGGTTGTAAACTGCTCTATAAACATGACTTGGCTAAGCGCTGGGGAAACCACTGTAAAATGTGCAGTTACTGTTTACAGGCTTCCCCCAAACTGGTCCAGAATCACTTTGGGGGGAAAATGGAGGAATTTTGCTCAGAGGAGTGCATGTCTAAATTCACAGTTTTGTTTTACCAGGTAAGCAATATTCTCACATAGCATCCTCTAGTACACAAATGTGTTAGCAAAAGAACCTTTGTACATTAGGAGCTATGTGAACTGCCTGTAGTTGACTTCTGTGTCCATGCAATATATTGCATATATGTGAGTGATGAGTAAATCCTTCTTAACTTTTGAGTACCAGTACTCTATATAGAGAAAACTTAATAAGGGTCATGGGAAAACAGACACTGAATGTTCTGCTGCTTTGTGTTACACTGCAAAAATGATGTGCCCTTACAGATTTCTTTATGCTGTATTTGCTGAGCAGGGTGCAAAGAGGTTTTTATACACATACTCTTTGTTGCTGTTTACAAGTGTGTTTAATTTCTCCCTCACTCTGTTTTCCTAGATGGCAAAGTGTGATGGTTGTAAGAGACAAGGTAAACTCAGTGAGTCCATGAAATGGCAAGGGGAGATCAAGCATTTTTGCAATCTGCTTTGTATTCTGTTGTTCTGTAATCAGCAAAGTGTTTCTGACCCTCCACCCCCAAACAACACAGGTAAAATAGGCTGGGAATAGTATTGCCTTTTGGTGTGCATGATAGTGATATGAACATTTATTTGGAAACTCGATTCAGTGAACTTTTTAAGATATATCTTCTACTGGGGGGCTTGCCTATTGCCATTGAATGGGCTCAGTTTTAGATCTCTCTCTTACTTCAGACAGTCTCAAAGTTCTGCAGGTATGAAATGAGATTGCTTCATATACCAAACCTAGATTGTGGTTTTAAAGAAGATGAAAGAAAAGCACTTGCTTTTCAATCACTTCCATAAAACAAAGGCCCATTTTATAGGGGTAAAATGTACTGGTATCTATTGAAGACATGTTAAATACCTAGCTTGTCTCCTGTACTTGATAACTCATAGCCAGATATGGTAGAATGTTAATGTTCATTTAACAAAAAAAATCAAGTGGTGAAATTAGTAGACTTACTGGTTGTAAATACAGACTTCTGAATATGCACTTAAAATAGCCCATTCTGTGTAGTCTGTAGGCATACGAAGAGTTACCATTTCTATGTCATCGAGTGTTGATTCTTGAAGTATCAATGCCAAGATTAATGTGCGCTGTAGCTGTTTCCTTGCTCATTATTGTAGCAGCTGAAATGGGAAGGAGGGTGGGAATGAAGCCTACAGGAATAGGAACTGTGAGTTTCTGTAGGGAATGAAATGCAAAGGGAAGAAAGGAAGAAAGGCCCACAAAGACAGGAAGAGGAAACGAAACAAAGGGCAGAAATAGCACTGATCCTAAAGAGGGGCATAATCTCCCACTGAGTGATGGTGACTGCAACAGTAAGGTACCCAACAAGCAATAAAGAATATTAACTGAAAGTTTATAGTACGCACCAGGCCATATTCAACTCTTCAACTTTGTGCACATCTGCTGCTTACATTGGTAGGAGCTGTTTTCCCTGATTAAGTGTAATACATAAGTAACTTCATACTTTCAGGCCATAACTATACCATGTGACATTCCTGGTCTCGTCAGCACATTTGGCTGTTGGTAAGGATAGCAAAATGTATGGTGGGCCTGCTTCTCCAGAAGTGTGCCTGCAACTTCAGCTGAGGCAAGTGCAACGCCTTTGCAAAACTGGTCTCCAGGCATCTCTCTGAACTGGGGGCTGCCGGGATAATGGAGTGCCTCACAACTCACAACTGTTTTCTGATGAAATGTGGTAATTCATGGTGATGTGGTAAGGAATGGTGCTTTCAAATGGAAAGAACCTAAGAATTCCTCTAACTGTGAGAGCCTCATAAAATCCACCTCATTCATTATTTGTCAGGATCTCAGCTGTCTCCTATACTACGTATGTTTGGTACCAAGCACAGTGAGGCATCCAGTCCTCTTGTCTCCTGAGTGCTGCTGTAATACATATACTGTTAGAAAGAGAAAGCTGCTTTTCATACTATGGTGAACTTGTGAAATGTTTCAGTGACTGGGAAACATCTTAAGTTTGCTTGTGGAACCAGCTCCTATTTAAACTGAAATGCTGCAGTTTGACACCTACATTCCCTTCTCGTACAGCAGGCTTTTTCATTTGAAGATAAATCTGGAGGGTGGGTGTTGTTTGAGAAATGCTGTTTTATAAATTATCTTATTGCTTATTTTAGTTTTCTTCTATTCACTCTGTCCAGCAAACCTTTCTATGGCACCAGCTTCCTCATCAGGCCCTCCTTCTTTGAGAAAGGATTCAACCCCTGTCATAGCAAATGTGGTGTCCCTTGCAAGCACCCCTGCTGCCCAGCCTACAGTTAACTCCAACAATGTTTTACAGGGTAAGACTGCTGAATATGATGCCTGTATTTTTAAATCTCTATTCCTGAACATTTATATTTGTTCAGGGATCTTTTCCACTGAGGACAACAGCGACTTCTTCATTATGCTTCACATCAGTGCAGATGGTTGCAGTTTTGTCCTTCTTTTTACATAGGTATAAATAACGACTTAAATTTATGTACATACACCAGGGAATGAGGTTTAATGGGAATTCTTTTTATTGACCTTGGCAGCGTATGGGTTATGGTCCTTGATGATAAGTACACAAGCTATTGTATGGTTTTTTTCTTCACAGGTGCAGTCCCTACTGTGACAGCAAAAATAATAGGAGATGTAAGTTTTACGAGAGACTCTTTTTCTCACTTTCGTCCAGATTGTATCAATAACAAGTAAAGTATCCAAGAATTTTGCACCGTCATTTTGTAACTGCTTTTCCTGGTTGTGATTGGGATTTAAAATTCATCCAGCTTGCAGATGCTTTTTTTAAAATGAATAGAACTTGTGTGGTATAAAAGTCTTTTTGTGTCCACTGACAGATTGATAAGATGTTTTAAGGCAAAGCTTGTCAAATTGTAGATCTTGAGATGGCTGTAGTTCTCAAGCAATTCATGTGTGGCTTCTGTACTTGAGGCTACTTTTTGTGCCCAGAAGTGGGATGTGATGTCAAAAGGACTAGCATGGGAGGAAAGGGACCAGCATGGGCTGCTGGGGCTGACATGACCAAGCTCTTGCAGCTTAGCTTTCCTTCCCCACTCCCTAGTAGTATGGTAGCAGAACTGTGGGGAACCATTGTCACCACTTATCTGTGAATAACTCCTAGAGTTCCTATTCTTGAGCTCTTTGAGGTATGTGGTATACATGTTGCAACTCTCTTAAAATATGAAGATTTTATTATGTAGCTCTTAGGTTCTTGAAGACTGTCACCTTTGCTTTTAGCTGAACTGTCATTTATGGATTATGGTATGAATTTTCCCTAATGAAATAGATCCTGTTATTTGAATGCATGACTGAAAATTACGGTTAGCAGGACATGAAATTAGTTCAAGCACGAATAGTCAGTCTGTGTGTAATCAGGAAGTGATACTGATACTGCCAGCATTTGTGTTCATTTTTTACTTTTATTTCCTTTCAGTGGTTTCACATCAGTTTACTAAGTTTTTTGGGTATCTGTATCAGCCAGACTTTAGTCATCAAAAGTATCTTAATGTAACTCCTCTTTATATCTTTGCTATAAGTAAGATTCCAAGGTCAAAAGTTTATAGAGGTTATTTGACTACAGAAACCAAACATTCTTGCAGATCTGTTCACTGCACTGCTAATAAAAAAAAAAAGCCTATTGTTTGATTAAAATAAATTGAGGTGAAGACCAGAAAGCACCAAATACATTAGCAAGCTGTTTTTGCAATAGTTTCTAAATGATCATTTTTATCAGCAAGGAGAGTTTTAAATTGTTCAACCTCCCATAGCAGAGAACAAATACTAATCTTACGATATCCTTCAAACCAATACTGACTCTGCCCTCCTTTGTATTTTTCCAAACAGGCTAGTACTCAGACAGATGCCCTAAAGCTACCACCATCACAACCACCTAGGCTTCTAAAAAACAAAGCATTATTGTGCAAGCCAATCACACAGACTAAGGCCACCTCCTGCAAACCTCACACACAAAACAAAGAATGCCAGACAGGTATGTCTCTAATCTCCTACCCATTTTATAAAAGTCTATATTGCAGTTGAGAGAGTAATGCATGATTTGTGTAACAGAGAATATTTTTTAATATATTTTAAAACCTTAAATAGTTTTCAGGTTATTGTATGGTGTTTTCCAAGTAGCAGCTTGCCTTACAGATGTAAAATATTTGCAATTCTTTGAAATCCGTAAAGCTTCATGTGTGACGAATCCTGAGATTTGCTTTAGATCATCTTTAGCATTCTGCAATCATCTTAACTGTGGGGAATGAAGTGCAATGGTTAAGTGACATGCAAAAGGCTATGGAGGGAACTTGTCTTCCTGACGACAGAATTTGTGAGTTCTTAGCTCTCACAGCTCAAGCCACAAGAGCAGGCTCATTTTGATAAAGTGCATGATTTTTTCAAAGATTATTTCAACTCTTACTTTCCTTTAGTTATTAGATACAGATACTAAGAATCTCTGAAAATTAAGTCCCTATTTCTAAGATCATTTCATTAGATTCATATTTGCTCTAAGCTCCCTCTGTGGGAGGGCTAGGAGGAAACAGAAACACCTTCAAAGGCTATTACATAGTCCAGATTGCCATTGAGGAGTGCTTTTTTCATCATTGTTACTATATAAAGAGCTTGGGGTATCTAGCCTTGATGTAAACCTCTTAGTGAGGAAAATGAAGTTAAGTGGGAAGATTGTAGTTGTTTTTTTAATGGTACCTTCTTGTGGTCTTGTAGTTAGTTGTGAGATAATTGCAATAACACGCCATTTACTTGGGTGCAGACCTTAGTATTTAATACTTACTTCCACTCTCTTCCCTTCCAGTATCGTGTATGTAGTCACAGTGCTGTTTTTTCCAAACTGTAGTATTAATACTTGCTACAACAGTGCTAAAGTGAAAGATGACTATGAACCAAGACACGGTACTGTGCACACTGAGTTACAAGCAGAAGTCCAAACAATTATCATGGACAATCTGGAGTGTACTGGATAGTCATACGGTTAAACATTTTTTGTTTTGTTCTATCTTTGGTATAACAGAAGAAGAAGAAGTTGTTCAACCCCAGATCATTGTGGTACCTGTTCCTGTACCAGTGTTTGTGCCAGTGCCCCTTCACCTCTACACTCAATACACACCAGTTCCACTTGGAATGCCAGTACCTGTAAGTTATACTTCAGTTCACTAGAGAAGTGGTTTATAGTCTTGTTTCTGAACAGGACGCAGGGCAGTGTCATTGGGTTTTGTGATGAGCCATGCAAGTGATATTTGGAGTTGTTGAAGCCATTTCCTTCCTTATCGCATCATGTTTGGTTAAGCATCATCACACAAAACTACTAATTTGTAAGATTATTGCAGAAATGAAACAAGTTGTCCAGTCTGGAGTTACTTTAAAATTAAATTTAGTAGTGCTAAAATATATGTAAGGTTAAATGAGAGGAAATCTCCTTTGTGTATTTGCTGTTTCCCTTCACCCCCAAATATGCTCTAATCATGTGTTCTGTAGGTACCAGTTCCCATGCTCTTCCCAACTACCCTGGATAATGCTGATAAGATCATTGAAACTATTCAGGATATCAAGGAAAAGATTCCCACAAATCCATTTGAAGCTGATCTGCTTCAGATGGCAGAAATGATTGCTGAAGATGAGGAGAAAGAAAAAACACACTCTCACGGTGGTATGTGGTGTTTTTAAAAAGGAAACCTTTTAAAAAGGAAGGTCCTCTCATCATGGAAGATAGATAGAGAAATAGATGTAGGGCCTATATTGGCTGCTTCCCAAGTATGCATACCAAGTTAAATGGTCCTCTTGTCTTACCAACATTTATTTTCCACAGTGAAAGTGTTCATGCAGGTAAAGTGCTAACCTAGACAGAACTATAGTGCTTATGTCATGTGTTAGCAATTTTGATTACTTATTCTTTTAAAATGAGGAGGCCTTCTGAGAATTCAGCTGTACAGTATATTTGGAGATAATTTTGCCTCTGTGTACAATATTCTATTCTTTGTTTTGAAAACCTATTTTCTTTTAAGATTAATTCATTCTTCCTCCATCATTCCTGTCTCAGGTGCTGGTTATAGTTGCACCTTTCTGAAGCTTTTGTAATCTCACAGAGGTTTGAGCCAACATTCAGTAGAGCTGTGCTTAACATAGAACCCACATTAGATACTGAGCACTGACAGTGGTTTAAATGTCTTTGCATTCCCTTTCCCTGATCCTAGGTGCTGATATGACTTTTGGTGACAGTAACAGGTTACTAGAGGTGGTAATCTCCAGATCAGTGCATTATGCATTAGCAGAAGGAGTCAAAATCAAGAAGACAGAGCAGCTGCTTTACAAGAATATTTTCCTATCAGGCTTTTTATGGTGGATTCTTGGAGGTTGTTGCAGGTTAGAGTGTGTTGGATAGTGATCATCCCGTGTAATAAAAGTGAAACAACCTGAAAAGAACAAAATATCTTACTTGTCTACCGATGACTCAAACACAGAGGGATGGAAACATTTGGAAAAGCAAACATGGGATAGTTCTGCATTTCTGTTTCTCCCATAACAGCAGGACCAAGGTAGAAAGCTGTTAGGAGATCTCTAGTGGAGGAGAAGACATATCACGTGTGTTAGTATTACGACCTAATACATAGGTTTTTCGTGTTCAAAGTATTTTATGTTAGTTATGTAAGCTGTCAGACATTTGTACATACAGATTTCCTTCTTTTTCTAAAGGATCTCAAACATCTGAGCATGAGCTCTTCCTGGATCCCAAGATATTTGAGAAAGGTCAGTTAGATTTTTTTCTTTTTTTTGCAAATGGATTTTGATCCTGCTGCATCTTTTCTTGCAAACTCCTCTTTTTTCTGCCCTTTCCTATAGCATATGGTATATCTGATCACTCTCATTACAGACCAAGGTAGCACTTACAGTGGAGATCTAGAATCAGAAGCAGTGTCCACTCCACACAGCTGGGAGGATGAGTTAAATCACTATGCCTTACGATCAAATGCCCTGCCAGAACCAGATCCAGAACTGAAGCAGTTCTCCAAAGGTGATGTGGAACAGGACCTGGAGGCAGATTTTCCATCAGGTCTGTATAATGTGAAGAAAAATGCATTGTTGTATAAAAGTACGCACAATTTTCTGACTAAGCATAGTACCAGCAGTCTGCTTATGAAGGGTATGTGTTTTCATTTAGTAAAACTGGATATTTAAAGCTGCAGTAATGTATCAGCTCTACTAAAAATTACTATTTTAAAAATATTATTGCTGTCTTTAAAGACAGCATTCTACAGAACCCCAGACAGGAGTAGCAGGTGGTCTTGCTTGACTCCTTTGAATTTATCACTTCTGTGTCCCTAGGTATAATCCATGCAAGTGGTGCAGAAGAATGTAAGCTTGCCTGAATAAGTACAGCCACTGTTTGGGGCGTAGGCTTTTTTCCTCTTCTGAGAATTTACTTTCTTTATACAGAAGGTATATATATTGCCTAATTATTCAAAGGTAAAGCATTATTTGAATATACAGGTGTGATTGCCAACTGTAAGGTATCCATAGTATCTAAGTGACACTTCTACCTGGGCTGTTAATTCATATAATTAAACTCTTAATGGTGTTGATTTGACTTCAGACTCATTTGACCCTCTCAGTAAAGGACTGGGTTTGCATTCACGTTCACGAGCAAGACGGAGACATAGAGATGGCTTCCCACAGCCAAAAAGACGGGTAAGAAAGTACTTCTGGAACACAAGTTCCTTGCATTTCAAATAATAACATTATGTGCATGCTTATTCTAAGAAGTAAAAAAATACTGCTCCAGGGTGAAAATGAGAATTCGATTTAACTACACTATATATTTTTTCCTGTTCTGCTATATGAGATGAGATTTTCTTTCGTGCCCCTCTGCAACTAGGCAGAATAAATGCTCTTTTTAGTGCAGAACATTTTTTAAATGTGTATCATTTCAAAAAACTCCAAAAGAGATGTCTTTTAAGTAGTGTCATAATGTACAGGAAAGAATAAATCTTTCCTTGTGTGGCTAGAGAGGAATATATTTCTGTGCATATTTATCACAGAGAGATTTATTGTATTTTATTGCACCTTTTCTGTAAAATGTGGTTAATATTTGTCTACGTATTAAAAATACATATATATCCACTCAGATTCTGTCATGGGAGTAGGATTTTGTTATCATGTCAGTATAATGGCCTTTTTTGTGTGAGATCGAGTTAAGCACCCATAGATGAAGAGCTTATTAAATGTTTATTTGTTTGTTTGCCTGTAGGGACGGAAGAAGTCTGTAGTTTCTGTAGAGCCCCGGAACCTGATGCAGGGCTCCTACCCAGGATGCTCTGTTTCTGGGATGACCCTAAAGTATATGTACGGGGTAAACGCCTGGAAAAACTGGGTCCAATGGAAAAACGCACAGGAGGAACAAGGGGACCTGAAGTTTTCGGGTAATTTTTTTCTCTCTCAGGGGAAACAGAAATACTTAGTTGAAGAGCAATTGGCGTGATATGTTGTTCAAATAAAAATTAGGATCAGATACTACTGAGTTTTAAAATATCCATGAGTGGAGAAAAGATTTTATGGAATACTGTCTTACATCTTTTCATGCATTTAAAAATCATAGCTATTACATTCTTAATTCATCTGTTACCTATAAAAACAGGCTCTAAAATACCAAATTTCTTTTCAACATTAGAAATGTTAGCCTTTTAACCTCCACTTTGCATTCATTTGCATGTAGTAATTCTTCATTTGTAGAAGAGATGCTTTATGCAGCTGCAGGGCCTTTACTGAGCTATTATCAGGCCAGAATTCTAAGTTGACAACACTAACTTGGCCCCATCTTTTTTGTCTGTAGCTAACACATTCACAAAGTATATGTTTGTCAGCATAACTGTTTGCTGTAAAAAAAATTGTGTGCTACAACATTAAAATCTTAACACCTTATTTCTAGGCTTCACAGCTGGAAAGAAACCTTCCAAAAGTCTACCCATTCTGTGCTGCACCCTGCCTGAAACTAGCCTTAAAAGCGTGATAGATAATAATGACAATATAAATGTCACTTTTGTTTGTTTTTCTAATTATGGATTGTTTTATTTTTTTTACAAAAACACAGCAGTCCTGGGATTTGGCAATGTCTAACTCCCCTTTTCCCTGATCTCAAATCTGTCTTACATGCTTGCACTGAGAGTTTTGTGGGCAAATCTTCAGAGTCAAGCAGAGAATTTAAGTCAGGAATATAACTGAGCTTTTGGGGGATGGTGGGGAAGAGAGCAAACCATATTAAATACTTCTGCAATGTAAAGAAATAAGAGTGCCAGGGCTTATATAAGAAGGATCTCAAAGAGAAAAATTCTAGGTAGAATGAGATCTGCTTTTTCCTCTCTTATTTGGAATTTTTGTTGTCATTACATGAGAACAGCTGGCTTTTGTCTCCCGGAAGAAGAGTAATCACGAGTTACTGTGTATTGTTCTTGTGGCTAAGGAAGCAAATATTACAGTCGGTTCCAGGAAACTGTGTCTATCCCCACCCCTCCCAGAAAGGTTCCCTGCTTAGTCCCAAGGAGGCACTTTTGTAAGGTGTGGAGCAGCCAAGCCTGGTAATTTCATTGCAGATCCTCTGATCGATCGATTCCCTGGTTGCTCTGCTTCCCTTTCCAAATCCCATGCATGTCCCATTAAACTCCTCCTTCCTTCTCCCTTTAAGGAGTGGAATATGCTGCGCTCAACTCATGTCCAGAACTATTAGGAAATACATGAGATCTTTCCCTCACTCAGGATTCCCCTGAGTCCAGCTATAGAGGTGAAACCTATTTATGAACCCAGCGCTGCCAGCCTTGAGTACACGCAGCCATTGCCATGCCACATCTTTGGGGTCAGCAGACTCCCTAACATTTAGATGTCTTAGCTTTAAATACTTGCAGCCTTATTACTCAGTTGCGGCGTTTGTACTGGTTGCACATGCAGGTGGTTTGTTTTTTATTGGCCAAATCCTCATTTAATTGTTAGCCAACAGATAGGAAATAGTTCACAAGTTTAGTCATACAGGGTGCTTCATGTATGAGATAGAAGATTTAATATTTCTGCTTACATGAAATAATAAGGAATGTGTGAAGATTTAATCTGTTGAATTAAGTTAATTTTCTAATAATTTTCTTGGCCACAGTTCGTCCTGTGAAACTCAAGGAGGACATTCTCTCATGCACTTTTGCTGAGCTGAGTTTTGGCTTGTGCCAGTTTATTCAAGAGGTGCGGAGACCAAATGGAGAAAAATATGATCCTGACAGCATCTTATATTTGTGCCTTGGAATTCAGCAGGTAACGCAAGAGAATTAGGGCATTGCTGAGAACATAAAAAACTTGCTCTTGTTATTTATGCTTTATATCCATAGTCCCGTGTAGCTGCTTGGGTTTTGTAGAAGAGGCAAGAATGTATCTTTTTTTGTGCTTTATTCTTAGTCTGTCTTAATCCCATGTTTGGCTAATTTGTCTGGACCTTTTTATGATCAGAGTGAACAGGCTTGTTCTGTACTTGGGAGGAATGTGGCATGGAGGGCTAGGTGTTTCTACCGAGACTCAAATCTTTGGGTTTGGTACCTTTTTGATCCTTTTTTATGTATAGGAATGATTTGCTCCTCAGAAATATTTGCTTTATGATGGAATGTTTTAGATCTAAAACAGTTGCACAATGCTCTTCTAATAGACAAGTTTACATGGAAGAGGTTACTCAGCAAAGTCTGAGCTCCTTCAGTGGCTAGACAGATACCTGTTGTGTTGGCAATATTTACAGAAAAAATACAATGGGAATAATAGCATTGTATTTAATGAATGCTAAGAGTAATGTATTAAGTCCTTGCTACCTGCCTTGTTACCTGCCTTGAAACTGTTGCAGTACAAGACTAGTATAGTATTAACTTCTGTTTAAATGTCAATGTTCAGTATATTTCTGTTAGGGGGGGCTTTTTTTTTCTTTTTAGAATAGCCTGCTTGTTCCTTTCCTTAAACAGTCATTTGGAGGTAAGGAATCAAAAGCTACAGAAGTAGCTGTCATTTGACTAGGCATGGAGTTACTTTTTTTTTTTTTTTTTTTCCTGGCTATGCTTGAAAAAAATGTAGAAAGGGTTAAAATTCAAAGTGCCATTGATAAGTTCTAGGAGTATCAGCAATTCTTGTTTGTTCCAGTTTTGACTTATTTATTGATACACACACCTGACTGGTAGAAAACTTTTTGCAACTGCTGCTTTACAAGAATTTAAGGGACTTTTACACTGATGCCAGAAGTTGAGCTACTTCAGCAGCCTAGTGCTGGGCCTATATCTGTTGTCAGGAAGCATGTGATGTTCTTTTCAACAGAAAAATACTCAATAACTCTTCTGCTTTTTATAGGCAGACTTTTTTCGATAATATTCAACACTTAGAGGATGATGATTTTTCAGCAAACAGCTCTAGAGCTTGGAATATTAACAATAATTCTTGCCTAGATCTCTCATTTCATACTGGGGAGGTCCCAGTCCCTGCAGAAAAGTTTATTTGGTGTCCCACTGAAGATTTCAACAAAGTGTTTTGGACCACAAGACACTGGGACATAAGAAAGGAAAAGAATCTGATGTCCTGTATCTTCTCTGCAGTGTTACATAATCACAAACTGTGTCTTCATTTTTTTCTCTTGTAGTACCTGTTTGAGAATGGTAGAATAGATAACATTTTTACCGAGCCCTATTCCAGGTTTATGATTGAACTTACAAAACTTTTGAAAATCTGGGAACCTACAATTCTTCCAAACGGTAGGACAATTATTTTGTTTTGTGTAGCTGCATGAAAAAGCCATATTATAAATATATTTTCTCAATGCCTTGAAGAAGAATGTGATCTGAGGCATTCACATTAGTCTCCTCTTTCTCCACCATGTAATTGTTTGTGGTAGACTAGCATCATGGATTTTATGTCTGTCTCTGCCAGTTACAGATTACACTTAAATATATTTTTGCCTCTGATCAATCTCTCAACTCCTTTGAAAGAAAGGCTTCCCGTTCCAGTAGTTAACATGCTAGGTCTTCTCTTCCCTCAAGTTTTGGCTAATCTTTTTTGAATACAAGTAGCCAGAATTGTATATAGTATTTGAGATGAGTTACTGCAACTACCATGTACAGTTGCACTGGTATTTCCCTATTAGTACTGGAAATACTCCTTCTGATAAATCCAAGGATCACATTAGCAAATCATTGGAATCTTGTCTCAACTCCTCAATTCCAAGTTCTTCTCACCTCAGTCACTTCCAAACGAAGAGTTCCCAAATTCTGCAGATATTTTTAATTGGTCTTCAAGTATGATCATGCAGTTTATAAAGCTGGACACCAGCTGTTTTAGTACGTAAGATCTTTTTCAAAATATCAGCAAAACTTGAGTGATGTTGGCAACTCCATGCATGCATCCATGACTAGCTTTTCGTTTAGAAAATGAACTTTTTATTTAATACAGAAATAATCCAATTACTTAGAGACTGCTGCATACAGTGATGGTTTGGGTTGGGTTTTTTTTTCACAACAAACCTCTTATAACCGCCCCATATCTCCTTTTCCTAGCTGACTTATGATAATCACAATGGGGTATTTGTATATAAAGATGGTACGTTTTAAACTCATGCTCCATGTCTTAGGAATTACACATTTTTGCAGTTGGCTGACTGTGGTTTAACACAGTGAAATTAGAACTTAGTGAGATTCTGCTGGTGTCTGCAATCTTCCTTTATATCCTTCTCTCCATTCTTCAGGTATTGGAAGATCATGCTGTTCCACAGCTTGGTTCTCCATGCTCCCTCTTATATTCGTGCATGCAATGTTTTTGGTTTTATTGGATTTAGAATTGCTTATGATGGGTCCGAATTTGATCTGATACGCGGTTCATTAATATAGAAGGTTAGCTGAAAGAGGACTTACATGCATCTCTGGCAAAATCTGCCTACTTAATTTTACTCATTTCTGCCTTCCCACCCTGCTCATGTATGATGTTTTCATTGCTTTTGGAAAATTCTGAAAATCTGCTAGGTTAGATGCAGCCTGTAAAAGCTGTTCATTTGTAACTGAATGTGGAGACAGCCCTAAAATTGCATAAATAACTGTCTTTTTTCTTTGCCCATTGTTTCTAGGTTATATGTTCTCAAGAATTGAAGAGGAACACTTGTGGGAATGTAAACAGCTGGGTGCATATTCCCCTATTGTTTTATTGAACACACTTCTATTCTTCAACACCAAATACTTCCAACTAAAGAATGTCAGTGAGCACCTGAAACTATCCTTTGCCCATGTTAGGAGACGCACCCGAACTCTGAAGTATAATACTAAGATGACATATTTACGTTTTTTCCCACCCTTTCAAAAACAAGAGGTAGAATCAGGTAAGTGAGTGCTTTCTGATCATCTGAATTTTGGCAATCATATTTGTGGTGTCTGCTCCTTTTTTTAAAAAAGACCGGGGAGAAAAATATGTTCTGCAGTAAGCAGAGCTATGAATATGCTATTATCCTGTACATTTTCAAAATTTTTTTTCACTCCAGTAAGGTTTAAAGAGAAATTGTGCATGAGCCAAGGCATCCAGTCAAAACTTAGAAAAGAGGTGCCGCACATTTGGCTGCAAATTTGTTTAATAGTCTTTTATAACATCCTAGGCTTGCATAAAGCTTCACTAACTACTGCATGAGTTAAGGCCTTTTCTCAGGACTTCATATTCTTGAGGTCCAGACCCTTGTCGTGCCCTTTTAATTCCCAGATTTATCCCAGGTCTGTGGGGTGAATAAACAAGGCACCCCAAATGGAGAACAGCAGTTTAGATGAAGCTAGGGGCTTGCACATGAGTAGGGACTATCCTCTTGACCTCAGAGGCAAAGACAGACAGATTTTTGTTCGCAGTTATTTTCTGGTATTTGGAAGAGGGAAGTCTTTCACCCTATCGGCTTCTTCAGTTAATAGTTCCATTGTGTTACGTGAACTCTGCTTTATTAAGAAAAATTATATCCTCCCTATTTTTCTGCTAGATACTAGTTCTTGTTGGCTTTCTAAAAGCGGAATGGGCTGTGGACAGCCTGTAGCCTGTGCAATCTTTTGCCCAGCCAGCAGAGCAAACCAGTTGACTTGCATGTGACAGATAATCAGTTCAAGTAGTGTCTTTCCATGTGATGCAAAGTCCCATCACTAGATGCTAGGCTAGGTGACTAGGGCTTATTCTTGAAGGCGCTGTTTTTCACTGAACTTCTGTGATGCCATTTTTGTGTATCCAGATAAATTATCTGTAGGCAAAAGGAAACGCAGTGAAGATGAGGAGATTCCAACAGCAGTGGAAATGGCTGAAAATACGGATAATCCCCTGCGATGTCCAGTCCGACTTTATGAATTTTACTTATCAAAATGGTAAGTGGCAGAACTTGATTTTTGATCTGTATGTAGACTGGAAGAGGCATTTGAGCAAGGATGCCACTCAGACCTTTTGTGCTTGTGCTGTGGGCTCCTCTCTCCAGTTCCTGGTCCCTCAGTGTGAATGGAACCATGCTGATAGGAATTCCAGCATCAGCACTGCTGTTAAACTCAGCAAATAGGTAGTATTTGTTACTGGTGTTGAGTCAAGAGTAGAGTTACAGAGAGAGATGTATTCTTTAAACGTCTGTTTACACATCCACAGGGTGTAAATATGAACAGAGGGCGTTACTACAGTGACCATGGTGTTCTCATCTCCCTTAATTCCTGTACAGGATCCTTCTTTTGAGAAGATTATAACTAATACCCTGACATCATGTTCCTTGTGAAAGAGGGTGGGAAAAGTGTGAATTAGGTAAAACTGCTGATAGCTTTTGCGTGCTGAGATGTGAGATTAACTTATATTTAGGAGTTAGAAAGGAGACTGTATAGCAAGGACATAGATATAAATCATTTTGTCTCTCCTGTTTCTATATAAACTTTAGTTAGATCACTGAGCAGGTGGAATGTGATGTTCTTCTCTCTTCAAAGAAAATACACATGCAAAATGAAACAGCATCTCATTAGTGTCAGCTAAAACTCAAATAAATCACCCTCAAAAATGCACCTACTGAGCTTACTACAAATAGCCCCATTACTTAAGCAAAGGTGTGCGTAGCAGCTGTCCTGACTCTTTGTCTCCCTCTTCATACCTTCCTTGTCTTCAATTGCTTATCATTAGAAGCTTTTAGCTGTCCTTGGGCTGGGAAAACATTTTCATGCTCCTTATCATATATCACAGCTGAGCCCCTGCGGTGGTGCAAGCAGCAGTAAAAATTCACTTTGCTGTTTTAATGTGAATATTCCAAAGCCGGGCAGGAGGGATCCTTGCTCTAGAGGGCTTTGTGTCTTCCTACCAGAGCCTGAAAGCTGCCTCAGAGTCAGACGGTCAGTCTTTCAAGCAGATGGGCTTACCATTCTGCACCATGAGCAGGCAAGCTAGAATTTAGTTTTGCTAGCTCTTGAACATTTCTTGTGCCAAAGTGCACAGCAATTCTGGAACACTAGAACCAGTTTCATTCAGAGATTGAATGTTAAATGCATCTGTCAATCATATCAAGATGTTAGTACCATTAATTGGATGATATTATGACGGAAGAACCATATCTGTAAAGAAGTCACTCTAATTTTCTTGGTTTCTTTATAAGCCACTAATGCTAAGTGACCTGGAAATAACTTAACTGTTCCCTAAGTTGAAGGGGGAAAACCAACTCACTGAAAAGATATTTGAATTATGCTGTTTAAATTACAGTGGTGTTGTCTCAATGTAACTTTCATTTTCTTTGCTGTTTCTCCTTAATGTTTTTGTGAGTAGGGATGTTAACGCTGCCTTCCGATAATGTGCTCTTCCTTTCTTTACGTTGACAGTTCTGAAAGCGTGAAGCAGAGAAGTGATGTATTTTACCTTCAACCTGAGCGCTCCTGTGTACCCAATAGCCCCATGTGGTATTCCACATTGCCCATAGACCCAGGAACCTTGGACATCATGTTAACACGTATTCTTATGGTGAGGGAGGTACACGAAGAACTTGCCAAAGTCAAATCAGAGGACTCTGATATTGAGTTATCAGACTAACTGAAGTGGGGTATTTTCCTTTGAATACGCATCAGAAGCACCAAACTGGTGAAAATGTGTATCAAATAAGCCAAGATAGTGTCACCTACAGGCATATGTTGAACCACAGTGGATGTACAAACTGGAACTGGAAGGAAGCAAGCTGTGTAAGCTGCAAAAAACAACGTCCTGTGGCACCGATAAATCCTCTGAACAAATTCAAGATGAACTAACCTATTTGAGTGGTGCATAAATCCTTTATCTGTTTAGGATTTTAAAAAGTTGTGAGATATTTTTAAAGAAAATGGTTATGTAAAATCTACCATAACAATGTTGGGCATGGAGAGCTAGACTGTGGCTCACGTGACTTCTCAGCCTGATGGCTGGCAGTCCTTGCTGCCAAAGAACATGTGGAGATCCTAGAGCTCTTCACGAGGACAGGAGAGAAAGTGGTGGTATTTAGACAGACGCCTTCCGTTATAAATATACGTACACATATGCTTTTATAATTTTTTTGAAACTGGGATCAAATGTTAGGACGGCAGAAGCCGCTGGCATGTCTGCCAGGGAAGCTATCTAAATGGACAACTGTCTGGCTGCTGTTAAAGGGTCACACAATGCCAGAATCTAGCTCTCGGTCCAGGCTGATACCAACTCTAGCTCTGTTCGGTCTTCAATGTGGAAGAGGTGCTGTAGGTCAAACTTCAGAGCGATTATGTTACGGGATGAACATTTCTGGGGTATGTACAGGAGAGTGACTGTCCTGGGGTATGTGCAGAAAATCCCTTACCTAGCCCAGTAGCTCTGCAGTCTGTTGATATAATCTAGCAAATACTGTGGTGCGCGGAAATTTTTTTTCCCTTAAGGCAGCTTTCCTTTCTCCTCTTTCCCTACTCCTATGTTTTTGGTTATTTTATAAGGCAAATCTGGAGGGCCTTGTCATTTCAAATGAAAGATCCATGCACTCTTTCTCTTTCCACCTTTGCAACGCGTGCAGTGTTGTACAAAGGATGCAGTATTACTTTTGACAACAGAACTGTGGTAGAAAATTACCATGTGTGTTTTTTTTCCCACCCCACCCAAAGAGATATAGTCATAGTGCTGGAAATTGAAAGAGATTTTTTTAAGGCTTGGCTGTTACTGCGTCTTTTTGAAGAGAAAAGCTCCCACTTTGTGTTTAAAGGACAGGACATTATCAGATACTGTCTGTATCTCCATTTTCTCAAGCTATAGATGTGTGTTTCTGATGACCAGTGGTCACAAATTCATTGGAAACCCAAACTATTTTTAAAGAAGAGAATTGTATGGTTTTTATCTAGCTCTGGTCAGTTATCCATCTTCTGTAACAGGGGTCTGATATTTGATCTTGTCACTAAAATTTCAAGAGATGAAAATCAACAGCCTTGAATTATATTTCCTTTTTTTGTTTTGTTTTGTTTGTTTTTGTTTTTTAATTATTTTTTTAGCAGTAACAAAAGTAATTTAACAAAAATAAAATCAGAAAGTAGTCTATTGACGTTGTGTACTCGGTAGTCCTGTCCCTGCCTGTAACAGATTTCACTGATGTATTTTTTAATACAGAAAACTATGTGAAAAGTAAACCTGCCCCTGATTCTGTCTGATCAAAGCCCATCTGTGTCTGTCATTTCTGATCAAAGATACTGCTTTCTCCATGTCCTGGCCCAGCACTCCCGGGAGAGATGTTTCGGCCATAATACATACCTTGCCAGGAAACTACCCGGCACTTGGAGGCTCAGGGATGCTTCTCTAGGCTGATTTCTTGTTCTGTGAACACTAACCTGTCCCTCCCCATAGTTATACTAAATAGTGAAATAGCAGGCACGGTATTTTGGATTGGGATGGTTGATAGAACATTTCAGGGAAAATAAAATCCTTTTGGAAAGATTAGTGTGTAGGTCTGTAGAGGGTAGAAGAAGTCCAAGCTGTGTCTGTTGCACGCAGGTGTGCCCAGAACCTCGATGTCAGTAGGAGAGGGGAAGGATCCAGGAATTTCTGTATTTCCTGGGCATCCCCTGCAAGAGTGCAGCTGTTCTTGGCTGCAGCAGGCTGCCTTTGCCCTCTCCCTCCTTCCCTGACCGCCCCCAGGGAAAAAGCAAGGCAGCAGTTAGGACAAGCTGTTGGGAGGGCAGGCTTTCATTATGTGGGGGTCGTCTAAAAAATAATACCACATCTGAGTTTTCCCTTAATAGACATTAACAGAAATATTCCCATAGAATAAAGTAGTATATTTGTATCTTATGAGTAATGTACTTTTTTTTTCTTTTTTTTTTTTCCTCTGAAGACCCTCACTCGTTCTTGTCTGTGAACACTTTCACGTACGTTAATCTTTTCCAGGTACTTGGAATGAAAGATACTTGCCTTTCATATTCTCTCAGCAGGGAAAGTTAAGTTGCTTTAAGCTTGACTGGCTGAAAGCAAAGTTGTTAAACATTGTGCTAAGTCCTTTTACTTAGTGGCTCTGAGATGAGAAAGGTTTCAGTGCAGTTCAATGATACAATTAACAGAACAAGTAGTTTTAGTTTCAGTTTCTCTGATCAGATACCTTCTGCTTGGAGGCCCTTTGGCAACACCGTGCATTGTCCGGAGTGTGCTTGGGCTATCTTTGCCTCTCAAGGTGTTTCTAGCCTGGCTAGAGTTCACACTGACTTACAAGATGGATTACCTTGAAGGCTTAAAATCTATTTATAGGCTATACACATAGGATCAAAGTTCTGAACACTTAGACAAAGTTGTTTATAATAAACATACCCGAATCATTTGCTGACCATGCAACAATGTTTATTACTTGAAATATTCTTTTAAGGAGAAGGCTGTAGTCTCATTGTGGACAAAGACCAGTGTGAGAAAGAAAAATAGAAGGTGATGCTTCCTGCTAACAGGGTTTCTATCGCTTGCTATGCCTTCCCACTGCTAGACACATGTTGTTTAACTCCCCTTCATTTTCAGCGTGCAGGGCTGATGCCATAGCTCTGCAGACCCATGTGAGAGCTTGGAAGTGAGTGTGTCGCATTACTCGTTAGCGAGTATTCACAGTTCTGGCTGCTAATGCAAGTCTTTGGATTTTGCAGAGATTTTTGTTTAAAATGCTTCTGGAATGTCGCTATTACCTCCACAGCGCTGACAGTTTCCTGGCAGTTCTCACTGCGAGAGGTGCTCGGTGCAAACCTGCTGCTCTCTCCTGGCTGTGGTTGACTAAGGAATGAAACCAGGGGCACGTTGAATGCCACAGAATTAGGTGCAAAAAGAAGTTAATGTGTCTATCTTATGAATTATTCTGCCAACTACTGATCTAGAAGAAACCCCTGGACTTCTCTGGCAGTAGTCTTCATCTGAGTGATGGCTCCTCAGAGACTTGAAATAAAATGGCAGCAAAAAGTCACTCATTTCACGTTTCCCCAGGGTGTGCTCCCACAACAGCAAGGCTCCACTGGTGCCGGTTTAGTGCTAGGGTCACAGGAGTGACTCTGAATGTGCAATAAAGTCTTTGTTTTTTGGTAACAATCTCAGTAACTCTTCTCAGTCCCTTGAGCAATAGTTTCACTGTTGCCTTAAAAGAAGAAAACAGAACAAATGCTCGTGTATAAAATCGTTATGTTGCTCTTCTCAAGCCACCAGCACTGTGTTCTCTGTCTAGGTTGGACTTTTTTGCTCCCGTCAGCACAACAGGTTCTTTTTCTTTCATTTGTCATCCATTTTAAACATTCCTAACAGAGCAGAGGCAAAATTAAGATTTTCTGTCTTCTATTCAACAGCTGCTCATCTGCAGTATGTCCCCTGTAGCATCATCAGCCTTGCAAGATTTAAAGAAATAACAAGCTTTGAGCAGTTGAGCTACTGAGCAGTTGTTCCTTTCTCTTGTGAGAGAAACTATCCAGTTTTGAGGACGGTGTTTTGTAACCAAGTATGAGCACCAAAAATGTGTAAAAATCACGGTCCATTGCTGAGGAGAAAGTCTAGAAGGAGTTTTAGGAGCAATGAAGCTGAATGAGAGTATACTCTGCTCTTAGAGTTGCAGGTCTTGCCTCACTGAGGGTTGGTATGAGTGGAGCCAGTGTGAGCCACCACTTTTCATCGCCTCATCCTTGGGAGATGAAATGGCAAGACTAGTCCCTACACGATCACCTCATTTCTTGTCTTACGGTGGTAAGCTGCTTGAGAGAAATCTCTTTCACCCAGCGTGATGGCTGCAGATTTGTTGGGCAGGTAGGACTAACTCTGCTTTTATATCTTCCCCGGGAGGAAACAACTGGCTTGAAAGGGGGGGGGGGGGGGGGGGGGGGGGCGTGGGGGGGTGTAGAGTGGTTTTGCACAATATTATTGTATTTGTTAAGAAGTTGACTCCAGCCCTTTTTTTAGAAGGTGGATTTTTTAAACTAAGGGGGAAATGGCACATTTAGTCTGACCACTGGCATGAACAGATCCCCTCTAACTTCATCCCATGGCTCCCATGTCAAGCCCATAGCACCTGGCTGAGCTGTAAGATCTTGCATTTTTATCTTCAGTTTCCTCCCCCCACCAATTCCAAGAAGCATTCGATAACTTTTGTGTCGTGCTTTATGAGGAAACTATTTTGGATGTGCCAGAAAAAGTGAGTAGTAACGGAGCAAGCAGTGGCAGAGGAGCCGTTGCAGGGTGCCGGGAAGGGTGCTTTGGGCAGGTGGGTGATTGTACGTGGCAAGAAACTAATATGAATAATTAAGTGTCTAGGTTTCATCATTTTATATTCAAAGCATCTCAGTTGGATGCTATTAAGAAAAACTAGCAAATCTGGGCATGGATCACAGATGGGGCAAACTTAAGAGAGAGACCTGAATTTGAAAGCTTTTCAGTTCCTGCATCTAGGGTGCTAGCTCTTCTGCTGTCTTGTGGCAAATTGCAAAATCTGCGACAGCTTTTTTATTTTTCAATTTTTATCAATAGACGCTGCTGCCGTGGAGGTCATTAGCACTCAGTCAATGGCATCAGTGCTAGCTCTGGTCCAGGGAGTGTTGCAGAGTTGTAGAATGGTTTGTAGAGTCATAAAGGCTCAAAGGGACTCGGTCATCTTGAATTCTTCTAGCCACAGAACTTAAATTTCCATTGGACATAACATTCACTAAGCTAAGGGTTTTTCAGCCGAGATACAGTTTTTATTAAAGAAACAAAACCCGAAATATCTTAGATTATCACCTGCTTGGAGGGAAAGAGGGAATTTATTACAATTAAACAGTCAAGCTAAACAAAGCATCAAACACCAAATCTCAGAAGGCATCCCAAGTGCACAATTTTAACACAAGTCCAGTCCAACTTGCTGATGTTCAGACTTACAGATGCAGGCTGCAACAGCCACATGAACTGTGGCTTGCTTAATTCTGGGGTTCATAGTCGACTATTGGATACACCAACGAATGGCATCCCTAGGGTCTTAGGTCTACAAGTCTTGGACTTCTTATTCTCTTTTCTACATATTTATAACACAAAAAGCCAGAACCATTTGAAAAGGTCTTTCCAACCTGCTGGGAGCCAGGCTTCTTCCTTTAAGAGAAGGGTGTGGGTGACGACTCTTGACTTTTGTCCCATTAAGCCACTGACTCATTATATAGCCCAGGATCCAGCGTACACGTCACGTCACTACTGTTGTATCGATGATGCCTCATGTTTTGTCCCTTGTCAATCTGTACCTCGGTTGTACCCATCTGTAAATTGGCCAGACTTTCCTACCTCGTTTGGGCATTATGAGGCTAAATTCTGTAGGATGCTTTGCAGCCCCGTGATGAAAGGTGCTATATAACTGCAAAGTGTTACTTCAAAAGATTTAAATAGGTCACCAGTGCATCATAACCTATATTAAAAAGACTTTTTCTTATATGAGAATTTATAGAGTTCAATGTATGGTATTAATAAGTGAATTATTGAGACCCCAAAAATAGTTTTTGTTTGAATCGTATCTGTATTCTGGAAAAGTGATTAAAAACCTTTAACCTTAATAAAAGAGTACATCCTCATTTCCTGTATGATGTTGGAATCTGAGTTTAAAAGCAGAATCTCACAGATTTTAGGGGCGGGGGGGGTGGTTTAGTCGTTTTTCAGCCAGCATTAAAATAGCAGCTTAATAGCTTCAGAGCAAGGCTTAGTCTTTCCCACATGGCCGTACAGCAGCTCATACTGAGTTTTGCTCCTGTTTGAAGCCTCTGGGAGCGGCTGTAATTAGATCAATCACCAGCAGAGTTTTTTAGACGCTGCCCCCCAACCCAAATGCAGGGGAACCCGTGGCTGCTCGAGCAGTGCCCGACGCTGCCAGCGAGCGGGAGAGTCCTCGGGACCGAACATCGCCTTTGCTCTGTTGCCCTGAAATGCCAGAATCGCCCAAGAGCCCCAGTAACACCATCACTCACCTGAGAGCCTCATTGTACAGCACTTGGTCTGGCTTCCAGTAAGGGCAGGGAAAGTCTCGTGGGTTTCTGAGTGAGGTCCCTAAGGCTCTTCTGTGTTGGGAGCCACCAGACCTTTACTCAGTGCAGTTTTTAATGTCCTGATCATGCAGCTGGTTTACACTTACTTTGAACTGTGCTGGTGCACCCACAGCCAGGTGAGTGCCTGTGAAGCCAGTGTAGCCTTTGGGTTTTAAAGAGGCTGCTGAGGAAACAGATACAGGCAGTCACAAGCAAAAAAAAGAATTACATGAGTGCTGATTAAATGTTCCCAGCAGCCTGAAGAATGAGCATCCAAAATTATGCACACCCTGGTGCAACCATGATCACCAGCAGGCATCGTGGATGCATCATATGAGTGTCTGGGGGTGCAAGGGAGAGTATTTGTTTTAATGGAGGCATTATTATTATTATTATTATTATGTAGCTGACACTTTCATACCATCATTTGAGGCAAGCTGGGCTTGCACAGGGATAGCTGGTATTCACTTCAGGAGACAAGGAAAATTGGAAATACGGTTAAGAATGATGGTGTGTGAAGTGCAGAACTGGTAGGGAAATACCATGTCTGCTTGTTGACTAACGCTATTGCTTAAAGCATTTATTTTAGGTAATTAGTTATAGACAGTATAGCAACTGAAACCCAGCTGATTGCCAGGGAGAGCCTTGTACACCCATGCTTGGGACACAGTATGGGACACGTGCCACATGTCAGTCCAGTCTGTCATCCGTCACCAGGCACAATGCGAATTAAACACAGTTTATAACAAACCTATCTGCAGCCTTGCCAGCGTCTCAGCTTTTCAGGGGGAGAGAGTGCAGGACTGAAAAAACTGCAAGTTTGGGTCTGTTCCCGGACCACTGTGAATCCAGAGGTACTTGGTGGATACCTGGGCCCCGACCGCACACCAGCCACCACAACACTCCCACCTGCAAACCACCTTTATTGGTTTCAATGCACTCATTGCTCAAGTCGATCCACAGATCTTAAGAGAGCGGCCGAGTAGCTGGGGGGGTCTGCAGGGGCTTCCCAGCGCCTGCCACGCTGCCTGGCAGAAACCTCGGGCTCAGGCACCTTCTTGGCTTCACTTGCGTTTGTCACCTGGAGTTGTCTTCCCCTTGAACAGCTTGGCACCAGCTGCAGCACCGAGCGGCCCCAGGGTGGTCGTCAGCCCAATTTTGGAACCAAGAGAGAAACCTGCAGCTCCTGCAAAGACAGAAAGAGGCCAGATGCCCCGGGAGCATCGGTGCTGCCTGCTGAGGGACTGAGCACCGGGCAGAGGTAGCCAAGGACCTCTCCGGAGTGTGCCGGGGAGTGGGCTCTGCTCCCCGAGCACAGCCAGCCCCTTTCTGCCGTCCCTTTCTGGCTCCGGCCAGCACTGCCGAGGAATGCAGGCGTTGTTCTTGCCAGAAGAGCAGACGCCCACCTGCACGGCCCCCTGATGTCCCCAGCCTTGGTGCCCTACCCCAGCGAGTCCTGACTCTTCCTACCACACCATGGATTTAGGGTGTTTGGGGTGATTCAGACCAATGATGGGTTAAAGGGCTGGTTTGGCCCTACAGCAAGCCGAGCGTATAACCCTGTGCAACCCTCCGGGGGTGAACCCAGCGCAGCTCAGCTCCCCTGCCCTCCCCGCTCACCGACGGACTGCAGCACCGACACCATGCTGCCGGCAGCCACTCCTCCGTTGTTGGCGACGGCAGCCGCCGCCATCATCTTGGCAGCCATGGACCCAGCGGCGATGCCAGTTCCCGTAAACCCCAGCGCCCAGATGCCCGCCGGGATGCCAACGAGCGCCACTCCTGCAGGCAGACCACTGGGGTGTTAGGGTGGTCTCTGCGACCCGCATCCCCCCCTGCCACCAGTGCGCCGGATCCGGCCTCCCAGAAAGGACAGACGTGTGAGAGTGGGGAGCAAGGGCAGTGGGGTGCAGGGATGGGAACACCCCGTCCTCGGGGAGGAGAGGAGAGGTGAGGCATGCAGGGCTGCAGCAGTGGATGCAGACAGATTTCCAGCGCTGCCCCCACCCTCGCAGCAGCACCCGAAGTCTCCCCGGCACTCGCAGCCCCCCCCCCAGCCCGGCCAGGTCCCCCACTACCAGCCTGGGAATGGGACCGGGCAGCGAACCCGAGCGCTGCTCATCCAACGCGGGACCCTCACCTACTCCCACAGCGGCTCCCACGGCTGCTCTTTTAACCGTGTTTTCCATCGCTAAGAAAGAAAAAGGCAGGCAGGGGGGCGGGCAGGCAGGAAACCTGCCTCCGGCAGGAACTGCAGCAGCTCCCCCAGCCCACAAAACCCCCCCCCCGGCCCCGGTTTCAGGCCCCCCCCCCGGGAAGCGGCCAAGCGACGGGAGCGGCCCCGCTCCTCCCGGGCCGGGGGGAGAGGGGAGAAGGGGGGAGAGGGGAGAAGGGGGGCACCCCCCCCCCCCCCCCGTGGCCACCCTGCCTACCTGCCTGCCTGCCGACCCGGACCGGTACCGGAGCTGGGGCTGGGGCTGGGGCCGCCCCGTCCCGCCCCGTCCCCGCCCCGGGGCCGCCCCCGCTCGGCGCATCACGACCCGGAGGAGGAGGAGGAGGAGGAGATCTGCCTTGGGGAGTCTTTATTTGGGGGTCAGGTACAGCGGGGAGGGGAGAGATGGAGGGGGTCGCAGCGGGGGAGAGTGTCAGGGCACACATCGGTGAGGGTCCCGCTGGAGATCCGGGGGAGGGGGGGTCACAGCAGGCCTGTCACAGCAAGCCCCATGACAGCCCCGATGGCTGCCAGGGCAGCCTGCACCGCTGTGGGGACTCCTGCTGCCCCTGAGGAAGAGGAGGAGAAATCAGCCCGAGCCCCCCCCCCCCCCCCCGCCCAGACCCATCCCCATCCCCAGCATGGGGCCCCCACTGCGCCCCATTAGCCTGGGGGAGCACCCCGAGCAGGAGCAGCCCCCCCCCCCCCCAGACCTCACCTCCCTGCTGCCAGGCCAGCGGGGCCACCCCAGAGCAGGTGGGATCCCGGGGGGGGTCCCCGCTCCCACGGCCACCCCAGGCTCCCGCCACGCTGCCGGTACCGCCCGGGGAGGCCAAAACACGGGGCCCACCGTGGTGACCCCACGGGCACCCCACTGCGAGCACTCACCCAGCGACTGCGCTATGGCCACCAGGCTCTCGGCGGCCACCCCCCCGCCATTGGCCCTGGCAGCTAGAGACATCATTCTGGCGGCCACGGATCCGACCGTAATTCCTGCTTTGGTGAAGCCCAGAGCATACAGGGCTGCCGGCACCACAACCACAGAGAGTCCTGCATCAGAGAGCAGCAGCGGTGACACTCCTGCGGGCACGCGCGTGTCCCCGGGCTGCAAAACCCTCAGCCCTGGGTCGCTCCTCAGCCACGCGTGTCCTCCTGCCCCGAAATGGGGGGGTGCGTGGAGGCAGAGCTCCAGCTCGCCCGGGACGGCCCGGAGCAGAGCGGCTGGTGCAGGGTCCCGGGGCCAAACCTCCCTAGCTGGGGCATCGATGGGGTCCTGCACTCGGGCTTCCTGGGACAGGCCAAGACGTAGCATTTTGGGGAGGGGGCGGCACCCCCCGGGAGGGGTCTGTGTGTGCAAAGCAGCAGTATGAAGCCCTGGGAAAGTGATTTATTTCCACGTGGTGTCAGCTATCCCTGTGCCCACCAGTGCCTTACCGATCCCTATGGTCGCCCCGATGGCAGAGCCGAAAAAATCTGTAACAAAGGAGAGATCGAGGGCAGTCAGGCGGCAGGGCTGAAAGCGAAGGCGAGCTGCTGCCCTCGCTCTGGGCAGCACGGCAAGGGGGTCCTCCATCCCCTGCCCGCACCCCCAGGCCCCCTCCTGCCGACTGGAGCAGCATGTGCCCCGTGCCGGGAGCATCCCGGCACCTCACACCACCGGGACAGCGGCTGCACCCTCTCCAAAATGCTGGGGAAGCGAGTCCTTGCCAGCACAGCCCTGATGCCCGTGGCCAGCCCTGGCCCCGTCCCACGAGAGCCCTGAGCCCCCCTGTGCCTTCGCTCACAAGCAGAGGGAGGTTTGCTGCGCACCCAAGGGCCGGTGCCCCGTGTCCCCCACGCTGTCCCGCTGCGGGGCCCCTGACCCCATGAGCTTACCCATGGTGGTCTGGCCTGGGGGGCAGCTGCCGGAGCAAGAGGTGTGCTGGGTCCAGTCTGAGCCTGGTCCTTCAGGGAGCAAGAACAAAAGTTTCTTCTTAGGGTGGTGAGCGGGGCCAGTGGGGTCTTGTTCTCCTGCCCAGGTGTCCGCAGCCACCCCCCTCCCACCCCATCCTGCCCCCAAGAGCCCCCCCAGCCACCCCACAACAGCAGAGACCCACCAGACCCCGTGTTTCTTTCCCAGCCCAGGGCTCCCTAGCCACTCTGCCAGCCCAGCGGGTTGAGCAGCCCCCCCGCTTTTGTCCCCCGCCCTTGGAAAAGGGGTGCTGTCCCCAAACCCCCATCGTGGGATCCCGGCACCCCAAACCCCCACTGCGGGACCCCGGCACCTTGCACTACCAACCTGCCCGTCTGCCACTGACGAAGAGGTCAGTGCTGCCTGCCGCTGTTAGCAGGGGCCCCGGGTGACGTCAGGACAGCAAATTTCCAAGAAACCGCTCTGCTGGGTTTCGGTTTCCCGAATTCTTGGTCCATCTTGTTGTTTACTCTTGGTATGCCTGGTTCTGCTGGAGCAGGAGGCGGCCGGGCAGCGGGGCTGTGGCTCCCCAGTCCCTGGGGGTCGGACCCTGGGGGTGCCCCCCGTGGGGAGCCCTCTCTCCCCTCGACACCCTCACGGGGACGTGGGGACGGGAGGTGACGTGGCTGCGGTGGGGAGGATGTGCTGGGCGGGGGGAGGCTCCTCACGCCTGTGCCGTGGTGGCTGGGGCTTTATGGGGCATTTCCCAGGCAGGTTTGGGACCGGTGAAGCTCTGTGGTTTTTGACGAGGACCACGGGCAGCGTGGGCAGTCTGGGCAGCGCGATTTCCACCAGCCGGCAGCAGAGGTGCAGCCCCTCTGGCTGCCTCCCCTCCACCGGGCAACCTCAAAAACCAGCCAAAATCCCATTTTGCAAACCTCCTTTTCCCCCGCTCCCTGCACCCACTCCTCACCCCAAGCCCCCTCAGGGCAGGACGCATCCAGCCCACCCGGCGGCAGCCCCTCCAGGCCGGGGCGGCGAGGGCGCAGCGGGTGCCGTAGCGCATGCGCCGCTGCAGCTGGTTGAAGGGGACCAAATCCAGTTGCAAGTTGATCTGGTTCCTTTTTACCAGCCCCAGGGACGCACCGTTTCTCCAGAGGCGCCGCCTGGGCCAGTGCTGGTGGGTCCCGGCGTGGGGGTCCCAGCCCAAAAATACATACTTCTTAACATTCCATAACGCCGGCCGACTCCATATGGGCATATGAAGAAGTATGTAGGGTTGGGAGGGAGAGGCGTGGGGCTGGGCACGGGGGGCTGTGTTCCCACGGGGTGGGAACCTAGAAGGAGTCGGTGGCCGCGGTGAAGCCCGAGGCTGGGCAGGGGCTGTGGGGAGCACCTCCTGCCCACCCCCGGATCTGGCCTCTGCCTGCACCCGGTCCCAGGTGCATCCCAGTCCCAGGTGCATCCCGGCGGTGGCACTGCCCGTACGGTCCCGTAGTGCCCGCGGCCGTGCCAGAGCAAGGTTCCTGCGTGTTTGGAGAGCTAGACAATGCCGCAGCCGACACGCGTGCCCGGGACCCGTAGTCTCTGCACCGGCCGCAGGGTGCTCGGGCTGGTAACGCACCCGCCGCCCGGTATTTTGGCCGGTGGGTGCCCTTCGCGGGCGGTGGGACACCTCAGGATGCGTCCGAGGCTCGGCAGTTTGGGCCGTGGGGCACCGTGGGGGGCTGCACCTCCAAGGAGACGGGGCCGTGGCCAAGTGCCGTGTCCCGTGAGCCCGCACGGGCCGGCACGGATGGCGGAGGTGCGTGCCTGCGGCCGGAGCCAGGGGCTCCTCCGTTGGCCCTGGCTCTTGGCAGAGGTCCCCACTGTTGCTGCTGCGCTGGTTTAGGGTGCACCCGCTGCGCCCCCACACACCCCCCACACTGCCCCAAAACCCTGCAGCACCCCCCCCGGGATCCCCCCGCACCCCACACTGCCCTGTCCCCCTCCCTTGCTGCGGCCCGTGTGCCAGAGCAGCGGTTGCAGCTCGGTGCAGCTGTGGCCAACGCTGGGGGGGGGGACACCCACCTCCCACACCCCCACTCGTCCTGCCTGGCTCGTTTGCAAGGCTGGGAGAAGGACCTGGGGGTCCGGGCCCCCCCCCCCGCCGCAGATCTGGGTAGGGGAGGCCAGAGATGCCTTTGCCCAGGGGAGGGGGGGTTCCGCTGACATCTCAGGGGCTTGAGACCATAACAGGGTGGTGGGGGGACTCCCCACCCCCGGCACAGCATGGCCAGGGCAGGGCGACTGAGGGGGCGAGTGTCACCGCAGCCCATCCGTGCCTTGACCCCGGTGACCTTCCTACCCCTAAATTCGCGGCTGGAGCGGTGCGATGGCGGGTGCAGGGAGCCCTCGCGGGGGTCCCAGTCCTGCCCCCCTCCCAGGATGGGGGAGCGAGGGGTGCACGGGGGGGCCCGGCCGTGGGCAGGAGGGACGTGGCGCTGGCCAGGCCCGGTGCGGCCGTGACTCAGCGCCGGGAGCTGCGGCCACACGCGCTGCAGCTCTCTGCAAGGAGCCGGTGGGTGCCAAGTACACGCTCACCGCACCGGCCCCGCTCGTGGCACCCCCAGGCAGCAGAGACACTGCTCGGTGGCCCCCCCCCCAAGCCACCAGCCATTGCTGCGGGGTGCAGCGCTGCTGCCAGCATGGCCACAGTCCCCCCCAGGATGCTCCACCAGCACCCCAGGGCCTCCCGCATGGCCGGTCCCCAGGGACCCGGCGCTGGGGACCCCAGAGACACAGCTCCCAGGATCCAAGTCCCCAGCCCAGCAGCAGCGGTAGGGCAGAGCATGTCCGGCTGGACCAGCACCCCCCGTTCCCCCCAAAAAGCAGACTGAGCGGGTGTCCCGAGGCCAGAGGTTGCAGAGATGCACCCACTTAACCCTTCGGGCTTCGCTGGCCCTGCAGCACAGTGGGTTGCTGCCGCACAGTTTTGCTGTAGGGGTGCAGGGGACCCCAGGGACCGGCGGGGCTGTCGGGGCGCAGTGGGAGCTGAAAGCCGGCGGCTGTGCCCACCCTGAACCCCCAGAGCCAGGGCACAGGGTCGGGGCTCTCGCATCCCAGCCCAGTTCAGCTCCAGCCGCCTCGGCTGACCTTGGGCAGCCTCCCAGGACTGCGGTACTAGGGGTAGCCCAGCCTGGGGGGGGGGGGGGCCCACACTGCCCCATCCCACGGCACGGTGCCCGCAGCCCTCGGCCGGGCTCTCCCAGTGACCTTGGAGGGCCAAGCGCCGCAGGATGCTCGCCGCAGCCGGGGTGCCTCATCTCCCCCAACCCTAACCCTGGCCACCCCTGCTCGCTCCCACCACCCCTCCTTACCCCTGCCCTGCCCCATGGCCCGTCTCTGCGCCCAAATGTTCCAGGTCATCAGCGCAAAGCCCCTCTGCAGCCCTGAGGGTGCCCCCACTGCCGCAGGCAGCCCCCAGCCCTCCCCAGCCCCAGCACTGCCCTTGATGGCTGCGGACGCGTGTCGCCTGAGCCGAATCCTTCCAGGGGGCTCTGCCCCGGGGCAGCCCCTCTCTTATGGCTCCTCCGTACCCCGAGACCGGCCGGGAGCCCCCAACCTGGGCAGCCCCCGGGTCCACCGCCTGCCCCGACAGCAGCTCCCTGCCCCAGGCAGGGTGGCTTGTGGGCACCGGGGGCAAACAGCCTTGCAGCGGAGAGGCGGAGGAGCCGGGGGGGGGCTGCTGGGGCTGGCTGTGGTGGCACCCACACACTTGCACAGCACCCAACAGCCCCAGCCTGTCTATAAAAGGAAGCGTCTTTTTTCCCTGCTCCCCCCCAGCACTGCGTGCCCGGCCGTGCTCTGCAGTCGCTGCCTCGTAGGGGCCTTTCCAAGTTTTACTATTCAGGGCTGCCCCCCCCCCAACCGGCTCCCCCCGGCTCATCCATGCCTGGCAAACCCACTGCAGCAGCCACTCCAGCCACTGAGCGGCTTAAAAAAATAACCAAGAGGCCCAGTGAGGAGGAGGGAGGTGGGTGCAAGGAGAGCGCTGGCAGAGGGTGCCTGGGGGAGCACCCCGGCCCCCGTCCTGCCGCCCCTCCGCCTGTGGGCATTGCCCGTTTCGGGGCTGCGGGCATGTGGCCCGAGGAGCCCTGGTGCACCCGGCCGCAGCGGTCAGTGCTTCCCCGCATGCGTGTCCAAAATACGATGCCGAGATGCCCAGGAGTTGGGCTTCCCTTCCCGCCCCATCCCACCGGCGTGGGGCGTCCCCTCTTTGCGTGGCCGAGGGCACCCTGGCTCCCTGGGGAGGGGGTGACCAGCACCGTTGCAGGGGGTCACCCGCAAGCAGATGGGCCGGGCTCTGCCCCGCTGCGCTGCCCGTGGACCCAAGCACCCACCACCCACCACCCCACTGCAGCTGGGACCTGCCGGGGGTACCCCATTGCCCCCCCCCCCCCCAAACCCCACAGAGAGTTTGCTGCTGCCCCCGCTCCTCCGCCTCCACCAGGGCTGGCCCAAAGCGGTTGGGGGGCTGCGGTGACCCCCAGCCCTGGGTCTGCCCCCTCCCTGCCCACGCCGAGCCGCTGCCAGGAGCCAAACGTGGGGCTGCGAGAGCGGCAGCAGCATCCCCAGCCCGAGCGGGGCTCGGCACCAGCTGAAGGTTAAACGCCGGCAGCGGGGAAAGCCCCGCTGCCTCCCGCAGACCCCGAACCTCTCGTCCCGCATGGCCACTTACGGTCTTGGAGGTGACACCGGCCGGGTGCGAGCTTGGTTGGCGGCAGCGGGCTGCGGTGACACCCGGCACGAGCACGCCGCTTCCCCCGCTCGCCTTGACTTTGCCACAGGACTCCTCCGGCTCGTCCGCAGGAGCTTGCAGCATCCTCCAGTTCAGCGGGAGAAGTTCCTCGCCAGGGAGGGAGGGAGGGAGGGATTTAAGGCAGACTCTGACTGGGATGCGGACGTCTCCGGGCACAGGTGAAGACCCTCCGCTCGCCGGGGACCCCGCGGCCCCCTCCTCGTACATCCCATCCCGGGCTCGGTGTCCCGGCACGCGGCTCGCGGTGTGCCCAGCTCCAGGGATGCTGCGCGGGTGATCTCTGCTGAAGAAACCCTCTCCCTCCTGGATGAGAGCTGCCACCGGCACGCAGCCAGCCAGCCACCTCTGCCCTCCGCCGCCTGCCCCGCGTCCCATGGGTGCCTGGTGGGGGTCCCAGAGCAATGCCATGGGGAGAGCCGACGTGCATTGCTGGGCCCAGCAGCAGCCCGGGGCAGCTCGGAGGGCGAAGCGGAGTCTGTGGGGCGAGCGGGAGGGTGAAACCTGTCGCCGCTGCAGCCACAGCGGCTCCCCTGGGCCGGGGGGGAACCCCACGGGGATGGGGATCCCCGGGCTGTCCCAGGCCACCCCGGCTCTGGGTGTCCCCAACACCCACGGGGCGGCTGTTCTAGCGTCCGGAGCAGCAAAGCCCAGGGGTACGGGGCTGCTCTGCCCACCCTGGGACCCCGCCGCCCCCGGGCTCCCGCCCGTCCTACCTCTGCCTGCGGAGAGCTGGCGGGGTGAGGGGGACCCCCCGCTCGGGGCTGTGGCGGGGGCAGGATGCCGGGAGACACCTTATCGTGGTTCCCAAAGGGAAAAGCCAGAAAAAGCAGCGCGGCGTCCCTCCCGCGGCGGTCCCGGCGGCTCCCTGCCTGCCACGACGCCCTCCCCACCCCGGGTGCGCTCTGTTTGCCTGCTATTTTTGGCAGCCTCCTAAGAGCTCCTCTCAGGCTATTAATAATGAGAGTGCGAAATTCGTTTGGCCTCTCCTATATAAGGAAAGGTAGAGGCTTAGAGGCAGCTAAATATACTGGCGCGTGCGGGAGCAAGCGGGGAGGCTTTGGCACCGAGTGTGGAAAAGAGATTGTTTGAACAATGGAAAGACGGACTCACTCGGCGCACGGGGCCCTGCACGGACGGACGGATGGACGGAGGGTGACGGTACCCATGGGCCTGCACCGCAGCACCCGCATCGCGCCCCGATGCCGCCGGGGCCCTGCTTCTGCAGGACAAGCGGTGGGAGAGGGGAGGAGGTGCCTGCAGCAGGGATGCTGTGCAAAGCCACCGTCCCGAGCCAGCCGTGCTCTCCCCAAAATGCCTATAACTAACTCACTGGGCCAGCAGCGACCCAGGGACAATCGCTGGGTCTGTGCCCAGCCAGGAGGGACGTGCGGGGTGCCTTTGGTGGGGAGCAGGGTGGGCTGTGGCAGGGCAACCAGTTCCCACTGGGACACAGCCAGCACAGGGTCGCTCCTCCAGCTGAGCCCCTGCAAATCCCGGCCTCTCTCAGGGCAGTGACCGAACGCTCCTGCCCCGGCTCTGCCCCCCTGGCACAGCTCCGGGGGCAGCTCCCGCAGTCGGGGCCACGCTGGGGTGCCAGCAGTGCCACAGTGTCCCCAGCTCCCCAGGAGCCACCAGCATCCCTGCAGTGCCCTTTGCTTGCAGGGGCTGCCCACACCCATCATCACAGGGATGCTTAACGAGCACATATCATTACCGTGACCGTGTCACTCCTGCGGCTGCAGGGGCCCCAGGCGAGGTGTGGGAGCTCCTGTCAGTGCGGCCACGGAGGCTGGGGAGAGCCCAGCTGGAAGAGGTAAAGCAGCAGCAATTCAGGGAATCCTAATGACAGGAAGGCACTGGGGAGCAGTGCCAAATCCACATGGTCGGAGCAAGGACAGCGCAAGCAGCGGGGTGAGAACATGTGCAGAGAGAAAAAAACGTGCTCTCTCCCAAGGCTCTAGCAAGAGCCTTTTTCTTTTTTAACTCCTCCTAGCCACAGGCGCTGCTTAGGGAGGGAGAAGCGGAGCCAGGGAGCTCGGCGTCGTATTTGCAATTACGCTGAGCTCCCTGGCTCGGTCGCGGTCGCAGCCGGCTGCAGCACCGCAGTGCCAGTGGCCGCATCCACGCAACCCCTTCCCCGAGGGGCCCCGGGGCTTCCCCGGGCTGCCGAGCCACTGAAATGCCACGACAGCCACGGCAGCGGTAGGCAGAGTCCTTAAGCTGCGATCACCGCTGCTCTGCCCGTCCCTGCCCTCCCTCAGCCAGGCAGGGACCTCCTGCCATGCACATCCCCCTGCCTCAGTTTCTCAAGCTGTGACATTCCTGCAACCAAATCCATTTCTCTGGGATTTCGCTCAAATAACCAGCCTGGAGTTGCTCTGAGGGTCCAGACCAGACCCAGATCCCCCTGAGGAGGTGACACAGCTGTAGGCAGGAGCAGCTGTTTGCCCTCAGGGCAGTGGGAAATCCTGGGTCTTCTCTCCCCACCCTGCCCTGGGGCTGGTGCAAGCTTCCCCCCCCCCCCAGAAGCAGAGCCTCGAGAGCCCACAGCTGGGGGACACGGGGGTCCCTCACCCACAGCCACCACCTCTGTCCTTCGCCACGAGCAAGCACTTGCTGGGTTTCCTCCCACACCTCTGCAAGGAGCCAGCAAATGTTAAGTGATGCTGAGCAGACAGCAAATGGAAAGGGCAGCCCTTCGGAGAGCTTCCTGCAGAGACAGTTGAGTGAGAAGGAAAAAAAGAAATAGCAGAGCAGGGTGACACAAACCAGAGAGCATGAAAACAAGGGGAAGGGACCCAGCTGAGCACCGATGGTGAAGGGGCAGCAGGCAGGAGCCTTCTGCTGCTTCAGATTTCCAGAGACAAGGGCTGCTCCCAGCCAGGTTTCTGTTGGGGAACAGCGTGGGGCTACACCTGCCCTGATGCCAGGGAGAGGTGTGCTGCAGCATCAGCAGCTGTTTGATGCCCAGAAAGGGTTGAGGTGGCTTTATTTTGAAGGCAGCTGCTGCCATGCTTGTGGGCAGAGGCAGTAGGCTGGGGAGCCCAGCAGATTTGGCTTCTCATGTCCTTAAGTGACATTGAGCAGCATGAACTCCAAGGGCTCCAGCACAACCCATAGACCACGTGAGACGCGAATGGACAGAAGGGCAGCTCTGAAGGTGAGTCTCCTCCCCTCTCTGAAAAATCCATGTCCCATGGTGCCATCAGGTCCCTTCTGGCTGCCGTGGTGCTAAAGTGTGTTCCCTACAGCAGCCAGCGACAGTGACAGCTGGGCAGCCTTCTTAATCTCCTTCAAGGACTCCACTAATTAATAAGTGTTCCTCTGCTGCATTAGGAGGTAGAGTTATCCCAGGCATGGGTGCAGCTTGAGCCCCAACACTGCTGCTATTTTGCTTTCCAGTGAAATCAACAGTCAGCTCCTGCCTCAGCGGTCAGGGAACAGCCCTGGGCAGGTCAGGGAACTCCGTACCTGGTCAGCAGAAGACGAGGCACAAGAGCCCTTGGGGGCTTAGGCTGAAAGTTGACTTCAAGTAGCAGAAGCTAATTATGGTTGTTCTAAAGCAGGGGCAGACAAACAAACCAGGGGTCAAAAGACAAGCACAGGGCCCGTAGCATGAGGCTTGGCATCTCATGGAGGTTGCTGCACCGGTCGCTGAGCAAGGAGCGGACTTGGCTGTCTGTCAAGCAAGCTCTTGGCAGCCCCGTTAGCTGCGCTGGCAGTAGAGCCCCACTGCACACTACAGTGGCTGGAGCAAAGGCAGTTCCTTGTCCAGCAGCACCCGCTGAGACCCCGCTGCCAGGCCCTGGGCGAGAGGAACGAGGGAGGACTTCCAATTCTTACACAACGAGCACAGTGGTCGTGGTAGGAACTGTCCCACAGCTGAAACTGGAGAAAGAAGCAAGCTGAGCAGCAGCAAAACATCTTCCCTGTTTATTTGCAAGAAACATTTCGTTTAAAAAAATTACTTTTAGTCTTGATCCAAGTAACACTGCAATCAACAAACATTGTTAAACCAAAGTTCAGACAGGTTGGGCAGCCCCTGCTACAGAGAAGAATGAAGAAAAGATTTAAGAGCAAACTATTTTAAAACTAGAATGCAACATTTGCCTCAAACATCTTAACCAGTGTTTGAACGTTAAAGAAGAAAACAAAATCAAGTGAAGCTGATGGTTCATATAACAGATGTCTCAGCTTTTAACTTCCACACATGGGTAACTTGTAGCCAGTGTCTCTAATTGTGAAATCATAATGCATAGCAATGCAGAAACCTTCCCGAGCAAGGTCAGCCCCGCTCATGGTGCTCGGGTAACAAACCAGAAGCGATATTAGTGATGCCACGGGGGAGGAGGAAACGGTGGCAAGGGATTTCAAAATAACGCATTTGCTCTACGTGCACACACCTTGGGAGAGGTCTGCATCAATGGTGCACTAAAGCAGACAGTCTGGGTCAGGGGGTTCCTACGCTGGGCCAAGAGTTACTGCCTGGGAGGGTCTCCTCGCCTCCGTCAGCTTCACAGGCCCTCGTGCTCCCATGAGGCCGGGGTGCGGTTGCTGCGTGTCCCTGTTTCTTGCAGCCCTGCGAGGGCTCAGCAGCACCAAGGGTTAACACGTGGAGCGAGGAAGAACGCTGCACAGCCAGGGAATACTAATGGGAGCCAGAAGTCTAACGGGAGCTTGCGCTATGCTCTGTCACAAACCTGCACTCAGCGATGACAAATGACTAACGAGCCGTCCTAACCGAGCCGCTCGGCGCAGAGGGAACGCCACAGCCCACCGCAAAATCCAGCCTTCGCAGGCAGTGCTGCCAGCTGACTAAAGCACCCCAACCCAAACATTCGCTAACCCTCAGTGAAATGTAAGGATAAAATTACCCCAGCTAAACAAAGGTGGTGGTAACAGCTGCACGGATTTTAATTCCCTCTTCCGTAACAAGAAGCCAGGCTTGCTTGAAAGCACGCTCTGCGTCTCCTGAGAGGGGTACCGATCTCTGCAGCAATGAACGCCCGATGGCTGAACCACCGCACCCAGCCCCTATCTACTGCAGGGGGGACTTCCCCGGGACAGGCAGGAGCAAGAGGCTCAAAAACCACAAGCCCCGGGGACCAGAATCAGCGAGAGTCCAACAGCTCTCCTCTAACAGCACAAACCGCTTTCAGGCACAGTCCCAGGACCACATCTCATCCATCCCTGCAGCTTCAAAACCTCGTTTTCTTGTAGTCTGTTCATCTTGCATCCAAACGAAGGGAAACGCATCAGAGGGTGGTGTCACCCAAGAGTTAAGCGTCCGGCCATCATACAGCTCGCAACAGCAGCTGCAGCCAGCACTGGGCTCTGCCCCTTTGAGGCACAACACAGGGAACATCCTGCTGTCAGCCCTTCCCGTCCCAGTGTGTGGTCCCAGGCGGGCTTGGAGGGAAGGAGCCGTTGGGAGAGCGGGTGCAGGAGCAGCCCGGGAAGGGGAAGCCTGGCTGGGAACGGCGGCTGTGCACGAGACAGACAAGCCGGAGGGTGGCCTGTGCTGTGACGCAGGCAAGCGAGAGGCAAGCCCCGTGCCTGCCACGGAGTCGGGAGGGCATGAGGGTAACGCCTCGGTACTCAGGAGAGCAGCAGGCTCCAGTGCTGGTGCCTGAGGAAGACAGCTGATTGCCCAGAAAAATAAACTTAGCAGCAGCCATGACTACATTCAGCGAGGGAACATTCCCTCGCATTCAATAGTGTTTAATCTTCATCTAGCTCGACACAAATCAGTAGTGCAGCAATATAAATACAACCAAGGAAGTTAAAGCGTTTTGGCTTTCATAGCTCCAAAAAAAAAGCCAATGAAACAAGTTTCCAGTTTTTAAATTAAACACCAAGAAAGGCAATAAACTGCCCACCCATCCACAGAGGAGCAGTGGCATCCTTCATGCCAGCAAGAGGCTGATTTCTGCCCAAGGACAGGGGTGCAACTCATGAAAGCAGCACAAGTGAGGTAAAGAAGCGGGTATGGGAAAGGACCACCACACGCCTGCCTCCCAGAGCCCAGGCAGCAGAGACACACGGCCGCTTGCTGCTGGCACTCACCATGTGATGCCCTCGGGTACCAAGAGTTCCCTTTTCCACCGACTAAAGAACACCAAGTGTGTACTTCGCGCTGCGTTAGGAGCACGCAGGGCTCTTCAGCCATAACAAGAGGCCACTAAGCTGCTAGCCAGAGGGAGCAGCCAGCTGCTGGGAACTGAAGATATCAACCCCTGTTCGCCTGGTTTGTGCAAATTTTAGGGAAAAAAAAAAAACCCCAAACCCACAGTATATAGCATTCCATAACTGAGATATGGTTAACATCCAGACTCATGGACGGCTTGGCAACCAACAGAAGGTGCTGGGGCCACTGAACAACATCTCACAGCTTTGGAATTAAGCCAGACATTAGACACAGGTACCAAAGGTGGGTGTCCCCTCCCAGCTCTGGTACCCAGCAGGAGAGCTTGCTGCAGGAGGGGGTCTCCTAGCCCAGCCAATTACCACAGACAGGTCAGCTTTTCACATCTGAACAGGCACCATGTCATCAACACTCCCAGGGAGAAGAGCCTGACAGTAATTTAGAATAGCTACAAAACCCTCTCCTACCTGCAAGCTGATGGAGTGTGACCACAGTGTTTAGATTCCCCCTCCTCTACACTCCAAAAGCAGCCAAGTGCATGTGAGAGGACAAGTCTAAATTAAAATAGTGCTTAAACCATTAGGGAAGGTGGGAGTAAAAGAGAAGAAAGCTGTTCGACAGCAAAAGTAGCCCGTGGTAGGCTACTGGAGCCTGAAGGGAGCTCAGAGCACAGCTCAAAGCACAGCCTTGACCTTCCTTCTCCAAGGAGCTCCCAAGGCAAGTGAGCTGCAGGTCCATAGGTGTTTCCTCCACTGCAGTCTGAGGTGGACTAGGAGGGTCCCGCATATTCACAGTTGCTTCAAGTGGTTCTGTCCTGCCGCTCTCCAGATGCCAGCTCTATCCTTTTCTGATGCTTCGCCTGGGGTTCACAGTTGCCTTCTCCTCCCTTTGATTTCCCTTGAAGTTCAAATTCAAGTACAACCAGTTTTAACTGAATGAAAAGAAACCCACAAAAACAAAGTTATTTTCTGTGAAACGAGTTAGCAGCGTTGTCCTAATCAAACTGGCCTCCAAAGGCCTTTGTAGGATAGGGACAGGAGTGGCCTTTCCCACTGAGCTCCAGCAAAAGGCCACCTGAGGGGAGCTATAGGATTTCCTCCCTCTGATTCTTGGGTTTGAGCATCACTTGTCCATTGCGCAAGGAGCCATTCTGGCTACGCAGCAGTTTCCCTTTTTCACGGTCAGGCCACGTGAAGATGGCTTCATCGCTGTCCAGTTCAGACTCCGAGTGCATCAGGCTAGTGTTGAGGACCTGGGCTTTCTGTCTGCCACCTTTGGAGGAGAGAGATTCCCAGGTTAAAAATACTTTTAATACTGGTCAACCACATCACCTTACTCCACTCCCTCTTTAAGTTTCCTTTTCCTATCATGTCAAAGGGGCAGCCTCATCAGACTTTCCTGTGTTTGTCACTTATTCCTTCAAATGCTGAAGCCACAGTGATCCTGTTTCAGACACTCTGGCATGACAGAGGTCACACGGACACTTCAAGTAGTGCAAAGCACAACGAACAGGTAGGAAAGCAAATTATGTTACCAGAAGGGGCTGTGAGTATACATGGGAGCTTTGTCTCCCTGACCTTGCTCGGGGCATTGCCTAGAAAGCTCTCTGAGGGCTAACGGCTGTAGTAAAGAGAATACGCAGGTGCGAGAGGGAAGATAGCGGTGTTCTTACTACCCTCCCTACTCCCATCTCTGCTTCTCTTGCCTGCAAGGGAAGAGAGATAAATTAGCAGGCTGAATTTAGATTAATGCACAAGGACAGGAGAGACACATTTACTGATATTGTCAGCAAAGGAAATATTTAAATTTAGCTTTTCCTTAATGGAGAAATGCAACATTTCCTCTGTTAGCAGAATGCTCACTGGACATATCTAGCAGGGAAAAAGACTTTAGTCAGCAGCCAGCCTCAGAAGAAGCAAGATGAGTTTAGTTACCAGAGAGCAAATGGTTGAGGCACATTTGCTACAGACTGCAGAACAATGAGCCCTTTCTTTAACAGTGGGGCTCTTCTGCTTGAGGTGACAGATGGTCAGATTAAAACAGAGTTGGGTGCTGAGGGAGGAAAACACACCCGGTTTTTCTTCAAGGGTATCTGTATTTGTGCAGTTGGGATGGCTGGGTTCTCAGAGGAATTGTCTGATCAGCTCTGTTGCTGCAATGCCCTCCAATGCTGCTGTTAGGCACTGTTCACTTTGCTGGAACACCATTAAATGGGATAATACTAGGATGAGCAGTTATTTTCCACTAGCAAACAAGGATCAGGGACTATTTTCCACACACAGTTAAAATAACCCCTCCTCTAAACAAAACCAGGATGCACACTCTTATTTGAAACATGTATTTCAGCAGCTGAAGTGCTCCCTGGCATTTAGTGGGGCTGTGCTTTGCACATACATTCCCACATTTCCCTCCTTTCCTGGTCAGTCAGCAGGTGAGCACAGCTCAGTTCAGGCATCAGATACAATCGCAGCAAAAATGCTCCAGCCTGAAATAACTCAATGATCTTTCCAAAGCACCTGACAAGCACTCTCCAGGACAGCAATGCAGGAAAATGCTGGCTAAGAACACTGAAGACAAACGACTGCCTTTCTGGAATGGGCCAACAGGCCTGTAGCCACACAGAGCACTGAGGACTTCATGGGTCTCCCTCCTAAGATAAGCATCTGCTTCCTGGAAAAATTAGAGTATGAGCTAAAGCGTGAAACTTTCAGAGCCTGGTGCTCACAAGGGCAAAAATGAATAAATTTAGGAACAAGTCACATGGGGTGGGAGAGTAGAGGCGCAGAAATAAACATCGCTCTCTCCAGTCCATGAGTATTTTCAGGTTGCTTTCAGGTGCCCCTTTGCTTACCAGCCAAAGTCGATCAGTTTAGTGAAATGCTTAGTGACACTGAATTCATGCTTCGCTGTAGAGCACGGCCAAGGAATTGCGTGTTGGCAAGAAGCAAACTACCAGAACCCGGTGGAAAAAACTTTAGAGCAAGAGAAATTATAGTAAAGACCCAGTTTGGGGCTTCCTGGATCAGACCAGTCTCTGCACAGCTTACACGCATCCACTTATTACTTCTGTGATACAAAGTGGAGACATCAGGACCAGGCCAGTTTCACTCCCAATTTCTAAACCAAAGCAGTTAGATAACTTGACTAAATACCCTGTATACAGATCTGAAACAAGCTCTTAGATCTTCTGAGACTTGTCTGTCAGTGCCTAACATCACGTTTGTTTCACTCTGTGATTTTAAGTCCACTGAGGAAGAGTATCCTTAGTCAGCATTCTGGAAACGCTGAGCTCTTCCCTCTCATGTTTTACCTGCTTTGGGATTTGGTTTTAACTCCAGGCTTTCTTGATCCGTTGCATCCAAAATCTTGTATTTGCTTTTTCTTTTGGATTTTCCTTTTCGTCTAAAGGGGAAGAAAAGGAATTAAGAGGCAGTCCATTTCTAAAAAAGCCAGAAGAAAAAACAACTCTGATCTTCAAAGCTAGAGTACTTATTTCAGATTATGTTCATATCACAAAGCAAAACATTAAAAACATTGCTTTAGTTGCACATTTATAGGCTAATCCAAATCTTTGCTTCTTAACTAAACCCAGAGTTCTAGGACTTCAATGTTTCACTTGAAACACCAAGTGACAAAAACTAACATCCCAGGGCTAAGCAGATGACCTGCTGGGATGACGGGTTTGAATCTTTCACCTCCTAATGCAGCTACTTGGCTCTGAAGCACTGATACAGTGGGGGTTATGGCCTCAGTCCCACCTCTTGCAACAGCAGATCACCATCCAGGATAAGATTCCAAAGGCAACCACAATGACGAAAGATGCAATGATCACATACAGCACACTCCACTCTGAAAGCAAAACACCCCAGAGATAAAGACGTTTTGGCACCTCATACAGTTGACAGTGTGCGCTTTAGATGACTATTCTTGGGGAAGAAAAAGGCAGGCCTGACCCTTTGCAGAATTAGAGGCTAGCATCCATCACTGACAGGACCACTAACTCACCTACAGAAACCAGAGGCTTGAGATCCAGCATGCAGACTCACTGCACAATAGCATTTTTCAATGTGTGTTGATTTATAAAATTTGCTTTCCTGTGGCAGGAAAGACTCTGTAGAGGCATGACAGAAAAGAGGTGTGATTTATACACTAAGAATGGACTCAACTCTTTGTGAGTGTTCACTGAGAGGATCTGAAGAGGAGTCGCTCCCCTATCAAATATCGCCTGCCTAGAAGGCACGTGTAGTGAGACCAGGGCAGGGACTATCTCCTTGCATGAAGATCACGTCAGAGATACTGGGAGAAAGCAGGTACCTGTTACTCTGCCTACCCTGGGTTTCAAACACTGCTTGCTTTCCGAAGATGAACAATCCCAGGGAGGTTGCACGTACCACAGTTGCTTTCGCCGTCCCCCATCTGCACCCTGATGAAGTTCTCCATCCAGAAGGGGTCACAGACACAACGCTTGGTGAAGGAGTCACAGCGCCCATGCTCAGAGCAGTTCAGCTGACACGCTAGGGACCAAAATCAGCAAGGTGAACTAAACTCGCATGTGAGGCAAAAATGGGACAGTATAGTTCAATACAGCCAACCCCCCATAGGCTGTAACTTGAATCTAGTCACTCTGTAGTTCATCCATAGCTTAGCCGTAATTGCAAGCAGTAAGAAGTGCAAATGTAAGCACCTAGGCCTCATGCCAAACTAAGAAGCCCCACCTCACTAAGAACATAACACACAACATGCTAAGAAAAAACATGATTTATTAGGCAAAATTTAATATAGAAGTTATGGTATTTGTGTATTTGTTAAGTAAACATTTTTAAATAAGGTTTTGATTTTCAAATTCAAACCCAGCCAGTGAGACAGACAAGAAACAAACAGATCCTTTAGAGGGACCAAACAGAACCAAAGAGTGGCTTTTGAAGGCCACAAAATCGTAAGATCAGGAAGTCATTAAAATAATAACATAATTCTAGTTTAGAATATCTAGCTGATCAGCAAATATTCCTCACAGGATGGAGCTCATAGAAGAAAAACAGTGCTAATGTAAAATTGTAAAAAAAAAATGATAGAAGGGAAACATTTCCTTCACTTATGCACGTGCTGCAGAGAAAACGAGTATGTTCACAGCTACCAAGACCTGTAGTTTTATTCTTTTCAGTATGACACTCATTTCATTGGCTGTATTCCATTAACACTATATTTTAGTGTCTTAAGTATCAATCTGCTTTTGATTTTGTGAATTCTTATCTTCCCAGCAACATTACAAGTAACCATTTATATGAAGCTGAATAGTGACCAGACAGAATCAATTAGTAAATAACTGATTAATGTATAGTCTAACAGACTTATTTTTCTGTTTCCCATTTACTAACATATGAAAGCTACTGGAGTGAGCGTATGTGTGTGTGCATGCAGGTGTTTTTAAGCACACATGAAGGTCCTTATTCTGGGAGGCATCTGAGAAGGGAAAAGATGTTAGCTCGTACCACAGACTCTTACTTACTGACTGTATTAATTTCTAATGCTCGGAAGATGAGGAAGTCTGACTGTTGTTTCCGTAGTTCGTTTTTTAGCGTCCAGGCTACCTCTCGTCCTTTGAATATCTGATGGGGAGGCTGGTTCTGCACAAAAAACACCATCTTCGTGCTGGAAGTCAGACAAAAATTATTATCTGCTGCTTCTCCAAACATCAGGTAGAGAGCCATTTTCCCCAGTCTGTCATTAGAGGGACTTATTTAGAATCCCAAATTTATTGTAAGATTAGACTTCTGGCTCCATCTTGAAAGCAATAAAGGTAAACCCAATCGTACAGTAGAAAACCCCTTCAGGACATCTGATCCGTCCATATTTTCAAAGCTAGGGCTGGACTGTTCTTGAGCTTGCTAATGGTTTGCTAATATCAAGCACATCTTTGAACATTCATGCTAAGCATACAAATCTCCAAACTTTAAGGTCCCACCATTTTCATAATCTCCTCCCTCCCTCACTGTGGGATCCTTAGACCTTACTACACATGGAACTTGGGGGCTCATTTAACTGCTCACCACAGACCTCCAGCATCAGAGCAGTCAGTGAGGGTTTACTGCCTTTTGCAAAGCTTAGTTTGAATGCGCAAAGCGTTAGAGCCAGAAAAAAGCACAGGTGTAGAGGATACTGTATTCTGCATCTTTTATTGCATTAACTTTATGATAGAAGAACTTGCTCCCCTAGGCTTGCTAGCCTTGCAGAGCTCTCTGTATCCTTCAGATGCACAAAAGGATGCATGGATGTTTCAGATTTATTATTACCAGTGAGCCTATGAGTCAACAGGATATTAGTGAAGCCCTCAGAGTATGTGGAAAAAAACAGCAGCTGGGGGAAAAAGATCTTTTTTAAACAGTACAAGTTACTTTGATAGTTGAGGCAAAAATGGGATCTTAAAGCCATCTGTCAGAAAATAATCTCTGCTCTTTTATAACACTTCCCACTCTTTTTTCTACTTAATAAACATATAAACAGATGAAGCATTAATTACAAGAATCCTTTACTTGCCTTACTCAGTGAAGAACAGTGGCAACTGGCCTGGCCATGGCAGAGATAGAAAGGTATTACAACAGAAAGTGCTGGCTCTTCTGTTCTGAGCTCTTTAGGTTTGCACGGACAATGAATTCTGATTTTACTGCTACAGCAGGCAACGTGGACATGAAGGAATCGATACATTACTGAACTCAGGGAAGTCTAAAGTATAACTGCAGATTTATTGCTGACTTGCTGCCTGACTTAAAGCACGGAAAAAGATTTAAGGGACATGCTTAATCTACCTTAAAACTACTCCACTTTTAGTAAAAATTAAGTGCAATATTGCACTTATTTCAACAGATTACCACTCTGCCCTTGGGAAGCTTCATGCTATGCTACTCACATGCATGTTCAGGCATCCTTAAACACACCTACAGTAACGATGGACTGCTGTTAGTATGGAGATATGTGCAGCTGTTGCTGTGACAACGCTACAGCACCAGTCACTGAAGTTTTCTGCAGAACAGTGAATTTCCCAGACCAGCCATTTCTGCAGAGGTGGAAAGCTGAACTCGATCAGGTACTTTCATGACAAAGCAGCGTGGCCAGGATCCAGCTGGGCTGAACCATCCCTTGTATGACTTGCTGATTGCTGTACTTGGAGCTGAGCAACATTGTCCAGGCAGGCAACATGACCCTGGCCTACAGCCCTTCCTATAAGCAAACTTCCACTTGTTTAGAAGAGACCAGCTAAATAGCAATCAAACCCAAGTTCTCCTTATCTCTTCAAACAAAAATTACATTGTTTTTCAACATTTTATTTTACATTAAATTGAAGCAGTTGTGTAGGCAGTAAAGCTAATGTAAAACTACAAAGTTGGCATGCAGGGCTACTGCTAAGGGGATTGTTACACCACCACCTCTGGTGTGGCATCAGTGTTTTACCAAACTACTCCTGTACCAAGGCCCATTATTTCTCCAGTTATAAATGACAGCTGTAGAACATCCTTCAGATAGTCTTCACAATTTTCAAAAACAAGTAAGATTAGTTCTTATTTCACAGATTTGGGGGGCAAAAACATTTGCAGCAGCAAAGAGCTTTTGAGGACAATGCACCATCTCCAGAGGGGAAAGATACCCAAGACCTGCTTGGCAACACACCTTCGCCTACCTGAGCAAGCAGGAATATCAATTTTAAGCAACATCTCCACACATTCCAATTATCCAATCTGCTTCCCAAAAGAAAACAGCCCTTGGTTTACTAAAGCCTCAAGCAATTCCCCTCCATGTACACGCACAGAAGAACCCTACCTTTGTTCAGTGTACGGCTGGATCTTCTGCACAGTAATGTCCGAGTCAAGGACCCCCAACAGAACGCCTATTTGTCGGATGAACATACCCTTCTGCCTCTCAGTCAGCTGGCTGACATTAACATCCAGAATTATCTCCACAAGGTTATTTTTCCTAGGATCTAGTGAGAATGTAGATAATGCAGATCTTTAGCAATTCTTTTTAACAGTCTGGGTACAAGTCAGGTTTCTAGTATCCTTCCAGAATGTTTCTGCTTTGAACACAAAATTACAGAATCTCAATGTAGGAAGGGATACAAGTCTATGACTTTCACAGGTAATGGCAAGCAGTAAGAGTCAGCCCCCCAGAACCACATGAAAACACAATCACATCCCCCAAAACCTTTGACCTTTTATAGTTCTGAGCTGGACTAGACTACACACTTTATCTCAGTACACTGTATCCAGATAAACAGAGGGCTTGCTAGTGCACTGTAGGCGAATGTGGTACAGCACAAAACCCAGCCTCACCAGGTTTGACTTCCACTGTGGTCCTTTCCACATCACTCTCTCCTTTGGCATCTGTTACTCTGAGGTGGAACGTGTAGGTCCCTTCTACCAGATTGGACAGGAGAAGTACAGGATGATGGTCTGAATTATTTAAGACTTCCTGGAAGGCAGAGCAAAATAAGTATCAGGAAACAAAAGGATCAAACTAGCACAATATATCATCATACTTAAGGATATCACTAAAAGGTAACAGGTGCAATGATCAGCTTTACATTTCCTCAGGAGCTGTCAATGCTACCTCTCACTGATTTTTGTGATGCTGCAGACTACCATTTAAAAAAAGAAACCTCACCCCAGCTGCAGGGCTCCCCTCATCCCGGGTCCACAAGTAGCTGACAATTCCCTTATCATCAGAGGACTTCGATCCATCCAACTCAGCTGTATTTGTGGGCAAGGTGATTACAACATTACCAGCAATCTTTGCAACTGGTGGCTTGTTTATCTCTAATTAAACAGAAAGAAAGCAGTTGGAGAAAAATCTGGTAACACCCAATCAAAAAACTACTGCATTAGGTCTCCACTGTAACCCAGAAATCCCTATCTAACCCTGGGGGAAGAGAAGGGAAATCACATACTGTGGGATTCAGCTGAAGATACTGTTCCCCCAGAAAAGGTTAAACCCCCAACTTAAGGAAGGCCATTTTGGTGCTCTCGACATTATTTTTCACCCATTCCTTACTCTTATTGTGCCTCTGAACACAGGTTTTGCTGAACTGCTCAGAGATAACCTGTGTCTCAGGCCGCTCTGCTCATGGCTGGACATACCTTCTTTGACAATGACGTTGACCGAGCTTTGGCTCTGCAAGTTCCTTTCATCTTTAACTGTTAGAGTAAACTCATATGTCCCAACTTGAAGGCCTGTTACAGTGGCAATGCTGCTGTTGGCATTCTCCAGCTTGACACCATCTGGGCCCCTAACCGAAGCACAAGAGGATCAGTTTAAACTTTGCATAGACCATGGGAGCTAGCCTCACACCAAACAGGAGGCTCAAGCTCAAGCAGAGTTTACGGGGATGCAAACAGACAGTTGCCTGGAAATACAGAGTCCATGACAAAAAACAAAATTATTTTCATAGAATCATAGAATGGTTTGGGTTGGAAGGGACCTTAAAGATTGTAATTTTCTCCAGTTACAGCAAGATAATCAGAAGAGGAAGTGCAACATCCAGAACAAAAAGCATAATTTCTGGTGGTTTAGTATTTTGGTTATTTTTAAACCAGGGGAGCACTGGTACCAGTATTTAAGTAGGGTTTACAAAAGTGGTACTTTCAGCAAAATTGGCTCGTGAACTGCACAATAAGCCAATTTTTCTAAAGAACAGGTATACAACAAAAATAGTTCCTTCATTTATAAGAACTTTGCACAGACTTTGCATTAGCAAACAGAAAAAGCTACTGCAAGTTGCTCACAGGCTTTTTCCTGAATTCCCTAAAGCACTTCAGGGAATTTAGAATCTGAAGGGAAGCATGACAATGAGAAGAACACTGCCTCATTCAAACATACTGAAAAAACATCAAGTTAGAAGACCCTGCTGTTGTTTGATTACAAGAGTCACTCTCTTCACAAGACCAAGACCACATGTGAATCAAACATGGTTGGTCTCCTTTACAAGCCACAACCATGCTGAGAATGGGAATCAGGCCTAGAGATGAAGGCAAAGCTATTTCTAATGCTCAAACAAAACTCCACGTCTCCCCAATAAATCATAAATCCTTGTCTCATTCTAGTCACTGGTAAAGCTTATCAGGCCCAATGTGACCAGGATTTAACACAAGGGAGGTATGTGGGGGTGTGTCTTGTTTTAAATGAAAGACCCAGATACTTGCGTAAGAACAGTCCGGAAGATGCTACACACCGTGTTTTTTCCCAAAGAAAAGAGACTATCTTCTGGTCATCTGAGCTCTTGCTGCCATCTAGAGTGGTGCTGTCCACAGGAAGAGTTAACTCTTTATCTGGACCAGCATCTGCCTTTGGGGGCTTATTGTTCTCTGAAAAAGGATGCAATATTTTTTCATATACATGCCATAAAAGGTTGAGCTTAAAACCCCAGCATTAAGAATTTTCCCCATGGTCCCTAGTATGTTTCTTGCCCACTGTCTCAACCTTGTACTCAGAGAAAGTGAGGTTAAAAGCAGTTAAGGGTTCAGATCAGTGTTTCATTCAGACATCTGCAATAAAATGAGAATGAAATCTAGAAGTTCTGATTTTTGCTCTTGTTCTCTAAGTACTACTCCACTTTTCCTGCTCCTGTCCCAGGACCTAGCACTGTGGGTAGAGACAGCTGCTTGGAAATACAATCCTGCCATTATGGTGAGATAACATCAGTTAGACTACATTGTGTAAAATAAGAGAACAGCCTAGAAAGGTAATATGCCTAGAAACTTTCTTTTGTTCATTTGTCAGTAATATACCAGCCCAGAATGGTCCTAAATTAGAGCAGCTTTTCTGAAAGCAGCACAAAGCTACCATAAGGGCTAGAGTATGTCAACAGATTGATGCTCGCCTCTAACCCCTGGAATAGAAGTGGCAAAAGCAGCTAAAGGCAGCTTACCTGGCTGGACTATCACAGTGACCTCTGCAGTGGACTGGTGCCCAGCAGAATCAGTCACTATTAGCTGGTAAGTGTAATCACCTTCTTGCATTGCAGAGAGCTGTAAGACTGGTGTCCTCACCCCCTTAGAGAAAAACATGTTCATGTATTAAAAACCATCCTTACACAGATGATGATAAACCAGAAGACTCTGCTTCTAAAATAACTATAATCAGCAGATTCTAGGGGCTTATTACTAACTCCTGCTATGGGGCCAGAAGTCTGTGCCACTTAAGCATGCAAGACACTTAGAGCTAAATTTATGCACAGCAACAAGGACGCTGTTATGGAATGTAACAAGCATAATGCCATATAGGTGTTCAGACCTTCTGAGATTCAATAATTGGCAACTCAAGCAAAACCTCTGGGGAACCCTGTGCAAACCATATAGATTGTGAACCTGATTCACGGCCTTTCTTATTCCATAAATGCGATAGTAGTAATAATCTTTAAAAGAAAGTAAGTTCCAGCTTTTACTGTTTAGGACTGAGGAGTGTCTGGCCAGTATCAAAGTTTAGACTCCAAGGTTCAACTCATAAGATCCAGTCCATTGTGTCTGCCCAGCTTAGGAAATGCACGACCTGGCACAATGGGTTATCCTGTGCATCTAAATGCCATCCTGACTGAGATACCTAAAAGATCACACAGTCTGGCTTCCATACCTGCTGATAGCACTTAAGCATCCCTACTACATCATCATTGATTTAGTTATCACTGATGTTCTGAGAAGTCAGCAACTGAACAGAGAAAGAACACACTTCCCTAGCAGCCACATAAGTTAAAGTGAGATACATGGGTGTGACCACGTTGTGCTGAGACCTGTTGTATGGGACATCAGAACCCAAAGCCATCAAGTTCCCACCTCTCTCAATCATCCGTTCTTCAGCAGTATTTAAAACTGCATTGCTCAAGAAAGGAAACAGGATGCCAGTGAAAACCTATGGCTAGATTGGTGCACCAGCCCAGCCACTAAGCCAATACCAGCTTCATGTGGATTTAGTTGTAAGTATATATTTAATTATCGCATGCTTGCTCTGTACGATTATAAGCAACATTTGCTAACAGTCAATTAAAAATTGTTTGATTATAGAAAAAAAACAGCTAGAGAGTAATCCAGGTTAAGTACCAGCCACCTGCACTGACCTGCATCTCCATCACCTTCCCTTTGCTGTTGGGGCTGAGCAGCCACTCATAGCTGACAATGCTGTGATCATCAGTGCTCTGATTCCCATAGAGGGTGATGGAGTTCTGAGGCAGGGTGATCACTTGGTTTGGGCCCGCGTTTGCCACTGGAGGATAATCCACTGCTTTGTTCACAGTCAAGTTTGCAGTGGTTGAGTTGCTGGCACCATCTGAGTCCACTACTGTTAGACTGAAGAAGAGGGGAAAAAAAAAAAAAGTGAAAGCAGTGAAAAGTCATGATTATCAGAGCTGAATACAAAACACTGGCTGGAGATAACTGAAATGCAAAAGAAGAGTTAGAAAATTACGACACTTTTAAGGACAGAATAGTAATTTTTTTCAGAGCGAAAAACACCTATGGTTTGAGGCAACTGTCCTTTTTCTGAATAGAATCTCCCCCCAAATGCCCAATTATCAGCCTCAAAGCGATGCAAGAAATTGAATAGTCACATCCATCTACCAACTAGTTCCAAGATAAAACTAGTGAAAGATCATCAGCTTTCACACATACAGTTGTGATGGAAAAGACCTCCCTGAGTATGACACTGCCTCCCAATAGGAGGCGTTCATTAACATGGACACAGAAGTTCATTACTAATCCACAAGTGGCCTGAACACAGTATGCCTCCTCAGGTAGGCTGGTACCACAAAATAGAACTGCTTTTTGCTAAATCTAGATCTGAAGATTGATCAGATTAGTTTATATACCAACTGCTTAAGATGAAAACTGTTCAGTTATAGGTACTCAGGTTCATTTTATTTTAAATAGATCCGCTGATGCAGTGCATGGACATCACACCAAAAGGCATACAAAAGGAAAAACATAGAAGTAACATGAAAGTAAAATGAGCTACTATCTATTACTCAGGTATGTGCGTAAAACCATTAGGCCTCATTCACTTATCTGGGACAAACACATTGCAATTAAAAACTGGATTTAAAGACTGCATTTCTTCCTAAGCCTTTACCCAAACAGTTTAGATTTGACATTTCAAGAGACATTTTGTAGCGCTGGCAGACCATTTGTTCCCTTCCACCATCATCTTAAACCAGTGCTACAACTTAAGAATAAAAAGTAGCTTGATAGCTTATCTCTTCTGAAGTGAAAAGCTATGAAACTACCTGAAAGCGTAGGAGTGGAGAGAAAGAGTACATCACAAAATAAGAGTTCTCTCCCTGTTGTTTGTTTTTGTTTGGTTTGTGTTTTGTTGGTGGTTTTTTAAAACCAGACTAACACTTCAGGAATCCAGAAATCTTGTACATTTTACTCTTAATGGATGAGAACTGATCAACTCCTCCAGGTGTAACCTACCTGAATGTGTAATTCCCAGGTACCAGGTTGGTCAGCGTCAATATGGCAGTATCGCTAGAAACCTTCTCCTCCCGCAAAGGACCCTTCAGTTCTTCCCAGTGATAGCTGACAATTTTATCATCATCAGTGCTTTCTGTTTCAATCACACAAGAAAACGCACATACAAGGAGTTGGAAAATGCTGCTTCACAAACCCCAGACGTTCAGTCCCCTACTTCAGTACTGGGCTTAGTGGGTAAAGGCATTTTTGGTCCAAGCCCAGAGGTCTCCACCATGTTCAGATATACAAACTGTATTCTCTCTTCTACCCTGTTCATAAGCATACTCAAACACCCTTAATCCCAGGTTTGTAGTGTGCTGGGGGAAGACAAAAAAACCCCCAAAACAAAACACTAACAAAATAATACTAGTTGGGAGTAAGACAACCTGAACATATTTAAAGAAACTCCTGAAAAACTCTAGTGCAGGCCAGGATCAGTAAAGGTGGTGTGTTAGCTAACTAATACATTTGAAGCTTAACGCAAGAGGCCCGTAATTTTGACTGACGGTAATTTTTTTTATTCTAAGCAGCAACCTCTAGAGCTTTTCCTTTTTTAGGAGATTGGCTCAGGCCAGTGCCCTTCAGAAGGAAACATGGAGAGGTGCTGTCATGTGCATATTCCCCTCTCCTGGCAAGAGAGGCTGATTCTTTTCACTGAAGTGTGTTTGACAGCATCACGGCCAGTTCCTCTTAAACTTTATCCAAAGGGCCAGCCCAGAACCAAACACACAGAAACCAGGCTTGCTAGACTACTGCATTTAAAACTGCAAGTACTCACGGCTGCCATCAATAACAGTTGAAATGGTTGGCAGTGAAATCTCCTGGGACTGTGGGGACACGATGGCAACAGGAGGCTGATTCACCCGAGGCTCTGCAACAATAACCGAGCTGTTACAATGACATCTACAGGCAGATCACGACAAAAAGCCCTGGCCAAGGAACTCTGCAAAACTACTCTGCCTTTGTGTGCCTGGAGTAGCGAACAGAATACATATTGCACATCCTCTTCCCAGCCCTATCTACCCCCTCAGTCCTGCAGTCAGCAAGTCCAGGAGAGGAGTCCAAAGTGTGGAATTGCTATGCCACACAGCTCCAAGACAGCCACCGATCAGACTGACCACAGAGAACTGCACAGTCAACAACAGTGATCCATGCTTTCAGCAAGTTATGCACCAATTCGGGGAAACAGTGCTAACCAAAGGGATTTAAAAAAGAAAGGAGGTGAACTGCCACCACACTAGTACTCTGGAAATGGCTGCACTGCATCAGTTGTCCCATACTGGGTCAAGCATTCAAGCGCAGACCATTCTAGCAGAGCAGCACCTACAGCTTCTTGCCGAAGTTTGGCTGCTGCTCTGAAAAATGAATGATTTTGATGCATGCTGCCAGCTGCAGATTCACTGCTCATAAGGAAATGATCGGCAACAGCATCCAGAAGACCAGCCACACACCCTTGTTAATTTAGGGAGCGCAAGAGCACTTCCTTGCCCACAAAGGTTGTAGAAAGAGTCTTGCTGAAGTGTGCAAAATAAAGGGGGTTTTGCATAAAAGGAAATGCAGAACCTGTGGTTGCCTCTTTATACAGGGCATCTAAAAAGTGAGACTTGGTGAGACAGTCAGCACAAGCTACTGTATCTACACCAGCTCATCTGCAAACCCTGTCTTACAGTAAGGAATGAGATGTGATTTTACCTGCCTGTGGTTGGGAATGATATTCTTTACTGGACAGGGAAGAAAAGAACCTCTAAAGGAGCTTCAAAGCCCTGGCTTCCTTTCATTTTTTGCTCACGCTGCTATAAGCATTTTACCAGGTTACAGCTAGTTTTTATTGAAGCAGTGGCCTTCCAGGGTGAGGCATTTGCCAAGCACTTTTGTATCAGCATTTCAGCTCTTTTATTGAGTGGTTGGCCTGTATGCAGTATAGCAGAAATAGCTATGTGTATTAGCAACAGTTTCACATCTCAGGAAACGACTTAATACACATACATATATACCGAGTTCACAGCACAACAAATTTTCACTACGTTAAACCAAGGTCCAGTCAAATAAGCAAAACACCATGATACAGGTATCATGGCTTGTCAGAGACAGATGAAGTTAAGAAAAGACAATTCCACCAACTCACTTGGATTCACTGTTACATTCACGTAACCCTCTCCATGTGCATTTTCCCCATCAACGACGACTTTGAATTCATACAGACCAACAGTAAGCTGGAAGTAAACACAAAAGATTTACCTTCAGGATGGTAGCACCTTGTCAGGAGCTATTAGAAGGTCAAGTTACCATGCTTTGGCACAGTAGCACATTAGCAGCATAAAACACAGGCAATTATGCTTCAACCTACGCATACACAGCAAAGGAGGGTTTCCATGACAAAATGGTATTACATATCTTTTAGTTTACAATGGCTATGCAGAAACCAAAGACTAATATTTCTTTCTACCACAGGATTGTCAGTCACGCTTTATTTTCTAGCAACAATAGGCAAACAGAAGAGAGATAACAGAGATTAGTTCAGGTTGTCTGGCCACAGGAATCTGTACTAGCAGATTGCATTTGAGATGAGAAAGGCTGCATGTAAGAGAAGAAAAATATCTTCTTGTGTGTTTTGACAAAGGAAAGTATTTCTTCTCTTCCTTCTAAGTGACATGAGTCAGGCAGTCACCCCCTCAACATTCACTGCTGAGCCAAGATGAGAGGGCGAAGGACTAGGTGCTGGACAACAATCATGATATCCAAAAGGCTAAAACCCTGACAGAGACAGACACGCTCCTTTCGAAGGGCTTTTCTCTGCATGATATCGTGACTAAAGCCTGTAGATTTTTTCCCGAGTGCAGCAGAATCCAAGATGCTCAGAGGAATGTCTCAAATACAAACTGTATATTCACGCAATATTTAAAGCCATTTCCTTGTTAAGAATCCCCATGTGCAGAAACTGGCAATTCTTTCACTGTTAGAGCTTGTCTAAAAGCAGCAGGCCAGGGACATGCTCCAAGGTACTCCACAGCTCTCATTAATGGAATCAGCAAGTCCCTTTTTCTGAGAGTAGTAGAAGGCTTCAGACCTAAACAGACCACCACACTGTTTCAGTAGCAGAAATATTCACAACCCATTGTTAGTGTTAAATTGTGCCATTTGTATGGCTTGACACACTGCTTGTAGGCAGCTTTTAGATCCTGAAATCAATTTCTTCTTTCCCTCATGCCAGATCAATCTCCTTCTTATAAGAGACTTAGAAGAGGGCTTGCAGTCAAATGTTGGCTGCCTGCCCATCATGCAATTTCCTATTCATCCTGAAATCACACACAAGTCTTTCCTGGCTGCCAGGGTCCCCGTCTTCTCCAGCTGGGATTTAACACAACAGGATACGAAGCAGCAAAAGCTTTACCTTAGATAACTTAAGGGTCTGGGAGTGTTTCCCTTCCATTTCTCCACTGTAGTCTTTCGGATGAGTAATCAATTCCCACTCATAGGAATAAGTGGTTCCTTTAAAAAAAAAAAAAAGAAAAAAGAGTCCAGACATTTGTTTTTAGAAGACTGCCTTTCTGTCATGCTAAAGAAAAGCAAAGGTATTAAACATTTACAAGGCACATTCTGCTGCACTATGGAGAAATGAGACAGCTTGGAATTTGGGCTGCAGCTTTTTGGGAATATACCCAGGAAGAGAGACAATCTGTGCTTCTAAACACATTTACTCTGGAGCCAAAACCCATCCTTCAACCTCTAAGGCATTAAAGAGCTTTGGAACAATCACAGCTCCAGGATAATAATAGAGAAAAGTCTTATCATGCCCTCAAATCCTGCAGACACAACATAATACCAGTTTTTGAACAGGAATGCATCTATCCTTGTCACTGCATAACATGTAACATGGTTGCCTCTCCTCTGCAGTCTCCCACTACCATTGTGGACAGAGCTATAGATAAAAACTTTACAAACACCTGAGAACAATTTGCATGATGAAACAAGGAGTGTATAGAAATGTGTTCCTCAGCATGTCAACCCCCCCAAATCAGATTTCAATCCACCAAATGAGAGATCACTTGCTAAGACAGCTCGTCATCTATCAGCAAATACCACGAATAGATGCTGAAGATCCACTGCTTCCTCAGATACCACTTTGAGAATATGCCATCTCCCAATTCTAATGACTTTGTAGCACTTTTGATGGTTTTTGTGTCTTGCTATTTTCTCTGAGAGGCAGCATGAAGTAATAGCACAGGATGAAAAATTTCTACAGGAAAGTGTTCTGTGACAAAAGACATTTTCAAGATTGTCCTTATTTAATGCAATGTATAATGTCTATTTGCCATTTCACCATCACAAGCCCTTAGCAAAAATCCCAGGGAAGCCTTACGAGGTGGTGGTTCAGGAAGTACAAACGCATTCAGCTGAACTTCATTCTTTGGCAGGGTCACTTCGACGCTGTCTCCAGCAGAAACTACCAGCTCCTTCATAACTGAGAGGGAGAAACACAGAATCAAAAGAGGAACAGAAAAAAAAAAGTTATATACGTACATAAAAACCACCTTGGTTTCAGAGTCTGGTGACTAAAAACCAGCTATAAATGGCTGTATTTTGTAAACATACCATCACTCAATATGGCTCCCGTTTCAGGTTTCGCTCTCATTGTTAATGCAAAAGCACTAATGGGGTTTTACAATTTTAAGGCAAGCCCAAAATCACTCAGTCACCTCTTTGCAGGTACTATGCAGCTCCTACTCCTTTTCTGAAGAGCTGAAAAGTGACCCTCAGGCCCTGTACAGGGGAATTTATTCATCCAGGTCCAGCAGGATGGGAAGGGTTTTACCTGACAGGTATTCGGCAGAGAACCCAGCTGCAGTCTCATGGCACAGCAAGACAAACACTGTTATTTACCAAACTGCAATTCCAGATCTTCACAAATATATGAAGAATCTGCGGTATTTCTTTTTGAAAAACTGCTTGGGGGCTAAGAGATTTTTTTTAAAAAAAACCACATAGCTACCACACTGAGTACGGAAACTCGAAATACAAATCTGTTCCTTCTATTTATATTTTCTTTTCAACCCCTGCTTAAGAATTTTCTTGCCACTCCATTTCATATAAATTGACAGGTAGTTTGTTGTTAAAGACTACAGGGTAAAGACTTGAAAACTATGGCCGGTGACTTTTTTTTCTGCTTGTTATTAGCATTAAGGTAACCAGAAAGTTGACCACATTTCTTAAGAGTACCTCTCGGCCTCCTCATCTTCCTCTTCCCTTCTCATTTGCTTTATTTTTGTCTTTTTATTATTGGGCTTGGGAATTATGCATAGAAAACAAGAAGTAAAGTTGCTTCACCCTAGTTTGACCCTGTCAAAGACAATGTTTCAGAGATATGTGCAAAAAATCCCAAGTTAAAAAAGATGGGAAAATATTGTTAAACATTTAGCCTTTCTCTTCCATCTGTTTATTAGCTACTGGAATTAACCAGTTAAGTAAAAGAAAAGAAATTAATCAATTTTTTTTCCCTCTCAATTGCTGCTGATCTTGGGATATAACAACTCCATCAGTCTTTCAGCTGCAAAGAGTTCCAAGGCAAAAAGAGATCTGATCTCAGTAGGGGAAAAAAAAAAAACCAAACCGAACAGACAAAAACACAAAACGCTGCTTGGAAAAACTTCCCTTCACATCATCTTTGTATTATTTAGCAAAACAAGGAGGCCCTGACTACGTTACTTTTCTAACACGAGCCACTGAAGATGTTTAAAATATATTTTCCAGTTTTAGCTGGGGTAAGCCCTTAAAAAAAAATACTAAAAAGAATACTAGCTTGTTAGCACAAGCATCCAATGAACTTCCTGCCAAAAATGTCTTTGGATGCAGCATTTCCTTTACACTTCCCATTTGTTCCCTTGTAAGGGAAAGGAACCCTTAAATTCAAAAGAAATTCAGCTGTGAATACTTCAGCAAACTGGATTAACTGAATTCTGAGACATCACACAACCAGTATACACCATTCAATGTACGTACGCATCCTTACAGGGTGAGCTAATGGCCTGGGTGAGTTAACAGAGCTGTCCAAAGTGCATTCTGGCTTTTATACATTTTCAATAGTTTGTTTTAAGAAATACCAGTGTGAACAGAAACATCTTTTTACTGCAAAACAAAGCATGGGCTAACAGCCAAGTACACTGCTCTCCGTGGTTGAATTGTGCATTGACGTTTCAGGGACAGAAAAGAAAAAAAAAAAAAAAACCAAACAGTTACACCCCATTTTGAGCAGACATTAAGATTTCTGCTCAACTTGATAGACAGCAGTGTGTCAAGACTACTGAAAGAATGCTTCATGGGATTATGCCTTACATCACGTCTCAACTTTCACTTTGGGAATTAAGATACCACCATTAATTTCAAGCTGTTCTTGGAAATAGATCCAATAGTCACATGCAGATTTATGATGCCAAAGTCCCATTCTCAGACCTCATGAGTTAATGGGGTCCAACCGCCACGTGTGCTGAAGCATGTATCTTAGCATTTTTTCAAGGGTACCATAATTTCTGAAATTATCTCATATTTTTCAATGCTGCAATGGCTTGTCACCAAAACCTGAACAGATGGCATTTGCTGGAGCACTGCATGTTCTCACCTGGTGTGGTGGCAGTAGTACTTGTTGATGCAGCAGTGTTGGTCTGGATTGTAGAAACACTGCCATTTGTGGGAACTCCACTTGGCACAGAAGTAGCTGTCTGCATCTTCATTGTGCTTTTCGCCAGCATGGGGCTGACTGTGGGCAACACATCTGAGGAGTGAGGATGGACCAAAGCATCATCTGGCTGCCCAGACTTCTCAGTCTTCCCTGTGGCTGTCAAGCCCTGTGCCACAGGGCTGGAGAATGTAGCCAACACTGATGGTTCTGGTGCAGATGTTCCTGTGTGGATCTGTAAAGGAAAAAGTTGTCTTAGTTTGACTTGAATACTGAATGTCAGTTTTGTTTTACTGTGTTTAATTTGCACTTCACATCCTCCAGTTTGGGAGGCTGAAAAGTCCCTGGTTTGTTTTTCCCAGAAGCAGGACATTTTCCTGCTTCCTGTTCTCTCTTCTGAATTGTTTCTCCATGTTCTTCCTCCACAGCAGATAGGCCATTTCTAGCTCAGTTGAACACTGGTTAAGACCATAGATTTAACTACAGCATCTTAAGTACCATGGCTGTTGATGTGGCAAACATGACAGACGATCTAGGTTCAAAGCTGCAGTGAGCAGAGCTAAAAGAACTGAGAGGTGGGATAAGACAGAAGCAAAAAAAACAGGTACCAGGAACTAGGGTTCATTTGGGCCATTTATTCTGGCCACATATTCCTTTTTCTAAAGCCATGCAGTTGGCAAGCACAAAGCAGGAGGATTGCAATGGCATTTTTATGTAATAATCAAATCATTGCAGCAAGAGGAAATTTATTTCAGAATCACTCTTCAAAGCAAGGTGACCTGACACAAACAGTTCCCTGCGTGCATGCCACAGGAGATGCTGCTGGGGCAGGGAGCTGAGCTTGCGGGCAGAAAGTTTGCTCACATCCATGTAGGATGAGCTACTTTATTGAAAATAATCAAAGTGGCAAGAACAATTTCCTTTCTTTCATCAGAAAATTCCTTTTACAGTACCTAGCCCCATTCCAGTTCTTAGCCTGCCAAGCAATACTCTTGACAATTTACCTTCCACCATGAAGTACATATGTGTAGCACATTTTGTTGAGCTAAGTCTATTTTGAGAACATCTGCTAAATATTTAAAATGGAGCAATTTACCATCTTTGACTTGGAGCTGAAATGCCCACCACTACTCCCCACCAGAGGAGCTGATCAAAAGCTCATATTGAAGGAAATATTCTCAAGCTTTTACACTATGCTGTTGGCATTCAGTCCAGGAAACAGAACTGGAAAAACACTCTAGACCATGGTGGGCAACATCGTAGTCAGTAAATGGGCTGGGCTTCAGAAAACATTGAATGCCAGTTGTAAAAATAAAGCCATCCTGCACATACTGCAACAGCCAGCCAGGCCAGGAGTAGCAATGAAGGCATTGAAGGCTCCTCTGCAAGAAGGCTTTTTTGCAATCTTGGGCAAATCATTTCCTCTCTGCATATCTCAGCTAACTTTCCCTCAATCACAGAATGTAAAACATCTCAATTCATTTGTATGTTTGATTAACATCTGAGCTTTATGGACCAAAGAACCAAGCACTATTTGTTACTGTTACAGACATAAGCTGGTTTTCCTGTATTTGCTTGCTTGTTGACGGGCTCCCTTTAACAAAACTACAGATTCTTTGGAACAAAGATGCAGGCAAAATCTGGCATGCTGCTCTTCATCGGTGGTCTCAGGACAGCTGGCTGTCCCAGGCAGTATCATCTTACACCCATTCATAACTCTGGTCAACTCAAGATACTGACTTCCTTTTACCAAGTATGCCAATAAGATAAAGTTAGAAATGCTGGCACAAGGAGAGGGGAACAGCTAGGCTGGAACTCAGACACTTGAGACAGACTTTTTAGGAAAGGCATAGGAGCAGAAAGTCTCCGTGACTTCATACCACTATGGGAAAGCACTTTTTGCTTAGCAAAAAATCAACCCAGACAGGTCACAGGAACAGCTGTCACAAACAACATGCAGGAGACCAGCATCTGCCCGCTGGGCACAGCAGCCGAGCCTCCACTTTGCTTGGTGATATTTTCAGTGAGCCAGATGCTTCCTTGACTCCCTTTTTAATGCCTAAAAAAACCCTTTACAGTTAAGAGAGATCCTCTTCCTCCCAGAAGTCTTCAGGATGAATTGACAGCCAAATGTCTGTGGAGAGCTTGAATTAGATAAGCTTTGCCTGAGGCAACATAACAGTCAAAAATGCCTCTAATGCTTGCAAGCTGAGGCATTTCTTATCTTTACTCCATAACCCTGAATTCTTTAAAGAAGAGAAGATTTCATTCTTGGGGATAAACGAGGAGGAGACTAGAAGTTTGCCAGCTGTCCTATCTGATTAGAAAATAGAGAGAAGTGGCATATTGGCCTGAGTGAATGTAGGAGTGTCAGACACTTTTGATTCCAACCCCTAACCGCCTTTGGCCTGGGACAAGTGACCTGGTCTCCCTGTCTGAGAGTCCTACGTCTGTAAGATGGAACTAGAACAGCTATGTGCATCAGAATCTGCACTGAACCTAAGTTATTTCAAAGAAAAATACCTGTGTTCTTGAATTTTCTTTTATTTTTTAATTGAAATGGGCCCTACTTTGCTAAGTCTGGTCTGAATTTACAAAATAGGCTCTTTTCAGCTTAGACTGTGTCCTTAGTTGTTCACACTAGGTGCCACGTCTGTGAAGATCCTTAAGACACAAAAATGTGGGTAATGTCACAAACCATTGCAGTGCTGGCTGTGAAGAAAGACCTTTCCTCCCTCCTTGTAGGGTAAAAAGCACCCAGCGCTAGCAGGAAGCATGACAGCAAGAGTCAAACACTGGGCTTGCTAGGGCCAACAGTAGCCAGAATTGTGAGTGCAGGAATGAGGTCTCTGGCTCTGTTGTAACAACTCCACTTTAAAGGCTGCAGCCTTTTCCAGTCTGCCTGCAGAGCTCCTGCAGTGCTGCAGCAGCCCTTCTCATCAGCAATGCTGCGCTTAAATACTTCTCCCGATTGGCTATTAAATGCATTGCTATATTTTAAAATTGACAAGTATTTCTACAGCAAGGCAGAAAAAAATTGGTGCCTGGAAAATGTCACCCACTTTAATGGAAAAGCACAAATTTCTCTTCCTTAGGTGAGGACTGATGAGCAGGGTGCACTGTGGTTTATCCTGGTACACTCTCCTTCACCCATCTCTGGTTCCATAGCATGGATACAGTAAAACCACAAATTAATGCTAGCTGCACATTAGCAAATGACATTGCAGATGGCTATGGAGCTATCAGAACTGCAAGAGGAAAATTAAAACTCAGTGAGGCAATGTTTTCCTAAAACTGTCACTTGACTTCTCCCTGAGTCTCTAGGAGCAAAGGAAAAGATTTGCCTCCCACACATTCAATGCTCATCAACAGAAGAGGAGAATGGGCACATTAATTTCTTTCTCCCCTTTTAGAAAGGAGTTAAGAGCCACTTTGACCTCAGACATCCTTTCTCACTTCAGATGTTTGATGGTCCCAGTATGAACTGCTTTGTATGCAGTAATGATCCAGTATTCTCCCCACCTTCCAGCCCACCTGCCAAACCTTCTTAAAGAATACGGTATTAAATGCACAGCATTCACTGCTGAAGGCACACGCTCCAGGTACTGGACCAAATCTAGCCCAGGTGAAATTCTACTGATTTCAGCATGTGTGTAACTTTACTTATTTCTGGCCCAAAACCAACCCAACTTGGAAAATTCCCTGCTTTAGCATCTCCCTCCTGGAAAGGCTGGCCATGTCCCAGGTACACAGCCTTGAATGTTATATCCTTGGCCTAAATTAAACTGCTCTAAGATCAGAAATGCAAGGACAGCTGCATAGCTTGCCTTATATTTTGCAGGTGAAAGTTGGATGGTTCAATAATCAAGGAATTAGCCTAGGGCTGAGTAGAATCAGCTTCACCTGAATACTCCTGTTAAGGTGGATTTTTTAATTCTTTCTCCTCCTCAAAACTCTATCCTAAACCTCAGAAATGTGACTGCCAGGAATTACATCACAGCCAATATATTTAGTAGGAAGTTTTTATTTTGATGAACCTGCATTTTGTCAAGACATACTGACTTTCTTACTAGCAAAAACCAGTAAGGAAAAGAAAAACCGTTCTCCAGCACACATCCAACAGTGCACCTTAATGACAATGGGAGCACTTCCTACAGATGGGAAATCCTGGATACTCAGCAATATTCAGAAGCTGATTAATCCATGGAATTTAATACTTGCAACCAGTTTACTGGACAAGCACTGAACAGTAATAATATGACAACTCAGAATGTAATGCTGCAAACTGAGCAAGCAGGGAGATACAACAACTATTACCCAAGAACAACAGAAGACATTTAAGACTGGCTGTGAAGACGTCTCCCCAGACACTGCATGCATAACAACTGAGAGAATGGGGTCACTGTATAAATCTCAAATATTAGGAGGAGGAAAGAACAGGCAGGGTGGAAACGTTGCAATACTGCAGGGAAGAGAGAAGGCTAAGATCTTGAGTCAGCTCTAAATGCTGTGGGGTTCTGGAAAAATCAAACATTTGTAAAGTTTTAGTGCATGATTTCACACACCACCCAGGCTGCCCTAGAGCTCTCAGCAGTGTCCCTTGGCTGCTCTCCACATCCTGCTCTGCAGGGTGGTGGCTCAGACCAGTCACAGCCCTACCTGGAACCAAGATTTGAATACAAGGGAGAGAAAAAAATTCAGTCAAGTTTCCACAACAAGAACGTAACTACAGGAAAAGGCATCAGGCTTCAACAGTGCCAAATCCCAGAAACAAGGCAAAAGGTATTTAAGGAACAGTTTCACCAAGTAGAATTCTTTCTATTTCACCACCACAAGTGCACAGGCTTTTTTGTATGATAAGGCTCAAAAAACTACTTGCAGATTTAAAAATACAAACATCACTTAACAATTCAAATGTGCCAATTTCTCTTTAACACCTAGATTTACTAGCTTAACATTGTACGTGTTTGGAGTAGAGACTAAACTGGTTTCATTCAACCAATGCTAATGTAAGCTTTTGTGGATTTGAGAAACTGAAGCAGTCTTCAAAAACAGAACAAAAAAGCTGGCATTAGGGTACCAACTCAAGCAAGCAGGCTGACCTGAAAGTACACTGGAAAACTCTGTGCATGAGTCTATAAAATAATATATTTAACAGCCTCAATTCAGCACCCAAAGGAAAACAGCTTATTTTCTTTTGTGGCTCTAAAGGTACTTTTACAGGTAACAGTTTTCGACTCCCAGGCACTTCCCACTGACATCACATCTCACCTTTCCTTCTCATCTGGCAAGTACATTGTGTGATTATACAGAGGATAAGCATTATCATGACCACCATCTCCCCTCACCTTCCCAAAGACAGTTTATCCCAGCTAGGAAGAGGAGGGAAAAAACACTACCCCACAAAAAAACAAACAAAAAACCCAACCCTTGGTGTTGCCTTGTCAACAGGAGGCTGAAAACAGGCATCCAGAAAGGTATCCTATCACTTAGGCAGTTTTCAGTCAAAGTCTACATAAAGCAAGATTGAGCAGGAGTGTGACAGCTGTCCAAGGCAGCCCCATTTCAGTCCCAGCAATCGCACTTACCTGTGACAAGCCAACACCATCTGCATCACTTGATCTGTTCACATTATTGCTTTCAGGAGGGAACAGGCTTTTGGTTTTCTGCTCTCTTGGATTCTGTCCATTTTTCAGTGAGTCTTTCTTTTGATTTGGATGGCCTTCAGGAACAGGCCTGTCAGCCACTAAGAGCCTCAGTACTTGATCCTTCAAGCGCTCTGATTCGCTTCGGCTGCTTCTAGATTTGCTGTCTGATGCTCTGGCTGCAGCCTCACCACTGGGGCTCACTGTTATATCCCTTTTCAGGAGTTCCACCTTGTTACCTGCCAAGCTCCACTTCTGGAATGACCTCCGCAGTCTTTTTTTCCTCTGGACAGGGATGCCCCAGTCCAACCACTTGTGAAACCAGGTCTTCATGTCACCTTCCACTTGAAACTTTAAGTGCTCTGTGCTTCTTGATTTCTTTAAAAACACCAAAACAGAGTCAGAAAAGCCAGTCCTGTTTGCCTGACACATGCCAGGCATAGTGCAGTTCACCTGGATGCACATATTTTTCAAGAACCAAAAAGCATCACAGGTGGGGCTCTGGCAGCAAGCAGTCTGACAGGACCGTAGAGTATGAAATCCTTCCAGAAGCTGTAAATGGTGATCTTCCCACGATCTCAAACGGCCACCAAATAGGATCTTCCCCAGCTCGCATTTAGATCTGTTCCAGTTTGCATCTGGAAAAGGGCAGGAAGACAAATAAAGACAATTCTCAATCCTTTAAAGCAGTGGACAATAGATCCTCATCACTATTGTCCAGATGAATTTAGGTCACAGGAGTAATGTGGGAGAGAGGGTACAGGACAGTAAAATGGGGGCTTCTCAGAATCTATACCTGCCCTCGGTATCCAGTACTTACACAAGATTTTTAGCAACAATCTGCACCTCCTACCAAAGGGACCACCATTCTTTTTGATAGTAATGGATGGAGCTAAAGCCATCTACAACAAAATAAGTGAAAACAGAAATGTTCCTGTTTCAGAAAAGACTAAGGCACAGACCAAACAGTGAGGCCAAGGTTACACAGCAAGAGCCAGAAATTGAGCCCAGGAATCCTGAGTGCAGCTTCTTACTCTAACCAGTAAATAGCATTGCCTCTCTGCCCATAGTTTGCCTTGAAGGAGAATTCTGGAAACAGTGACACCGGCTTCATTCATAGTACAAAGGCATTTTTCCTCTTCCAAACTGATGTTTGAGGTCAGTCACTTATTTTGACTGAAAGTGCTCCGCTTGAGAAGTTGTTACATCTTCTAGAACAGAGGTTTGCAACGCCTGTCCTTGCCACCCGCTCCACTGTAGTGCTTTCTATAACAGAAATTATGTCAAACGTGGGGTTTTTTTGGTTTTGTTTTTTTTTTTTTAAGAGTCAAGTTACTTCAGATCTCAGATCAGCAGTGAAGCAGCAACTGCTCTGCATATGGATTTTTTTTTTTTTCCTAGCATGAAAAAATTAGAGTGCTTACAGGGATCAATGGATTAAAGGCTTCCAAAATTCAGAGCTCTGCAGATTAAGGACTCCCTAAAAATAGACTAATGACCTATGGGACTGTTACACTGTGCTGTGTTCAGCATCCAAGGGATAATAGGTCACTGGAAGATAACTTTACAAACTATGTCGCTGGACTCTGAGTAGTCCAGCTGGAGAATATGCTCCAGATCTGGCTTCCTGTGTGTCAAGAATGCAGTTCTTGAACACAACACAAATGGGAAACTTTTTTCGCCATTAAAATAAAGAAGTCTGAATTTAAATTATAATACCCTGATCCCCGCTTCTTGACAGCATATGAAAAAAAAGTTCAGTAACATATTACTATTCCAGTAACTCTGAATGAATACAGACTTCATGTTGCATTATACCCACATTCACTACAGTGGGAACTAAAATTAATAAGCATGGATGTAGAGGCTACTGCTCCGTCTATCTGTCTCCCCTGGGAAGAATTCTCACACCACCTCTCCTGTCACTTCCAAGTTACAAACACATTGAAGACGGAATATGTTGAGGCACAGGAAAAAGACCACACAGATCTCCATGTCTCATCCACCAAATAAAAGTAATTTGGTGATGGCACAGCAGCACGTTTTATGATTCTTGGAAGAAGTCATGCGAGGTCCCCACTGCCCAGCACAACTCCAACAGCCCTGCTGAGCCACAGCAGGCTCACATAGCCACAGGAAGCTTTCCAAGTGCCAACCAGGACACAGACAGAAGTGCAGAGGGTGAGGTATTTTTCTGATCAAGTCTGGAGCTCACAAGCAGTGGTCAGGCTCAACCTCCTGAAGCACCACCAATCCTGGAAAACTGAGAGACTAGAACAGTACAGGCAGATGCAGGTGTCTTCCACTCTGGCTGTTTTAGGCTACTTGAAGCATTTGACTTCAGGACTTTAAACTCCTGCCACAAAGACACTTAACCTCACACTACTGAGATGGCAAGGAACTCTGACCCTCTGAATCACAGCTAATACGCAAGGTTAGTGATATCAAAGTGCTGTGATTTTTCCCCCTCCTCCTGCACCATCCCCCTGGTGCAGGAGGAGGGGGAAAATCATAGCACTTCTATAACCTTGTATGACCAAAGAAAGCAAGTGGGGAAGATGGAGAACATATTTTGTTGTAATTCAGTTATCCCAAACAGCACAGCAGGTGTACCAGCTTTATTACTCCTGATCATTAAAGGTATCCACATATGATGATTTTCTCACCCAGAATGGATTTGCCACTTGTTTAAAATGAAGGACGATGGCCATATTCACATGCCTTTTGTGTGGAATCTCTTGCTACACCAAGAATTTCAATCCAAAAAGGGAACTCACACCACCACAAGGAAAGGTTTGTTTTTGAGACATCAAAAAGCGGGAAGCAAAGGTGTTATTCATAGCTTATTGTGAAACAAGCTCAGCAAAGGCAGTTTGAAGTCAAGGCTCCAGAAAGCTAGCATCAGCTGCAACAGAAAGCACTCGAGATCTGTGACCAAGCCACAGGGGACCAGAGCTCCCTGTGGGTGTCTGAACCCACAACTGTGCAGAAGGTGAAGAAGCTCTTCACTTGAGCAATGTCCAACTGTAACGTGTAAATGAAACTTTGCATATGTTCAACAGAGAGAGAAGTTGACATCAGCACCTTTAAAATCATCACCATCCTTGTCACACTTCATCAACACATGGCACTTCCTTCGAGAGCAAGCAGACGGGCAGCCTGTCTGCCCGGGGCAACAACCGACCTCATTACACTCCAAAGTGCTTGGACTGACAGTCACCCTGACACGACTGTGCGCACAAGCAGGGACAAGCACCTGGCACTAACCTGATGGGCCTGGAATTAGGACAGAGTATGTGGTGCGGCAGGTATATACGCACAAAAGGTGCACATATGTACACACACACACTCTCCAGACTTAGAGAAACAAGTAACAAATGGAAGAATAACGTTACTGCTGTGAATTTCAAGAGAATCTTATCCATTCAGGCTCAGTTTAGCCTAAAAAAAGAAAATTTAACTTTATGTTAAAGGTGAAGCACTGTCCCCAATATATCCTGTGCAAAAGGGAAACATGCTGCTTCCCACATCCCTAAAATCCCTCCTCCTCCTCGACCAGTGCTCATCCACCTCTCCTCAGATGTCAGCCCTGGCTCATACATACCACTCAAATTAAGTCTTGATACAGGACCCAGTGAAATTCAGCAGCAACTTTCTAGTAACAGGCTTAGAACTGGGGCACAAACAGAATGGGGCATATTTAAGAGAAAAGTGTTCGCAGGGAAGATATCCCTTGTGAAAAATCACTACATAACACAAGTATTACGTTTATTTATCTAAAATATAAAACCTGAATCCCCATAAGCACCTCCTAGGTATGACAGAGCCATGACTTAGCCCAGATGACACAACACTACCATGCTGAGAGCATTCTGCTTCCCTTTTAACCCACTGCTAAACCAAGATGCAGAGATCTGAATTACATTTTGGCCAGATTTCATTTCCAGAACTCTGCTAATGCCCACCTAGGACATGTTTATTTGAAATTAGCTAATATGGTTTCTGAATTGCTGTACATGAATAGCTTAAAACTTGGTTAAGTCTCAGGAATGATAGCGTACAGGCAACTCAACATGCCAGCCCAGCATTCTAGACGTACATTTTCCACAGAACCATACTGATTTTCATCTAAGCAAGTTCCCTGGTCTTTGGTGGACATCACACATTCAGACAACTTTTAAGTGCCATGGCAGAAAGCAGAGCTCCTCAGTCTACACTTGCATTTCATCTCTGGAAAGAGGAAAGATTTTCTACCAGGAAAAATCCACCTGGCCTGTTCATAAAACACTTCCTTCCCGCAAGTCCTGCAGGAACACACTATGGGCCAAACGAATTGTTGTGATGAGAAGCCATGTATTGCTATTCGCAGTCTTGCAAATGGGGACCTCCACAGAATCTGGTGCAGCACCTGCACTAGGTGGACATGGATCTGCACCAAACGAGAGAAGGCAGCTGTGAGTACCAGCAGAGCTACTAACTCCTGCTTACTGGGAGAGCAGCCTGTTCAGTCCCTTCCAGTTCCTTGTGCTGGACCCTACGCAACCGCATGCAGCAGTCGCATACAGGAACTTGTAGGTGGGTCAGACCAGCAGGCCAGTAGATCTGGTCACTGATAGCATCAATGCCAGCAGTTTCAGAGAAAAGCACGAGAAACCCGTCAGCAGGAACATCCCCGAGGACGAGTTCCCTCCTAAGCCCCAGCAGCCCACCCAGCCTAGCACAACACAAATCACAAGACGCCTGCACAGTGGGTGTGCTTAGTCACTTCTCAATATTGTTTTTGTCATATTTTTCTTCCCTAGTATATCAGTATAAAAAACGCTGCTCTTCTCAGGAGTTCCTGTCCCAGCCATGCAGCTCACAGCTTTGCTGAACAGCAGGGGAATGGAAGGGAAGGGACAAGAACAGTTTCTATTAATAAGCTCAGGTTCACAGACTTGCTCAGGCAGTTAATCCCTCCTGATATCAGATTAATGATTAAAGACTTGACTCTATAGACTTTTAAAATCTCTCACATGTAAGCAATTATGTCAACATAGTTCCTCTTACGTAACTCCGCACGATCACACTAATTTCTAGACAGCCGTAATTCCTCCTCAGTTTAACAAACTGCTGCCTAAGTGACACAAACAAGACCGGAAGAACAAAAACTCTACAATGGAAAAAGCGTCCACATCAGGATAACTATGTCACATATAATTATTTCCGCACATGCATCAACCTTTGTGGTTTTAACTCTCCCAAGCAGACCAGCCCTCAAACACGGCAGCACTGCCCCGAACACCCTCCAAGAGCAACATAGGATTCACAGCACCAGCTCTAGACTTCTAAGATATTACTAAAGACAGGAAACACCATGCAGGAAGCCCAGTCTACAAGAAAACACGCGATCCACCTGACACGCCATCCAAACACACAGTGCTGAGAACCCTTTGCTAGGACTAAGAATACAAATATGTCTTTCCAGGTTCTAAATTAGCTGATTAAGGTCACAGAGCTCGTTAGCTTAATCAAATCTGTCATTCAGTAAGTGTCCAGAAAGGCCCAGTGAAACAACAGAGATGGTGCAGCAGCCTAGAGAACATGTCCACATAACCGAGAAACAAAGCAAAACAACCCCCTTCTCGAATCTTGCTACCATTAAGGCATAGCAACCTTCCGGCAAAAAGAAAGCTGCTGGCAGCTGTCACACGGGTTGATATATACTGAGGTCACCACTGCCTCGAACCTATAATTTACTGCAACTTGAATAAAGAGGGGGAAAAAAGGCACATAAACTTTTTTAACTAGGATCTGGTGAAAGCTACATGCATGCATGGGAAAAATACCACCTCTTGGTGAAGATGTGGCCTCAAAACACTCAGAGGAACTTAACAAGTCTCTCTGAAAAGTCAGAACCTGAACTTTAAAAGAAACAAAACAAAACAAAAAAACACCCACACAATCCATTACATGAAAACTTCCATACAAACACCTAACTTGGTTATTTCCTTGAGCAAGAGGTTGGTTACTCAAGTTTGAACAGGAAATAAAAAAAACAAACATAACAATTGCCTGTAGGCAAATACAGATTATTGACGTACCACATTTGGGGAGAATGTTAAACATCTGAGGGCTAAAAACACATCCCTGCCTTCCCAACTTGCTTTGAGTATTCTTTAGGTGAAGTTATTTTCCAGATTATCACTTGTTCCTTTTGCAAAAAAAAAAAAAAAAAAAGAAAAAAGATTCTCAGCTCAGAGAAGGCTCTCTATGAGATACAGGCAAGTGCCTAAAAGCCGGCACTGCATGTGAAGATGCACAACAGTATCTGTGGGACAGACAGACACCCTGCTGCTGACCACTTCCTTACTCAAAATAGCAGCTGGTTATCAGAGCAATACAGTGTTATAAGAAGGGACACCCTCGTGCCCCACATCTCTCCTACCCTTTTGACAGCTCATTTAGTAACTATTAAAAGGTGAGGGTTGGTTTGTTTTTTACACCAGCTACAATGTCTAGCAGCAAATAATTTCACTTTCCTCTGAGAATATTTTAAACAAGCGAGAAGAATAAATATCATAAAAAAATACAGACACAGTCCCAGAGAGAACCGAAGAATCACCTGCTGAGGAGCACAAGGCACACAGGCAAGCGCACAGGTAGAACAGCTGCAGACTTCTCAGCTCTCTTGCAGGTTTTCCCAGGCAGTATCGTGACAGAAATCGGGCGCTAATGCTGAACTTGGCTTCCAACCTCTTCTCCATGGCCTTTGTGGGCAGCAGCGGGGTTCTAGAAACATATAAGATATGAAACACAAAACATCCACTGGCAATTGATATGTTCTTGCATGGATTCAGCTGACATTATGAAGAGCATAGAGCATTTGTGGAGGAAAAGGAATGTCTTATCTTATCTGCTGTGACTTAGTCCAGCTGCTGCTAAGTAACTATCGATATATGATACTGAAGTGAAACCTGTAGTAGCAAAGTTTCCAGTGCTGAACTGCAGCAGGCCACCACGATGGCCTTTCCCATCACCCTTGTGATTTCCTCCTCCAGACCCCACCACTTTCAGTGGCAAAGTATCTAATACCACAGTCTTCTGGATTCCAAAGAAGCGTTTGGGGAAATTTCAGTTTCAAGTATGCCGCGGGGAACCGACACCCAGCCAGCACAACGAGCATAACACTGGCACTGATAAGCCCAGCACATCTGCCTGGCGATGTCATTGCTTACATGTTGGTGCTGGCTGGTACCAGCCAGAAACAAAGAGAAACAAGAATACAGCAATGCTGAGAAACGCGGAGCTAAAGATCCGTTTTTGCCTCATGTTTTGCTCCGTGGGGCAAAGATCACGAAAGCACCGATGCTCCTTCTCAGCCTTTCTAATGCCAAAGGCTCTTTCACAGCCTCACGTGTTACTGAAATCTAAATTAGCTCTAGGTGATGTGAGATAATTAATGTTTTCATAGCACACGTAATAAATACTATCTATTTTCAAAAAGTAGCGAAGCGCCATCAGGCACAAGGAGTTAAACCTGCCATTTCTGAAGAATCAAAAGGGAATATCGTCACAGGTCTGTCTGACCTAAACCTGGCGGGGATTCCACCCGACCCCCCCGGGGCAGCCAAGACCCCGAGCCGCAGGAGCACGGCAAGGGACGGGCGCAGGAGGTCAGCTGGTCGGCGGCAGATGTAAAACGGCGGCTCTTCACCCCGCAGGTCCTTAAGGAAACTTTTCCGTCCCCTCCGGGTCTCCGCTCCGCCGCTCCCTCGCTCCCACGGGGGGGGGGGGGAGGCCGTCCACGCGGGACGAGGATCGGCCTCACTCCACGCTGACCGCCGTGACTCGGGGCCGGGCCGTGGGCGCCGACCGGCCGGGCTCTCCCCGCACCTGCCCGGCTTGGCAGAGGAGACACCGAGGGCGCAGGCCCCGGCGCGGAGCGGCCCACAGCCCGTCAGTGCCCCCGGGGCCGGGAGAGGGCCCCGCCGGGCCGGGCGGGAGAGGCGGCGGGCCGCCGGCCGGTACCTACCAGGGGCTCATGGCGAGGCGAGCTCGGCGGCTCCTGGGCGGCCTCAGGCGGGCGGCGGGGCCGGGCCGGGCCTCCAGCGCGGCGGGGCGGGGGGCAGCGCGGCCTCCTGCCCCGCGGCCATGGCGGCGGCGGCGGCGCCTCGGCGGGCAGCCGCTCACCCCTCACCCGGAAGCTGAACAGCCGGCCTCACCGGAACCGGGACCGGAACCGGGACCGGCCTCTGCGGGCACCCTCCGGTCAGTGCCGGGGCTCCGGAGCCGGCTGTCCCGGATCACGGCGGGGCGGGGCGGCACCGCCCTCCCGCAACCGGCGGAGCGAGGAGGCTTCGCAGCCACAGGTGATTTGCCCATAAAGCCGCGCGGAGGCCGTGGCTTCGGGGACTTCCCAACAAGGCGGCAGGTTATTGGCCGTGCGGCGCGGTGGCGGCGCGCTGATTGGTTGAGGCGCCACCCCGGGCGGAACAGCGGTGAGGGGAAGGGGGCTGAGAGAACCCGGGGTGGGTGTCGGGGGGGTCTGTCCGCCAAACCGACCCGCCCAGCCATGGCCTCGGACTCCGGAGACAAAAACCCGACGCTGAAGAGGTGCCTCGCCGTCCTCAGAGAGGCGAGAAACGACAGCGAGCAGTTCGCAGCTCTGCTCCTGGTAAGGAACGGCTGCGGGATGGAGCCGCGGGCGCCATCGCCTCAGGAACGGGCCGGGGAGGGGGAAGGCGAGACCCGCTTCTGGAAAGGAGAGCGTCCGAGCGGCGTTTGTAGCTGGGCTGGCTGGCGTTGGGAGCTTCGGGGCAAGGTGCTGCGATGCCTCGGTGTTCCCGTCGGCAAATGGAGGGAGCCTGGCCTTGGCTCGGGTGTGCTGAGGGTTGGTCGGCGTTGCCGCACGCTTGAAGCACTCTGGTAAAGCTCTGGATTAGCGCTTAGACCGAGCGTCCAGCTCAGTGGTCAGGGATTCACTTTTCCGCACTAATGGAAGTTGTTTAGGCTTCTGATTTTCCCCGTTCCATTCTGTAAATTTAGCAAAGCCCTTTGCTGTGCTGCGCACTCACCCCTGGTTTGCCTTACAGGTGACCAAAGCGGTCAGAGCCGGAGAAGTAGACGCCAAGACCCGTCGCCAGATCTTTGACGCAATTGGATTCACGTTTCCGAATCGCCTGCTCACCTCCAGGCAGACCCCGGTGGGCTGCCCCGAGCACACCTTCCAGGCGCTGGGCCTTACTCTGTTGGCATGTTTCTGCACCGATCCAGAGTTAGCTGGTCACTCCCAGATCTTGAACAAAATCCCAACCTTCAATGATATCCTGGTTTCCCCCTGCAATCCAGACAGCACGTCCATGATCGATGATGTATACCAGTGCCTGAGTGCTGTCATGGCCACTGTCAGGGGTTCCAGAGAGTTGGTGACCAAAGGGACGGTGTCTGCCCTGTGCCAGGCCTACGTGAATTGCAGTTACGGCTCTGACCGTGCCTTGACGCTGCTCTTGGGGCTGTTGGCCATAGCAGAGGCGAAGTGCTGGCAGAGAGACGCTCCACACCTCCTGGCCGTGCTGAGCAAGCTCTCTGATGATTTTCTCAAGGCTGAAGACATGACCAAATTTGAGTTGTGTGAGGTTCTGCCTCGCTTCATCCCCCTGTCGCCACCACTCACACAGGACTCACAGGGCTCTGAGTGCCTCCATAAACTTTACAAAGGGCTGGCAAACATCTTGGGCAGTAAACTCAGCCAGTCGCAGCGGGACCCTGCTCTGAAGCTTGCTGCCTGCCTCGTGCAGGCCTGTGGGTCAGAGTGGATCCCAGCAGGGAGTGCTGGAAGTAAGTTCCTGGCCTTGCTGGTGAACTTGGCTTGTGTGGAGGTCCGCCTGACCCTAGAGGAGCCAGACCCCTTGGAGGTGGAGGGGAAGAAAGAAGTGGTAACAGCCTGCTATGTCCTTATTGAGATGGGGATCCAGGAGTGCCTGAGAGAAGAGAAACCGCTGCTAGAAGAGGTGCAGAAAATGCAGCTCATGAGGATCATGGAGGAGGCATTTGGAGCTGTAATATTCTACTTGAGACAGGTAATGCAGGGCTTTCAAGCAAAGAGCATGCTTTTGTGGATTTCTCTGGGAGACTTTGATTGCTATTCACTGGGACGCTTCATGGGTGCTCAGCAGCTCATGGCCATAGCTGTGAAGAGCAACATGTGCCTCTTGGCCCACTGTGGTTTTCGTACCTGCAGTAGCTCGATAGGACAGCAGCCCTAACGTGCCATTTTCTGTCTGCTTTCTTCTTCATGCAGGTTAAACAGGAGGAGCTACAAGATCCTTTCATATTTGCTTCTGTTCGAATCCTTGGAGCCTGGATGGCAGAAGAGACATCCTCCCTCAAGCAGGAAATCTGTGAGCTTTTGCCTTTCCTTGTTCATTATGCCAAGAAGCTTTTCAAAGAGGGTAGCCCAGCTGCAAGTCTTCCCCAGCCAGAGCTGGTCAGCACCGAGGGCTCTGGCGTACCCCAGGATGCCCTGAGGTGTGTATTTTAAGCACAGAGTTGATTCATTTTAGCGCAAACCTGCTCAAATCTTTTTCTATTTTCTCCCTGCAGTGCCCATTCCGTGACACTTTTTCCCCCCCCAGTTGGATGTAAATGCAGGGCTTAGACCCATTCTGCCTCATGTTCCCAATTTCTTTCCCCTTCCAGATTTCTGCTACCTGGCTTTTGCCATTTAACAGCAGAGGACAGGCCCCGGGACATCCTCATCTCAGAAGGGGTACCAGCACTGCTGTCTGAGTACTTCCTCTATCAGTGGGAGGTGCTGACCTCCAAGCCTGGGTCCCTGACTCTGCTGACAAACACTGAAATGAGTCTACAGACTGCGTGTGGGATTTTCCTTAACCTGGTCGTGACTGCGCCGGACCTCATCAGGTAACAGAGCCGCAGGAGCTTGCTTTAAGATTGTCGGTGGGAAGAAAGATGGCGCATTGTGCAATGAGCTTGCAGGATCTTTTAAGACACTGTGCTGAAAAAGGGATATCCCTTTTTCAACACCAGTTACATTACTTTTTTGGTGCTGCATTTAACCTTGACATTTTCAGGTGCTTCTGGCTCTGCTCAGGAAACATGTCTCAGGGTTTGCTTTCTCTCTAGGCGAGACAAAACCTTTTCGTCCTTGATGGACATGTTGCTGAAATCTCTTCCGCTTCTGCTGCCCCAGAAAGATCACCTGGTTCTAGCAGCCAACATTGCCACTCTGGGCCTGATGATGGCCAGGATCCTTGCAAGTTCGGCAGGTAAGAAGAGTTCCCACTGGCACAGTTGTGCATTGCTCTGCACGGGCAGAGACCGGGGTCTGCGTGGTTGGGCTGGAGAAAGCAAACACAAGAGAAACAGGTTCAGTTTCTGTCATTGGAAAAGTGACCAAACCAAAAACGTGGAGGAGCAAGGAATATGCAGAAAATTCAGCAGGCTGATGCGCTGGGATTAAGAGATTTCTAGGGCGAGAGGATGGTATTCTGCTCTCCCTGAAAGCCCTGCTGCAGACAGGCCCACCGAAGGGTCCTTCCTTTGCCGAGCGAGCTCTGTATTGAGTCATTCATTTCCTTTTTCTTTCAGCTCTTCAGGGGACGCAGTCTGCCAAGGAGTTTTTCGGAGCTGCCATTTGCTTCCTATCACAGGCCCACACTGCCCAAGCAAACCCTGGTAGGGACGGCTTGGCCGCGGCCGTGTCACCTGCCTACGCGAGTGCCTGGGCTGACATCAGTGAGCTCTGGTTCTTGGGGATGCAGGCCTTGGCCGGCTGCGTGCCGCTTTTTCCCTGGCTGCCGCAAGCTGTCCTCCAGGCACGGTGGCTGGAAGGCCTCTCGGAGTTACTGGCTCATGTCGCTCCGGCCTCGGTGGATTTTGAGCTCATTGCTGCTTTCCAGGGCGTGTTAGTAGAGCTGGCCAGAGCCAGCAAGCCATGCAGGGACGTGATCCTGTCACACCACGGCAGGGAGTGGGCCAACCTTTATGGTATGGCAGCTTTGGAACAGTGTCTGTCGGAGCAGTGAAGAGCTAGCGGCACCCTGATGTGGGAAATGAAGCCAGACTCCTGCACAAGATCTGTTCAACGTTTCTCACGCACCCTTTGGTCCCAGGTGGGGACAAAAAGCATTTGAATGACCAAACTTTATAAAACTGGAGTGATGCAGCAGAGCTCAGTGGGATTTGCACTGTCCACAACCTGATGTGCGGAACTGTTGCTGCCTCAGAACATTTCAACATGCACCTGCTTGACCTTCTGTCAGTATTTCTTTTTAAAACCAGACTGTTTTATTATTAAAGACGTTTTATGTTGCTTTGTTTTTCAGACTTCTGGGGTGTTGGGATTTATTTCTGCCCAGGGCCCTGAGAGGTTGCCTGCTTCTCCCTTTAACATGGTCTCCCAATTTTGTCACAGTAAGCCCTTTAGGATGTCACCTTATTTTATGTCAGAGACCTGCACGTGTTAGTAAAGTAACTTGGCACTACACGTAGAAGCCTGCAAAAAGCAGGAACAGGAAAAGCTTTAATATTTACCGATAGCAGTGAGAATAACTCTGTAACTTGGCACAGACCTGTCCCCTTCTGGTGTGAAGATGCACAAAGGCCCTTTTGCTGTGCTGTGGGACGACCCCGCCCCCCGCTCATATCTACGACTGGTACCATCCCAAATTCATGCCTGGAAAACCATCACAGCACCGCTTGCTGTTGCCTGTTTTGCCCTGTGACACACCTGCACAAGGCACAGCCACCGGGATTTTTATTTGCTCGGGCTCCCTCTCCCTGCAGGGATGGGATGTATGGAGGGGATTTTTCCACTCTTGCAAGGCGAGGGGTTCAACCTGCAAAGGCCTGGGCTCTCTTTAGAGCCTTCGGGTACAGACTGTGAAAGCAGAAATAAGTGAATTACACCTCGCTGACTCCCTGCAGTCCGAGGAGGAGTTTGCTTTTTGGAAGAGAAGGGCCACATGTACAATGAGAGTAAATCACTTGTACCACTGGCTTTCCAGCCTGGGCTGCCAGCTCTCGGGTATCCTGTGAGCCTGAGCCTAAAAACTCCCACAAAGAGCAGCCGGGACGGGGTGGTATTTCGGAGTTTTTCTGACGGAGGATGGCTGCGGCCGGAGCAGAGCTCCTTGCTCGGGCTGCAGCCGGGCCCGGGAAGGGTTTTCCACCAGGTGTCAGCCGAGGAGCTCGTTGGGAGCCGCAGCCTCGCCGCGGAGCGGCTTTCCTGCCAGACCAAGGCACAGATCCTGGCTGCCCTCAGAACTCATGCTGGGGGCGGGCGGGGGGGGCTGGGAATCGTCTGATTGAGAGAAAAATCAAGCGAGGAGCTGTCTCAAAAGGAGGGCTGAGTCTGGGTGTATTCCTGCTCTACACCATATTTTTAGCTCACTGCTTTATCAAAGCAAACGCCTTACACAACTGCAGAGGAGGTGTCTGCTGTTGCTCAGGAAAAGTATCTTTCTGATCTTTCCAGCTCAGCCCTGAAAAGTTAATGCAAGTTGGAACAAAGGTAGGTGCTACCAGAAGAAAGCGATGCAAGCCAAACAAGCAAATGAGCCTCCTGGCCTTGGAAAAGAGCATAACTCTGCTCGAGCGTGGGCTGGGAGAGTCTCCCCGTCCTGCCAAGAACACCTCATCCCTGCATCGCGGGGAAACATCAATGCTTTGGAAGAGTCAGAAACGCATTTCAGATTGTCAGAAAAAACATCCAAACACTCAAATGCTTTACCTTCGACTATTCCCAGTCTCGCAAGCTCTTCTGCCTCTGGTCAAAGGGTGTGGGCTTTCCATTAATGAAAGTCTATCATTAGTGCTAATGAGAGATAGGCACCTGTATCAGCAGGAGAGTGCTCTCCTCTCTCCCCCAGCGCTGCACTGGGCTTGCTGTGGTTAGCGGCGCTGGCTTGGCCGTCGTTCATCCCCACGGGCAGTGGTAGGAGCTTCTACAACACCTGACCGGAGATCCCGTCCGGGCCTGCAGGACTCCATCCAAGACCAGAGCAGTCCTAGACCCGCAGGCCTTTGGCTGCTGGTGTTTAATTCCCAGGCAGGCTACCTGGGAGCAAACCAAGAGCCCAGGGAAGTCCTCCAGTTTATCCTTCACCACATCCTAGGGCAGTGGATTTTGGCCACCAGCAGGTGCCTGGGGAGGAGCACCTGTCCCTCATTCTCACACTCTTTGGTGGAAAGTCCCATCAGGTGTGAGAAGGACCAGCCATGCCTTGCCAGAGCTGCACACTCCCAGACACCCTGATGGCTCATCATATACTTGTTTCTTTGCATAACACGAAACACGTTCCTCTTGGCTGCCCATGGGCTGACAGAGGACGGGGCAAGACACCAGCCTTGCTCTGGGATGTTACCAGCCTGAACGCCAGAGGGGATGCGTTGTGTAGATGCTGGGGCTCCTTGAGCAGTGTCACTGCTCTCTTGTCCCTGGACACCACTTTCCAAACACGTTCTCGGACAGAGCACCCCTAAAAGGCTGGTTCCCCTCCCCGAGACCCCTGCGCTCCGACAACAGGGAGCACAGCACCTTCGGGAGAGGAGAGCACAGGAGCTGGTGGAGGCCTCCTGCCTTGTGGGTGTCTCCGTTGGCCCTGCTTGTGCCGGTCTGCAGGCCCCGGCGTGCCCGAGGCAGCTCAGCCCAGCGCGAGGGAGATGGTGCCCCAGCAGCCTGGCCGAGGCTTCAAAGGCTGCAGGGTGACTCCTCGGCCACCACGAGCTTTGGAAGCCCAGCCACAGGTTCTGCCGTCGGCAGCTGGCATCTGTGGGCATCGATCCACCAGCGCAAGAAAGGTGGATGATGGCATCAGCTAACGTCCCCCGTCTTCCACAGCGCTTTGAGATCCCAGCACGGAGTGGGATTGCAGCCAGCAACACCCAGAGCAAACCGTGCTTTATCTCCCAGTGCATTTTCAACACCAGAGCAAGCTCTCCAGGAACAAGATGATCATTCACCGTGGCTTGGACAAGATGGATAAGGCCCCAGAGGAGCAGACGTACATTCTGTTTCGCTTTGACAGCTTAAATGTCATAATGCCTTTGCAAACCTGACCATGGCATACATTTTCTTACAGCGTTTATTCATATCACCCCAAAAGCACTGGCAATAAAATTAAATATTTCATAAGGTTGTTATTTGGCTGCTGCGCTGCAGGAGCCAAGCGCAGCCCCTTCCCACAAACCTCTTGCTGCGAGATGTAGCAGGGCTGGTGAGGGTGGGAGGCCTGAGCAGCGGGGGGGGCTGCCCCGTTCCCTGCCCACCCTCGATGGGGCCCTTGTCCTTCTCCCCAAAGCCCTGCCTGGCTCTCCAGCCCCACAGCAGGGAGCTTCCTTCCCCACCTGGATTGCTGGGGGGGGATGTGAGAAATGATAGGAGCAGCCAGCATTTCTCTGAGGTGTCGATGGGAGCCGGGCTTCTGGGGAAGAACCAGTCCATCTTTGGCTCAGGCAGGGAGCTGTGCTCACATACTTTTGTTTCCATGCCCCTACTGCCCTGCTCCACAGGTATTTTCATGGCTGACCCCCGAAAGCAGAGGTTGCTGCCTCAAGCCCCTCGCACGCTCCTGGAAGAGCCGACATACACACCGATCTCCCTGGGAAGGAGTACTGGGACCTTTGTTACAAAACCAGTTTTTCAGAGATTTCTGGCTTGGGTGTGAACGCAACAAGTGGTCCCTGGGGTGGAGACGTGGCCCAGTCTGACAGTGAACGCTCCCCATAGCTGGGGGGCGAGCGGGCAGCTGTCATGTTGAGGACCTCTCACGATCATGGCATTCTGTTAGCAAACATGAAGGACACTTGGCAGAGCAAAACATGAGCACAGCTGGATGTGCACGTGGTCCCTCAACTGGGAGGCTAAAGAGCAGGTAGTGGAGAGCTGCGTTTTAGCACCCTGCGTTAAGATGACCCCCAGCAATTGCTCTGGCCATGCTGAACCAGTAACCGAACCAGGCAGCTGCTGGGACAGTGTGTGCGCAGCACCCCGTGTGAGAGTCCTTGGCCCTGCCTGGGACCTCAGGACAGCAGGTTAAAGCGAATAATTGTTCATCATTACCATTAGTGGCTTACTGGCTGCTTCCTGCCCATGGGAGGCCCATGGCTTCAGTTTGCTCTCATCACCAGGTGGGTAAAAACACTCTTAGCAACGCTGGATGGAGGGGATGGGGCAGTGAGGGACTCGAGCAGGTCTCAGGCGTCTTGCAGGGACCGTTCGGGTGCTTACAGGGCTCGGAGTGTGTTGCTGGGCAGGACCCGAGGGCTGGGAAGGTGCTGCTTGTGCTCCCAGCAGAGAGGGTGCCAGGGCAGAGGAGCTGCTGGGGGCTGCACAAAGGAACGGTCAGAGCTCGCCTTTGGCACGGGCACACACAGCCCCCAGCAGCAGCCACAGCCGCTCGCTCTTGTCAGCTGCGAGGTCCTTTGTCCCCTTTTCCTGGGCACTGATGGGTTGGGTGGGGGGGTGAGAAGCCCCGACGCGACCCCCTGGCAGCCCCACCAGGCTGGGGCTGCCCCGGCCCCTGCCCCAGTCCACCACATTGCCATGAGCCCAGTTTGCCTGGCATGCGTGGTGGCAGCGGGGCAGCTTCGCCTTTTGTTTTTCCTTCCCTTTGTCTGTCAGTGTTGCAGGTTTCCTCTGCTCTGTCTCATTTTTGGGTGGAACCACGGCTTCCCTCCGAGCTGCCGCCAGGGAACATCCTCCCGTTCGCCCCACAGTCCCGCACGCAGGCCAGCTCGCAGCCCTTCGTGCCCGGATTTTGCACAGTTTCACCTCTTTCAGACGCATAAAGACTTGACATTATACGGACTAGATGAGCCAGGGATGTTAAGAATGAACTGGAACATAACTGCAAAATACAGCATGTCCAATCCAATTTTTCCTAGCGAATGAAACGGATCTGGTGGAAAATAAATACAGAACTTTCAGGAGCCGCGTCCTTGAACAGCATTTGAGGGGGATGAAGAGATTTGAATAGATCAGCCCCTTACACCTCTGCACATCCCTCCTCCCTCCCTTAAATACCATCTTTAATAGAAATACATTAGAATAAATGATCAGCCCTTGCCTCCTAAAGACAGGTGGCAGGGTAATATTAAAAGAAATGAATAAAAATTCATTTAATGAGCATTGTTAATTAAACCTGGAAATCAAAGAGGTCTGAGTTGTGGGAATTCGGAGGAAAAATGAAAATGAAGGGAGCTGTAGCTCGGGGCAGGAAGAGTGGAATTAAATTAAATGCAATGTGGGATTGTGTTTGTTAATGTCGATCACACATCACGGTGTATTACAGTTGGGGGTAAAGGGTTTGTTCTCCGCTCGCACACAAATTACACGCTGCCACCAATGGAAACTCCTGCGCAGCAACGGGCAGCTCCCGGCGGGTGGCACGGTGAGACCGCGGGGACCCCGCGGGGACACGGCCGCCCCCGAGCCCGGTCACGGCGCCCGTGGGCCGCCGGGGGGGGGGGGGTGTGAGTGGGGGCTGTGGGAATGCGCGCCCGTGTCCGTGGGGGGTGTCCGGGTACGGCGAGTGTGTGTCGGGGGGGTGCGGGTGCCTGTGCGGGTGTGCACCCCCGTGCATCACCGTGCGGGTGCATCACTGCACCGGCGTGGGCGTGTGCAGCCGCCTGCGTGGGCGGGTTACCGGCGGGGGGGGATTGGGGGGGGGTCATTGGGGATGGCAGGACCGCCCCGTCCGACCGGCTCGACCCGCCGGTGCCCGGTGCCGCGCTCAGGGACCCGGTGCTGCAGGCCCGCCTCGCCCTGCCCCGGAGGGAGGGTCCAAACAGAGGGCGAGGGAGGGATGGAGAGGAGGAGGAGGGAGGGATGGAGAGGAGGAGGGAGGGATGGAGACGAGGAGGGAGGGATGGAGAGGAGGAGGGCCAGGAGGGCGGGGAGGCAGGCACGCTGCCTGTCGTTGCTCCTCGGTTTCCCCTGGCTCTGTCTCACCCGGCGGCCGCCCTCCCGCCCGTCCCCTCGGGCAGGGAGCCAGGCCCGGAGCACCCCCAGACACTTCTCTCTCTCTCCCCGGGCCCGGGCTGGGGTTCCCCGCTCCCCACCGCGGAGGAGGGGGAAGAGCCCCGGGGAGCAGCCCCGGGCTCTCTCGGCAGCACCGGCCCCGGGCCCCGCTCCGGCCGCCGTCGGGCGGGAGGTGGCAGCTGCCGCCGGGGCCCCCGCTGTGCTCACGGCCGGGGACCCCGCTCCCTGCTCGGGCTAATAAAGTCGAACCGTAGGGCATCGCCGCCGTCCCGCAGCCCGCCCGCTCCCCCGGGCCCTCCCGGCCCTCGGGGGCTCGGTCCCCGGTGCGGCGAGGGTCGCTCCCCAACAGGGCTCTCAGGCGGCGGGGTCCGGGGCGGGGGGGGGGGGGGGGGGGAGCCGGGGGTGGTCCCGGGTCCCGGGGCGAGGAGGGGGGGCGGAGGGGGGGGAGGCGTGCGGCACCGTGCGACACGGGAGCGGCGGGAGCGGGTCGGCCCGACGGCGCGGGGAGCGGCACCGGCCGCGCTCCCGGGGGCGACGGTCGCCCCTGGCCCCCCGCCCCGGCCGCCCCCCGCCGCCGCCCCGCTGCGGCCGCCGTCGGGAGCCGTCGGGGGCCCCGCGGGAGCGGGCGGCGCGTCCCCGTCCCCGCGCTCTGACGCGCGCTCCCGGCGCGGCGGGCGCGCCCCCGCCGCTATAACTGGCGTGCATGGAGTCGGGGCCGGCGCAGAGGAGCGGGCGGGCGATGGGAGACGCCGCTCCGGCGGGATAGAGGGGCGGAGACGGGGGCACCCCCGGGGCCCGGCCCGCCCGGGGCTCGCCGCGGGCCCGCACAGATGCTAGTGCACAGCTACCCGGGCATGGTGAGTGCGGGCCGGGGCGCGGGCGGGGCCGGGCCGGGGCGGTTGGGGGGGGGTGGGGGGGGCCGGGTGGGGGGGGTGGGTAGGGGGGCCGGGGGTCCGCTCCCCGCCTCACCGCCGCCCGTCTCCCGCCGCCGCAGGACCGCGCCGAGGGGCTGCCCGGGGCGCCGGCCGGGGCCCGCCTGCCGCAGCTGCCCGCTCTCAACCAGGCGCCCTACGGCTCGGCCCCGCCGCTCTGCCACACGCCCGCCGCCGACTTCCAGCCGCCCTACTTCCCCCCGCCGTACCCGCAGCCGCCGCTGCCCTACCCGCAGGGCCAGGAGCCCGCTTACCCGCACCTGGGGGACCCGTACGCGGCTCTCAGCCCCCTGCACCAGCACCAGCAGCCCGCCTGGCCCCCGCAGCGCGGCCGGCAGGACGACGCGGGGCTGCTCTCGCAGACCCACCGCGCCCTGGGGCTCGACCCCCGCCGCGAATACCCCGCCGTGCCCCGCCTGCTCCACGGGCTGCCCGACGGCGGACACGGCCTCGCCGACGGCCCGCTGGGCCTCCACGGCCTCGGCCACCACGGCATCGAGGACATCCAGGTACCGGGGGACGGAGGGAGGCCGGGGAGGGTGCCCGGGGAGGGGACACGCACACACACGACAAGGGAGCGGCACGGCGGGGACCCATCCCGCCGCCTCTGCGCCCCGGGCCGGGGGGAGGGCGTCCCGGCCGGGCCGGGTCGGGCCCCGCGGTCTCCGTACCCCCGGGCAAGGACGGCCGCCGGACCGGGAACCCCGTTAGCCGGGGTCGTCCGTGCCCGAGCGATCCCTCCCGGCCGGCGGCAGCGGGTCGGCGGGGCCCCGGCCGCGCTGTCTGTCCCCCACGCCCCGAGGGGCCGGTGCCCGTCCCCACCGGCAGCTGACGGCTCTTGCTTCGGTGCTTTCAGGCCGTGGACGACGGCGGGATGAACCTGCTCGATCAGTCCGTGATCAAGAAAGGTAAGAGCGCGGCGGCACCGCGGGACGCGGCACCGGGCCGGGCTCCGCACCCCGCTCCTGCCCTCGGGGCTCCCCCGCGTCGGGTTCCCCCCCCCCACGCCGCGACAGCCGCCCCGCGGGGCCGCTCCCCTCCCGTCGGGAAGGGCTCGCTGCCGTCCCCGGCGAGGCTGAAAACGAAAGCGGCGGGTCCCGGCGGGCCACCGGGTCCGTCCGCCCGCCGGCCCGCTGGGCTCCCTCGGGCGGTACCGGCGCCGCCGCTCCTTCCCGGTACCGGGGACCGAGGGGCCCGGGACAGGCGGACCCGGCTATCGGGGAGCCCCGGGGGCCCACCCCCCCGGCGGCCGCGGACGGTTTGCGTGGGAAGCCCCGGGGCTGCCCCGGCGGGGCTCGGCGGCAGCTTCCACCGCTCCCGGTCCCGCCGCCCCGGGCCGGAGCCCTGAGCCCGGCGGCGGGGGAGGCAGCCCGGGCCGCGCACCGCCTCGGGTGGGGAAAGCGCTGGGCCACGGCGGAGCGGGCCCGTTCGGCGGGGCTCGTACCGGGGGGGGGGGGGGGGGGGGAAGAACGCGTTTAACGGGGGCGAGGAGATGGCGCGGCCGTAGGAACCGGGGCATCCCGGGGGCATCCCGCAGACCCCCGGGCAGCCGCAGCCGCCGGTCGCCCCCCCGGCTCGGCAGCAAGCCGGGCCCGCGGGGACTCCCCGTCTGCGGCTCCAGAAACGGGGCTTTGCCCCGGGCAGCGGCGGGGAGGCCACAGCCGTTCCCTCCCGGGGCCGGAGCGGGGAAGCGGGGCTGCGGGCAGGGGCCCCGCACGGCCCCCGGGGTCCCCCGCCGCCTCTCCTAATTCAACCGCCGATTCTCCCCCACCTGCTAAACAGCCCCTCCGCTTCCAAACAAAGCCCCGTGGTTAGAACAGCTCAACTCCGTAAAATATTTTTCGAATAAAAAACTTTACCGGGGCATTGCCGGGAGCGGGGGGGAGGACGGGACGTGAGCCGATCGTGCGGCCGCTCGGGGCGATAACTTCGGTGCCATATTCAAGCGCTGCTCTTGGCTTCTCCCCGCGATTATTTTTTTTTTTAACAAAAATATGCCGATGGAAAGGACGTGTTTAACTGCTGCTCCCCGGTACGGTCGGGCAAACGAGACCGCAGCCGTCCGTGCGGGCTCGCCGGGGGGTGAAGGCGGGCCGGGCCGGGCCGGTGCCCGCAGCCCAGCGGGGTGCGGGGTTGTTGGGTGAAACGCCGAGAAGCCCGGGGGCAGGGGGGGGGGCTGGCTCCGGCCGGCCCGGGCCCGGGCAAAACGCCGCTAAAACCGGGAGATTTTAGGTCGTCGGCTGCTTTCGGGGCTGCAGCGAGCTCCGGTGCCGGCCCCGGTCCCGGCTCGGAGGACGTCTCCCGGGGGCCCGGCAGCAGCCGAAGCCCCGGTAGCTGCCTAGCTCCGGCAATTCGGGAAAAATATGCCGATGGTGCGGCTCTTCCCCCGCCGCCATGGGCGGTGGCGGTCGTTACACGGGGGGGAGCAGCGTTCACGGTGCGTTACAGCCCCCTTTTCCATGAAAATTGTCATTCTAAGAACACAGCTTCATTACACGCGGCATTTCAGTGGAGCATTAATGACCGTAATTATTTTAGCTTTAATTAGAACACAGGAGAGGCGTTTCTTTAAATATCCTTGCATGAGAAATGGTTGCAACAAGCTGCGGGGTGCGTGTGCGCTCTGGCTGGGCAGGAGCTCCGGCCGCGCCTTCGCTGTTCGCTGTGTCCCAGCAGCACTCGAGGTACCTTCACAAACCCCTCTGCAGCCAGAATATTTGTCTGGAAGTTCGGTTGAAGTTACAGTGGTTTGGCTGGGTTTGGGTTTTGGTTTGGTTTTTTTTTTGGTTTGGGTTTTTTAATTTTTTTGTCCTCCTTTTTTTTTCAAAACGCGCCATTACTTAGAAATTTTCGTCTCCCGTCGGGAGGATTTGTTGTTGTTTAGTGCCAGATTCGTGCCCGGACAACCTCTAGTCTCTCCTTCGGGGAAAAAAAATAAAAGAAAAAAAAGCAAAAAAGAAAAGAACCCTGGCTGAAAAACGGGGCCTGTGGGCGCAGGTCGCCTGCGCCTACGGTCCCTTGCTCTCCCCACTCCGGTTCTCTCGTTTTTTTCCCTCCTGTCTTTGGAATAAAGACGCAAAGTACGTTTTGGGGAATCACCAGCTTTGCCCGCAGCCGTGAGGGCGATGCGCTGCCCGGGTGGCCCCGTCTCCGCTCGGCGGCTCGAAGCCCCGAGTTTGCTGGAGCAGCTGAGAAATCGATAAATCCAAAGCAAAGTGCGTGTTGGGGGGGGGGGGGACGGGACACACGGACACGGGCGCCCCCCCCCCCCCCCCGGCCCAAAGCGGCCAGCAGTGAGCCCGGCACCGGCCGGGACGGAGGCGCGGGGAGGGGGGGGTCTTGCACCGGGGGCCGCCCGGGACCGCGGTTCCCTCCCGGGGCAGAGGCGGCGGCTGCACCGCGGGGTCGCATCCTGCACCGGTGCCGGGGGCTCGGAGCGGGCTTCGGCGGCCTCCCGGTCCCCGTTCGCCCGTATTTCGATGGCCGCGCTCGCCCTTCTCTGCGGGGCGGCCCTGGAAGAGATGTCCCAAAAGGGGCGAGTTCGGCTCAAAAGCAAGCTGGGGAATTATGGAAGCTGTAGCCGGGCTGGGGTGGGGGGGGTCCCGGATCCCCGGACCAGGTCCCGGGCGGCAGCCGGGAGCGGTGGTCGATGCCGTGCGGGTCCCCGAGTAACCGGGCGGTTTGCCCCGCGTCGGGGGAAGAGCTGGGCGCTGGGGCTGTCCTCCGCTCGGACCGGGCGAATTAGTTACTGCGCAGTCTGCTTCATTTAATTTTTTGAAAACATCTGTAATACGGGGTCGTTCTGACTTCGCTGGTTCTGTCTGCTTTGAGCACGACGGGGGGGAGAGGTGAGCCCGAGGCGAAGCCCCGGATCCCGCGGCCGGAACGAATTACACCCTAGGAAAAAAAAAAAAAAAATTAAAATATCAGAGACAAATCCCGAGCGCTTTCCAGGCAGGCAGTGAAGTCGAGGGGGTGTGTAGCTGGACAGCGGGGGTTTCTCGGGGTGCCTCTCTCCGTGGGGAGTGAGGGTAAACGTTAAAAAGCGCAGTTTTATCATAAATCGCGCCGAGATCTCAAATACCGCACCGGGGGTGATTAATCCTTGAATTCCTCACGGTATGGCCCTCGGACAGAAACCTGATATAAATCTGTGCATGTGAAAACAGATAAATCTCTCCTTAATTAGTTGCCGAGATACTGTTGTCCTGCTTCAACAAAATATTAATCACCTGCCCCAAATCCCTAAAGCCACCTTTTAACTCCTGTACTTGGAGGAGCTTTTAATTCAAGCCAAGCGCAGGGACCCCCAGTCAAAAATAGCACGAAACGGGGAGGGAGGGAGGGGAAGCGCCCGCAGCCCCCGGCGGTGCCCCCCGCAGCCTGTCACCTCCCGCATCCCCGGGGGGGGGCCCCGGGGCCCGTCCCCATCGCAGGGGCTGTAATTGCAGATGTGTCGTCCCCCCCCCCCAGCACGAACGGGCCCCCGCAGCCCCGTGCCCGAGTAACCCCGGCTGCGGGTTTGCTTTTTCCCCCTTTTCTTCTTAAATAAACTTTAACGGTTTTAGCATTACGGGGCGGGAGGGGGGGGGGCGGCCCCGGGGTCCCCGTCCCGCAGCCCCGACGGGGGCTGAGCGGCTCCCGCAAGGCGGGCGGGGAGGGGGGGGGGGCCGGGTCCCTCCGGCGGGGACAGCACCGGGAGGCAAATTCGGGCTGAAAACAGGCGTTCGGAGCTCAATTTCCACCGTGGCTCTCGGGACCGGCTCCTGTTCGTTATTCCCGGGGGCGGCCCTCAGACTGGAGGGGCAGCCGCCGGGCGATGCGAGGGTCCCGGGAGGGGGAACCGAAGGGGGGGGGGGGGTCCGGTTCGGCTGCAGGGATGGTGTGTGTGATGGAGGTAGAGCTGGGATTTCACTTGTGAATAGCACTGAGAAACGGAGGATGAGCTTCCCCCCGTAGTGGCGTGATAGATAGGGGATATATTTAGTTTGGGAATTTAATGGATAAAATCTTGGATTGGGCAGCAGAGCTTTTAGGAATATCTTTTATATTCATGTTTGTTCCTTCTCCCTCTTTTTCAAAAGTATTTCAGAAATGAGTTTCTGTGCCTCTTTTTTTGGTTGTTGTTTTATTTGTTCGGGTTGGGTTTTTTTTTCTTTTTCCTCCCAAGCATTTATATAAGACCAGGAGGATATTTGGCTTGAGAACAGTAAAATTAATTCCGAAAAAGTTTAGTCAAGGGCTTTGGCTGCTTTAGGCTACAGCAGCTACAGGCATTTTCTGCCCGGTTCACCTGCTGCCCTGGTGTTTGGATGACCGGGACAGCTACTCACGTCCGGACATGGAACCCCCCAGACAAACAGCTGGAGACCCAGCGAGCAGCCGTTGCTCCTGCTGCGGGTTCTTCCCTCGGCTGGGCAAGGAGAGCGTGATTTTCTGTTTACGAAATCAAGCATTATGCCGTTGCACTCGGTAGCAAAAAATCCTGCAGCTTGGTCGTAAAATAAGGAGGGGTTTTACTGCTTTGACATCCTTTCAGGATCAGTGGAAAGCTTCTGATAGAGCCTTTTTATTACAAAGAAAAAATACAAATCTCTTTCCCCGGCACCCAGAACCTGGGGGTGCAGGCTGGGGTGCAGGAGCAGCCCGGGGTCCTGCCGGCGGTGGGCTGGGGTGAGACGGGGCCCTGCGAGCAGCGGGAGCGGCGAGAACCGCAGGGGCCTGCACACCCCGCTTGCGGGCAAGCGTTTTGGCTGCAGCGTTTTACAAGCCGGAGTACAGACGGAGCAGGGTGTAGCCAGCATGGGCTCACGCTGGCACCCAGGCGTGCATGGCACATGGGTGCTGGATGGCTGGTGGGGACTGAACTCCCCTGGCTTCGCATTGAGGCAGCAGGATTTGGCCGCTGCGGTCTCCCGCGTGTTTGTGACTTGCTTAAATTTCCATCCGAGGCTTTTCAGCTGCTCCCGAGTGGCAGTGCTAGCGTTTCTGCTCAGGAACGTGGACCTGTTTGGCTGGATGCTGGACAGACGGATGGAAAGCTGTGCCTCAGAGTGCTCCGAGCCCACTTTTAGAAATATTGCAAGAAGTAGCTGTCACTACTAAAGAATGCAGCAGAGGAGGGAGATTAAGACCGAGATCCTTAGATCCACTCGCCACCGCACGCGAGCTCCAGGTTTTGAAGCAAAATCTTCCCCATGGGCTTCGCGTGCGGGACTGCCGGTGGGACCGGGGTGCTGGCGTGGCGGCAGCGGTGCCATTTCTCCTTTGTTTCAGCGCAGAGAGGGATTGAGCTGTAAGAAATGCCGCATGAAGCCAGATGTGGCAGAAAAAAAAATCCTGAAAGAATGGTAGATTAGATAAACATCATTTCCTGTGACGGGCAAGGTAATAAATGAGGTCATCCTGTAAAACACCCGGGGCTGCGAAGACACGTCTTTTATAAGACTGTCCACGGACGTGGGCGGAGGTGCTTGGACTCCAGTCAGCTGCAGGGTGCTGAGCTCGGCTGGCAGAGCCCTCCTGGCTTTCGGCAGCTTTATCTGCTGCGGTAGTTTGCCTGAGTGGGAAAAGGGGCTCACCTGGGACAAGCCGGGTCTTGACTGGAGGCTTTGCTGCCTTAGCGCTGCTCACAAAGGCTTTAAAGTTTAGACAAGCCCTCGCACACACCACGAGATACAGCGTTCATCAAAACACAGTCACACCTCCCGATCCGGGCGCTTCTCCCTCACGCACACACGCGTGCGCGGCAGGAACACCTACTAATCAAACAGTGAAACTTAAAAGAAAGTTTTTACTCTGAACTGCATCCAGATCACCATTCCTCCATTAAAATTATATTTTTAATGTCCTATAATTGCACCAGGATAAAACCAGGTGTGTGTTCATGTGAGATAACACACGCGGGTACCGGTGAAGGCGCTGGGCTTTGTCTCAACCTCCCTGGTGCCTCCCAGGCATGTGTTATCTCCAAGTTTCATGTACCTTGTCATGACTTACTGTTTAATTAGATGTTTTTAAATGAATTTTTTTCTTTGTTAGAAGTAAAAAGCAGTTCTTAAAGGGTAGGTTCAGAAAAGCCAGCCTGGGTTGCTTTTTGGCATGTGGCTTGTGAGTCAAACCAACAGCCCTTCTCCTCCAGGAGATGGACCCCAGGTGAGGCTTCTCCATGGGACAGCACTGAGAGAGGCACCGCGGACACGCTGGCCTGGCTCCGGAGCACCTCTTCCTCCATTTCTGGGGCTGTGAGATGCTTTTGCAGCTTGGTGGCTTGACCGGTGCTCAGCGGCCGCAGACCCCGCTCGTTGGGCAGGCAGGGCTGCAGCCGTCTGTGCTCATGGGCGAAAGCGTCACCAGGGGCTGGCTGTCCCCAGCCACCCCGTGTGCTCCCTCTGTAATTTGAAGAACTGTGTAAAGGCATGAAAACTTTTGGGAAAGAGCACAGCACGTGCTCCCACCGTCCCGGGCAGCAGGTCGCTGCCACGCCACAGCCCCAGCTCCCACAGGGGCTGCTTCATCCACCAGTGGGTTGGCAGGGGGGCCAGCAGGAGCAGCCTCGGCCAGGTGACATACACCCCATGGTGTTTGTCCCCAAGAAGGAGGTGGCACCGAGATCTTAATTTTGTGGACAGTGCCACGCAATAGGCACGTGCCTCCCCAGGGTCCCACGGGGCACCCACCCACTGCAGCGCAGACACGGGTAAGACCCACGGGGACCTGTTCGTGTGCCTCCAGCCTAGGGACGTGCCCAGCGTCACACCAAATCTGCCGTAGAGCAGAGGTAAACGTAGACCATTCCTCCCTGTTTAGTAATATTCCAAGATACATGATTTCAGGAAAAAAAATGTTTGCAATCTGTCTTAATTATTTGAAGAGCCTAAACGAGGTTCTCTGAAGTCCTAGACTAGCACCCTAACCACTAAGCTATCCCACCCTTTCCTGTGTGATCCTAGGGAATTACTCATTCTTGCTGTCCTTCTATTTGTTTGTTTGTTTTAATTCTTAATGGAAGAACTAATTAGCAAATGTGGATATAATGCTTGGAGCTGCTGCATGCTCAGCTCTCATCTCCATACCTTGTCCCAGACCCAGCTCTGCCGTGTCTAGGTGTCATCTTTGGTTTGGAGAGAATTTAAGTGTTGTGGCTTGGTGGAAAAGAGCAGAGAAGCACAAAGGAGTGAGAAGGAATTGCTAGAAATGAACCCAAGCTACCCATTGCAGTTAGATGTCCCGGAACACAGCATGCCTGCAGCTCAGGAGCAAGGGGCTCTGGAGCAGGACGAGGGGGGCTGCAAGCAGGTTCACCTTTGCAGCCTAAAAAGCCATCACAGCTTCTGCGGTGCGTGCTTGGGATTCCAGCCAGGCCGAGTCTCCCCACCCTCTATCTCAGGCATTTATCTGGCATCAGTCACCCAACTGCCGAGGCGCCAGGGAGCGAGGGATCGGGTCAGGCCCTATTCCCTCCGGACTGGTTGGACAGGTCCCAGGGAGCAAGCGGTGTCCCCAGCAAGGTGGCTGCGTGGGGACGGCGCGTCCCCAGGGCTCCCTGGGAGCCCCGAGATGGCCCCATGCGCCAGGGAAAGCGGGGCCGCAGTCCTGGGGCTGGGGAGGTGGGAGCAGAGGATCTGACCAAGGGTATTCAGGGTTGCTCCAAGCACAAGATCCAGGTTAGCCAGAGACGGGGGCAGTCACTGAAGAAACATCATCAGAGGGTTTGTAGAAGCTGCACCGCAGTCACCCGTGTGCAGATGTGTCCCATCCCGCACAGCTGGCTGGTTTCTCCTGACGCTGTTTCTGTGGCTGGTCGGAGATGTTTTCCCCGTAGGAAGATGTGGACCTTGCTCCTTCCCCACGGCTTCTCCCTGGCACCGGGGCAGGTCCCGTGCCGCTGCAGAGGCGTTTCCCGGTGTGTGCCCTGGCAGGGGCACGGCGCTGGCCGGGCTGTGACACATCTGCTTTGCTGGATGTCCCGCCAATACTTGGGTGTTAGAAACCCAGGGCGTCTTCTGAGCAAGGAAAAGTAAAAGTGTTTTCGCTGTGATAGTGGGCAAGCGGTGCCTCTCCCCGGAGCGATCCCCGGGCGAGCCGGCGACTCCAGAAAGGCAGGTGAACCGACAGATTTACATTGCTGCGGTCTGAGGCTCAGATCAAAACCCTCCCGCATGCTCTGCGGATTGGCAGCAAGTTCCATATGAAGAGAAGTATTTTTCTATTATTATTCATGTCTAATCTTTGCTGAAGGGTCTTTTGCCCTTCAATAATCTAAATACATTTTAACAAATTGATAGCAACATTACCGTGGCTTACATGGGATCCGCCGCCGTTCGCAAAAGACACTGCATCTTTGTTCTCCCTTTTTAGATTATGTAGATCCAAGCCGCACAAATTCAGGCGCTTCTATAGGGAATACAGGGAAAACCTCTCAAGCATGTTACTGTAAAATGGATTATACTGTTTAAACACATAAAGATCCCGTAGACTGGTTGCCAAAATGTAATGGGAGTTTGTGCTGCTAAATGAATAAACCTGTGATGGTTAACACTACAGGGCAGCGCCGTGGAGCGTGTGCGGGTCTGGGAGCGCTCGCTGCCGCACGGCACAGCTGAACCAGGCTGGGGATGACATTGGATGAGAAACTTTCCTTGGCGTCAGCACGGAGCAACGCAGATTTCCAGTTCCTTTGGCTTAAATCCTTGGGCTCTCCAGCCTCCCATTTCAGTTTCTTGCCTTGCCGACACCTGTGTGTTTTGTGCTGTGAAACACACATATTCTATACAAGCAGAGGCAGAGCTACATAGGTCCATCCAGAACAATTAGTAATTGAACTGAAATTTAATTAGTTGTTATTTTTCTAATGTAAATATGAAGGGGCTTAGCTGCAGATTCAGAAAAAAATAATTTTGAATCAGGGGGAGTGAAATAATCTGGATTACCACACTAAACTGACTTTTGAAATGAAGTTGCAGAGGTACGAGTGAGAAGGGCAGCGTCAGGGGAGGGGACGGGGGCACTGCTCTATCTGAGCAGCTCATTCAATGAATAGCTAAACCCCATGCAGTAAATAGCTGCAAATACACTTGGACGTTCAAAAGCAGAATCCAAATCCTTTTTCATTCATTTCCTGCAAAGGTTCGAGCACTTGGATGTCACTCGTTAGGCGGACACTTTAATCATTAATATTTGCTGCTTTCCAGCGGGGTGTTCCTGAGGTTACTGTTCAGGCTGCTACATCAGAGGCTCCCCAGGCAGCACGGCCCAACCTGTCAAATGAAGTACAGCAGGGAAATGCGTGGGAACTCACAACAAATTGTTTGTGAGCAGTTTCCAAAAAATTCACAAAATATTCTAAGCAAGCAGCACATTTGAGGCCGAGTCATTCCTAAATGGTAAAGAAGGGAAACGCATTAGCTGAAATTATTAATTGCAAACCACTTACTAATCCCCTTCCCAGTCCTGAAGGAGCACAGGGTGCTTTTGCAGAGATCTGAGTAAATTTTGTTATTACATTGATTGGCCATTCTATCAAGACACAATGTACTAAGTGGGTACTGTCCTTAACCGAGATGTTGTATCTGCTGGTCTCGGGGAGGCTGAACCTTCCTGCCCCATCGATCCATCCCAAAGCTCCCCAGGAGACACCTGCAGTGATACACGGTGGGTACTTTGCTGGGTAAAAGAGAGGCACAGAAAGAAAAATGCAATTAATATCACATGGCACCTTAACATTTAGCTTGTTACCTAATGTATTGATTTGCATGGGAAACCAAATGTTAAGTATGGGAGCTTTGCATAGGCATGGGACCTCTCCTGATTAGCTTTCTCATGGGAATAGTTTGAGGCTGCCGAGTTGTATCCCTGCTCCCTCTCTTCTTCCGAGGGTCCGAGATCCATTTCCCTATCGGGACTCAGCAATCTGGAAAGCCCAGAGATAAAAACAAGATTCTTTCCATCCTTCCATTTGAAAAGGCCTTTGAGCCGATTACAGCGTTTCCTAGAGAGGCTCTTTGACATGGGGACTTGGTTCAGGTTGTGCATTCAAGATAAAGAAAATACCTGTATAAACCCCTCTGGGAAGAAAGGATAATTACAGACTGCAGGTTTGAAATATAGCTGATGGCACTGACCTCCTTCCCTGGCCCATCAATAAATACCTCTCTGCTGAAACACCAGGAAATTGAAGCAGCTGAACTCTGCAGCACCTCCTCAGTGAAAAAGGGCTTTTAAAGGGATGGTAGGAGCAGTTGCCTCTGGCTCACACCCACATGCAGATAATTCTTTATATATGTATCTCTGTCTTATAATTTACATCAGAGACATTCAAACGAAGGTTAGATTAGTTCACTGAAAGCTCTTCCTGAAAGACAGCAGTAATCCCTTCCCTTGCTGGAGCACCTTTCATCAGGGGCTACGCACAAACATCCATCAGCCAGAGCTTTCCACCGCTGCCTGCTCAGAGCAGGACAGAGCCGCAGGAAAACCCCATCTACTGCAGAGAACAACACCCGGGGGGGCTCGGGGCTCTCGTCGCCGGACCTGCGATAGCACAGAAGCAAAACTTCAGCAGCTGCAGTGAAGAGCGGCCGAAATAGGTTTGCACAGTACAGGTGTCCCCTTGCAGGGCAGCACAACTCACGCCTCCCGCAGCCTTTTTTTGGGCTGCCCTGGATTTGCAGCGATGCCTGACGCAGCCGAGCTGACCGGTGCATGGCCCTGGAGGGGGACCGGGGGCTGAGATGCTTTTGGGGTGGCTGGAGACAGCACTGTGCCTGAAGATGAGAGATTGCTTTGTCCCAGGTAGTCTCCTACAAGGATTAACTGATACCCCTTTAAAATGCAATCTAAGCTGTAGCACACTCCCACTTTTGAAAGAGATGTTGCAACAAAAGCTCCAATATCCAGGGATTCGGTGCTGCTGAGGAGGAGGGTTTACCTGTAACATATCTAAGGAGAGAAGAAAACAGACTTGTAAGACGGGCAGCGATTTACATGTTCCCTCTGGACTTGTTTTTCCCCTCGTAGCACCCTGAGCTCCAGCTGGAAATGGAACTGAACAAATAACACCACGATAAGCAATTCAATTTCCAAGTACCACAAATTTTCCTGCTTACAAATCATTTTGCAAGCAGGTAGCGCATTTCTCATATGGAAATGAGTCAGTACTTTGTCTTTTTCTTTTTGTAGGTAAAGTCTCTTTTCCCTTCAAACCAAAAGTTGATGGTGTGCAGTCAGCCCCCAAGCACGGGCAGCTGCTCCCGGCAGCACCCACACGCAGAGCGTAAGCCCGGGCTGCAGACATGCCTTTTGCACTGAATATTTGCACGTAAAAGTGGCTGTTTCCAGGAATCATAGTGGTAATTTCAGACACAAATGTTTGTGAACACAGGCGAGGAAGGAGAGGGAGTGCAGGAGCTTGGGGATGCAGCATCGTCACCCTGGACCACACAACAGGAGAGGGATGATGAAGAAGCAGAGGCGTAGGGCTGCAGATCCGTCCAGACTGAAACTCGTTGGGGAAAAGCAGGAAATTCTCCAAGGCTTTCTAGCTCCCTGGGTAAAAGCCTTTGAAGAATGGGTTTCTTTTGCTCCTTCTTCTTTGTATCTGGAACTTAAAAGCCGAGGGACCCACCTCTGCAAACCAGAACAAAACTGTCAGAAAATTGATGCTTTATGTTGGGACACCTTGAAGGCACAAGGCTCCTTACTCCATCCACTGGATTCACAACTGAGCGATCATCAGTTCAATGGTGTTTCTCCTTTTTCACTCTGATGCCTGGTGTCTCCTGAAAAGCCCTCACAGAAACAAAGCCGTGGCATCCCATCACACCTGCAGCGTCACTGGAGGTATCAGGACCTCACATTCATGGGGATTGCCTTTCCATGCCTGTCTGCCTCTCCAAGGAGCATCACCATGTCCTGTCCTTAGACACTGGACCAACTCCTTCTGGCTACATTTACCCCCCGGGGACTTCTCACCTGGAGAAATCTTTCATCCAGGGATCACTTGGCAAGTTTTAATTGGGTACCGCAGCATCCCTCCCAGGTAGATATTATCTCCATTTTATTGATGGGGACAGTCAAGCCCAAACTGGGGAGGTGACATGCCCAGTGTCATAAAACAATTCCCCGGCAGAGCAGGGAGCCGGCTGCAGCCATCCCAGCCTGCGGGCTCCCCGCTATCCCCGGGCTGCTGGCTGCACAGGACATGGGCAGACAACGGCACGCAGGCAGGGTGCTCTCCAGCTCAGGGAAGTCAAGGGAGGAAGGCTTTGGTGTTCTTGGAAACCAGGACCCGCTTGGAAATCGCTCGCTCTCTCGGAATCAGGGGTTTTCATGCCACAGCAAATGGAGTTGTGCGAGTTTTGCCATCTGACAGTTACACCCAAGGTATGTTTAAAAGTCAAAGTAGATCCGACTCAGCACAAAAAAAGGCATCTCTGATGGGAGATCACAAGCATTGTGGGTTCAAAGGGAAGACGAAGCCGCATGTACCTGCTGCGTAGCACCAGGACAGGCGGCTCGTATGGGAGTTTGTGTCACTCTGCACTGCTGCTCAATGCACTCGCAAAACGTATAATGTATTGCAAGTGGTACCTGCCCTGCAACATTAAAGGAGGCAGCGAGATGCTGAGCCTCATGGAAACGCTTCCTGTGACATTATACAGAAGAAATGAGGACAGCTTCCCTTCCCACCTTCAGGAAGACATCATATGCCTATTATTGACATGCTGCTGTTCTCCACAGCTCACTTCAAAATACAGGAGCATCATGAGACAAGACGATGCAATGACAAATGTTTCACCGCATTAAAAAAAGGCTGGAGTTATAAAAGCAGAGGCCATACTTCATCAGTTTTCTATAGCTGTTGCCCAAGTGTTAGGAAGTGCTGTAAAGCCCAGCTTGCTTATAAAAGCATTCCCACAGACCAGAAGTGCATGCATTCAGATCATGCCCAGATGCCTGATCTTTGGTAAATCATTTAACTTGTTCTGTGCCTTGATTTTCCCCAGCTGCAATAATGATCCAGCTCACACAGGCACTGGGAGCGAGTTAATGACTTAAGGGGCTGGTCCTGTACCAGCACTGGGCTGAGGATTAGCAATGTGTGAAGCAATTTGAGGTCTGTCAGCGTAACCTTATTTCAAAATCAGTTTTCCCTTTCAAATCAGATCCCTCCGATGCTCGTGCTGCACAGCCCCGCAGTGCTTACCTGCATCCAGCCCTGCTGCTCCCTAGCCCAGCGGCAGCATCCCCAGGACCGGAGGCTCACCAGGGCAAAACACTTCACTGGGGCTTTAGTTTGTGAAATCCGCAGCCAAGCTTACCTCTGCATGAGGAGCTGAGTATCAGCCACACCAGTCAAGACCTTTTGGATTTGCTGAATTAGAAGTAGCAGGATTAATCTGAACTAAGCAACCCTCCCACAGGGGAAAAAAAACCTCTCAGGAGCACCTGGCAGCTAAAGGAAAGGGCAAAAAAACTTTAGGGGGACAAAGTGAAGCAACCGAGCCTCAATGACCAAGGGGTTTCAGGGAGCAGACTAAGATTTTTTTTTTTTTTTTTCCCCCATGTAGACGCACCTACAGTGTCTCCAGTAACTCACCCTGCTGGGACCGTGCCCAGGGCTTTGGTCCCTCTCCCACCAGCCCCAGCTCTCTGGGCGACACTAACCCACTTGGCAGCTCATTTTCTCAAAAGTCCCCCGCACTCACAGCATTTCTTGCTTGAGAACAAGTCTGCCAGAAGCACAGCACGGATGTTCAGCCTCTTGCTACCCCAGGCTCAGCTGTGTCTTTGCCAGGAGGGTCCTGATCAGAGGCCACCAGCACCCGTGGGGCTGGCTGCAGCTCCCAGCTTTTGGGAACAGCCTTTCCCCAGCACTGCTGCAGGCTCCCCAGCTCACCCTCCATTCACCTATCTATCACACAGCTTGCAGAGCTCACACAGGGCCAGTTAGGAAATAACGAGGAAATAATAATAAGAGCAGAGAGCAAAGATGGGCATAAGAGGAAAAAAGACCTCACACTCCCCAGTTTTCTGAGCAGCTGCTAAAAGCCTAATGCCCCCTTCCTCCCCTTTCTTTGGCTGAATCAACCCAAACACAGCCTCACAGAGGGAAATGCAGCTTGTGTCCTGCCCTTTATAGCTTCCTGGGGTGGGGTGACCCAGCTGAGCCCTGTCCCACTCATCAGGCAGGGCCTGGAGGGAGGGGGCCAAGCACCTGGGCACCCGGCCGTCGGGGTACCAGCATCTAACCCTTTCCTCATCAGCCTGCGTAATGCGTCGGTCCATCACTGTATGAACGAGCGTCTCTGGGGTGTGTTTCTGCTGAAAACTCTGTCCTTCACGGTCATGAGTGGGAGCTGAGCTTGCCCAAGCTCCTGCCATGGGGATGAGCAGGGCGAGAGCCGGCTCACTGAGCAAAAGGCAATGTCTTGCCCCCGTGCCAAGGACAGGTATCTGCTATGGCCAAACCCAGGAAACCTCAGAAGGGGTGACCAGTGCAGTGACACCGGTGTGACATTTTTATTCCCAGCTGCAAAGCGCCGCGTGGGGCTCAGGTCCGTGCCTTGCCCGGCCGCTCCTCCGCTCGGGCACGGTGGCACCGAATGCCTCCCACTCGCATTGTGGCTGTTCAGCACCCGGTGCCCAGAAACCTCGTTGTGAAAACCCCGTCTCTGCCCCGTAGCTCGGATGAACCCTCGACATGAAGCTGTGCGAAGCAGCACGTAGCGCTTCCCAGCGGGGCCGGGCGCCTGCATGCACCCGTCTTGGTTTGGAAGGGTCCCGCGGCTCCTGCCCGCGGCGGCAGCGGATGCAGGGGGTCGGCGTGCTCGCGCGCCGGGGCGTTGGGCTGTCGGCTGCGTGCCGTGCCGACCCGCAATGGTCTCATGCTTCCTTCTTGTCTGCAGGCTGGCTCAGGTGCTCCGATCACCTGCTGCTTGCGGGAACAGGAAAGCAGCAACTGAAGATCGAGGGGGACTTTTGGTTTACTCAGATGACAAGAGACAATTTTGGTTCCCCAAAAGCCAAGGAAACAAAGCTGTCAGGCTTTAATGGTAGCTTGTCTCCTTCCTGCAGCATGTTTATGGGCAAACAAGCTGCAGATCAGACCAGGCAAACAGCAGCAGGTGAGGCCAAATAACAATAATTAATGATTAATGGCGAATGTGGCTATGTTTATTCTTGTTGTGTTGAGGCAACGTTGTCTAATGGATGAAGCACTGTTACAGGACTCAAGAGACCGGCTCAGCTTCCAGCGCTGCCGCTAACCTCTGCGTGATGCTGGGCCAGCCACCCGTTCTGTTTCTCCCTTCGCACTCTGTGTGCCCCGCTGCTGAGGGTACAAGCTCCCCGCGATGCGGGCGGCCCCGTCCCATGCCTGCACGTGCCGAATGTGACGGGGCTCTGGCCTCGGCTGAGGCCTCGAGGTGGAAGAGCGATGCCAATATTCAAGTTTTGTTACGGGCGCCCAGTGCCTGCATGGTTTGCTTGTGGCACGCAGCAGGGCTGACCTGACTGCTCTGGGCATTAACCTTCGCAGCGGTATGCTCTGGGTTACAGCTTTCAAGGGGATTTATTTCTGACAGTAGCATCATTCCCAAAAACGCTAGTACGTGTTTCAAAAGTGTTGTGGTGTCTCCACGCTGTGCATCGGCATCCATCCGTGCCTTCCCACCGCCCTGCCCTGTCCCTCCCCGCACGCTGCCGCTGTGTGCGGGGCGACTCGCAGACACGCCAGAGCTGTATCGGACCGATCTCCAGCCCAGTTTCCCGTAGGCTCTGGTGTTAATTCACGCTGGTGCCAGCTGGGTTTGCCTCCTCCCCAGATGCCGTGTTTCATGGAGCTGTGTGGTGAGGCACGATTCCCCTCTCTCCTGCATGGCTGTTCAGTCCCTCGTGTGTCCCCAGCCACGCATGCGGCTTGAATGCACGCCACCGCATGATTTCAGGCATGCACAAATAAGCAAGTATATAAATTACGCAGAGCTCTTCAAGGACAGACAAAGGCTATGATACTACAAGAAACACCTGCTCTCCAGGGGTGTCTGGTTTGGGGGTGGCCCTTGCTGCAGCAGAACCCACATCCGCTGGGTACCTGGCCCCGAAGTGACACGCACCTTGGCAGCAATGCATGGATATTTGTAAAACATGCTCTGACTTTTTATTTTAAGGGTGTCCCCTAGAGACAAATATAACCTGTTCTGGGACTGTGGAAGAAAGCTTTGAAGTTGCTGCTTCCTGGAAATAGCTCTGGTTTCCTACGTCTCATGGTGATGTTCCTGTATTTATTCTTCCCTGAACATCCCTCAACCAGCTACAGTCGTGGCAAACACCAACGCCGCAGCTGCTGACTCCAGCCTGGCACCAGTGCATCTTGCCCTTCACTCCCCTGACTTTGTACAAGTTTCATGCTGAGAGGAAACTTAATGTACCTTAGCTCCTTTCCATTAATCTTTTAGTCTTAAAACATTAGCCATTTTTATGTAACATGTGCTACTTTTTTATTGCCACACTAACAAGTTGTTGAGCTGTATTTACAATATGCTGATTGTAAGCGCCCCCTAATAGGTCCAGTCTATGTACCCTCCCCAATTAATTTTCGGGTTTTCTGTTTCATTTTGGGCATGTGTATTTCCTTTATAAAACCTGCATCTCGCCCTGGTATTCGTTGCTGCGTTACTTGCAGGAACCATCTGAACGTGCCTTGTGGAATGGTCATTACTGAGGAACCGCAAAGAATGCCAGGGCTGAAATGATCTGGAGCGATGGCATTTGCAGTCCTCTTTGGATTCTTTCAAAACCTGCTTTTTTCCAGGGTTAAATTGGTTATTAATTTCAGAACATAAAAGCCAAAGAGATTTGGCACAAGTTTCAGCCACAGTTTTAACCTATAAACCTTTATTGCGTCTAAGAACATTTCTTACTGTAATGACGTATGGGAAAACCGTGCCCATTTCACCCTGGTTGTGATGCCATGGGCCCGATGCGATGCTGCAGTCACCATTGCCTGTCTAACCTCTTGTGTTAACTGACTTTTGCCCATTAAGTGAAAGGAAGTCTGTGCTGGATTAATTGGGTTTGATCTCCTCAAGCTTCCTTTAAGCCAGGGATGATGAAAGTTTAGGGCTGCGGCTTGTTGTGGGGCTAATCCCAAAGCTGAAGTCAAAGAAACTCTTTCCACTGGTTCCTGTGGGCGCATACTGGCAAACGCAGCTCTCGGCCACCCCAGCATCCCCTGGGTTTTATGCAGGGTATGAAGGTGGTGGCTCAGCCCTGCTGATCCTGTCCGGCGGGACGCAGCCGTGAGCCTGTGCAGAGCTGGGCTGCAGCTGTGGTCCCGTCCCAAAGCCGGGAGAGGAATGGCACCCGGACCAGCGCGATGAGCCGGTGCTTCGCCCTGCCACCCCACCTCCACAGAATGCCCAGAGCAGACAGGGAGGGGAAGCTGGTCACAGGTCCAGACAGCGATGCTGCGGACAGTCCTTAGCCTTCCCGGAGACCAGCCCAAAACCTTGGGTTTAATTACAGTAGAGCTGGGAGGCGTGGGAAAGCAGGCGAGAGCAGAGTCCAGGCCTCTTCCATTCTTTTTTTCTTTATTTAGTTTAGTTTCATCACCCCACCTCTCCTTTTATTGAGGAAAATAAGGAACTAACTGACATCCCAGCCAGCCATGCTGATGTCTGCAGACGGCAGTGCACGGGTGCTGGGGGCTAGAAAGCTCCAGGAGAGTCACCGAGCAGCATCCCTGGCTCCGGAGTCTCTCAGCCATGGTCTCCTCTTCTCTCTCCCTTCCTTGTCTCCCAGTGCCCATCCCCTCAAAGGCCAACGGCACCACCATTTCCACCCTGTCAATGAACAAAGATGGCCTGATCGGAGGGGTGACGAATCCCAACGAGGTCTTCTGCTCCGTGCCTGGCCGCCTCTCTCTTCTCAGCTCCACTTCCAAGTACAAGGTGACCGTCGGGGAGGTGCAGAGGCGGCTCTCGCCCCCCGAGTGTCTCAACGCCTCTCTCCTCGGAGGAGTCCTCCGCAGGTAAGCTGCTCCTAAGAGCCCTGGCACAGCCCAAGGACACAGGGCTGTGCTGCGTGCTGAAATGCAGGGGGTAATGGCGAAGCAAGCTTTGTCTTCAGCACCAGCTCTTACCTCTCAGATTAATGGAGACGAGAAATTCTGGTGTGTGGTATATTGGGGAATAGCATTTTTGTTGCTTTTTCTTCTTTTCTTTCAAACCTAAAAGCTTAAACTGGGATTAGTTATAGTTATTTTAACATTAATTATAATTCTTTTCCTCTCCGTGTTTTCTCTTTTCAGAGCAAAATCAAAAAACGGGGGTCGGTGTTTAAGGGAAAGGTTAGAGAAAATCGGACTAAATCTACCTGCGGGAAGGCGCAAAGCTGCCAACGTCACCCTGCTGACATCCCTCGTGGAAGGTAAGAGTCGCTCTGCACTCCTGCGGAGGACGGGAGGGACGAAACTTCAATACCTTTCATTTGCAGCTTTCCACAAACGAGAACACTTAAAACCAAGTATGCAGCAGTCACCACCGACTGAGACTGGAAATATCCCCGTGTAAGTCTCCATGCTGATTCAAGCACGTCTGTCTTCGGAAACTCAGACATTTCTGTAGACCAGTCATAGCCCATGGGGAAAAGGCATCCACAGCCTGAACGGGGCTGCGAGCTTCCTTTTGGCTATAGCTAAGCGTACCGTTCATTTCTGTGAACTAGTTCTAATAACGCTTAGTCAGGTTCACAGAAACCAAATACAACAAAGCTCGAATAAAGCTGCCAAGTATTTAGCAGCTGTTCTGTAGCACTGTGGGCAAGCTTAGGACACAACTCAGGTGCTGCTGACCGGGCAGCATCGACCTGTTCTGTCGAGGCTCCATCACCGCGCTCAGGTCCATGTCCTGTCTCCTGTGCAAAGGCGATGCCCCGTATCTGAATCCTGCCCTTCTCCCCCGGGACAGCGGGGGACAAGTGAGACATCAAGGAGATGCAGCACAGCTCTGAGGTCTTGCAGGTGGAGGTAAAGTTTGTAGTAGCAGTCCTCGGAGCGTGGCATTAAGGGCTAAGCTATGGAAAATGTGCTGCGGGCAGCACAGCCTTGGCAGGCAGCGTGAGACCTGCCCTGACGTGTGAGGTGCCCCTGCTTAAAGCTGCTTGTTTATTTGCTCCCCTCCTACTTTTTGCACTATGGCAATGATGATGTTGCCACCGCATCTTGGGAGAAAAGGACACGGGACGCAAACAAATGCAATGACAGCTCTGACTCCCTTCGAGCTTTGGAATCCATTGTGTTTGCACCCAGCGTGTTGGAGGCAGCTGCCTGCAGTTTCTGAATAGAAAATCATCTCCATTGTTGCCAGCAAATTAAATGACCCGCTTCATTAGGCGGAGGTTGTTACTGAGGGCAGTTGGTTCGTGCTGAATGAAAGGCTGATTTCCATTAAAAGAAAAGAAAGAAAAGAATGAAAGAAAGAAAGGAAGGAAGAAATGTACATTTTGATTTCAGGTGGCTGCTGATGTTTCAGTTACTGCTTACCAGCTCATAGTAAATAAAAGAGCGGTGCCATGTGTGCTTGATGGATATAATTTCCTCCTGCACATAAGTGTTATGGTACTGGGAGATGTTTCACCCAGAGGAAGGTGCTATTGCATTGTCATTACTCAGCACGCAGAAACTGGCTTGTGCCCCTATGCCCCAGGCATCCCCTTTCTTGGACATTTGCTGTCTTGGTTTAATTTGTTTTCTCCCCTCCGCCTTCCCAATATCTGTTCCTTTAAAAAAAACACTGGGTATTTTTCTGAGTGCTAATGATATACTTTTTCTTACACTGACCCACAGCCATTTTTAGAGATGGGGAGAATGGGTAACGAGGAACCCAGGGAGCACTACAAGGGCTGCAGGTAGAAACACAGCTTTCTTTGGGAGCCTTTGCCACGTACACCGAGCACTTGCCCGCTCCTGGGCACCTGCTCCGTGAGAGTAGCTCCAGCACGGACCCCAGGGAGCAGCAGGGCTATAGTTCAACTCCAGAAACATCCTTAAGCTCTCAGAAAGAGGTGTGCATTCAGACAGGCTCCTGCGGCCCCTCTGCCTGCTGTGTCCTCCTGCCCCACGAGTGCTCTCCTACCCTGGGCTCTGGCTTGGTGTAGATTTAACACCACTTTCAGAAGCTGGACTGCCTTGTCCCCTCTGCTGAAACCTCTCTAAGCCAGCATCCAAACTGCCTTTAAAACATTCAGCTGTGTAGCCACTCACGCACATTCATGGAGGAAATAAATCCTGGCTCCAGCCTTGGCTCCCACCGTCAGGTCACACAGCCCTTTTTTATTCTCACAACAACTGTTTTTCAGCAGCTATTCCTTTCTGATTGCTTTTTAACATACAACCAACTGCAGTTCTGATTCTCTAGGTTTACCTTATTTGCTCCTTCTTTGGAGGAGGAGATGAAGTGGAAAGTATTATCGTTGTATGGGAAGCACAGACACTTTGACCGTAACATGGCTTCACAGACTGAGCTCCGGGAGCTGGGAAGACTGTGATGGGATCTAGGTTAATGCTATTAGGATGGATGGCCTAATACGTATGAGCAGCAGGGGGGCAAGTCAAATTAGCTCTGCCTGCCCGACCAGGATTTCGGGTGTTGGGCATGATCAATTGCCATCAGCTCTGATTATTTCCACGGGGACGCCTGGAGATGGATCAATTCCATCAATGGGTGGGCATTTCCACGGGGTGATGGATACGCTGCCTGCGCGTCCAGCCCGAGGGCCCCTGCTCACTGCGGGAGGATGTAAACCCCTTCCTTCTGCCCGTTTCTCACATCCCCATTTTGTCTAGCGGTCACAGGGCTAAGGTCACTTTTTCACCCTCCAGCCCCTGTTTAAATCTCTGCTCATTTGGGGGAGGCCAAGCAGGAAATTTTGGAAGAAGTAGGGAGAGAAAGATGCAGCAAGGGAAGCGCCCAAGTGGCCCAAGCCACATCAGTGAGATGGCTGAAGTTGCTACAGAAAGTGCTCCCCTTCCACGCAGGCGTTGACACAGCTTGTTCATCTGTCCTGCTCGTAGGTGAAGCCGTTCACCTGGCTCGCGATTTTGGGTACGTGTGTGAAACGGAGTTCCCAGCCAAGGCGGCGGCAGAGTACCTGTGCCGACAGCACTCCGACCCCACGGAGCTCCACACCAGGAAAAACATGCTGCTGGCTACCAAGTGAGTACAGATGGCAACGAGCCACCGCTGCGTTAGGTACCTGCAGCCTGGAAAGGCAGCGTTAGCCCCAGAAGCTTACTCTTCTGTGGGGAAGAGATGGCCTCATAGGTCTGAAAGATGTGTGGCAAGGTGAATAATTGGCATGGATGGAAGGGCTTGCTCCTACACGGGAGAGGTTAACCTCACCCCGGGGATCATTTCGGCACTGCCACACGTGCCCCTTCGAAGCAGCAGCAGCCGCACCAGCTCCGACTCTGCACCCAGGGCTTTTCCCCAGGCTGGAGCCAAAAACTCCCGGAGGGGACAGAGCTGCTCGGGCAGGGAGCAGGAAAAACGACCCCAAACACACCTACGTCCCTGCAGCTTTCCAACAGCATTTATAGTAACACAAACCTCTCCCTTTCAGGCAAATTTGTAAAGAGTTTGCAGACTTGATAGCCCAGGATCGCTCGCCGCTGGGGAACAGCCGCCCCTCACTCATCTTAGAGCCTGGTGTCCAGAGCTGTTTGACTCATTTCAGCTTGATAACCCACGGCTTTGGGGGCCCAGCCATCTGCGCAGCGCTCACAGCCTTCCAGAACTACCTGGTAGAGTCCCTTAAGGGGCTGGATAAAATGTTCATGAACAGCACAGGGAACGGGCACACGGCCGGAGACTCCAAAGCGTCAGAAAAAGAAGTGAAGCATCGGAAATAACGTGCTGTCTCCCTCCCTCTCCCTGGTGGGAGCTTTCCCCGGTCGCGATAGATAGCACTGGGGGGGAAAGATGATCCAGTGCACTGTTTCTGTACTGCTACATTTGAACTTGGGATGAAACTCGTAAAGCAAACAAAGAAAAGACAAAAAAAGAAGATTTAAAGAATTTAAGAAGAAAACAACTCTAATGGACGTAATGAGATTGAGAAAATAAGCCAGGTTGATGGCTTTTAGTTTTTTGCCCTTTTTTTTTTTTTTTTTTTTTTAAATCGTGGATGCAGGAAGCCAAGTCATGTGCAATTTTATTTTGTTTTGTTCTTTAAAAACCCATAGTGAAATCCTGACGTGCTCCAGGAATTTGTTCCAACTGAAAAACTGAGAAGAAAGAGCAAAAGCCTCATCAATGCAGGAACCAGAGGCATGAGCAGCAGAGGGCAGGGAGTTGGATCGCTGGCTGTACCTGGATTTATCAGCTGGTTTTGACAGGCAAATACACAGGAAACCTTCCTATTTCCCCACCTACAGCCCAGTCCTAAAGCCAGGCCAAGAGAAAATTGCCAGCAGAACTGCTTTGGATTTAAAGCAGTTTCAGACTTTGTTTACAGTTTTCAAACTGAGACTTAAGGCAGATTTTCCCCCAGGCTGAGGAGCCCTGAGCCGTACCATGAGGGGAGGAACAAACTGCACACCCGATGGTTCCCAGGGCAGGAACCGATCGAGGAGAGCCTTCCCAACTGCTACGGTCATAGCTGGGGATAAAGCAGGTTAAGTTAAACCCAGGACTAATTAAAACTCCACAACCTACAGATAACAGCACACAAGTTTCTAAAATTAATAATAATTAATAAAGCACAAGGAGCAGAACTTGAACCAGGCCAAACTGAACTGTTCTAAATCTGTATATATTTATTTATGTGTAATTAAAATCTGAAAGTTTTAAAATGTCCAGTGCAAGTTATTTATATCAAATTGAGTTGGGTTTTTTGCTTTGCCTTTTTTTTTGTTTTGGGGTTTTTTTTTGAAAGATGAAAGTCTTTGGATTTTCTGCCATTAGAAATGGGAATGAAGTTTTGGATACACAAAACTGTAGCATGGACAAGATAGGCTGTGATGATAATGACTATAGAAGTTCTGCAGGATTTTGTACTTGCTGTTGTTTCTCTTAATGCTGCAATAGATGTACAACACCCACACCACAATGTCATTCTCATTATCTTAATAAACCTCTTTTTATTTGAAGAAAGCACTTCCATCGTCTTTGTGAACAAGGATCCTTCTGCCTCTGTGGTTGTATCTTGAAATATTATCCAGATTTAAGAAACAGTATCCTCCAGTTTCATGGCTGACATTTGACTGATCTGTGCAGTCACAAATAGAGAGCTCAGAGAATGACAGGAGCTGGCGTTAATGCCCTGATCTCGCAAGCCATCGCAGCCGAGCCGGCCGGCGCCTCTGGTGATGAATAGTGAAATGATGTGTTTGCAGATGTTTCAGAACTGCTCAGGACAGTCAAATCTAAACCTGTCTGTGAAGAGCTGCAGAAGGACCTCATGGTATCAAGACAATGAGTGATAAATTAGCAGATAAAGTAACCCTACTAATCTATATGCAATGACGCTCTCCAAATTAGCTGCTATGTTTGTGGCGTTATTACGGATAGAGCTCTAAAACCAGCCACCTTGTGCTCACAGGAGCTTAGAAATAAACAAAGTGATGGGAACTGTTAAAAAAGGATTAACAAACCAGAAAACAGATCATGCTGCGTGACATACGTGTTCTTGCATGACATCGCTCTAGCTTGAATGCCACTTGCAGATCTGGCCAGCCCAACTAGTAAAGCCATGGAGAAAAGCAGCCAGGGAGATCTGAGGTGGGAACTGACTTCTGTGCGAGGAAAGACCAAGGGATTAGAGCTGCACCACTTGTAAAGGACGTGAGCAGTATATGGGAGAGGTGTGGAAAACAACAGTATAAAAGAATACAAACAGGGAAAGATGACACTAAAACTAGAGGCAGAACACCGAACAAAGTAGTCAGGAAGCTGGTTTAAATAAACGAACAGCAGACAAGTGAGAAGCCGTGGGATTTCATGGAAGCAGACGTGTAAATGGCTTTTGACACAATGGAAGTGGGGTGATTTTAGAGAGCATGTGTGCAGTCTTCCCTACACATCCATTGCTCGTCACAGCTAGAGACTGGGCAGATGGACATGGGTCTGAGTCATTACAGCACTTGTTATATTGGACCTCTCTCAGAGTTGTACCCACCAGTTTTCTCTGGAGGTTGCAGACTAGGCTGATGATAATGGAGAAGTAACCAAACTGTCCCAAAAGGGACCACAGGAGGTTAGAAATACAAACCCTTCTCCCTTTCAGAAAAGTGTGAAACATTTTATGTACTAATATAGTTTGTGGGGATGGCTCAGAGTCAGAAACTTGCATCTAAATACTCCCTTCAAAAGCTTAGGGATGCATTTAAATTAGGAATCAGATTGGAAATGTCCCTTGGTATGAAGTTTGTGAAAGGAAAGACCTAAATGACGGGCTCTGCAGGTCTGGTTTTGCTCTTGGACCTTCCCAGAGGAAGAGCCAGGGAACAAGGAGGAGCCAGGGAGCAGAATGGAAATACTACAGACACATCGGAGGCTTGTTTACACTTCAAAGCTATTTTGGATAATGCAGGGTGTGAGCCAAAAGCACAAAAACTATTCCTATTTAAAATTATTCCAAAATAGGAGTGCCCTGTTCTGCATCAGCATAATCCATGTTTAAAATGGATTATGGTAAAGGAGGGTAAGGTGCTTTTGTGCTACAATACAGGTTTCCCCACATGGAGTTATTTAGGATAACTATCCTGAAATAATTCAATTTGTAGACATGCTCTGGTGCATGGTATCAGAGAAGAGCAAACTACACTCTGATACATGATGAAAGTATATGTGTGCACACTGTAATATACAGGCGTGAAATATAATTTCATAATGTAATCATATTATGAAAACCTGTCTTGGTTAGGGCACTCTTTGAATATCAAGGAATTCTTAGACATAGCAGCAATGAGCAATAGAGACAAAGAATCAGGATATGCCTACAGTAATTACATGCTGTGTCCATCGGGTGGAAAAATACCTCCCTCCTCATTTTCCTCTTTGGGTAACTGCAAGTCTTTTGAATGTTTTATGAGGAACAGTCTGGTGCCTGAAAGGCCAGGATGCCACCAATTACCTTTTAATTGGGAGGAAGTTTGATGATTTGGATTCACTTGTTGATTCTGCCACAGATGCTCAAGACTGACGATGGATGTGTCATGTAGGATCAACTTTCTAAAAGCATTGAGACTTCCACTTCCAAAATTTTGGACACCTTCATTTCTGCAGGCCCACAGAGATACCCAAGAAGAGCACAACTCTCAGAGGTTGTGCCAGGCCAATTCTTGTTTGTAATGAGTTAGTACTGGACTTGCCCTCTCATCTCACTGTCAAACAAGGCCATCCCCTGGTGTGTTCTTTGCCTTTCCATCCTGAGAGAAAGAAAGGCATTTTACACAATTCAGGGCTCAACCCTGGTATAAATTCCCACACTGATTACAAATATTATCGTGGGAAAATACGTGGGATTGTGTCAAAGACTAAAAATAGATTCAGGCTCATGAATTCTACGCTTGTTATAGAACACTGGAATTTCAATCCTAAAGGGGAATTGAAAAAAAAATCTTTTTTTAATTAATTTTGAATGAATGACAAGTCCAGGGAAACCACATGACAATCCTTGACAAGTGAAAAAGAAAAAGAACATTAACAAAAACTCTTCATTCCCTAACAGTCAGCTATCCCAAGGGTAAACTGAGGTTAACATTGAATTGTGACTCTATACTGTATCATTAACATAAACAAGCAGAGGTTGCGTTGGCATTCTACATGGCTTTGGATAGACTAAATAATTACCTTTAAGCAGGCTACCTTAAAAGCAACAGGGTAATAATAGCTGTCCGTACTAAAACAACACAATAAACAGACTTTGCTGACCTGTAGTTAATGCATTCTTTCATATATGAGAGAGTCCACTGAATTCCAAACTTCACATACAGAATCCAAGGAGCCACACCAACAGTGAGCAAAGGAAGTTCTTCCTGTTAGTGCAACTGAATCAAAACACCAAAACCGAAAACATTTCAAATCAGGCAGTAAAACAAATGTTATTTGCAAGGGTGACAAAATGCTTGCTTCAGAGATTATTGATTTAGCAGCCTAGACAGACAGCACAGTGTCAATGTGCACCATACGACTATAGCCTTAATTATCCTAACAGACTTTGGGGGAAACAGTCTAAACGCAGTCATTACACAGTATCTGAACATGCTGAGCCAGAAGGTATCATTTTTGTCTTCCTGCCTGACCTCCTTTATATTGCAAAGAATTCCCACTGTGGCCACCTGAGCATCACTGCATTTTCAACAGGATACCATAAATAGCAATAATAATTCCAGACATTGAATATACACCCAAGCTTTGACCCCATAATCGCAGTGCTGAAGCATCCCAGTAACCTCTCCGAGGTAGGCAGGCAGCAAAATTGATGCCAGTGTTATTCTAGATGGCTCCTTTTTATGTTTTTATCTTGACACCTTCAGATGCTTCTCATTTGATTCTTTTCAGCAGAGAAAAGGCTAAAATTATATCCTGAAATTCAGAAGTATTTCCCATAAGGATAGCTTCATTTTAGTAGCAAAGGTTATAGCCAAAGGTGATTTGTTAAATGGAGACAACTCGGCTTTTTCTGGGGTGTGAAATGAGTTCAGAGAAAGATCAAGCTATTGTTCCAAGTCAAGAAGTTCTGCAGCATGTCAAGATGTGTTGGAATGCTACGGTCTTCTCACTTGATGATGGGTCTGTCTGTGCAGAAGTGCCTTGGGTTCCCCTTGAGTTTTTCCACTGTACAGAGACTTAAAATGGCTAAAGAATCCCCAAGAGGCAGCATTTCTTGGTGTGACTGAATGACCTGCACTCAACAAATAACGATCATCAGTCCACCATCCTCCTCTGTCCACACCCAACACTTCACGTCTTCTATGTGGTTCTATTCATTATCTCACAGAACAGGTAAGTTTCATCTAATTCTGTAACGGCATCCTGGATTTATTTATTCTCAAGTGCATGCTATAAGAAGTAAATCACATTCTTTTCCTTGGACACTCAAGGTCTTCCATAGTCAAACTTCTACTCTGTTACACACCTGATCAAAGTGGATCCATGGAGTTTTTTTACTGGATGAGCTGCAGAACATCAGTGGCTGAAATACTGCCTGCTTTTGTTCTGGAGTTCATGAGAGTTTCATCACACCTTGGAGACTTTACTCTGACAGCTATGTGGAATTGTAAACAGAGAACTTATCTGTATTTCCTGCGCAGATTCTATCATCCAAGGATGTTTCTTTTCTAACAGGTTTACTTCTCAGCATGCAGCAAATATTTTCGAAAGAGCAGCATTTCCTATGAAACCATTTAATCCAATCCAATACAATCAGCATATCTGACTATGTTTCAGGAGGGTTACATTTACATTCCAGTAGTACCTTGTGCCACCAGACATCAAATTATCATTGTATTAGGCCCTGTGCAAAGAGATCTTACCCCCAAATTTCTGTTTCAGTAGACAGGATTACAAAGGAAATAGTTACCTGCATCTTACAGAAAACAGATGCAACATACAAGTTAAAATGATTTGCAGAGGGAGACACAGGGAGTTTGGGAAAAAGCTAGGATCCAAACCCAGATAATTCAGACCTAGCACCATAACTACAAAAATCCCCAAATTAGTTTCAACAGTCTGTTTCAGACAAAGATATAGACTATAAGTTTATTACTTTATTTCCAATGATAGAAAGTGATGTCCTTTAAGAATCCCTGTTCTACTTTGCTGCCTGTTGGTTCATTGCGAAAACAAAGGCAGAAAAGCATTCAAACTAGGAAAGCAATACATCAAATACTTGTGCTGCAGGTGCTACAGGCACTGCTGAGGAGGAGACTAGTGGAAAGGCCAGTTTGCTCAGTTCGGACAATGAAAACAGCCTTTCTTACACCCTCTTTGTAATGGGCTGCTGTTTTGACTCTTAAATGGACCCTGGCACCACAGGGAATTGCTTCAGCCCAGGCCACCCACTCCTGACCCATTTTCATTTCATTTCCTCTCCCCCAGCCTTGTCATATGTCAGGAGCATATTATACCTTTTAGAGTTTCCTGCTAATTTGGTCATCACAGGGAGCCTCCAGAAGAGCACAGTAATTGCCATGCTAAATCAGACTAGTCTTTTAGCACAGATAACTCTGACTCTGCCCCATTCAGGATCCCTTTGCGAGGAAGACAGAGTTTGGCACAGTTCCCTGGAGTCAAAATGGGAGCAAGCACATCCACAGCCCTGCACGGGATGAGGAGCCCATCACTGCCTCGACATGGCGCGGCCTCTGCACCAAGCAGAGGGGCAGGTTTCGGGCAAACTGAGAAGTGTTCAGCTGTCCCCAGGAAAATAAGCAAGGCAAAAGAGGTGGGAAACCTGTCCACCCTATGGAGCATCTTTCATAACATTTGGAAGGAAGACGGACAGTTTATAGAGTCTACACTATAGGCCTTATCTGGTAAAGTCTGAAGACGTTGATGAAAAGGTAAAAATATAAAGGAACATATCTGTTTTAAGGTATTCTTAAAAAAAGTTTTCAGTGCCTTCGAATCTGCTGAGCTAAGGAGTAATGCAGCTGAGTGCTGTGAGGAAAAATAGCTCTGTTCAGTTTGGGGCAAAGTTTTTTTCTATTAATGCCACGTGTTAATAAGCTTTTTCACAGCTTTTGAACATAAAGAACCTTTTGGTTTAGTTCTCCGCAAATTTTGGAGCCAACATGGAAACCAAAACCAAAAACGTATGGCTTTACAGCTCCTAAAAACATCAGCAGAGGTTAACCTCAAATCTTTAACCAACTTAATGTAAACACCTGAGACGAAGGCAAGCTGACCTCTGGCAGTGTTCACACAACCAACCTTCCTGATGTTTCATCAAAGCATGGGCCATAAACACTAAGGTAAATACTAATACACAAACCTAGGAGTATCAGATGTACTGGACCAAAGCACCAAGTGTGATGATTTGGACAGGTTTCTCATGTGCTTTGAGCAAATACTGTAAGACAAATGAAATTAGAACCCAGTTTTAATTGTTTTCTTCTTGAAGGTGCTCACTCAGAGCTACATGATTTTAAGGATGATTATAAAAAATGAAAAGAGAAACAGGTTTGAAACTTATCACTTTGAATGAGAGAAAATAAGAAATAAGTAAACTATGGAGATCCTTTTATACCCTGTATTTGGCCTTGCCCAGTAACAGAAGTTTCAAAGATTCAAGAAGCCGTTGTTCAAAAAAATAAAAGAAAACCACAAAATGATCTGACAGCTTCAGAAATGTCTTCCCAATGTCCAGATGCCAGAGTCTGGTTATATACTTTAAAGTTTCTGATTCCCATATACTCCAACTGCAGACATTTTAATTATACAGACAAGTGCATTTTCTGCTAAACCCAGGACAATAATGGTATCTTTCAGCCATGGTCTCAACACACTACATGTTTGTTGGGTAAAAGCAAATGAACATGCTATAATATTCCATGTTCCCAAACAACCATTTCAGACTTTTCCTGATTTTTTTTCTTAAGCAAATTTTGCTGTGGGATCACAGAAAGTTCTGTGAAAATAGTATCACATGGTGCTGTAGCTTTTCCTCCCCAGCATACTTTCACTGATAAAATGCTGTGCACATCCTCACTTCAAGCACATAGTAGTAAACGTCAAGAGCACTTTTGCAAGGGAGAATGGTATTATCTAAAAAAAAAAAAAAAAGTTAAAGATGTACTTTAACTTTACTTCTCTGCTTGTTAGCGCTTGGACTAACTAGTAGAGGATAAATTCCAGTTACTCTTTCTGGTTGTTTTGGCAAGTCACTAGCTGTCTTAGCCTTCACTTGTGAAAACATGGATAATTATCTGTTTCATGGGACAACTGTCTGACACTTGTAAAAAATAAAATGTGCGTCTTCCAAGAGAAGAAACAACCTTGTACATCCTATCTGCCACTGCCGGACAGGGCATTAACCTCTTCTCCATAACTCTGAGTTTCTGTGACCATCAGATGATCTGCACAGAGATGAAGAGGCCAAACACAGTTTGTAAGGAGGCGGCAGTGTACATGCAAGATCACTGCCCTCTGCTGAATGGAAGAGGCTTGTGAGATGCACAGGTTTTCTCCACAAACTAAGAGTCCCAAGAGCTCTGGTAGCAGGGAATGGCATCTTGTATTTCAAGTGCAACATTTAGCAGGAGGCAATCAAGCACTGCTTCAGCCCACAGGCATTTTGGTGGTACTATAGTAGGATACTGTCAATAATCCTAAAAATACTGACACAAAATATGATGGAGCCTGCTTCGTCTTCTGTAAATTAACTAAAGGAGATGCCCTATTTTCATGTTTGTGCATAAACACTAGAAATATTTGATGACATCAAGGAAGCCTCTACTAAGCAAAAGGTACTTTACCCAAATCAGAATAGACTTAGCCAAGTCACCATTTCAGACAAATAGATTATTAGGCTGGTCCCACCTTGTATAGTTGCCTTAGACTTAATTTATAGATCCAAGCGTATACTATATTTGCTGGTATTCAGATCTATCCGCATTTTATTTCACCTCTCGATAGATTTGATCAGCAGAATTTAATTTTTCACAAAACTTGCTAACCTTTAATGCTTTACTATTTTACATGGGGATAAAGAACATACTGGCAATTCTGAAACAGATCCTTTTAAACATCCTTTCCCCTCTCATCACTCCTCAACAGTAAAGGGTTTTCTCTATTCCTACCACAGCTGTCTTGAGTTAGACTACATGAATAAGCTTATTGGATAACTACCTAATTGCACATTAGCACAGAAACAAAACACTTAAACTGTCACTTCACATTTTCAAGACAACTAACTTATTTTTTAACATAGTCCTCAGCAAGTCAGGAGTACACAGAGATTCAAACCAACATAGTCAATAGCACGGAAAATAGAGAAGTTGCATATTTTAATTCTACCATTTCCATTTTGCTTTTTTAAAAATCTGTTAAAACAACTTATGTCTGTTTAGTTTGATCAGTGCTCACATGAAAATTTCCTGCACTTAATTGCTGTTGATGGCAGACTGATAACAACACATGGAAACTCTGTATAAGGTTAAACCTTTAAAGAAAAAGAATTACAATGGCTTGAAGGATAAGCTTTCTACAGGTAGGATAAACTTGTTTTTCCTTACAGACAATATGTACAGTGTTTCACAGGTAGCAAAGTTACAGGTGTTTCCTTAAATGTCAAGCTATTTTATACAAAAGGAATATTCTGTCCCTGCTTCAGATTGGGAAATGGAACCAATCCTAAGCACTATGAACATAATCCATAATGTCAATCCTGGCATCAACTAGTACTTCTTGTAAGAACCTACTGTCAAAACTAGAGACAAGTGCACAGGAAAACACATCCTTGGGAGAGTTTAGCCTGATCTCTCCTCTCTGCTCCTACATTTTTACTCTGAAAAGTGACAGCTCCATTTTGTTGCAAAAAAAGTTTCTGCCAGCAACTGTTTCATCACTTCACCACGAACACAAGTTAAAGACTGCTGAGAATACTCTACAGGATTGCTCCAAACATGCTTTATTTCTAGCTCGTTGATTATTCTATTGCTGTGTAGTCTCTACATTGGCTCACTAATTTCTACAAGCACTCCTGCTGAGGGCACTCAGGTTTACACAGAAAAAGCAGTCCCTGCCCAAGGCTTTTCACCTACCCATGGCTGAACCATCTCTTGGTTTAACTGAATAGGGTCATGGATTTCTTGGACTGGAGAAATCTTGGGGAAACATGTAGGTGGATCAACTTGGGGTGCTCTCCCCCACCAGTAGTTCCACATAAAGGCTGAATACAGCAATAAGGGAGGTAGTTTTTAACCTTTCAGCCATTTCAATTTTTAATTGCATGTCTCTGCTCAGCTGTCACTTGCCATCCCATGCAGGTAGAAGCTTCACCACTCAAGACAACTTTGAGTCATCTAGTCACTTTTAGGACTGTGTAAGTCCTGACGACATTACAAACTTGCACTAAGTACAATTATGCCAGTCAGCTGAGTACCGATGACATCCTCAGTGCCAATGTTTCCAGTATGCATGAAGGTCTACAACAAAATGCAGATTTTCTTCCATGAAAAGGTATAATTAACACCAAGAAAAAGACCTACAAGCACTGCACCTACACTCACATACTTCTTTCAGCAAAGCACTCCCAACATAACGTGGCCTAAGGCACAGAGGCTCTGTTCCCTTGTAAACTGATCTTAGAACAAACTCCAAGCTCCTGAAGAGATGAGCTGGTGCAATGATCTGTTACATGCATGCACAGTGCTCAGGAAGAGACCATCTTTAAACAGGAAACCTAAAACGAGAAAAAGTGCCTTGTTAACTCTTTAGGCCCTGAGGCTTTGGTAGTAAAACATATGGTCAGAATTACCAGCCAAAGCAAAGCAGAACAGCTCACTGCGGCTACAATGCCCTAGGAATAGGTTACCTTGGTTTACAACATTAATTTTTTATAATATTATGAACAAAAAAAAACTTATTAGTAGAAAGCAGTACTTTCTTGCAGTGCTCAATTCTTCCAGAGATTTCTTATGAAAGAGAGGCCTGTCATGATAAATACAGATGCTTTTCAAATGGAAAGGTGAATTCTTTCCAAAAGGGATTCCTGGATTCTAGGCAAAATACAGTTTCTGAAAGCTTTAGGGCTAAACTTGAACCTGGTAAGTAGTTTTCTTCTCCTTAAGTAATGCAAATGGAAAACTTAAAACATTGATTTTTCAAACAGATTCTATATATTACTGTCAAAAATGAAAACTGAATGAAAGATCAGCACTGCAGACCTTTAAAACAATCCAAAGTTATACAGCAAAAGTATCACCTCTTTCCTTAAAAGGTGTAAATTCTTGGGAAGTCCTCAAAAGAATCCACTTCATTAGAGGCCACAGTCCAATCTCATTTGGGGCCAATTCTTTTGTTCTACTGGTTTGAAATAAAGGTCTGTATTTATTCATTCCTAAAAGTTGCTGCTCTGTTGGCTTCTGATGCAACCCCTTCTATCTTTCACTCAATGGGGGATTCAGATCCTGGGCCCTGCCCTCAGGCAAAACATATGTTCCACTCCAACCTGAATCCAGCAAGGGTGTTTGCAAGGGAGTAATTGTTTTATGTTTATTAATCACCTGCATGCAAATAGGTGCCAATAAAAACTCCAGGCAGATTCTCTGCCAGACTCACATAATCTAATAGCACCACACCCCAGTGTCGGTGTCTGAAATAATGAATACCTCCAATAAAGAGGCATTACTACTTTGGTATGCAGTGACAAAAATATCACATCAGCTCAGCCACTCTGCAATGACGACTTTGAAAAAAAGAGACAAGAAACCTGCAAAAACATTCAACATCAGTGGTAAAATAAATTAGAGATGCTGCATATTAACCTAAACAAATACATTAATGCAACATGAAGGGGTGAGATTTCAAGTGCAGAACTAGAACACTCAGATTCTACTCATGTTAAACATGACCTGCCAAGAGAAAATAGTCAGGCTGGGGACTTCTTTTCTTAGTGTAAAAAAGTTTGAAAAGGTTTTTAAAAGACGAAGTAAATTTTAGCAAAACGTTTCAGAGTTATATGCCACTGGCCTTCAATAAAAGCCATTGCAGCCATAACTACAACAAAACCAGCTAATAATTAAACTCATTCTGGAAAGAATTAAACTACAAAGCTTGATGGGACTTCAGTTCAGAATTAGATTTAAGTAAGGGCAGTCTTGAGAGGCAGGATGAGTTAAAGCACTGGAGCTGCAAATTTCTTCTGTGACATTAAGCTAGTCTCAGTCTCTAATCCAGTTCTCACCTGTTCAGTAAGATGGGAATACTTGGTCTTTAAGAGTGACAATTTTGGGGGGGAAGAGACTAACATTCTCAAACACTACTGAGGCAAGACCAAAAGAGCTTTGACAAATACAGTTAGGTCTCTCACTTACCCTTCCCAACTGAGAACTTAGGTGTTATGCCCTGCCACACAATTAATACAGTCTGCACACAATCTTGTACACATCCATCCTTCTATTTCCAAGATTCTTTTTCCAAGCTTATTCAAACATAAAATAAGCACACAAACAGAGCATTTTAAATGGTTAACTCATTCAATACACATGCAAGTAGGGAAGCAGTCTCAATGAAAAATTACTCTCAGAAGAATCACTTCTGGGCAGACTGCAAGTATCAGCCACATGATAATTATCTGAGGCTGTTCTGTGAATGGAGTTTTTATATGGAAGCATCATCCAGAGCCTAGACAGATCAGTGATTATTCTCATGGAAACAAAGCTCTAGCTAGTTGAGATTAATTCAAAGATTTATAAAAAGTGCAGCCGTTTTATTTCCACTCAACTGCCTTTACTTCTAAATGTAGATAACATCAGTTAAGAAAAATCATGTAATTGATGCATCAGTTTATATTTAAAATACTTAATGTAGTTATGAGCCTACCATGCCAGCAGGAGAATATTCTTTCCAAGTAACAGAACCATGGCCAGGTGAGTTAAAAGTGACACTAGCATTTTAAAATCCACACTACTTGAAAACTTCTTTTCATCTTTCACTTGGATTAGATTGAAAAAAGTATAAAAAGAACAGATTAAGTCTTTGAAAACCTGATTATTACTGTTTTATAAAGCAAAAAGTGGTAACATCTTTGGAAAAATAAAGTAGATGCTGTATGTTTAGCATGAAACACTTGCCCAGTGTTTGTTGAGCTTTAATTATGACAGTAGATGACAGCACATTGTCATCTAGAAAATATAGTACCAGTTTTTCCCACACATACAAAAACTTGTGTATGTGTGTAAAAATCTCAGAAGAGGAAAGAAAGATAAGTAACTTGAATGTACATCCATTAACAGTAAATCAAGTTTCACCTTCACCGTTGAACAATTTACTTAAATACTCTCAGGAAAGATCAGCGGAATAAAAAGATAAAACTGGCTATATAAATGTCAATCTTTATTCGATCTCCCAGTGCAGTACATGACTTGTGTGCTTCAAATGAATAGAAAAAACCCAAAAGTGAACAAAAAAGATGACTGCTGAAGAAAGATCTCAGGGGTTAGGACATCGCTTTTGCAAGAGGTATATTGTCCACTTCATGGATGCCATCTTTGTCAATGAACCGGGCATTGAAAGAAGTCAAATTTAGGATGAAGCGTTTCTGAAGCTGTTCAACAAAAGACAAAGACAAAAGAGATGAGATTCATTCAAAGCTTAAATAAAAGAGGAGAGCATAATTTAAGGGATATGCTGTTACACATCAAAATTTCTGTCCTGGTTCTAGTGACTTGAAATATTAGGAACTAGAGTGGTTTTTTCACTGCTCAGGAACCAATCAGTGTGAGTTCGTTCTCTGTTATAAGACCATCCATGTTAGACAAGCCTAGGCTAGAGATGCAAAATGCACAAGCCTGTTAACAAGGAAGACATTTAAGCAGGAAGACTACAGTGGGCTACAACTTAGGGCACAAAGTATATGTATCAAAAAGATACTTCAAACAGAACCTCTTTAGAGTACTTCTTCCTGATGTTCCCCAGATGTTTCTTCCCAGTTACATTCAATTCAATCTCTTAAAGACAAGGATGAATATTTTCCTACAATAAAAGCCTTGGAGTCTGAAAGGTTATGTTTACGCTAAAATTGATCACGAACTTTTAAGGTCAAATCTTTACCTCAGTTAGATATCACTTCACAAGCTGGAAGAGAAGTACACTTAGAAGTACATACTAGTTAAGTGTAATACAAGTAACAGAAGGATGCTTGCATTATGTTCAGAAGAAACATAAAAGGAAAAAGTCAAAGACTGTCTGTATCAATATTATGCTAAGCATGGAAGAAGCAGAAGTACAGAAAAGCAATTAAGCTTCAAGTTTACGTTCTGGAGGACATGAACCATGCTAAGACAACGCAAGTGCCCACAAATCCTTTTCCTCAGTAGCTATTCCACATCTGGTCAATGTGCATTTATTACCCCTTCTGGCAAATACAGCAAAAAAATGCAACAACAGGAACAGGAAAATATCAGCAAATGAATGCAAACAAACATTCCTTTCTCAAGATCATAAGGGCCCAAGTTTGGCAACTCACCTCCTCTAGACATTTTTTTAGGAGCTCCACAGCTTCCTCACGTGTGATACCTGAAAGAGAAAACATCCACAGATTGATTTAATTAGAGGCCATTTCTCTCAACAGAAACTTTATTAAATTTAAACAACTTTTCAGCTGAGCACCAAAAACTCTCCTTCCCAGCTCACAGAAAACACTTTCCAGATGTACTGAGGACGCCCTGCACCAAAGCGCTCACGCTGCAACAAGCCATTGAGAATCGATTTGTTACACTGAATGGGAAGCATGACGGAATTTTGCCTCCCATGGCCAGGGACTGGGCTTCGGAGAAGTCCAGCCGTCTCTCTCTCCTTGAGTTTATTACAGTTTTAAATCAGCTCCATCTGTCCACAGCCGGCTGCAAGTCAGTGACAGTAGGCGGAGATTGGTTTTAGTGCTACGTTCCCTGCTGGGTATTAGTTTTAATAATGGGAAAGGCACGTGTGTGATGCCCCTGCTATTCTCACACATTAGGATAAAAACCAGCACTCTGTAGGGATGACAAGCCATGACAACGTATTGTAGCTCACTATTTTTCTCTTTTCACAAGGAATGGTGAAAGTGAAGCAGTATAATTTTCAAGGGACATGACTGGAAAACAACTAAGCTCTGCTGACCTCACAAAACTTGTTGCTAGAGTTTGTTCCAGACCTGCATCCACTGTTCAAGGCAGAAGTCCCATTGGAATAAAATCATCAGTTTATAGCTACATTTCTTGCAGGAGATAGATGAAAAGATTACTAAGCGAACATCTCTGCTATGACATTAAACACACCTTTGCACACAGGAGTAAAGTAGTTTTGTAGCTAAAGCCAAAGATGTCAGATTAACAATATTCCAAGCTTTGTACATTTCCTCATCTGTAAAATGGGGATAGGGCCATGTTTATTCCTTGGCATTGTAAGAACTGGATTATGATTCTAAAATTAAAACTTTAGACAGGTACAGACATGTACAAGAACTATGATCAACAGCTACCACATGCATAAAACTAAACCAAACCAACCAATCTTCATCACCACCACTTCAGAGTACTGAAGATAATTTTACCAGAAATATCTTTTCAGTTGTATGTTTTTAATATATCACAAATCCAATCCAAGATATGGAGCAATAGGATCTGGGACTGCCCTCTGAAGATTGATACTCTGGGAAAACGTATGTCATAGCCAACAGACAAGCAAGCAGAAGATAAAGTTATCAAAACTTTATTATTAAAAACAGACTACTAGCAGCTAATGGTCAAGGAAAGTCTAGTCATGTTTTAGAATAAATTGAAACTTCCTTTGCTTACAGTCTGTTATGCTTCAAACAGGAAAACACTTTAAGGAGTTGACTAGTTTCACATTACCGTTTCAGCAAAAACAGAAGGCAATCTTTAACAGCTACGTTTATTCTAACAAAAAGTCAAATTCAAATCTGTAGTATCACAGCAATTGTGCTGGACCATCTGACTCAGCAAATGTCAATCTCTCAGCTTAAGCCTTTAATTTATTAATCAGTAACAGGAGAATTTTCTTCTCCAGAGACTCCACTTACTTGGCTTGTAATAGCGGTCAAGGATGCTGAGGGTAAGGAATGCACCATATCCATGTGCTGCAAAAGGAGCTTTAGCCAGAGCCGCAAGGTAATCCATGTAATAAAGGGCAGGACCTTCGTGGTCATCATAGCCAGCCAGGAGAAGGTTGACATGGTAAGGGGTCTACAAACAGAAACCATGTTTTCATTAAAGCAGCCACACCCAAACCTTTGAATCTTAATTCCCCATGCCACCTACAGAATAGCAACATAGTTGGTTTCACAATTCTTTGCCATAAAATGCTACTAGCAACTACATCAATACTGTCTGCAGGAGATTATGGACCTCAATCTAAAACCGATTAGGTCTTTTGATATGGAATGCATAAGCAAATAAAAACATAAAACTCTGATTCTCCTGAAAACTAGTGTGGTTTTTTTTTAAAGCTTTCATGGCACATTCAAACTTAAGAAAACTTTAATTATGTTTTCACACCAGATGCTTTCATCTCAACATAAAACTTGTGGATTTTTACTGTCAACATGTGAGCACAATGTGAACATTTTGCAATTTATAAGAACTTCTTTGTTAATTTAGCATGCTCTTTTCTCAGTCGCACTACTGTTAACCATAGACTATTTCAGCACATATGAAAGCTTCCATACAGCGCAAACAGTTATACAGTGTTACGCTGTCTTGTTAATTGGCAGTTAGATTTTTATTGCACGTACCAAGTTTAATCTTTAATATTAGGCTAACTTGACCAAGCGAATGAAGAAGATCTAAGGAATTGGTTTATTTCTATTCAAAACTGACTACTAAGATACTGCAACATCATGTTAGCAGTAGCTTGTTTGGTTGGAAACAGTTTTCTGAAACTAGAAATTCAGTCTGCTTTAGCTGCTGTCTTCTCCGATTCTTGTTTATGACTTCAGCAAGAGCCTATCAAATATGATTGAGAAATACCTACATCTTATCCAAAAAGACCATGTAACCACATTAATGTAACCACGCCTTTTTATTGTGCTGTACTTGCAAGTTTAGCAATTCCTTAGCCGTTTCCTTCGTGTTTTAGGTTTAGTGTGTTCCACCATAATGAATAAAGCAGATGTCTCTATACATCTTCTTCCAAGATGTGTACTTCATAAGATCATGAAACATGCATGCATTGTATTATTTTTAAATGTAGGCTCAAAAGAAAATTTTAGAATTGTATGTATTTTTTAAAACAGCTTTTATATACTTCCAGTATTTTCATATTTACATAATGTTTCTTATTAAATTAATCATACTAACAGGATATCTCTTAAAATGCTGGAAAGCCTAGATCAACAAAGCAACAAAATAAGATAAAAACGATGATGCAACTAACAATGATTAGAACAAGCAAACACAATTTCACCCTAAAGCCAAAACATTAACTTTATCGTAGGAAAAAGTTCATTTTGATACTAAGCACAGTGAATTTGCACTCAAAAAATCATGTGATACTATATTTTTACTTTCACCAGATAGTAAGAGAGAATAAAGCAGGCTACAGTTATATATCAAACATATCACTGTAAATTGTGTGATTTAATCTTCAAAGCATTCAAGAATATTTGGAAACAAGTTACCATGCAGCTGTATTCGTTTAATTAGTCTGTATTTCATCATTTATTTATTCTGAAACATCACACAAGTTGCTATTTAAGAGCCATGACACAAGATCACTCAAATTATTGTGTGACTTTGAATTACCAACATTGGCATATGCGAGATACTCAACCATAAATAAATGGTGTTATACAGACTTAAACAAATCTGTAAGCTGTTTTTCAGTTGCAAGTTCTCCCGCTAATGGTCTGAGAGACAACTTCTTAAACTCAAATGTAAATAAAGTGTCCCCCATGCCTTCCTATTATTCAAGAAAGGCAGGATTTAAACATTAGAAAACATACATAATCTATTTATTACTTCCATGATTACAAATCTGCAGACAGCACCTCTTAGTGCTCTCTTACTGGGACAAACATCTCTATGCTAGGACTGGTATTCCTTGTACATCTCAATCCTCTTGTCCATCCCAAAGGCAGCCTTGGCTTTTGTAACTAAATCCCTGCCAACAGTTCTAAACTCTTTAGAAGATTGGTGTGATGGATGTGTGGTGGATGACTGACACTCCAGGATAGATTGCATTTTTATTTTTTTTCCAGACATAACCTTCCTATTAGAGGCAATATTTCTCATCCCAAGTAGCTTTACACTTTATGCTGTTTGATTTAAAATAACTACAGCAATTAAGAGATGTGTGAAATTCTTCAGAATTTACAGCTGAAGAGAACAGTTGTGATAAATAGACTAAACCAACAAGATCAGCAGTGGGAGGCTGGGTGGTGACACGCAGCGGTGTGACATCTGGCGGAAGCCAAAGTCACAGCAAGGGGGAGAAAGGTGGGCGTGAGGAAGCATCCTGCCAAGTGTGGACAAGGAGAGCGGAACTGACAGTCTTCCTCTGGACTCCGGCCAGATCCTGTCACCTATAATTAAACATAGCATCACAACAAGAAACTGAACTTCATCGCATTTGGAGGGGCAGACAGTTATTTTCCCTATTCCCCACCACCACACAACCTCAGTAGTATGTTGAATGTACTAAACCCACAGCAGGTGAATCAAGTGAGAGCTGGAGTAGGTACCAGTGGAAGAGGAACTACAGCACCACTGACCTATGCGAAAGCTAGTTGGCTCCAAAGCAGTTTCTAGGTTTGCCTCAACTGTAACAGATAAATGGAAGCCAACAAAGATTCTTTTCAGACCCTGCTTCAGAGTATAAACCCCAACTTTTTAAAAGCATCATTACACTTGATAACTTTCCACCAAAAGAACAACTTCAAGGCACTGCCTTACAAGACAGCCATCCCCAAGATATCAAGAACTTGGACTACATGAGCCACAAAGTTCATAAATTAAATCAAACTGGATAACAGAGGGAGGAATCCAGATGATGATTAACAACACAGTACAAGCTCTATTTTGGGCTGGGCCACAACAACAGTATAATGCCTGAAAAACTACTGTTTCAGTGTTAGCCACTCCCCTTCACATATCTTCTAGCCTTCCATAACAAACAGCTTCACCCAGTGAGTGGCAACAGAGCAACAAACTACCTTTTCCCCCACCAAACTTTTTACTTCTAAGCTATTTTCCTGCACCTAACAGGAGGCAGTGGCATGTTTTACCTTTTCATTTTTTATTTTTATCATCCACATAACTAAATTAGTAGCCTCCAGGAATCCTATATGCAATTTAAATAGATACAGAGAGCTAGAGTTAATCCTTCTGGTATCCCACAAATTATGATGAAAATGTATCAAAATTCAGGGGGAAAAAGATTCTGATGGCAAGGTTTGTATCATCAAATTCTAAATCCCACAAACAAATCAGTAAGTCCTATGTTTAAAGAAAAAGAGTTCTCCCTACAGTATAGAGATCACTGTAGTGTGACAGTAGTGTCAGAGTGCACCGCTTGCTCAAGGGCATTGCCATCTGCAACAGCACAACATTTTGTCTCCAGTAAATAAACACATCTGCCTTTGCCAGTGTCCTCCCCACTGTGCTGCCCATCTGGAGCAGGTGAGCTGGAAGACAGGCACGGGCTCAGGAAGGAGGGGAGACACAGGGAGGATCAGGCCTCAAGGGACATGGCATAGAGGAAGACACTAGTGCCACATCAGTGCCACATCCTGCTGACCAACTTTACCAAAAAGCCTGTTAAATTACTCCTGTTAGAGGTACTTTAAATCGTATGTAAGAAATAGCTGCTTCTGCCTAAGAGGGCCAGACATTCAGTGTCAGCCTCACCTATACCATCTGTGCAGTTCAGATGCCCTTGAGACAAGCCACCAGCACCAGGCAGCCAACAGCCATCTAGGCCAAGCGGCTTTACTCCTTCACATCAACCTCAAAAACTGCACAGAGTTCCACAAAACACACACAGGCCTTTCAAATCACATCTGACCAAAAACTAAAGCAAGCAGCATCACTGCCAACCATCATCTACCAACCATGCTTAATCCATGTAGTAGGCTTAAGTCATTTAAACCAGAAGAGCAGTGTTTCATGTATGAGGCTGAGGCAGGACCCTGCACCGCACTCTACTGACTTGCTCTAACTTTAGTAACTTGACAACTTGCTACCTTCAGCTGTCATCCATGTCAGAAATGAGAACAATGATCTCAGGTTGTTCCTGCAGATGAGTTCTTGAAGAATGGTCTGGGCCTCACTCCACACATGTATAATTCTCAGCAATAGAGCTCTGATGTTAATACTGGCCTTTATTTGCTACTGTAAAACAACATTTCAGACCTGTGCAGTATACTGTTAGAACAGCAACATAATTTATCCCATGCCCTAGCCATGACAGTTGTTCAACTTCATTCTCAACATCCTATTTCTTCTTGTTTTCTTTCATATAGAACACTGAGAAGAATGCTAATGAAATGCTTCCTAACCTTGGATCTTTGAAAGTCCGTTTGCCCCTTCACGACATCTTTTCATACTTTGAAAAAATTACCATGAGAAAAATCAGTAATTGTAGTTTAGTAACTTGAAAATACAGCTCCAACTTGGATTTGATATTTACTGAAAGCCTCATGTTGCTGTTTACAAAAGGGACTTGTTTTGCAAAGTACATCAAACAGCTTTGCTCTATTAAATCATTTTCCAAGAAGATTAAATGGATTCAGAGCATTTGCATGAAAACTGACAACCTTATCTCAATGTTAAAGAGGCTTAATTCACTTAGCTGTCTGCAGTGCTTGTGACAAAATGTTTATTGGGCCCAAGGCTGGAATTTTAAGACTATAGTTGTATCAGTTATTGATAAGTGATGTGATAAGTTTTTTTTAAATAAGCAAATCAAGTTATATTTTAATAAAACATTCTTTCAGCAAAGTGAATTAATCACTAAAAGACAGAAGCTGCCACCTTCTTCATCAGACTCCATCACTTGAAAATGGAAATTTTCCCCTTTAAGCCTTTGCCAAAATCTTTCACCTATTACTCACTCGACTCCGAAGATAGTCAGCTAGGTTTCGTCGTGTAAAGTTTGCAGCTGCAGTAGGAGACAATTCATAACCTGGAGAAGAAATGTGTGTATTTGATAACAGTACAAATCCATATTCATGTTTCACTTCCTGACTTTCCATTTCTATTTTGAAATAACAAGATATTCTTTAGTGACAAAATGTTATGCCATTTGTCTAATTCCAGTTTATTCTAAAAGCTACAAGCATAAACAGGGCCCTCAACATCCAGGTACCTCATATCTGTATAGACCATTAAAATATATAGCTTCAAGAAATTAAAATATTATGGCACGTAGCCTGAATTTTTCAGTCCAGTATATCAGGAAAACTGGTAACAGTTGTCATGCAATGGACATATTAAGAGAAATATTTTACTAACAAGCCCACTACTGTGTCATTTATATTACAAATATGTTAGCTAGGCTTTGGATAAACCTCTTGGTTTATACCATATAATCCAATCTCCATTTCTTCATCCTGCCTTCATTACCCCTTTGCTTGACACTAAAAATGCAGAAATCCTTAAAGCTAGAGAAGCTTTGAGAAAAGCACTTTCCACCAACATTCAACTGTGAACTACACCTATCATTAACTCTGCTTCCAAACCCTCAGTGAGCGACTCTTCTCCTTCACTCACCATTTCTCATTTTGTAGAGCTGAACATTTTTCTGGATGTATTCTGCAAACTGTACAGTGTCTCCAGCCTCCCCAACACACAGGAGTAAGATCTTTTCACTCATCTTAAACATTTTGTCATGGTCTAGGCAAAGAAAAATAACATTAAGAGCCATAGTCACAAGAAAGAATAAATTATTTTGCCAATATCAGAACGCATCATGATTTCTTTCAGAAGCAAGAAAGTAAGAGACTTGGATAACTACATTGTGACCTGGAGCACTACTGAAAAAGTCTTCCTGAGCAAACCCTAACATTCAGGTTCTCACAGCTGGTGGCGGAGTACACAAGACCTCTTAAACACATCACCAAGAGAAACAAAGCTGAAATGCACAAAGTGCTTCCTTCAGGAAGGGAGGCATTTCAGAAATACATGGTCTTTCTTACATCAAAACACTAAAACTTCACACAGAATATCGCGTTCAGACAAAGTTTAACATTTTATGTGGTGCCTCTTGGGTTCAGGAATAAGAATTTTGCTCAGTGACCATTCTACTTTATCTAAACATGCTGCATCAGAAGCAAATCCTTTAGTATAAAGCTGAAATATCAACACATCGAGCAAAAGCAATCTTGGGAAATCCAGAACCAAATTCCTTGTCAAATGGTCCTCTCTTCCTGATATCCAGCACTGTCTGAAAAATTAGCAATTTAGGCAAGCGAGACTTCTTCAAAAACAGGTTTTTACTTGCCATTATTTTTTGTCAAAAAAAAAAAAAGAAACATTTAAGTATTGATTATAAATTATAAAACATCCCACTGACATGCACAGAAATTAACCGTAAGCTACACTAACTCATAACTGCACTTTAAAAAACTTGTCTGTGTGTATTTGAGGGAATCCAAGTTGTCATGATGACCACACTGAAAACAATTCTGTGCTCACTCTAACATCGCAGTCTCATCTAATTAGAGCAGACTGGCACTCAGATATACGAGACAGAAAAATTCAAGTAGCTAGTGGTGTGAAAGGAAGACCACTTCTCCATACTGAAGGTAGGTCTACAGAACAACACTAAACCTCCACCTCTGAACTTCACTTTCAGTTTACTAAACGCTGCTGAATAATCTCTGCTGCAAGACAGGTATGAACTGTCACAATCCTCTAATACAATTTCAAGAGTTATTATATTACCAAGCAGCTGCACAGAAGCTGCATGTCTTGAGAGTTCAGGGAAGGCCACTGACACTGATCAGCCCTTACAATCTGTTTAAAAATTAAAGCAAGCACTAGTAAATGCCAACATTCTACACAAATACCTGAAATTTGTGGGTTTTTTTCCCCCCCAAACACAAAAGTGCTATGTTCTAAGTACATCTTCCTTAAAGTTTGTGAATAAACCTACTTGGAACCAACTTTAACTTACAAAACATTGTTCAAAGTGATTATATTTGTATTTTGTATGTGCCACCACCTTTCACAGCCATCTTTCTAACACTACTCCAATTGACTTTTACAGACCTGAAGTGAAATATTTCAGGTAGAAGCACTGCTAGCTATAAGTGTCATGATTTTATGGGGTATTTATCAATACTACAATCTACAACTTAAAAAAAAAAAAAACTTCTAAACCATGGTATTTAGATTTAAAAGATCACTACACCTTGTAAGCAAGTTTCAGCCTAGGTTATTATAACAGTAGGCAGAAAAATTAATTTTAGAGAATTTCAAGGGCATAATCCCCCAGATGTTTTACCACATAAAAAAAAGCAAAAAAATGTTACAGTTTGGCTCGTATGCCTTGTGCTATGAATTTCACTGACGCTTTTACTTCCAATAGTTCCCTCTTCCATGAATTACACTTTACCAGTGAATTAGACACAACCAAGCATTTAATCCCACCCATCGTCATCCCCGTGCTGTTTTTTTAACACATCCATATTGCAGTCTGGGTTAACAAGTCAACGCTTACCTGAACTGGTAAGTTAACAAGACAACCCAAGACAGTACAGTCATGTTGGCTCAGGCTTGGAAACTTCACTCTGAGCAACCGGCCCTTTGAGACCTCGGCTCACTCCGAGTGACAGAGACCAGCCAGCAGCCCCTGCAACGAACAGAACCTACACCGAAACATTCCCCCCACACCTGCCGATTTTAACAGTTTTTCCTCAGCCGCAGTCAGAGCCAGAGCCTCAGCGCACCCCAACCCCACACAGGGAGCTCACCCCTGCTCGCTTGGCTCATGACTGGAGCCCAAGGGCACCCTGCCCGCCCAGGGCCGCTCCAACTCGGCCGAGGCTCCCCGCCGGGCCTGCCCCGGGGAGGGCAGAACTAACGCCCCCCCCCCCCCCCCGCAACCCGGAGCAGCGGCGGGGCCGCTCTCGCCGCGCGGGCCTCGCCTCTCACCGTGCTTCATCTGGACGATGCTGGAGGCCGCCACCGTGTCGGCGGCCACCAGGACGTAGTCGGGGCCCTGGATGCCGATGAGGTACTCCATGGCCGGCCGCGCTCCGCCGTCCCCTCAGGCCGCGCCGTGACACAGCGAACCGCCGCCGCCGCCGCCCCCTCCTCCTCCTCACCGGGTCGACGCGCAAGCGCCGGCGCGCAGCGATGACGCCACCGCTCGCGAGAGCCGCCGGCGGCGGGAAGGGGGTCACGTGACGCGGGGCGGAGGCGGCAGCGCGACCTGCCCGGGCCGGCCTGAGGCGATGGGGGCGGCGGGGCGGGCGGTGTTCCCCCCCCCCAGTTTTATAGCCGCCTTCACCAGTTACAGGGCTGGCCCTAACGGCACCTGGAAGGGGTACGGGTCTGTCAGCGTCCCAGCGGGCTCCTCACGGAGCCCGGCGGCCCGGGAACGGAGCTCTGGGTTGGGGGGGGGGGGGGGGAGTGCTGATCGGCCGGTGTGCTCCCACAGAGCTCTGCCCTCGGCCGGCACGCTCTGTGGGGGCAGGGGTGATCCTAAGCTGTGGGGACGATGGGGTTTTTAGGCAAACCTGGCTTTCCTGTCAGGCAGATTGTCCTGGGTTTTTTGGTTTGGGACAAAAATCCTGCGAGTCTGGGTCTTTGGCGCCATTCCCGGCCAAAGCACACCGTGTTTGCTATTAAAGAGCACAATTCCGTGGCAGAGTTCTCAGTGCAGAAGATGGAGTGGTGATAATCGCACGTCCCGCTTCTGCCCTGCGCTCTCTGGATCAAAACCAAACCGGCTTGGCAGTCTCAGCCAGAGCGAATGGCTGGCTGCTTGCTGCCGGCGGTCTGTGGAGGTCCAAGAGGAAAGAAAACCACTCTAAACCCTCCTTGTATGGCAACTGTTCTTGGGCACAAACTCTTTGGAAATAAATGACTGGCAGTCTTGCAGCCTCTGATCTATGTAGTCAAAGGGAACTGCACTGTGAAGAGACAGTGAAATCCTTCCAGGAGCGATGGAGTGATTTATTTGCTGCCCATCTTTCTGTGTCAGGAATAGCCAGCAGTGCCAGCTGCGTGCGGAGCTGAACTCCGAGCGGTTTGCAGCAACAGCCTGCCGGTCCGCAGCCGGTAACTACAAGTGCGTGCTCAACCCCTCCGGAGTACCTCCTGCCACCCCGAATACCACTCCAAGCAGAATCCCCCCACAGTCAAAGGGACGAGCCCTGGCTTGACTCACCTATTGAGCCAATAAAGGATATTTTTTTTTCTGTCCATGCCAGCCACCAAGGGAAAACTGAGCCGCAGACGTGCCTGCGGATTTTTCTATCAGTTGATGGCTTCAGAGCTCCATGAGCTCAGGTAGAGAGCTTGGATGGTATCTCTGTTTCGTCACCTGCCTAGACATGGGTTCTGACAGATGGTGATCAGCAAACGCTGTTCCCTGCTATTCCCTTCTTTGCCCCCCCCCCCGCTCAATCTACTTAAATTTCTCAGGGCAAAGAATGTCTTAGGTGGCTGTGCAGCACCCAGAAGCTTCCAGGTGTGGCTGTAATGTAGATAATTAATAACAAGAGAAACAAAACAAGTGCTCTAATTGCCTGGACATTGTCTAACTGCAGGCGCCATCCTGACGAGCAGAGTAACTCCAACTGGCACTTGGTTTATTGATTAGGCTCTGCCCCTGCCCGAGCCCCATCTAATAGGTTCACTAAGTGCAGCTCCACAAAGACCCAGCCCCACGCTAATGAAAAGGGCCACCGAAGCATTAAACCCCCACGGCAGTTGCCGTGAAGGAGGCAGCCCCAGGAAATAAAACTCTGGATGCTACAGCACGTGGCAAACGCCCAATTGCACCTATACCAAAAAAGTCACTGTGTAATTATGAGAACTGGGCATAACCTTTGTGTGGTTTAAAAAATACTAAACATGCCAAAAAGCAACAGCAAATTGTCTCCAGGAAACAGTATAAATGAGTGTAAGCAGCAAATTCACCATTTTGACTGTTTTCCAATTGCCTGTAGCTACACTTGTTAAATTGAGTGCTGCGTGCATAAATCAAAACAGGATGTTTTCTTTTACCTAACAATGGCCAAGCTCTGTGCCAGTGCTTAAGTATTTTTTATGTGGATCCAATCTGAAGTTTTAAATACATTTTTCCCTATAGATCTCCGTACGTATTGCACATGTATGTACAGCCCGCCAGTCTAACTTAGTTATTTTTTGAGACCTTTTTAAGAGAAGGTTAACGAAAAATCAACAACTACCATCCTTGTTGATTTTTATTGGGCCCTAGGGTACAATTAAATGTTAAGGTTGTTATTGAATTTTCTTGACAGATTGAATTTCCCTGTTTAGGAAGCATGCGTGCATCCAGTACACACCTACCTCTCTTCCTGGGGTGAAGCTACTTCTGACATTATTGCATGAGTATAAGGACAGCAGGACATCTCTGCCTAGCAGAAATCGGGGAATATTTTCCACCATGAAAGTGAATTTGTCCAGGCTGCAGTATGTCTTAAAATTGAACGTGCCTTTGCCTATTTTATTTTCAAGACAGATATTGCAGTTACGTGTATTTATACATGTGTGTGTTACACAACCTTGGTGGGGGTTATTCCAAGAACAAAAGCTGTGAATAGCACAGAAATGCTAAGCAGCCTATGTAAAATTCTTATATGCACTGAGATACCTGATATACAATACACGGTTTCTGATACTGAGATCCTGTACCCAATATACAGAGATATCCAAAGACTCTGAGGTGCTCGGAGTATCTTTTCTCTCTTGGTCCAGGTAAGTTATGGAGCTGAAGCATCCCAGTACGAAGCAGGAATGGGAGCACAGAGAGCGAGAGGCTGTGACAGAGAGAGGAGCTCACCCTCCCATCCTCCCATCACAGCTTCTAGCAAGTAAAGTGTGCTTTAGCTGGAAATGTGGTATCTTCTTAAAAAGGAAGGTTGATTCTGTAAGGAACCCTGAAATTGAAAAAAAAAAAAGGATCACCCACAAAGGAGGAAGCAGCTTGAATTTATTATGTAACTTGCCATAATTCCCTGGACAGCTTTACGCCAACAAATCGGTGTAAAGATACATACAACGAAGGAAGCTCAGCAAGGACAGACTGGTTGAGAAAGGAGAAAATGGGAGGGCTGAGACGTAGGTAGAAAAGCTGTCAAGGATGAATAGCTGTCATGTTTTCTACACAAAGGCAGGCAAGTAGTCATGTGGGAAAACCTATAAAACAATGAAAGTTAGTAAAAAGAGTCCTCAGTGCAGCCCAGAGAGTCAGCTCTGCACTGAATGTAAATCCACTGAGCCCTGTTGCAGCCACTGGAGCTGTTCAGGGTGACAGCAGCTGTGGATCTGGCCTGGGCAGTAATTGCTCATCTCCAGTGACGCGGGCTGACCCGTACTTCTTAATTTAAGATGATATTTACAGAGGAAAACATTGCAGTCTCTTTACTAGGTGCTGATTGCTCCAGCAGAGAGCCCAGAGCTGAGCAGAAAATGCGGAGAAGTCATTGCATCAACAGTTGGAAAACAAGCGTCCGTGAAAACATAAGCTGGCTTTGCAAACCTTTCAGCATTTCTTTTTCTTCCCCACTATTTTTTTACCCCTTCTTCACACATTGTCCATGAGATATTGCAGTTGTTGTTCTTACCTTTGCACAACAAGCTCACTTTCACCTGATCAGGCCGCACACTGCTGTGCCAGCCAGACATCAGCTGCCTGGCTACCCTGAGTGCAATTGCTCTCCGACAGTGTGTGGTTCTCATGTTAATGCTTAGCAGACTTAGCATGCTTCTGACATTTGTAAACAGCAACACACTTTATGGAGGCTCCCCACAGGGTCCGTCCTAGGTCTGCATACACCCAGGGGCACAGGGACTGTGCGAATTCACACGCAGTACAGATACAGCCCTGCCATAGACAGAAGATCTGCCGTGCAGAGAAGTTGTGATACATTTGCGGTCACTCGGCCAGAAACAAGCACTCTGCTTGCTGAACTCCTAGGCTGCTGGCTAATTGCTTGATGACTGGCATCCATCCCTCTTCCACCTGTTATAACAGCAGAACATTTTTTAGAGGGGACACAGTGCCCTAAATGTGGCAGAGGAGGAGGAAAACTGCAGGTTCTATCTCTGTCTCCCAATCTGGCAATCCCAAGTTCCTGTTTTCTTTCCAGAAGAGCGATGCTGAGCCCTCCTGGGTGCGTTGCCACTGCCTTCTGCTAAACCAAAGCTGGCAGTGCTGGCCTGAAACACCTGGGCTCAGCTTTCTGCTCTGTCCCCAGCTCACAAGGCAGCCCAGCAGGCGTGGGGCTGTGGTATGATGCACGACTGCGGTATGGGAGGTATTTTTCATTCCAGGGATTGTTTGACTAGTGTTTGCACTGGCTTTTGCCCTTTGCTGTCATCTGTCTCAATATGGTATTAGTAAAGATGATGTTACAGTTACTGTAATGCCGAGACAAGGTTTCCTGCTAGGAGCTCACTGCTTTCCAGAGAAGAAAAGGATCCTCGTGTTCCTGCTATTTCAGGTGCAGGAAATGAAGGCGCAGAGAGGAGAAGTGATTTAGTGGAGATCACAGGGCAGGCTAGCGGACTGGATAGGAATAGAAACGTCTTGATTCACTGAGCTCCTCTCTAGCTGCTGAAGCATGCCATTTGGATCACAACCCTGGAATGAACTCTGCAAGGCTTACATGGAGCTTTGCTCTTAATCTCTCCGTCTGGGCTCCACAGAACCCCTCAAGCTGACTTTCTATGGGTCTAAGCATGGTATATTTAAACAGATTCTCCTTAGGGATGGGCAGGGACAAACCTTGCATTGTTCCGCCCGTGCCCAGGCTGGTGGGCAGTCCCTGGTGCCAGTCTGGTTCTGGCTCTGTTCTCCCCACCAAGATGCCTCTGGCTCAATGGAGAACAACTGTTGCTTAAGTTTCAGCTAGTAAAAGTTGAAGAGTCTTTCACATTTGTTTTGACAGATGGGTGTTAAACACTACCTGGATGGAGGGGTTTTGTCAGTGGTATTTAAATCATGAGCCTGGCTCTTCTGGGATGCAGAGTGGACTGTTAGCATCTCCCTGCAGTGCTTGCTTTCAGGCGTACAGCAGCTTTGCAGAGGGATTGCTCTGAACTCAGGAGGCCCCGTTCACCTCTCCTGCCGTTTTCCAGGCTGAGGTCAGTGTGGAGGGAGCGGGTCCTCCTTGCCCATCACCAGCAAAACTTCTTCCTAAGAATCCTCGTTCTTACTGAACTTGTCAGGAAATATCAATGTCTGGCAGCGTCAATCCTGCAGGCATCCCACAGCAGCCCTCCACTGCCGGCGGCGGGTGAGCGGGCTGCTCTGCTTCCCTGGTCCCAGGTCTGTTGCACAGTGTTTACCCTCCACCTGTGATGGCAAGAATGGGGCATCCATTGGAGTGTGCAGGTGAAAATGGATTGTAACCTGCCATCTGCCGTGTCAATAGAGCTGATTAGCGCTTGTATGTGTCTCTGGCAGGATTGATCTTGCAGGTGAGAATGTTTCAGAGACCAGCTGGGGCCCCTCTCCTCAGCGGGATGCTCCTTCCTGAGTGGTTCTGCAGTGGTCATCGTTGTCTCCTTGCGGTGGGCGAGAGGATATTCACCGCAAGAAGCTGGGCTGCCCAGGGACAGGAAGCGTTATTTCTCAGTTTTCCTGTTTCTGGAGCCTCCCTAGCAGTGCAGAGCATCACGGCTCCTTCCCACTGTGGTAACTTTTGGTTCCCTCTCCCAGCTTGATTTGCTGCTGAAACCTTCTCGGTGAGGCAGGAAAGCAACAGGCACTGCAGGCTAATGTTGCAAAAGCTCAGTGATGCAAAACCAGGCTGGTGATCCCAATACGATGTCTAGCTTTGAGTGGTGTGTGACCCATAACTGTACAGCTCTGTGGGGTCTGGCGGGATCATCTATTTCATAACCGTTGCTAATTGTAAAATTAATCCATAAAAAGAAAAGTTGCTCCAAGTCATTGGATAGTTTTTTTTCCCCACTGAGGAGGCACAAATCAAGAAATCAAAATGTTTAACGTATATAACAAACAGATTTCTGCAGTATTGTGGGAGGTTTATAGACAGCAACATCTAGTCAAAGCTCCCACCCAGCTTCTCCAGCTCTGTCCTTCTGTTTGAATTCCTCCTGGTCACTGAATTATTACTTTTCTTACTACTTCCTGTGCTTTAAAAGTGGGGAAAGCACAATCAAATTATTGTCATGCTCATTTGGTTAATTACCCATTTAGTTACTTATTCAGTTCATTAAAAAGACGCTGGCCACTGTCAGTTTGGAGGAAATTCAGAGAGGCAGGCAGTTAGGAGACAGGATATAGGATGAAATAGGCCATTACTCCAGCCCACTGAATGGCAATTTATATCCCTTCTTTTCTGCTACGTCACTTCTGTGCACAGTTTGTTCTGGATTTAAAAAAAAAACAACCAACAAACAAATGAAGAAAGCATTCTGCTGGAGATGACCATTGCTTGTTAGAATCCATTTAGGTTTAATCCAAAGCTCTGCAGAAGACCAAACCACCTATTTTAGGACTCCTTTTTTCAGTTGAGAAAAATGTGCTGCTCCACAGGTCATAAGATGCCTGTGATTATGACCCTGAATAGATAGAAATGTTGCTTCTTGAGACAAATTCTATCTGACAGTTTTTACAGTACGTTCGTTCAGAGCAAAATGCCCTGTCCCCTGTCACCCGGATTGAAATTATTAAGAAAGACAGACATTTCACTGACAACTCTAGCCTCAGGGGGGAAAATATTCCTTCTGTTCCCCTCTGAAGGTCAGAGCTCACATAATGCAAAACACTTAGAACACGCGCGTACACATGCTCACACACATGCAGAATAAAACTTTCTCTTCAGTGGAGCTCTGGATAGATTTTATGGAAGACAGGAACCCACTTCACATGCGTCTCAGAGAATTTTGGCCAAAAAAGATGAGTCTTACATTTCTTCAGTGTTAAGTTCTTATTGTCTTGTAAATTATCCCTTTCTTCTTTGTGTGTAAAATGCATCAGTAGATGGTCATGTGTGCTCACATGTTCGTACTTCCACTCACATGATACATACCCAGACGTGGCACATCAGTCGCTGGCAATTCCTCTGACAATCTGGAATCTGCGGGAAAGTCACACTTCCCTGGCATCTGTTTATTCTTTCAAAATATTTCCTGGCTGCTCTTCCTTACTGATAAAAGCCCATTTGCAACTTGTATGTCCCACTTATCACTTAAACTGCATTGCCAGCTGTCATTTGGCCCAGTTTGTCACACAGAAGTGTCCCTGTGCTGGGGATGTGCAGGTCCTCTCCATAGGAGCACCAACTCCTGTCTGTTCAAGAGCCTTTTTGTGCTGGAGGAAAGGCAAAGCCTGTCCCTTCAGTGCATCTACAGTCCAGGCTCGACGTGTTAATACAGAGGTACGCTGCTGCATATGAGCTGTCATTCACCATGTCTTGCCTGTGGATCACCGGACTCACTTAATCTAGGGCTGAAAATTGGACTTGAGCCAAGGTGACTGGAGGTGGGAGACCAGACTGCAGTTCATTAACCTCTTCCCATTGCACAGGGTAAAGCAGCGGCTCCGTCTTCCCCGTCTTTCCAGCAATTTGGCATGCACCAGGCTCACGCCAGGTCCCTGCTGACCGCATATGTGGCCTGGTGTCATTTGCACCGAGTTTCCCTGGCTGGACCCAGCTCCCAAGCACCAACCCTGCTTTTTCAGCCTGTCTTAAAAACACTTTCTAAATCAGGGTGTTAATGGGTAGCTGGTTTGCGGCTCCCCTCCCAACACCCCAAGACGGAGCCCTTCTGAGATGCTGGCCCATGCTCGTCTTCCAGAAACCGCTGGATTAATGTCACCATCTGCCCGGGGACCTGAGGGGACCCCAACTGCACAGACCAGCTTGTTCCTTTGGCTGGCTGTGTAAGTGATGTGCCTCAAGTCGCACACTGGCATCAGTGGCAGAGCTGGAAACGGAGCTCGGAAGCCTTTGTTCCATGTTTACTGACAGAAAAAGAGTGGAAAACACAAGCCCTGCTCTATACTGCCTGCTCCGACCATCCCATCCCACTGTGCTTTTGCTCGGTGGGAATACGGCCCAGCCCAGATCTCATCCCCCATCCTTGGTCTATCCATCACCTCCAAAATATTGCAGGAGCTCTCCAGGACACCAGCGCCTGCCAGTCCCCTCTCCCAACATGTGTGCTGGTTTCTGTGCTTGTTTTTTGACACTGTTGTTATCCACCAAGCAGTGTAGAGACGCAGGGGGTGCAAGGAGGACACAAGCACTTCTCCGGGGCTTGGGGTGCCAGTAGCACAGGGAGGCTGAGCCCTCCCTGGAGATGCTGTGCGGGAGCTGCGGAGGGGACCGAGAGGTGCTTGTAGGTCTTCCCGTGTGAAGCTGGGGCTGGTGAGGAGCTGAGCAGGGAAAGTGGAGGGCTGAGCACCCCAAGAGCAGAGGAGGGAAGGGGAGTGCTCCGGTTGCCGCTCTCCTGCCCCAGCAAACCAGCCCGTCTCCCCAACTGCTCTTCCCACAGGGATGCCAGTTTCTGCACAGCATCTTCCCTCAGATCCGCAAGAATCTCAAAACTTTTCTTTCTTCTTTCTCTCACTCCCTCTTTTTCTAAGTTTAATTCTGAACAGCCGGCTGCGTTCAGCCTGACTGGTTTGTTATGGCTTATAATTTGTGTTAGGATTAATTAACTAATTACCGACAAATGTCCGTTGGCAAGATTCTGCTTCTGCTTGTCAACTTGAAGTATTTAATTATTTTAATCATTTACTTTCATCTTCAGAATTTATGCTCTTCCAAGAGCGTTTCTAGGCATCTTTTAATTATTATTCTGATTTTTTTTTCAGAGGGGTGGTGAGCTGGGGGAAGAGAGGTGGGGGATGGTATAATTTCTCATTAACTATTTCAGTGAGGTAACTTCCTTGGAAACTCATCCTTGGTTTTCAAACCCTGGTGCAGAGAAGGGACAGTCTGAAATGAAGGTTGTGTGGGGATGCACAGAGAGGGCTGGGCTGGGCTTTTGCTTCCCAGTTAGAGTCCTTCCTTCCCCAAAAGGATTTCAGGGATCCAGACTGGGTGATGCCACTGTGCCTGTTCCTTGGTCTAGGGGCTCAAGCCGGCGTTGATTTACACAGATGCTTCCCTCACCAGGAACAACCCCCTGACTCCAGGGGAGAGCTCAGGACACCCCATTAGGCACAGAAGAGTCTCTGCAGAATCAAGGTCCAGGTGGACTCTCAACCTTTGTGCCAGCAAGTAAATAAAACCAAAGATCATGGGAAAATGTCCATTTATACAGATTTTTCATATCTAAAAGATCGTGAGTTGCTTAAAACCTACAAACTGAATTCTGCTTTGAGCATCCCACAGGTTTGAATGGGGAAGGCGGGAGCACATCAGGACAGATTTGGGCTGTGGGCATGCATGGGAATCCCAGCCCCTGGATGTGCTGCCAGCGGTGGGATGGGAGGGCAGCGGGTAATGGGGACAGTGGAAAATTCAGCCAAGGACATCTTGCTTTTACAGGAAATTCCACAGAGCTGCCACAGCCAGGACCCCACCTGAGAGCGCCCTGAATGAAGAGTCGATTTGCTCAGGAAACCAATGGACACCCTTAAAATATAAAAAATATATTGTATACATTCAATGTATTCATTTAATTCCTCCCTTCCAGACTCACTGATGCTTGCTGTTCCTTCCCAGTTTTGATCTCAAGGTAGGGCAGCATGCCACGGTAATGCGATGGTACGTGTTTTCGGTTTGCACGCTTAGCACCCGGTCTGTAGCGGCACAGGCAAAGTACCACTATCCCAAACACAGAGTGTGCCGTGGGAAGCTTCCCTCGACAGCCTTCACGCTCACATGGAGCTGCAATTTAATCCCAACAGCGAGAACCCAAGTCTGCACAGGTCTGCGTGCCGCACCCTGGAGTCCACCCACGGGTGTACCGGCACAGGAGCACGTCCACCGGGCACCCGGCTCTCCGGCAGACTGAGCTGGTTTGGAGAGCACCGGGAGATGAAATGGCAACTCAGCACCTCCCCGTGCCCAGGCAGATACCGAGAATACAGCCTCACACTCAGAGCTAAGCAGCCAAGGGATCTAATCTCTCTTTTTCTTTCACACATCAGAGCTGCAGCACTTCTGTGGGATTAAAACATGAGAAAAGAAAGCATGATAAGCTGATAAAAGACAGTGAAACTCAGAGTCTTTCGCTGATACTTTCCAGGAGACTTCCAGGCTTTTTTTCTTGCCAAATGCTTTATGCTGCCAACAAACCAAATTCTGACGTGCTTGCAAAAATCTTCCTTTGGTGGCCAGCTGCCCAGATGGGCATAGCCCCATGTCTTTGAGTGGGGCACGCGTACCCTACTGACTTCAGGAGGAGTCTCTCTAGTAAAGACTAATGAAGGATTCAGCCCCAAGAATATTTCTTTCCTGAAACAAATGAATCCCTTGGACCAGAGCGCTGATGAGAGTGTGCTATTTAAAAGGTTTCTTGAGGGTACATAATTATATTGAAAATAATTAGGGGCAAGGCAGCAGTATTATTACTACTTATCATATCACTCTAAACTTAATCCAGACTGATCTATGGGAAGGCATTGGGAATGCAGAAGATCGACCTTTCTTAAGTAAGATGAGTCCATAATGTTGCCAGTATACTGAGCTGATGTGGGAGGCAAGAGGCCAATTTCCCCTTAGGAGTCACCTATTGAGGCTGGTAGCTTTTACAAGAAATGAATGGAGGGAACCAGGAAGGCTGAAACGCAGTCCTGGCATCTCTGGAGTCTGAGATTCGGTGCTGATCATCTGGTCCTTTAGACAAACAAGTGTTCCAGGACCTGTTAGCCTTTCAGGTGACATCCCAGACCCTCGCCCTGAGACGTGACAGCCCCTGGGATGTGGGGTGTGAGCTGCAAGGTGAGCGAAGGCTCCCTGGGAGCCCAGGGAAGCAGCATTGCCCTGGTGAGCACTCATGGAGAGATCTAAATGAGATGAGAAGGATTGTCTTAATTAACTTCAGAATCCTGTTAATTAGAAGCCTAACTGCGTTAAAAATTGCTCCAGTGACCAGACCAAGTTGTGGCTACACGTGAAGGCAGAGGTACAGGCAGGTCAGGGATGGATCACACCCAGGTCTCGTTTAGGGCAGAGGCCGTCAAATGCCACAGTGCTAAAAATACACCTGGACCACCAAGGCTGCTCGGGAAGCCAAGCTGAGGACCCCCACAGCAGCTCATGGCACGGCAGGAGGGGAAGAGGACTGTTTGGAGAGCCTAAGAGCTGCTGTGGGACCTTGAGAGAGAGAAGATGTGACCAAAGCCCAAGGAGAGCTGGGCTGGAGGGGACAGGAGAGCCTGCAGATAGGGAAACTGAGGCATAGGGGGAGCACGGGGTCAGAGGAAGGTGCTGCAGAGCTGTGAACAGCCTCTGCTTCCCCCAGCTCCTGGGCTGTGCTGTAGGTACCCCACAACCCTGAAATCAGCCCTACGGAGGGCACGGGGGGTTGCAGGGCTCCGGAGGGTCCTCCGCTCGCTCCCAGCAGAAGGGGAACAGCTCTGGGGTCACCAAGGTGCAGGAACCGGGCTGGGTCTAAGGGTACGTATGGGTCCTTGTGGGAAGGAGAGCCTCGTCCTATTGAAGGCTGACAGAATGAACTTCAGTTTATGCCCCTGGCAGTTTTTTACAGCTCAGCTATTCCATTTAGGGCTTGGGAGCCAGTGGAAGGAAGCTCGGATCGCTTCACTGACCAGCCATAACATCTAGCCAGTACATTAACTGCCCTGCTGCCCTGATCTGATGTGGTTTTACAGACAATAGCTACTGGCTATTTAGGCAATGTATAAATTAACATATTCTGCACAAACTAGGAGCATATTTAAATTAAAGGAGAGTGCCCTTTATTTGTCAATCATTCAACATCCACATTTTTACATTCCTTTAAAAAGACAATTTCAGCCTTCTTAATCCTACCTCAAACCGTTCGTCTTCATGAGGGGAAAATGTTGTTTGATTGCTCAAGTGTTTCTTTGCCCCCCTTCCCCTGCCTCTCTCCTTTAATTAAAACAATCCCAATCTGCTCTCCTGGAATTTCTTTCCCAATTCGGCTCAGTAACTTGTGACCTTCGAGTCAGAGCACCTTCATTTCTGACCAGGCTGGAGTCTGCCTGGCACGCAGGGGTCAGAGATGCAGAGATAAAGAAGTCACCTCACGAATGAGCCACCAGAATACGGGTGCACAGCAGCGTTTGGGGCGGCCGCAGTCGCGTGTTGTGCAGAGGAGATTGCCAGGGCTGTTGCAGCGATAAACTTTATCTGCTGCTATTCTGATATTGATGCCTGACACTGTGGTAAAGCAAGAAACGGGCATTGGAGATGTATCGAACTAATGGATTGGACAAAATGGTACTCAAAGGGGGAAAAAAATGACCTGAGTGATATTTTGCAAACCTGCAGCAGCCTGAGTTCACTCATCTCTCAAGTGCCATTTCCAATAATTTTAAGAACTACATGATACTGGTGCAAGAGCCAGGGAGTTTCCCATTTCGCATTTCCAAGAATCTCAGGGTTTCTTGGAGCTCTGTGGCTCTTGCAGGCATGAATTGCAATAGCTCAGCAAATTGTCAAAGGGCTTTTCTCCTGACAGCAGCTGTCAACAATAAAGCACCTTTCCCTGCTAGATGGTCTGATTGGTTAACAGTGAGACGTCTGTTGGCTTTCAGGAGGACAATAATATTTGAATATTTGAACTCCATCTCAGTTATTTTTCTGTCTACAGAAAACACAAGTTAAAGGAGAAAAATGCAAAATAACCCCTGTCCTGAAACCTTCCTAACTGCCACATCCCAGCTTTTGCCTGGCTCCCATGCCACAATGCTGATAGAAGAGAAAATATATTGCAAAGAAATGCCCATTTGGCAAAGTTTGCCCTCTCTCTGCCTGTCAGCCAGATGCCAACACCTCACTCTTCCCTGGCAAACCATGTGTTTAAATAAACCAATGTGTTTATTTAAGACTAAAATCAGCATCGATCAGGGTCAGTCACTCTCCCGGAATAAAGTGCTGGGGATGCAGCAGGGTTTGGAGCAGGGGGACGGTAATGGACACACGCTCAAATGAGCTTGCAGCCATTTCACTAAATGCCCTGAGGCTGGAATTCTTTTTTTATTATTATTTAGAAAATAAACATTTTGTTTGTTAAGAAACTGTATTTAAGGTGCTGAAATGGAGCTTTCTTTAGCACTGAGGGGCTTTTCCCGTAACCCTCTGCGGCCAGGCAGCTTTGGAGGGGATTTGGAGGACCTGGCGTGGTGCTGAGCCCGGTGCACGGGGCAGCCCCAGCTTCTCCTGCAGCGGTACTGGGAGGAAGAGGAGGGAGAAGAGCTGCTCCGGCCAGGCAGCACGGATCCTGCACGGCTTTGCGGGGCGCGCGGGCAGCAGCGAGACGCACAGTCCAACAGCATCACGGTGCTGCGTGGGACCTGGCTGTTAATAACGTGCCTGAGAGCTGTGAACGCGGCAGCATACGGGAGGCTCCAAATGAGTCACAACACACCAAGGGAAAACCACCCCAACTGCCCTCAAAACGGAGCTGCCTCCTCCCTGCTCCCCTCCTCCTCCCACCTGCCTTTCATTTTTCCTCATGCATGGAAGGTATTAATTACCCAACTTGCTTTAATGGCTCGCAGGAAGTGCCCTGCAGCAATCCCGCTGCGGAGCGAGCTTTGCGCGGTGCAGCTCTGCGGCGTGCACGGCCCCTGGGTTGCCAGCTGAGGAAGAGGAGCGTGGCGGGCAGGGGCACAAGGTGTTTCCCATGGCCCCGTGGAATGGACCCCATTTTTCTGAGCCCTCTGAGCAGCTCTCTTTTATCCCTGGTGTCCAGCTAAAGCAGCTCCTGTGCCCTCGGGGTGGCTGTGCGGGGTTTGTTAAACTCCGGGACATGCCAACCACGACCTCTCACCTCCCCGTAATAAGCAGAGCCGCTCGCTCCCGCTCACTAACTTATTATTTGCTGCTGCTGAGCTGTGCCTAACCTTCCTGAGCTGTGCCTAACCTTCCTGAGCTGTGCTTAACCTTGTTAACCTGCTGGGGAGAGCTGGGGGAGCAGGGCCAGGTAACTCGCCCCTCGCTGTGGGCGAGCAGAGGGGAGACGCATCCCCCGGGAAGGGCTCCATCCTGCAGCTGGATGCAGTGCCGGGATCAGCAAGTGCTGCTGCAGCAAGGGGGGGCCGGGACTCCCCCCCTTTCTGCTCCCAGCTCCGTGCTCCAGCTGTCAGAGGAGGAGTTTGGGCACCAGGCTTGTTTCTGGCACAGAGGATGATCACCGGCACCTCTCCTCCTGCTCCATACGCGGCTCGCAGGGGCTGCAGGGCCCTCCTACAAAATTGCGTTTGTACCAGCAATTTTTAATAAAGGATTTGGAAAATAAACAGCTAGAGCAGCAGGGCACAGGGGATTTTTATCCCTGGCAATGTCTACCTCAGCACTGACACCTGGGGTGCAACTCCCTGGGGAGCTCCAGAGCTTAAATTTGGGCTGTCTTCTGCTCCCAGACACTGCTTTCCTCGCACCAGCCTAAATCCGAAGGCAATGGGCTCATCAGATTGATCTGCAAACAGATCAATACAGGGCAGCTCCAGCCTGTCTGAGCAACATGCACATGGCAGAAGCCGGCTCTGAGCCTCAGCCCGGGGATTCCTAAAACCCGCTGACCCCAGACAGCATGCGGTGCTGAGATCCTCTGGGAAGGAAGGTGACAAAAATCCCCTCTCCTGGGAATGGCTGTTAATTCATAGACCATTTCATGGCCAAGGACGAGTCCTTGGGTTAGAGCCCTGGCTCTGCCCTGCCCTTTCCCCGCACTCCATCCCTGCTTTCGGCACCGGGAAAACCGATCGCCGTCCCCTGCAAAGCCAATTGCCTGGTGCCCACCGGTGTGGGACCTGCCGAGGCAGCAGGGGCTGAGCGAGGGGAGCACGGGAACAGAGCAGCGACGCACGGGAGCAGAAGGGCATTAATCACCTCGGCGTGATTAGGGGCTCACTGAGCACAGGCTGCCTCAGGGCCTTTCTGCTCCTGTACCTCCGAGTGCCCCAGTTTGCCGTACTCTCAGACAGACGCAGTCCGGGTTGCGCGCACGAGCCCTCGGTCCAGGGAGCGCTGGCTGGTTTGCATTCCCCCCGCCGGCTCCAGCTCCTTTCCACCCCCTGCCAATTGCTACGGGAGGATGTGTCGCCCTGGTTGAAATGGCCGTTTCTTAATTGCTTTTAGTGCTTTGCTGCACGGGAGACCAGTAAAAGCAGAGTCTGCCTCCCACGCTGCTCCCGGCTGTAAGTCACCTTCCTCGGGCTTGAAACTTTAGCCCAACCGTGGCGACCGGAGCCTTCAGCCCGTCCCTCGTGGAGGATCGAGGTGGTGGCAAGGGCAGGGTGGCTGAGGGCTGCCCGGAGGCTGAACCCCCAGGAAGGGCCATCAGGGGACGGGCCAGGGAAGCAGAGCTGCTGGAAGAGTCGGGCAGAAAGCGGGGACGAGGGGTCACGATGTACCACCAAGGGAGAGGGCGGCCCGGGCCACGTTGTCCTGGGGAAGAGCACCCAACTCAGAAAGTCAAGTGTCAGAAGATGCAGAGATGTTTTTCTTCCATCTCGAAATACACAAATTTATTCACTTGGAGCCATCCTTTTATTGCATGGAGATGGATGTGTACGCACACATTATTTTAACTTCACGGCTCTCCCATCCGTACATAAAACAGCCCAGGGAGCCAAAGTTGATTCATCTGTTTGCCACAGAAGATGGATCAGTTAGCAAATTATTTTATTGACCCGCAGCTCTGCTCAAGGTCATTTGTTTCAGTGGACAAGGCAGCATGCCTGGCATGGCAAACAGGGCTGAGGAGGGAACCTCCATATGCGATAGCCATGTCCAAGCCCCTGGGAAACTGGCCTTGTTGCGAAACCTTCAGCATCACGCTGGACCCCTCGCAGCCCGGCTGCGCTTGCCGGATAAGCTCGGCATTTGGGCTTTAATGCTGCAGCTTTCTCAGCTGTCTCGAGGCTTTTATCCCTGGCTGCTGCTGGGAAAGAAAATCCCTCTTTCTTCACCAAAATGTGGTTTGAAATCTTTTTGCTTTGTTCTTAAAGGACAATGAAAATAATTTCTGATGAGGAAGGGAGGAAATAGAATTAAGTAGCTTAATCCTCATCCAAACTTAACCCAGGTCTGTAGCCCGTAGGGACGAGACATGCACAGAAAACCACACTGCAGAAAAGCCAGGCCCTTGCCTGAGCTGTTGATCCGCACCTAAAGTCAGACGGAGAGAAAAATGCAGACTTTCTTATAGCCTGGGAGTGCCTGAGGCATTTCTCTGCAGGGAGTGGGTTTTGTGAGGATCCCTCCTGCCCCACGTCCTTGTGAGGTCCCACCAATGTGCAGAGACCTCGGCTGCCCTGGCACATCTCCCCCTTGGCTCCCGCATCCCGCATGTCTACTGGAGCCCTCCACTGCTCCAGAGCATCTCTGCTTTTTGCTGTCCTCTCTGAGCCTCCCGTTGAGCTGGGGCCTTGCTAACCTTCATTGACTTCGCCTAAACATTTATTAATTGATCGCTGCAGGGTTACCACAGGCTTCTGCTTGCATTCGGGGGAGATGAGATGTCCACGGAGTATCCTCGCATGAACTCCCGCCGTACCTCCATCTACACACATTCAGTTCTGCATCTGCTGCTCTTGCTGCTGAAGCAGCTTTTAACCAAAGACATATGGGGCCCATTAACACGGTTTTGCTTGTTTGCAGAGCCCGATCTTAGGAAGAACTGGCTGATTTCGGCTCATAGTTAAAAATCTCAAGCCTTGATACAACTGGGTGCAGAAGCAGAGACCGGAGAGCTGGTGCTGGCCTGGCAGCTGGCCGTCGGCACACACGGTCGCATCAAGCTCAGCACGAATGCGGATGAGGCTGAATCTGCAATGGACACAGACCAGAGTAATTATGGCAAAGCCACTGATGTTTCCTTTTGCCCAACTTAATGCTGAGCCCTTCCTACGGTAGGTCTCGTCCCACCTGCAGTCTGCTCGGATGGAGGGGAAGGAGCTGGGAGGAATGGCCAGGCTGCAGGGACTTGCCACATCCACACGGCTGCAAGAAAATGGTCCTAATCAAAAGTACTTGGGCGGTACCTCTGCCCCTCACCTCTGCCCCTCAAGAAATGGATCTAAAATAAAAGCTGGGCTTTCTCCATCTGTAGCCCCACCCCAGTCTTCACACTTTTTTTCAACTTTACAAATGTGCCAGATATTAACAAAAAAAAAAAAAGAAGAAAAAACAAAAAGGGAAAGTAGCACATCCCTTTGTGCAAGGCTTTCTTAAAATCCCTGTTAAGTTCCTGTACATGCTGACAGTTTTACAATTTACATGACAGCTGGCTTGCTTGGAGGAGATCTCTGTTAATTAAAATAACACAAAGGGAAAGAAGCGAAATCGTGTCAGCGGATAATTAATTCGGAGCAGGGCACCAGGCTGAGCGCCGATCCCGCTAACAAAACTCTGCAGGAATTCACAGCTTTACGGGGCCCAGCCCCCCTGAGCCTCCCAGAGCCGCACTCGCTGCTCGGCCCCCGACCTCCGCACCGGGCTGGTCCCCTTCCCAGCAGGACACGTGTCTCTGCGTGGGACCCGCCGCCCCGCCGTGCCCTGGGTGCAAGGCGCTGCATCCCAGGGCGAGCTGGGATTTGGACACGTACTTTCCCGAGGGGTCCGGGTCCGGCCCCAGCCCTCCTGCCCTCCTCCTCGCTGAGGCTCTGCCTCTCCAAAAGGGATGCTTTCTGCTCCTGCCCCTTCGCACTGAGCTCACGGCCATCCCTCGTCCCATGTGCAAAGGCCGTGGGAGAGCATCTCATCCTCCCCACCACCTCCGCTGCTCAACGCTGGGGCTTTCCAGGGCTGCCGGCGGGGACCCCGGCCGTCGGCCAGCGCAGCCGAGGCCAAATCATTCCTGGCGGCAGCCGGGGTGGGTTATCTCCCCTCTCCAGCCCCGCTCAGCCGGGGAGGCCATCAGAAGCCGATCCAGCGGCAGCCACGCTGCTGGAGATGAGCTCTGTCCCTCTTGGCCGAGCGGCAAATCTGCGACGGGCTGAGCTGTTTCGGTGCCTCGCCGGCAGGATGGGATTTATGCGAGAGGCGAGGAGTGGGTGCACGAGGGGAAGGAGGATGGGTCCAGAGGGGGGTCCAGCGAGCCCAGGGTGGATTTGGGGAGCCCAGGGGGGCCAGGGGAGCAGGGAAGGAGCTCCTGCAGGGGGTAACAGGATTTAGTGGGACTGAGGGAAGCGGAGCGAGCCAAGCCCTTGGCTGTCGGCCGTGGCCCCGGGGTGCTGGCTGGGTACAGGCTGCATCGTCCCCATGCTCGGCTCCCCTCCTTGCTGCTCCGGTGCCGGCGGTGGCACCTCGAGGTGCCCCGATGCTCTCCGTCCCCGGGCAGGGATGGCGGCTGCACCCAGCGCCCTCCACAAAACCAAAACCAGCCACTCAGCAACTCGCAGTTAAAGTTATGCTTAGTTAACTATTCTGCAGCTCACTCTCGTTGCTTTAGTGTGCTGATCAGGCGGGCTTGGAGATGGGGAAAGGGAAAAAAAAACACAGAAAGGAAAGAGAGAGAGCAGCCCAGGGCTCCAAAGCAGCTGAGGTGTCAAAGACAGAGATTTAATGAATGTGCCTGCGGTTCACCTGAACAGATGAGCACAAGCTAGAAGGAGAGAAGGAAGAAAATGGAAAAAAGAAAGGATCATTTTTCAGATTGGCAGCTCCCCTCCCAGACATCTTTTAACAAGAGAGGAAAAAAAAGGCTTTAAAGGGCCAGCCAGCTGCTTCCCTCTGCCGCAGCGGGGACCCGAGCACCCTGATACCCGTCACGGGGGTCGGGCTGGATTGGTGCTGTGGCTCCCAGATCCCCCGTCCCCCCTTGGGGACCGGCTGCTGCTCGTGCGCTGGGGGACCAGGGTGCTGCGGGGCCGGCGGCAGAGGAAGGGCTGGAGAGGCAACCTGCAGAAACGGCGTCGAGAGTAGGCAAACCTGTTGGCTCATCCATCACTGTGCGCCAGGCCTTGTTTGAAGGCAAGCAATAAGTGTCTGCCTGCAGAATAAATCTGTGCGCTGAACATGTTAATAAACAGAGGGGGTTTGCAATAGCCAGCCCGGGTCAGCGGCTCTTCACGCTGTCCGGAGCCACCCCGGCACACCGCAGGCACCGGCACGAGCCCCAGCAGAGCCCCCCTGGGGCATCCCCGTCCCCCACCGCCCCACGCTGGGGCTGGGCTCCCTCTGCTCCATCACTTGGTTCTGCCTCGGGAAGTTGCACGGGGAGCCTGGGAGAGCTTCAGTTCTGGAGTTTCTTTGCAGTTGACCAAAAGAAAGACTTTTTTCCCCAGTGGCTCTGGGCAGCTCCTTTTCTGTTCTCCTTTATAACCATTTCCCATGCATAAACCTACTCTCTAATCATGTCCAAGCAGTTGGCCCTGAGTTTTATCCAATGTTTCTTTTTCAAATGTCTAGAGGGAACTATTTTAATAAAATTGTATTTAATTTAATACAACTGTATTAAATACAATGTGTAATGTGTCCCAAGCCAGCAGCCTCCCTCTGCTCCTTCATCCAGCAAAGGAAAAAGAAACAAAACACATAAGAATATCCCTTAGAAAAGTCGTGGCCATAAAGGGGCCAGCTGGCACAGGACAGGGAGCTGGGGGCACCCCAGGGGAGAATGGGCAAGGACCCGCTGTCACCCCAGCAGTGTCCCAGGCTGTGTTCCCCTCCAAGGGCAGAGGAGAAACCATGGCTCTTCCCAAAGCCTGAACAAACTCTGAGCTGTTCAAAACTGATTAATAAGAAGCTCTTTACCGTTCTTAACCAGCCCGGCTCCTGAGCGCTCGTTAACCATCGAGAGGAGGGAGCGAGGCTGGCACCAGGCAGGAGACAGGCAGCGTTTCGGGTGCCGGAGGCAGGCAGACTCCTGCCTGCACCGTAGCTCCTGGAACCATCACTGGCCCAAGCAGGAACACCGTGCCTGCCGGCGGCAGAGCCAGGAATACCGCCTGGCCCCGGGGCACCGCAGGCGGTTGTAGGGTCACTGCGGCAGAGGGGGCTGAGAGCAGCCTTGCTCCACGCTGGGCTTGGTGCCATGGGTCCCTGCCAGGGTTCTTCTACAGGACCTGATTAAATCTGGCTATTCCATACATGAGCAAGCAGGGGGCTGGTTTAACACAGAGAATTCAGCGCGGCTGCACTAAAAACTGCACGACTGGCTCTGACGACTGAGCATCCCACCCTGGCTTGCAAAGTAAATGACAGGAGATTTAGGGCTTATTTTTCCCTGTGTCACCTGCAGTTGCATGCACAGGCGCTGTCGGAAGAAGTTGGTTTAAAGGTGGCCAGTGCAGACCCTCCTCACCCTCGTCCACCCTTTGCACGAGGACCAGCACCGTGTTTCTTCTCATTTGCACATCACTCCCAAGCTCTGTGGGCCTGTGGGAACGGGGGCAGGAGTACTCCAAAATAAAAAAAAGCAAACCCAGCATCGCCCTGGTGTTCCTATCCCTCCCGGCTGGGTGCTGGGACCTCGGGGTCCCCCTGAGCCCATCCTCCAGTGCAAGGCCAGCGTTTGCTCCCGTGCTGCGCCGAGTGCTGTGCGTGGCTGCCGCAATTAGGGCTATCCGGGTTTCTTCGTAGCTGCAGGACAACATTTTTGAAGGCAGGACTTTGATCTTATTTCCTAAGAGTTCTCTTTCCCTTTCTTTTCATGTGTGTTTTCCCTGTTTTTTGTCTCATTACTCAGGTGAAGGCTGATGTTCCCCAAGGCAGCCGTGCCGGAGCCGCAGTCCCCGTCTTGCTTCCCGCCGCAGCCTCGGCCACCGCAACCCGGAGGCACATGGACGGGGCATCATTTCGTCTTGGAGCAAGTTCGTCCGTGGGCCTCTCCTGGGCAGAGGCTGCCAATTACGCTCAATACACCGAGCTCTGTCAGATCAGGTTCTTGTCAGGGAAAACACTGCGCTGGGGTCCTTCTTCCCCCCCCTTTTTTTTTCTGTGGTTGCTTTTTTCTTGATGTTTTTAATGATTTTTTGCAAAGGAGCCTTAACGATGGAGATGAGGACGCTGCTCGTGGGTCCCCACATGCTGCTCTGGCTCCCAGTGGCACCGCTGCACCCTGGGGACCGTCACCCCCCAAGTGCCGGTCCCCCCCCGGCAGGCGATGGGAACAAGAACCGGACAGCCCTGCAGCCTGGGGGATACGCCACCAAAGACTGGGCAGCCACAGGGAGGCTGCCAGCCTCTCGGGATGTGCTGTCAGCTCAGCCCCTGAGTATCAAAGTCAGCCCGGATAAATAACTAACTAAATCTTGTCCCCTGAACATTAGCATTTCTTCTTAAAACAGGCCCAGCCTTCTCGTAGCCGTAATCCTCCCCAATGCCAATCTCTGATTAAAACTCCGGTGCTGAGTGAGTCGTAATCCTTGCCACCTCAAGGCCATTTTATTATTATTATTATTTTTTTATCCATTAAAACCTGTTTTCTCTAAATGAAATAAAATAGGGGCAGAGATAACAAAACTCATTGCTTTTTCATATATATATAAAAGAAAGAAACATTTCGCATTAAAAAAAAAAAAGTTAATAAATGGCCGAGCCCCAACAGATGGGGGTGTGTGTGGAATTTGCATTTTTCAGATTAACATGCACGAGCGAAGATAGAAAACGCACTTGCCCCGGGGAAATAATTTGAGAAATCTTTGCATATTTTATTTAAAAGCATGCCGCGTTAGGCAGGGTAATAATGCAGAGCGATGGTGATTAGGTTAGGCCTGGAGGGATCGCAGCCTGGGACCCTCCCTCCTCTCTCGCTCTGTCTCATCCCCCCTCCAAGCCCCCCTCAAACCCTTGGTATTACACCCCAAACACCCAGCCTGAAAGCCAGCCCCGTTGGGGGGTTAGTGCATCGGTGGATTTAGCCCCGTGGATTTGGGGCAGCTCCCGCTGCGTGGTCCGTGCAGCTCCGAGCGCCGGCAGCGAGGCTCGGGATGCTCCAGCCCCACGCGTGTCAGTAACTCGAGGAAATCCTCCCTCTGCGTTCAGCCATCTCGCAGGTGAGGTGCCTCCCCGGGGCTCTGCAAAACCCCTGGGATTTACAGCATCCCGCAGGAGCGGTCGGGGGTCCCAGCGCCCCAATCCCGCAGGCTGCTTGGGAAATCCCAACCACGGAGTTCGGATCTGGCAGCACCGAGGTCCCGCTTCTGCAAAAGCGGGCTCAGCTGGTGCGAAAGCATTTGTACCGTCATCTCCTGTTTGAAGTCAGGTAGTAAATCAAGGCTCATCCCTTAAAGTGCATCTCAGCCTGGGAACGCTGTATGCGGAATATGCTTTAAAAATGCATGGCCTTTATTGTGGGGATTCGGGCAGCTTAAAAGAAATTGGGTGATCTCTCATCAACTGCTTCCGCTGAAGCGCTAACAGCCTGCTCATCACTTTTATAGATCTTCAAACCGCTGGATCTGAAAGCGCTTGACAAAGGTGTTTTGTCTCCCATCCCACGGCCCCACAGAAGGGGAAGGTGAAGCAAACTGCACGTAGCAAGCCTGGAGCTGGGTGCCAGCAGCCCCTCGAAGCCCCCAGAAGCCATTCCCCCCTTGGGCTGCAGCGATGGGCAGCCTTTTCCCTGCTCCAAGGTTTCACCCCCTGCACAGCCCCGCGGGGTGGCCCGGCATCGTCTCGCAGGGACCGCGCTGCTCCGGTCCTTGGGGTTTCAAACTGTCCTTTGGGTTCCTCCTCGCTAATTAATACCTCGCTCTGGCAAAAGCCCGGGCAGATGGAGATGCCCCTCCAGAAGCCCACCCCTTGGCAGAACAGGAGCTGAGCCCCCGGAGGGTGACTGATCCTACAGCTCCCATTAACACCAGTGGTGTGAGGTTGGGTTAAAACCTGCCGTGCAGAAGTCTGAAGATGAAAGTCCCCACAGCTGTGCAGTTTAACAGGGTGATAATTGGGCAGCGGGAGGGGAAGGAGCATAAATAGGAGGCATAGCAGGGACAGGGGCTTTTGCACTGAGCTGGAGGTTTCTTCCTTTGGGGGGAACTGGGGTTTGGCAGCTGCCCCTGCAGTCCAGGGGTGTCTGCAAGGTGGGCTGCTCCTCTGTGCTCTGCTCTTGCTGGACAGGGAGTGGGTTAATGGTGCAGATCCTATGGGATATTTTTTCCTGGGAGGCTCATCGCATTCCTGTTGATGGAAAGGTAAATGAAGGGAGAAGCCCAGAGGTCTGTCCTGCCCAGGGATGAGCAAAGTTTTGCTTTCCCGTCCAGCTGATGCGTGCCAAGCCTGCAGCCTCCTCTCAGGTCAGGGATGCTGGGCTGGGGGCTGCGCACTGCTGGCCTCACTGGTGGATACAGCCAGAAGCTGAGCAGACCCCAGCAGCAAAGGTAGCACTGGGAGGAACTCTGCAGTCCTACCAAAAAAGGGTAAAAGCACTAAAACCAAGGCCATGATGGTGCTTTAGCCTTGAAAAAAATCTTAATCTCTTCTTTAACGTAGGCCTCTTCGTTCTGGCATTTAAAGCTTAAGGTCTCATTTGTCACTTTTTTCCAGGTGATGAGATCTTGCAGTTATTTAAGAAATGCTTCGGCTGGGGGCTGCAAGGAAGACAGCCATGTGCAATGCAAGAAAACATCTTGGAGCAGCCAAACCAGCCTGCCCGAGAGCTGGAGCGCTGCCCTTCCCCGCTCAGCCCATCTAGAGGGGTTCCCAGGTGCTCGGCGAGCCCCTCAAGCCATCCCCGTCCCCTTGCCGCCCACCGGCACCTCCTGCAGCCTCCAGACCCGGCTTGAAACATGGCAAAAAACCTCCTCCCTGGCAAAACCAGGCCCTTGGAAAGCTCCTGCCACTTCCCTGGCTTTGAAATCTGACCCAGAGCCTGGTGCTCTCCCTGTCTCCTCCCATTATTAATAAACTTTGAAGGGCTCCCTTCTGTCCTTAATGAGATTAGTGTTATTTTCATGCATTGCTGCAGGGCAAAGGACTGAAAAAGTGGCTGATCTGTAAACTAAAGGGTGCTAATCTATAGAGGGTGGGTCCCCCCATTCTCATGGCCTCGGGGGCTGGGTGAGAGTAATCAATTAAAAGAGGGGATTAGAGGTGCTGTGGTCACCTACTTTATTGAGGTCACCCTGACACCCTCCCAAAAGCAGGCGGCCGTGGGCACGCTGTGCTGGGTCCAGCCCAGTCATTGAGGCTCTTAGAAGGAAAAAAAAAAAAAAAAAAAAAAAGCCTTAATCACCAGCCCCTGTTTACACTCTGGACCCAAAGGAGCAGTAGGGGAAAATCTGTTGTTAATATATTAATGGGCACAATTTGCTTAGCGGGTCTGTCTGGGCTTTGTAAATTAATGCTAATTTAAAGCACAACCTCACTGTCTTTTTTTTTTTTCAACTTTATTCAAGCGCTTTCATTTTGCCATGAACTTGGGAAGGAAAAAGATATGACTTGACCAAATATGGTATTACTTTTGCTTTGGTTTCATAGAGGTTGTTTTAAATGTGGATTATTTTAGGGAAGGAGAGGGTGGCCTGGCTCAGACTGAGCGTATCGAAACATGGTACCAGTGTCCACAATTGTGCACAGAAGAGATTTTCCCTCTGCGCTTTTTCCTCACCAGAAATACCTTGGGCAGCTTTGTGCAGGGGTTGAGTCGCTGCCCACGCTCTCCACTACCTGCCAGTTAGAAACAAGCCTTGCTGCTCTGACACCGGTGATCACAGTGTGCTCCCAGGATCTCCGTCCTTCCCTTTGGATTGCAAACCTGTATCTGAAAATGGCCCAAAGCCCTGACCTACCCCCAGCCCGTGTTTTGGGAAAGGAGGGAGCAGTTTGTGTGCTGTGGGACTCGGGCGCTGACAGTAATTAAATGCTTCTTTGCGATGAGCAGGAGCCTCGGAGCATCCCAGGCCGGGGACTGCGGCACACCTGAGCTCTGGGGAGTGGGATGCAGCACATCCCTCACCTCTCCTCTAACGTCATTCCCTTGGGACATCACAGCCGCCCCTGGGACACCCCGGGGCATCAGTCGACCACGAGCCCAGCGGTGCTTTCCATCGCAGGCAAGCCGTGCCGTGACCGCAGCCGGTTTGCAGCAGGCGCGGGGTGAGGACGTGGGCAGCGGTGCCAATTAGTGGTGCCACGGTTGTCACCCGCAGACGTGGCTTGGTGGCATTGTGCTAACACTCATCCACCCTGAGCGCCGGTGAGGAGCCGGTGGGACGTGTCGCTGCCGCTGTAACGCGTCCCCTGACACCCTGTGGTACCCGAGCGGGGTCCAGAACTCCCCCCCTTCCCAGCGAGGACCCTCCGATGCTTCTCTCCTCGCTTCCACGTGTGAAAGGGATGTCAGTTTGGTTTTATCCCCAGCCCTGTTCCTGTCTCAGTGATAGTTATGGGGTGCTAAAGGGATTAGCAGCGTCTGCTGGGTGGGCATGGTGCCTTGCTCCGGCAGGTAACACGGGAGCAGCAATGCAGAAGCGGAGACTGCAAAAATCATTACCTTAATTTCAAGACCAACTTTAGACAGTGGAGAAGCCTGATGCTATGGGGAGAGACAGCTCCCGTCCTGGGCACTGGGGTGAGTGTTAGGCTCAGAGAAAGGAGCTTTTCTCAAAACGAGGGCGGGCAGCGTGCACCAGGAGCCAAGACTGTGCTGGATGCCGTGAGGCTGCGGTCTTGGGGTGGTGAGGGAAAGGCATGTGAGCATCCCGAGTCACTGGCCCCGGCGGTCACAGGACTGCTGGTCTCGGGGGGGGGGGGGTTGTGGCTCACCCCATTCCTGCCCCCCAGGGGAGATTCCCCCTCATCGTAGCCTTGTGTTGGGGCAGTCGGCACCAGCTCCTGGCGCGGCACTGTGTCGGGCGCTCGGAAATAGCAGCCGTAAGGGAAAACCAGCTGGTCCGGTGGCTCACGGCATGGGCTTGGAAGGCCCCAAGTCAGGCAACTTAGCAGCTGCTGTTTGCTGTTAACACTTCATAGGATTTTGTGTAAAAACAGGAGGAATAAAGGATTTCTTTTGGGAAAGTAATAAGAGGGCAAGGAACCAGGCTGGTTGGGTGTTGGGGGGCTGTGACCCACTATGACTAGAGACAGACATTTATTAAACTGTCAGATACGTCAGTCCTATCTGAAGGGCACCCACGGCCCGTCCCACAGTGCTAAAAGGACTCTCTGGGGCACGACGCCTCGGCCCCATGGCCACGCTCTCTGCCGGTCCTTGCTCACTTCTTTCACCCCTTGGTGCAGCTCCTTGCCATTTCTTTTCAGATCATTCATATCTTTGTGCTTTTTCTTTCTCACGCGCGGCATCGACAGCCTCACCGTGGGTGCCTGCAAATGAACAAACAGCAGCAGCCGTCTAGGATGGGCTGGGAGAACCCCTGGGTGCAAGGTCTTGGCTGCAAGACGTGACCGGGGCCGGATCCTGCTCTGCGGTTCCCCAGGCTGTTGCAATTATTCCCCGGGGCCGGAGAGGCCGCTGGGGACACGGTGGCTCTTGTTCCACCCTCAGCATCTCTGCTGAGCCCAGCTGCATCAGTGGTTTTGCATCCTCAGCTGGCTCCCGACATCCCACCTCCAGCCTCCACGGGGTCCACACCAGCCTGAGAACCGTCGCCGCTCCCCCCGGGAAAAGAGAGGCAGCGGTTCCCCTCGCTGCTTCCACCCCACCTCCCGCATTGAGCCCCCGGGAGGGGACGACCGCCCCGGAGGGCTCTTGCTGCAGAAAAGCCCCTTCTGGTGAGGCTGGAGGGGGGGGACACCCCTCTGCACCCCTCCAGCCCCACCGCTAAACCCTCCCCTTGGCAGCGGGTTTAATCCTCGCAGCCACGGGGTCCGGGCTGCATTGCCATGGGCGCTGGATTAGGGACCGGCCCCGCAGCCCTCCTTTGTCCTCCCTATTGTGGAGCATTTTGCTCGCCTCTGCTTTAAACCTTGTAACCATTTTGCTGCCTTTTAAAACTGGCTTGAATAGGGGGTGGGATGGAGAGGGGTTGGGGGGGGGGGAGAGGAGCCGAGGCTTTGAGGTTGAAGAGAAGCATTCAGGCTGCAGCTGCCCCGTCTCAGCACATTCCCCGTGACCCCCACGGGCACCGCGGCGGCCACCGAGCATCATTGGCAACTCGGCCGCTCCGGGACAATCCACCTGCTTGCTCAGGACAAGCACTTTCATGCCTATTGGGATTAGAGATTTTAAGTGTCGTTCCAAATTGTGCGGATAAACAGTCTTGTGAAAACTTGTTATCGTGGCGAAAAGGCCCCCGCCACCACCCTTAGTCCCTGGCCTTTTGTGTGGGCAATTTTTATTGCCGGATTGGATTTGATGAGGTTTAAGGTTTATTCTTAGGACTCCATTGAAGAGCTGATCCTTTGTCTCCCACCGTGGAGCGTGAAGAATATGAAACGTAGGCAAAAATAAATCTGCTTTTCACACACATTAGCCCCTGGTACACGCAGGGACCACCAAACGCAGCTGAGAGCCGCAGCAACCCCATCCCTCTGCCCTGGCCCCCGCCTGCACGGGGTCTGCTCCGGCCTCGCTGGGCTCCGCACCCTCTCCCCGAATCCCCTCGGCCCCCACCAAGCGGGGACAGACCGCCCCATGGCTGGTGGCCATAGATGACCTTCTCCCAGTGCAGTCCGAACTGCAGGAGCCAGGCAAGGGCTGGTTCGGCGATACAGATTTAGGAGGTGCCGGGTCTGCAAAGAACCCCAAACGTGGCCGGGGGGAGAGCATCCCTCCCTGCCTGCCCCCTCCAAAAAAATCCAACCCCACTGGCAGGTCAGTCCCTTAATCGCTTCGTTCAGTCACTTCGGGAGAGATTAATCAGCAGGGTAATTCCTGAGGAAAGGTTGCTCCAGGGGCTGCCTTTCATTTGAGAGAAGCTCCCTGCGAGTTTCACCTTCATTGCGGGGAACCTGCTCCGACACGCTCCGCACCGGCACGGCCGCGGCCGCCCAAGCACTGGGGACGAGCCCGCGCCCCGGGCTCCGTCCCCACCTCGTCCCTGCAGCCACAGGGCTGCTGCCGGGCACGGGGCAAGGCTCGTGCCCGGGCTTCGAGCTGGTGACTCCTGAGCAGCCTCCGGGCCAGTTTTGGCAGCACCGGGAGCCGGCGGCAGGCGTCTGGCACGAGCTGAGAGGCTGAGTTTCTGGAGAGCCTGGAGCCGGAGGCAGAAAATCATGCAAAACTTGGTGGATTGGGCTGGTTCCAAGCAAAAAAAAAAAAAAACAAACCAAAAAAAACCCCAGGGCGTGCAAAACCTGCTCAGAGCTGTACCGGAGCAGGGCTGGCCTGGAGGAGCACAGCCTGTTTCGAGTGATGCCTCTCCCGGTGGCTCCCGCCACGGTGCCGGGAGGTCTCCGGACCTGACCTCTGAGCCTGCCAGGTCCCACGGCCGGGAGCTGCCACGGCCTCGTCCTCCGCACACGAGCTGCCGAGGGAGGTGCGCGCTGAGGTGCAGCCCTGCCTGACGCACGCCAGGTCACCACGGTTGGACAATTGGACCTTCAGGGGACCCCAGCTGCCCTGCAAGAGCCTTGGGAAAGACAGCACGTCTTTACTGCTCGCAGCATCTCTTCGGCCAAGCCTCATCCCCTGAATGCCCGACCCTTAAATAAGAGTGAAAACTAAATAATGAATTTGGAGGGAGAGAGGAAAAATTGAGTGGTGGAGAGGACAGGGAGGAGAAAGCTCTCCTCTGGCAGGACTTGAAAAGAGATGGCAAGTGAGCAGGATGGGACACGAGCGTGCTGTCTCCAAGCATTTAGGATGCAGGATGCCCTCGGTGGATACCCGCTACCTGGACAGTTGTCCCACTACGACATACCACATTTGTGGGAGGGACAGCAGAGGAGGAGAAGGACGAAGGCTCAGCCTTCGGGAGGCAGGACGCAGTGCCAGAGTCAGCTTGGCTGGAATGCCCAAGCCAGTGCCACAGACTCAGGACTCTTCTTGGCACACTGTCCCACTGGGTAGGCGCGGGCAGGGTCGGCATCGTGCTCCTGGGGCGGGGGGTGAGCCTGTCCCCCATCCGCTGCATCGCTTCCCACTTTGCATCTAGCATGATGATTCCCTAGATACCCAGTGATGTTCTAGCTCCTCCTGTTTGGATAAAATATCTGTAATTACATGCATGCCTAATTTGAATTATTTCCAGAGTGCAATCCTAGCGCTTTGGACCTTACTAAGCAACTTGGCAGGAGACGCCCTTGTCAATGGGGAGAAGTTAGGTGGTGGCACTTCTGCTCCTTGGGTGGGTGACCAGCATGGTCATTGGGTGACCACCACAGGGTGCTAACAGCTCATTCCCAGCACCCTGAGAGGGTCTTCCCTGGGGTCCGTCAGGTTCCCAAATGTTCTTTAGATGTCTGATCCCATAGAGAGGAATAGAGAGGGGGATTTCTACACCTGCTCTTAGAGCTGCCATGGTCATCCCCATTTTGAACCTGGGAGGTTAAAATTAGAAGTTAATTGATGTGCCCAAGGCCTCATTTGTAGCTGCAGAGATGATGGATGCTTTCCCGAAAGCAATGCTGCCATCAGAAATTGTGGGGCTGGTGGAGAAGGTACTGAGTGACTTTCTTTGGCCCATGCTGGGTAAGACATCAAATTCGATTCTCATCATGGTCCCTTCTGGCCCTGCAGTCGATGGGCTCAGAAGTGGGGTTGGCCGGCAAACAAGAACTGTTTCATCAAATGTTCAAGGTTTTAAAACTTGGTTTTCTTCCAGCGTGCAACCCAGCCGAGTCCTTTTGAAAGTTTTCCATGGCGAGCCACCCCGACACAAGCAAGTCCCAAAGAGCTGGGGGCTGTGGGCAGAGCCCACCACGGGCAGCAGAAACCTCCGCACTGCAGGCAGGGTGTTTTGGGGGGGGCAGCCCGCTTCCCAGCAGGTCAGCATGTCCCAGCGATGACCATGTCCAGCCCCGAGACCCCCTGGTCCTCTCCTGCTGCCTGCCCCGCGCATCCCGATCCCCCAGCGCGGGCGGTCCCCAGCCCGCTGCTCCGGCGGGTCCCTGCCTGCCCGCTGCCTGCGCTGTCAGGCAGCATTGTCTCCGCATGGCGGGTTTCTTTCTGTGCGGGAGAGTTGTGCATCCCCTCTTCGCTGTGCTCAGCAGCCTTTCGCTGTCACATTGCGTTATTTGCTCGATGAGAAGTGACTAATGAACCTTCCTCCCCTGCCTGAAAAATTCCCAGTAGCTAACCGGCATCGCTGGGGCATAGGAGGGGGACAGCGGGCGAGGGGACCCCAGAACTCAGCACCCATTGCTGCCCCCCTGCCCACCAGCATCCGCAGAGGCAGCATGAGAGGCTCAGGGATTGAGAAGTGACATCTCAGCTGGGTTTCAAAGGCATGTCCTGATCCCCTCCTGCGGATAGCGTGGGGTGGGCATCTCCCCACCCGAGCTCCTGCCCGCTGCTGGTTTTGGGGGTGAGGGTCCGGGCAGGGCTGAGCCCCTTGTCCATGGCACGACAGCCCCCCCCCAGCCGTTTCCCCCAACTCTTAATTCATTCTCCATTATTTTTGTCTTCCTCTCCTCCCCCTCTCCGTCTCAGCTGCCTGATGAATGAAGGATGGGTTTTTAAGCCTTTTTTACCCCCAAGGCCCGCAGCTCTGGCTTGGCTGCTATCGCTGGGATAAATGCAGGCTTTTCGGCCCGGAGCAGCATGCGGCAAAGCCGTGCCGCCCCCCCCGCGCCGGGTTATCAATCCCCGCTCAGCATCACCAGCGCCGGGCTGGGTCCTCTCCACTGGGAGCCCTTTTCCTACCCTCTGGCCACAAGAAAGACCAGTGTGGCTTAATTCTGCACAGTATCAACACCAAACAGACTCAGCCCAACGCTACTGGCTTCTCTTAATTCGTCTTTGTATTCCTCGTTTTTCATGAATTTTTAAAAAGTTTCCATTTCTCTCCGCGCCTCCGTCTTATCCGCCGGGTTTCGGCGGGTTTGCAGGAGTGTGCGTGCCCCTGTGCCTGCCTGGGCTCTGCATCCCCCTCCTCGCCCTCCCAGAGAAAACAAAGGAGACGGAAAGTCAGCTTGGATCTCCCCACCCTGGAAAGTTTTTGGATGGCTCGAGAAATAAAATCTCTCGCAGCTCAGCAGATGAAAGGGCCCGCGTGGTTATCAGATCCACGCCGCTCGGGTCCTGGCACAGCCCGGTGGCACGGTGCTCTCCCTCTCGCCGGCAGCAGCCGCTCCTCCCGCCAGCATCACTCAAACGTAAAAATACAGATGGTGCCACTTGCAGGGCAGGGCTGGAGCCGTGGGGTGGAAGGAGACTTTTGGAAAGCAAAACAAAATTATCTGAGTCCTCAATGGACTTAAAAAAAACCAAATGCATTTCTTTGTTGTTTTGTTCTAGTGCAAAATGCAGCCTCCATCCATGACTGGGAACTGGAAGCTGCCTTCTCCCTCCCGGCCCTGTCCGGAGAGCAGAGAAATTAAGGCAAGATAGAAGAAAATGGAGATTCCAAGATGGAAAACACAGATAGAGCCCGTGAACGCAGCCAAGCCAGGCTTGTTCAGAGCTGGCGTTTCGGTTTGAATCTAAACACAGATAAGCTGGGAGCTTCCCTCCACCCACCCCGACCTGAGCCTTCCTCCGCTTCCAGCGGCACGCAGCATCCCCAGGCCCGCGGGGAGCTCGGTGGCCGGTCCGGCCGTCCCCGGGGGGGCCACTGCTTCCAGCCGGGCTGAGCCTGGCCCCAGGGGTTCGTGTCTGCAGAGGGTGGCAGCGGCAATGCCGCGGTCCCAAATGCGTCACAGCTGAGCTGGAGCCCGTCCTCGGCAGCCCCCGGCCCCGTTCTAATGTGCAGCAGCCCCCTGAGCATCGTCTCCCCCGTCCTGGGCAAAAGGAGCCAGCAGACCATTGCAGCGAGCCCTGTTTGGGGCTGGGGAGGTGTTTCTTGGCTGTCCAAGCAGAACCTTTGTTTTTAAGCCCTCAATCAAATGCTCATAGACAGGCAGCTTGCGTGGCACTCAGATTATTATTCCCTTGGAGGAATAAAGTGCAGCATTGAGGCTTCTGGGATTCAAACCGATGGTTCCAGGGCTCTAGATATTTCAGTGCTGATGCTTAAAACCAGGAAGGCATTCCCTCCAGCAAGACAGCCACTATATCATACAGGGAACGCGCTATGAAATAATGATGTACAACTGGCCTTGAGGCACTCTTTGCAGCTTGATTGGCCTCAATGGCAGAAGAATAACCGAGAGTTTATTGCTTCTCTTCTAGTGATCTTTACTCCCAGCTGTTTTCTCAGGGGGGCCTGGATCCCTGTACCTCATCCGAAGAGCTGCTGGCGAGGCGCTGAGCACAGCCAGTTCCCGGGATGGGGCTCTGCTCTTGCAGAGTGGATCCCTGCAGGAAAATCCCCCTGACCTCTGCCCAAGGCAGGCGATGAGACCTGGGCATGTCTTAGACCCCTTTCCCCCTCCTCCTGCGGGTGCAGTGAGCTCCTGGAGCAGCACCCAGCACCCTTGGCTCCAGCACCCAACCATACTGAACAGATTGCACCCAGCTGCTCGTCCCTTCGCACCACATCCCCTTCACCAGCACCCAAACCGCCCAGCGTGCCCGCGCCTCGGTGCTGCACCTGGGCAAAGCCCCTGCAACGGCAGTGATGCCCGAGAGCCGATTTCTGCCCACTGAAATCCCTGCTGCCTGGGCAGGAAAAGGGGGCAAAAAGCATTTTCAGGCAGAAAGTTGTTGGCGATCCCCAGCTCCTGGTGCCGTTTGCAGAGGGCAAAGGTTAGATGGTTGCAGGTGATTTTTTCCCTTTTCTTTTGAGGAGCCGTGCTGCAAATAGCCAGATTTCTAAGATTTCTCTATCATTAAAATGTAAATGAAAACAGACACGAAAACAATCTGAATTTCCAGCCGAGTTGCTCTTGCTTAATATTCTACCCCGAAGGGGGATGTGCGGAAGCAACAACATTTCAAAGGGAATCATTAAAGAAGGCAGGCTCAAACTGTGTTTTCATCAGATACCGTGGCAGAGCCGAGCACTCAGGGTCTTGCCCATCCCGCTGCTGCTGGAAAGGACGAGTGGGAAACAGCTTTGGAAAAAAGAAAAGTCCAAGCCAGAGCGAGGAGGACCCGCACACCATGCCGGGGCTGTGCCGGAGCTTCTAGCTGCCTGTCTGGGCGGCGAGGGTCGTGTCCCGGCGAGGTTCGGCTCCGGCTGCGGGCAGGCAGGCAGCGCGTGGGGCTGCGGGTGCTCTGGGCGCACGTGTGCGGGTGCACGGCTGCAGCGTGATGTGTGCGAGCCTGCACGATCGAGATGGGACAATGCCCGGGTTTTAATGCACCCTGAGTTTTTAGAAACGTCCTGGAAGGGCAGCGGGGTTTTGCGATGCACATTAACAGTGCAGGCAGGGGGAAGACCCCAACACTTCCCAAACCTGCCTGCAGTCTCCATCCATCCCAAGCTCTTGGCATCGGGGCTGCCTTGTTCTGTTTCAGGCAGGAGGTATTTATACCGCCAATGTAATGCATTTAAAATTAAATACAAAATATCAGGGAGTGAGAATAGCTTGAAAAATAGCGTTAATCTTGGTCCAGACACGCACCAGAGCACCTGGGGTAGGGAAAGAGCTGAGCGGTTTTGAATCCTGAACACGGTACTTGCTGCCCCAATAAGCTGAAATGTCAGCAGCGCTCTGGCTCGGCTGGCACGGAATAGCTCAGAGTGCTGTTGGGTTTATATTTAGCTTTCACAGAGGTCACCGACAGCGGCTGCGCAGAGGCTCGCAGGGTGCAGGACCACTTCAACCAGCGTGGTGCAGGATGCGGCCCCGGTGCCGGACTCGGCTTGTTGCCTGGCCAACAGCTCCGGGGCAGTGCTGCGGGGCAGTGCTGCGGGACGGCTTCAGCATTGCTCTGGCACAGGGCTGCTGGACGGCTTTAGCATCACTCTGGGACAGTCCCCAAACGCTGCAGGGACAGGTCCGGCACCCAGGGAGGTCTGTCCCAGCGGACGTTGCTGGAAGAGGAGGAATGCACCGAGGCTCGAGGCCACACACGAGCCCCCAGGACCTGCCTCCAGCCCTCAGGTGCCCACTGCTCGGTGCCACTTACCCAGGGCTGCAGGAAAACGAAGCCTGGCTGTGCAAGGAGCATCTCCCTGCTAAGAGGCAGGAGCAGCAAAGGCATCCTCTGCTCAGAGCTCCCTCCAGGCCACCCGTCTGGGCATCCCATGGGCGATGCTCGCCAGGCAGGAGCAGAGCAGGTCCCCTCCGATCCCGGACCCAGACCCGGACCCCCTCCCTTTTCCCCACTGCCTCCCCCATCCATGCTTCCCAGCCGTCTGGAGGGGGCTGCAGGATCCGTGCTGCTCCGTGTCAGATAAGGGGCTGCGTGGAAAAGGCTCTCAGCCGCCTGGCTCAGATGCCCGCAGGCAGGACAGCTGAGCCCAGCCTGGGGTGCAGCAAGGACAGAGCCCCTCTGCTCCCCGCCACCCTCCCAGACCTCCCAGGCAGCGGCAGGTGCTCCCGGCCCGGCGGCACATATGGATCCTATAAGGGCTGAGATCATCTCTCTGGGCAGCCTCACTCCCCCGTGCACCGGGGAGCAGCGGGGAGGGACGGTGGGACCCCAGGGCTGCCCGTGGAGCCCCTCGCCACGCCGGGTGCGGCGTTTGGGGCGAGGGGAGCAGCCCCGGCTGGGCTCACCCTGCCAGCCGAGGGCAAAGGAAAGCCCTTTTCCTGCTGTAAACCGAATACGTGAGATCTGCAAGTCTCCAAGACACAATAAACAGGGGATTCTGGGATGCTTTAAGTGTGTCCCAGTCTGGATCTCTGGATGTTAATGGCCCGAGATGATTAATTTTCTTTCGTACTTTCATGGCATCAGTTATCACATCATTCGATTTTATTTTTAAAGACTTTTTTTTAAGCCCACAAAATACTGGAAAGAGTTAGAATGGATTCAAATTACAAGGTAAAATATTTCCCTCCAAAGCTTCATAAATACTTGATTTTTTTTTTAATGCTATTATTTTAACTTTCAAAGAAAAGCAACGTTTGCCAAATCTTGCTTTGTGCAGTAAAACCAGTCCAGTGTTACAGGGATTTAATATAATAATAACAATAAACTTTCAGAGGAGACCTTAAAAACAAAGGGCCCTGTCTGCTGTGCATGGAAATTCAAGCTCACATGCCCCAGGGTCCACAGGAGCTCGTTTTCCCCCGCGTGCCGAGGAAGCGATCACGTGCGAGCCCCATCCCTGACACAGCTCCCCACTTCTGCCCGGCCCCGCACAATGGCCTGATCCAGACCCCACGGGCAATGCTCAGTCTTCCCACCGACCTGGGGGGATTTTGGAGCTGGAGTGTCTCCTCCGAGCCCCCGAGAGCCACGTTATCCATCTGCGAGCCCCTTATTTACCGAGGCTTGGAAATCCCCGAGGATGGAGATGTCCCCGCCATGGTCCTCGGGCGTTGCACCCACCCTGCGTGGGGACGGATCCGCATCTGCAGAGGGAGCTGAGTGCTGGGCGCAGGGGGGGTGTTGCAGAGCTACAGCCCCCCAGGGTGCGAGTGCCCAGGGGGGTGCAGAGCGAGGTCCCGGCTCCCCCCAGGCTGGCCCAGGCTCAGCCTTGCAGCTTTTCGTGTCTTTATTGTTTTTTCCCCCTGCAGTTGGTTGGGTTTTTAATTATTTCCCAAATCTCATTTGGGCACTGAAGATGGGGGTGGAAAAAACTCTGTCTGAAGTTGATTTTGCAAATCAGCACTGGCCATCTCAAACCAGCTCTGGGGGCAAAAGCATCGGGGCTCCCAATAACCGAGGAGGAAGCCTCTTGCTTGCGGAGCAGATCCACCACTTTGATGTACTCCCGCAGTTATTCTTTCATTTCTTGAGCAAATAATCTGGATTTTCACAATATTTACCTTGGAAATAATTATTTGTGTAAAGCATTCGACCAAGATAAACAGAGAATCGCTCGGTCTCTCTGCGGGGCTGGGAGGTCTCGTGTTCCCCTAAACCTGCCGGAGCGCGTGCTCCGCGGGCAGCAGCCGAGGTGGAAAACGGGCCTTAAAGCCGAGCACACGCGTGTCCTAACGAACCTGAACCCGCTGAGGGCTGGGGCCAAACCTCCCGGTAGCCCCGGCTGCAGGGCATGTATAAGGATAGAAAAATGCAGCCGCTCTGCCCTTCATGAATTGCTAACCCAGCCCCTGAGTCCGCAAAAGGGGCTATTGCGTCCCTGAATTCCCACAGATGCAGGGGCTGTAAAGGAGAAGCAGGAAGGGGGGAGGAAAAAGGTGAAGGAAGGTTCAAAGGCCCGCTACAGCTTCGGTTTTTCATCTCTAGTTAATCTCTGCAAGGCCTGAGGCAAAGTCACCTTTGGGTCAATACTCAGGTGTTTTTATCTGCCATCCCCATCTGCCCGGAGCTGCCTCCCCATCCCGCCCGATTAGCGGGGGCCGCAGGGCAGGGTGGTTGGGTGCCCGGGGAATCCGGTCACCCCGGTTCAAGCCAGGCTCTCCCGGGGCGGAGGGTAAATCCCGTACCCGCACTGCACCCCAGCGCCGGCAGCTCCCCGCCACCCACTGCCCCACGGCCACGGGGAGAGACGGGAGGAGCGGCACGCTCGAGGTTTTAAAAGCAAAAAGGCTTTTAAATTGAACACGAACGAACTGCCGGTGATGGTACAGCGCGTCGCCCGCTGGCACGTGCCCAGGGATGCAGGGACGGGAGGAGGGTGCCAAGACCTGCGCCCTCGACCTGCTGCTGCTCACCCACGCTCCCGCACCCTGCGGAGAGCACGGGGTGGGCAGGCTTGTGAAGGGCAATAAAGGAACAAATCCACCTGGGGCTCAGCTCAGAAGCTCCAAGGCTTTTATTACGGTGTGCAACATGCCCACGATCACACACGTCTGGGATATGACACAGGCAGCAGGCGCTGGACACGAGCGAGCAGGACGGCGAGGCAGCGAGAGCAGCGCGAACCTTGCAGGGATGCTGCCGGGCTCCTCCGGCCCCCAGCGCCGGGTGCAGGGGCCGGCACGGGCCGCTTTGAGCCGAGTGTACCCTACACCACCAAAACGTCCTTTTCAGAAGCAGAATTTTAGAGATATCCATATTTTACCTATCGGCAGCAGCAGCGCTGGGCAGGAGCAGAGCCCGGCCGTGCCCCGGTGCGGGACGGGAGCAGGCTCAGCGCAGCCCCTGGCCCCACGGGTCGCGGGGGGCTCGGCCGTGATTATGTATTTGCAGCGCGGTAGCATCTAACGGTCGGTGGAAGCCGGGATCTGCCAAGGCTGCCGAACTGTGCCGTCCCGCCGGCCGGGCGCTGCAGCCTGGCACCAGAGCGGGGTCCCGGCGAAGTCGCGGCCACCTCTCAGCTCCGCTCCTCCGATGGCAGGAAGAAGTTTGGCTGCGGGGACACGGCAGCTCTGAAATCTCTCATCAGCCTCCTTTTGCAGACGAGAAACAAAATTAGTGCCCGGCTTTGCACAGCGACTCCGGGCAGGACGGGGAGCGTGGTCCCCTCCTGGCTGAGCCCTCGGCTTGCAGCGAAACCGCCCCGCTGCTGCTCCTTCCGCATCGGCAACTTAAATAGAATACATGTCATATTAACACTTAGTGAAGTACAGCAAACGAACACAGCACCTCCTTTTTAATCTCTACTTAAGAAGACTGTTCTTTGTATTCTGTATGCAGTCCTCATTGGATAAAATGTAGATTAGAAAAAAATATTCTCTTGCCTTTCAAATGATAAATTAATATAAACACCAACAGCACAAGTCTGCAAGCAGCTTCCTGATCATGCACCGTGTTAAAGCATCTCCCACGACAGACAGATGTGCATATATACACACTGGCTGTAAGGAAAAATCTAAATTAACTCTTCTCTAATACTGAATCGAAAAAAAATATATTGGGTTTGAATCAGTTGACACTTAAATTTATTTTTAAGCATTCTGAGGTCACTTTTCAGAATGACTTTTTTTTTTCTCTCACTCCATCTCCCTGCATGAGTTTAGATCTTATCTGCAAAGCTTTTACACGTGCTTCATTAGGCGGTGCACCCGGGCAAGTCCCGAGGAACAGCTCAGGACACCTTGCTCACACCGAGAGCACGAGCAACGGTTAGCAGTGGCTGGGTTGTTTCCGTACGGGCACACCGGTGTGGGTGCGATGCGGGGGATGAAGCGAGCTTGTGCTTGTGCCCGAGCACGCACTGAAGCACTTTGCCCAGGTACATTTAAAAGCTTCGCTGCCCCGAGGCCCTCGCTGCCAGGCAGCTCCCGCCCGGGGGGCTCACCGCAGGGCCCGTCCCGGCACACGCGCGGCTCAGCCGGGTTCATACAAAGGACCATAAATTAGATTTAAAAGATTAGCTTCATCACCCCAGGCTCAGCAAACCCCAAGGTCCTGAGGTCTACCCAGCCTGATGGCCCACGGTCCCCAGACCGGCGGGACACGGTGCAGAAGGACACGAGTTCCCGCGCAGAGGGAAAATCGAGATGAACGGTTCGGGGACTCTCAGCTACGTTGGAGAGAGATGGGAAGGACAGGGCGGGCACCCAGGCGCCCGGCGAGCGCTCTGCACCCATGTGCGGCACGGAGATGCCCCCAGCCAGCCCCACGCCGGCCGAGAGGGCGAGGGCTGGCACGGGGCAGCGCCGGCGGCACCTCAGGGGCCGGGGGCGGCCGCGCCGGCGGGGCACGCCGGGCCGCGCTGCATGCAGCGGATGAGCTCCTTGCGGTTGTCCAGGATGGTGTCGAAACTCTCCTGCAGCCGGTTCTGCTGGTCCACCACTTTCTGCTGGAGGCCGTGGATCCAGCGCAGCAGGGCCAGGCGCCGGTACATCACCAGCTGGATGTGGTGCTTCTCCTTCTCCCGCTCCTTGAAGCGCTCCTTGTCCTGGAGGTGCTGCACGGCCTCTGCCAGTGCCGGGAAGAGGGTCCCCGGCTCGGGCTCGGCCGCCCCTGGCTGGGGTGGGCTCCCGGGGAGGGGGGCAGCGGCGGGAGGGTCCCAGGAGCTCCCGCAGGTGCTGTCGGGGCTGTCGATGCTGAGGGAGCTGCTGGCGTAGCCGTTGTCCTCCGCAGGGGAGCTCGGGGGCTTGCCGCATCCCCCAGCCGGCTCCTCGGCGGCGGCGTTTTGGCCCCCCGGCCCGCCGACCTCCGCTCCCTCGGGGGGGCTGCGCACCCCCGGCTCGGGGAGACGCGGCCGCGCGGCGCCCAGGCTCGGGACGGCGTCCCTAAGCCGGCCCTGGACCATCTGTCTCTGCATTAATAACAGCAGATTATCGGACGGATTTGTCGTGTTTTCGCTCCGGCTGGAGCCCTCCTCCGGCGGGGTCCCTGGCGCAGGCCGGCTCCAGTTCTCGTTGCTGTCACACACCTCTCCCACGAAGTTGGAGTTGGAGTCCTGCCCGTGCCCGGCCCCCGGGACGGCCGTGCCCAGCACCAGGCCCCCCCGGCCCTGCCGGAACGGGGCGTCCGGCGGGCAGACGGCAAACATCTCGCCGGTCTCCTGCCTGCAAGAGAGACACGGAGCCATAACGCGTCTGTGGGGTACGCAGGCTGGCACACCCAGAACTCTGACCAGCTCCAGCGAGATAAAATATTTGCTTACTTTACCTGCCTCTCTTTAAAGCTACTGCACCCGAGTCATGGGCTCATCCTTTCCCGGCGTTTGGCCGCCGCTCTCAGCGTGTCCCCACGCAACATCACCCAGGGGCAACTTCTCACCTGATGCAGAAGCTCAGGGCGGGCACCTTCCACCCTGCCCTCCTCCCTGTGAGCTCCTGCCCAAACCCACGCTTCCGTGGCTTCCCTCCGGTGCCTGTCGGAGGGCATCGCGGGGCGCGGGCACTCGGCCGGCACGCTCTGCTCCAGCAGTGTTAGTGCTTGCGGTAGATGCAATTAATTCAGCGCTGGTAGAGGTTTGCTTGGAAGGAGCTGCTTTTCCAACAGCAATAAAATGTATTTAAGCAGGTGAGACTGCCTGGGCTCCTCTGCACAAACTCTGCCATCTCCCCCGGGTTGGGCTGTGGGTCGGGTCTGGTGTCCGACCGGTGACCCCGCAGGGCCGCTTCCTTCTCTGCAGGACCGGGAGCAGACGGGACCAGAAAAGGAAAGGTTAACCCAGCATTTCTTGCCGGGTCATTGGTGATGAGAGCCGATCTCCGAGCTCTCTCCCAGCAAGGACGTAGCTCGCAAGAATCGCGTGAAGGAAAACCCATCGAGCGTCCCGGTTTCGCCCCTGGAAAGCAGCACGGAGGCAGGAGGGCTCTGGGGTGCAGCGTGCCCAGCTCGGGGCGTGGGACGCGGGCTGCAGCAGTAACGCCGTCCCAGCCAGCAGCAGGGAAGAGCCGTGAAGACCCGCCGTGGTGCATGCGCTCCGACCCCCGGTCCCACCGCCTCGGCTCGGTGCCCGTTACGCCCAGCAGCGGGCACGACGCCCGGGGCAGGCGAGCTCACACCCAGAGCTGCTGGTTGCAAAAGCAAGGCTGGCACCGGGGAGAGGGGAGGGCGAGAGCCTGCGCCCAGCCGGGGGGGGCTCCCAAAGGCCTGGCACCCCGGCACCGCAGCCCCCCTCCCGCTGACACCGGCAACGAAGGACCGGGTGCCACCGCCATAGAACTGCTGTGTGTGTCCCCCCACCCGTGCCAGCCCGGGGCAGGGCGGGGGGGGGCCGTACCGCAGCCCCGGGGGAAGGGCGAGCCGAGGAGCATCCCTGCACCTGCAGACCCCCCCCCTCACTCCGCGTATCGGCTGTAGGGGGGGGGGGGGGAGCAGCGTGGGAGAAGCGGCGGTGGGTGCTCCCTGCCCGCAGCCGCACTGCGCCGGGAAACCGGGAAACCGGGAAACCGGGAAACCGGGGCGGGGAGGGGGGGCGGGGAGAAGGCGGCGGGCGGGGGGCGAGGAGGGGAGGGGGGGGTCCGACCCCCGAGCCCGGCCCGGCCCCCGCCGCCCCGGTAGCCAGCACTCACCGCCGCCGCCGCCGCCGCCCCGGGCTCGCTCCGCCGCCGCCGCCGCCGCGGGTGGGAGCGGAAGCGGCCCCGCGTGGGGAGGTGTCACGGCCGCACTTCCGACGGGGCTGCGCCGGGAGCGGGGGGGGGGGACACGACGGTGGGACGGGGCTACGGGCCCGGGGACTCGATGTCTCTCTACGGGCCGTGGGTCTGTCTGCACCCGCAGCATCCCCACGGGAAATTCCGTGGCGGGGGGGGAATTCCCACCCGTGTCAGCCCGGCCAGGGAGGAGGGTGGGAGAGGCTCTCAGGGTGCAGGGGGCCGTGGGGTGAAGCCCCCCGCCCCCCCCCCCCCCCGTCACCCAGGACCCCAGCGTGGGGTGGGTGCGTGTGGGTGCATCCCGCCGCGGGCAGGGCGGCCGGGTTTGGGACACGCGGACTCCTTCCCAGCTCCCCGTCCCGTCGGTCCCGTGAGCCTCAGCAGGTCCCCGCCGGGACGAGGGGGACGGCGAGACCCACGCTCTCAATGGGGCCTTTATTCCCCTCGCCCAGAGCCGGGGTGTCTGCGTGCTGGGAAAGGAAAAGGCTCAGCAACATCAAACGGCTCCCACGCCGGCACAGGGGGGTCACATGAAGCACCATGAGGGTTTCGGGAGATAAAGAGGCTTTTGTGGGGCCGGGGTGCGTGTTGGGGGGTGGGCAGGGGAGATGCACCGCACGGCGGTGAGGCCGGTGGCCTGGGGCTGGGAGCCGGGGTGGGGGCAGCCAGGGTGCCGCAGACCCCCCCCATCACCCACAGAGCTGCCCCGAGCTCTTCTGCCGGGTCCACCCGATGTGGCCTTCACCAGCATCCCGTGGTAGTTCTGGGATAGACGCGGCATGAGCACAGCGCCGTCATCCCGAGGGCTCTGCAGCCCAAACCCACCCTGTCGAAAGCCGAGGGCTCGGCACCTCCCACCCACCCTGAGGGGGAGGAAGGAGGGGATGAAGGTGCTTTTGGGGTGGACAAAGATCCTCTCCGAAGCTCTGGGCTGTTGGAGGTGGGATGTGGGGGAGAAACACCTAGAGAAGATGTTCCCCCACGACATTGCAAGGGTTCGGAGCAGTAGAATAACGCTAATAAGTGATAAATAAATTCTTTGAACTTCCCATCTGCCTCACAGGCCCCGAGGCAGCCTCTCCTGCTCCGAGCTGCTCCAGCTCTGAAGGCTTTGACACCTCCATCGAGGAGAAATCGGTGGGGTAGGACCGAGAGCCGTAACTGGGGCACTTGGGCTGCAGCACTCCTCCTAAGAAAGCCTGCGATTAAAGAAACAAAACCTTCCCGTCACACAGGAAAGGCAGAAACCGACTCGGACGCGTCTGTGACTGGGCAGGAAAGAAAAAACAGTTTGGACAAACAATGGGCTCAGCTCTGCTCTGCTCTGCCGTGAGCTGAGCGCTTGTTAATGCTAGTTTGTGCTCTGCTCCCATTCGGGGCCTGAACTCAAAGCAAAGCAAAATATTCATCGCTGAGAGCAAGGAGGAAAGTTTCATCCGTTCAGGGACCTTCTCCTCCAGTTTACTGAGAGGAGGCACATCTGAAACAGGCCTTTTTCATCACCGGTTTGGACTTCAACAAGCAAAAGAAAACTACAAGTTCAGCTGAAGTTTGGCTTGCGGGACAGGGGCTGGGTTTGCTCCTCTCTCGGCTTTACTCATCCCCACCCCAGGAATTCCCGTAGGGCCGGTGGGTGCGGACGTGCCGGAGCCTGCTGCAAACCTGCTGCGTTGGCTCCGGCTCCGCTGGCGCTGGCAGGAACCTCCCCGCGTTTGGGGGTTCCTCCCCCAAATGCCGGCCATGGCGGGAGCCAAGTTGGTGCCGGGTTCGCGGCGGGAGCCGGGAGCAGCGTTTGCAGGGGTCTGTCTTCTCGCTGGGGTTGGTTTTGCACTGGTGCAGCTCAGATTCAGCCCAGCATCCCCAGCCCTGGGATTATCTGTATCTGATGGAGACCAGAGGGATTTGCTGCTTGCAATGAAAACAGCTCCGTTTCCCTGCGAGCCAGCCGTCCCCTCAGCCCCAGCTGCCCCTCGTCCCAAGGACGCTGCCGGCGGGGACGGCTGCGGGGAGCCCCAGCTCGGGGCGCAGGAGAGAGGGGACGTGGGGACACGGGGAGGGCTGGGCTGATCCCTTCGGGGACAGGGGGAAAGGGAAGGTTTGGAGGTGGAGGGGGCCTAGCGATGGATTTCAGAGTCGTCTCCCCCTCCCCTTCCCTCACTTTGTTCCAGAAATAAATTAGAAGCTCTCCCTCCAGGAAATTAAAAATAATTTAAGAAGACTGAGCGCAGGACCTGATGCACTGGGGTTTCAGAGCTGGGTGTCCTGGGCGACATAAGTCCAGTGCACCTCGGGGCTCAGAGGGGAGAAGGGTGCTGGGGTGACCCCCCAGAGCCGCTCCAGAAGGCACTGGTACCAGATTTCTCCATCAAAGCAAGCCCTGGGACTCTGGATGCAGCACCCTTTCCCTGGGGTCAGTGTCTGTCCTGGCCACGGGAGCCCCCTTGCACCCAGGGCACTTCCATGACCGCTGGGACCTTGCACCAGCAGAGACCCGGCACTGCCGTGGGGAAACACCGGAGATGGGAGCCCGGCACTGGCCGTGGTGGAAATCATCCTTCAAACCCAGCACCCGGCTCCCCGTTCCCCACACTCGCCCCATGTGCTGCTGTCTGCTTCTCATCTGCCGTGCGTCCCGCTAACCGATGCAACGTGCCACGGGCTTTGAACAAAATTGGTCCCAGAAGAGCCCTCGCGCTCGGCCCCGTGCACGCGCGATGTCAGCCCTGCGTCGCGGACGCGGCGGCGGTGGGTGCCCGATGTCTCCGCCGGGAAGGAGGCACTGGGGAGTACAAAGCCGCCCGATGCGGGATGGGTTAGGGGCTGCAGCACCCGTGGGGGGACAGACCCATGCATGGCCGTGTCCAGCCCCACCAGCGGCGACCAGCACGGCAGAGGGAAGGGAAAGGACCTTCGGCATCAGGCAGGGACCTGTGGGAGAGCTGTGGGGTGCAGGAGCAGGTGAGTGCTGGCATTGCTGCTCCCCAGGTTCTGCATGCAGCCCTTCTGCCCAGTGCATGCCCACACGTGTGCATTGCACACCCGCTGCACACCCACTGTGTGCACACCAGCGCTTGGGCTGGGAGAGCAAGCGAGCGCTGGTGCATGGGGAGGCTGCGTGCGGGGGGGAGGCATGTGGGCTGGAGGCTGCAACGCTAGAAGGAAATGAAACATGGTTTTTTGGGAGAGTTCCACATTATTCCCCTCCCTGGGCTCCCATCGGTTCCCATCTCCCGCCCTGTCCCACATGGGGCACTGGCCCGGCTGTGCATGCCGGGAGCTGGGCAGGACCCCTCGTATGGGTGATGGCCATGGTGGGGCTGTGCTCAGCCACGCAGCGATGCTGGGACCGGCTCAGCCAGGTGCCTTCGTGGCCAAGAGCACCCGGGCACCAGCCCACCCAGGACACAGGTCACCCAGGAGCCACCGTCCCACCAGCGGACTCAGCCTGGGACCCCAGTGCTGAGATGGGGAACCCGTCCTGAAAGAGTTAAGGGTGAAACATTGCAAAAAAAAAAAAATTACAAAAGAAAAAAGTGCCCTGAACCACATGCGACCTAACCTCCCCAGCGGCTCATCTGAGTTTAATAACGGAGGAGGGAAATCTCCCAAAAAGCTCTCAGAGAAATTAAAGTAAACAGCGTGCTGACCTCCAACCCCGCGCTGCCCCGCTGCTGACTCGGCCCGGCTGCGGCAGCCACCGGCGGCTCGGCATTCGGTGTAATTGTAAACACATTCGGGTAAATATGAGGGGGGGTCGTGGGGGAGTCCCAGGGGAACCGGTGGCCGGGCAGGAGCAGCTCTCCCAGCACCCAGCAGAAACTGGAGCCGAGCATCGGTCAGCCGAGCAAAGATGTGGCCACGGGGGATGCCGTGGACCGACAGCTCTGGGTTGCGTGGCTGTGCCGCATCCCCGGCTGCGAGGGGCTTTGCATGGCCAAGGCTTCGGGTCCGACGTTGCCGGTGGGAACAGGAGCCACTGGGACCATCGGGCTGCCCTGTGACTGCAGGGTTGGGGCTGGAAAACCTAGTGTCAGGAGCACTGGTGGGTCCTGCCGATGGAGGGAGGAGGATGCTATAAAGGGTTTGTCCTCTTGGCCTCACAAAATTTAAAAACAACGCTTTTATTTTCATAGATCCTGGTCACTTTTGTAGGCTGAGGGAAAGAAAAGCAACACCAGGCTGCACAAGCGCTGGCGTTCCTCTCCAGGGAGGGGCTGGCAAAACCGCCGGCCTCGAGGGGGGAAGCAGGAGCTGAGCATCGCTGCCAGCCTGTCCCTGTCCCTGCTCCATCTTCATCCCTGTCCCCATCTCCATGCCTGTCCCCATCCCCATCCCTGTCCTGTGGTGCCCTCGCACGCAATATCCCACTGTCTGCGTTTCCCATGGGGTTTTCTGGGGAAAACACCACTCAAAGGCAGGGGAAGGGCGCAGAGGGAGCTGGATCCAGGTGAACCCCACTCCCTGGCCCTGCAGCCCCAGCCCCAGCACCTGCGCTGGTCCCCGCTGCCTGCCATCTACCTGTAAAACAAATTATATTTCAATCAGACTCAAAGGCAGTGACAGATGCGCTGTATTTGGTGAAAAATGCCAGGAATCCGCAGCCAGATTGGATTTCAGAGGAGCCGGGAATCCTGCGGAGGCCGGACCATTTCCATGGGACTGGAGGTCAGAGCCCGCTTCTCCCAACAGCTCCCAGCCCCGAGGATCAGCCCTTGGGATGGTACCGGGGAGAGGAAGAGGAGGAGGTGGAGGAAGGAGCGGTGTGGCCAGGGAGCCCAGTGGAGGTGCGAAGGACAAGCCATCGGTGATGGGGACCCAGCTCTGTCCCGGGACACGCAGCTGGAGAAACCCCCCTCGCCAAACCACCCGTGTCAGGGGAGCAGCCTCTTTCCTCTTTGCTTTCCTAACTCACAAAACAAGGGTTTCTCTTGGTTTGGGAGATGTGCTCTGCCAAAGAGAGCGAAGCTGGCGTCCTGCAAGACGTTTCCTCTGGGGTTTATCCGCTGCTGAGCTACAAAAGGGGAATATTGACGCCAGCTCCACCCCTTCCATCAGACCAGGACCCAAAAATCACCATTTCCTCTTGGCCTGTGAATCACTAATAAACTCCAGACAGAAAGGTCTGATTAGGAAATTGTTTGGGAAATGGAGAGGAAGGGGGAGGGACCAGTGCTCGCCGCCTGGGCCGGTGGCTCTGGGTGGCTTTGCCCCTCGGCGTCACCTCGTGCGCCACGGGACGGGTCCCTGCCTCGGGGTCCCCGCGTCTGCTGTGGCCACGGGCCACGTCCCGAGCCCAGCCCAGGGGCTCTCCGAGTCTGGCTGCAAACAAAGTCCACCAGCAGATGGATTTGTCTGTCTGTGAGGATTTGGGGATGAAAATCACTGTGTACATTTAAGCGTGTGTTTTTCGCTTTGATCGCTGTCCATCGGCTGTGCCAGGGCAGCGCCGCTAAATGAAATCCTTCCATCATTCGGTATCTGCGGCTGGGCACTCACCAGCCTCTGCGCATGAGATCCTTGGCTCGATCCCAAGCACCGCGCGTCCCTGGGCTGTCTCCTGCCCAAGCCAGACCCGGCCATCGGCTGCTTGCAGCCCGTGGCATGGGGGTGCTCCGGGCAGGGGGCTCCCAGCTTGCAAATAATATAATAAAGGCAGCAATGCCCACGGATTACAGATCACTGCTCAGCGTGTGTTTGGGAACGGCTGTGCTATTGCCCTCACCAAAACCTAAACATTTCAGGCAAAACAAGCCCCTGCAGTGAGGGTCCCCTTAGGAAGGGCTGGTGTAACGGGACCCCCGCTGCAAACAGCCCCTGCCAGCGCTCGGGGCAGCACCGTCCTCACCCCGTGCTGGTCCCCAACCACCACGTCCTGCAGCACAGACCTCTCGGCAGCGATGGGACCATCCCCTCCCTCCCTGCAGATGAAACGGTCACGGCAGCGCGGCTCCCTGCATCCCCCCAACTGCTGCACACTTGTCCTGAAACAGAAATGCTCCACATTTGGACCTCATAATGGAGAAAACTTCAGGATTTTGAAATTTCAGTCTTGGACACAAATCTGATACATTCCATAAATGCTTTAATTTATCCCTTTGTCACAGTATTCGATAAAAGGTTTCGTTTCAGCTGCCCTGCTTTGATTAATAACTGTAACAGATTCTAACCTGAAGGAATCACCTTATATTGCATTCGTGGAAATTAAATGTTTGATAGCACGTAGTCAGAATTTTCTAATGTGGAAACTGCTCCACTGGAGAACTTTGAACAAGTTCTAATCAAAAAGCACTTTAGGTGGTTTTTTTTTTTTTTTGCCTCAGCTTCCCCTTCACCTATAACAAGTCAAAACATCTGTTAAAATTCAATCAGAGCAAAACTGGCTGAAAAAATTAGAATTCAGAGCGTACAATTAAATGACTGTCCACGTTGCAGCCAGGTGGGACGGCGGCACGTGGGCTCTGCACGCAGGGTGTTGATCTGGCCGGCGCAGCCTGCGAGGAGCGGGGTCCGGTGGGGGCTGTCCCACCGCCCCGTCCCCACCACCGCCACGCTCGTCCCCACGGCACCGTGAGCTGCACGGTCCCACCGGCACCTGCCGGGAATGCCATCACCGGGGACGATGGATGGGATGGCAGCAGGGTGCCAGCCCCGGTGCGGCACGGGGAATGGCTCGGTGTGTGCTGGTGCTGGCTGGGTTCTCCCCAGCAGAAAAGGCCTTTGTGGCAGAAAGCACCTTTTGAACCGAAAAGGACGTTTTCCTTATGCTTGAAATCCTGTGCTTTTTAATAAAAATAGCAACACTGGAATTCCAAGGTTGGGTTTGGTTTCCTTCCTCTTTCTTCCTTTTCCATGGCAGGGTGAGGGGTTTAAATTTCCCTAAGCTGTGAGAGAAAGCAGAGGGATGGAAAGCAAGAGTGAAAACCAAAATCCTGCGTGCATTTGGGAAGAGGAGGACTTTTCCACAGGCACAGCGTGAGCGGGTGGCCGGCAGCCGCTGCTTTTTGGTGCTAATCCTGGCCGTGGCCGGGCTCTGCTGTGCCGCAGGTGCCCCTGTGCCAGATGGGGAGTGGTGGCACATTTTTGAGGTCAGAAAGCAGAATTTTCAGCAATTAGAGTGGCATGCCAAGATAAACCCCCGCTTCCTGGCGGGTCTGTTCCCATCAGCCTGTTTGGGTCCCGGCGAGACGGACCCCGGCAAGGGGGTCTCCTGGCGGGAACAGCCCGGCAAATTCTCTCTGCATGGGTGAAATTCCCTCCGCTACCGAGGTTATTATCTCCGAACAGGAACCAACAATATCCTTTCATTTAGGCACTAATTTGAACAATGTGCGCCAGCCGGGGGAGGAAGGGCGCTTGCTGCTCCGGAGCCTTTGAAAAATCCAGGCGGGAGCCAAACCAGAGGGAAAACAAAACCCCACAATGATGCGAACGGCTTGGCGATGCCGGGCCGCGGGCCGGGGCCGGTGCTGGTGCTGGTGCCGGTGCCGCAGGCTCCAGCCATGCCGCCTGTGCCAAGGGTGATGCTGGAAAGAGCTGTGGTGGTGCCAGCACAGGGCACGGCACAGGGACACACGGCGCCCGTGTCCCAGCTTGTATCGGGGGAAAATTAGCGTTCAGGCCGTCCTGGAGCTGAAAGCCCCTTCCATGGGGGGGTTTGCCCACTGGAGAAAATCACCTACTCTGCTTAACCAGCCTGTTCAGCCACTTAATTACAATTTCCATAGGGCTGGAGGGTGCAGTAAAACACTTTTAAACTTGTTCTATCATAAAGCTCACACTAGGCACCAGAAAAAGTTGGAGTGTGTAATTGATAACTATAAAAACATTTTAATTTCCGTTTTTCAGGAGCAGACAAGACAAACCCAGCGGGGGGAAGGAAACACCCGCCGACGGCGCACGTGTCCCCCGCAGCTCCCCGCACCAGCACCCTGGGGGTGGTGGCAGCATCCCACGGGCTGCAGCCACCTCGCTCCGTGCAGTTTGCAATGGGACCAGCGTAGTTTGCAATTGCTCCCCAATAGGGATCTCCGCTGGCAGGTGGCTGGCAGCATCCCCATCCCCATCCCCATCCCCATCCCCATGCCTGGTGGGATGCAGCATCCCGTTCCCACTGCCCACCCCAGTGTTGGTCACTCCTGGGCAAACCCCACGGGAGCTTGCAGGGGAATATCGGGGCATTTCTGCTGTATTTACTCTTAAAGTGTAGCCGTTATGAATATTCACACCCGTGTGGGGAGACCAGGCGCTTTCCCCGACGGGGATATCAGTTGGAACATCATCGAATTGATTACGTGGAAATTGCTCCTGGTGGAAAGGGAAGCCCTCGCCTCGCTCTCCGTGAATTAATTTAGCTTTTGCCATTCTTTGCTGTGCTCAATTAATCTTGTTAAAGTGATATAATTTTAGCTCACACTTTGCACACAGGGGTACCGGGGAGGCCCCGGCTGATAACGATGGGAGGTTAGTTAATGATGGGGTAATGGGGGCTTGAGCCCTTCACGCAGGAGGGATGGCGGTGGCAGAGGGGCTCCTGCCCCGCGCTGCTGACCCCGGCCCTGGCCCCGATGTGCAGGATCGGCGGGACCCCGGGGTGCCATCCCTGCCCGGGGGGGGCCGGGGCCACCGGGATGCAGGATGCTGGGTGCCGCGGCTGGGATGCGTGGCGGGTCGGGTGCCTGGGCTGTCCCCGGCTCGACGCCGAGACAAAGAGCGTCGGCTCCCGTGGCCCCCCGGCAGCTGGCGCGGGGGGACGTAATCCCACAAAAGTCCTGCTCTGGGGGGATCAGCCGGAGAGGTGAGGGGCACGCCGCCGAGCCCCCCTCCATCGCTGCCCCTTTCTATCCCCGCTATTGACTGCCTAAACAGTTCTTTGGTGATTACAATGTAAATATAGCTTTTCATGGAGTAAAGGCCTTTTATGGGATCCACACACACTTAACCACTTAACCCCGGCGACAAAAAGAGCAGTGAATTAGCTGTTTAGAGGCTGCTCGTGCAGAAAAGCGGGCCCTGAATAGGATTTGGGGATCTCTGTGTATCAATTGCTATGCTTCAGGGGCCCTTCAATGGGGCTTGTGGCGTTGGAGCATGTGCCAAAGGGCTCGCGTGGGTATGGATGGAGTGTCAAAAAAAAAAAGAAGAAGAAAAAAAGCAGCTGCTTCTCTTTAATAAAACAATGATTTATTCATAGCGACTTGGGGAAGGGGCGGGGGGACACGGGGAAGTGCCAAAGCGATGCTCGCCCTGCTCCGTGCCCAGGAGAGGCTCAGGGGCCGAGCCCGCCTGGGGAGCGGGAGGCATGGGGACCCCCGGAGCAGCCCACGGAGACCCCCGCAGCAGCCCAGACGGCAGAGCCAGGTCCCACTGCAGCCTCAGCCGGGTGGCGAGGGGGTCCCTCTGGCTCCGCTCCCTCAGCCCCAGTGACCTTTTGGGGGGGTGCACGAGCCAGGGGCTGGGGGACACCCCTTCTGCTCTTCCCCTGCTACATGGGCACCTCTGCAAAGCTGGGTGGCAGCCGGTGCCCCCCCCCGCCCCAGGCGCAGCAGCGGGACCATGCACAGGCATGGATGCAGGGGCCGACACGGGGCTCGGTGTGCCCAGGACGAGGTGTTTCGGGACTGGTGCGGAGGAAGGAAGGCTGCACTTGGTGTCCCGGGTTAAATGAGCCCAGACTGCCATGGCTGTCCCCACCAAAGGATGCTGCGGCCGGGACAGGACCCTCGTCCCGCCGGGGTGGGCAACCTGGGCTGGCGGAGGGTGGCCGAGCATCCCCAGGACGGCGGTGGGTGGGTGCCAGGACGGCAGTCACGCAGTGGGGGGCATGGGGCTCAACCCCCCCCCCCCAGTTGCGCCTGCCGCAGAACAAGAGAAGCCTTCACGGAGCGGAGGACGGGGGGGGGCAAACTCAAAGCAGATATGAAATGAATGGCCTGAAACGAGGAGAGGCGGCCGGACAAAGCTGGGGCTCAGCGTGGGAACGGGGCAGGGTGGGAGGGATGAAAAGGCGGCAGCACATGGCTGGGTGCGTGGAGGGAGAGCAGCCGGCACCGGCTCCTTCCCGGCGGGATGCGGGTGTCCCCGCCGCAGCAGCTGGGTGTGCAGGGCCAGGGCTTGGAGCAGGGAACAGTGCCCGTCTGTTTGCTCAAGTGGAGCAAAAATCAGGGGGTGCGAGGACCCCGGCACGGCCGCTCGGCATCGCTGTTCTGCGGCAGGAAAGTGACACCGGAGGGACGCCAGCGGGTCCCGTCCCCTCCTCGCCGGTCCACAAACGGGATCTCGCTGTCTCGAAGTCACGAAGGGCTGACGAGGAGCAGATCAAGTCAGGCTACAGCCCTATTTTTAGGCCCGTACAGATGGAAGGATGAAAGAGGAGGGGGGAGGCAGGGTAGGAATGGGAATGAAAGACAAACAAATGCCAAGCAGATGTTGGGAGCGGTGCTCTTCCCCTCGCAGGATGCGTGTGCGGCTCCCGGTGACACCGGCTCTGCCGGCCTTGACTCCTGGTGCCCGGGGGACCACGGCAGAGCAGGGAGCGATGTCCCCTCCGGCTCATCCCCCATCGCCGGAGTTCACACCGGTACCCCGGGACGGTGGTGCCACATCAGCCCTGAGCCCTCGTTAGCGGCCCCAGGCAGCCTCCCCGAGGCAAAACTAACGAGCGCCGCGGGAGGCAGTTTGGTGCTAGGCTCATGGGGTGCCCCGGGGGGGGCCTGGGGATTTGGTCCCCCTCCGCTCACCATCCTCGCCATCATCTGGCAGCGGGGACAGGCAGCCACGGGCTGTGGGAGCTCCACTGGCACAGCAACCGCGCGGTGGAGCCGAGCCCCGGCTGCGGGATGGTCGGGCAACGCCAGCGCGCCCGGCGAAGTTTGGGTGTGGATCTTGCTGTCGAATTCCTGCACTTTGATATAAAAATACCCTGCGGCCAACGCGGCACAGCTCTAGGGACAAAGCTGTTGCTTTATGGAGCAGACCCGGTGCCCGTCTTACCCGTCAGCCCACACGCACCAGCCTTGGCTGTGCCAACCCTGGCACATCCCTGCCGTGCCTTTCTTTGATGCCTGACAGTTTCTCAAGGTCATGTCGGACCGGGGTCGTTGCCAGGACCGCGATGGGGTTTGTTTTGACATCTCCAGTCTCCCTTCAAGCTGGAGACACCAGCAGCATCATTCACAGGCTTTTAGCGGGAGCCACAGACAAGACCCAGCCAGCGCAGGGATAAATCCCAACCCCTCCAGACTTCAATAGGGTTTGGGGCCTTGGTGCTGGCTGATGAGTATCAAATCCAGCTCCTCCAGCCCTGCTTTTGCCCCCTGCAGATGTTCGGGGGTCTTTGCCAACTGCATTGACCCCATCTAATCTTTTCTTCCTTCCTTTTCTTTTCCCTTTCCAGCAGAAGGGGATGGGATGGGGCAACCGTGGCGGGTCAGGCTGGGGGCTGTTTGCAGCAGGGCAGCGACACCTTGGGGGCTGTTATCATACTTTGGGGCTCATGTCATCCTGTCTCTGAAGATCACACACGCTCAGCAAATCCGCAGGTGGAGCGAAGGCTACCAAAATAAGGCCAGCTCTGCCTGTGAGATCATCCCCCCGGATGCCTTGCTCAGAGCTTTGTACTGAGAGCATCGCCCTCACGTCATGCAAAATAGGGAACACATGGCAGGTATAATTGTCTGCTGCTTTAATTATCTTCTTTACATCAGTGGGCTGGATGGTTTTACATTGCCTTCGGTTGGAGCGTCCGCAGCCGTGGCTAGCAGAGCCGGGATGTGCATCCCGCAGGAGTTGCCGGCTGTGGTGATGACTGCTTTGGCACCAGAGCCGGGATGGGAAACACCCTGGATGCCAAAACCTCTACGTGGGTCCCCGACTGCGCTGCTGCTGTGGGGCGGCTCGCCGAGGCACCCCGAGCCCGCCGGCCGGCAGGCTTGGGGTGCCTCAGCGAACCGTCCCACAGAAGACTGGGGCAGCGGCACTGTCCCACGCTGCCACCGCACCAGCCTGGAGCTGTGACCAGGAAAAAAGCCAGGCAAAACGGCAGCTCCCGCACTTCGCATGCCGAGGCAGGGATGGGGCTGCACGGGGCAGGATTGGGCCCCTGTGCCCCATCCAGGCTTGCTGGGTTGGGAAGCAGGAAGGAAAAGCCATTTTTTCTAATCTGGTGTTTAATTGTGAAAGGCTGGGGGTTTTCAAAGCCCCCCTTCAGGCTTCGTGTAAAATAGGAATGTGGAAATACCACATCTGCATATCCTGAGCAGCCGGTGAGGTGGCGTTAGCGCCTCGGTAGTTAATTATTCTTCCTGCACAGAAACAAGTCTCCATGAACCGTGGTGGCTGGAAATTAGGCAGCGCAGAAGGATGCTGCCACGCTGGCCCACGCCATCCTCCAGCCGGGACCTTGAGGCTGAGCGAGGCATGGCACGGCACAGTGGCCACAACCAGCCATGCCAGGATGCAACGGGACGCCCGGGCTCTCTGCAGCATCCCCCATGGCAGAGGTGAGGGTCTGGATGCTGCAAGCGGCTTTTGGGGTGCCGGGTGGGTGCACGCGTGCATGTCTCACCCTCCAAAGGGAACACGCCTCTCGGATACTGATCCTCCATCACCGCGTGCACAAACACCATCAACTATTGAAAATCAATGGGGCACTGTAAGGGAAGCAGCAGAGAGCATGTTGCATGAAAACAGCCTTGAGGAGCAGAGAAAAAAATATTAGCTAAAAATAAAATTAATCTCTTGCAAAGCTGTAAGATTTACTTCTTACCCCTCCCCCCTGTGCTGCAATCTTTTATGTCATTTTCTTTAATTACAGCTGGTTTAGATCTCTGCTGCCTGGAGAAGCATAGCTGGAGTTAGCCATAAATTGGGCTTCTGGATGATACAAGAGAAAATAATAACCCCCAAGGACTGAACATCTGTCCACACAGAGCACATGCAATGTTATAATTAATATTAATGACTAATAGTTAATATAGAATGAAACTTTTGCTTTACAGGTCACCTAATAAACCCAGCCCCGCTGCAAGTCTCAGACAGAGCTATTTTCCATGTCACGAGCTTGGCCAGACTCTGCCCAGCCAGGAGCCCCCACGGCTCTGCTCCGGCTGCCGGGCTCCTGCCCCAGGGTGGTGGGGGGCCGGGGCGCAGGGAAGTCCGGTGAGGGGGGGCTGCTTCAGGCTCAGCTCTTGGTAGTAAAGCAGCAGCCGGGATGTCCCACCCCTGCACAGCCCCTCGCAGCTGCCCAGTGGGTGCCAGGGAGGGAAGGTCTTCGCCAAGTTTCAATTTCCCGTTTGATTTCAGATCATTAATCAAGCGCGGGCACCAGAGGTGTGCTAGGACTGCTCCCTTGCAGGAGGAACTTCATCAGGACCCCGGTGCTGGCTGAGATGGATGCAGCAGCCCCAAGCTCTGCCCCGGCAGGTTAATGCAGCAGGAGCAATGGCCACAGGGACGGGGCGAGGAGGGGACCCTGCACCGAGCCCGGCCAGTCATCCTCCTCGCCAGCTCTGCCACCGCCGGCTCGCTCCTACCTGCACAAGGCAACACCTTTGCATTATCAGTGCTGCAGGGTGGGGGGTTTTTTTCCCTCTCTGCTGTTATCTTTTCCTTCTTAGGGAGAAAAGCACTTGCCTGTGAGTAATAGAGGGGTCTTGTTTTCTTTTACTATATTCTTACATTGTATTGCTGTATTTCTTGAATTATCTACTCCATTTCAGTTAGACTATAGCTGTTCCTGCCTATTTCTGGGGCTGTCTGTCTTCTGTTTCCTTTTCTATTAATGGAGAACGCAAAGGAAAAGAAAGATACTGAAAACATCACCTGCTCCGCTCCAAAACCAAGTATGTGGTAAAGACGTTTCCATGGGCCCAAAAATGTGCCCCATGCATCACTTCTGGAGAAAGGATGCACCAGTTAACGAGCAGGTTGAAAGCCAGAGAGGGTAAATAATTGTGACATGGCTGCTCTGGAAGACACCCTCCCCGTCCGCATTTGCGTGGATGCCTGGGGGTCTTTTTGTCCTTTAACCCTCATATTGGGTCTGGGACAACTGATTAAAGGTCCAGGACAGATGAGTGCAGAAGCTCACGTGATAAGCACACACAAACATATAGCACGCTTCTTTTCATGTGTCCACTCCGACATAATTTTTCACATGTTGGAAATACAGATGATTTTAGCCTGGGTCCATCTGGTTTCCCAAATAACCTGTCTATTTGATAAATAACATAAATTAAATTAGACAAGACAAACAAATAGTTTTTTTTCTCTCCCCCTTTCAGTCTCTTGGCAAAAAGGGAAAAAAAAAAAAAAAAGGAAAAGAAAACATAATTCAGTGACTGCCTTGAGCCCCCGAGGAGCTGTGGGGTGGTGAGAGCTATGATTATAAACGTGTCTGCAATGTTAACCTTTAACACAGACCAAAGGCCGTTCCTTCCTCTGCTTATAAGTTCTTTTTTAATTTCTTCACTATCATTTAGGTTCCTAAGAGCTCATTCTCCCCGCAAACTCAGCAGGTAACATTGCATGCTTAGCAGCACTCCTCTCATCAAGGCTCCTGCAGTACAGCCTAGGATCTGGAGCTGAGAGCCAAAAGGTTTTATTCCTCCTGTCCCTTGTGCAGGTAAGGGAAACTGAGGCACAGAGACATGTAGTTATTACGGCTGCCTAACTCAGATGAAAACCCTGGTGTCCTACCAAGGTGCAGCCACTTTTGCATTTCATGCAAAGCTAAAACCAACCATCACCCATCCCGACTCTCAGCTGTAACTGCTAGTGGTTAGCCCAAGATGTGATTAAAGGGGAACAGCAGTGAGCGAAGCAGAGGGAGCTCTTCCTTCAGCCCAGGACAGCCCTGCAGAGACTGTTTCTGAGGTGCACCGCTGCCCCAGGGCTGTGCACAGGACCCTCATTCCCACCCTGTCACCCCTCTCTGCCTCGACCCTTAGTCAATCCTTCCTTCCCAGCTGGCCTGGCCAGCACCAGACCACTCTTGGCACTTCCAGCAGCAACAGGGGGGGATTTTTCTCTCCGTTAGCACAGCAGCAGCATCTCAGTGCCAGGAAGGGTGAGCTGAATCGATACTTGAAAATGAGAAGCCAAAGCTGAGTTAATGTGCCAGACGGGAGGTGGGGTGGGGGGCAGCCCTAGAAGAGCCGGCCGCAGGGATGGGAGAAGGTCAGCAGCACAGGCGGGAGCACAGGCGAGGGTCAGGCCCAAAGCCACAGCTCTCGTCCCTGGTGGGAAGATGGAGTCTGGCACAATAAGAAGTAGCAGCAGCAGCATCTCAGCACGTGGTTCAACCCCTCCTGCTACTGAGATTTCAGCTCCTACGGGACTCACCCCGGCCTCCTACCACTGCCGCCTCAGAACGTGGCATGGAATATATTCCCCTGCAAGAAATTTCTGGGGTGCGGCATAGCGCTTACCAGCAGCATTTCGCAAACCCTGAACTCCTGAAAGGTTTTTTTGGGGGAAATGTTTCTGAACCACAGTAGACAGAAACCTTCCCATCCTATGTATTTCAATTTATAAGTTCTTCAGGCTCAACAATATTTTTCTATTCGTGGTTCTGGAACAAGCAAAAAGTATTTCGAAGGGAAAATTTTGAAGCGAAAAGGAAATAAATGCCATGGCTGTGGCTAGCATGTGCTGAGGAAAGGCTAGTAAGACCACCAGGACAAAGCCAACCCTCTAAAGGTGCTCTTCGAGCTACTACCTTCTAATGCAAAAGTGTAGCAATTATAGGTCTATATAGATTTAATTCTTTGCAATGCCATAGAGCATGGAAAAGTATAAGAATTTCCCCTTGATTCAGAGTATAGTTTAAGCTTTAATCATTCTTGTCCCCTTTTGCTAGAAGAGCATTCTCTTGCTGCTCTCTAGTGGCAGGCAGTGTTAGCAAAATTACAAGAAGGTGCTGAATTTTGCAGCTTCGAATGTTTTTGTCCAGTAAGTCTGTGCTGAATTAGTACAACTTACAAATCAGTGCAAACACCACGATAGAGAATTAACTGGATGTTCAGATATCTTATTTCAGTTATGCTGTTCTTCAAGAAACATCTGATAAATGACCTTTCCTCCTTCATTCTCTTGCCTAAACTTCCCATCCCAAATCCAGGTGTACTAATTATTAGAACTGCTAGAATGAACTGAAATAAGCACATCTCAAGCCAAAGATAAAGCAAGTTTTGTCTAGGAACTAAAAAAACCAAAACTACTGAATCAGTAAGAAGAAACATATTCTTAGGGCCAAGAATTTTATGCAAACTGAAGTGGAAGACTTGAGGACTTGAGAATTTACACTCCAATAAACATAGGGCGGTTGTTTTTGTTGTATTCCAATATTCTTGCAGCTGCTCCTAGTGAAGGGCTTAGTTGTGGCTACAAAAGAAAAGCAGCAATGAAAAAAAAAAAAAGAGAGAGACAAACATTTTAGAAAAAAAACCAAACACACACACACAACTGAGTGAAATCCTGTAAATTAATTCCAACTGCCTCCAAAATTAAAAACATGTTTTATTGTAAAATTGCACTCCAATTAGTACCATAATTCTTTATAAACATAATATACAGTAAATATTTTACATGTAGCACACCAGGCGTATGCTTATGATGTAACAAAATTTACAATTCAGGATACTTCTCTGACAGAGTTGGCAACCTAAGTATGTGACATCAAGTCCTAGAAAGATCTTTAGTTTTACAGAGCAGGCCACTGTCTTACCATTACCTGGTCTCTACTTTAACACATTCAACTCTCAATCAGAAGTGTCAGAAACACTGCATATTCTGTCTCAAGTTTCTTTCACACTATTTAGAATAGTTGTGAATGATTGTTTCTTATTATCTAATTTCCTCATGCTAGAGAAGGCTTTTCATTACTAGCTGTTCAGAAATGGATGTTTTCTCTTGGATGAGTGCAGCTTGCACGAAAACAACGGAATGGATGATTTAAGAGAGTCTTTAGCTGGGCAAAACAAATCAAACAACTCCCCCCCCAAATAATCAAATAAAAAACCTCAACACACCTTCTTTTCCTCTCCTACATCTGTTATTCACACTCTTCCCTCTCCACATATGCACATTCATATGCATAAGAATTTAAACAGCAATAAAAACTCGGAAAGAAATCCTTATTGTACTGTCTCATAGAAGACTGGGACCTTCTTTAAAAGTATACATTTCAAACATAAATTAGAGCTTCTTAAAATGTCAAGCTAATAAGTGCTTAACATTAAACAAGGCATTGGAGGAAGCCATAGCTAACTTCGTACTGCAAGTGTAAACAACATCTGTCCTGCCATAGTTAACACTGCTTTCTTCTTACCCAGAACTGCAGAAATACCTCCTCCATCTGTGCTTTAAGCTAACTGCAGCATTTCTGCGTCATACCTGTCACACAAACGGTATTTTCAGATGGAACTGATACCACTGAAACATGAGATTCTGCAAGGACAGTATACAGTAGTGTAAGTTTCCTTAATGCTTGGGAATGACCAAGTTAGCATTTCATTCCAAACCAAGCATGGATTTTGTGCTCTCTTTTGCCACGGAGCACCGAGAAAAAACAAAGGGGAATAAACACAACCATTGCCTGGAAATTACTGGAACTTGTGAATTAAGTGGCAGCCTGAGAACGTACAGCAATTTGTTTACCTTCCTGATGACTACTGGCAGATTTGCAAAACAAACCGCAACTGGCAAAGAGACAAGATACAACCTCTGGCCCTAAAAAGCAACATTCAGCTCTCCAAGTACTGGAATATACTTCGACTTTGACTTGATTCCTCTGTGCTGTCTACCCTGGGCCGTTTGGCCAGAGATGTTATTACTGCAGTAGGACCTCTTTTCTTCACCTACAGGGGAGTAGAATACATTAGAATGTACAAAATCTCCAAAAAGTTGAAATTCTGAATTATCAGAGAATTATCTGGTGTGGGAGCACATACTAGGAAATCATAGAGAATATTTAAAACAGCAGTGCTCTTAACTACTTGGCAGTGCTTAGTGCCTGCACATTTAAACAATCTACAAAATTGGCAGCACATTCCACACAACTCTTTACCTGAAGTTTTGATTTCTCCTTTGCCTCTTCACTCTTGTCTGGGGAAAGTGTATGAAAGACAAAGTTTCTTGAATTTCGAGGTGCATTTGGATTAAGATCTGACATTGCTGCTAGCTTCTGAAGGACAGCTTTAGGTCTGTTCAAGAGAGACCCATTTTTTATCTGAAGAACAAAGAAATGCTGCATTAAACCACCCACATAAACAAGACAGCTGTTTTAGTAGGTTACTCTTAATAGAAAAGACTACTCCCTACTGAAATGTTACTCACTACCATACAAACCAGAAATGGCCAGAATCTAGGGTCAGCTGACTTTGCTGTGTTCTACAAATGCAGTTTGGAAATACCATTTTTCAGAACCATTACCAACCTGGATGTCACTGGCAGGTCTGAATGTTTCAAACGGGTTCCTGGGTAATAGTCTTGTGTCTTGTACCACTACTGCTGGGCTTGCTAGCAGAGACAGAGGAAAATGTCAGTTTCTGAATTTAATTTGAAGGAATATAATTTTATATCAAACTGAAGAACTTGGAATTGATAACAGACAGCAAACACTGGCAGGGGGCGGGGGCAGAAATCTGCATCAAATTCCTTTACATCATCAGTTGTATGGCTCATAGAGGAATTTATTTCCACTCTACAACTTTTTTTCCAAGAAGTAGCATACTATTTTATTAAGCAAATACACACAATTATCATCAACCTTGCAGCTGCATATTTTCAATGCTTTTATACCTTTAGCCTTTCAAGTTCTGGAAGACATGAGCTCAGACTGGTGTAAGAAAACTAGACACTGGAGTTTTCTGATCTGTGGCCTGCTTCAATGGAGACTACAAGTGATGACTGGAATTTAAGCTTTCTTTCTCTTACTTGATTGTCACTTCAATAAAAAGTAAGCTTACCTTTCTTCTGTAGGGACTTAGCAGTTACTTTTTTTGCTAGTTTCATGAATTGGCTGTCTTCACCGATTTCTTCTTCTTCCTCCTCCCGCTCTTTATTTTTTTCCTTCTGTAGTAGAGAGAAGACACTTCGTAAAATTGAAAAAGTTAAAATTAAGAATGAACGTTTCATTAGTATTTTAAGTAGACCAAGTCCTTTCATTATGTAAATTAATAGCCTTTTTGATTTACCTGCTACTGTAAAAGTTTATTGCAATTTCTTAGACACTTTATCATCCTTGTTCTATTAATGAACAGCAAACCTGTACTATCACATTCAGCTGACAAAGCTGACCTAATACTGAAACTTCTAAAACTTGAAGGTATGCTCCCAGCATAAGAGACTTATTTCAGCTTTGAAGCCGACTTGTTTCAGAACATAGTTGTTTTGCCTCTCCCTTCTGAATTAGTTTCTCTCTCTGTACAATACTTGTAGAAGAGAAAGAGCAGAATTCACAATGAAAAACAAAGATACATTTATGAATGGTATTTTTTCCAGAGTTTAACTTGAGGAACTAACAATTTCACACCTAGCAATGGTATAGCGAAATATCAAGCAAGATGCCATTCTGGAAGCTAACTGTTACCTACCTGCTCACGAAGCCACTGTTCTCGTTCAAATCGCTCTTTCCTCCATTTTGCTTCTGTCTCATCAAACTGTTCATTTTCATCATCATTATCTGAATCTCTCTGAAACAAGTCAATCTGTGAAGCATAATCTAGACAAAGAAAAAAAAAATTAGCTATTAATTTTACAAGAGGCATAAAATATGCAGACTAGTAAAAAACCAAAAAACCCAACACAAAACAAAAAACCCCATCCAAAACCAGACCCCCCCCAACCCAATTTATTTCTGAAAGATTATTTACTTCTGAAGGACTGCGGAGTGGTATTTCATACACACACACACTCTCTTTCCAATCTTTCACCCCCATCTATTAACCATGGATCAGAAAGGCACCTATGTTTTTCCATCTGAATCTCCTCATTCTGCCAGGGCCATCACTATGCAGGTCACCATCAATGAGGTATCGCTCCTGGTACAAGCGTAACTGACGCTTGTCATCATCAAGCATTGCCTTCCTATCAACACAGGAGAAAGGGAGGAGGTTAGTCCAGTTTATACCCAAGAGCCATGACTTCACACACACAAATATACACTAATACTGTCACTGACATGTGTAATTTCTGTATTTGATTTTCTAATTCCACTTCATTAGGGAGTTCCTCATCAATAATCTCTTCTTCATATTCATCCAGGTCTTCACCATCATATTCATCCTCACTGCCCACATCACTCCCTGACAGCTCTGCCTCATCTTCCATGAAATCCTGCAGTTTTCTATAAAAGAATATTAAAAGAGTTCAGTTTGGTAGACCAATAATCAAACAAATCTTCTGAAAGCAAGATTTATCTTTTGACATAAAATTAACACATATCCCAAATGAGAAATCATGATTCATCTTTATTTTTTGTAACGGACTAATACTTGAGTTCCTGCACATTTCCATACATGGCCTGCCAACATACAACACCCCAAATTATTGTCATCCACCAGATTCCTTGCCAGTTGCCTACCAAATGTGATAGCAATGATAACTGCCAACTAGATGTTTTACTTGCTAAAACAAATAAAGGTCTTAAGACAAGAGGAATGAAAGCAATACTTCTGCACTCCTGCATTTTTTTTGGTCCAAAAAAATGTTGCATTGCTTTCATTGTGGCCTTTTGATTTCCATCTATAGTGAAAATTATAATGGAAATCATCTATAACCCACCAGCAACATAGTTAAACTCATGCAACATGACAGCACCAAAGCAAAAAAACAGCTGGAGCCAACACCATAAACGTCAGACACTAAAGCTGGGGAGGGAATAATTATAGACTAAATTTATAGTGCTATTAATATTCTATTCTGTCTGGCAATTAATATACAAAAAAGATGTACTTACAATTTTTTCTTCAAGCCCCGTCTATGTCTCAGCAGTTCTTCTTCATCACTCATTTCTGCTTCTTCAGCATCACTATCTCCACCTTTTTCATCCTGTCAAAGAGAAAGTTTTCAGAAATTGGATTTCAGAAGTGGAGTGCTTTGTAATGACAACTTCTTCTATTCTTCAGTCAATAAACACAGACTAAAACACCACAGATTTTTCAGAGGATTTGCTATGTTAAGATGCTTTGTCCACTATATCATAATATTAAGGAGACATTTTAAGCAATCCAAACATTGCTCTTAAAAATGATTCAGTAGCTTGTTCTGGAAGTCACAATTCTTTGCATTGATGGTTATATTAAAAAACTAAGTAGATAAATGGAGTTCTCTTAGTCAGAATGCTGTAGCAGTTGTTTTGCTCCATCAGTTCGTACCTCTTCACTATCAAAGGCATTGTCATCTGTTAAAAGCTGAAAATCACCAAGTTCTTCTTGCTCCTCTTCATCATCATCTTCCCTAGGAGAAAGTAAATGAAAGAAATGCATGTTTTCATTTCACCTCCAATGATGGCTTCACAATAATTCAAAGCAAGATTTCAACCATCATGATAGCAGGTCTCAGGTAATTAGCTGCGAGCATTCAAAGAGCTAACAGTCTCTCAACAGCATTTAGCTTTAAATGCCCTAAATCCTCATTAGCATTGATGTTTTATTTTAAGACCTCAGGTCTTTGCTTGCAGAAACCATGGGGCAAGTACTAAATCCTGAGTTTCTTTCCCTCTAAAATTCCTCTTGGATCCCCCTAACATTCCTGTTTAAGCCTCATTATCCTTTTGTCAGGCAGCCATACACCTTTCCAGTTTAACCAATGGAGAAAATGCAAATACTAACATTTGGTTATGGTTCCTGTAGTTTAGTAACAGCCCAGAATAGAACCCAAAAGTCCTACATTCTAACAATCTTTTCTCAGTTTGATGAGAGTTTTCCAACACATCTTCCACTATCAGTGAAAGACAAAGAAGAATTTCCCTTCACAGTAACTGTGGGAAACAGTATATGCTGCTGATTTAGAGAGTGATTGCTGAGCAATTTGCAATATTCCTCCCCTTCACGCCCAAAACAGACCACACTTTTGCTTACAGCATTTTGAATTGATGTTGAACAAGAAAATGCATTAAGAGTGAAACAAGACAACTACCGCTATAAACGTTTGTCAATTTTAGGACGAACAATGCTAACCTGTCTGTGGGAAAGGAGCCCGAACAAAGTGCTAGAGCTTCTGCCATTGGATCTTCTGTATCACTGTCTTTTTCTGCCTTGGAAGATACCGAAGATGCCCATGTTGGAGAACCTGCTACAAAAAGTAATAAGATTGCAACTTATTAGACAGATATATTTCTACTCTTAAAATATCAGAGAGCATCCTAGAAGTGACAGTTAGCATGCTCCCACAAAGGTGTTAGATTGTTAGAGCTCTCAGAAGTCTCGAAGTTCCACATTCTGCATTAGTGCCCAGGACTAAGGGGTACCTTATCATAAAGCTTATAGATCAAGTAACCATCAAAGCTGAAAACAGACTTCAGGACATACTCTGAGACAAGAATTTTCCTGAACAAAGATTCAGCAATTCTTCCATGTTCTGCTTTTTGTTGCTGCTGGTATTTGGCACATGTTCAGCTTGACTGTTAAACTGTCCAGAACACAAGTCCAGTAATTCATCCATATTGGCATCCATTGCATTCTCATCCATACTAGCCAGAGTCAGCTGATGCTTTGAGGACTGGTATTTAATCCTATGTTGTCCAACATTCAAGAACCTGAAAGAAAGTCTGTAGTTAGAAATATCTTGCTGGTCTGTATGTCCTATTTTTGTTAAAGGGCATCAAACACCATCCTTTACACCTATTACTTACCCATCCGCATCAAGCAGCTGGCTCTGAGTGTCATCTTCCAAAGAAAATTGAAACTGTGACTCCCCAGCCCCTGGAAATAAACTCTTAGGCTCAGGAGAGGCATTATACAGGTCCTGGGAATCTTCTATGGGAAGAGAGGGCTCAGATGTCTTTCCTGAGCTCTAGTCAAAGGAATACAAAAATATGCAAGCTATTTGTTTTGCAAGCCTAGAAATCAAAAGCAAGAATGGGATAAAACATTTAAGCTATTTTAAAGGATTAACACCATGCAGGAGTCAAGTACGTCCACACTGCTCTGATAAATCATAGGAGTTCACTGACATCAGATATTGTGTAGCCCATGTAAGTATGCTTAAAAAAATATTTATGGTGTACATATTTTAGATATAAAAAACAGATTATATATTCCAAAACATCAAAGAATAGATGCTAAGTTTTTATAATGTCATTTTTATCCGTTCCAATGTGGAGACATTTTAAACTCCAGGGACAGTTTGCTTTTCCCAAATCTTACTCATATAAAAGCATTTGGCTAGATGCTGCCTTCTGGTATTAATTTTTTGATAGATCTGACAGTCAGGATAAAATACATTTATTCACTACCCACTGTGTTAATATACGATAGGAATAGGACTGAGAACCTTACCTTAGAAGCTGAGCTGATAAAGCTTGTTTTGAAAAAACCTGGGGAAGGTGACCTGAAACCTCCTGCTGCAGATAAAAAGTTCCCTCCACGTGACATCTGTTTGCTACAGGGCTGATATGATGGAATCATGGAGCCAATCAACTCAAAGCTGCTGTTATGGCTATTCTCTTTTGCTAGTGTTGGTAGAGAAAATGAATCATCATCCTCTGAAAAAAAAAAAAAATTAAATACAGTGCTTAACTTTTTTTTTGTGATCCAGTAAAACCTCAAGATACTATTTTGCAACACTGACACCCTGCTAAAAATTCATTATTTTGTGGTCATGTTGGATTTCTTTCTTCATACAGGATGCATATTACACTTTTTTACTGAATTTCATCTTACTGATTTCTGACGGTTTCTATATTTTTTCCAGTATAATTTTGAACTTTATTTTCCTCTAGTTTTTTCAAGCCCTCCCATTTTTTTCACCAGTCTAAACTTTTATAATCATACTGTATAACTATACAGGTGATGAAATAACAAAAATATCAAATACCAATCTCAAACAGAAACTTCTATGTGTGCCAGGTGAAGAAAATGATAGTTACAATAATAGTTCTACTTTACCTAACTTGGCAGGTCCTTTGTCTGCAGCTTCTTCCATTTCAAGTTTCTCATCAGGAAGAGAGTATCTGCAATTCATTAAATAAAATGTATCTGCCAATATATACGAGATTAATTGCAAAAAACAAGGTAACACGCAAAAATACATCTAGTGCACTTTGATTAAGAAACAGATTATTCCACTAAACAACAATTAGTCATTAGGTTTTTAAAAGAAAATATATATGAATGCACATATAACTACTGGAACAAGACAGAAAAAATAGTTATAAAAAGTACTTTAAATCAAAACATCTACGTGTATTGGTCAAATATAAAATTGCTCAGGCACCGTTTTTAAGACTTGATTTATTTACCCCATTTTTGAAGAGCTGTCCTTAAAAAGCATCAATGTAGACTCTGTTGAAGGTGGTTTGAGAACGGAATCACAGTGCACAGATTTCTCCAGCTTTTCTCCATCAACTGATTCTTTGTCAGTTTCTTTATCACCATCTTCAACGTGTTTCTCTTCTATATCCTCATTATCTTCCTCTGCTTCGCCAAGCAGAAATTCCACATTCTAAAAATTATCCCCAAACACAGCAGAGATACAATTATTGCTTTGGTCTGTCACAGTTCTTTGCATACTTTTCAAGAAAACATTTTAACATATGGAGGATGAAGCTGAGTGACATTCACAGTTCTTGCATGCACCTATTCCACTCTGAGACAACTGACATTGCTTGGCTGTTTCAAGCAACTCTGTTCTGATCCCTTTTAAAAAGGAAAGGCCATGGCAAACCCTACCCCAGATCAGGCAGGTGACCTCAGTTGTCCCCTGCTAGCAATAAGCCAAGTATATATAAAAAGAGAAAGTAGCACCAGAATCTTTTATACACTTATATTTGGTTTTAATACTGTTTAGACAAACAAAGAAAATACTAATAAATTGAGTTTTGGACAATCCAAACCCTGAACATGCTAACTATAGCAATTTTTTAGCTTCTAGGAAGAATTCTTGGCAATTTCCCTAATATTAGTAGTGTACAAAAGTTTCATTTCACTGGGGAGAGGCAACAGAATTGAGAAGCTGACTAGGTTACGTAAAAATGTTGCATACAGACCTCATGACTGCCTTCTTCCTCTTCCTCAGACTCATCTGTCATCTCTTCCTCCTCCTCCTCCTCTTCTTCTTCCTCCAACATGTCCTCATTATCCAGTTTAAACAATGCTTGCCGCTTTTGGCGTTCCTCAGTCCTGCGGAGTTTCATGGCCTCCTGGAGTTTAGCCTTCAGCGCTTGTAGCTTTTCACCTGGACAGAAATTAATAAATGAATACATTAGATGTACTACAGTGAATTCTTAACTTCACTGCCTTCAAGCATCCAATCTATTGTAACTAAACATATAAAAAGGGAATTTAAAAGTTACTTGTTTTTAAATGTTTTTATGAATTTATCTGCCAGCTATAAGAGCTAGAGCAGTCAGTTTCAATAAACTCAATTTAGAGAGACCACACATCTCATGAATTATCAAGATTCCTCATTATCCATAAATGCCACTGGTGCAGCACTCTGAATGAGAATAGGGTCTGTCTCTCCACTGTGTCTTTTGGGAAAAAGAGCATCCAATTGCCAGGGGCAGATGTGCTATAGCACATGAAATAATTAAGGGCAGCTAAAAATAACACGTGCCCATAGAACTAGCCAAATAATCTGTTTCTTTTAATGGATACTATGAGAGTGTCACATTCCACACACATTTTTGTTTGCACATACATACAATTCTATTAGAAACCACAGTATAGAAATAAGGAAGCATGAGAGATCTAATAAATGGTAATAGTTCACAAGAAGCCTGAGAGTTACATTCAAAGCGCTGATGGAAAAGAACAGTACAGATACAGGTTTACGTAAAATTTTGGTACAGATGGGGAGAAATCCAGAGAACCAATCACAAAGATCTGACTGAGGCTGTTCAACGCAGGTCAGTGCTATTTAAGAAGTCTATCAAGATTCTTTTTTAAAACAGGGCTATCCACTAGAGGGAACATACATAGTAATTTCACAGATGAAGATCCCTTCAGCTGTATTTCATAGGGCAGCATTGGGAAAGGGGGTATGAGAGAGAAAAAAAGACAAAGTGTTTTCCAATTCAACCATCATCACTTCTTCTCCCAAACCAACCTGGCTTTGTGTGGACTGTTTCATCCAGGCTCTCTGCAGCTAACACTGCTGGTACCACGTCTGCTTTCAGTTCCTCTTTTCCTTCAGATGTAGTCTCCTTACGAATAATGTTCACGTTTATGGTCCGTTCAACTTTGGATTTTGACGTTCGAAGAGTGTGCTTCAAGAAACGTGCTTTCAAGGCTTCCAATTCTTTAAATACATATTAATTAAATTTCAAAATGCAAATTAAATTAATTTGATAGCATTTAAAAGCATTGAGTGTTAAAGTTGTATCAAGAGTAGGTCTTGAGAATTTTTTTTTTTTCCCAAAGTTACTTAGTTACAAACTCTGTATCTTTAATATTGAAATATTTGCAAAACCATTCTACTGGACTAATAAAACAATAAAGTATTACAGAATATTTTTGCTGTAACTTGTACTTAATTGATATTAGCTAATATTAAATTACCTTAGCATTGACTATGGTTTATCCAGAAGACCTCAAGTCACTTCCAGTCTAGCCTTCCAGCCACCAGGCAATTCTAAACTTCTATTAACACATATGTCTAAAACCAGACTGATGGCTGACAAAAAACTGTTTCTTGGCAGAGGACAGTTTCCTCCATGCACAGAAGTAACATCCAATCCAGACATCCTCTTAATATCTTCTAATACATAATAGATTTAATGGAATTATAAAAATGCCTAATCATTTGCAATCTTTCCCTGAAACAAGGTCAATTATTTAATATTGATGAATAGATGTTCAAATTCCAGTACCTTGAAGACATTCAAACCATTCTTGCTACAGAAGTAGATTTTTGCTTGCTATCCAGCCTTGCCTTTTAACAAAATCAGTGGTAAACACTCTGGAACACAGGCCAGTTTTGTTTCCAGATAATTACTGCATGCCTCGTTTTGAATTGATTTGAAAAAGTGCTCCCATGTGCTTTAAGTACCAACATAATTCACTATAGCAAAATGGAAATAAATCATTCATCATTAAATAGTTATCACTGCACATTCCTTCAAGCTTTCAAACATTAAGGACTCGGAACTTCCCTTTTAAACATTAGCTGGAAGAAAAGGGATACCAACATTAAGCAAAGAATCCATACTAGGTAAGTGAACATGCCTGACTCTTCTATTGCCTAAACATTTCTCAGAGATGTTCCAGTTAAAGTCAGATTAACTCTGCTTACTTGGACAGATACAACAGAATTACAACAATAAAAGTGATACCTTTATTTGAATCAGATTCGTCGAGGTTTATAAAGGATTCATTGCCAGAGCAGATTCTTGGCTTGATGGACAGGTCTATTCCCAGTTCACGAAGTTTATCCAACTTGGACTTCCTCACTTTTTCAGGTTGTGCCACCAATTCAGGCCCCACTTGTTGATCGCTTTTTTCACCTTGTAAGTCTGGTGCCGTTTCACCTCTTTGCTCAAGGGCATCTCCTTCAACTGCCAGAGGAATTTCACTCTCTTTTTGTTCCCTACAATCAGTGCTTTGGAAGCTAGAGTGCTGTTGTTCTTCTGTATTGTTATCAGTCCTTACAGTCCTAACTGTGTGAGAATCATCACTGTCCTGCCTGGGCTTCTCAGCACAGTCCTCTCTCAAGTTCTTCCCTACATCAGCAAGAGGCTTGCTCACAGTAGTATCAACATCTCTGCCAAGGTTTGTTTCTGGTTCATTAGCTGCTGATTGATCACCTTCTATTTGCCCATCTTTGCAATCCGTGCTCAAGTTCTTAGTGTTTGCAGATTCTTCATTTAGGGATAGCTGGTATTTAGTGGACCTAATGAAGCCAGAAGGAAATATATCACCCATGGCTATTGTGAAAGGGGAGAAGAGGTTCAGAACAAACTCAGAGAGAAAGAAATAATTTTCTAATCATTGTCATTAACGTGTAGGAAGAGGTGAAGGACAGAAGTCTGGAAAACTTCATTTTGAGGAGATAAGGAAGTGTAGTGTTAAGAGTTTGTACTAGTTAGTTACATTATCACAGTATAAAATTCCTAAGACATTTTGTGACTACAGTAGCTTAAGTATTTTACTACACATTACTCAAAAGAAGAAATAGTCCAAGTAAAATGCTGGGGTCCAGTCTAAACCACATTAAAGTAACTTCGCATGAGCATGTTGCTTCATCTGGAGTTACTACTGGGCCCTGATTACTTCAATGGTACGACTGTGTCAAGAGCGCAGCATTGCCTCGTGTTAACAGTGACACACTCGTAATTTCCAGATGTTCATGGAATTAGAGGAGCCTAAGAAAGTTTCTTAATAAAACTTTCTGGTCAAAGCAGCAGGTAAAATTAAACCAGAAAAAAGCTGTGACTGTCCACAGAGCAGGCGTGTATGTCATACGACACCTATAGCATGCAAAAGTCTGGTTATCCCCAAAAGCAAAGCTGGGATATCCTCAAAATTTATGAAAAAATATGAGAAAGGTTTAAGCCCTTACTTCAGCAATGCCATGGCATTTCCTTGACATACTGGTCGAGGTCTACGCTTGAAGAAGTCATGAATGCTTTTGGTCTCAGGCACATGATATGGGAGAGACACAGACGATTCTACCAGAGAAAGGAGGTGAAAGAAAATTTAAAACGTTATCCGAGGGATTTATTTGATATCTCTGAAATTCAAAGAAGCTTGACACAAGTATTTTGCAGCAAAGACATCTGATTAGGCACAAACAGCACAGTTTAAACAAGTACAGCAAACACTGCTGTTTGGGAAAGAGTTCCAACAGCAACAGTCTTGAAGACCAAATTTGCAACATGTCCCTGGATTGATTAGGAAATTAATTGTGATGTTTATACCAAAACTGAAACTGGTCTTGACATTCTATTACATGCCTCTCTCTAAATATTCCACTAACTTTAAACAAGTTTACAGGCTCAAGTGTTTGCACAATGATTATTTTTCTTTTTCAATAGTTACAAAGATATCTTTTAATAGGACCTTAAATAAAAATAGTCTTGCACCCTTCAACCTTAAATAACTCATGCTAGGTGAAAGAAGGCTCTAACCTTTTGGGTAAATTCTTTCAGTTTCTCCCCTGAATTTTTTAATAGTTTATACCCCTCTACGTCCAAAGAATTTAAGTTTTACCTCTAATAAGTCGTTGGGTCTCACTATGTAGTTGTTTAATGGCTTCTTTACTTAACCTTGCTGCTTTCCGCTCCTTAAGGAAAGAAAAGAAAGGCTTCTGAAGTCAGGGAAAAAAAAAAGGGACTCTATCTATACTTTCTAAATAGCTTATTTTTCCCTTTCAAACAGAAAGCAGTCAGAATAAAGCAGCCAGTTAAAAAAAAAAAAAAAGATTAAAAATAGTAAACCAACAAAAACATTGGACAGCATGCATACAAAAACCATTTGAGTCACTACAACAAACAATGGAGAGCTTTAAAAAGAAGAATACTTCACCTTCCTTTTTGGTTCTTTTAATACAGGTTCCTCATTCTCATCATCAAATACATGTTTGTAGCCTTCGCCCTCAGAAAACCATTCTTTGTTCTACAGTGCATAAAAGAGATTAATTTATTTGTCTAGATACACAGGCACTACCAAGGGCAAACAAGTCAAAAGTAAAAATCATTGTACAGAATCATCACTGGTCAGCAAAACCAGTAAGTATTCTCATAAACCAAAACAAATCCCACATAATACTTATGGTAGATTTCCAAAGCTCCTACTATAGCATTATCTCTACAACTTTCCAGGACAACATCCCTCCATCTTTAAGAACAAAAAGCAGAGGACTATTCTCTCCTTTGTCATAGCAGTAGAAGCGCACCGTTGTCAAAAAGTTTTAATACATGCTCAAGTACAATACTTCCCACTAATAACCAATAATCTTGTATCACTATCAAATGTTACCTTATATTTTTTTATTTTGTTTTTCACTGCTGCTCGTATTGATTCTATTGACTCTTCATCCTCTGGGGGGTAATCATTTTCCTCTTCTAATCCATTATCAAAAAGTTCTTTGTCATTAAGAAGACATCCACTGTCATTAAAAGGATACCTCTGACCACCATCTACCTGCTTGCCATAAGAACAAAGTATTTGTGTAATTCATTTCAGAAGGTCCCCATCAGTTCTTTGACATTAATTCAAGATTACTGTCAAAAGGTCTTGATGAAAGAAGTTAGAAAAAGTACATGCCATCTTTAATCTAGCATCTTGTGTGTCCTGTAAGCCAGTCATATTCACTTTACAGCACTGTAAAGTTGACAAGGTAATTCATGGAGCAATATTCCCTACATCTATGGTAAGCAGGGAATTTCAGTAATTACTGAAGACCAAAATGACTCAGAGAGAATAAATTAACACTTCAAATATACATTTTACAAATAGCAACAATATGCAACCTCCCAAGCAGCCACTTATTTAGACCAGAATTCCAATTTGAAAGTAGCCCAAAGCTTCCTCCAGAAACTAGCACAGCAATGTAGAGAAAAGCTGAAATAACAATCAAAGCAGTTTGTGCACATAACAAACCCCCAGCGAACCCAAAGAATTTCTGCCTGGCTTAACACGCACTGACGATAAATCATCAAGTGTTAGGGTTTGTATTTTCTTTGCAGATGAAACTGGTAGACTCATATGGTATTCTGTGGATACCACACCTGTTGTAGGAATGTGGGCACTAGCAATGTTGAAGCATTGAAACACAATAAGCAAATGCAGTAATAAATTTAAGGTAGTTGAGAAAACATCTGAGATTTTCTGCCAAAATACATACCTCTGCTCTAGGCTTCTTTTCTTTCTTCAGCTGTTTAATGGACTCAATTTTTCTCTCCTTCTCCTTTCTTCTTCTTGATTTTCCTACAGCTTTTTTTGCTGACTCTTCTTCAAAATCATGTTTATGTTTTCTGTACTTTTTCCCAGATTTTAGGGGTGTCTCCTCTTCAAATTCCTCCTCAGGCAAGCCAGCCTTTCTGCTTGTTTCAAGGTTTGCAATCTGCAATCGGTCACCAGTGTCACTGTCATCACTATCTAGCAGACCTTGGCGAATCCGATGAGATTTCTTGTTCCTCTGGGTAGTAATGTTCTCTTTTTCCTCTCCGTTTTCCTTGTCTCCGCCCGGAGTATTGTTGTGCACAAAAGAGCCACCATCCTCTCCATCTTCGCTCTCACTGTCTTGAAGCACCTTCTTGCTTTTTGCTTTTTTACGTACAAAAATCTCTTCCTCTGAATCTGACAAAATATATTAAAAGAAATGATGCATACTATGGAGAGAAAAATTCCTCAGGTTAATTAACAAACAATCAGTTAAACATAAAGTTACATATCTGTTAAATTTCACAGATGTCAACATCTATAGCAAATCAGCTTGAACTCAAGTTTTCAAAATCCACTTCTCCCCGCAGTGCAGTATAAAAATGACCCAAACTGATGTTACAGGTTTTTAACCTTTAAAAAAAAAGGCAAAGCTGAAAATCCTTCACCAATTGATAGATTAGTGACTTGCCTTGAAACAGTAATAAAACCCACAGTAAGCAACTAAACAAGTACATAGATTAAGCAAATCACAAAAAGAAAGGAAATAAGCAATTAAGACACATCCCATTTACTATTTCCCTTTCTGTACCTCAAAAAACACTTTTCAGAGATTTATAGATGTCTGCCCACGTTCTGAGCAACAAAAAAGGCAGTTTGGATTCCTACAGGTCACGCAATGACAACTTCCTAAAGAGGTATTTATAAAATGAAAAAGGCACCATTGAAGGCAACAACCACCAGGGACAATTGATGGAAATATTACAGACCTCTGTCATCAAGAGATGCTATCCCCTTGCTGAAGTGACCTGGAGAGGCTGTTTCACAGCTGCCCTGTCCGCTGTCAGAGTCACTATCAAGGGCTTTCTGCAAGTCCAAATTCAAATCTTCTAACGGAAACTACAAAGCAAAATAAAATTTTCCTTACTGTGGTTAAGTGTTGTTCATGCAGTAATGACTCTTGGTGTCTAACTTCATTCCAAAACCTTGGCTAATCCCTTACAGTTATATACACATACATTATCCTTGTAAGAATTAATTTGTATTTATGTGCGGGGGATTACACTACAACAACTTTTATTAGTATTGAAAGGCGAGCTTGCACACAGGAAAAAAAAAAAAAGAGAATCAACATACTGGCTGATCTCCACTGATGATGATTCAAAACCATTAAAATGAAAACTTTATTCTCCCACATCTGCATTTCACCAAAATTAATTAAACAGGGACCAGTAAACACCTGTGAGGATTCTTTAGAAAGGCTCCTCCATGACAAGGTGCCCAAGCCCGGCGTGCAGGCACGCTGCAACAGAAGGGCCCCTCTCCTCTATCTCAGGAACACCCCCCCACACACACACACTGGGCCGCCACAGGCCTGGCGCCACGGCACGCCGCCGGGGCAGCAGGCCAGCGCGGCCACAGCCTTGCCCAGCGCTGCCGAGGCGTTCCGCTGCCTTGGCCGGGGTTGGGGGGGGGTACGGAGACCCTCATCGGGGAGGGGGGGGACGGACACGGAGACCCTCACCGGGGGGCCCTGAGGAACTGCCCCGGCCGGAGCCTTCCGCAGCCCCCAGCATGCACCGCGCCCGCCCGCCCGCCGGGCCAGGCGCCGCCTTCCCGGCATGCACGGCGCCCGCGGACCTTTCCCCGCCCCCAGCATGCACCGCGCCCGCGGGGATAGGCCGAGCACGGCCTTCCCGGCATACACCGCGGGAGGCAAGGCGGAAGGGCGAGCCACCGGGCATGCTGGGAAGTGTAGTCTGCGAAAAAAAGGAGCGAGCCCGGTAACGGCGCGGGGTCGCCCGCGCCTAAGGGCGACCGAGGAGGCGCCGCAACCTCCCTCGCCACCACCACCTCGCTCTCTGCCCCTCGTTACCCTCCTCCCCAGCCCTCCACCGCGCCACAGCCAGAGGACCCCCAAGGCCGCGGGCAGCCCACGAGCTGCCGCCAGCGGCAGCCGGCCAGTTAGCGCAGAACGGAGCGGCAGGACTCACCTCAGCGGGAGCTGCCGCCATGGCCCCGGCCCGACACCGCCCCAGCGCTCCCGCCGCACAGCCGCGTAGGAAACCGCTTCGAGTCTTCGCGCGCTGCCCCAGTCCCGCCCAACCCCAGAGACAACCAATAACTACCCACGGCTATCCCCGTAGCCCCGCCCCTCGCCTCTTTATTGGGAGATTTTTTCCGCGTAGCCCCGCCCTCTCCGCCTGGCCCAATCAGTGCTCGCGCCTCGAGGCCACCCCGCACGCCTTATAAGGCCGCCCTGTGGCTGCGTCCTCCCCGCAGTCAGGGCGAGGATGAGGAGGGTGAGGCGGTCGTGAATGGCGGCCCTGCGGGGCCGGTTAAGGGTGGCTGGGGGTACTAGGCCTGTCTACAGCCGTGTGCCCGGGCCCCAGTGGGTGTGAGCAGCCCTCCCGGTGTGGTGGTAGGCTGTGTGGGTGCCTCAGGGGTCTGCAGGCCGGGCCAGGCCCCCTGAGGTAGGCTGGTCCCTCAGAGCTCAGGCCGGGCCGTGTCGCAGAAGGGGCTTCAGTTGTGAGGGCAGCGCGGCCCTGTCTCCAGAGCCGGTGTGAGCTAACACCAGTGTCTCGTGCGGTGTCACCCGTGGAGGCCACAGACCTGGTCCCGGGCACCTTGCAGGCATTTGCTAGAGGGAGCGCAAAAGCCTTCCCCTTGCGATCAGGATTGGTGAGTACAGATGAGTCTGAGTAGAGTTAAGTCTCACACCTCAACTTATTTCTCTGTCTGCTCTGTATAAAGTGCTGCCAGCACATAACACCACCAAGCCTGCAGTGTGTAGGGTCCCAATTCTGCCAAAGAGGGGAAAGGATGGCAGGTCAGAGCTCAGCCCTGATGCTCGAGGCTTCTCCAGAACCATAGGAAGTCATGGAAAAACAGAACTGTTTGGTTTAATTGGCTGTGAGATGTGTGCCATCTCTTCTTTCCCTCCCTGGAACTTCTAGGGGTGTTTGCAACCCACTTCCTACTGCTGACAGCTGGAGGGAGAGCAGCGAGGTGGGGAGAGTGTCAGGGACCTTGCTCTGAACTAGTTATGGATGTTTGGCACTCTTTCATCATTACGTTTGCTTTGGAGGACATATTGCTACAGTAATCTGGGGGTTTTTTCCAAGTTAAACAGCAGTAATCTGCTGTTGCTGAAGGTGAGCCTGGAAAAAAAGCATGTATGTTCTGGAGTGTCTAGTACCAGTCACAGTTTTGTGGGGGATAAGAAGCAGATGGACTAATCTACTACGACAGTTCCCATATAGCCAACAAGTCTGAGAATGGAGGAAGTGAGAAAGGCAAATGTCCGTGAAACCCACTGCAAACATTACAATACAATTCTGGTTTCCTGTAGCTGCTACAGGAGCTACAGTAATTTAATAATTACTATTTAGTAATGGGGGAGACAGATGCTGGCTCTACAAAAACACCACTAGTCTGTATAATTAAGATACTGTCTTTAACCTACTACAGTCAGAGAAAGAAGAGAAAAAACAATCCTCAATTTTAGTGACAAATGAAATTACCTGCTTTTAAAAAAGGTATTTGCTTTTGTGAATAAATAAAACCTTGAAGTTTATAGACTGTTGTGCAAATGTAAACAAAACATATTCAGCTAGTATTTAAGACCATCTGTCCTTTTTCTGCAGAACGCTGTGTTCTTTGCTGAAGAAGCACTAACTGCAGACCTTTGCTTCCTGATGCTGTTTTCTAACTGGTAACTGAATGCAAAAAGGGTGGTGGCTTCACACTAGAAATTCGTGGAATTTGGGGATCTTTCTAGCTAGTCTGCTAGTAAAAAGAAAAAAATGCTAGTAAACAGTTTATTGTACTTACTCAAGGCTGTAATCTCATTGCTATGTTAGGAATAGTTTTGAGAGTCAGCTGGCAAGAAAAAGGTGGCAAAAAGATTAGCTACTTGCCATATTCAGTTATTTCCGGTCCCGAGTTCTGTTACTCATACCTGGCACACAAAGGCAGTCTCGTGGAATAGGTAAATCTTGGTAAACATTTGCCGTTAAGGAGATTCTAAACTAAATTAAAACTTTTTTTTTAGTCCTGGATAAAGTACCATATTAAAACATTCATTTTCTAAAAGCTAGCTTATGAATCTATTTTTTACTAAATAATATACTCCTTCCACAACCTCTAGCAGGTGAGAAGTTTAGAAGGAAATCTTCAGAACTAAAGCCTATCATAACTACTGTCTGTCACAACCAAATTAGGTCTTACCGCTGGAAACATGTAGCTGTTTTCAATATAAGGGTGGGTTAACATAGAGAAATAAGGTTCTGGCCACTTTGGCAGTCAGGATGCCTCAATGTGTACATAATATTTATCAAGTTAATTGCTTTCCTGACTTTTTTGAATTTATAATGCATTAAATATAGGCTTGAGTTGTCATACTCAGCAACTTACAGGACCAAGCCTTTGTATTGCAGATTTCTTGAGGTAGAGATTGTATCTTTGTTTTTTTAAAGTACTGTTTGCGTAGCCCTACATGTATGTTTTTTATGCATAGATATGCAGAATAATAGCATGGAAACGTTGCCAGACATCATGGGGTTTTGTTACTGGTCTTGTAAAACTGGTGTTTCCCTTAAGTATTCATCAACTGCTGTCAGGCAATAATATGAGAATCTCAGGTTTCATTTCATTTTAAAATAGGTTTTTGATGCTTCAACTTGGAAAATATCAACCTGCAGGTTAAAGGAGGCAAGTAAAATGGGCTCGGCTTTTATTATTTATAAGATGCTTTGACTTCTGACCCTCTTGCGTGTCGGCTGAGAATTGTTGGCTAAACAGAACCCGAGGGGTGTGTGAGGGAGCAGCTCACTAAAATAGCATAAGCCGCTTAAAAAGGCGAAAAGTCTGTAACCCCCTTATTTAAGGGCACTCGGCCTGAAGCGTTGGCTTTTTAAGAAAAGACAAATTTATCGTCTGTGAGCCCGCTCCCCTTGCAGGCTGAAACCCAGCCCAGGGGACCCTCTCTGACAGGCCGGGGAGCCGCCGAAGCGGGCGCAGGGTCCGTGACGAGGTTCGCCCCGGGAGCCGAACGCCCCAACCGGCGGGACACTGGCCGGTTCCCTGCCGCCGGTGCTTTCCAGGCGGCTCCTGGGCGATGTCCCATGATTGCTATCGATCTCCGCGCCGGCTGCCGGGCGGTCATCGATCGTTAAGACCTCGCAAGCCGGTCCGCTGTGCCGACCGGGCCGGCACCGGGGGGACATGCTGGTGGTCCCGGTCGCAGCCCTGAGGTGTTCGGTGTCCCGTCGTTCGCCTGACTTGTACCAATCCTGGGGTTTTGGGTTTTTTGGGTTTTTTTGTCAGGCGTTTTAAATGGCATTAGGGCTGTTTAGCTGGTACGGGAAGTTATTCAGGGTGTAATTAATTAAGCTGGGCAAGTTCCCCGTTTCGGGGCGCAGCCGAGGACCGGTGGAAGCCGGAGCTGCCCGTCACGGAGCGTGCCCGAGTTTTCGGTTCATTATTAAACCTGCGAACGGACGGCGGGTTCCGGGGAAGGGGGGTGAGGAGGGCAGCTCCGCTGGCCGCGGGGGCCGGGGCAGAGCCTCCCGCCGCCCCCTGAGGCGAAGGGCGGGGCGGCGGGCGGGAAGCCGCCGCCGTCGTCGTCACCTGTTGCCGCCGCGGGGCCGCGCCGGCGTTGAAAGGGTGGGGGCGGCGTGCGCGCTCCCGGCGGCAGGGGGCGGCGCGCGTGCGCGAGCCGGCGGCGCCGGGCAGCGTGGAGGGGCCTCTTCTTCTTCTTCCTCCTCCTCCTCCTCCTCGTCGCCCGGGGCGCGCGCGGGGGGAGGCGGCGGCGCGTGCTGGCGGCGGCGGGGGCGCGCGCGGGCTCGGGCTCGGCGGCGGCGGCGGCGCAGCGGGGGGATTGTTTGCGCCGCCGCTCGGGAAAGCGGAGCGCGGGGACCGCTCCCCGCCGCGCCCCCCCCGCCTCCCCCTCTTCCTCCTCTTCCTCCTCCCCGCGCTCCGCCGCCGCCGCCGGCCCCGTTCCCACGTCGGGCCCCCACCCCGGAGCCAATATTCCCGAGATCAAGCGCTACGCGGCGGCGGCGGCGGCGGGGCCGGCGGCGGCGGCGGGGCCCGGGGCGGTCGTCGGGGCCGGGGGGGACCGCAGCGAGGCCGCCGCCGCCGCCGCCATGGAAGCGCTGGGACCCGGTGAGAGCCGCGGGGGCGCGGGGCTGGGGGGGGGGGGGGGGGGGGGGGGGCGGGCGGCCCGGCCGGTCGCGGCCTGGCGGGTCGCGGTCAGCGCCGGCCCTGTCAGGCGCGGGCTCGGCGGGGCCGTGTCAGCGGGCGGGGAAGGAGGCCGCGGGCCCGGCCGGCCCCGGCGGGGGCTGACCCCGCCATCCCCGGGCGTTCGCGGCCGGGCCGGGCCGACAGCCGCCGCGGCCTGGGGCGGTCGGTCCGGTCTGTGCCGCAGGGCCGGGCCCGGCGGGCCCCGGGGCCGCTGGTGACCCCGCAGCAGGCCTCCGGCGGCGGGCTGACACGCGAGCGGGCTCGGAGGCGTCTCGTCAGCCGCCGGGCGCTTTCCTTCGGAGAGGAGCTGCAGCAGGTCGCTAAACTTTGCGGGGAGGATTTGCGTGTGCCCTTGCGGGCTCCCGCTGAACGGGTTGCTGGCCGGGGTGGAAGTTTCCGCCCGGGCTATCGGGTGACTTGCCCTCCCGAGAGAGAGCAAAGGGGAGGTGGCCTCGAGTGTGGGCTGGCTGGTCACGGCCGGGCTCTGGCGAGCGAGTGGAATAGCGACGGCCGGGAGATGGGGAAACATGCGTAGGTCTCTAGATGCGCGCAGTAATGCGCTCCCTGCGCGCGAGTCCTGCGAGCTGTACGAGACTAAGTTTTGTTTTTTGATATTGAGACGTTATTAAGAGCTTAGGAGATACTTTCTGGAAATACAGACGTTATTTTTTATTTTTTTAACAAACTTCGGTTAAATGTTGGTGGTGTTTCACATGTGGCATTTCCCTACTTGTCTCTTATTCCATGATTGTTCTTCTGTCAAATGTCTGCAGGATGTATTTCCTGACCTAAGCGGTCTGTGCATCTTATCCATCAAGTTCCCATTCAAACTATTGGTATAATCAAAGTAGTGTTAACTTTGGTGCGATAGGAAATGTTTATTGACACACGGGTGCAATTCCAGAAGAATCCAGATTTTAAGACAGTGGAGGGCTGACTTGGAGAGTCTGCTGTATGTATATACGACGTAGTGTGTCTTCTCTAACTTCCCACTGTAGAAGTAGATCCTCTTTTAGTTTTGTAAAACTGCTTCCTGTCTGAAGTAACTTGGTGGAGGGCACTTACTACACTTACTAAGTGACACAGAGTAGAAGAAATTAAGGGGCTAACAGCACCTAGGACCCTAGTCAGGCTGATCAGGTAAAAATCCTGATAAAATAAGTGTGACTTGCAGGGCAGCCTGGCTTCAAATGGGAAAACAGTTTTTAGCTTATTCTCTGGAATAAGAGAATTGAGAAATAACTTTAGAAAGGAGAAGGTGTAAGTTTTATCTCCTTTGATCAAAACCGACTGAGGTCAGCGTTGCCATGCCTGTTTACAGAACTTGTCGATACCATGGGAGGAAAATGGGTAAATATAGTTGTCATTTAATCTCTTGCAGGAGATCAGTGCCTGCACTTACTTCAGACTAATTAGCATGGGATTAATGGATCATCCCTCTAGTATCCAAATAAGCACAGCAAACTTTGATTGCCCTTGATGATTCATGCTTGTCAAGACAGCTGTAGTTTTTTTAAGTACTAACTGTACCCCACAACTGGTTTGACTATGGCGTCGCGAGCTCCTCCTGGACGGATCGCAATTAGTCAGGCGGGTGCGGAGCCAGTGATGTTTTGCGTGGGTTGTCTGTGGCCCCGGCAGCCACTCTGCTACTGCAGCTTTGGGGAGCTGACGCGTCGAGTGGGCAACAGCTGCTTACATGCTCTAAGTGTTACTTCTGCTTAAAAATATTCTGGGGTTGGTGTCCTCAGATCGGTAATTTTAATTGGTAATGTAGTAGCCATTGGGTGGCTTATAAACCCAGTGTCGAAGGCTCCTTGGATTTGGTCCTAGGTTTAGTTTACGATTGTGTTAAAGTTTTTTGCCGCACCCTGAAATGTACCCAAATGAGTTTCATCCTCCCACAGCTTATCTACTTCTCTTCCCTTCTGGTATAAACTGTGAGCCTTTGACTTAAATGGATACTGGCAGGTTGACACAGTCTTCTGATACTAAATTTGCCCTAAGTTTTATGATTGGTTTCTATTGCATTCTTGTATTGTAATAATTTTTCCCCCCTCTCCTTTGCTACTCTACAACAGAGGGAAGAAACTTTGATCACACTAGGCACTGGCAGATATAGACAAAACCCATGAAAATATACTAATTCAGTTTGCTTTACATGCAGTGTCAACTGAGGCTGTGATAGATTTAAAAAAAAGTGTGTTTAATCTTGTTAACATGGTATCTCAGATCTTAACGCTTTGAGGAAGTTAACTGAAGACTTAACTAGTGACTAGCTTACGTGTGAGTACTTTTTCAAGCCTCTAATAATTTCTTCCTTAAAACTGTTCCTGAAGCTCTTAATTTGTCCATATAAATTATCTTCTCCACATCTGTTGGGAGTCTGTACCTGTCTTTATGCTTTCTCCCTTGCTTTTCTTTTTAGAAGATAGCCTAAAGCTTTCCTCACTCCTTTCTTCGTGTAAGAATTTTAAATTGGCTGAAATTGTGCTGTAGGGGAAAAGTATTTCACTATTAACAAAAATGATATGTTCATGATGTAAAGGAAATGACAAAACTGTTTTAGCTTAGATCCAATACGGAAATATGTTTTTAATTTAGTTTAGAATAAAAATATCCCTTACCCATTTCCAGATAATATCAATTTTCAGATAGAAATTGGGGATGTGTGTCCTAAGTATGCCAAGAGTGACAATCATTAACATCTGAACTTTAAGCCTATAGTGAAAACAATGAAAAATGTGGCTTGTGTGGCTATTGGCTAGTTGTAGAAATGGTGGTAGGAATATGTTTATCTTCACATTATATAAAAATACATAATACATAAATGGTTGCATTCCATCTCAGGACTCTGTGAAGTACATAACCAGAGTCATGAATAAATGTCACTAAAATTGTGAAGATTAATTATGGCACTAACTTATGTATGCTTTAGGGAACACATTTTTTTTTTTACCTGGACAAGCAGCTGGAAGGCTGAGCCACTTGGAACACCTCCATTTGCAACCTCAGAAAGCTACTTGAGATTTCTTTTGCCCTGTCAGAAAGTCAAAGTACACCTGAAAGGATACTGCACCGAATGATCAATTACATCTCATACATATTTATTTGACTTCCGTAGGGCCCCCAGCAAGTCTTTTCCAGCCACCCCGTCGCCCAGGCCTGGGAACTGTTGGGAAACCCATCCGCCTCCTAGCCAATCATTTTCAGGTTCAGATCCCCAAGATTGATGTTTATCACTATGATGTAGATATCAAACCAGAAAAACGCCCCCGAAGAGTGAACAGGTATGAGTTAATTAAAAAAATTAAAAAGTGTATATGCCTCAATTTAAGAAAACTGTACATCCTAGAAATTCTTTATCTGCTAAAGGCCAGTTTATGTTTGTACTGTGGTTAGCAGTTGCTTCTCAGTGAACTACAATATAATATTCTCCTTATTTTTATTAAGATGTTTTGCAATTGGCCTGTAATCTGGAAGGCTCTAGGAAATGTACTAAGTGTTGAACTACAGCTGTTCTTATTTAACAGTCTACAAGTGAATGTCGCTGGTAATTGTTCCACAGTCTATTATACAAATGTGTGTTAGCAGCTGAGAGGAGGGAATTCAGCTTGCAGATTGATGCCGTTGTAGGGTCCACACGTGGATGCTCTGTCAGTAGAATCAATCCACAGAGCACCCCCACTTACCCCAAAGTAGATGCTTGTATTTGCTCCTGTATTTGAACAGCTCCCCAGATTCCACTGCCTGTTCTGACTGTATCTCTGCTGACAGTATGGATACCTGCCTTGCGTATAGACACCTGTATGTTGAAACTTGGGTGTCTTAATCTGGAGGTGACTTTTGAAACTCCTGGTGTTGACTTGTTGTTTCTTGTACCTTGCTCATTTAAGAAAATGTGAAAAAGGGATTTTAAACGGTGTAAGGCCATTGCTGTATTTTCTGTTCTTCAACCTAATTCGATAAATCCCTCTGTAGAGAGGTGGTGGATACTATGGTGAGACACTTCAAGATGCAGATATTTGGTGATCGGCAACCTGGATACGATGGGAAACGGAACATGTATACTGCACACCCATTACCTATTGGCCGGGATAGAGTAAGTGTTACTATAAGCAGTTTTAAGTTTCAGTGGGAAAGCTGTTACAGTGTCATTTGAAAAGCGTTCTTTTATTGACGTAAACCCAAAATGCTGTCACACGTATTAGTATAGTCTTGGAAATGACAGGCAGTGCCAGTCAGGGATCTCTAGGAACTTACTGGTGTTTTACTGAAGTTTGTTGTCTTCAGGTTTCTAATTCCCAGCTCTTCAGTTGGAGAATTTGTCAGTGCTAGTGCAAACTAATGTGTTGTGCTCTTTCAACTGCAAGTAGATTTTGGTTTGTTTTTTTTTTTCCCCCACCCCGATAGAAACTTCGCTTTTCTCTGTTCTAACCCTTGTTCTGTTGCTAAATGATAAAGTAGTTGCAGATGACAAATATGCTGGTTTGGTTTGGCTGCACTGTTAAGAAACATCCTCCTGTTCCATAAGAACAACTAGATTAACTGCACTGGCCCTTCGTGTTCTGGGCTGTGCTTGCCAGCACCCTGGCTCTAACAGATTGCAATCTGTATTAACCAGCCCTGGTACAAAACTTAACCCCCATCTACTCCCCTCCCCTGGGATCTGGTTATTGCTGGTACAGTGCCATGAGGAGTACATAGGATGAGTTCACATTTACCCTTTGGGCTGACGGTGTGTGACAGTAATCTCAAGTACTGTGCTAGAACTCTGAGATTTGTGTTTCCCAGTGAGTCGTCTTTTTGACCAAAAGGTTTTCTTGCCTTCCCATTTGGTTCACAAGACATCTTGCTATTAATTGGCTGACTTAAAAAAAAATGACTCACAGTTCTCCAGAGCTTTGATGTCACCATACTAATTACTGCTTAAAATTTACACTTAAAGATACCTCAGTGCAGTTTCTCAGATGAATAAATTACAAGCTTTCCAAATCCTAAGGAAACCGATTGTAATATTTTAAGAGAATTACACAAACTGATCGTCAAAAATATAGATTCAGAGGATACCTAGGAATAAAACATAACCTTGCTTAGTGTTGTGATAGTCTGCAATCCCTGACAAAAGCTTGTGCTTAATTCTGTTCTGACTATGTCAGGTGGATATGGAGGTGACACTTCCAGGAGAGGGGAAGGACCAGACATTTAAAGTATCCATTCAGTGGGTGTCAGTCGTCAGCCTTCAGTTGCTGCTGGAAGCTCTGGCAGGGCACTTGAATGAAGTTCCTGAAGATTCTGTACAGGCGCTTGACGTAATCACACGGCACCTTCCCTCCATGAGGTGGGTACTTTTCGTGCCTTCCCGACTGGCTTAATCTTGTATCTGTCTTAACATTTGTATTATGTTATTACTTGCTGCTATACTACTGCTATTACACTTTCCTACAGTAGAAGGGATAAGGGATGCATTTGCGTAATTCAATGCCTCCCTTACAAATTTGCACTGGAATAGGGAAATCTGATCTGAACTCAGGACATGTATTGGCTGGTCATGTTTCTAACGGGAATTTGCTATAGTCTTTCCAACTGCACTGTTGGTAAAGGCTTTGTATGCTTGCCGTAAGTTAGGTCTAACAGTTCTAATGTACTGTAGAAATGTGTTTGAAACACTATAGGCATGAATGTAAAAAGGTGTATCAGAAAGGAACGATGAAAGTATTAATTTTTTTTTTTTTTTTTTTTCTCCAGGTACACTCCTGTGGGTCGCTCCTTTTTCTCCCCCCCTGAAGGTTATTACCACCCTCTGGGTGGTGGCAGGGAGGTCTGGTTTGGTTTCCACCAGTCGGTCAGGCCTGCCATGTGGAACATGATGCTCAACATTGATGGTATGTAGGAAATTCTGTCTCACTAATGTAACAGAGTTCTTTCTGCTTCTAAATTAAACGTCCTCTTTTTTTATCTTAGTGTCAGCAACTGCTTTCTATCGTGCCCAGCCTATCATTGAGTTCATGTGCGAGGTCTTGGACATTCAGAACATAAATGAACAAACTAAGCCTCTTACGGACTCACAGCGTGTCAAGTTTACCAAAGAAATCAGAGGTAAAGGCTTGTTCTAAAGCTGCTGCAACAAAATACTGGAAACCTGCTCATGTTACGTTGTAATGAAAATTTGCAAGGTGCTTGGGAAGCTGGCCTATTCCTTCTTCCCTTCATCTTTCTCAAAGGTGACTCCTATGGCTGAATTTATTTAGATGACTTTCGTGTTGGGTTTTCAGGTCTAAAAGTAGAGGTTACCCACTGTGGCCAGATGAAGAGAAAATACCGAGTTTGCAATGTTACTCGGCGACCAGCCAGTCATCAGACGTATGTATACAAGCACCTTCTGACAATTTTTAAAATCTTGAACCCATTAGATATACTAGGTATATTGTTTATGCAAGAGTAGTTGATTCTGGAGGTGAAGCAGCTGTGTGGCTTTACAAGAATGTTTAGTCTTAGTGGAGTAGAGGAGTAGTGTGGGTTTAGACCACTGCTTTATTTCCTTCAATACAGGAAAATTGAAGCTGTATCCTGGCTTTTAAATACAGTTATGAAACGCTATAATTTTTAAAATAGCTATGAAAGATTCAGTATACAGTCTATAAAATCTTTTCATAAAGAAGAGATCCAGTGGCTAAGGAAAATGTGTTTCCAGCATTTCTAGTGTGGAATAGATTTTTCCATACCCTTTTTTCCTTTTTAAAAAAAAAATAAAAATCTTGAAAAGTCTAACCAGAACAAATGTCCTTTATAGGTTTCCTCTGCAGCTGGAAAATGGGCAGGCTATGGAGTGTACAGTAGCTCAGTATTTTAAGCAGAAGTACAGTCTGCAGCTAAAATATCCTCACCTTCCCTGTCTCCAAGTAGGACAGGAACAGAAACACACATACTTACCACTTGAGGTAAGAATCTAACTTTCTCTTGCATTGCGGTGTATCCTCTGTTAAACAGTATCACACCACCTCTCCCTGTTCCTGTGTAGGTGTGTAACATAGTGGCAGGCCAGAGATGTATAAAGAAGCTAACGGACAATCAGACATCGACTATGATAAAAGCAACTGCAAGATCAGCACCGGACCGACAGGAAGAAATCAGCAGACTAGTAAGTGTTTTTTCCAGCTAAACAGTCTGTGCTTGCCACTTCTTATGGCTCTTCCAGAAGCATTGTAGCTTATGTAATGATAAGCAGAATGACCAAGAACTGCAGAAGTTTAAAAATCTGACTTCTTTAAAACAAATCCTTTTAAACAGACAGCCTATTCATAGCAAAGAGGAGAGAGCCACGTGAAGCATTAGGTGTAGTTACACAAGTACTTTTCATGTCACCAGGTGAAAAGTAACAGTATGGTTGGTGGACCTGATCCATATCTGAAGGAGTTTGGTATTGTTGTCCATAATGAAATGACGGAGTTGACAGGCAGAGTTTTGCCAGCACCAATGCTGCAATATGGAGGCAGGGTGAGTTTTCCATGCCTTGTAAAATACCTTGTCCTGAGCTTATTTAAATTCATATAAGTGTTTTGTATATCTTCTCATAAGGCTTCCTTTGTATGAACACTGTTCAGCTATAGTCAAAACAAAGCAGCATTTTATTTTTAATTTGCCTTTGGTTTTTACCTAGAACAAGACTGTGGCCACACCAAACCAAGGTGTGTGGGACATGAGAGGGAAACAGTTCTATGCTGGCATTGAGATTAAAGTTTGGGCGGTTGCCTGTTTTGCTCCTCAAAAACAATGCAGGGAAGACTTACTAAAGTAAGTATTTTCCCATTTATTTAGGATGCCTATTTCAAGGTTTATTTTCCTCATGTTTCTGACAGGTGATATGCAGTATAAGTTGATTTTAATGCATCTAATAGTAAAAAGAGGAAACAACAGTTCTGCAATTTCTTAAATATTTACAACTTGGGAGGAGACTATGACAAAGTTCATAACCTAATTGGCCAGCTAGGAAAAACATTAATTCCATTACCACTGAGGCTGTTTTTCCTGCTCTGGAGGCTGCATTCCACTTGTATTCTGTTGTTTTTACAAATAACTGATGATGGTCTTTCATTCTAAAACCTGAACTATTTTTTTTCTTAACCTTTACTGCCTCCCAGGCAACATACACCACATTTTTTCCCCTGTCCTTCAAATTACTCTACAGAATCCTAAAGACAGAGGTTGTGTGAACCACTGAAATGTTTGGCAAAAATCATGGTTGCAATAATGCTCAGGTAAGTTTGGCAAATGAGTAAAAATCTACCAGAGCATCAGTATTAGTTTGGGAATCTGCCTCAGAATGTTCAATTCAAATGTATTTTTGTTTCTGCAAGACTTCTAAAATTACAGAAACAGAGGCTTACGAAACTTAGTCAGGTTTAGAATCATATTAGTGAGTTTCTTATAGTGATTGAATTGCTAAAAAGTAATTACTGTAGTGTCAAATTGGAAGTGCTGTGAAATATCTGAAATAGCTTTAGATCTTGTTGATAAACTTAATGGCAAAGTGAAGCATAGTGAAAAGGCCCGGACAAATCCATTTATATGTCATTTTCAGGAGTTTTACTGACCAGCTGCGCAAGATCTCGAAGGATGCAGGGATGCCGATCCAAGGCCAGCCCTGTTTCTGCAAATACGCCCAGGGTGCAGACAGTGTGGAGCCCATGTTTAAACACTTAAAACTGACTTATGTTGGTCTGCAGCTGATCGTGGTGATTCTACCTGGCAAGACGCCTGTTTACGGTATGGAGAAGAGGCTGTAAAGTGTTAATTATATGCCCACTTGCTGTACAACTTTTTATGCGCTTTGGCAATATGAAGGAGGCAGAGCAGGCAATATGTTCCGTTTAAAAGGGGTTTTTGGAGATGGGTTTGTCAGGCCTGATTGGAGTACTTGTATCTTACCAAAGAGTGAACTGAACCTTTGTCAGTGAACTTTTAAGGATCTGAATTATGATAACATTTGGAGGAAAAAAAAAAAAAAAAGAGAGAGAAAGCAGAGGGAGCTACTGACTGTTCAGATAATTGGAACCACTAACGTATTTTTCTGTCACAGCTGAAGTAAAGCGAGTTGGTGACACTCTTCTAGGAATGGCCACTCAGTGTGTTCAGGTAAAGAATGTGGTAAAAACCTCACCACAAACGCTATCCAACCTGTGTCTGAAGATAAATGCAAAGCTTGGAGGAATCAACAATGTACTGGTACCTCATCAAAGGTGAGATTAAATCTAAAGCTCTCCTTGAAGTCTGGATTGTCAAGCAAAATGGTGTCATTTTGTTTTGTTTGCTAATATGATACCTTTCAAAATATTATGTGCTTTAGAAATAGCCACAGTCTGAAGTGGACAGAGAAGGATGCTTCTGCATTCAGAGTCTGCCTAGTAAGCCCTGTGCTAAGGGTCATCTCTAGTGTTGGAGCCATCCAGCAGTGTGTGTGAAAACAAGCTCACACAGGCTTTTTTTCCCGTGTCTCTCTGTCCTGCCTTTTGGGTTCGCTCAATCTACCTTTTTGTCTTGCCACCTCCTTAAACATACTGTATCTCCTTCCAAATTGAAAGAAAAGGAGTGAGGAGGAGTGACTTGTGATAAATGCTTGTAACTTTGTCTGCCTTTGGTCCTTTTCACTTTGTTCCCTCTGGACTGTAAGAGCTTGAGGCAGAGAACTTCATCCTTAAAGATTCTGACAGGGTTTTAGTTCTGTTGAATGGTTTGGATAGACCTTCTCCAGTTGTAATATTTTTTTCCTTCCTCACCCCCCTTCTTTGTATTATTATTGTTATTATTTATTATTTGATAAACCTTAATCATATTAAACAGGCCATCGGTGTTCCAGCAGCCAGTGATCTTTTTGGGAGCAGATGTCACTCACCCTCCTGCTGGGGATGGAAAGAAGCCATCCATTGCTGCTGTGGTAGGCAGTATGGACGGCCATCCTAGCCGTTACTGTGCTACGGTGCGCGTGCAGACCTCCCGCCAGGAGACCTCCCAGGAGTTGCTGTACAGTCAGGAGGTGATACAGGACCTGACTAATATGGTGCGAGAACTATTGATCCAGTTTTACAAATCCACTCGTTTCAAGCCCACAAGGATCATTTACTACCGAGGGGGAGTATCAGAAGGACAGATGAAGCAGGTATTGTCTGATGATTTATTGTTGCTTGTGAAAAGGGATTGGCCCTTGGAAAAAAAAAAAGAAAATATACGTGGGTTGCATTTATTATGGGGACAATTAATGGTTTCATTGAGTTTTCCTGGGCAAGCACGATGTACAGTTACCCTGTCTGATCATGTTCCTTACAAAGTGGCATTTGTACACAGAAAAAATGAAAATAGTATTATATGTACTGAATTCAGCACCTAATAGTTAAATCTTCTACTTCTAGGTAGCTTGGCCAGAACTGATAGCAATCCGGAAGGCCTGTATTAGTTTGGAAGAAGATTATAGGCCAGGAATAACCTACATTGTCGTGCAGAAAAGGCATCACACCAGACTATTCTGTGCTGACAAAACTGAAAGGGCAAGTAATGTTGACTACATAAGAAGGAGGTGATGGTAACAGGAAAGTAAGATTGTTTAGTTAAGTGGGGTGGTATCCATCTTGCCCGCTAAAATTGAATTAATCTGTACAAGCAGTAGCAGTTCTGTGCAGTTAACAGGCTTTCTCTACCAAAATAACCAGTTCCTCCCCTTTCTTATTGCTCTAGATCAAGCGATCAGATGGAACAGCTTGTTCCCATCCACTTTTGGAGTAGGCGTACTCTATATCCCTGTACTCGTGTACCTGGAGCTGTAGCCTGGATTTTTATAATCTGGGATTCCTGACTATAAACTGAACTAGTTGTTCCGTTTGTTGCCTGTTCTGTCTCTAGATGCATCTGTAAGATTTGCCTATGGTACCAACTCACAAGCCAACTAAGGAAGCTTCTTTAGGAAAGTTCTTGATCTCAGGTTTCCTTAAAAAAACACAGATCTCTGGGCTGTGAGTGCAAACAAGGGTATGAAATAAATTTATTCCAGAAAACCTGCATTTTCAGATCCCGAATTACTTGTGTAGGCTTTATCCCACTCTGCAATTTTAATGGTACTGGCAAGTGTTTTATTTTCTCTGATGACACGCCAGTTGGATTTGGTGAAGTTTCTAAAAATGAACTCAAAGAGAACATTTTCATTCCTCCTATGTAAATGACCTTAATATTTTTCCACCTTTTTGAGCAGTAAATTCTCAAACAGCTTTAAGTAGAGCCTACCTTAGGAGGTATTTTTGGGTCACTTCCAAAAAAAACCATGGGCTAATAATAAACTTTCCTCAATAGGTGGGTAAGAGCGGCAACGTACCAGCAGGCACTACTGTGGACAGCACGATCACACATCCTTCTGAATTTGACTTTTACCTCTGTAGCCATGCAGGAATTCAGGTAATGTTTCAGCTCTGCTGTGCTCAGGCTACGGGACTAAATCCTTATAGTTGTCCCGATGAGTAATATTGCTTCTATTTATAGCTTGGCAGACTTACAGTCGCATCCGTTTGGTGCCCATTTGGCGCTTACTTGTCAATGCACTGATAGAAGGTACAGCCTTCAGGTGCGACCTCTGTTTTTATTGATGTTCTCTAGCTGACTGCTCATCTGTTCTCCACAGGGAACCAGCCGGCCCTCCCACTACCAGGTCTTGTGGGACGACAACTGTTTTACCGCAGATGAACTACAGCTTTTGACGTATCAGCTGTGTCACACATATGTCCGGTGTACGCGATCAGTCTCTATTCCAGCTCCTGCATACTATGCCAGGCTGGTAGCGTTTAGGGCCAGATACCATCTTGTGGACAAGGATCATGACAGGTAAGGAACTGTGCCTCATCATCTTGGTAGCCAGATAATGGACCTGAATTACATACTGCTTGGCCCAATTGTTCATGGTTCTGTGTATGTGTCTGCATTTTTACAGTGCTGAAGGCAGCCATGTGTCAGGACAGAGCAATGGCCGTGATCCTCAGGCTCTGGCAAAGGCAGTGCAGATCCACCATGATACTCAGCATACGATGTATTTTGCTTGAGAGCATCTGGGAAGATGAGGCAAAACCAACAACCCATGCAGTCCTGAAATGTTTTGAATGCCTACTGCTATAGCTAGGGCCCAGTTTATTTCAGACTGCCCACTACCAGCAGCTCTGAACAGTCGCACTGAATCTGTACTTCACAGCAATGTCTGATGCACCAACACAATTGAGCCATTTGTTTCATTGTTTTATGTCATAGAAATTCATAGACTGTCTTTTCTGATGCATTGGACTGAATTTTTACCTCAAAGCGCAAAAGGCCGATCATCCTGAAATTTTTAAAGGACTTGGCACGAAAGGTTTCTATTGAATATTTTGCTAGCTGTCGTTTTTAAGTTATCTTCTCATCCCATTAGTTTATCATGATGACTGATTCCCTGTCTTCATGCACTGCTTAGTGAGTATGCATATTATGGCAAAATGTTTTACTCCAGTTAAATGTAATTGTTCTATTGTGTGGGGCCATAGATTTTTTAACAGAGATTTTAGACTTCACTACTGTAAATGCCTTTTAACAAACATAACTTTCACAGGTATTGCAGTTTTTTGTCAGTTTTACTAATTATCTTTTTAATCTCTGCAGACTTCGGCTGCAAAGCAATTGCACTATACTGCGAGTTCAAATAGGTGGTTCTTGTTCTGTGAATGTGTAATATAACCAGATAGTGATGCCTGTCAGTACATTTTAATTATAATGGTTACAAATAATACTGCCATGGTATCGTAACAAGTACTGAACCATCATTTCCCCCTCTAAAAATGATAAAAACAAAAAAAAAAAAATTAGCTTTTAGGTATTTTGCAAACTTTTACAAAAGTGCCCACTTTATGCTGCTGTGTGGTTTGATAAATCTAAGTGATTTTAAAACTTTTTTCTCATAGAAGGTTTAACTTTGGCAATAAATATTTGTTTTTTAAGCCCCCCAACAGTGTAATTTTCTAGCTGAGGATTGTGCATGAGTTTAACCAACATTCTCGTGTCGTTTTCTGAACACACAATTTGGCAGTTTCTGAAACTAATTAGAAAAGACGCACTTCCATGCTTTTTTTAAGAATTATTTTTAACTGTTTTATATTCACTGTTGGTGTCCTGTCTACAACATTTTTTATAAGCTTGGAAACTGGGTGTTAAGTAAGTGTAGGAAAGGCTTGCCAATCTGTACAGTCTAAATGTATTGTGTGACAGGCAACCTAAGGACTTGTACCAGCATTTTAAACTTTTTTTTCCCTGGGAATCTAGGTTGCACACACAACTGCATTCAACAGCATGTTTAACCAATGTAAGTCTCATATACTGATTCTGTCCCAGCCTAGAAATTAGGATTTTTTTAATCTGCTTGGCTTTTTTCAGCTGAAACGCGTAATAAAGAACAGGGGCTTGGTTTCACTGAATGCTCTTGGAATCCACAAACATAGTACGTTAAGGCTAGATTCCTCTTAGTGTTAACCTGAGTTAGCACAGATTAAAAGCTTATTCCTAAACTGAGTAGAGCCAACACCACTACTTTGATGACAGAAGTTTGAGAAGTCCAACGATTGCACTGTGGTCTCTGATACTCGTGTGGGGTTTGCTGCTAAGTTGTCTGCTGTTCCAAAGCTTAGGAACCAGCCCCCTCAAAATTTCAGCAATATGAAATGCTGTTTCCTTCAGTCTTTAAGCTTGTAAATAAATTAAAGTTTACATTTCTAAATGCTGTTTTTTTCAGTTGTACCAGAGTACACTGAACTTAAGTCTTCAAACAGTTTTATAACCTTCTTTCAAGTAGTACGTCTCATTGAATTAAGTTTAAACTTTTTTCATTTCTGTTGAAACTGGGACTGAAGTGAACTCTGCTCCTGGCACGTACTGTGGACAGGTTTAGACTGAAAAAAAAAAAAAAAAAAAAAAAAGATTCTTTTTAGTTTTCTTAATTTCTTTTAAAGAATACCTCACTTGTGTAATAAAATCAGGACACGTGGGTGGGAGACTGACCGCTGCTTCAGCTAGATGGCTGCTTTTCTCAGTACTTGTTCAGGGAGAATACAAAAAAAACCCTTTTTAGAATGAACTCTGACTGACCCAACACACGTGGAGAACTTTGGCACCTTGAAAAGAAACTGAGCACCCTTTTTAGGTTATAGGATCAAAGATCGCTATTTTGAGTTTGTGCACTAGGCAAGAATGTGACTGGTTTATCAAGGGTGCAAAGAAATACTTAATTCTGTCACCAGTTAGTTAGTTGTCCAGTGCCAAGCACTCCTAGTTCAGATTGAGTGAAGTGAGAGCCTCTCCTTTGTTTGCCTGTGACTGGACTGAATATTTAACCTCAGACTATGGGGATTGTTAGACCTCGGCTAGCCCTGGGATGCAGGGCGAGAACCTTAACTCAATCTTGTGTTAAAACACCACTGTAGAGAAGCACCACTAAGGGTGCAGTGCTGTCACTTTGGGAGAAGAGCACTGAAGTTCAGGACCGTTGCGTGGCGGTAACGGTAAGATCAAAGTTTCGGCAATGCTGTCCTACACAGGTCTGAGCCAAGTCTGGAGGTTGGGCTTGACGATCTGGATTAACCCCTTGGGCCTGACTGAATCGTTATGCATGTGTCAATCAATGGGAAGATGTGCATTCTGTAGATGTAGTTCTTAGGGTGTTTTGTTTTGTTTTTTTTTAATAAATAAAGCCTGTTGGCCACTGTTTAGCTATGTGGTGTGAAAGATTTTAAATGTAGCAAAGTTTAAAGAGTTGGGAAAGGGGGTGGTTGACATTTAAAAAACGAAAAAAAAAAAAAAAGAAAAAAAAAAAAGGGGGCAGAAATCCCATTTCCAAACCAGTTCTGCTTGCTTTGTGAACAGCTGAATTCTGAACAAGCTCTGGCAATCACTAGTTAGCCTGTCTCAACCATTTGAACAGCCTGGCTTATTTATTCTTGTTGTAAGTACCACAGTTTAGTGTAGTGCCTGTAGCTGCATCCAAAGGGCCTAAGAGGTGGTGATGTACAGGCAAACATGCTTCATGCAGTACGTCTCTTGTCCCAGACGCAAGTGTCAGAGTTATTTAACCTCTATCAACAGCTTTGCTCTTCGGATGGGGAAGGGCACCTTTGTTCAGATCCAGTGTTTAACAAAACCTACCCCCCCAAACTACCTTTGTGGATGTGCTGTAGGATTTTTCTTGCTCAATAGCAAGGGAGTGACTCTGCTTTCATTTTAAGAAAGCAGGGTTTGGAGGGCATTGTATCAATACTGTTTCAACTACAAGGTTTTTTCCTTGTGCATTGGAGGAAAGATCTTGTAATATCACTTAGAGATTTTCTTATACCTTGCTATTGACACTTTCATATTTCTATGTCTAGAGGCTGAAACTTCAATGTAAAAATGTTTGCATTTGTTCATTTTGACTTATGATGTAATTTTTGTTTCTATATTGTTAGACTTGTAATGTTTAAAATTGTATTTTATTAAATTTGGACTGGATGTATGTCTATAGCAATACGAGGTACTCTTTCTAAACTGTTATGGGTGGGTTAGCAGCCCCATGTTGCGATAAGATGCTGGTCGTGTACAACTTGCAATGTATTTTTTTTTTTTTTTTAGCCTGCAGGGATATTTTGTGTTCATGTGTCCAAAAATAATAATAATAATAATAAAAAAAATTGGCATTCTTGTGCCAAATGTTCTGTTTTTCCTTGTTGATGTCTAATAAATGCAATGTACAGAGTGAGGAACCGATACTGTTGCCTGTAAACAAATGTCTTAAATTATTTAACTTTTAATTAAAACTTGTACACAATGTGTAACCTGTGGAACTCATTGCCACAACATTTATTTCTGATGTGCTAGGACTTAGAAAGCGATGGAAGTACACATGGATAACATCTCTAGCGATACTAAAAGGAGGGCTTAAATTAACCTGTTTTCAGAGCCTGCGCTCGCCATGGGGGGGAGATGTTTGGAACGGGTGTATTTTTTTTTCATGTTCTCGGGAAATTATATTGCAATGTCTAGAGAAATTATGGTGTCAATAGACTCTGTATCTGCCTGGAAAAGTGATTCTATATTAGAGAGTTGCAAATTAATAAATGAAAGCTGTTTGCTTATTCATCTTCTCTATTTCAGGTGAGGGTTTGCTGTTTCCTCAGACAACTGTACTTCACTAAAAATACGATGGTAAGGACAGGAAAAGCTTTTGGCCGAGGCCAAAACATGACAGCTATAAATGAACTCGGGACACATGATTGCTTAAAATAACCTGCATCTTCAGCAAACCCCTGCTTCCAGGTTTTAATTTTTTTTTTTTTGCAGTGGAGATCCTGTGGGGTTTGGGAACCAAGATGGTTCAGCCTCAGGCGAGCCTGAGGAGCTCGAAAAGCAAAGGATGACTTTATCCTGGTGTCTTCCAAAACTAATGTGAAGATCACTTGGATCAAACCCCAGGAACCAGGGGCTGGAGCTGCACGATGCCTTTAAGCGATGCTGTGCCTCCACCTCCCCGTCCTCTGCTTGGCCGCATGCAGCCCCGGCCTCAAAAAAACCAGCTGCCCGCTGGCTTCTGCTCCAGCACCGGCCCTGGGGACGACGGCAGTGCCTCATGCGTGTGGGGGTAGGAAAAAGCGAAAACACTTTAATACTTGGAATTTCTGTGGTTTTCTTCCATTGCCTCGCACAATCCAGAATAGGATTGCAAACCTCATCTCATTTAGCCTTGTCTCGAAACAATGCTCCTGGGGCTTTTGACTTTATTATCAAAGTCGTGCCACAGGGTCAGTGTTTTCACTCGTCAGCCCTCGCTGGGGAAGGCAAGTCTAACAAATGTGGTGAAAAAATGGGACGTTTCTGCCCAGTTTGGCTGGGTTGAGGGGGAGCGGGGCTACGGCGGGCTCATGGCCAGCGAGACCCGGAGCACCTCAGGAATAACAAAAAAACCCCTGTCACTACGAGAACCTGTTTTCCCGCCGCTTCCTCCCCGGCCCGGCAACACAAAATAAATCGGAAAAAGACCCTGAAAAAACATCTCGGGCGGTGGATCGGAGGGCAGGCCCGAGCGCCGGCCTTCCACGCCGCACCGCTCTCGGGCGGTGGCGACGCTCGGGTTCGCCTCCCGGTTCCCCCCCCCCCCCCCCCCCAACCCCGGTACCACCCGGTGTGCGTGTACGTGGATATATCCCTATCCCTCCGGCTTTCCCCTCGCCCGCCGGGAGCGGGCCCAAAATGGCGGCGGGTCCGTCGGGCGCCGCCTTTGTTGGGCGCGGGGCCGGGCGGCGGCGGCGGCGCCTGCGCGTTGGGGCGCGGCGAGAGGCGGCTGCGGCGGGGGGCGGTGCAGTCACCGGCCCCGGCCCTGCCCGGCCCCTGCCCGCGGCCCCGGCCCCTGCCCGCGGCCCCCGGCTCGGAGCGGCGCCCGCGTGGATGGGATGGAAGCGGGACCCTCGGGAGCAGGTAGTGGTGGTCTGGGGGGGGGGGTGAGGAGCGTGGAATGGCGTGGGGGGGGGGGGAAGCGTGTGACGGGGGCTGCGCGATGAGGGAGGTTCGGGGCGGGGTGGGGGGGCCCGCTGTGGGGCCTGAGGGGAGGGCTGCGCAGTGGGGGTGAGGTGGGGGGTATGGGGGGGGCGTGCAATGGAGGGATGTGTGGGGGGGTGTGCAATGGGGGGAGCCCGCGGTGGGGGGGGGGGGGCGAGGGATGTGCAATGGGGGGCTATGCCATGGGAAGCGGGGGGGCGGGCTGAGCAGGGGTGGGTGAGGGGAACGCTCCTGTCTAGGCCTGCAGCCGGCCCGGGGGGGGGCTGGGGGTGTCGGGGGGGGGGTGGGCTTCAGGGCTGCCCCGCTTCGGGGTGGGCGGCAGCGAGGAGATGGCGGGCTTGTCCCCCCCGGGGTGCCCTGGGGAGGGCAGGAGGTGGGGGCGGCAGAGGGGGCCGTGCGGGGCAGAGCACCCGCAGGATTGGGGTGCAGGGTTGGGGGGGACGTGTCTGACCCACAGAGCTGGGAGCATGGGGTCCCCCCCCCCAAAGCGTGGCGCAAGCCCTGCGCAAAGGGCCTGTTTCGCACAGAAGAGCGGCAGCATCCCCCCCCCCAGCTCCCCATCGTCATCCCCGTCCCGTCCCCCCCCAGCTCCCCGTCTCCCCTCCGGTGCGGTGTTTCGGGGAGCGGGGCACCAGCCGGGAGCTGGCGTGGGGCCGGCGATGCTGCGCACCGTGACAGCACGAAGCGGCTCCTCTCCCCACGGCGGGGCATGCGCGGAGCCGGGGCTGTGCGTGGCCGGTTGCTGGTGAGGGGCCGCGGGGGCTGAGCTCCAGAGTCACCCCGTACCCCCCACGTCCCCCCACTCCTACCTCCGCACACCCGGCGGGAGATGGGAGCAGCTGACGGTGCTTTCGGTCTGGACCCTTCGCGCCAGGCTGTTCCCCAAAACTCGCCCGGCCGGCCGTCACGTCGGCAGCCGCTCGCTCCCGTGCTCGGCGTGACCGTCGCGAACTTGTGCTGCTCTGAGTGGCAGAAGGATTTTGGTGCCTAAAACAAGGCAGGAGGAGGGGAGGGAGCGATGGGGACTGGGGACCCCTGCCCCTTCGCGGCTCTCGTGCTGGCAAGTTTGCTGCCCGCTGTAATGCGGTGGCGTGGCGAGGTTTTGACATAAAACTGCTGCGGGTTTATGACCAAACTTTGGACCTTCCTTACGGTATTTAATTTTAAGTGTGGCGTGGAGACCTCTTCGCGTCTGCGTTACCTTCTGGCCGCTGGCGCTTTTGTGTTTGGGGCTGATTTATTGGCCTCTGGAAGCCGTGATTTGGTGGCTGCGTCGAGGGCTTTGCCGGTGCCTCGGGGCGATAGCGGCACTGCCGCCTCGGGGCGACACAGATAATGCTGCAGGCGTGCCTGCACCCTCCTACCACCGGCCTTAACTAATTCTGTTAAGGTGCTTGGTGCTTTAAAACGATCTCTCAGATGAGATAGGGCCATGCTCAGGGGGTATGGGTTTGGGGTTTGGTCCCGCTGGCAGCGCAGGGGTCCCTGGGGCAGTGGGGGCTGCGCTGAGAGCAGGGCTCTGATGCTGCGCTCTTGGAAATTTCCCCTTTCCTCCCCAAACCTGGCTGGGGGACGTCTGCTCCCACCCAGGTCACCCTGCGTGCAGGGGAGACGTTTACCCCATGTCGCAGGAGCCGCCGCGGATCCCACCCTGCCTTAGCATCCCTGTGCCTGCGACAGAGCCCAGGTATGGGGCTCATGTTCGAGCTCTGACGATGCCAGGCCGTGACCTGTCAGGGTAATAAAGCAGAAACCCAGGGTGTGCCTGGATGTGCCCAACGTAAAGACGTTTGGAAAGGTGGCGAGGGAACCTGGGACATCTTCTGACCCGCAGGCACTGCTCAGGGAGGCATGCATGCGCTAGTTTTAATTTAAACTGAAGTCAGTTTCCCCCCAACTTTTAGTTTTCTTTATCCCTCGCAAACTTCCTAAATGCTGTTAATCTTAACCGTTGTCTTCCTGTGCTAAACCCTGCAAAAACCCCAAAGCTGTTCCGTCTGTTGGATCTCTTTATCTTCAGGAAACATGAGATCGCACGTGCCTGTTTCTGGGATGGGATTATACCAAGAAACAGAGCTGGGAGAAGCACCTTGCCTGGAGACACGGCGTGTATGATTTATCTCTAAACACTTTTTGCAGCCTCTCTCTAAACCCAGGGAAGAACAGAACAGGGACAAGTTATTAAGATGGCAGACGTTAAAAGGAAGCCAAATCAGGCAGAAAAGCGCTGCTCTTTCGGCAGGGTGAGCTGTGGCGAAGCTGCCTGTCTGTTTTAAACCCCTCACCAGGAGTCCCTGGCAGGTGGCTCTGCGGGGCTGCCCGTGGCACGGTGCACCCAGTGTGGGGACATGAAGGGACACGGAAAGGAGCCGGCGTAGCCTTTGTCCTGTCCCCTCCAGCGCTGGGGGCTGCCTTTGTCTGCTGCTCCCAGCTCTGCGCGTCCCTGGCTGCTGCCTGGAAAGTCTGCGGGAGCGGTGCAAGACCAGGAGGGCCGTCAGCCTTTGCCCGGTCCAGGCGCCGTTAGCAGGGACCCCAGGCTCGTGGTGTGGGGTCACACAGTCCGGACAAGCCGCCTGGTGTGTTCAGCAGAGGTGGTGGCACTCACGGTGATGGGTGCTTCTCGTACCCCATCGGAGGGACCGAAAAGGGGGACGCAGAGCCACTGAGCAGCCAGGGCTGGCTCAGCAAGACCCTCGTGGGTTGGCTCATGCCACCGTGGGTCGAGCCGAGTCCGTGCCGCTGGCATCACTGCACTGTGCCGCTCTCCCTGGAGCCAAAGCAGCTGGTTTGCAATTCCTGCGAACGGGTGCGATGGAGGTGGCGATGCTCTTGCTGCTGCTTGTTATGCTCCGTTGCAGCATCCGCAGGTTCGCTCTCTGGCCCAGCCCGGGCTGCGGGACTGTGCACACCGGGTGCGGCAGCACTGGCCTCGGCTGCGGTGGGGCAGAACTTTAACTTGACGCTTTCGAGTTTGTTGCCTGCTATTTCCAAGCAGGAAGCTGAGGTTTGACAGGGCGCAACGATGCCCTTTGCAGCGCTTGGGACTTGGTGTCGAGGATACAAAGAACTAAACTGCTTTCAGAATTAAATACCATAGTAAGACAGATTAGAGCCTGTTTTGGCACATTTCTTGGATGCAGCCACCACAATGTGGGGCAGGAGCAGCGCTTGGGCAGCTCAGACTTCCCCTTGGAAGATGGGCTGTGGTGCACGGGACGGGTTTAATGCTGCACGTTGACGGCTGCAGCCGGAGCCCTCTGCCCCGCATGGGTGTGATCTACTTAAACTCGGTTTAGTGTCGAACCAAAAAGTGCCTGCAGCCGCGTGAACCTGGTTATGTTCACAGCAACGTGGGAAGGAGCAGGCGGCAGGTGTGATGTGTGGGCTGGCAGAGATGAGATGGTGCTTTTTGAAGTCTGGTCTTTGTGGGACGGCATCGGTCACTGCTTAGAGCCGGCGGTTTTGAAGATGTTGAGCCTGGAGATTGGGAAAGCTGATTGCTCGCCCTGCCAGCAGTTGCCTTTCCTGCTGGTGCTGCCACTTGCTTTGCCTCCCGACTGGGGGGTTTCTCTTCCCTGGGTGGTTTCTGGGGCTGGTTTAAGGTAGGAAATAGCTCAGGGTGAGGATGGACCACGCTGAGTGTCTGGCGGCGTTTGGTGTGCCGCAGCCCGGCTTTCTCCTCTCCGATTCCCGACTGTATTTTGGCAGTGCTGGGTGCATGGGGAGGGGGTTGACGGGGACCCGCCGCCGCAATAAAACTCCCTTTTGTCTCGGCCCCGTTCCCGTGGCCCCTCGGCTGAATGTGGCGCTGGAGAGGATTTAAATGACATGGTAATTTCATGCCGTCCCACCGGCGGCTTTGCCTGGGTGCAGGCAGCTGTTGGGCAGCAGGTCATGTTCCCCAGCTGTTATGATAAATAATAGAAACAAAGCGTATTCCAGCAATAATTACCCCAAACGGACTTTCACCTTGGCGGCGCTGCCCTCACCACCGTCTCTGCCTGCCGGTGCTTCGCACGTGCACCCGGCGAAGGGGTGGTGGCGGCGGCAGCGGCGGTGATGCTCCCGCCGCCGGCGCATCCCCAGGGCACGGCTTTTGTGTGCGAAAGTCTGTGATTTCTCCCGGGCCGCTGAATTTATAATGGCAGGCGGATTTCATCCCGCTCACTGGCCGCATTGTGCTGCAGGAACAACACTCGCCCTCCAGCCCCCGGCCCCGGGCGCCCGCATTTACATGACAAAGTGGGAGCCTGTGCAGCTTCGCCATGGAGAGTTGAGGTATGCAGAAGCCCCCCTGTCTCCGGGTGGTTTGGGGCGCTTTTTAATGAGGCTTCTTCTACCAAAGGGCAACCAGCCCATTTCGCCACTGGCCCCCTTTTCTGCTGCTCTGAGCTGCAGCCAGGGGCTGCGGGCAAGAGGTGCCCAGGGATGCTGCGTCGTGCTGCCCAGGGTTCCCCGGCACAGCGTCCTCCGAGCCAGGCGGAGGGCAGCTTTCAGGAGGATTTGCACTGAGGCAAACTGTGGGGGTACCCTGTGGTGGGTTGACCCTGGCTGGAAGCCAGGTGCCCGCCAAAGCCGCTCTATCACTCCCCCTCCTCAGCTGGACAGGGGAGAGAAAACACAATGACAGGCTCGTGGGTCGAGATAAGGACAGGGAGAGATCACTCAACCAATTACTGTCACGGGCAAAAGAGACTTGACTTTGGGAAAAATTAGTTTAATTTATTACCAATTAAATCAGAGTCGGATAATGAGAAATAAAACCAAACCTTAGAACACCTTCCCCCCACCCCCTTCCTCCTTCCCAGCTCAACTCCACTCCCCATTTTCTCCACCTCCTCCCCAGCAGCGGCGCAGGGGGATGGAGAATGAGGGTTGGGGTCAGTTCATCACACGTTGTCTCTGCCACTCCATCGTCTTCGGGGCCAGACTTCTCCCTGCTCCAGCGTGGGCTTCCTACGGAGTCACAGCCTCCTTCGGGCATCCCCCTGCTCTGGCGTGGGGTCCTCCCCGGGCTGCAGGTAGATATCTGCTCCACCGTGGACCTCCCTGGGCTGCAGGGGGACAGCCTGCCTCACCATGGTCTTCCCCATGGGCTGCAGGGGAATCTGCTCCGGTGCCTGGAGCATCTCCTCCCCCTCCTTCTACACCAACCTTGGTGTCTGCAGGGTTGTTTCTCTTACATATTCTCACTCCTCTCTCCAGCTGTAGTTGCTGCAGTAGTTTTTTCCCCTTCTTAAATCTGTTATGCTAGAGGTGCTGCCACCGTCACTGATGGGCTCAGCCTTGGCCAGTGGCGGGTCCATCTTGGAGCCGTCTGGCATTGGCTCCATCAGATGTGGGGGAAGCTTCCAGCAGCTTCTCACAGAAGCCACCCCTGTAACCAAAACCTTGCCACGCAAAGCCAATACAACCCTGAGCACTATGGGGCAGGGACGTGGCACAGAAGGGGTGAGCCCAGCCTGCGTGTTCACCAAAGGGCTGTGGGGTCTCTCCCACCTGGGCCGAAGCAGCCAAGGCCAGGTGAGAGCCCATCTCGCACACCGGAGGTGCCGGATGCCACAGCGCCCATTGGGCGCTGAGCATCACCCCGGTCCCCCTCCCTGTGCTGGCTCTCCCACATCACCGCTCTTATAAATAGCCGCGTCCTGGGTAGGCACCACTGCACCAGGCTGTGCACAGATAATGGCTTTTTAAAAAAATATCTTTGGATCTCAAAGTAATTTAGAAAGGAAAAGTCATTATCCCTCCCCGCTTTGCTGGGCGAGCTCTGGGCAGGCAGCGCAACCCCTACGGCGAGCCTGGGGCTGGCCTGCTGGGGCGGCTGCTCTGGCTTGTTGCATTCGAGGACCGTGTGTCTGCGGTCACCAAAATAAAACCCTCTGAGTCAGCCCACGGGGGAACTTTCCCATCCTCGACGCTGGTCTTGTGTCCTGCCCTGGTCTTTGCAGAGCATCTCCCTGCCATTGTGGTGCTGCTCCCTCCAGCCAGGCTGCCCATTTATATGATCTTGTGTTTGCAATATCTCATGGCTTACATCAAACTCCCGAGCCAACTTTTGCGTTGCTGGAGGCCAACTCCTTCATCTGTGATTCATGATCCTAATTGCGAGGCTTTACATTCATGAAGCATCTGGTGATCCTCCGGTGAGAGGGTTTGTATGGCAAAGCATTATTTTCGGGCTGGCTGGTCCAGAGCGCTGGGGTTGCGGGATGGGTGCGGGACCGTTAAGTCGCCCCTCTGCAGCGTGGCTCCTGCTGGCCCCAAACCTGCTTCAGCTCTTCTCCGGCACCGAAGTGCCACCAGGCAGCTTCTGAGCTGTGGCTGCTGCCCTGCATCTGCGTGGATGCCGTGGGCACATGGAGAAGCTGTCCTGCTCACGCATGGCTGCCGGGATCGTCTCGGGGGTGAGAAGGTCCAGGAGAGGAGAAACTGCGAGTGCTGGCCTTGATGTGGTTGCAGGGAAGGCAGCGGAGAGCTGCTGTCCTCTGGCAGGTCTTGCAAGTGGGCTGCGCAGTTTCTCGCTCAAAAGGCAGGGCAGGGACCGGAGGCTCCAGCAGCGCTGGCAAATACCTCTTCCATTGGGAACCATGATTTAAAAATGCATCAGCTTGCAGCCAGGGAGCTGGCGATTGCCAAGAAATGTTCGTCATGTGGAGACATGAATTATACCGCGAGTAGCTCATCTGAAAATGAGTTTCTTAAAACGAGCTGCCCCTGGAGCGCAGCACAGCCGTTTGTCTCGCGGGTGCTGGTGGCCACCCTGTCCTGGAGCAGCTGGGAGTGCCTGCAGGGGTACGAGCCCCGCGTTGGTCTCGGAGATCCCTGTTTTGCTCGTCGGGCTGCTCCAAGTCCCATGCTGCCTTGTCTGAGGAGGCGCTGGGGCCGGCTTAGCCCCAGGCTTGGGGCTCCTGGCAGATTTTGGAGCTCCCAGGCTCCTGCCGCAGGGCAGAAGCAAGAGCAGAGGTTGGCTTTGCAGAAGTTAATGCTGCAGTTCAGCCCTGGATGCTCAGAAGGGTCATCCCGTCCCCTTGGTGTCCTGCAATGTGGTGGCCTTCCACTGGCAGGAAAAGTCTTGCAGAGATGGGTTGCAAAAGTAAAAAGCAAATCTGAAGCTTAGTTTGCTGCTCTTCTATTTTTCTGCTTCTGATATTTTTAGGCTGGAATTGAAATTTGGTTTTAAAAAGAAAGTGGATGGGAGCAAGGGGTGCTAAGAGCACCATGTGTTCAGGAGCCGAAATTGGAGCCGGGACGCTGTTTGGGGGCTGACTTGGACAGTTGGCCACCCAGATGGAGCACTCTGAATATCCTATACGCTGTGCTCCCCGCACCCGGCCCAGCTGGCTGAGACGTCGCTGGGCTTGAGAAACAGATAGAAGATGCAGATTGGGATAAGTGGAGACGGGCAAGGTGGGAACGGGGCAGGAAGGGCAGATGTCTCCTCAAGAGAGCAGCGGTGTCGAATGCTTCTTTGGCAATATTTTAAGATACCTTTGAGTCCAAGGGTGTGGTCAGTTTAGAAACGCAGTTCAGTCCTGTGGCCGTGCACTGGTATCTGTCCCTGCATCTCCAGAACTTCAACAGTAAGTCTGTATAATGGGCTTTGTGGAAAAACTGGTACTTTCCTCTTTATGAGTTTGGGGCCTAAGCTGCTTGAAGGGATTGATTTTTTTTGGCTACCTCCCATAATCCATGGGAGGTTTTCATCAAACTGTTCTTAATTTTTCTCTGTTTTTTATCAGCAGCTTCCCTGGAGTTAGCCTTCCTCATCGATGTGACTTTTTTTTTTTTTTTTTTTTTGCTGAACAGCGGTTGAGAATTACGTTGTGGAGGGGTTAAGGATAAAACAAAAGTTCAGGTACTGGGACTTGAGTTATCCTGTGACCTGGAGTTCGAAACACCATCGTTAATAACCGGTATAAAACCAAAGCAAGCTGTTATCCTGCAAAATCTAGCAGTTAAATAGTTGTGTAGTGCACATGCAATAACGTGTTTCCTGTTTCTTGTGGCATCCTCCCTCCGGCAGTGAGTCGGAATTTGCTGGAGGATGAAGGGGAAAAAGCACATGTCTGCAGGTCCCTGCTGATGGAGTATCCAGGGAATTGCATCCCTTTGGAGAGGGGCAGACCTGCAGCTCTCTGCTGTTGGAGCCGGTCCTGCTCTCCGCTCGGAGGCAGCTCCAGGGATGGAGGCGGTGGGGCCGCTGCCAACTTCTCAGCCCCTCGCTTTGCCTCCGGCAGAAGTCCTGGGCGTCTCGGTGGGGCTGTATTTCTCTTCCCGGAGAAGACGTGGTCCCTCGCCTCCTCCCATCAGGCAGAGCCTCCCCATTGTGCCGGCGCTGGCTTGTAAATCAGCGGGGCAGGGGCTGGCCTGGCCACGGCACAAAGGCTGCCTGTGCTGCCAGGGCGTTCTGGCTGAGCTCCCCACGGCAGGACCACCGCAGCCCTGGTGCGGGGGCAGAGGGTGCCTGCAAACCCCTTCCCTGCTAAAACCCACCCTGGGTGTTCCATGAGCGGAAGAGCGACGTATTTGGAGGAAAACATGTGGAGGCAGGGATAAAGTGTATCCACCAGCCACAACTGGCAGGTGGAACTGGGCGAGACCTCTCTGTTCGTGGCAAGGCCCCTTGGCAGCGTTAGATGGGTGCTTTCTTCTTTGGGGTTCGCAACAGCATCCCATTTCTCGTCACCCCGCGACCCAGCAAGTCCAGTGCCAACCTCCCGCTCGGCGCTGCGGAACTGTCAGACCTAGGCTATTTTTGGATCTGCCCTTACAACAAAGCGCTCTGCGCGCCGGAGCCCAGCATGGGTTGGCTTTGATGTTGCCGTCACTGCCGTGCAGCGGGACAGGCGAGATGCTTGGCCCTCTCTGTGCTTGTTGGTCAGCAAATGCCATCCTGCGGGATGGGATGCTGGCGTTGCCCGGAGAGATGCTGCCAGAGGGTTTCCTCCTGCATGAGCCGGGGAAGGGATGGGCAATAAAAACGCACCGCAGCCCTGGGAGGTCTGGGCTCGGTCTGAGTGTATTTTCACTAATTCAGTGTGCCGGTGTCTCTCACACGCTTCAGGTGAAGTTTGCTGCTGCTGCTGCAGACCTGTGGCAAGCTCTTGGCACAGATACGAGACTCTACTTGCTTTTTAAAACCAGAGCTGGAGAGTTTCTTGTTGCTGTTCTGGTTGTTTGCATATTGCGACATTTCTTGTGTGAAACAGGAGTTGAAGTGCAGCTTTGCAGTGGCGTAGCGGGTGCTTTCAAAGCTCTTTTAAAGTGGACATTAGGTACAACCTGTCCTTCGGTGTCAGGAGGACTGAATATGGCCTTCTGTCCCCACATCTGGTCAGGGAATTGAGTTACGGGTATCTTGGTGTATGCCAGGACATGGGTGTGCCCGTGGTCAGGACAGGCGGTGGGAGTCCCTTGTCCTCTGAAGATCTGTACTGCTGCCATGTGTGGTCCCGGACGAGTTCCTTTGCGTAAGGCAAAGCAGAGATTATTTATCTGCCGGTGGATGGTTTGACAACTGCACAGCTGGTGGCAGCACAGCAGAGCGGAGGGCTTGGTGACTGCACTTTGATGGCTCAGTTGCCGCTTGCCAGATGATGCCCAAGGAAGTTGCTTCCAGCTGTGCTGGTCCGAATTCTGCCACTGCCACCTCCCGCCAGGAGCATGAGTAGCGGGAGACCTCCCGGTTCGGGATGCGGTGATAGAGAGTGCTGTGACTCTGCATTGTCTGTCTGTCTGGGCATGGCGTTTCTCCCAGCCCTCCTGACCCCTTTTCTCTCCCTGCAGCTGCAGGCGCATACCTGCCACCATTGCAGCAGGTGTTTCAAGCGCCGCGTCGGCCCGGGATAGGAACCGTTGGGAAGCCCATCAAGCTCTTGGCCAACTACTTTGAAGTGGACATTCCCAAGATTGATGTGTATCATTATGAAGTGGATATCAAACCCGACAAATGTCCGCGCAGAGTCAACAGGTAAGGCAAGTATTAGAGGTTTTGGCACTCGTTCCCTGCTTCCAGTTTCCTTGTGGAGGCTCCACAAGTGCCTGTCTCTCTCTCCACCAGTGGAAGCCATCAGGGTGACATGGTGGCAGGGGTCGCAGCACTGCCCAGCATCTGTGGGTGGCTGGATCCCACCAGCCATGGTTGTGCAGCAGCGTTGGTTCCTGCCCCTGACAGCCTCAGAGGTCCTGAACCTTGGCACAGTCCCCTGCTTCTTCAAAGCAGCTGTGCTATTTTGGCAACAATCCCGTATTTAAAAATAGCAAGCCCAAACCTCGGGCCATCGCGTACTTTTCTTTGTTTTTCTTTTTGATGTCCTATTCGCTGCCCTTCCTCTCCTGCCCCGGCAGCCTGGGTAGCTCTGCACCCTGAAGGCCGGTGAGCAGATGCTGCACATGCTTTCAGCGGCTGTGGGCAGTGAGTCGTTCCCTCTCGCCCTCCCGGCATGCGCGGTGGGTTTGCGGCCAGCTCCGGCGGGTGCGCATTCCTGCATGCAATGTAAACTCACTCTGCCAAAGCTGATGTACTGAGCTGCGGAGCATGGCGCGCGGCTGCTTGTCCAGGGGCCCTCCTGCCCGGGGTGGGACTCGGCTCTGCTCTCTGGTGCCCTGTGGCTCAGAAGTGCCCCGAGTCAGGAGGCTGGGGACAGGGCAGCTCACAGGAGGTGGTGGGCTGTAAAGAAACCGGCAAAACGAACCTCGCCTTTCTCTCCCCCTGCCCCTCCTTCTTGTCCCGCTCGCCTGCGTAGGGAAGTTGTGGAGTACATGGTACAGCACTTCAAACCGCAGATCTTTGGCGACCGTAAGCCAGTCTACGATGGGAAGAAGAACATCTACACTGTCACGGCCTTACCCATTGGAAACGAGCGGGTAAGAGGTGGTGGCAAGCCCCGTGCAGGCAGTGCGACCTGCCTCCTGCCTGGGAAGGACCAGCTAAAAACGACCTCCTCCCCTTGCGCCTGCGGGGATGGCATGATCGTTTCCCTCCCTTCTGCACCCAGGTTGACTTTGAGGTGACGATCCCAGGGGAAGGCAAGGACAGGATATTTAAGGTCTCCATCAAATGGATGGCCATCGTGAGCTGGCGCATGCTGCACGAGGCCCTGGTCAGCGGGCAGATCCCTGTCCCCCTGGAGTCCGTCCAGGCGCTGGATGTTGCCATGAGGCACCTGGCTTCCATGAGGTACCTGCTCCAAGGGGCAGCACGGCGGGTGGGTGCTAGCGGCAGCAGGGGCTGTGCTGCAAGCACCGAGCATGCCAGGGAGGGGACCGGCTGCCCTTGGCAGGCTGTTGGGGCTGGGACTGGCCTTGACGGTCTTTGGGAGGAGGTGGCCGTGCCTGCCGTGCAGCTCGGTGCAATCGCTGTGGATGGTCTCGCAATAGAAATAAACGGGGTGATGCAGCCGGCAGGGCGAGCGGCAGCTCAGAGGGGCGAGGTGTACTTCACAGTCGCTGGTGGTGGGACTGGCATGTGCCGTTTGACACATTTTGCCCTGGTTCGCAGGTACACTCCCGTCGGCCGCTCCTTCTTCTCCCCCCCCGAAGGCTACTACCATCCCCTGGGAGGCGGCAGGGAGGTCTGGTTCGGTTTCCACCAGTCGGTCAGGCCTGCCATGTGGAAGATGATGCTCAACATTGATGGTGATGTATTTTTCATTTTGGGGAACTGCAGCGGTGGGGCTCGGTGTGTGTGGGAAGGCTGGATCTGGACGGCTTTTGGGCCAGGTCCATCTGCTGGGAGAGACCATAGACGCGTTGTGGTATCTGTCCCGCAGTGTCGGCCACCGCGTTCTACAAAGCCCAGCCCGTAATCGAGTTCATGTGTGAGGTGCTGGACATCCGGAACATCGACGAGCAGCCGAAGCCCCTGACAGACTCACAGAGAGTGCGTTTCACCAAGGAGATCAAAGGTAGAGCCCCTGGGGAGCGCTGGGGACCCGTGCCCAGCCAGGCACTGACCCAGACACCGACCGTGGCTTGTCTCCCACCCAGCCCCTGCAATGAGGTGTGGGGTACAGAGGTTGCTCATTTAAAATGTCTCCTGGGGCACCATTGCCTCCCTCGTGCACTTCACAGGGCATCTGCAAGCATACCTGCTCTGCAAGCGGTTAATTATTTAAGGGAGATGTTGGTGGTGTCCCGGGGAAGTTGGGCAAAGGGGAATTGCTCCCTCCTTTCCAGTGACTCTGCTGTGTCTCCCTGTCTTGCATCAGGTCTGAAAGTCGAGGTTACCCACTGTGGGCAGATGAAGAGGAAATACCGTGTGTGTAACGTTACCAGGCGGCCGGCCAGCCACCAGACGTAAGGCGGGTGGGAAGATGCCCTTGGAAAAATCCGAGCTGTTCTCCTTTTTAGCAGCTGCTGGTGTCGTTAGGGAGAGCTGGAAGGGAAACTCCAGCCTGTGATGGCAAAAGGGGATGTGTTTGGGGCTCTGCAGGGGTTTTGGGCGCAGCAGCTCGCGCAGCTCCATGTCATGCGCGGTGAAGGCGAGCGGGATGCAGAGGAGGGTGGGAGTGCAGAGGATGCTTTGTCTGGCAGGCGGCGTGCCGCAGCAGGCGGGAGTTAGCATGCCAGGAATTGTCCTAGTTTTTACCTCCGAGTTTGGTTTTCTTCTTTCTTAAAATAGACACTGCCAAAGCAGAAGCTTTGTCAGGGGATAAAGCGATTCCCTGCCTTGAAATTATTTGCATGTGCCTGGGAGCAGGCTGGGCCTGGGCACCCCTCCGTGTTGGGGGCTGCCCTGTTCCCCACAGTCTCCCGTGGACAGGGGCTGCAGCACCACGGAGGCAGTGCCCTCAGCACCAAGCTGTCGGGTGCCACAGCCCATGGGTTTTTCCAGGGCTCATCACTGGGGTTTGCCCTGGGAATTGCCTCCAGGGAGACTTGGAAGCAAAACAGGGTTTGAGGCAGAGGCTGGAGGGAAAGCAGGCGGACCTTCCAGACCTCCCCATGCTGGCAGCGGAGGGGACGGTGCTGGGGCAGGAAGGGCTGTGCTTGTGCTCTCTGCTGGGTGCTCGCTGAGTGGAGCTGAGGGGAGGGCGGAATGTTTTTCAGGCTGTCCACCCCCCCCAAGTTTCTGTAATGTTTCTGGAAATGTTGCTAACAGTAAAAAAAAAAACAAAAAATAAAAACCTACCCCCCCCATAAAACAACCAAAAAAAACTACAGCAAGAAATTTTGGCTCGTGCTTGCCTGATACCAAACTAGCAGTGCACGCTCAGGCCGGCGCTGTCAGACTTCAGAGCCCCCACTGAAGGGGGGGCACCTACCTCACCACAGCCACATTTCCTTGTCACACAACCCCATCTCCAGGTGTATCTCACTGGGGTTCATGAGCCTGTCACCATGTGCACCCTGCTTCCCCTGTGCTCCAGCATCCTTGGGTCCCAGCCCTGGGCCTTGGCGAGCGCAGGAGGAATGTGACACCTCGCCAGGGTGTTCGTGCTGGCTCTCCTGTCTAATTTTGGCTCCATAAAGAATATCGGGTCAATTCTTCATTTTCACAGAGCTCTTTATGGAGCCGGGAACAGCTGGTGCTGGGTGAGGCTGGGTATCACGCACTCCGGCTATGGACAACACGGCACCCCTCAGGCCTGCCGCCAGGAAGTTTAATCTTTTTTTCCTGTGGTTTTGAAAGGAGATGTACGGCTCCTGCCCCCCGTGCTCTGCCTACTCCGGAGCCACTGCCCCATACCAGGAGAGGCTGGTTAACCTTTCCCTGGAGCTCAGCTCAGCTCCCAGGGAGGGCACCAAGCACAGAAGTCCTCCTGAGTGCCAGTGTGCTGTATTTATGTACCTGACAGTGGCATGTGTGGCATGTCCTGCAATAAACATTTGCCCTGATTAGCTGGATTAGTGAGGGAGAGCTTTATTTATGGGACCTCAGTCCCACACTGGGGTCAGAGTATTCCTGACTCGATTTCTGAAAATACCACTGTTGTGCTATTTTCTTTTATGGTAGCTCAGAGTGGGAGCCTGCCAGTTCCCTCTCTTCCCAGCCAGAGTAGGTAGTGCTTGAGGTCTGGAAGTGTGTGTTTTGAGTAGGTGCATCCTTCGTGTCCTGCTTCTGCCAGGTTTCCCCTGCAGCTGGAGAGCGGTCAGACAGTGGAGTGCACAGTGGCTCAGTACTTTAAGCAGAAATACAACCTGCAGCTGAAATACCCCCACCTACCCTGTCTCCAGGTTGGCCAGGAGCAGAAGCACACATACCTGCCCTTGGAGGTGAGTGTTGGCTCTGCACCGCTGGGCGCCCCGGCTTTTGGGCACCATGCAAAGTAAAGGCAAGTGGCCTTTGCTGGCAGATGCATGACATTATTCTGCAGCTAATGTGTCATGGGCACTAGTTGCCTCAATGTTGACCTGTCAAGAGCTGCTTCTAGTAAGCGAGGGAGGAGACCGTGCTGTAAAAATACCATTTTCTTGCAGCTGCAGGCTCGGCACCTCTGGTTTGGGGCTGACTGCAGGGCCCATGTGCCGTGCGTGTGGGACAGCTCAGCCATGGTCCCCCGCGTCTCCCTTGTCCCTAACGCATGGCTGCTGTCTCTCCCCTGCCGTGCAGGTGTGCAACATCGTGGCAGGCCAGCGGTGCATCAAGAAGCTCACAGACAATCAAACGTCAACCATGATAAAAGCAACAGCCAGGTCTGCCCCAGACAGGCAGGAGGAAATCAGTCGCCTGGTACGTGGCACAAGTCCCTGGGGAGGGGTGGGAGGGACGGTATCGGGGCTGCGGCTCTGATGGCAGGTTATGGTGTCTTGTCTGTGATGAACCTTGTCGTGGTCCTGCTCCTTAGCTGCTCTGCGCTGGAGAGCTGCGACCTGCTCAGAAGATGCTGGTGGGGTTAATGGCTTGTGTTTATCCCCCTCTTCTCACTGAATCCCCAGTCAGAGACACCTGCATGTCTGTAACCGACACTTGCATAGAGGAGCCCAGCTCAAAGTGACCGTGGAAACTCGTGTGCAGCAAATTCAGGTCCTCGCGCTGATGGAACCTGACCCAAAGGGAGCTGGAACTAAAAATAGGAAAACAAATCAGAGAAATGACGCCGGCTCTGGGTGTACGTGGGGACTGTGTGTTGTGGGGCTGCGGTACGGGAACTCTGTCTGCAGGTCAGCCTGGGGCAAGCCAGGGGAGCCCAGCTCTGCCAGCAGCCAGGTAGGAGCTGGTTAATGGTGCTCTTGTTACCCAAACTGATGTCTCTGGGCTTCCGAAGCTGGGGACGTTTGATATTCCTTCTGCGACTCTTGATAACAGTCTCTTGCCAGTCTGAACCTTACCACTGAAGCCTTAAATCTCAGAAGCAGGCTCTGCTCTTGGTTGCATTGGTCAGTGTGTTCAAAAATCGGGTCCCCCGTGGGTAAGTTTGGAGGACAGGGTTTGGCCCTTTGTGTTAAACCACTTGCCCTCCCCTTATGGAGAGGACTTCAGCTCTATAGAGAACATGACTTTAGGTGCCCGTGTTTCCCGGCCAGCTGAAGCTGTGTGGGATGCAGCAGTTAGGTCTCACTCCCTCCCATGGCCTTTCCTTCCCTCTGCAGATGAAGAACGCCAGCTACAACCTGGATCCGTACATTCAGGAGTTTGGGATTAAGGTGAAAGATGATATGACGGAGGTGACGGGGAGGGTCCTGCCGGCGCCCATCCTGCAGTACGGAGGCAGGGTAAGCAGGGCTGCACTGCCCGGGTGTTGACCTGCATTGTGCAGAGAGATGTTTTCACACCAGAAAATGCTGTTTCTGAACAAAACTTTTGCTACCTTCACATTTTTAGGTTAGAGCTTTGAGCTTGTAGGTTATCAGAGTGCCTGGGGTTTGGGTTTTTTCGTTTTTTGGCAATATAACTGTTCTGAAAGTTGTAGCCAAGAGTCATTTGATGACAAAAAAAGTGAGCTGAAGGGGAAAGGGATGCTCAGGGTAAGGCAGCTCGGGCGAATTTTCCATCACTGTTGAGGAGCTGAGATTGTAAATTGCCCGCCGCCGAGCACCGCAGCAGACCCTGGCAGTGCAGGGAGTTGACTCCGGCGAGGGCATGTAGCTTTGTGGTGGGGAGCACAAGCACGGCACGTGCGGGTGCTCCCCGCGGCCTGCCGGCGTGGGGCTGGGCAGGACACGGCAGCGCTCTGACCGTCTGTTTGCCTTGCAGAACCGGGCCATTGCAACTCCCAACCAAGGCGTGTGGGACATGCGAGGGAAGCAGTTCTACAACGGCATTGAGATCAAAGTCTGGGCGATTGCTTGCTTTGCCCCGCAGAAGCAGTGTCGAGAGGAGGTGCTGAAGTAAGGAAAGGGGCAGCCTGCGTGGGTGGGGTGAGCCGGGGGAGCCGTGGCTCGTGGTGCGGCCACCCTGCTGCTCCCAGCCTGGGGCTGCACGTCCTTCATCACTAATACTGGATCTGCACACAGCTGAATTGCTTGTGGTACAAATTCAATCCAGGTTGAGACTGGGTGTTCAGTCTTGTTTCTGCTAGTTTATCCAGAGTGCCTGACTGTTTATCCTGGCTGCAGACAGTCCCTGAGCCATCGCAAAGCCTGCCAGGTTAGAGTGAGCACATCAGCACTCCAGCAGATGTGGGCTGACAGTCACACTCTCCTCGATCTGCTCTTTGCATCAGGTAGCTGCAGTATTGTGATCTGATACTGCCAGCCCTAAGGCTGTATTGAACTCTTCTCAGCTGAGTCTCCTCAGAGAGATGGGGTTGTGAGGGATATTTAATTAAAAGTTTCCCCAATACCCTTTCTGAAGTAATATAATTCATGTAGGAAGCATCCTGACTTGCCCCGGGTTTTTATTACAGAGAAGTCTTAGGCTTTTTGAAAAGCTTTGGTAGCTTAGAGACTCTCTGCTTCAGTAGCAAAGTGACACAGAGCAGGGACAGTTTATTTGACTTAGGGAAATGGTCACCTTGGTTTTGGATTCTGCTGGGGACTTGGGTTTCTCCTGACTGAGAGTGGATGCATTGAGGCGAGCATTTTCTGTGCCTCTTCTGGGTGTTTGGCACGGTTAATGTTTGGGATGGTTTGGAGCAGCTCAAAGTCTCTACGTCTGCAATGAGTGGGTGGAGGTGGGAGTGACACCGCACTCCTCCTGTGACCCCTTTGGGGCAGAGCTGGGAGCCCCGCACTCCCTCTGGCTCTCCCTGCATCGAATTTATCCTTGACAATCCAAAAATCCAGAGTGTGGCTGAGCACTTTGTCCAGTTTGGTAAGTGAAGGCTTGCATCAACTTTGCAAATCACCTGGAAATCAAGCAGGTCTGCTCCCTGCTTCTCCAGCTTTCTAACGGAGAACGGCTCACAGCTCCATCACTTCAGGAAGAGTCAGTACCTGGGTAAGAGGGCACCAAGAGGGGACGTTTCAGCTCTAACACGTGTTGGTCTTGTATTTCCCACGCCATGCACTTGCTGGATGCTGTAAAACCGCAGGCGCAGTGCCGCGATGTCCCCGTCTGTCCTGTGCCGCAGCACTCCAGCCGCGGGTCCTTGCACCTTGCTCGGTGGCTGGGGTGCGTGGCAGAGCTGCCGTGCGGAAGGGCTCAGGGCTCACTGCTTCTCCTCCCGGGCACAGGAACTTTACAGACCAGCTGCGCAAGATCTCCAAGGACGCAGGGATGCCGATCCAAGGCCAGCCCTGTTTCTGTAAATACGCCCAGGGTGCAGACAGTGTGGAGCCCATGTTTCGACACCTCAAGAACACCTATTCAGGGCTTCAGCTCATCATTGTCATCCTGCCAGGGAAAACACCGGTCTACGGTGCGTCTGGGGCAGGGGTGAGCGGGGAGAGGAGAGGGGCTTTGCTCTAGCTCGGCAGGGCTGGCTCTGCTCCTCCCGCGGTGATTTCTTTCCCCGTTTCTGAGGATGCTGCTGGAAGCGGTGCATTGCCGATTGCCTGCGTGTTCATCTGCTTCCTTTGCCTGCAGCTGAGGTGAAGCGCGTTGGGGACACCCTCCTGGGAATGGCCACGCAGTGTGTCCAGGTCAAGAACGTGGTGAAAACCTCCCCGCAGACCCTTTCCAACCTCTGCCTCAAGATCAACGTCAAGCTTGGCGGGATCAACAACATCCTTGTGCCTCACCAGCGGTTCGTACGGCTGCTGCCTCTCACATTTTTGGGGCTTGTTTCCCAAGTCCCTGGCGGTGCTGCCTGCCTGGCTTTTCCTGGGGAAGAGGGGTCCTGTGGGCAGCTGCATAAAGTAGCTCTTTGAAATGGGGGTTTGCAGCCTGTCTCACATTGTAATGAGCTGTTGATGTGCCCAGGCCAGAGCCTGGAGGTTGTGAGACGTCCTCTGTGTGATCTGCTCACCCCCATTGGGCTGTGCATCACCGTGAGATGGCCCTGAAAGGCTGACTGCTGCTTTCTCTTCTCTCCCACCAGCTCTGCCGTCTTTCAGCAGCCAGTGATCTTCCTCGGGGCTGATGTCACTCACCCGCCGGCAGGAGATGGGAAGAAACCCTCCATAACGGCTGTAAGTTCCCTGTCTGGGGCCAGGCTTGGTGCCCGAGAGCCCTGCAGGAACGCAGGAGCTGGAACAGGACTCGTGTGTCCATAAAGGGGCTGTGCCACTACTGTCCGTATGGTGAAACTTCTCAGAGTGGCCCCATGCCCTATCAGGTGTTTTGATCCCACTTTTGGGGCAGTGGGTCCCCGATCCCCTCCCGCCTCTCTGCAGAGGAGCTGTGGTTTTGGGGAGTCGTGGGGAGAGCTGGCAGCTGCCAGCAGATGGGGCTCGTGATGTGCTGGACCCCGTGAGCGCTGTCGGACAGGGTGTGCAGGGAGCTCAGTGTGGCTGCTGCGCTCGCCGGAGTCATCGCTGGGCATCTCGGTCCTTCAGTGCAGCCCTGTGAGGGACCTTTCCCAGGCAGGAGAGCTGGGGTTTTGTAGACAGCAGGGGAAACTGGGGTGACTGGGCTTCTTCTGAGCCTTTTGGGGAGGAGGATTTGCCTTCACCTCAAATGAATAAGGAGCATCCATCGAGTGAAGTGCTGCTGTCATGCTGGTGAGGCTGGGTGGCAGCTTGCGCCCCTCGTCAGGCTCTAAGACGTTGCCTTGTGTTCGTTGCAGTGAAGAAGAGTGTCAGGTTCTTGTAGCGTCTGTTTTAATTAAGCACGTCAGCGTTTTCCTATTAAGTTCTTAACTTTCCAGGACTTATAGCTCAGGTTTTCCTTGGCATGCAAATGCATCTTTGCAGGAGTGTTTTTTTCTTAATTAGAAGGCGTTGGGAAATGCTTTTGGCTGTTTGCTGTAGGTGTGGGTGGGACAGAACAGTCTGTTTCCTGGCGGCAACGCTTCCCCTCTGAAAACACCTTCTGTGTTTTTTTGTGCAGGACCACTGAGGGGTTTTTTTCTTAATTTTTATGAAAGCTTTTTTGAAGCTGCAGGGGAGGAGAAGGGTGGAGCCTTCAGATGGCCTTGATCTTGTCCTTGGTGTGTTGTTAATTAGACAATAGAAGGGGGTCTGTGGCTGAAGCCAAAGGAAACATTTCTGTTGCACACATCAGCTCCAGTGGTGCAGCCCAGACCCTAGAGCTCCATTTGCAAACCAAAAGTGAAACTGTTGCTGAGAGCAGGGGCAGCAGGCTCAACGCCACTGAGGACGTGGGGTCTGCCGTGCTTTCCCTTGCGTTCGGGGAGACACGGACCATGCGGTGCAGCGGAGCAGCTGGGCATTTGTCTCCCAGCATGGGCCAGCACCTGCTTTGACGCCTGTGACTCACGCTGCACCCCCAGCCCCGCGTCACAGCTGAGCCCGACTGCTCTCGGCCTCTTTGCCCTGACGTCTTTGAGGTCTCCCCTCTAGAGCACCCGGCTGCGATGGGAACTCCCTGCTCGACGGCTGCCGTGTGGTGACACAACCCCGCTGTGTCCTCTGGAGGCGGCAGTGCTGGCGGGGCAGACCACGGCCGTCTAGGGCAGCTCCACTGCCTGCGGCCGAGCGAGGGCAGGCGTAGGGATGTGACCCTGGCAAATGCTCTGTGCAAACATTGACCTGCTTCAGTCACCTTTTGGGCAGAGGGTCTCCAGGCAGCCCGGGACGGGCAGGGCAGTTGTGTCGCAGTCGGAGGGGTAAGGACCGGCCGACAGCAGAGCTCCCTGGTGTTGCTGTGATATAGAGCTCAGCAGCAGCTGTTACAGCAGCGGCATTGCAACTGTGGGTGGGGTTTTGTACCCTGGGGATGTCATTGCCCTGACAAAAACAGCAGAGCGGGGTTTGGGGTCACACAGTCCTTTGTGGAAGCCAAAAACCTCTTGAGTGAGGGATGGAGGGAGAAGGGCTTAGGCAGGCGGAAAGGGCAGCCCCACTCCCCCCTCGCACCTCTGCTGTTGGGCAGGAGGAGCAAAGCAGGGGCAGAGCAGCAACAGCCCCCACAGCCATGTCGCTCAGTGGCACCAGCCAAGTTGTCTTGCTGGAAATTCCCATAAAAGTTGCAAAGGGCACGGCAGAGTGTGAAAACGGGATGTGGCTGCAAGCAGGGATGTCCCTTTTGGGCACTTGTTGCCAATACAGTATTTGCTGTCCCATCTCCTGATCTGTGAGCTCAGGTGCTCTGCCCACTGCCAGCTGTGGGTGTTAGAAGCAGGTGGAGGCTGGGAATGTCCCACGTCCCCTCCATCCTTTCCGTTGTAACACATGAGCCTGGCCTGTCTCTGTCACTGCAGGTTGTGGGCAGCATGGACGCCCACCCCAGCCGGTACTGTGCCACGGTGCGTGTGCAGCGTCCTCGCCAGGAAATCATCGAGGACTTGTCCTACATGGTGAGGGAGCTTCTCATCCAGTTCTACAAATCCACCCGCTTCAAACCCACCAGGATCATCTTCTACCGTGACGGTGTTCCCGAGGGGCAGCTCCCGCAGGTGAGGACCCCTTGGATCCCTGTTGGCCAGCGGGGCTGCACCAGTTCCCAGAGGGTTTCCTGAGGGTGCACGGGGATGGCTGGGTGCCAGTGTGTCCCCTCACTTGGCATGCCCTTGTCTCTCCAGATCCTTCACTATGAGCTCCTAGCAATCAGAGATGCCTGCATCAAACTGGAAAAGGATTACCAGCCTGGCATCACCTACATTGTCGTCCAGAAAAGGCATCACACCCGTCTCTTCTGTGCAGACAAGAACGAGAGGGTGAGCACCGTGGGGTGCCGGGGCCAGAGGCGGCTGATTCATCCCTGGCCCTTAGGAGGAGCCAAGGGGAAAGCTCACCGCTGGCAGGCGGAGAGCTCTTTCTTGAATGAAACGTGCTGCTCGGTTGACTCCCGCATCCATGCGGATTAGGCTGCTTCTAGAAACCCAGACAGCTGTTTGCTGTTATTATGAGTTACTGGGTGCTGATGATCCTGGTGACTCTCTTGAAATAGCCTCTGTCAGCTTGAAAACATCTGTTGTTTTGGTGATAGCTGTAGCCGCTGACGTGACAGGATGAATAACCCCTTGCTTGCTCACAGCTTGTTCATGTGTGCTGTGCAGTAACATTGATTGCTGTAGCTTTTTCCTAGATTTGATCTAAATTTAGTGGTTAGATCTAGTCTAATCAGACTCTGGCTCTACCTGACCATGAAGATTTAGTCTTGGGAATGGAGGACAGTTTTTGATCAGGGTGCAAAAGCCCCAGTATCTCCTGGCAGAGGCTCTAGTGTACACTCTGCAGAGATCCCTGGAGTGTTGCTCACTTAATCCTCATTTCTACAGTAGGGTGGGCCAGTGCACAGCCCTCACCCTGCCTGCTTTCCTTCTGATGCTGTTTGCTGTATCTCCACGACATGCCTGGTGCTGATGCTTGCAGAAAATGCCAGCAAGCCTGTTCGGGCAGGGAGCAGAGCAGGATGAGTTGCTTCTGTCCCCCCCTTAACAGGCACCTGGGGAGCAGCTTTGCATGGTGCTCTCAAACTGAGATGCTGAAATGGGGTCCTTGCGCCGTGGCCCTGGTGCAGGGCAGCTGTGTTACGGACAGTGCTCTGGGCAGCTGGAAATAACCGAACTCTGCAGTGCTTGGATCTCTCTTTCTATTCCCTGTAGATTGGGAAGAGTGGGAACATCCCAGCAGGAACAACAGTGGATACAAATATCACCCACCCCTTTGAGTTCGACTTCTACCTGTGCAGTCATGCAGGCATTCAGGTACCGCACTGCGGAGCTGGCTGTTGTGAAGCTGCTGGTTTTCTTCGGCTGTTGTTGCAGATTGCGCTCTTGTGCATCTGACCCAGCCCTGTCATAGCCTCCCTCCAGCACCGGAGACGTGGGCAGTTCAATCCAAGCTGCCATTGCGGTGGTTTGGCGAGCAGGTGCTGGGACGGCACTGCTGCTGCGTTATGTAGCACGTACTCGATTTCTCTCCTGGAGCCAAGGATCTCTCCTATGAGATTTTCCTCCTTCAGAGTGGCCAATTCAGCAGCTTGTCAGCTGGTGTCTGAGCGTGCCGGGCTCGCTGGGGCGCCTGATTGTCAGCAGGGACCTGTTGTCTGGCCGTGGGCGGGAGAACTGGGGCCAGCCGTCCCTGGAGCAGGCGGCTTGCTTTGCAGCTGCCTTTCTTCAGGCAGCCAAGATTAGTCAGAAAACGTACTGAAAAAATTGCACTCATTTAATCTACAGCTGCTTCCACAAGGGAGGCTTTTTGGCTTCCTCTCCCCCTGCAAGGACAGCGGGGAGCTGGCCCGGTTTGGGGGGCAGCCGGTCCGATACGCGATGCAGTGGGCTGCGCGGTGTTGGGAGCCAGGGATGGCAGCGCAGAAGCACCGGCAGTGCCTGGGCGTGGGGCAGCGGGGTTAACGCTGGCTTGCACCTCAGTGCGAAGGGCTTTGCTGCCTCGCGGTGCTGCCCACACTGTCTGCCAGGTTGTTTGGATCGGGGAGGGTCTGATCAGGATGTGAGGCAGCTGCCTGTGTCTGGGTGCAGGCAGCACCTCTCAGACTGCCCCCTCTCCTTCCCAGGGTACGAGCCGGCCATCCCATTACTATGTGCTCTGGGATGACAACCGGTTCACCGCAGATGAACTGCAGATCCTCACGTACCAGCTGTGCCATACCTACGTGCGCTGCACCCGCTCGGTCTCCATCCCAGCCCCGGCGTACTACGCCCGGCTGGTGGCATTCAGAGCACGGTACCATCTCGTGGACAAGGAGCACGACAGGTGAGGGGGCTCTGCCCGCAGCCCCAGGAGGGCAGACCCCAGGGATGGGCAGGGGGCATGAGCACCCTGCCTTGGTGTTTGAAAGTGCCTGTGTTAGAGCAGCGCTGCAGCAGGCCCTTTCTGTGGGGGGAGACTCGCACATAGCTGCTTCCTCTTAGGTCCCAGCTCTAGAGGGGAACTGGGGGTAGAGGAAGGTTAAATCCCATCCTGAGCTCATCCCGGGCCTGGAGGAGCATCCCTGGGGTGTCCGAGCGTTAGCAGCCACCTCGAGGTGCCGGAGTCTCGGCAGTGCCAGGCATGGTCACCGGCACGCACAGCATCCCTGTACGCTGTGGCAAGATGCCTTCCTGTGCTGCCAGCGCTCGCGGACCCTGATCTCCAAGGGGGTTTCTCAGTGTTCCTGGGGGTGAAATACGAAATAATTATGCAGTGATTTCCTTGATTTTCAGTGGTGAGGGCAGCCATATATCTGGACAGAGCAACGGCAGAGACCCCCAGGCCTTGGCGAAGGCTGTGCAGGTTCATCAGGACACTTTACGTACCATGTACTTTGCTTGAAAGCCTAACTTTTGTTACCTCACTCAAGAAAGCTTTCAGATTTGTAGGAGCCATACAAAAGAGGAAGCATTGGGACACCTTGTTTTTTTTCCAATGAGAAATCACTGCAGGGCAGGCAGCGTCGATTCGAGGCAGGAGACCAGCACCACGGGACAGAAAGATCCAACACCTTTGTAGGATTGGAAGAGACTGATGATTATTTTTTTAATTTTTCTGGCTTTGCAAAATTTTGACCTGACCAAACACATGAAGGCATTCAAGGAAGGGATAAAACTCCCAGGAGGCGGAAGCAGGTTTTCATTTTTAAGATGCAATACTATAGACTCCTGACTGTGAAATGGCGGATTTGGTCCTCCGTTGCCCACCAGGCGCTGGTAGGTATTTTTTGTGGGGGTTGGGGGGAGGGGATTTTTAGAGCCTTAAAACAGAAGACTAGATTTATAAAACTAATATTTTAGAATATGAGATGCTTTAATGGGTTAAGGGGAAAAAACAACTAGTTTATAGGAGAATTCTAACACTAACAGTTCCCCGCCCCCGAATAATTCCCCCCATATAATGTAAGGCACCCTAGCACTTAGCTCAGAACTGAAAACTGTCTTCCTTGTGTTAAAAGCTAGTTAGCTGCTGCCATTTGAAGCAACAGTCACAGACTTTTCCATGGGTGAGTGCCTTACTATGATGCTGCAAAATTTCAATGTTTTTAATCTTGTAAGGAAAATAGTAATCTTGTCTTGATGGTGGTCCATATTTCCATCGGAAGGAGTTAATTTCTACGGTCCTAAGTTGCAGTTTGTGTTAGATCATGACCTCATGGTGGTTAAACTCCATTGAAAGATGTGCACTTTCATATAGGACACGTTTAATGGCTGCTGACCCATTTTTGTTTCCAATGTACTACTTGTTATTTAAAACTGTTTCTGACAAATGGGGGCATCTTCATCCCATGAGGACGGAAATCGCTATCAATTTTTTTTCTCTTTTTTTTTTTCCTGAATTTTTATGATGGACACCGGGATTTTTTTACTAAACATTATTTTTATACGATACTGAGTCTGTTGCCAAAATACACAAGTCATTAACATTCTCAGAGTTTACATCACCGCACTTCCTGAGGCTGTGTGCTCACACCAGAGATTTCTAACGTTTCCTGTCCGATGAGTGTTACCAACTGCAGTCCGTGCAGCGCCAGGTACTCCTCAGCACCCGTCTCCCATGTGCGTTCAGCACATGTCTGCCCGGGTCGGCTGCTTTCCGAAGTACCGCGTACCCCAACTCCAGCACCTCCAAACTGTCACCCTCTCTGCTGCTAGGTTTTGCTGCTCTTCGTGTCATGGTATCGCTGATCTCATGCACAGGGTTTTTTATTCTGAAAGCACACCAGATTTGTTCCTTAGTCAGAACGATGAAATCCTTGTTATTGTCATGGGGGAAACTCCTACTGATCTGTGTTTGTAACAGGAAAAAAGCCTTTTTCCGAACAGTAACATAGTGACTGCTTTTCGGACTCATTTTGCTGCACAGAATGACCGTTATGCACAGCCGGGCAGTAGTAGCAACTCATTACCAGTATCATGTGGGCAGATTATCTGGGTTTTTTATATGAAAGTGTGCACAGTGCTTCCTTCAAGAGAAAAAAAATGACACGCACACTCCTACCAAGCTCTTAAAGGGAAGAGCTCTGTTATCATTTTACTGCCAAACGTGAACGCATTTCCAAGGCAGATCCACCACAAGCACTGCCCCTTGTCAGTACGCGTGGATAGAAGCACACCTTTTTGTTTTGTACTTTCTGACGTTTAAACTTGCCTTGCCTTCATGAAAACCACATTGGTCATGTTGGCTCATTGATCTGTCCTAACACCGGGAATTCACTCTACCCGTTTTCTTTTTGGGCAACGTGTTTGTGAAAAATGAAGACATCAATATGCTATGCAAACTAAGTGCTGAGCCCACTGATGTCACGTTTTGTGAAGATCCTACGTTTAGCACAGTCCTTTTTTTCCTCAAGACTACAGTATTTGGTTCATATTCTCCTTTGCACCTTGTGTCAACCTCCACTGCTGTATATCTGCAAGGTGACAGGGAGGAGACCAGGAACTATTCATGGTCAGTAGGGTAGTGAACTCTTAGGAAGGCTTTTAGAGAGTAGGGAATGCATCAACACTAAGTGTCAACATGAGAAGCCTACATTCCTATACACAAGTGCCTGCATAGTGACACAAATTCAGCACCTCTCCATCTCATCCTCAGAACTCTGGCTTGTGTTCATTGAAAGCAAAATGATCTCAGAGGGGCTGTACCTGCTCACCTTGTGTTAGAAAGCCCCTCGCTAAGAATCAAATCGGGGTTAAGGTCAAGGTTCTCTCTGCAAATCAGTTTGTTCACCAGCATTACAATGGAAAGCCCCTGGCTGCTGTTCTGCAGCGAGGGGCAAAGGTATTTTGGTTTCTAGTTTTTATTTTAGTGTTTTAGTTGGGTCTAGAATTCTGAAATGTCTTTTAGTAGCTGTGGCATAGCACGTGCCATTTTTAACCATTTGAAAAGAGATAGCGTGGGCATTTACAGAAACAGCTTGTTGCTCTGTAACAATTTTTTTTAACCTTGAGACTTGAAATGTAAAATGGACCTTTAAGATTTGCACTCATTTGTAAGGTGGCTGTTCATAGAAAACTATGAATGAAGACTTGCTGATGTAGCACCTACTTTTAACAGCAATTTTAACTACACAAAAGCTTCACAGCTTCTGAAACTCTCAGCTGTTGACTTGCAGATCGTGTTCTGCCCTTATTTCACCCTCTGCGTTGGGTTTTCATGGTTTTGAATAAATAAAAAAGCCAAACTCAGTAGCTGCTGTGCCCTTTAAACCCTGTTTCCATTTTGAAGAAATTTAGAAGGGGTTTGAGTTACCCGCATGTTTTCTATAATGGACTATGCACTGTACCTTCTACGCGGCTCCAGCATTCAGCATTTCTACCCTTTTCTTGTCCAAGATGCAAATGAGTAACTGCATGTTGAGGTGCTGTGCATTTTGCTACCCATAGCGGATAGGTGTTAACCCAGATACTTATCAGGATTTGTAGTTAGCCACAAACCCCACACGGACATCCCGAATGGCTCCCGAGTCTCTGCCTTCTCCATGCGCACGTGTTCCTTCTGCAACTGGAAACATCGCCAGGTGCATGCAGTTTTGTGGGAAGAGGAATAACTTTCATTTGCCTGTCAGTTGTTGAATGCTGTTTGTTTCCCTTATCTCACATCTGAACATAACGGGGGCGAGAGGGCAGAGCAGCCTTCTCCCCAGAGCTTCCAGGGGCGGTCGGGGTGTTCTGGTATTTGCAAGCGTACGACCTGATGTTTTAGTGTCAAAAAGCCCAAGCATTCAACGTTGCCTCGCGGAAGGTTTTCTTCTTGGAAAATCGGTGTGAAATAAAAGAATGTGATTCTTTCAGGAAGGGAAGCCAGACAGCAGGACAGCAATAAACAAGTGAAATTCATATCTTGCCTGAGTGATTTGCACTTCAATAGTTGTGAAAGAAAATTTACGGGACTCCAGTGCTTTTGTGTTCAATTTCTAGCCCCTTTCATACCTCCTTTATACGAGCAAGTGTTGAATTGTACATAGGGTGTTTACAAGACACTCTGTTTGGGTTGTTATTTTTCTTGTTGTTTTGGTTTTTGTTTTTTTTTTTTTGCTTTAGCTTGAACTCTGTATGGTCCATTTGTTAAATAGACGTGAACAGTTGATGTACAGTACTTACTAAACAAGCAGCAGCACAAAACTTATTTTATTAAGAAAATATGGCTTATATTTTAAAGGTTGAATATCAGGTTGGGTTTTTTTTTTTGTATGCGTGGAATTAAGACTGGTAAAGAGTAACAAAATCCTTGGATTAGGCCAAAAGAAAATACTGTAAGATCGTAACCACCTCTTTATTAAAGAAAACGGTATGATTAAAGAGCTCCAGAACATTGTATTTATATTTGATTTGATTGCCTTTGTGGATTTTTTTTTTTTTTTTGCCTTGGTCCTGATTTTTGCTTGCAACTTTGACTTTGCAGTCCCAAGTATCTGTTACCCTGTAACTGTTGGCAGAAGACCTAAATAAAAGCAATGTGAACATGTTGGGGTGACACTCCTGAGTCAGATTGCGTGGGGAAGGTACATGCAGTCCCGGCCATTCACTCAAGAAAGGCTTGGGGACGCAGTGAAATGCTGACTGTAGCTGAATTGCATCAGATACTGTGGAGGATCCAAAACCCCTCACTTTCCAGATTTCAATTTAATGAGAGAAACACTTAAGCAAACAAGTATGTGCTTAAAACTTCTTGGAATACGGTAGCCAATTCCACTTTTTATTAAAATGTCATCCGTTTGAGAACTGACTTAATTTGAGCTCCTTGGGTTATTAGATAGCAGAAGCGTACATCAAAACATGCTGTTTCTCCAGCTACGTTGTGTGCTTTGGGGGCTAAAAAGGCCGGTGGCTCCAAGATGCTTTAAGGATGGATTTCGGACTCCTTTTGGATTGGGGTTAAAGTTGATTCTCTGGGTTTTGGTACTGCATCGTGTTTTACATTTCCCAGCTTTGGAATTCCTTGCAAACGTCATAGTCCTCTCCAATGCCAACAGCTCATGTTGTGTCTTAGGGTCCAAAACTGGAGGTTGTTTGCCATCCTCTGAATTCTTTGGTTCTGCTTGTGCTTTACTTTGCAAAGGTGTATTGACATACCTTTAGACGATGAATTATTTAGCAGTTGAGCTGTAACTGGGTTTTTGAATAATGCTAAGCAATTTTAAGGAAGTGCTTGGTAATGGCATACACGTACTTGCTAGCTAATTTACTTGAACTGTAGCACGCAGAATGTATTGTACCGAACTGAGCATCTGTACAGATTCTGCACACATCCTCCTGCTGGTTTTAAGATTACATCACCTTTTTTAAAATGAATCCTGCTACATAACAGAAATCTTCTTTTGCAGTTTCAAGGGGGCTGTTTTTGTGAGAGGTGTAACAGAAAATTGTGCCTTGTGCAGCTGGGTCTGAAGTCCTGGAAAACAGGTCAGACTCCTTGGTTTCAAATGTTAGATTGGCATTTGAGCCCTGGCCCTCGGTTCTGATTACAGTGGCCTGCCAAAGCTGCAGAACCAGAAGTGCTTGCACGCCTCTAAGGTATATGCATTTTGCAGAGATGTCTCCCTCCGCCCTATCTGCTTGATCTTGGTGATCACATTTCCCCTTCCCTCTCAGGATTTCAGTTAAGGAAATATTCTAGTAGTTTATTTTTAATTTGCATGGGTTTAGAACCCTTACTGTATAGCTTACCTGATAACTAAATTTACACTTGTAAAGATTAATTTAGCTGGCAGTCTCCAGGATGGTCATTCCTAATGATGATTCTGACATCTGGATTATGAATCTCAAACTCTTCTTCTGCTGGCCCAGAGTTCCAGGTCTTCAGTACCTGCCCAGCAGTTTATCTGGGGGAGTGCCCTTCTCATCACTAGGAGAGGTGACATTATTTCTTCATAACGAGTAGCAGATTCAGACCTGCTTGGACAAGTCTCAATGTACTGTTCTTACCAAAAAATGATCTTTTGGGGGCAGAGGAAATAGAGATAAGGGTGCCACTGCCTGACCTAGTGCTGAGCTGAGCCTGGTACATCTGAATCGCTTCCCCATGTGCACACAATTGTTTTGCTCGTTTCACCCTCTGGTTGTTTGGTGGCAGTTTGTGTTCCAAATCTCTAACAAAGTGGTACTAAACATTGTTAAAAACACTGCCAAAAACTGAGAAAAGGGCAGACAAATGCTCTGAATTTATGCTGATGTAAAGAATCATAGTCTTTATTCTCATCAACCCTAGTTACTTATCTGCAAATTGGAAAAATAAACACGAGCCTGATGTCAGTCCTTTGGTTGTTACGGGAATGTCGAAGGATAATGTGCATTTAGTTATTGGGTTTTTTAATCAGTTGAGTGTACACTTGTCAGATGTCTTTACATCTCGCTCCCCGAGAAGGCCGTTTTAAAGCCTTGCGGGAGGAAGGCGGCATATTCACACGCGCGCCCTCATTATGTGCAGCAGCGTTTAGTCTTTTAGCCTTGCCTACAGTTGCCTCGCTCTGTGCTTCGCCCTCCTGCCGGCCCCGTCTGCAGCTCTCCCCTCCGTGTTCTCGCAGTGCCCTTTCGCAGGGTCCCCTCCAGTCAGTCACCTTAGCGCCGCAGCCACGGACGATACGTGCCACGCGTCACCAGATGTTTCGGCGCAGAGGAAGAAGCCCGCGTGTTCCCCAGCGTTCCTGGCAGCGCGCGCGGAACGTGCCGGCAGCTGCCGGAGCTCCCGTCCAGCACGTCGCTGCGTCCTGTAAAGGGGGAAATAAATAACTGGCGGGAGCGCTACGTTCCCGAGCGTGACTAAGGCCGAGGCGCTGGTTTTTTTCTGGGAGGTTTGGCGAGGATTTAAAAAAAAAAAAAGGGGGGGGGGCGACGTAATTTATTTGGGACTGGGCTACAACTGCGAGAAACCGCCGTACGCTACCAGCGCCGCGGCCCGCGTTCGGCGGGCCGTAAGGAAGAGGAGGAGGACGGCGGAGAGGAGGAAGGCCGCCGTGACGGTTTCCAGCCGTAGTCGAAAATCCTCCTCCCTCAGGCCGCGGGGAAAAGCCCCGGCCCTCTGCTTTCGCGTTCGGCCCTCACCGGCGAAGGCGGCGGGTGCGGGCCCGGGGTCCCGGGGCGCGGTCAGCCCCCGTTACCTCCCGCTCGGACCCGCTCTCCGCGGGTGACCGCCGGTGACTGACGGACTCGCCCCGCTCCGTGTCGGAGCGATGGCGCCGGTTCCCGCCTTCGCCGCCGCGGCACCGGCCCCTTCCGGCCCCGCCTCCTTCCCGGAAGCACCGCCTTCCCCCTCCCCGGAAAAAGTGCGGGCTAGTCCGGCGTGCGGGGGCGGGACTTCCGGCGGTTGGGGCGGGCGGGCGGGCGCGCGCGCGGCGGCGGCGGCGGCGGGGCAGAGCGGCAGCGCGAGCCGGGGCTGCGGGCGGCCACGCAACTTCCGCCCGGGGGGGCTGGGTTGGGGGGGGGGGAGAAGGGGGGAATCCCTCCGGTCGCCGCCGCCGCCGCCGCCTGAAGGGAGCGGAGCGGAGCTCCGGGCGGCCGTAGGCGAAGCGCCGGGCCGCGGCCTGCGGGGAGCGGGGCGGGCCGCCGCCCAGCGTTTTAGCCCCGAGCCGGCCGCCGGGCCCGGTTGTAAGCGGCGGATCCCGCAGCCCTCAGCGGCTGCGCCCAGCTCCATGAATGGAAATCGGCAGCGCAGGTGAGGGCGGGCGGACCGGCGGGGCCGGGCCGAGCCGCGGGGCCGGGGGAGGGGGGGGGGGGGGACACCGGGCGCCGTCCCTGCCCCGAGCCCCCCGCCCGCCGCTGGGCCGGAGCGGGGCTTCCCCGCGCCTTTCGCTTCACCCCCTCCGCCGCCTCCCGGTTGCCGCCGCGGCGGCGGAGCGGCGTGTGCTGAAGGGCGGGAGCGGGCGGTGCGGGTTCTGCGGGGCGGGGGGTGGGTGAACCGGGAGTTGTGCCCCGCCGGCCGCCCGGGGGGAACCGCGGAAACCCTTGTGGTACCGCTCCGGTAAGCGGGGATAAGCCGGGCACCGCGTCCTGCTCTGTTGCCCCCTTTTCCTGTGCCGAAGATAGTAGGGAATTAATTTCTTTTTGTATTTCATAACTAGCGTTTCCCAGGCAGCGGCTGTAGGCCAGCTTGCATAATCTCGTAACTGCGGTGATGTCTTTGAGAGACCGCCTCGGAAACCGAAGCTTTGCCTCCAGAGCAGGCGGTCACCGCCAAGTGCTCGCTTCAGCACCTTCTGCCCGGCCGAGATGAGACGGTCAGCCTTTGTGCGGCGACTCGGCGGGCCCCAGAATTTTAGGGCTAATTACGCGTGCCTTCGGGAGTGCTGCTGCACGGTAGCCAGCCCGAAATGTTCACGGTTTTGCCTTCAGCCGCTTGGCCCTTTTTGCATGGGAAGCACGTGCTTAGTATTTATAAACTTTGTGCTTAAAATGTATTTTGAGAGCTGGAGAAGGAGCTTCTGCTCCAGTTTATCAAAAGAATTGATCCTCAAGTCTGGCAGAAGTGTGGAAGGAGAGTTCAGATTTGGGCAGTGTTTAATCGGCAGTTCGTGACGTAGCTGGATGGCAAAGGGAATGTCAAAAGCTACTGGGAGTTCCATTTCTGCCACTAAAAGAGGTGCCGCAGCAAGAGAAAATACGAGTAGGAGGCTGAAGGTGTCAATGCAAAACATGCGTTTTCATCTCTGTGTGTGTAGATACCTTTGTAACTTACATGGAGGTTTAAGTTAATGATGGATTTGGCCAGGAAAACTTGCCACCTGAGCTGTTGTCCTTGCTTAATGAGGTATATGATGGAGTTGAAACTATTTTAGGAAGATGCTGGCTTTTAGCAATCTGGTGGAATTCAGACAGTATGCTCATAAACTGTGTGTGTTAAGTAAGCTCTAATTATAACCTGGTACAATTCCAGTTGTCTCATGATAAGAAATAGATTTGCAAGAGTAGCCCATAAACCTCTTAGTTTTTCTTTGATACAAGTTTACCTGTTGTTAGGCTACAATATGTTAGATTTTAGCAAAGCACACTATTAAACGGTGCTCCCAATGGGCTCGGCCCGCTAAGCGCTGTGTTCAGCGTGATGGATGTTTCTTTCCACGTCCGCTGTGGAAGCGTTAAGTGCGATGTTAACATTCCGTGTTTCAGGGAACCTTCTGGCTGTCAGACATCAGTATTGGTACAGGAGGACACAAACCATCCTTGGCAGAGCAAATAAGCGTTCAAGTTTTGTCATAAAGGGAGAAGGACGTTGAAATGTGCTTCCTTATCTGTGTGTGAAGGGAAGATACGGGATAGAATGAGCAGAGTGGGGAAACAAAGAGAGGGTTGTGAGTATACCTGGAGTAAAGCATGGAAGTGTGTGCCAGGATATTTTAGGTGAAGCAGTGCTGTAGATGTCTTCCTATTTGTGCGCTAGGCTTAGCCCATGGAATCGGGAAAGTATGCCTCGTCTAGTCCGCATAATGTGAACACAGTTTAAAGTAGGAGAAGGATGTGAAGCTGGCTGTTCAGGGTGCAGGTTATGGTGAAATCAAGTAAACTAGGGAATAGCAGTGAAATACTTGCTGTAAAAAAAAAAAAAAAAAAAAAAAGGTGAAGCGAAGTAAAAGCAGCTCTCAGTAACAGATCAAATTCAGTGTCATGCATCACGCTTCCACCAGGAGAGTGTTAAGTAAACTTCCAAAAGGCAGGTATATTAAAACAGTGCTACTGAGGATGCTCTGTGGTATAATCGAGTCAAATCAGAGTGCCATGTATGTCTTCATTTACATTTCATAAATCGTTCCTTCAAAGTTCACAGGTTTTTGTGTTAAAAGTGTCAAATTGTTTGGCTTTTTCTACTCTAGTATGGTATGTTTTTAATGGAGTAGTACAGACATCTTTAATCTTCTGTTTGCTTTTCTATACAAACTTCGGGCAGATAAAATGCTGAGAATTTGCTTTCTCTGTGTTAAGAGTAGTGATTTGGGAGGACCATTAAAAGTTACATTTTGGTGGGTGGGGTAGAGGAGGGAAGGGGAATGAATCATAAGTGCCTTCAAAAGTTATTCTATTCCAGAACACGTGTGATGTGAGATACAATGGAAGTTTTCCTCTGGAGTTGCAGTGGAAGCTGTTTGACTCACAATACAAACTTCACAAATTGTTTCGTCCTCGTAGCTTTACTTCCTTAGTGGTAAAGGTGTCGGGATACTTCTTGAGCTAATTTCCAGTAGAAATTGAAAGAAATGACAGAAATATACATGGCTTATATGCCTTTCGACACATCTGGTATGTGTTTAAACAAGGCTGATCCAACCGCTATCTCCCACTGTATCTAACTCCAGCTGATTCCTACAGCAGAGAGCTGAGAGTCAGCCTGCAACTGATGTTTTGCAATCTTACTGGATAATGTGAAAATTCAGCTGATAGTCCTAAGACTTGTATTGAATTTGGAGTGAGAAGTAGCAGCAAGCAGGGTGGCTTGCCAAGTGATGGGAGATAGCTTGATAACTGAAGTAATTTTTCTCTCTCATTAGACTAGACTGTATAACCAAACTGTCATGCAAAGCATTTACCTCTTAATTGAAGAAAAGTTTATAGCTGGATGCAAGTCAGTTTTGTTCTTAATGTTCTTCAGTCATAGTCTCATTTCTTTGTGCTCTAATGCATTTTTCTGAAAACGATGGAATTTGTCATGAATTTGTTGCTTCTTTTAATTTTGTTCACATGCAAAACTTGTTAGTGTGTAAAGTAAATTTTAGTATTCTGTTTAAAGAACTTTTGTTTAGTAACTGTTAAAAATGTGTTTTATTCTGTAAGGGGCTTTCTGGTAGTGTGGTTCTAAATTCAGTAATATGACCATGTGTCTCAGATCTTGGTGTTCTGCTCTTAGATACTTTCCAGGCAGTAAACTGGAAAAAGGGGAACTGCTTGCATCTTAAATTCGAAACATAAATGGCAGGTAGATGTTTTGCTCTCCATAGCAGCGGTTCAAAGTTACTGAGTGTGGGGAAGGAATTATGTAGTTTTCAAAACAGTAAATAGGAAACTGGGAAAATAAAAATGAGTGCATTAAGGATTGCACATTTTCTTATGAAGTGGGGGGTTTAGCATAACTGCAAGTACATGTTGGTAGAGGTTTCTTTTGGTGGCAAAACATGGTGTATCTACACACAACAATAAAGACTGTGTCAGTTTACTTTCCTGATTTCGGTCTGTGGAAATAGCTTCAAGGGAAAAGTATTGCTGTGTTTGTGTGGCTTGTCATGTTCTCTTCTCCTAGAGTAGTTAGGTATTAACTTTACAATGTGGATATAAGCTGCTTTTTTGAGCTTAAAGTTCTTTATGATAAGATTTTTTTTTTTTTAATAGTTCGGAAGCATTTATTGTAAATGATTCCAAAACACTTTGCGGTTTTTCCTGTAACGTCGTTAGGATAGAACAAGTTAGCACACTAGTATTTACTTGTGCAGTTGGCTATCACTGAGTATGGCATCCAAATGTTGGCTTTTGATGAGTTTTAACATGACTTATTATCTGAAACCTTAAAAAAAAAAAAGCCTAAATTGCGAGTAGGAATGTTTAGAAAACGTGGATTGCATTACTCATAAATAATGTAATGCCACCCAGCGAGGCTGCAGCTACAGAAATAAGGCAATTCATGATTTCTGGCATAAGTAAGGAGCTCGATTATTGAAACCAACATTTAAATATAATCTTCCCTATCTATTTTTTTTTAATCTACAATTAACTTATTTTCTGGTAGTGATAGGATCTTCTTTAAGCTCCACAGGCTGGGCCTCTGCATCCAAGCAGAGGCCAGGGGCCCTCTGAAAGGGAATCTTTTTTTTTTTTTTTTTCTCCCCTCCGTCCTCTCCCCCCCCTCCATGGAGAGCTTTTTCCTGTGTGCAGACTCCAGCCTGAGGATAGGATCTGTTAGACAAATCTGCCTTGTGTTACTGAGCTAGAGTTTAAATAATATTTTACCTCTTAAGTCCTCTATCATGTGTTTAAGGCTGTTCAGTCACCCATTCAATTAGAGATTTAGAACTGTTTTATAAACAAAAGTAAATCTATTAAGTAATCATCTGTTTTATAACGCTGAAGCCACAGTAGGAAAGAGGATAATTTTTTGCTGGAAGCTTGGTACTGATGTGCCTTTCTGTAAAGAAAGGATCATGTAAGGAGATCTGTATTTTCTATTAGCGTCTTGCTAGAAATCAGTATTTTGCTTCATGCTGTAAAAGTCTCTTGTATGCCAAAAGCTTCAGTTTTCCGTAAAATGGTTTGTTGAAAGTATTTGCAGGTTTCTGTGTTTCTGCTCTGTCTGTTCAGGCTTTATTCTGATTAGGGCTTCGTTTGGTTGCTAGGTAGATTCAAGCCTGTGCTTTGGATGCACGCCAGATGTGTTCTATATTGCTGGCTGTATTGCCATAGAAATCACAGTCAATTTTTGTTGTGTTTAATCTTTATTATAACATCTATAATCCCACAGAAGAAAAGGTTCTGATTCAGAGCTCATTTAAACCATTTGAGGGACTTCTATATTTGTCTGGAATATGATCTGACTTTAACAGGAATTTTCAAATTGTGGATCTGAATACTGACAACTGCAAACTTCCACTGTTTTCAAGTTCTGTTGGAGTAAATGGTTCTGTTGGCAGAGGTGCCACATAATCGCACTTGAAATTAATTTCATTGTCCCTGTATTTTTAATGTTACTTCAGACTTTAAGTCTTTGAAAAAGTAGTATTGGCATGAGCTTTTCAAAACTCTTTGTTTGTTTGTTTTGAAATATTAGTTTCCTCATTAAGCCCTCTAAAAGTGACAGTTCCTTTTTTCATCTTTTTGGGGGTTTTGTTGAAATACTAGCTTGAATATGAGCAAAGCTATTCAAAGTATCTTCCATCCCATCAGCGAGCTACATGGTTATGGGACGTAGGTTATTTGACATGTTACCCAGCCTAATGCATCAGGCGCAGATAACCTGTGCACTTTGGGCTGGAACAGCAATGTCCCATATACACCCGTGGGAAATACCAGTGTAAATCCCCTGTGAAATGCAACGGGGATTCGAGATACCTACTTCTAAATGTGGCAGTGGCGGTAGGGAGCAAACCGTGGTCTTTGTGCGCTGTTGTATATAGCACACCGTCAGGCACTGTTGGTAAATGGAGTAGATGGAACTTTACTGGTTTAGTATTTGTCTGTTTTGCGGATATATTGTAAGGGCTTTTGCTCCTACTTGTTTATTGAACGTTCACTTGTGAGAAAAGTCTTCCAACATTGCTGAAGGGTGTTCGTGAATGATGACTTCAGCAAATGCCGTGAACGGTAATTTATAAATTGATATACCTTTAGGTCCTGAAGAGATTCTTTTTTTTCTGCCTTGTGTTATTACCGATTTAAATGCTTAGTTAAATATTTTCTCTGCATGTTTTTCCTTTATGGCTTCTAATGAGTAACTGTACGTGCAGAAGGTTCAAGTTATTTAGTGGTGGATCTTGTATATTCTTGAAACGTACTCCCTTGCTGTATAAAAGCCTTCCAAGAATCCGTCTGAAGCGTCAGTTTTAGTTCCTATCTGTGTATTCATTGTTCTGTGTTATAAATCAGTTGACTGTCAATGTTGGGGACCTTCCTTATCTGGTTTTATGAACCGAGTACTATTCTGGCATGCTAAACAGACTTGGTTTACGTGCATGTGTACATACCTGATGCTCTAATGCAGAGTCATAATAGTTTCTTAAACACAAAGAAGTTTCTCCTCTAAAACTTGTGGGCAGCTGAACAGTGCAGAGCTGCTCTTCTGGAGGCACCGGCAGACTGCGCGTTCCTCCATCTGCTGCGGAGCCGGGCTGTGCTGCAGTAACGCTTTTGCAAAGATTTTTGGAACTTTAACGACTTTGTTTTTGCAATGGTTAAATAACATGAAGGCATCGGTCTGCCAATCATAGTAATTCTGTGCTATTTAGAATAATACTACTTCTGGTATTTTTGGTTGGTGTGTTTATTTCCATTAGCTTGACACAGGACTTAGGCATGAGGTTGAGTGAGTCATTGATACGATACGGGAGCAGTAGCTGTCCTCAGAGAGCGTCGTTTGTTATTTATGTTTTATTGGCTTTTGAGTCACAGGTTTGAAGCCAGTGACGCAGACTTTCACAACATGCAATCTGGCAATTTAGCGTATTTTGAAAGGAGGATATTCTGAGTGGGTGCTAGTGTATTTGGACAGTGATAGCAGAATTGAATTACAACATACTCATGCTTTTAAGTTAACCTGTCCAAGGGAGCATGTGTATCGCACCAAATGATAGCAAAATGAGCTGAATTTAAAAAAAAAATTGTTCCTGAATAGTGTGTAGACCTGCACTTCTTATTCATTTATTGGTCACTTAGTTCCTGTTTGCCAAAATCTGGGTTCTAACTTCCTCCAGGGTGAGCTGTTTCCTGAGGAGCCACGTGTGGTACAGCTGAACAAGTCAGGCTAAAGAAAGCCTTTGTCTAACAACTGGTATTTTCTTGTTTTGTTCACCAGTGTTTTTCAAGGAGCAGAGTTTGGAAGCCTGCTTGCATACTTGGCTTTGGGTAGAGCGTTTCTTTCATGACCCAGGATTTTGAAGTGCACCCTGTCTCGTATTAGCAACTGAATATCGTTTCTCTGTTTCAGGTTTTTGCCCCTGTGCAGTTGATCACTAGGATTCTGTTAAGCTGTGCAAAGGGGTAAACAACAGGATAGCATTCCCATAAAGGGGTTTATTTATCTCTTCTCCAGCACTCTCCAGTAGTTGAGTGGTCAGTTAAAAAGTTCAGCTTAGTGCAACTTCCAGAGGAGATGGTGACAAAGATTTCAGCCATACTGTATTTCCCTGTTCCATGCGCTTCTTCACCTAACCTTCAGGAAGATGTCTTCATGCTGGCTGTTGTTTCTGTGCTTGCAGATTTTAGCAACTGTTTTCACATTTTACGTGATTTTAACAAATGGGGTGGGGGGAGACAGGGCAGACCAGACTATAGCAACCTTTTTAATGTTACCTTTATTTCAGCAGTTTTGTTGGCGTTTCTTACAGATATGAACTAAATCTAAACTATGGCATGTATGTCTTCATAATGTTAAAATAAGCTATTGAGTCATTTATGCCACTCAAATGTTTAGTAGTAACTTTTTGCATATGCTTATATTCTGAAAATATATCTGGAGTAAATTGTAGAGCTGCTTTTACTTGTGTGACAGTATTAAAATGAAGAAAAAATTTAAGAGAACAGATGCTTGGAACAAGTTTTGCATAAGCATAGTCTGTGAGGGTGTTTTAAATGATGCTTCTTGTTTTATGTTTTTGTTTTATCTTATGGCTCGAAGCCAAGCCCACTCAGAATTTTTTGGTAGGTTTCTGGGTAGAGCCAGACAAATATTACGGTGGAACTTAAGCTTTGATGTTCACCTATTCTCAGTACAAGGTTTCCTTCAAGATAATGAGATTTTTTTTCCGGGAATGGTGGAGATTAATCAAAAGGCAAATAAGACATTTTTACCAGCACTTGACATTTTAACTCTTCTATGAAAATGAGTGGGCTGGAATTGCTATCTGCGTCACTGAGTAGGAGTAGAGGGGAGAACTTTAACTTAATCGAATGCTCTGTAAATCATGACATTTGTACGATGAGTAATTTTTTAAAACTCAGGCTACAAAGCATTTTGGTTTTGTTGTTTCTTGACTGGAAAGAGATTTTTTTAAGTGGAAATACCAGTAGAAATTCTTGAAAGTGGACTGTGTTTACTACTGTGTTTGGTTTTGTAAGGCATGAGTAACCGAGATCTTGAGCTGAGGATTCTCATCTGAATTATGCAAAGTAAGTTAAATCAAATCAATAACCAGATGAGAATGTAACATATCTTACTAGACAGGCATTTTTAGCTGACTTTCAAAATACCCGTCTCTTACTGCAGATTTTGATGGTTTCTCTGAGCAGCTGTGGGTATTCTTCTCTGATGTATAAGTAATCAAGAGTTTTACAATCCTGTGTCTTAATCTTAGTCTTTCCTCTTCTGGCCTATTGGCATTATCGGTGCAGTTAGACAGGAGGTAATGGTTTTACTATTCATCCATTTTCAGCCAGCAAAGTTCAAGAATAATCTGTCTTCCAAGACTAAGCTAATAATGGCAATGAAATTAAGAGCTTATCACAAACAACATACATCAGTCCAGAACTGCTCCCATATTTTTGTATTCTGTGGCAACTTTGTTATTACTAGGGTGTTCAGAAAAGACTTGTAAAACCTTTTTGTGTTTTAATGGTGGTCAAGTGTTCTGCAATAGTAAAGTGTTATGAAGAAAAGCACACCTTTTTTTGTTTGTTTTGGAAATCTGATTTTGTTCATGCTAATCACAGAAGCTGAAACTCATCAGTAAAACAGTCTAGCTGTGGGTGGAGGCTCATGGAGGAAAAATGGGCAAGTGTTCATTTGGTACTTAATAGGTTAGCACGCTGTTTGATGTGTACTGTTTGATACAGCTAATCTTCCCTTCTTCCAGTGTGCTGGCTCTGGTGCCTGCCTGGTCACCCTTGAGTTGGTTTGGGGAATTGCCTAAGACTGAAAAAGGGGAGTACGTTAGTAAGTCTCAATGGGAGACAAGTATGTGTACCTGCAAATGCAAGGAACCTTACATATTTTTAAATTGCTGAAATGTAAGCAAGAAGTACCTTTGCAACACAGCTTGTCTGTTGTGCTTATCTTCTAATCTGTGGTATTTTTTTCTTTTGCAGGACCCGTCGGGGCACAGCCCCTACTCATGGTGCCCAGACGTCCTGGCTATGGCACCATGGGCAAACCCATTAAACTGCTGGCCAACTGCTTCCAAGTTGAAATCCCAAAGATTGATGTCTACCTCTATGAGGTGGATATCAAACCAGATAAGTGTCCTCGGAGGGTGAACAGGTAAGAAGGTGAAATTTGTTTGTAAGTTATACTGATACTGAAATTTTTAAGCAACAGAGAGACCTACTGAAGTAAATATAGTCTCTATGTAGCTTAAAATCTGAGCATTATGCTACGGAGTCCTGTGTGCCAGTTCTCACAAACATCTGCGAGACAGGTACAGAGCCTTTTCTGGGTTCTCTTCAGTTTGGTTGTGGCCAGATGCTATGAAGTGGGCCAGCCATTAGTGGTTACAGTAATTTGTGAGCTGTTTGGCAGCAACCCCCATTTTTCAGGGTAGCATAAATATGGTATAGCTGTAAGCAATTACCTGTTTTGGTTGCAATACTGGCAATAGGTACAGGAGGAGACAGCCTTCAGCTGAAAAGCTTCCATTAGGAGCAGTGGTACAAAAGCACTGCAAACTAACTAGTTTTCCCCTTGTTAATTGGTATTTCATGCAATCAGCTTAGTATATTTGAAATGGTCAGGCTTGGTTTGAGCTTCACCTGTGTCCTTTTTCTGTTGTTACAGCATTTTGTATAGCACATTGTATCTCATCTTATTTTCATGTCTGCTATGTATTAGGGTCAGCTAAATCCCTTACTAGGCTACTTTATTTCTAGATTGCTGGTTAAATGGAGAGAATATTTTCATATTCTGTGTCCCTGTTTATTTAGTGATCCAACAAACTGTACGTATTGAGTGCAGGATTCTTCAGCCTTAACAGATTGCTAGTACAGCTTTTTATATATGGTCTTTGTGTATTTCGTCCTAAACCTCATAAATTCGGGAGCCAGAGAAGCCTCCTCAGCAAGAGTAGTCAATTGAAAACCTGACATTAGAGCTAGAATAATTTTTGCTTTTTAAAGATTACATTTACTATTTCCTGTATTTCTTCTCTGCATCTAATAATTTTTTTTTAGGAGTTACTTGTTAGTTTCTTGTGAAATGCGTTTCATCAGTTAAAGTTCAGGGTAGCTGAAAAGCAGTTTTTTCCTCTTTCATCTGCAAGTCTGTTTTTTTACATTTTAACAATAGCATATTGCTATGGCCTGATTCTGGCTGGTGATTTTTTTCCCCCTGCTAGTTGCATGCTACAGTTATGAAGGCTATATAAATACCTATGTTAAGTATTAATTAAAAGGAAACTAATAAATTGCTAAAATTGGGATATAATAGTTGTGTGAATTAATATTTAATATAATCTTACTGTTATGAAAGGTTAATTTACCACCGTATTGTTAAATGAAGAATGTTTGTGAAGCTATGCTCATAGGGGTACAAGGAAAATATAAACTGCTCTAAACTGACTTACTGTTTTGTATGTCTGGTTCTTTTCAAATGTGATCTTGTAATGAAGATAGATGTCACTTCACTTAAAATCTGTTGACCACAAACACTTTTTTTGTCTGTTGTACGGCAATGCTTGATTAAAATAGACTAAGGGAGACAAAGCTGTAAGAGCTCTGGTTGCTCCAGCAATTGCAGTTTGTGATTCTGTGTAGTTAGTTGTTTCCATAACAGTGGGAGAAGCTACAGATGTTTGAAAATAGTGCATTTGAAGTAAGTTGTTTTAAAATAGCAACTCAATTATATTTAAAATTTAAAAGGAAAAAAAAAATCCCTTTCGTGGTCCTGTTTGTAGGGTAATTTGAAGCTTGCTTCTAAAACCAAAATTGATGTTTGTCACAGCTTGTTTTAGTTGGTTATGCTTTAGACAAATGCTGTGTCTTCTGAAGTTTTCAGTTCATGTGGAGAGAGGCAACAGCATTAGGTTTGAGTTTGTAAAGTAACTCTGTGTGAAATGATCAATATTTTTGCTTACCTAAATAATAATGATTTCCTGAAGAGCATGTTTGCGGCTGATACAACTTTTCATAACTTCTGCGAGTCTCAGATTGAGTATCTAACTGTTGCTTTTGACTTTTGTTAGGTTGTGTGAGGGTTGGTTGTTTCCCAGAAGTGCTTTTTAGAGACTGGAGTTAATTTTAAGTGCTTTAAGAGCTTTCTCATTCATAAATTTAGTTGTTGTAGTATAGGTGTAGATCAGATGCGCTTTGTCCAGAAGCTCATCAACTTTCTATTCTACCAGTAAAGACACTGTCTTGCTTTTCCCTATGCGTGTTACCAACTGGTAGAAGCAGTTGTCTGGTTTTTGTCAAGGTAAACTAAGAATACTAATTGAACACAGGCAGCAAACCTAGTGAGTTGCTTTAATAGTCAAATATTTTCAAATGAAAGACTAAATTTGTTTTCAAATTTGACAGCAAATAGAGTATGTAAATTATGGATCCTAATATAAGCTGTAGTTTGAAAGCTGAGGGTAAATCTTGCATGCATATCGGTTTTTTCAAAGTAGGGAACCGTGAAATTGGTTATTTAAAAATACTACTACTTTACCAACTTTCACATGTGTAAAAATGCGGCAGGTGTTAGTTTAAAACTGCAAGAGCTTGTATAAATGAGCCAAATAAAAGAATATAGTATCTGCTGAATAAATGACTTCGGATAGTGTGCTGTGGATTACGGAGAGAAGAATGGCTTTCATTACTCTAAATTGAAATCAGTATACTGAAATACCTGCTTTGAAGAATTTTCCTTAGAAATATATTTTTCCCTTTCTTTTGCATGCTGTGACAGTTATTTCTAAGAAGTCAGTGGATTTACATAGACGGAGCTATTCTGAAATAGTTTGTAACTAGCATCCTGTCTGCGTGCTTGTATTTGGAATAAATAGAGGTTTTAGTTCTTGAATAGTTCCTGGCTTTTTTAAATTCACCTGCACCTTTATTAGCTTTTAGCTGTAGGGAGGATTTAAAATCTAGAGTGTCTTCTGTTTCCTTTTCACTTTCCTTTGTAGCGATGTTCTTTACCACTGCTTCCGCTGTGTTGTAAACTGGAAAGCAGAAGGTAAATAGCGCTTTGCTTTGAAGCATGCCGTATGTGCGAGATGAATAGCAGAGCTACAGCTGAGAACTCTACTATGGGAGGTTTGTTTTACGGAGCCTCTTGCTCTCTCCCTGCTGCTCCTACTCTTCATCGCTAGCTTTTATCCCTCTGCTTTTGTCACAGGTTATGTGACAACAAGCTTGCACTTACCGAAATATCTTTTGCACGCGTAGCCCTGTGCGTAGTGTTAGAAGGGAGCGGTGTACCAGTGCAGACTGGGGTTCTCGGGTAAGATGGGCTCGTGCAGGAGCACGACTGAGTGCTAAGTAGATATTCTGAAATTGCTCAAGTGTATTGACGTGCTTTTAGCCAGTGAAAGAATTTGGATTCTGAGTGCTTAGTAACATAAAGAACTGTGAAATGGAGAGTTTCTCTTCCCTTGCCCCAAATCCCAGCTGAGAGGTGAAAGTACTGCTACTAATTTTGCTCGAAGAGGAAGTCAGTATTTATCGTCTTCTGAAGTACTTTAGGCTAACGTTTCCTGGTCAGGCAACAGTATACTAGTAAGCTTCTGCTTTGCAAGAATGCTACTTTGCATATGCTTAAGAAAAGCGTTTAATTTCTGTAGAATAAAGGAGTTAACGTTGTATCGAGTAAGATAGAGTTGTTGTGCTGTAACAAAGGTTATACAAAGGCCCCAGCTGTTTCTAGCACTTTCTGAAATTATTTCCAGTATTTGAGCATTTGTGTTGATTATGATTTCATTCTTTAGTGTTTATCTGTTATTTTAGTTGAAGTATGTGAAGCATCTTTTTGCAATAGCAGTGGGTGTTCTATAATTCACTTGAGTAATATGTTTGTTGAAACTACTTCAGCAAAAAACAGGCAGTGTGGGAGCCAGTTCCAGTCTGATATTTCTTTGAAAACTTCTTCACTGTAAATATCAACTTTTCTAGGGAGGTGGTGGACTCAATGGTGCAGCATTTTAAAGTGACAATATTTGGGGACCGTAGACCAGTTTATGATGGGAAAAGAAGCCTCTATACAGCCAATCCGCTTCCTGTGGCCACTACTGGGGTAAGATAACTAGAAGAAAATGGTACTTGTAGCAGCTTCATAGGAAAGAAAAAGAAACAAGCCCAACTTCTAATATTGCTGAGTTCAGAAAAACTGAAAGTATCTTAAAGTATCTGTATTGAAATAGAGTCCTTCTAATGTATTTTCTGCAAATTCCGATGTATGTAAATGTGCGTGTACTAGTTGCATTCAGAACCTCCCCTACAATTTAGTAGCCTCTTTCTACAGCAAAATCTATTAAATGCTCAGTTTTACAGACTGTAATATGTTATCTTACAATGAAGTACTGTTAAAAAAATCAAACCACAGTTTCTCTGGAATGAAGAGTTTTCTGATTCAAGATGACAAAGTTACATGATCCTCTTCTGCTTGGTGAGGACCCAGTTCTCTTTATTTTGCGCATTTGATGATGTACTTTTATCAAATGTGCTGTGTCCTAAATATCTGAGTTTTTGAGTCTCTGGCCCAGTTATGGGAAGGTGTGGAAACTCAGGGCTACCAGACTGGAGATTAAACAGCTGCTTTCCCCCCACGCAGGTGGATTTGGATGTGACATTACCAGGAGAAGGTGGAAAAGATCGTCCCTTCAAAGTGTCAATAAAGTTTGTTTCTCGGGTGAGCTGGCACTTGCTGCATGAAGTTTTGACAGGAAGAACCTTGCCTGAGCCTCTGGAACTAGACAAACCTATCAGCACTAACCCTGTTCATGCTGTCGATGTGGTGCTACGACACCTACCCTCCATGAAGTAGGTTCACTGTCTTCCTGCAGTCTGTCTTTACCTGAAGTATCCCCACTGGGAGACCTTCATCCCTGTTTCTTCACAGGTGAAAAGAAAAAATGATCATTCCCCTTATGCAGCACAGCTGGTTAGCTGAACTGGGGAGACTGAAGCTAATTATGTAGAAGTGTGTATTTCTGTAGACATTTAAACTCCAGAGCAGGTGATGTATTTGTTTGAAAAGATCATGAAACAGGAGACACTCATAATAGGCATTAATTGAAATAACTGAGAGATTACAGTATGCTGTAGCACTGCTTTCATGTTTTCTGCTCAAGTTGAGCCAAGTATCATGCACCTGATGGCTGTGACTGTCTAAAAAGCATGAGTCTTTTTAATTCATTGATGTACCCATCAATGGTGCATGCTTCTCATGTTTTAAATGCACAGTTGAGACTAGATACCTGTCCTAACAAAGTCTGTTATTCTTTATCTCAGAACCATGAAACATTAGAGAAGGCCAAATTAATTTTGCTTTATTTGGTCAATGAAAGTTACTTTTAAAGTTTGATTGCTGGCTTTAGATGGTAGGATGGCTTTGCACAGGTGTTTTTCATTGGGTGTAGCTGACTCTTAAAAAAATGACTTGTGGTTTTATGGAAGCCAGTGTTCCTCATCTACCCCGGATCCTAAGGAAACATGAAAGATGTTAACCAGTGTACTAATGCCTGTCCATTACAAATGTGAGGAGGTGTGGAGGTTCATGAGCAGCTGTTTTCTGCCTGAGAGAGAAACATTAGTTTCTCTAGTACTTTATTTCCACCATAGTTATTACTTCTCTGAGTGTACATTGTATTCAAATATTTCCTAGTAAAACATGCAAAATAGTATTTGAGGTTCAGTCCAGTGTATACAATGCTGTTGTACAGAATCTGCTGTGATGGAGATTATACTTTCTTGAAGTGGAAGATCAGAAAGGGTAAGTTAACTTAGTTCTCGATTTGTTTTAAAAACTGAAAGTGGTTTTGTGTTGATAAAACTAGTAAATGTTTTGTCTAAATTTAAAAACACTGCAATGGGAACAGAAGAGTGTGTTACTTAAACTTGATTCTAGACACAGATTCCTGGTGCACAAAATTCCAAAAATAATAACACTGTGTGTTGTAATCTTTATTATAGAATTTTTTATTTGGAAAGCAGTACTTTATATTTGGAAAGCAATAGCATAAACGTGTGGTCCTCTTTTTCACTAGGTATACCCCTGTAGGCCGCTCCTTTTTCTCAGCTCCGGAAGGCTATGATCACCCCTTGGGTGGGGGTAGGGAGGTCTGGTTTGGATTCCATCAGTCTGTTCGGCCTGCCATGTGGAAGATGATGCTCAATATTGATGGTAAGTTGGGATTCAGGGTTAAGAATAAAGATAATAATGAACATGCCTCTAAGAATAAAAATGACCTTGCCTTTTGGTCATTTTGGCTGAGTTTGTGGTACCATATTTCTGTGTGGTAATAACTTTTGGTGCCATCTGTGCAGGGGGATTTAGTAACCAGAAGCCATCTTCTACACTGATTTCTTAATTCATATTGTAGATAATAAAGAGTTAAAGAAGCTTGGGGTGTTTTGCTAGAATTTGTCAGAATAAGAAAACTTTCAAACTTTGTGTTATACACTAGGGGTTTTCACCTGAAAAATACTTGTGTCTCATTGCTCAGTTTGAATATTTAGTAGTTGTCTCTTGTAATATCCTTATGAAATGCAACATTAACTGTGAAGTCAACCTACTGCAGAAGTTGTAATGATAATAGTAGAGTGAGATTGTAATAATGAAGTGTATGTATGCATACGTTGGCTTCCTGTTCAGCCAGTTCAGACCAGACCTGTGTGGCAAAGGCTACCTGGAAATCCTAGTCTCTTTTTCTGGATTTGTCATCATGTCAGTGTTTGGGCAGAAATTTACCTGCCATATTAAAAAAAACCCTGCTATATAGGAAGGACAAGTCTAGCGTAGCTTGTTTTCCTACTTAATTTCTGTATTGGTACATCCACAGTGATACAGGCAAATTGCTTAAGATATGTTTCCATGCAGCTGTCCACAGTAGGTGTTATTCAATACTTCCAAGAAAACTCTGTAAAATATATCACAAGCACTTTTGTGAATAGGGCTAATTGAGATGGGCTTTCTTATGCAAAATCAGATCTGCTTTGCACCACTTTATAAAGTCCCAGATGAATGCATCTGAGATCAACTGGTGCATGTGTCAGACTCCCTGGTTCTGTAAGCACTCTGACTCTAGTTGTTAAACCCCTGTTGAAAAGCGTCAGTGTTTGAGATGCAGGTGCTGCATAAAGTTTTCTCTAATTTGCATTCTGTTCTCACTGTTTGAAATGCTGTATAAACCCAAGGTAAATAGTCTGTCTTTTTTGCACTAGGTTAAGCACTCTTAAGTTGTGCTTAGTGTCTGTCTTGGAGCATAATAAAATGTTGCAGATGATATTGAGCTTTTGTGCTGAAAATTTGCAAGTCCATGTGTTCTCGTTTACCTAAATTGTGGAGGATACTCATGTGACTTCAGATGGGTTTGTTCTTGTAAAATTACCTTTCAAACAGCAGCCATGGTGTAGCTATTGTTTGAAAGACGAATGTAAAAGTCTTACCTGTCTGAGAAATAACCAGTACTAGTATCTGTATGCTAGGTACTGAGATAATACTCTTGTCCTACCTGAATTGTAGTTAATTTATACCAATTTATGATGTACTGTGCTATTACTTTCTGTGAAGCAAATTTTTCTTATCGGCATTAGACAGCGTAGTAGTAACTATTGCAGTAGAAATTTTTCAGTCCTTTCTGTGAATGAGAAACTTAAGAACTTTGTATGCTACAATTTACATGGCAATCACTTTATGTTGTGGTTTGAGGCTGCGAAGATGATGTTCAAATCCCATCGCTTGATTTCGTTCTAGTTTAACTCTGTGGCAGGTTGACCCTGGCTGGACGCCAGGTGCCCACCAAAGCCGTTCTATCACTCCCCCTTCTCAGCTGGACAGGAGAGAGAAAATATAACAAAGGGCTCGTGGGTCGAGATAAGGACAGGAGAGATCACTCACCAATTACCATCACGGACAAAACAGACTCAACTTGGGGAAAATTAATTCAATTTATTACCAATCAACCAGAGTAGGGTAATGAGAAATAAAACCAAATCTCAGAACACCTTCCCTCCACCCCTCCCTTCCCGGGCACAACTTCACTCCCAGATTCTCTACCTTTCCGCCCCCAGCAGCGCAGGGGGATGGGGAATGGGGTTTACGGTCAGTTCATCACATGTTATTTCTGCCACTTCATCCTCCTCAGGGGCAGGACTCATCACACTCTTCCCCTGCTCCAGCATGGGGTCCCTCCCACGGGAGACAGTCCTCCACAAACTTCTTCAATGTGGGTCCTTCCCACAGGCTGCAGTTCTTCGCAAACTCCTCCAGCATGGGTCCCTTCCATGGGCTGCAGTCCTTCAGGCACAGATTGCTCCAGCGTGGGTCCCCCATGGAGTCACAAGTCCTGCCAGCAAACCTGCTCAAGTGGGCTCCTCTTTCCACGGGGCCACAGGTCCTGCCAGGAGCCTGCTCCAGCACGGGCTTCCCACGGGGTCACAGCCTCCTTTGGGCATCCCCCTGCTCCGGCGTGGGGTCCTCCACGGGCTGCAGGTGGAGATCTGCTCCACCGTGGACCTCCATGGACTGCAGGGGGACAGCCTGCCTCACCGTGGTCTTCCCCACGGGCTGCAGGGGAATCTCTGCTCTGGTGCCTGGAGCATCTCCTCCCCCTCCTTCTTTGCTGACCTGGGGGTCTGCAGGATTGTTTCTCTCGCATGTTCTCACTCCTCTCTCTCGCTGCAGTTTCTGTGTCCCAGCAACTTTTTTTCCCTTCTTAAATTTGTTATCCCAGAGGCGCTACCACTGTCACTGATGGGCTCGGCCTTGGCCAGCGGTGGGTCCGTCTTGGAGCCGGCTGGCATTGGCTCTGTTGGACATGGGAGAAGCTTCCAGCAGCTTCTCACAGAAGCCACCCCTGTAGCCCCCCGCTACCAAACCCTTGCCACACAAAGCCAATACGAACTCGTACGAGGTTCTCTGCAAAATCTGTTTTTCTCTGTGTCGCTTATGTTGCTGTGGGAAACAAACTGCACCCTGCCAGTCGCTGGGGGTGTAAGCTGTTTGTGTTCATTTAGTAATCGACATCCGGAGGTGTTGGCCAGAGTGTGTCGAGTAAAGTTGGCAGCCTGCTAAAGTGACACACGTCTGAAAAATGTTTCGTTGTATTAGCACTGATATGTGGTGGTTTTGGTACATGAGATCTGGAAAACTAATAAAATGCTTGTCAAGTATTTCTCTTCTGTTGTTGCCATTTAAAGTTTTAAATGTATGGAGTAGTTTGTGTTTGAGCTATATTTAACACCACCTCACCTTTCTTACTAAAAGATACTCTTTCAGTTGCTTATAGCTTTGTCAAACAGATTGTTTATGGTCTTCCTTCCATGGAATGAGTCAACTGTCCTGTTTAAAAACAGAATATTGTCACTTAATGTGATTGTGTCATTAGTATGCAGGGAGGGTAAGAGGTTTTGGTAGATCAAGGGTTGCAAGCCCCACGACACTAACATAATTGGTGTATAGTCAAAATAGCGCTCATTTTTCTACCAAATATTGTTTCAGTACTTGAGATCATATCATTGACAAAATTATATTGCATATTGAATAATCTTAGCTTTTCATGTTAAAAGGTCTTCAGTAGAGAGATATTAATACTGTCTCTGCTTGCAGCTCCATACAGAGTCGAAAGAGAATGTCTCTCGGGGACGTTACAGCTCTCTAGAAATAAATACTATCTGGGGAAAAACCCTTTCAAAACCCTGAAATGCAAAGTAGTTACAGGATGACTGTGCTGGAGACTGATGTGTCACTGTGGGCTCTATGCTGGCTTTTGTATACTTAGTTGTTGCAAGGCTTGCTAATCTGTTTTTAAAAATGTGTGCTGCACAACATCTGCTTGAGGGTTACCTGGAATTTTAAAAAGCATTCATTTGTATACTGCTTCACAACATTCTGACTTGGGGTTTTTTACACTTAATATTTTGCTCTTTTTAGTTTCTGCCACTGCCTTCTATAAAGCACAACCTGTAATTCAGTTTATGTGTGAAGTTCTTGACATTCATAATATCGATGAACAACCAAGACCTCTGACTGATTCTCATCGGGTAAAATTCACCAAAGAGATAAAGGGTGAGTAGAAGTGTATCTGTTCTGTCCCAGGTAATGCAGTCGAGTTAATTCTAAGGGACTTGTTTGAACTGGAAGCCTCCTGGTTAGCATGTATCAGAAGGGCCCTGGAACTGCCAAGGGAATTGCAGTATGCCCTGTTTCTAGTTCTAGTCCTGAATGAAACAATGCAGCTCTACAGAAATGAAAGATGAAAAATTAGGTATGTTCCCAGTGGCTTAAAGAGGGAAAGAGAAATTGTGTTCTTTATTGCCTGGATAGAGGTAAGTGGCTGTTGCCTTGCTGGATGGCTAACCTTTTATAAGCAAGGGTCATTGAGGCCATAGTGGTACTGTGCTGTAAGTCTCCCACTGTTTAAATGCTGAGGCAAAGTGAAAATTGATTTCAAAGCTAACATCATTGATTCTTTGAAAGTATGCTGTTGCAGTGACTTCTAATGACTGATTGCCTTGTGGAAAAACAAGTACCACTTGCTAACTTGCAGCTGAAGGCCAAATTCCATTCCAAAGGAATTGCATAAGCTGCTGGTTTGAGTAGTTTCACTCCATATATGCTACTTTGCTTTGTGTTTTCCCATATCCTTTTATTCCAGTGTAATTGGCAGACAGAGAAGCCTTGAAAGAGCTCGGTTTTTCAAAGCTCTGCTCTTAAACGCTTGTGTTACTTGATGCAAGATTAGATTATATTGAAATACTGGACAGCAAAAAAATAAATCTGAGCTATAGTTATAAACTGATGTGTTCATAGAATAGTCATTAGTAAAAAAAAAAAATTAAAGGAATTATTTTGTAGTAGTCCTAACACGCCTCCTTTTTACATCTACCTGTCTGTTTTCGTTCTGGAAGACAGTTAACTGGAGAATGAGAAGCTGTCTCTGCTTGATCTGGCATGCCTCAGACACTTTGCTGCCATAGTCAGACAATATTGAAAGGTTACCTTTGCTGTCAATATTTATTTTTACTACTGTAGTATCTGGGAACTCCAGCCAAGATGTTGTGCTCATGTATAGTGAAACAAATCCTGCATTAAAGAATTGGAAGCCTGTGAGCAGCTCTGTGGGAGGGTAGTGCCTTCTGTAGTGTCACAGCAGATTAATGACAAAGCAGTGAACGGGTTGCAGGTATCTGTGTATTCACAACCCTTTTCTGCTTGGCCACAGTGCTTCATGGTTTCTTTTTTTATATTTTCTCTTAATGCTGTATCAGGGCAGCGGTAGTTTATTTTTGATTATGCCATCCTCTAAGTAATACTGGTGTTAGTGTTGCAATTAGTGTTGTCAGGAATCAATGAAGTACAGTTGATACTTTTTTGGGATGTCTGAGTCCCTAGTAAACTAAACATGGTATCTGCTATCTGGTACTTAGGGACCTGATTTGATGTGGGGTATTCAGTCTGTGGTCCACAAGCCTCAACAGGACAAGTCATCCAACTGGTTTTTCAAAAGACTACACTGGTAGACTGTAGGTTGAATCTTTTGGGTGAGAAGGCTCTGTTTTCGACTGCCTTCTCTGCCATGGGGCTGGGGAAAGACATAACAGCATGTTGATGCTATGCAGCACTTGTGTGATAAGCTCAGTACTTCAGCAGATGTTGAGTCTGCTCTCTCTGTACAGTACAGACAGTGCATGCACAGTTAATAGAAATAGCCACTGAAGGCCTCTTGAAGCTGCCATTGTTGCTGTCATTATTGTGGATAGAGACTCAAGTCTGCTGAGCCTCTTGTGTGGGCTGGGTGCTTTTAGACGAGACCTTCAGCTGCTCAAAATCTAAAGTTAAACTGGGTCAGTGAAATTAAAGAAAATTACAGGCTGAATGTGGACACAAAGCTGGGGGAAAATGAACAATAAGGCAGAAATCTGGCTTTGCCCTTTTAAATTCAATTATATTGGAACTGCTAGTTTTAAGAGGTATACAGCATTGAGAATGAGAACAAAACAATATGGTGAAAACAACTGTCTGTGTCTTGAGATCAGTCACATGCCTGTTAAATGAAACCGCTACAAGAAATTCAGGTGACAGAACATTAAATATTACACGTTATGATTTGGTTTTGAGGATAATAACTGATTAGTCAGAAATTAAATTATAATGAAAGCAAAATGTTTAGAGAATAATAATTTCTGATGTTGTGCTGTTTGATGCTGACCATCAAAGCTGTTGGATTAGAACATGTTCTGTTATAAGAAACCTTGTGTCTCCTGTGCAAATTTTTGTGTAGTTATGACATCAGGGTTTTGGGTACTTTTGTGCAGGTCTAAAGGTAGAAGTGACTCACTGTGGAACGATGAGAAGGAAATACCGCGTTTGTAACGTAACAAGAAGGCCTGCAAGTCATCAAACGTAAGATGCTTTTTGTCAGAGCATAAAATCTGTGATAGCTTAACGCTGAATGTCTATCAGGACCTAATATTTGATTAGTTTGGGGGATGTCGATACTTGCCAACTAAGATTTCTGTACATTTTATTAAAATGTATGTCTTTTCAGCTTTCCTTTACAGTTAGAAAATGGCCAGACTGTGGAGAGAACAGTAGCACAGTATTTCAGAGAGAAATACAACCTCCAGCTGAAATACCCTCATCTTCCTTGCCTACAAGTGGGACAAGAACAGAAACACACCTACCTGCCTTTAGAAGTAATGAACTCGTTCTGATAAATCAGCTTGACATGGGTAGACTATATCATTTTGCAAAACGTTAAGAAGTAGTGCGCTTTGCAGTACAAGCATGTTTACGTATTTACATGTTTGTTATTCTTGTCTTTCACTAAAGACTTACCTACATTTTTTAAAGTGCTTTAAAGTTTAGAACTATGAGAAAGAAGTATGCAGTTCCTTAAACACATTGAGGGTGTGTTTTGTAGTGATAGCATAGTATTGTGTATGTACGGTATGTTGGGATCTGTTTCTAAGTGCTCCTATTGTGTATTGACGCTTCTGATTTTCCTTTAAGGTATGTAACATTGTAGCTGGCCAGCGGTGTATCAAGAAGCTAACGGACAATCAGACATCGACTATGATAAAGGCCACGGCAAGATCTGCTCCAGATAGACAAGAGGAAATAAGCAGATTGGTTAGTTCTTTAATTTCAGTTTGGTGTGATACTACTCACAGATAACATTAATGCAAAATCTTCTTATGTGACCTGCCTAGTCTCTTCATTCTTTCCTTCTAGCCCTTTAATGTAATAGATTAAGTACTTTCTTTAACATGATTTATTTAAAATAGCTTCCAACAATACCACGAGTCCAGCGGTATGGGCTCTTGTGTTATAATCTCTACAATTGCTTCAAAGTAGGTATTGGAAATACTCAGGACAAATAGTTCAGTGTTTTGTTGTATGGGGTCATCAGGGCTTTTAAACAAATTTGTGAAATGGACTTGGTTTTAGTACACAAATTCATGAGAGTAAGATTTTGTTCTAGGTGCATTTCTATTCCTTGATTCCTGTTGATATTTAAACACCACACTTTTTTTCATTATTATAGGATGCTTATATTTGTAGTGGTGCTAAATACTTTTAAAATCATGAGCTAGACTCTAAAGACTTGGGTCTTGACCATTGCCCTTTTTTTTTTTTTTTTTTTCTGTTAATAGTTTGAAGATAGTAGCATCACTCTACTTAATTTTAATAGATACTAAAAACAAACTGGAGCAACTTGATTTGTCCAGAATCATACAAGGAATCTGTAACAGGGTAGAAGAATGATTCTAGGTCTCCTAAACCTCAGTCTTGTACTTGAGATGTTTGCTTTCTTTAGTAGACACTACATGTTTTCACCTGATAACACCAGTATCTTTTCTTGGTGCTGAATCCAGACACCCTAAGTGTCATTGTTTTTTCTAACTTGAAATATTATAAAACTTGAATATTTTTAGTTGAATACTCTTATAAACAGATAGCTCTTATTTGAAACAGTCTGGGTTTTGAGCTGACAAGTTAGCCAAAATTTTTCAATTAAAATAAGTCTCCTCTGGAAAATACAGAAGACATGAAAGTGCCGTAATAAAATGAATTTGTTTAATCTTGGGTTTGCTTGTCTCTAAAGGAGAAGGCTTTTTGATCTATCCTGTGAGTAAACGAAATGCTTTTGAATGAGCATACTACAAATGAGCACTTGAGTAACTAAGTGAATGAAAAAAAATCTCATCCAATGTATTTCATGGTATTAATTGTTTTCACTGGGGATAGGTTGATAGTGTTGAGCAGTTAAATCTGAGCTTTTTTCAATGACAAGGGGAATTGTTGTATAACACTTCTGCAGCATTCCTGTTAGCCTTTTGTTTGTTCTATGAATTATAATGAGGAACTCCTGTAACATGGAAAAACTCTTCTTCTAGGTGAGAAGTGCAAATTATGATGCAGATCCGTTTGTTCAAGAGTTCCAGTTCAAGGTCCGGGATGAGATGGCCCATGTGACAGGGCGCGTGCTCCCAGCTCCAATGTTGCAGTATGGAGGACGGGTGAGGTTTTTGCATTTTGTTTCTATTTTGAAGAGTGATTTCCTGTGCACACTGACTATTTTAAGTCAGTTCAGTTGCATTGTGCAATACAGGGATCAGAGTTTGAATGGTAAACTTATTTTTGTTATCCTGAAACTGAAAATAGCATAGGCTTCTTTTTTTTCCAGTCACTTGAGTATCTATCACTTCTGTTTCCACAGAATCGAACAGTGGCAACCCCAAGCCATGGAGTATGGGACATGCGAGGGAAGCAGTTTCACACTGGTGTTGAGATCAAAATGTGGGCTATAGCTTGCTTTGCAACGCAAAGACAATGCAGAGAAGAAATACTGAAGTAAGGCATGTCACGGTTCAGGCTTTGGACTTTTCTCTTAATAAAGCCATCTTAGTGAAAACATGAATGTAGGACTTCTAATGAGTGTTTTACCTGATTTTAATCATCTAAGAAGTTAGGGAGAGAATCCAAGCTGTTTTGCTTCCTTGCTGGAAGCTACAGTCAAAACGCTGTACCTGAGTACACAGTGGGGTTTTGGTCCTGTGACATTGCTGCTTTGTATATAGTTCCTTCTAGCATCTTGAATGAAGTACTAAAGGTGTCTAAACTCTTTTTTCCCATTCTGGCCTATGGTGTTTCAAAGCTGTACAGCCTCCACGTAATGAACATTTTTAAAATGCTGCTTTAAAAGCTATTTGGAATCGTCTTCATTTGAGTAACACAGTTCTTCTGTCCCCTTCTGCTTTGGTGGTTGTGTGCTATTGCTACTGCAAAAATTCAAAAAAGCTTCTCATCTTTAGGGGTTTCACAGACCAGCTGCGCAAGATCTCCAAAGATGCAGGGATGCCGATCCAAGGCCAGCCCTGTTTCTGTAAATACGCCCAGGGTGCAGACAGTGTGGAGCCCATGTTTCGACACCTCAAGAACACCTATTCAGGGCTTCAGCTCATCATTGTCATCCTGCCAGGGAAAACACCAGTGTATGGTAAGGGAATACCTCTGTCTTTTACCTATTTGGTCAAGTATTGTTCTGAGAAATTTGCTGCCCAGCATAAGTTAGAAAATTCTTCAGGACCATTCTTTAGACATTAGAACCAATGTTTTGCATCTGAAGATAAAATGAATTGGAAGCAGGTCTGAGTATGCAGATAAGTTGGAAGTTATTTTGCAGAGTATGTACGTTTAAATTACTGTGACTTAAGCTAATATCAAAATATAGCCATAATTTCAAATGGACTCAAGTTGTATCCTAATATTTGCTTCTCAGCGGAGGTGAAGCGTGTGGGAGATACACTGTTGGGAATGGCCACACAGTGTGTTCAAGTCAAGAATGTCATTAAAACATCTCCACAGACCCTATCAAATCTGTGCCTGAAGATTAATGTTAAACTAGGAGGAATCAACAACATCCTTGTACCTCATCAACGGTAAGACTCTTCACGGAGACTGATTTGGGTTTTGTTTTAACAGGTGTGATTACGTTTGCTACTTAGCACCTAGAATTTAAAAATGGCTAAATTTTAGGGTGAAATATTCTTCTGGTAAAGGTATGCGATATTTGAGGTAGAATTAAATTTCTTCTAGCATGGGCTCTGAGCAGTTGTTGGCCCATGAGTTACGTCTTAAGCCAAGGTTCTTTTCAAATGTTTGATCAGTATCAAAAATTTGAAGAGAAACTGCAGATCTAGAGATGTTGAAATATTAATATGATCAGAAGTTTTTGTGAATTTAAGAGCATACAACACATCACAGAATGTAACTGTTGGACACACCAATGTGCTGTTAATGAGGGTAGAAGAACACTGGAGGCGTCTTCTCTCACTGTAATAGTCTGAGTAATTCAGCTCACACTTGTTCATAGCTAGCCTCTAAGCTCTGTTTGAATGTGTACTCCAATTGCTTCGATGCCTTCAGTGAGAAGGTTTGAGAAGTCCAACCCATGTGTGATCATTTCTGGATCATTCTGGAGAAGCACAGGTGTCTCAGTCCTGAAGAGCAGAAATTTGTATTGACTCTAACCTTTACTAGAGCACACCTGTTCCTTGAGTGGAAATACGCATAATGCAAGGTAACAAGCCAGAAAAACTTCTGGAGTGCAAGTCTTAAGAATTCTTTCCTGAGAGCTTGGAGTCCAGTGGTGCGTGGAAGAATATTTTAAAGGCACTGGGAGACCATCCTGCTCCTTAAATCCTGTAAGCCAGAATAATGTGTGTGCTACTGCATCCAGCCATTTGTTGCATGGCTGATGCAGTACCAAAGCGGTGCTTAGCTGACTTCCAAGCACTAGTGTAATCATCCTGTAGAATGATAGTTTCTGTAAGAAGCCGTCTGTACTGTTCAGGTGTAGGTCTGTGGCTTTTCTCCACTAGAATCATGCCACAGTTAAATGGCAGTTTATTTTGGAATGACTGCTGTGGTGGTTTTGAAGCTCACATCTTGAGCACAAAGATTTCATTGTTTAGGTTTGGCCAGAGTACCTGATAAGAAGGCTTCTCTGTGCAGCTTAGCTGAAATATAAACAAAACCCCATATTGAGCAATAACCTTGTGCCAACTGTTCATCTACAAGTGTGACTTAGCACTTTTTTCTTTTTGAAGACCTTCTGTGTTCCAGCAGCCAGTGATCTTTTTGGGAGCTGATGTCACTCACCCTCCTGCTGGAGATGGAAAGAAGCCTTCAATAGCTGCTGTAAGTTTTATTAAATTAGCATTGTTTTTTCATCTTGGGTAATGTTAGAATAGTAAATGCAACTCATGGATTATGTCTATGTCAAATATATTTCAGGGCTTATGCCAGTTCTTTGTACACGTTCCCAATGTTATTAAAAATCATGTCTTTAAAAGAAAAACACTGCTTGATACTTCAGACTGTTTTCTTAGTTTTTAGTTTTTAAATCAAGGTAAAATGGCAGTCATGTTGAATAATATATTTCTGCAAAAATATTCTAAAGGAAATAATGCAGCTTTGATGTTAGTTAATAACATTAATTACATTTTTCTCCCTTTAAAAATACAAAAAAGACCTGGTTTGGCAGGAATGCTTTTGATGCTTCTTACCTTTTGTGTTGGTACAGTCCAGGAGATCAAGGTGGTGGTTGGATGCTTGGTCAGTCCATTCCTATTTTGTCCCCTTGGTATTTTATTTGGCATTGACTGCAGTTATGGAAACTGTGTCCTTACTTAAAGTAACTAAGGCAAACTGAAGCATTTCTCTGTGTAAAAGGTGAGAAAACTTCAAAGAAAAAATGGCTGTGTCTGGATTATCAGAATACGTATTAGTGTGCTGTCAACAGGGGGGGAGACCCCAATTCTGCAGATGCATTTCAGGGTGCTTGGAGTGCAAGTTTTATACCCCTTTTCAAAAGGCGTTAAACCTGTACCTACTACAAGTTACAGTTAAAAATGTTACTGTGGTTGTTGTTTTAACATAAGCATCTTTTACTTGAAAATTGTTTTTCTTGGCTTTTCTGCTATTTTAATTTTTTGGGGTATAGATTTGATCTTGAAGTCTTTACTCGTGTAATCTTCCCCTGAAGGTTGTAGGTAGTATGGATGCTCATCCAAGCCGGTACTGTGCCACAGTGAGAGTTCAGCGACCCCGGCAGGAAATCATCCAAGATCTAGCCTCCATGGTGAGAGAGCTTCTCATCCAGTTCTACAAGTCAACACGGTTCAAGCCCACACGTATCATCTTCTATAGGGACGGGGTCTCTGAAGGACAGTTTCGACAGGTTGGTTCATTTGTGGGTTTCTTGAAGGACTGTGTTACTACATAATAACTCCAGTTGTCATATTTGAATAGCTGTGCTGTTTGAGTTGCCTACATTTGCACCAAGATACCATAAAATAATTGAGACTTTTAAGGAGAGAATTTCTTAAGCATGTTGGGTAAGAAAAGTGGCAACTTCTTTACTGTCTGGGAAGGAGAGGTCTTAGAACTTGGGAAACAATATATTTCTAAGTACTTCCTAAGGTTACTAACTGTGTGGCAAAGTTGCACTAAGTGTTAACTACAAAACGTTTATTAGGTATTGCATGTAGAATACAATGGAAGGAAAACATAAACTACTCTGTTCTTGTGCTTGTAGGTTTTGTATTACGAACTGCTAGCCATTAGAGAAGCCTGCATCAGTTTGGAGAAAGATTACCAGCCTGGAATAACCTATATTGTGGTGCAGAAGCGACATCATACACGATTGTTCTGTGCTGACAGAACAGAAAGGGTAATCACTGCCCTCTCTCATAGTAGCCTTACGTGAAAAGCTTGATGTCAAGCACTTATGCTGCTGGAGAAAATATTAACATGGGCTTCTCTGTCAATCTGATTGTCTTTGCATTCAGGGAAGATGTTGAGTTGATAAGCATAAAATTTGGCCCCAAACTGAAAAATCATTGACCTTGAGTATGTTTAAAAAAAAAAAAAATAGTAGTCCATCAGTCTTTGTCATGTTGTACATTGATACTAGTCTTTGTCAGTGACCTATAGCTAACATTCATGTAACTAACTAGGACCAGGTCTACAGCAATTGTAGTAGAAGAAAATACAACATGATGGAACCCTGAACTTTTCTGTTCTTCTGAGTGAGTAGATCCAAACTCAAGCTGACAGTTCTAAATACAAATTATGTGCAGCTTTTCTGTCTTTCTGAGATTGACAGTTCTGAAGTGCTGTAGGTGCAATGTTCTGTGTTGAGATGGTAGAGCCATACAGCGTCCTTGTCAAATATCCTAGGTTGCTGTATTGACACATTCCAAACAGTAACTGAGGCAGTTCATTCACTGAAACCTTGCATGTGTTGAATAGAAACTTGTATTTTTAATTACAGTTGAGGTGTATAAACAGTTCTTAGCTGCACTTTTTAACAAAACCTTTTCTCTAGGTTGGACGAAGTGGCAATATTCCAGCTGGAACAACTGTGGATACGGACATTACACATCCATACGAGTTTGATTTTTACCTCTGTAGCCATGCTGGAATACAGGTATGATTGTTTCTTTGTAAGTAAATGTGAATTTAGAACATGTTATTTTTCTCCCTTTTGTGACAGTTGTGTTTACAGTTTATAGTTATAGTTACAGTTATAGTTTACAGTTATTTAGTAGGCAAATGTCATTTAGCTCAGTTTTATGAGGTATCACAGTATTGTGGAACTAACAGTATTATTTGCTTAAGAGGTGGTCTCTGCTACACCTTTAAAACTTGCATTGATGGTAAGTGATGCTTTCCTAAGTTTATTTTAAAGAGGTCACTTTATTTTGTACCTTTGTTATTTCTGAAAATAAAAGTTGCTACTTTTATTGTTTATAGCCACAATGAAGTTAATGTTGAATCAAGTTTTCAAATGTAAACAGTTTGAAGGACTGAAGGCAATGTTTGATTATTCGCTGACTAAGTGCAGGCTAGTGAATTACAGGCTATGGAAATTAAATCCAACAATGTGGTGTTATTGCCAGCAATACAGTGGAGAGTCAACTTAATGCCAAAAATTGTATCAGGATATTGTTTAAAAATGGAAAAAAAAAAACTCTTAAAATTTTTATGTCAGTCTGACCACATCATCATAAGTTTTGTTTAGGTTTGGTGGGCATGTTTTCTTTTCAAGTTTTGAATCATTGCCATGTTTTTTATTAAGGAGTTCAAAACTTCTGCTGCTTTTCTCCACTTCGATGTATATCTTCATGCTAGGTCTGGGCAAGGTAGTTTTTGGCCCCTTGGAAAAAAAATAGTATCAATATAAGTTGAAGCAGAAATGCCAGATGTAGTTGCAGCTCATCGTTTTTAATATAGCAAGCCACAATAAATTGCTACCTTTTTATATATATATATAAAAATATAAAAATATATATTTTTAAAGAGAGAGACTTCTAGCCTGGTTAAAATACAACTATTGACCTAATTCAGTTACACTGTAAGTTTTAACTCTAGTGCCTCACACCTTTTGTGGGGGGAGGCAGGAGGGAAGAGGAGTGTTCACTCCAGAAGAGTGTCTTTCAGAGCAAGTGCAAGTCAATCATTTAATAGAGAACTTTTAAGAGTTCCGAAGAACTGTACTCAGTATTCAGTACTGGTTCATGAGCTATAAGGAAACGCTGAAGTACTGATGGTGAATGCAGGTATCTGGAGGGAACCTTGACAGGGGTGACATGTAAAACTTTGATTCAGCATAATGCCAAAGAGCAATGCAACTCTTGAACCTGTAGGAAAGATGACATTGTGTAGAAGTAAGGAAGTGTGTGTTTTTTGCGTTGAACTCTATAGGTAACTTCTGAAATACTGAGCTGTTTCTAGTGTTCATACTTTAAATTAGGGTGCTAAGGAATTGGAAAGAGTTAAAAGCAGCAGTTACTTCTCTGGGAAATGTGTCTTGGTGAGAAACAGTTTTAATTGAAGGTAGTTAAGAGGTAGTGTAATCATGGTTTAGGCATGTTGGGAACAGGTTTTGATCGTTGAGGGTTATCTAGAAGGCATGTGGGGTTTTTTGCAAGCAAGAATAATTAGAGTAACATAATCATGTGAATGTTAGACTCCTATTCATCTTTGAACACATTTAGGGCTGACATAAGACTGAATTTTCTTTGGCTGCTGTTATGTAGGAGTTCAGACTAGATAGTCTGGCCCTTTCTGAACTTAAAAGTCTGACTTGATTGTATGGAAAAGCCAGATAAGTGAATTCATGTTCCCTTCTTCTTAGGGTACCAGCCGTCCCTCACACTATCATGTTTTGTGGGATGATAACTGTTTTACTGCAGATGAACTTCAGCTGCTGACTTACCAGCTCTGCCACACGTATGTGCGCTGTACACGATCGGTTTCTATACCTGCACCAGCGTATTATGCTCATCTGGTAGCATTCAGAGCACGATACCATCTTGTGGACAAAGAACATGACAGGTAAATGAATATGTGTGCTTAAGTTTTTGTCCCTATTGGTCTTTGCTCCATTGTTGGGCATAAAGCCATCCGACTGTAGATAATTACTGCTCGTTTTGCAGTTAATTTTTGTTACCTCTGGGAGTAGTCTTAAGATAATCATTCCTGACAGCTGCTGCTCAGTGTCAGACAGGAGTGGGTTGGTGGATTCTACTGAATAACACTCAAGATTAAAAGAATTCAGTTTAGTTTAATAAAGTATTCTGTTATTACTTTGACATGGTCTGAGGCAATCAAGCCACGCATTTAGTTTTTTGCTCTAGAATTAGAGTAGTCATGAATCGAGCAAATGTTAAGTGCCTTCCACTTACCTAGCTCTGCTTTGTACGTCAGAAGTATTTTATAACCATCAAGCCATCAATATATTTGTAACAGGCTTATTTTTAGATGAACAAGCTGAGCAGCTGAGGTAAAGAGATTTGTCAAAAGCCTTGAGGTTGCTGGTGAATAGACAAGTAGATTTTTCTCAGTATCCTGATTTTTCTCAGTATTACTATTGCCATGTTGCTCTCCTCAATGTTGAAGAGATGTCAGGGTGGCTTTTTGATCCAAATTAATATGATTTACAGCCCTGCTTGTCGTCGTCTTGTTTTCTTGCAGTGCTGAAGGAAGCCATGTTTCAGGACAAAGCAATGGGAGAGATCCACAGGCCCTCGCGAAGGCTGTACAAATTCACCAAGACACCTTACGCACGATGTACTTCGCTTAAGTCAATAAAATGGGAGCATACTCACTGAAAGGAAGAACTGAAAAATTAAGCCACATACAATGTATGTTTTCAGTGGGGTTGGTTTATGGGGTGTGCCTCCGATCATGCTGAAGTTGACACTGTGCAGGGGCGAGAGGCTAACCCTTAAATTGACACAAGGAAGATTGTTTACTTCATCGAGGAACACAGCACTATTATGCAATACGAAACCAGCCAACCGCTTTTTTGGCGCAGAAGCACCGCCATCTTTTTTTTTTTTTTTTAATTTCTCATAGTTTAACCCTCTTATGCCTTTACCTCAAGTTGCTCGGCAGCACAACTATCTTTGCAAAAAAAAAAAAGTTAAAAAATTGATGGTGTAATTTCAAAAAAAAAAGCAAACCACCTTTATAGGAACAATCACAATGATTGTTTGGGGAGGGAAGTGTGCAAAAAAAAAATTTTTTTTTAAGTTTTTTACCCCACTGCATTGAGGAATCTTTCTCTCAATATTGCCATCAAGCATTCGAATGTGAACATATCCAAGTACATTTGAATGTACAGCACTAGCTAGAAAAAATTGAGGAAGGGGAAGATGTTTTGCACACTAATCCAATAATTTGAACATAATTTAGCCAACTGCTGCCTTTGTGTCTTTCTTCACAGCTTTGGAGTTCTCAGCTCCAATAGTTCCCTTTTTAAAAGCAAAGAAGCTAGTGGTATTACGTGCAGGCAGTAGTGATCCAAACTCTTCTTGCTCCCTGGTGAATTTACTAAAGCTGCTGTTTTACCTAGTCCAAAAGTTTCAATTATTTTCTATCTGGCAAGTCAAATATGTTGAAGCTTCACATGAGATCAGATGTCCCAAGTTTTATGGGATTACATATAGTAAACACCAGAACTGAAACTTTAGAGCTAAGGTCTTTTTGGAAAAAAGAAAAATGCTAGTTTACTTGCTGCCTCTCACACCTTAATGTGATTTCATATGTATGTGTTTTTTGAAGTTTAGCTTCCTTTTGTTTCTTTTATATTTATTAGAGTAATAATAATGCTTTAATTTAATTATTACAGAACATATGGTCAACATCAACTTTTATTTTTTAGAAATGTAACCATGTTTATTTTTTAAAAACTGACAACTTGTTTTGCTATCTTTTAGTGCAATAAGCGTTCTAAAGAAAAACTGTGTCCATTGAGCTGTACTAAAGCAGTGTTTGTACCACTAACTGTGGAAGAATGGACACCTCCATGATTTTAAAAGGACAAAGTAAAAGCCTTAATTTTGAAAGGAAAGTTTTATAGTCAGAAGGAATCTTGAATTTTCCTTTTTTAAATCAAAAAATAGCAAAAATGCTTCTAGAATTCTGCAAGCTTTACTTGTCACTGCAGTGTTTTGATTTAACAAAGGAATTGGCCGTATTTTTGGCTTTGAAATGTGGAGGATATTTGAATTAAATGGAAGGGGTTTTTTATTAAGATCTAAGTTTTTACATGCTTAGTTAAATCTATTTGACATCAGTAAAATGTCTGGAATTAAAAGTTTTTAGGCTTTTTTCCTCTTTGATAATGACTTTCCTTTTAAAATTAAGTTATTGGTAACTTCATTTCACTTTGCAAATAAAGAGGGCTGGGATAGTTCTAACACGTTAAATCACTGAAATGTGAAACAAATTAATGGGACTCTTTCATTCCACTTTAAAGGTAAGACAATATTTAAGATGTCAGAGACGAGCTTTTATTCAATGAGGGGACTGGGGAGTTTTGCACTTTGTAAACTCGTGAACTGCATTTTTGACTGTTTTTATTTGCACTGGTTCATAGTATATATACTGCAGATCGTTTGTATGGGCATTGCTGTTATCCCAGCCCTTCTGAACTCCACCTGCTCTCCACATGAAAACCAGTGGGTTGATACAAGTAGCTTATCTCCTGTCATTCTCATGAAATCCGCTGTTTGCCAATATACTGTATTTTGAGCCTAAAATCTGAGCCCGTTTTGCTTCAACAGACGTGAGTCTCCCCCATTTTTTCTGCCAGAAAACAAAGTACTGTATTTTGTGCATTTGTATATTGTATTGAAATGTATGTAGTGCTGTTCACAACACTGTCTCAAAGAGCTTTACTAAACCGTTAGTGTATATACATATTTTATCTCCCAATATCAAGGAAGATAATGTAAAAAGACTAACTTTGCAAAGTTAAAATTGCACTGGAAATAGTCGTGACGGTGGGCAGTTGGCTAGTGGCTTGGGGGTCCCCGGCGAGGAGGTGGGAGGGTGATCGAGGGAGACTCGGCAGACCCTGACGTGTCTGAGAGTCTCTGGGGTCCTGGGAGCCGCACGCCTTCGCCAGCTGCACCCGCAGCGCCGGGACTGGCCCAGCCACGCTCTTTGACTTCTTAATGCACTTACCTTTCAGCGCCTTCAGATAAACCTGCTGCAGGGAGGTCGGTGTAACAAAATAATTTGAGCAAGATGGTTTCCGAATAAGTCTCTCAAATGTTTTTCTTCATCTGTGACCTGACAGTTTTCTCTTCGAAGCATTCTAGCTAGCAGTTCTGTTTATAAAAGGTTCAGGTTAGGCTTTTTACAGAAAATTGTTTTAAAACAGAGAATTTTTTTAAAAAAAAACTATTTTACAAAGACTTGTGGATTTCTGGCATTTCGATGAAAATTCCTTTTTAAAAAGTCTTCTAATGCTCCTTTCAAAGACACTGTATGCTTCTCATCCTGCCTGCGCTCAGTGACTATGATTTGGGAAGCTTTTTTGCTTGCTACTTTCACAAAAAAAAAAAACCAACTAAAAGAAACTTCATTGGGAAAGTGACTTAAATTACTTGTCGAGCTAGCATTTTACCTGGTTTTCATGTGAAGAGTATTTGGACGTTTTAATCTCTATTCTTGGTTTTGCAAATATCTACGTAAAGTGCCGATACTTATTTGTATTACGATATCAAGTTACTGGCGTTGTGAGGGCCACACATTTATGATGCTGTAGCTGCTATATTTATTTAAATGGAGATGGACAATTACTGCACTAAGGAATGAGGAGATAAGCAAGGAATCAAGGTTAGTTAGATATCTTGTTTTTTTCAAAAGAGAATTAATGGTGTGAAATATCAAGTGTAACAAAGGGTGCTGTCATTTTAACTGAGATTAAATAGCCAGATATTCCTCCTTTGTTTAAAAACATATATATTTTGATGTTTGCAGTTTGGGGGTGGGGGGTCGGGATAAACGGTACCTCATCTGTGGTGGCAGTTTCCAGTATATTTTCAGAGTATATGGATTTCTTTTATTTTTGTACCTGCTCTCCTTTAAAAAGAAAAAAAAATCTCAAATTTTATGTGCTGTTTGGGGAAATCTTGAGTGGCATACCAGATCCCCCTCTCTTGCTGGGAGCTGTCTGTATATAGTCCAAAGAGGGACATGGGCAAAGGCTGACAGTTCTACTTTGCAGACATACTGGCCTCGTTTTTATGCCTATCTAGAAAAACGGTTCCCGTCTCCTAAGACACTGTACCAGTTTGACTGCACCGAGACCTCACTTGTACTTAACAAGTGCCACTAATTGCTTCCGTGGTGGGAGCACGCACAAGGGCCCCCGGGCTGGACTGGGGAAGGAGCAGCCTTAGGGTATCGGCCGTACAGACCTGCAGCTGCAGCACTGGTGCTGTGCCAACAGCGGGAACCGCTCCCCGGGGCTGGCGGCAGTGCTTCTCGTAACTTTTTTCTAGCAGAAAGCCTTGCCGAAACCTGCGATCTGGTGACTAGTAGATCCAGATTTGGAGAGAAGTAGAGCGTTTTGTAGTTGAGGTGTTCAGCTCGCAACATCTGCTAACAGAATGACTGACTCCACTGTAAGTAGCTTTTTTCCTTTGTAGGGCACTTCAGCTGTGGCCATTTTACTCAGGATCGCTGTGTTACTGTTCAGTGTGTAATCTGGTTAAACGCATCCAAAAGTTATTTTTATAGGGTTCATTCTGGCATCCTTTTGGAAGTTTGTTTGGCCACAGAAATGGTTTTCAGGAGTAAAATGGGTTTCTGGAAGTTGTCAGTCAAATTATTTCAAGATGCTATTGGTCCTAAACTGTTTTCACTTCTTCATGTACAAATTTTTGTCCTATAAAATGCTCAACATAAGATACCAGATAGTCATCTTCTGTACAAATTCCAGCTACGAATACTAGTTTTCTACTAGTCTTGAAGTCCGCTCTGGTGAAATTCCAAGCTCAGCCTATACTTAAAAAAGCTTGAGGCCTTTTTTTAATACTTTCTTCATATCTTGTCCTCTTTTGGTATTTTCCCCGTTTTGTGAACTGAGGGTTTAGAACCTTACTCAAAGCACTTTTATAACCAAGGAATCAAAAGCTCAGATTATGTACATTGAAACTAAATTCAGTTTTTGGAGATCGTTATTTCTAAACGGCCATCTTAGTCTCTGGTCACGCCAGGCAGATACTCTGTCCCTTTCAGTGCTGTGGAGTTTTGTGGCTGCTACTGGCAGGTTGATTGCATCTAGTGAAAAAATGCGTAGGGATGTCAAAGGGAAAGATTGCTGTCTGTCTTTTCTACCCAAAGATGGTACTTTAGATTGATACTGGGTGTTAGGATATCATTTTTGTTTCGGCACATGTTTAAATAAAACCTCACTTTAGCCAGTTCACTCATCGGTTTTTTTGTAAACCTGAAAAGATAATGGTTAGAGCTTGAGCTAATTGATGCTTTCTGCTAGTAGAAGATTTTGTACTTTCTGTAGTTGAGGTATGAACGAGATGGGTACAGGATGCTACATTTTACCTCCCTAGCAGAGTCTCAAGAATCCCGATCCCTATAACACTAAAACAAAACCAAATTGTTGTCCCTGAGTAGGCAAAGGTGCATATGGAGGGGAAGGAATTGCAAGGGAGAGGCTTGCGAAGGAAAATACCGAAGCATCAGTTTTACAGAAACAAGGGTGTTGATGGAGAGACTCCATCCACTTTCCATCCCACGTACCCTGGCCTTTTCAAATCTTGTCTGAGGTACCCCCTCACCTAACACGGGTAGTTAACATAGGGTCCTTTTAAAACAAATCAGTTCCACTGTTTAAAACTTGGAGTGATTTTATTTTTTTTAAGCAAGACAGTCCTCAGAAAGTGCCTTTTTAGAAGATGGTGCTGTAGATTTTTATTTTCCAGTTGTACATGGCTGAAAATTTAAGATAAATTATTGAAAATGCCAAGTGTTTGATGGTATCTTTCAGGTACTTTCAAGCATCAGCTTCTCTGAGTCAGGACCAAGAATAACCAGGAAGGTGTTTTCATTCGGAGGGAGAGGCATTGAGGAGCGATCACCAAATTCAGCTGGCAGGCTAGAATTGGTTTTGATTTAGTCAATGCAATTTACCTCTTCACATTGAGGGGGTGGGGGGGTGGGGGTGGGGGGGTGTAGAAGCGACAGCATGGGATTCTTGGGGCGATGTAGTTAGTGCTGAAAGGGAATCCATAGCTATTGAAGGATGTTGTCTCTTAGATGTAGCAGGCTCCCAAAGATGAAGTAGACAAACTGAAAGCTGTCGGAAGACTTACGAGATGGTCAGTCCTGCTGTGAGCAGACCTCACGTGGCTTATGTGTTTAAAGGAGTGATGTACATGTATCAGTGGGACTTGTAATTCCTAGCTGGGAGTTTTGATACTCTGGATGGGGAGCAGCTTGGTGGAGTGGGCAATGCTGCCCCACTCAGATGGTTGAAGAGGGTGTGGGTCCATAGTGAGTTTGGTGAGCATTCCTCCGGTCAGGAAAAGCTGTAGACTAGACTATTAAACACTGCACCTCAGTAACCTTGTAATGCTGCATAAAGTAATAATAATAGCAAAGTTCTGCTTTGATTACACTGTAATGTGCTTGCACATGCCTGCAAAAAATACACTTAACTTTCATTTTTGTAATGGTCTTAATAGCAGTTATCAGACTTTTTTCTTTTATGATGAACCTTGTCCTTTATTGTGGTGTTTCCATATATTTATTGGTAATCTGTGTGCAGCTCATAGGTCTGTGTGTCTGGTCCATATGTTGCTTTTGACGCTTATTTTTAGGTGGGAGAAGTTTCTGAATGTTCTGTTTTTCTTCTCCAAAGTCAGCTTAACTAGTCATGTTTGAGAGGAGACTGAATGAAACAGCTTGATAGACAGACTACTTTAATTGGTACCTTATTTCTTTAAAACTAAAATTACTTTGTGTTCGTTTTATTACTGTTCATACTGTATTGGGCATTTAAGATGTAGAATAACTTGATGTCAGCCAGGATATTCTTGAGTATCAGGAGCTTAAGCGCAAAACTCCCACTTTAATTGCAAGTGGTATCTTTGCAGTAATATGTTCGTGTCCGGACTTTTTCTAGGAATAAGCAGAGCTTTTTGACATCTATTAATTTGGACACGATCAACGAAATATTTAGGGTGCACAGTCCCAGCGTGGGGCAGTGACCCTTGTTTGGAGTTGCCCACACCTCTTTGTTGAAAGGGATGCTGTCAGATGAATGCGCAATATAGCACTCCCGCTTGTGCTACCCACAGAGACTATGAATCAAGTACCTTTTTGCTGTGTAGATTTCTTCTGATTCAACTTAGAGAAATGAACTGATGTTTCTTGTAGTTTGTTATCAACTTTCTTGTCTTATTACAGCACCCAATGCCACTTTGTTGGTATTTAAGCTTGCAATGATGATAAATTATTTTATATTCCAAATTTCTTAATGTTGTTAGGCTAGGATTTAGAAAGCATTTTTTCAGTCTAAATTCTGAGCCAAAACTGTGTCTTCTATCCCTTTTAGTAGTAGGCATTTTTATCTTTTAGACTAAAACGGGCCAAAAATCTTGCACCATCAGCTTGTTTGCAGCAATACTCTCCATCTCTTCCCTTGCCTATCAACCAGTTTATTTTCTATCTACATTTAGCTAATACTGAAGCTGTTGAGATTTAGAAGGAAGTTGCTGCCTCTTCTTTCTATCAAAAGAAATGAAATGGACTTGCATCTGACGATGCAGGTTTCTGTTGGGCACAGATTTCTTCCTAGAAGTCTTGCCTTGGTGATGATGAACTGTAGCACACATGGGTTTAATTACAGTAGAAATGTTTTGTATGTTTCTGTTGCATTCATTGGAGGGTGCATGATGTTTTAAAGTATCCAATTTAAATACAAGCTAACAAACCGCTGAAGATGTAGACACTACTAAAATACTTCAAATTTAAAAAAAAAAACAAAAAAACAAAAAACAAAACAAACAAACAAAAAAACCAAACAACAAACAATACCAAAAAAACCAATAACCTAGTGCACATGGATAGTTTTAATTCATCCTCCTTCCTGGCAAAGTTTGAGACTGAGGATTTGCTGTAATTGATGCTACTCATAGTAAATCGTGCTGGGATTAATCCTAAAACTGAACTGACTCAGCTATATGTTTTATGAAGAGGAGAAGTGGTAGTGGTGACTGTGCTAGTAAGCCAACAGAAAGCTCTAAAAAATGCAAGGAGGAAACTTGTCTTCATATTGAAAAAACTGAATATACTGAAAAAAAACTCATGCTGCTAGAGCCTTGTGAACCTGTATATTTGCATCCACAGTTTACCCTAAAAGACCCCACATGACTACTTCAAAAACTAATACGAGGGGAAAAGCATTTTCCCGTATTTTTTAAGAGTGCCTGTTCACCTCCTAAAAGGACTGTGCTGAGAAGCAGGTGGGTGGCAGTGCCTGTAACAGCTGTATAGTTAAATCAAACTGTGTTTTGTATCTAAACATTGAAGCTACCTTACTTGGTCGAAACAGATAAAGTTCCAGTAGATCGGTGCTATTAGAAACAACGGAGCCAAGGGGTTTTGTGAGCAATATCTGACCCCTCCATAAAACATAGATGCTCTGATAGATTTCTGGTTGCAGTTTTCACGCAGTTCACACTGAAGTGTGCCTGGCTACCAAGAAAAACAGCAGCAGGCAGTTGTAGAGTTTATTTTGCTGTAGCACTACAGTTGCTCTGCTCTTTCTCAGCTCTTACCTACCTCCCTGTTCCCTTACGCAGGATCACTCTCCCTCCGCTGCCTATATAGCGTTAGCTGTGTTGAGGATGCTGTAGCCGTGTGGAAGGTGAATCAGCTGTGGGTGTGGGGGGCGGTGGTAGTGCGATGGTGACGAAAGCAACTGCCTGTAGAAATAAACGACTGGGTAGGAGTTGGGTGGATGTCAGGTAAGCTGTGGTCAGCTCAAGCCCTTCAGGGAGATTGATGGGAACATCAAACATTAGCTTAGGTGTCCTGAACGGTTTGTGTCAGACTTGAACTCGCTGAGAGCAAGCATGTGCCTTTTTCTGATCAAGAACAGAGGTGGAAAAACTTGCTTTTGCATTGGTAGGATGGTTAGTATTTTTCTTGAACTGTTTTTAAAGCTTGAAGTCCTTGGTCAGAATGGAGTTGGTTTTGCGTTGAATTACTTAATCGAAGTGAGCCCTGAATTATTTGTGAATTAGAACTACCCAGAGAGGAGAAGCTTTTAAAATAAGTGGTTTCTGGAAAGTAATGTCATCAGATAAACATAATTCCTGGTAGACTTGCAATTTTTAAAATAAAATTTAACCTTGATATGTTTCTCTATCTAATGAGAATCATTAATTCTGCCTTTATTTGAATGTTGCCTGTCCAGTAATGTCTTCACTCTTTACTGTGCTCCTACAGCTTTCCATACACTCCATTGCTTCTTCCCCCCACCCCCGTTTGGTGGCTGTAAGGACATGAAGAATGTTGTCTAGTGAAATGTCAGGGAGCAGTGCAGAGGTCTGATTAAGTGGGAACGTGGAGGTGAGGATTAAACATCACAGATAATTCTTCAAGAACCAGTTTGCCAGCAGCTGAGGGTAGTGATGTCTGCGTAGAAAATCGTATGGTCTCTTGGGTATGGAAAGAGTTAGCAAAGTGGTACGAGGGGAGAAAAGATTCCCCCATCCTCTGGTATCGAGGTACTAGTAGAGGGAAGGCTGTTGTAGACTGTGTGCTGTGCAGAAGTAGGCACCTGTATCCTTAGATGCTACTTTGGGCTTAAAGCTGCTAAAAAGGCAGATTTTCAGACCAAAATGGAAGAGCTTTTCAAATAGGTTATATTTTGTATGGTTTTGAGATATTGATGAGTTATCCAGCCAGGAACTCTGGTATCAACGCTGGCTCTGAAATGGGTTCCCTCTCTGACCTCGGGTAAACGATTCTGCCTCATTTTTCACCCTATCTAGAAAATGTTCATAATGATTCACATCGCCTTACGAGAGCTAGCTATTAGCTGTTCTGAGGATGAACCATGTTCTGGAAGTGCTAACTTCTTGATACAAACCTGTACACCTTCTTGCAAGTTTGCATCTGCAATTCATACGGTTCTGTTTGGAGTCCGTCTCGGACGTGAGCCTGTGCTCTTTACTTCTCATCGCAGCTCTGCCCGAGGAAGGCCATTGGGATTAGTCCCATGATGTTTACCTGTTGCTTTCTTTTAAGGTAATCCATTTGTTGTAAAACAGACTGTCAGAGGGCAAGTTTATTTAAATGAAAGGGTTTTTTTTCATTGCAGAGAATTATATAGGTCTTTCAAACACATTTGGCAGTTGGAAAATTAATACCTACTGTAATACTATCTAGCAACACAGAAAAATGTGACTATATGTTGAGTTTAGGGCTATGCTAGCCCATAAATCACAGGTCCACAACCCACTTAAGTACAGCTGTGCAAAAATTAGCTATTAAAATAGTTACTAATAAACTTTCATTATGCTTACACTTGCAAATCTCTTGAATATATTCAAAACCAGTTTCTTTGATAGAAAATCCATGTCTTGCCGGTTAGTGTTCACTCAGACATAATAGCAAAGTAATACCCGCTGGAGCAATGCTAGATTTAAAGGACCTTTTGAAGTTTTTGAACCTGATGGTGTGCCAGCAAAGTGGAAACTTGAGTAGTGCTCTTTAACTGGTGAGGAAAATTGAATGCCAAAAAAACTCAGTGAGAGGAAGACTGCTAGAGATGAAGTTTGTCTTCTGACTTCTGGCAACTTTGCAGTGAAGAATGGCTTCTTTTGGGTACTCGGTTTTGTACATCGCTTTCCTCCTGTGGCTATAGTTTTTAGTTTTCTTTGGACTTGGATTTCTATTCTTCAGCAAAATGTTCTCATTTCTGCAGTTTTCAGTGTTGAATCTAGCCTTGAGACAACTTAATTGTGTTTTCCTGTAGGAAAAACCTGCTTCTAGAATGTTGCATTTTGTATCTGTTTTGCAGGCAGTTTTGAAAAGCTAACCTCAGCACAGCAATAGAGTTGGCAGAACGAGGTTTTGATCTCAAACATTGATTTTTACAGGCTCGTTGCCCAGCCCCTACTGCCATGACCAGCAACACTGGTGTACAGGTCCTGCGTTTCACAGGTTAGGTGACGCACTTTGGGCTCACAGGGTACAGATCCTCCTGTCTGTTATGTTCTTGTTTCTTCCCTTGGTCTAAGCAGTTAAGCTTCCCCAGGTCACCTGTTGGTTGATAAATAGTGTTGTTGCTTGTCGTGGGGAAAAACTAGGCTGTTTACGTGGCCTGGAGGTGTCTGATCATAGATAAGAACATTGTCTATCAGCCGGTTATTACTTTAAAGCTTTTACGGTAATTGGTAGCATTTGGTTATGAGCCAATATGGGTGTTAAAGTATCTTCAGGAGAAAGTGGCTCAGGTGGCATAGCGTGTGCCATAAACATTGCTAGTGATCCGAGCTGTATTTGTTTAGGAGACCGCTGGAAGCAATGTCGCACATACAAATTTTGCGTATTTAATACCATATGTTTAAATTTAAAAAAAAAAAAAAATTGTGCTGTTTGGGATTTCTTTTCAGAATAAAATTCTAATAAACCAGTCCGGTGGATTGAGATTCCCTTCCATGTGTATGTCTTGCTCTTTCTCTTATGCTGGTAACTGCTCCCCTCTCGTTTTGGTGTTACCATTGCTTGAGCAGGAACTTGAATGTGTTCCCACCGTGAAGGTACTGGGGGTTTTCAAAGCAAAAGGGAATTGTTTCAAGAATAGAGCTGTGACTTGAGACGTTGCACAAATAGATTGTAGATGGATGGCAAACAAACTGGTAAAAGCCTTTATTTTTACTTAACCATCTTGACCATGTGTGCCTATTTGTATTGCGGATGTGGGCTGCAACCATGTGGGGTGGGAGGGAAACCATGTGTCGGTGTGTTTTGAGATGTACTTGCTAAGCAGAAGCGGTGTCTCTGCCCGTTCTCCCTTTCCAGACAAATTGTTCTTGCCAAAATTTTCTACCTGTTGCAAGAGTTGCTTTCTTTCCAGCACAGTAAAATGTCAACTTCTTTCACTGTTCCTTCCCTCTTGTAGGCATCTGTAACCTCTGTACGACTGTGTATAGTACACACAACAGTCATCAGATCTCTACTGGCTTTAGATACCATCAAGCTGGATGTATTGTAAACGAACCGTATTCATTTGAAAAATAAATTTTTTTGAAATGCATATGTGGTTTTTTTGTTTTTTTTTTTTTTTTTAATGCTTGCATCATTTTAACTTGGTCCCAAAGCCACGTCCGCAAGAGTGGATGGAGACGGAGGTGTTGATCTGAGCCGTGGTGGCACCTGGGGAGGGAGGTACCAGGCAGGGAGGGCTCCTGCACCTTTGCCAGGGAACGATTTCGGCCTTTTCCCTTTGCTTGGCTTTATTCCTTTTTTTTTTTTTTTTTTTTTTTTTGAGATTTTTAGTCCCTCTGCGCCAGCCTGCGCTCTCCCCTCCCCTCCGAATTGCGATAAGGAGACAAGCCGCCCCGCTGCGGCCCCGCCGGCTCGGTCACCCACCCGTGGGGGTGTCCACGGGGGGGGGGGTGTGCGGGGGGGGGAGAGCCCCGCCCCCCCCCGCCGCCTCGCAACGGGCCCGCGCGTGCGTGGCAACCGGCCCGGCGGTGGGAACGGCCCCGAGGCGGTGAGGGAACCGGGACCGGGAGCGGGAGCGGGACCCGGTCGGGGAGGGTCTGTGCCCCGAGGGAGCAGCAGGGCCCTGGCCCGGAGGAGCTGGGACACCCGGCTCGGGGCTGCCTGCACCCGGCCAGGGCTGAGCCCCTGCCCTGTGAGCGTGTCCCCCGTTCCCTTTCCACCGGGGGGGTCGGGCATTCTCCGTGGCTCTGCAGCCCCAAGTCCGGCCTTGCCTTCCCTCGAGGAGTTCCCCGGCTTCTCCTCCCCAGCGGCCTTTGGGGCAGGCGGCTGTGCTCGAGGAGCTCTGTCCCCGACTGCCTGCGCCCGAGAGGACTGGGGGGCCGGCGTGGGGGGTACCTGGTCTGTCTGCCCCAGAACTCCGCCTGACTGGGGGGTTTTGGGGAGCCGCGGTCTGCTCAGGAGCTGCTCTGGTCCTGTTGAGCGGTCTCCGCGGTTCCTGCCGGTTTTGCGGGGATGTGCCTGGGTAGCAAGGAAGATGGCTGCAAACTGTACTGTTCCAGCAAAGCCTTCAAGTCCCCTGGGATGGCAACCCCGGGCTGAGCCTGTGCAGCCGTAACAAAAGCAGAGTCAGTAATGTAATCAGCTGTTTTGTCCAAGCTCGATAAATACCACATGGGAGATGGTGCTGTGAGCGGCTCCTTGTCTCTCTGCAAACAGCACCGTTCTCTGGGGAGAGACAGGCGGACAGGGTTTTCCTCCTGGCCCAGGGGCAGAGGGTGGCTCCGATCGCCTGCCCTTCCCTGGCTGCGCCGACATGTGTGCCTGCACTAGGTGAGATGCCAGGTTAGAGCTTGCTGCTGCTTTTGTCTTGAAGAGCTTTCCGGTTTGGAGATGCATCTCCGTTTCTAGTGTATTTCCATGAATAAACACAAAAATCTTCCGCTCCCTTTTAGTCACCTGTTTAGCGAGATGACCACACTGAGTGTAAAGCCAGGACACCGGTTCACCTTGCCGGACTGGCACACCAACTCCCATCTCATCTCAGCTGACGCTGAACGCCAGCGTTCTGCTTCCCACCAAGTCCGGCAGGAAGCCCGAGCTCTCCGCAACGAAACCAACAACCAGGTGGGCCTTCTGGCAGCTTGGCTGCTCCCGGGTTTGTCAGAATAGCGGGCTGAGGAGTATGGGAGAGTGTCTAGATCTGGCTGTACGCACAAGAGAATAGGAAAAGGCTTTACCTCTACAGAACCTGCTAAGTATGTACATTTACTTCCTCTAAACCCATGTGCGATGATGCATGCGTACTGTCATGAAATCCCTGGGTGTGATTCTTGTGTCTGTTGCAACTTGAATTGTTTTCTGTGCTCTCCATTTGTGTAGATGACTATTAGACGAAATGGCAATGTGATGTACTCCTCTGAGGGGTTAGTCAATCCTGAAAACAGGGAAAGGCTTCAGCAAGATTCACAATTGCAATTTAAAAAAAAGTAATGGCGTTTCTCCTCTAATTCCAGACGAAATGGGATGAGCACGACAACCAAACCCGCCTGGCTGAACGTATCAGCAGCGTGAACAGATGGAAAGAGACCCTGGACAAATGCCTTGCAGACATAGATGCGGAAATCGATGCCTTAGCCAAAGTATGTTGGGAAGACAGATGGCTGGAAATCAACTTACGCTCTCAACATGGGATGTTAAATAATTGAGGCTTGTCTTCTGAAATGGGCAAGCCCATATGGAGTTCAAGGGGGGCTTATCACAGGTATACTGAGATCCATACCTGATGAAATGACTTCCTAGAAAGGAAACCACTGTGGTCTTGGCTGAGCCAAGCCATTTTATGGAGCTGTGTGTTGCATGCTCGTGTTTGGGTGTGTTTTGTTGTTTTATTTGTTTGGTTTTTTTAAAGCTCTGAAGGATAACGAGAAATATGTTAACACCATCAAAAATGTTTGATTTTAAATAGAGAATAGCAGTGGGACATCCCTCTGATTCTTTTAGTTCTAAACCCAGAGGCTGCTGCTCCTGGAGTCATTAGCCCCCAACAAGGTGTGATTCCCAGTGCAAATAGCAGATGTAGAGGACTAATGCATTTGGCTCTCGCAATTCTCATTCCAGACTTGCTAAAAGGTTTCAGAACTGCAAAGACAGGCAGTGCGAGGCCCTCTTGAGAAGGGTATCCGTGGTTTCCCCTTCCTTTCTTCCTCCCATCCCTGAAGGAGACCCCACACACACTCAGCTGGCTGCTTCTTCCAGGTGAAGGAAGCAGCAGAACGTGCCCTCCAGGCAAAGAACTTGCCCTTGGATGTGTCCATCGAGTGCCTGACGCTCCGTGAGAGCCGCCGCGCCATTGATGTGGTGAGGGACCCTGTGGAGGAGGAGCTGCACAAGGAGGTGAAGGTGATAGACAAAGCCAAGAGACAGCTGCAGCAGAGAGTGAACGAAGCCTTCGAACAGCTCTGGTGAGGCGAATGACGCAGCTTTTGACTGGACTCTGCCCTCCTTGCTTGGCCCCAGCAGTTTAATGTGCTTCTAATGCCACGCTGATGATTGTTGTCAAGGTCTATGGGCTTGGGGGTTTGTAGGGGAGAGCATGTCAAGTGAGACTTCATAAGCATCCGCAGAAAATTTTGGCCCGGGCAGATACCTTGTGCCACCTGCCTTGGTTCACGAATGAGTGACCGGGAGTGGTTAAAGCTCCCAGGCCCTAATCCCTTGTGGATCACTGCCCCGCTGCAGGAGGGCAGGCAGCTCAGTTCACTGGTGTGATGCCAGAACAGGGCACGGGGGAGCCAGGCAGGCAGTAAAGCAGGTGTGCTGCTTTATCAAGTTGGGCCCCGTTCACTGGGAGGGCAGGAGCTCATCACTCATTTTAAAAAGATGACTGAGGTGGCGATGAAAGCTTTGGAAGTGGTGAGCTGCTTCTCCCCTCCGCGTGCTCACCACTGACTCCAACCCTGCTTTCTGCAGCCTCTTACAGGAAGCTCGCCAGCAGCTGAGCTGTGACCACCGGTGCAAGATGGAAGCATTGGAAATAGATCGCGTGTGCTTATCCCTCAGTGTAAACTCTCCCAACATCTCCTTCAAGGTCAACCCAACACGAGTCCCAGATGGGTAAGGAAAAAGCCTGCCCTTGTGTGGCCAAATCTGTGCTGGTGCTTGAAAGAGCCCTGGGGATGCTTTTTCCTTCCATGCTATACCCTGGCTCGATGGGTGCAGTTTTGGAGAGAGCTCAGAACAGAAGTTGGCTTCTGGGATTTATCGTGGCTCTTGAGTTGTGAAGCCACGGGCTTTTGGGAGTTATGTGAATTGTCACCACAAAACCAGAGAAGCTAGCCGCCCTGCCTCCCTTGTGCTTGGCTAAAGGTGACAGTAAGCAGCGTGGTATCGGCCTTTAGCACAGCTTATGGGGGAGCTGCTGCACATTTTCACTTGCTTGGCATTTCATAGCATGGTTTGGCTGTGTCCCCGGTTTGAGCAGATGTTGGGCTCAGTGCAGGAGCCATGGGGTAGCAATCTCCAGCTGGTGCAGCGAGGAGAACAGACAGGATGTGACCTCCAGAAATCCTGAATCATTTTGTACTCCACAAAGCCTTCTTGGCCTGCAGCAGGTGGTTCCTTTTGAACTGTCTTGCAAACATTCAACTTATTTTCATAACTGCTGATTTGTTCGCAGATCAACTGCACTTGATGAGTGGGAACAGAATAGCCAACGCAACAAGGAGCGTGCTGAGGCAGAAATGAAAGCTTCGACTGAGCTCCGAGAAGCAACAGTGCTTGCCATCGCACAGGTAAATCAGTCCCTTGGCTGCGAATTGGTCGTGCAGAAGTTCTGGATTCAGTGTGGGAGCATGGGCTGGCACGTACTGCGGCCAGGGGAAGGGAGTCTTTGAAAAGACAGCATTGGCCCACAGGCCTCTCTGAGAGCGGCTGCCCTCCTGGTTTAAAGGAGGAGCTGGATTATGCTGCAGAGCTTGCAGCAGTCTCAGCAACCTGGAAGACACATACCTGTCCATCGCAGCTGCCAGAATCCAGCTGGTTTTGCTCATAGGCTTGTCCCAACCTCACAGGCAGCAGCTGGGAGGGAGACACCTTCCAGAAGTGTATGACTGGAGCCTGTTCTCTCTTCAGACAAACAACGAGCTGGAGGCTCAGCGTGTAGCTACAGAGTTTGCCTTGCGCAAGAGGATTAGAGACCTGGAAAGAGCCTATGATGAACTGAAATGGCAGGAGCAGAATGTAAATGTTGCTTCTTTGGTTATCGACCACAACCTTGGGTGGGAATTGAATCCAAAAGGCTCTTTGTTATGTGGAAGGCTACTTGGCCTGAGCATGGTTTCCACATGAGAGCTGTTAAGTGGCGCATGTATGATCCCTGCAACATCCTATCTCTTTCTGCTAGCACAGTTGCTGCTCTGCCATTTCTCAGCAGCAGTGCCAGGTTTTGGCCTCTTCATTTCACCCCTGGTCTCAGCTGCTGTGGCCCTAAAACACCAGCAGCACCATGCCTGGACCGTGTGAAAAGCCCGATCTATGGCAGAGGGGGTTCAGTACTCAGAAGCCCACCAGCCCTTGTTTAAAATCCATTCCCAGCGCAGTAAAAGCCGAGGATGCATGGGGGCTGTTTTCTGGTCTGTATCCCTGCCTGTCCGTCATGATACATCTCTTTATCCTTAGTCCTTGGAGGAAATTGCTGAGATGGAGGAGGACATCCGACGCTTGGAGGAAGATCTTCGGAGGAAAACGCAAGATCTGAAAGTGGCACACACCCGCCTGGAGACCCGCACGTATCGGCCCAATATGGAGCTCTGTCGGGATCAGGTACCAGCCTTGCCCAGCACGCTCCCTGCCAGGAGGGACTGGGGGGAACTGTCTGGTATGGGGGCTGCCGTGGGTCCGGAAAACATGGATGCATTTTGGAGAAAACTACAGAGGGGCTGAGCAGTGGATCCTACAGTCACCTAGCAAAGCAAGGAAATAAATGTCATAGCTGGGCTAGAAGGGGAACGAGAGAACCGCAGCCTTTGTAGAACAACGCTTCAGCCCTGTTAACTGCTGTCACCTTCTCCCTGCCTGCCTCGCAGGTCCAGTACGGGCTAACAGACGAGGTTCACCAGCTGGAGGGAACGATCCGTGCGCTCAAACAGAAGCTAGCAGAGTCACAGTAAGTCTCCTGCTCTCTGGGGCAGAGCAGTGGTTCAACATTGCCCATGTGAGGGACATGGCTCTGTGCAGCCCTGGACCTGGCACACTTCCAGAAGCTGCATTTTGGAGCTCGTGTCTGTTCAGGAGTGGAAATAGTTTTGGGGCTTGGTGGGGAGCTGGACAGGTGGGCAGCAGGGTGCAGGCAAGGCACCAGAGGTCTGCGTGGTGGGAGGGTGAATGAGGTTACCATGATCTTTGCTTGACTGTGACTTCAACCGGGCACAGACAGTTCTAAAAGAGAAAAAAGAAAATGGGTGAAAAGTAAAGGAAGAAATACAAGTGCTGCTCTGGGCTGGCGTGGGTTGCCAGGGTGCACACCTTTGCGCTGCACTCCAGGAGCAGCACGAGGGCTTGCTGTTCACAGACCCAAATGATGCTGCTGCCGCTGTGCACCGAGAGATACCTGATGCATTCGTTCTTTGTACAAAGGCAAATGCTGCACAGATATTTCTGCTGCCAGAAAGTGGAAAGCGGGGTGTTTCCTGTCCAACTTGGGAAGTGAATGCAGTGCTTGAACCCAACTCCTCTCACCTCTGCTTGTTCCCAGGCATGCCTTGGACGCTCTTTACAGACAACTTCACCGCATTCAGACAGACACTGGCTACAAAGCCAGTTCCCTGGTGCTGGACAACAAGTGCATGGACAGCCGGAGAAAGCTCGTGGTCCCCGCCGAGAAATTTGTGCCAGAGGTTGACACTTTCAACAGGACCACGAACCGCGCCCTGAAGAACGGGCAGCTGGAGTTGGCTTAGCGCGCCGGGGAGTGTTGTGCAACAAGCCACGCCGAGGAGAAAGCTACTAGTGACTCAGTTCCTTAGCAAGGAAAACGGACATCTGTGTTGTGTTAGGATAATGGAATTCTCCTCCCTCCTCCTTGTCTGTTATATAACTGTCTGTCCCCCTTCTATGATGTTTATAGCCTCTTGCACTCCAAGGAGCGTTATGAACAATAAAGAGTCTGTCCCCAAGAGCAGTTGCCATCCGACAGAGTTGGAAGCGTTTCGTGGTGATTGAATCCGTCTGGGCTCTTTGGTGTTTTAAGTCCTTTAAAGTGCAAGGCAGCGCTCTGAAAAGGGACTGCGTAATGGTGGCTGCAGGCCAGATCTGCTCTGGAGGGGGGGGGGTAATACTCAAATCTGCTCGCTTTAATGATTAAAGTAAAGTTTGGGTTGGGATTTCCCCTTGCCTGCTGGCGGCGCGGAGCTAAGGCAGCTACAAAAGCGAGAGCTGGAGTCCCTTCTGGCTCTTTGTGGCGACGGGACTTGTTAAAATTAAATTGCGGCGCTTGCGTTCTGCCGTCAGGTTATTGTTTTTATTCCGGGCACGCTCCCAGTACTGCACGTTCTCCCTGGGGGGGTAGATCTCCTCCCAAGCCGGATTGTTGCACGTGCGACGAGACCAGAACTTGGCCTGCTCTTCTTCCCCGAGGTTGGGGGATGATGTTCGGTAACCGCCCCGGCTCCTGGCTCTCGGATTAAATAAGAAATTGAGGGGAAAAAAAAATCCACAGTTTCCCTTCCGGGAAGGAGGGAAATAAGGCCGCGGCCTCCCAGCGCCTTTTTCCCGCCCTGCGCCGCCGCCGCTCTCCTCCGGGCCGCCAGGGGGCGGTGTCCGCGGCAAAGCCGCGGACACCGCCCCCTGGCGGCCCGGAGGAGAGCGGCGGCGGCGGCGAAGATGGCGGCGGCGGCGGGTTCGGGTTCAGGGCCGGGGCGGGCGGCGGCTGCGCGGCCTCGGCCGGGACCCGGCCGGTTCCGGGGCTGTTTGGCCGGGGCGTTGTTGGGTGATTGTTTGGGCGCCGTTTTCGAAGGCAGGAGCGTCGTGAAGCTGTCCGACCTACTACGTTTCCTCCGAGGCCTGGAACCGACGTCCGGGCCGCCCGAGGAGGGGGAGCAGGCCGGCAGCGCCCGCAGAGGTGGGCGGAAACACCGGGAGAGGGATGGGGGTCGGCCCCGGAGCACATCCCCTTCCCCGGACCCACAGAATCGGGCCCGGCCCACAGCACCCCCGGGATCGGGCTTTGGGGTGCCTGTCTTCGCCCCCCGCCTCCACCGCACCCCCAGGCCCGCCGCCCCTCCGAAACGTGGGTGCCTCCAGTCCTTGCCCCTCACCTCAGCGAGGGGCACCTCCCCTGGGACACCCACGGCTGCCCCCCGCTCTGGCGTGTGCCTCTGCGCTGTGGGGTTTGGCTTCCCTCACACACACCCCCCCCCGCGGGGTGAGGATGACTTTGCTGAAGCAGTGTCCGGGTTCTGGCCCCCCCCCAGGGCAGTTCCTGGTTCCTTGTGCACATGGCTGGTGTGGAGGAACCTGTGGTTTGCTTCGAGTGAAGCTGGGGGTGTGGAGCGTGCTGGGAACCGGGGTATCGCAGTGCGGGGGTGTCAGCAAGGGACAGGTGTACCAAAAACAGAAGGAGTAGAGTAAGAGAAGCACAAGAACAGTTATTTAACTCTTAGCAAACGATGACGGATTTGCGTTGGGGTTCTGAGCTGTGCAGCAAGCCCTGTAAACCCTTCCAGTAGGATCTTAAAGGCACTTGATTCTGTTGCAGCCTTGTCCAGAAACGAAACTGCGTTTTCTCTTCTCTGCTTGTCAGCGTACACTGTAGACTCCTTGAGAAAGAGACTTGTCTCACTTGTCCATGTGCACCTCTGGATATCAAACACTTTCTCTTGGCTCTTATTAATCTTGAAATGCATTCTGTCTCATTCTTGCTGTGGATGCATCTCTCTTGCTCTGTGTCTTACTCTGATGATTGTGGCTAGTGACAAGCTCACAGTGCTGGGGAACTTCTGGTAATGCATACAGATAATTAGGCCTTGGAGAGTAGGGAAGTGGTGACAGTGGAGCGGGACAGGAGGAGAGTTTGTCCCTGGACGGTCACATTACGTTTTGGCCTTCTGTTTTAGAAACGCTTTCGTACACTGACGACACGGCCATGAGCAGGTCGGTGGTGCAGTCCCTGCTAGCCAAGCGAGAGTTTGATGAAGTGGATATGGCCAAGAGGTAAGGACTGCAGCCAGCTTCGGAGGCTAGGGTGTTGGCATTTACTAGCGAAGGCAAAACTTTCTTAACGTTAAGCAGTCACTGTAATTTTCTGTGAAAGGGGACAGGGGCTATGGCAAAGTCATCATTAATTTGTGGGGGAAAAAAAATCAGAAAAGCGATGGCTAGTCGTGTAATTTATTGTGTGTTTTGCACTGTCCTGGAACATGCAGTACTGTTAGCTTTAGCGTGGGTTCAGAGCCTGCTTTAAAATGAAGCAGGATGGGACATGCTGTACTGCAGCCGTGTGTGTGTATATTCACCTTTGTGGAAGATAATGCTTAGACATTTCAGAAGCATTTCCTTTTATGTTTATTTGTTGCTATTTATGTTGGTACTTCCCTTAATTTAGTTAGTGAATATTAGCGAGGTCAGCTTCAGTTTGTTTATGATCTATTTCCCTTTTGAATCCACAGCCCTGGTAGCATTTGGTTCCACTTAAGGGAGAGCATTTATTTGTTTAGAAAACTCTTCCATTGAACTTGAACAAAAGACTTTATTTGTGGTTATGACCCACGGAAATGTTTCCAGTTTGCTCCTATTTCAAGGCAAAGTTGAGAGGGAAACAAGTGGGTTGTGAAAGGTGATGTTTATACACCCTTTCCTCCTTTCACACCGTTTTTGGGGAATCTGATTCTTTCCCTACAGAACTGACTCATTTGAACCCTGACTGTCACTGAATTACCCATGTGTTATTAATTCACTTTATCAGGTGGCTTTATACAACCTCTTTACAAACTTCAGTAACAGACCAAATACCCCGTGTATTTTTTCTCACCTGCGTAACTGCTGCTCTCTTGCCCACGCCAGGTTTGCTGAGGAGTACAAGAAGGAACCCAACAGGGGCTATGGGATGGCTGTTGTCAATGTCTTCAAGAAGCTCCTGAGCCCCAAGTGCAATGATGTGTTTGAACCAGCAAGAGCCCAGTTTAACGGGAAAGGCTCCTATGGCAATGGCGGTGCCATGAGGGTGGCAGGCATCTCACTCGTGTATTCTGATGTCCAGGATGTTAAGAAGGTACCGTCCTTGGCTCCTTTGGGTGCCTCAGCTCTGGGAACCCCTGCTGTCAGGCAGCTCCCACCGTGATCTCTCAGGTAGGTTTGCTCACGATGTGTTTTCATTCGCAGTTTGCGAAGCTGAGTGCTGAGTTAACCCATGCCAACTCCCTGGGCTACAACGGGGCCATCCTGCAGGCCCTGGCTGTGCATCTCGCCCTGCAGGGAGAACACAGCAAGGAGACCTTCCTGGAGCAGCTCATTAGCCACATGGAAGATGTAGAGGCAGACGATAAGTCTCTTACTGATGCCCGAGCGTAAGTGGCTGTGAGGAGCACTAACTCTGCTCTGTACAGTTTATTCTGGTTCTTTACATTCTCTCTTCTTCATTGTACTCTTTGTTTCCAGACTGGGATTTGAGGATTTACCATTTTCAAGGCGTCTAAAGAAAATAAAGGAATTTTTGGAGCTCAGCAGTGTTCCCAAAGCGGATGTATTGTTTGAATTAGGTAAGTACCTTTCTTACTACAAGTATTAGGAAAGAGCTGGAAGCAGGACTAACTCAGCAAGCCTGCTTGATGTGTCCTCCCCTCGATTGCCACTTTGGCCTCTGCTGCCTGGAAAAGCTGCCTGTGCTCACCAGTCAGTAATTCTCCAAGTCTTGACCCAGTGATTCCATCTCTGTATTGGTGGGGAAAAAAATGTTTTGCTAAGAAAAACTTATCATGAATAACATTTCTTAATATTCTAAAATCTCTTGTCTTAATGGCTATCAGATCTTCATGTTGGATGGGAACGGGTAAATGTGTATCACCAAACTATACTGGTGTAGCTGGGAGTTGGTCTCCAGGATGTGAGTAGTACCAGGGAACTGCGGGGAGATTTCTGAGGTGCAGACTTTTGCACCTTGTCATGATAAAATCAGTGACACTGGTATTGAAAGTAACTGGCAATGGGAAGTTGCAGTTAGAAGGGAAAAGGTACTTCTGTGGGAAGGAAGACACAAGTGTTCTGCAGCACTGAAGATGATTGGTTTTGTTAACAGGCAATGGCATTGCTGCTTTGCGGTCTGTCCCTACTGCAATTTACTCCTTCTTGCGCTGTATGGAAGCTGACCCAGATATTCCTGATCACTACAGCAACCTGCAGAGGACCATCATCTACTGTATCTCTCTGGGTGGAGACACAGACACCATTGCTACCATGGCAGGAGCCATTGCAGGGGCTTATTATGGGGAGGAACAGATACCCCCAAGTTGGGAGCAGAGCTGTGAAGCTTTTCAAGAGACACAGAAGCTGGCAAATAGCTTGTATGAACTGTACTGCCAGCGGCTCTGAGCTCCAAGGGGAGCCTGTTTTCGGAAGGCGAAGCGGGTGGTCACCTCTGCTTTTCTGGTCAGAAATCTGGTGGTGGATCCACGCCATCTGCAGATGCCAGTGAGCCTCCACGTGAGAAAGACGCCTGCTGCTGTGAGTTGAGAGCTGGAAGCACGAGCTGGTTTGGAAGAGAGGGGACATACCCTTCGGTTGTGCTTCAGCTGGGAAGTGGCTGCATGTGGCGCCTTGGACAGTGGGTGCATCTCCTCTGAAGTGTACAGGAGCGTCTAGTTTTTCATAAGATTTCTGCTTCTTGCTTTGTCCACCATTATGCCATTTTGTCATTACAGTTACTAGATGGGTGTCTGAATCCACTAACCTTCTTGCTGTTTTCTTCTCCTCCTTTGTTTCAGTTGTTAGTGGTCTGTCCCACAGTGGCTTTGATAGGCTCCACACCCCTCTTAAAACACCAGCTCACACTCAGCTGACCAGCTAAGGGATGTAGATGGGAGTCATCAGAGAGGCACATCCCTGGAGAGCCTGGAGGATGTCCTGTGTGGTGGCACAGGTTACCACCTGTGTTGCGGAGCGAGGATGCTGGAGGGTAGACCTCCCAGGGAGGTTTGCGTCCTTAAAAGCAGAATGAAAAGTGCCAGAGATTGGAGAAGGGATTTCTTTGCATTGCTAGTGGCATTGTGAGAAACGCCTTTGGTGCGTGTGGACAGAATCCCAGTTGGCTCATTGTTACTGCTGGAAGAGGGTGTAACTAATTTCTGCTCCTTTGGTGTCCTTTGCTCTGCAATCCGCCTGGCACTGTCCTGATCTATTGCATTTTGTGTTCCCTTACATAGCTGGCTTTCACGTTGCTGCAGCTACTCTAGCTACTCCTTTGTTCCTAATCCGTGCATCCTGCATTTATAATGCTGTCCTGTTTATGTCCAGAACTCCAAGTGAGGTTGCTCTTTACATCTGTGAGCGGAGATAGTTGTGAAACCTAGTGTTACACAAGGATTGAATTCCTGGTTCTGCTGCAGTCAGTGACAAAAATGACTTCAGTAGGAAGCAGGAGTTACTTCTCACAGCCTTAAAACTCTGTACTTGGTAAGAATGATCTGAAAATAAAGGGAAAGGTAGGTTAATTGGGGGACAGTTTATCAGAGTTTAAAAGAATTTGTGCATTTGAAGCTGGTACTGGTGGCCAAGAATATTCTAGCAAAGCTGTGTTGTTCCAAAGTTTCACCTTTAAAACCTTTGCCCGGTGGAGCTGGTCAAAGAGGGAGTAACAGCTTGGGTATGGCATGTCTAAAAAGGGTTGAAAGCTTTTTAATTTTGGAAACAAAAAGAAAGAGGCAAGCAGTCATCGTATGGAAATGTTTATAAATTTGAATGTGACAATGTAATTCTGTATTATTTCTCTAGTATTTCTTGTGACACCGGGAAGTGACCGTTCTGCTCAAACAGAGCTCACTCCCTGTTAGTATCGGCACATGGTTGTTTTGTGTGTCAGGTTGCATGCACATGTGGAAAATCTGGCTGCGATGGGTCCTTCCAGTTTTTCCTGTAGTCTGCTTCCTTTAAGTGCCAGTCTTCTGTGTGATGCTTTAATGGGTTTTCCTTGTATAAATGAATTCTTGTCCTGAGAATATGTGGAATTTCGGTCTATTGTATATTTATGTATTATGCTGCAGATGTAAAATGTCAGGTTTTTCACATTATTCTGCCAGAGGTGTGAACATATTCACAGAATTATTTAAAAGAAGATATTTTCCTTTTAAAGCAGCTTTATAATTTTAAATGTTTGGAACTCATGAAGAGCAGAACTCCTGTTTAAAAAATACAGCTCATTTTAGGCCAGAATTTAAACGTGTACTAAAGCCTTTTGCTCTGACTTCCTCAGAAAGAAATAAAATCACTTAGCTATCTTTGTTAATTAGCCACTGCTCCCGTCTTTTCATTCAAGTCATGAAGTTGTGCTTCCATACTAAATGACAAGAGGAGTCGTATGAAAACCTCTGGGCTATTTCTGCCTACCCCATACTTCACTTTAAGACTCAACCTGAAACTACTTTGTCATGGGTTCTTGAAATCTTTCTGTAGAAAGCAGAATGGAAGTTGTTTGGCACTGGTTAGGACATCTTTGGTGTAGCCAAGACTCGTGCTTCATTTGGAGCGAGTTTTAGCACTGGAAATCTGCTGTGAAAACTACTTTCAGGTGGCTGCTCTTGCCGGTGAGCAGTAAGGGGCAGCTGAAGTTCGTAAGAGCCCAGGAGTAGTGGTTCTTGTTAACAGCAGGGCGAGTCAGAAGCATCGGTCAGGCACATTAGGCTCACTGGAGAGGCCCTTCTCCTTTGCAGGCTGTGTTTGCAGTGAGGAGCAGTGCGTGCAAGGAGTTCAGCTGCTGGAGTCCAGCGTGCGATGATCATGCAGAGACCAGGGAGCGTGCTGGGTGCCCCCGCGACTTGCAGCAGGAGAATCGCTTGTTCTTCATCAGCAGCTTTTGAAGGAGTCTGCCCGCGTGGCAACCAGGCTTCTCTGGAAGCATTTCACCTGTAACAAGTAACATCTCCTCTTCCAGGTAAGAGATGAGATGGGAAAACATGCCTTCTTCTCTTTATTCTTTGTACTTTTAGCCTCTGAAAGTGATTTGCTTACAGGTGATTCACCATTTCTTCTGTGGACTGCTGCACTGACTGCCTTTGTGGCTCGGGATGTGGAGGTTGGCAGTAGACAAGGTTGTGTAACATAGCAAAAAAAAAAAGTATCATGGAAAAAACACAGAAGGGAAAGGGAATCCCCAACACTCTGACTTAAATTCCTCAAATTAGTAATTGCCAGTCAGGAAGGGTCTGGATTTCATCCTTTTTTAAAAATGAACTTCCGGAGACAGGAATCTTTTCCTTAATCACAAGAAACATGCAATACCTTCTTACATAAGAATATTAATTAGCAAGCAAATCTGCTGGACTGCTGGGAACAAGTGAGCTGGATTTGAGAAGGAAACACAGTGCAAGAGGTCTGTATGAATGGTCTTACAAGCAAGGCCGAGCAAGCCCATTAATAACAGGACAAAGGCACAGCTGAGCCCACCTTTTATACAATAAGTTTTATTGATGTCTTGTCAATACAATCAAGTACTGTAGTTTTAGTTCTGAAGAGAAGGCCAGTTTCTGATCACAAAAAGAGTGCATTTTAAACCAACTTTTACTATGACAGACAGTGCATGTAATAAGTATTTACAAAACTAAAAACCTCTATATACTAGGTTAGAAATGAAGATACTAGAGGCAAATTTAAAAAAAATAGTAAGAATTTGTATATAAAAATGCACATCGTAATGCAGTTTTCATAATTAAAAATAGACATACTTCATCCAACCCAACCTTTTTTATTATTGTGATTGAAACCAAAATCCCATGCGCTCACACACACGACAGAAAATAATTCTTTCTGCTGGCGAATATCACGTACTCAGTACTCCAGAAAAAAAATTCTTCCTGACAGTGTCCGGTTTAGTGAACAGCCTCCCTCATCCTGTGCATCGTTTTTTCTAGCCTAACTCTATGTGCGTGTAATATCTTTGCCTTGCAATTACTGTGTAAGTGTAACAGGTTATATAGCTGCGGAAGGTTGATTATGGTTTATGCTCTGCACATGAAGGGAAAGTGAAATTGCAAAACAATATCTACAGCACTGAACGAGTTACTATCTCGGTGTGGTTATAGTGAGTATTTTTGTCGTTGCTTTTTGCCAGCTAGAACGAGAAGTTTTGAATAAAACAAAACAGAACAAAAAGAGATGGAATGTAGGTTAGGACACAGTATAAATAAGTCACTTTGCTGAGTAACAGGATGGAGCTTCCAACCCGGCGCGTGGCTGGGGCGCGAGAAGCTCCTGGCCCTGCTGCAGGTAGTGTGCACGCGCCGCCGGCAGTGCCGCACGGTGGGAGCCAGACCCCGCTGCTGGCACCAGCTCGAGTTCCTTGCTGTTCTCCACAGGAAAGACGCTTCAATAAAGGAGACACAGGCCCCATCCTAGCACCCTCCCCTACCAGGCCTGGGCTTAAAGAAAGCATCTGAGCTTCTGCTTTTCATTTTAGGGACTCTTTTTTGTATAGCTCCTGTTCCTGCTGGGAAGTAACCTGTTACGATCAAAACCCGAATGGTCCGGGCACCCCCCCGCCTTCAGGAGTTAAAAACGTCCAGTGGGATCGGACACTGGGACAGCCTTTCAGCTTGAGAAGGTCTCATCTTTACATGAAACTTGCAGCTTTATGTGGAATAAAATCCTGGGGAGGGCGACAGGCCAGCGCCAGCCCCAGCGGGGCAGTAGCTGAAGCACTAGGCTTCCAACGGTAAGTTTTCTTTTTGAGTTTCTTAATTTCAGGGATAGGTGCACTCTTAAAAGGAAGCCCTTGGATGGCAAGAGGCGGAAACACGGGACAGGCTTAAGGAGAAATACAAACAAACAAACAAAACAGAAAATTTGTTTAAATACCTTGTACAGTCCACCTGGAGAACAATCCCAAGTCCCATTCTTGCTACATTTCTTTTCTTTGGCCATAGAACAGGCTTTAGGAAAATTTAAGGGTAATAGTTGCTCAGCTGGTAACCAAATTGTTGCTGTTTTCTCAGGGATGTGCCTTTGCGGAGGGACATGCAGTGTAACCGCATGTGGATTAACTTCAGCAGCGTGCTACTTGCCTGGGATGAGAAGAATCGCTTTACTGTAAGTGCAGGTGGCAATGACTATTCTACCATGAGAAAATCTGCAAAGCAACAGGGTTCAGTTGCTCCCTTTAGCAAAGGACAGAGCAGCCAAGTGGTCAGTATCCGCGCATACCTTTCCCAGAACCTTGTAGCTCATATTCAGGTCGGTAACATTTCAAGCATTAGTGAGACAAAGTGGTAACAACAGACAAATGTGATTTTTTTTTTTTTTTTTTTTTTTTTAAACCTAAGTCACAGATTGGCACCTGGAATGGTGCACTTTTACAGGTATATATTGCACTAGACTTGTCATAACATTGTTAAGTAGATAATAGCACCGTTGTAAAATGACTGAATGGAAGGTTAGAACGAACACTATTTTTTCTTAATTAAAAGGTCCCGAGGGAAAGGGGGGATACCAATGCAAAAGTTTACACATCCCAAAATAGTGAGGCAGTAAAAGCGAGTTGTCCATAAGTGGCACTTTCAAGAAAGCATAACTAAACCTTCTATCAAACCAGGCTAGAAGCACCGTAAGCCGGGCTTGCAGTGCCATCCTTGTGTTGTCAAGGAACAAGATGCTCACGAGGCCAAGCAAGTCTTTGGGCTGCAAAGAAGCAGACAGGACAGAACTAGCCCTTGGACTTGCCAGTAGATGAATTAGCCCACAAGAGAGGATCGTTGTTCATCACAGGGGTCCCAGCTTCCCTCAGCGGCTTTGGAATAGGTCATCTGTCATCCTCCCAGATACCAATGCCTGGATGTTTTTATTCCTAAAGGTGCTGGGCAAGGAGGGTTAAAAATAATATTTACTTCATATAAGAAGGTGCTTATGCAAAGTGTTCCACTTTTTATGATTATAAATCCAACCACACTGAATCCGGAGTGAATCAGAGAGACTGCCTCAAAGCACAGCCTGAAAAAATAGGCATCAGTGAGACTGGAACTTGGGCATCTGATGGTTTGGGAAGGAAATTTCTCAATCCATCATGGATCTCTGCTGCTGTATGGGTTTGTGTTAAGTGCCTAGGACCCCTGTGCTGGTTAGCAAATACACCATCCATTACAACAGCTGTATTTATTTAACTAGTACTCAAAATGGGAAACAAGGGCACTTGATTACAGACCAGAAGGGTCTGGTCTTCCAGAAGACCCTCTCTGGATCACAGAGCAGTTTACTGCAGAGCCAGATCCTTGCCATCCCAAGCGTGTTCCTGTGTTTGATGTACAGTCACTAGGGTAAAATTTATTCCAAATACGCTTTGCTGAGGAATTCACTCCCCTCCCTCTATTCTCCCTCCCCCAAAAAGAAAGAAAGATAGATGTCTCCTTTCCGATTACCCTCTTGACTCATGGATCAAACAGCGTGAAGCAAGGTCCCGCGACAATGGCTTGCGCGTTCTTCCCAGTGATTTTTCTTTTTTGTATTAATTTTAAAAAACTTTTTTATCAAAAAAAAAAAGACAGTTTATGGCTAAAGTGGGTGAAAAGGAAACGTGCCCAACAGCCGTTATGTGGGGCAAAGCAGGAACCCGGAGAAGGAGGAGTGGATGTATTCCGTGGAGTACAACCCGTTGGCCTGGTCCGAGGGCATTTGTACCCAGACTTGGTCATTCTCCTTGAGTTCAAGCACGGCGCTGCCTGAGGCCTGGTCCAGGTAGCCCTTTTTGTACTCATCGTAGGTGTAGGTGGCGGGCACGTTGTTCTTATAAAGTGCCACCCAAACGTTAGTCCCTTTGACATGCACGTGGTAGGCAAAGTAGTAAATGCCGGATACGGGGCAGGTGAATATCCCGGTGACCGGGTTGTAGCCGTTGTGCCCGTTATACAAAGTCCTGTCAAACTTGACCGGCATGCCCGATGCCGGGAAGGGGGAGGTGAGGATGGCGGTGAAGGCTGGTGCGATCCGGGCGGAGAGCTCTCCTCGGCCGTACTGCGGCTTCCCCGGCTTGCCGTTCCCCAGCACGGCCCCCTCCACGCCTCCGTCCGGCAGGTGCAGCCCCGCGATGCCCGTCTCGTCGAACACCCCAGGCGCTCCCGGCGGCCCGGGCGGCCCCGGCGGGCCGGGCGGCCCGTTCAGCCCTGGCGTTCCCGGCATTCCCGGGGGGCCGATGGGTCCGGCCATGCCGGGCTCGCCGGTCTTCCCCTCACCGGGAACCCCGGGGAGCCCGGGCTCCCCTTTCAGCCCCGGTAACCCCTGCGGCCCCATGGGACCCGCGGGTCCTTGCAAGCCCGGGATGCCGGAGGGGCCCCTCAGCCCCGGCTGCCCCGGGATCCCGCCGTCGCCTTTCGGGCCGGGGCCGCCCGTTAATCCTGGCACCCCCGGGAGGCCGATGAACCCTGGTTCTCCTTTGGGGCCCGTTGGGCCGGGGGGTCCCAGTGACCCGGGCAGGCCCCTTTCTCCCGGCACCCCGGGCTTCCCTGCGAAGCCGTTCGGTCCCTGGTCGCCGCGCATCCCCGGCATTCCCGGGGGCCCGCTTGGCCCCACGTCCCCTTTGGAGCCGGGCAGCCCGTGCTTGCCCGGCAGCCCCATGGACCCCGGCGGGCCCGGCGGCCCGATGATGCCGGCAGGACCCGGCTCCCCCGGCTCCCCGTCAACGCCGGGTTCCCCCTTATCGCCGATGGCTCCCGGCACCCCGGGCTGCCCGCGGTCTCCTTTTAGGCCGGGCAAGCCCGGCTTCCCGTAGCCCGTGGGGCCCGGCAAACCGGGGAGGCCGCGGATCCCGGGCTCTCCCTTCGGTCCCATGGGGCCCTGTATCCCCGGGACCCCCGCGGCGCCTGGGACACCGATCCCGTCGATGCCAGGGGGGCCCCGGGGCCCCATGGGGCCGGGCTCCCCGTTGACGCCAGGCCCGCCAGGAGGGCCCATGTCGCCCTTCTCCCCCGGTGCGCCCGGCAGGCCGTCGAGGCCGGGTTTTCCAACGCCGACGGGCCCTGGGGGCCCCGCGGGGCCGGGAGGACCCCCGTTCCCCCGGGGCCCCGGTAACCCTGGCTTCCCCACGCCGTTTTCACCCTTCATCCCTCGCTCTCCACGGGGACCCGGCTCTCCTTTTGGGCCAGGCTCGCCCCGAAAACCGGGCAAGCCGGGGCCGCCCTGGGGGCCCGGCTTCCCGTTGACCGAGATGCCGGCTGGCCCCGGCAGCCCCGGGGGGCCGGGCAGTCCTCTCGGCCCTTGCTCCCCTCGCATGCCGGGCTCGCCCTTGGCTCCGGGCATCCCTTTCATACCCGCCTTTCCGGGGAGTCCTGGGATGCCGGGTTTCCCAATGCCTGAGAAGCCGGGGGGCCCAGCGGGCCCAGGCTGGCCGTGCATTCCCGGCTTCCCCGTGCCCGGCTTTCCTGGGTAGCCGGGGGGTCCGGGGGGTCCGCGCGGGCCGGGCTTCCCTGGCGGTCCTGGCTCCCCTTTGAGGTCCATCGGCAGCAGCGGCGGCATGTCTGTGGATAGAGGAGACACGGAGCTTTATTGGGGAGGAGCGTGCCTGGTGCGTGATGCCCTCAGGGCGTTAAAGCCAGGGGCTTTAACGAATGCCCTTCTCTAGGAATGGATCTATTTAAACATGGCCACAGCGGCTTCCTGGGCCACCACATCAGGAGGACTGTCGTGAGGCAAGACCTTGGCCAGAGCCCAGGGTATTAATCCAAGCCTTACTCCATCCATCCCTCCGCGGAGGGTGTCAACAAGACCAGCAATTGCCGTCGGCTCTGGCAGCGTTGTTTTGTGATGACCTACTGTGGGGTTTTTTTAGGAGCTGGATTCAAACCTCCTGCTGCCTCGCTTCCCAGCGGCCTCGAAAGCACCGTGGGATTCAGTCGCTCCTGCCTGGGCTCAGCCGAGAGGGTGGCGACAGAGCGAGCCAAGACTGAGGATAATCCCTCCACCCCATCCCTCGAGTCCAGGGCCTCGGGAGACCTTTAATCCTTTTGGATTAAAAAGAAAACGCTTGGACATGTACTTGAGAGACCGAAGAGGTGATTCGTGTATGGGTTAAGATATGCCTGCGGTGCCCGCTGGCTCAGCTCCCGTGTCCAGCAAGGCAGAGAAAAGCTCACCAAAAAGAAAAAAAGCGCTGAGGATGGAGGAAAAGCCAATAGCTGCAAGGGAAACGCAACCTCGGTTACGTCCAAATGAGTCAGCCCAGCTGGGAATAGGCCGTAACCACTTGACATTTAAAGAATTTATAGAGCTCTTTTGCAAACGGATATAAGAAAGAAACTAATGGGCTGAGAGACTACAAAGCCGAGGAGAGCCAGATTACATGCCCACCGCAGCTCAGTACTTAAAGCACAGACGTGAGCATAAATAACTCCTTGAGGCTGGCCCAGGCAGGGTGTCGCTTCCCATGCGACATCGGGAATGGGTGAGAAAGAATAAATCTGTCAAACTTTTTTGGGAAGCTTGAAATGAAGGAAATACTTGGCAGTTGCATGTACGTGGGCCTACGATGAGAAATGCGAAGGGCAGAGGAAAGGACCTTGACATCTGAGGCAAATTTTAACCAAATCTGCCCAAGGTAGATCATTCCAGTTGGGAACAGATCTGTATGGGCAAGTTCCCGGGATGGGAATGGATCCCATCTGGGATGGGAGCAGAACACGAGGCTGCGTGCCCCAGCATGGCACCGAGGAGGAGGCAGGGGGTTCCCCGAGGTCTGCCGGCCCGGCCCCCAGCCTGGGCATTCAGCGAGCTGAGCTGGGCCTTGGGAGCACGGACACTGGTAGCGCCAGGATCTGCCAACACAGAGATTGTCTCAGTCAACGGGAAAAGATTAAGGGGAGATTTGAGACACGTGAAAAGAATAACTGTGGCAGCAGCAGGCACTGTTCCCGGTGCATCAGAGGTGGCTTTACCTTTCCTAAGCACAGCAATTAGCTCTGGCCGTTTCCAAGCCTGGTGCCTGCTTGTTTTTCTTTTGGTAATGGAAACATTTTCAGAGCTTATCTATGTATCAAAGCCTGACCCACATCCTAGGCTGTAATAGAGGTCACTTGGCTGTCTTGATTAAGGAAATACTTGTCTGTCATGACATTGCCACTGGATTTCTGCAAACCTCGTGCTCCTCACCCCAGAAAATGGTGTGGGAAAGAAGGCAAGGGAGATGTGAAGTGTTGCACTAAAGCAGATTTCTGGGGGTTTGAATTCTGGAAAAATTTTTCTCCAGAAGATTATTTCAATGTGTTTCCCCTTTTTTTTGTCTTCTTGCAATGGTTTGAAAAGAATTAGTTTTCTAGGTCATTTTGCATGGAATCAGAACAAGGATCTACAGCTGAGCCCACGAAGGAAGGAAAAAGCACACACACTCTCACACAAGGCAGCGAAGAGAAACGCCAGGCGAGAGCTGCCAACTTGCAGGCAGCCAAAAAAGCAGACGGGAAAACCAAACCGGGGACGTTAGCGGAGAGAAACTGGGACATTGCAGCCCCAGTGGTATCCAATTTCAAAAGACCATGTCTTACCACAGACGCATGTCTCAGAGCTCTGCATTTCACAGCAGCAGCATGGGGTTATGTGTTCCCCTCGAAGCATGAACAAAGCTGCCATGAATGCTAATGCAAAGAGCCAGCTGGGGCAGCGGGAAGGGGAAGGAGCAGGCATGGCCTCCTGCAAGCTCTTGCCTGGGCACTACAGAGCTTTTCACCTCCTGAGGAGCATGGACACGTCCAGGCGGATCCTGCAGCCCCTCTGGAGCTGCGTCCATCCCTGGTAAGGACCCCCGCATGCCTGGAGGCGGGACCCAGCAGTGCGGAATGGCCAGCAGAGGAATAATCCGGGAAGATGGGAAGTGGTTCCCAGCCACGAGCAGTCAGTAGCAGGTCTGGCCAGCGCAGCCGGATGACACTGCAGGAAGGAGAGGTTGGCTGCTCCATGGCAGAGCCCGGCTGAGCTCGTTCCAGGGCTGCTGCCAAGCCCTGTCTCGTGAGAGCGAGTTTCACAGGCTCACAGGGACAATGCATGGGACCAGTGTTATTGCATCTCTCATCCCGTCTTCCATGGCAGCAGCTGCCCTGAGCCCTGCGGGGAGGCTCAGCGCAGGACCCAGCCCTGACAGATAGAGCTGCTGTTCAAGGGGATGGCAGTGAGATGGGAGCAGACTGCAGAAAGAAGCATAGAGGTGGCAAGCAAAGTTTCTCCGTTAGCAGGAGCTAAGGGACCTGGAGGCCTCTTGGCCACATGCAACAAGCAGCAACCCCACAGGGATCACAGGACTGAGTCTCTTTTAAAAGCAGCAGAACTTGTGGGCCATCTGCTCTGGGGACACTGGGCAGCAGCAGCCCAGGCACTGCCCAGCACCCGCCTGCTCCCACCTCCTGGGCAGCGCAGCCCTGAAGGCAGAGGACGAACCTTGGCTCTGCACTGAGCTTCCCCAAGCCTGGGGAGGTGAAAAGTGCTCCTTTACCTCTGCAGCTGAGGCTGCTGCCCTGGGGTGAACCCTCTGTACCGTCGCTGGAGGGGAACTCCACCGCTCGCCTGCCACAAACCCCTGTCCCGGGCATCGCCTGTGCCTTATCGCTGCCCCGAGCTAGGGTGCCGCTGGCTTGGCTCCCCGAGCCCTGAGCCCCGGCCAGCACCCAGCAGCGGTTTTACCTGACTGCAAGCTGCACAGACGTGGTTTCAACCAAACCAAAATAAAACCCAACTGTGCAAATATCTGCTTAAATGCTTTTAGCATTTTAGCATTTAGCGGCATCTCCTGCCCGGAGCTGCCTCCGTGCTCCTGGGGAGTCTATTTTTGGGTCAGAAAAGGTGTCTGGCACCCTGAGGAAACCAGCCCTGTCTCTCACTAGATGGCACCCGCAGACCGGTGGGAGCCCCCCCGCAGCCCCAGGGCTTGGCCTGGCCCCCCAGGCGGGGGTCCCAGCCCCAGGGCCAGGCTGGGGCAGCCCGGCTTGGCGGGGGGGGGGGGTTGTTCCGCACAGGTCCCCGCTGGCTCAGGGGGTAACCTGCAGGGGCCCGGCACGGCCCTGCGCCGTCGCGGCGAGTCAGCTGAGCTCCCCGAGCAGGGCAGAAGGCCAGCAGGGATTTTCCTTGCCAAATTAGAGGTTAAGCAGAGATGGGAGCTCGGTGGGATCCAGGAGGCACCGGCTTCCCTAGCTGCCTCCGTGCGGCCCCGCAGCTGGTGGCTCAGGCTGCAGCTGCCCCTCTGCCTGCATCCCCCTGCCTATGTCCCCCTGCCTGCATCCCCCTGTCCGCCCTCTCTTTCCCAGGGGTTTTAGGAGAGTAATGTCCAGGGGACTCCCGTGCCCTGCCTCAGCATCTCCTCTAACCCGTGCCTGGTCTAACCTGGCAAAGCTTGCACCCAAACTGCACCTTGCAAACAGCCCAGCACGCTCGCTCCTCTCTCCGCCACGGTTAGCAGGCGGCGCTGCTCAGAGGCAGCGCAAGCCGCTCCGACGCATAGGAAGAAGGGGAAAAAAGAAGGAAAACCAGCAGGGAGATATTTGAATCCAGTCCCACCAGCAGCTGAAACGTTCCTGCACTACGCTGGAAGGTTTTGTCTCTGGCTGGGATTCAGGGAGCAGCTTTACAACAGCTGGGAAGGGGGCAGGGAGGTGGGGGGGCTCGTAGCATGCTTCGGCTCCAGGTTTTGCTGTGTGTTTTCTGACATATGTGCTGAGCTGAACTCCTGATAAGCCATTCAGCCCAGCAGTAAATCAGCCACCAGCAGCCGAGCCTTCTCCAGTTTCTCCTCCCAGAGCCAAGACTTCAGCTCCCTGGAGGGTCCAGGTCTGCGTGAACCCACGGGGAGGGCTCCGGCGGCTCTTCCCGAGGGCCAAGCACCGACCCGGTGGGTCTGGGCACCTGAGCCCCAGCGCTGCCCCATCCCGCAGTGCTGCCAGCGGTGGCTGGCTCTGGGAAGAGCACTGGGGAGTGCTGTGCTTGGTATCAAGGAAAGGGCTCAGACCCTCCCCTCCATCCCCCTCTTGAGCTGCAGATACTGTGCTGCTGCTGCCCTGGGTGCAGTGAGGGTCGCGTGCACCTTGGGGAGGTGCTGGGGGCTGGCTTGGCAGAGGGATGCCCTGATGAGCCAAGAAGTGCCGGGGAAACTCAGTCACACTCAACATTTGCTGTTTGCAAGGACCCCAAGTTCCTGAGCAGTTCCCCAGGGTGTGTGCAATTAACACACACTAATAAGCCCCTGGTGTGGGGCACTGAGGGACCCTCCTGCGCCTTCTAACCTCCAGCACCTGTGGGCAGGCCTGGGCATAAAAGGAGCCCTGGGCAGGCACAGGGGATTACAGCAAAGGCAGGGAATGGTGTGCGGGCAGGGGAGCTTGGGGCAGGTGGATACGAAAGGCAGGGGCTGGGCTGGATACGGTGTAGGAGGCCTGGCTGCGTGGAGCAATGATCTCAGTGCCTCTGCCCCTCCGTGTGGCACATGTCAGTTGGTGGGGAGTGATTTAACACGTGTGGAGTTTCTGGTTGCTGCTCTCTGAGGGAGGAAATGTGTCTCTCTCCTGCTCGCCCCTCGCTAGGCTGGGTCTCGGCTCTGGCCTTGGCCATCTTTCCTTTCCCAGCTGGTGCAAAACACAGCCAGGGAAAATGGAATAGGTGGAGGACTGGAAAAAGCCTTGCTGGGGCAGCTCAGGTTTAACAGCGGTGAGGGGGAGAGATGGCGAGTGCCGGGGCTCCTGCGCTTGGGCTGTGCCTCGAACCTACCGGCAAACATGCAGGAGGATGGGAACAAAAGGCTCACGGGTCCCCTTTGTGCACCGGCTTCCAGACTGAGGGACCCAAGGGTGCCCACCCAGCCCGAACAAAGGGCTCTACTTCTCTGCTGAGCCTCTCTGTGCCCGTCCTTGTCCTTCTGCACTGGGTTAAGAAGACCTAAACGGCCCCTCCATGCTCGGCCAAAGGTGCTTTGGACAGCAGAACCCTTGGCCATGCCAGGCTGCTCCCTGGGGGCACCGACCCCGAGGGTAAGGGGATGTCGAGTGCCTGATGGCTGTGGGATGCTACGGCCCCTTCCCGCCACGCCAGCAAGAGTCCCAGGCAGCCGCGGCCCCGTGTCGTCCCACCTTCCCGCAGAGCGCATCCCTTACCCAGGTACTGCCCTTTGCCTTCGCGGAAGGGGGGTCCCAGGGGTCCCTTCACCATGGGCTGCATGTACTTCACTTGGGCGTAGCCTGCCGCGCCTCCTCCCGCCGCCGAGCGAAGGCCGACCATCATCACCACCACCACCAGCAGGGCCACGGCGTCCGGCAGCATCCTGCTCCCCACTGCTCCTGTGGACAAAGCGACAGTGAGAGCGGGCACCCACGACCCCTGCCTGCACCCTCCGTCCCACGAGGATCAACCGGGAACCCGGGAAAGATCACGGCGGGAGTGGGACTCCCTCCAATTTGTCTTTTTCTGGACCACAGGTGCCCTGAACACGTTACACTTCCCAACACGTGCCAGCTGGGAGATGCACAATAAATACATGGTTTGTGAGCAATAACTAACAACAGGCACCCAGCAGAGCCTGTCAGAGGCTGCCCCAGTACCTGTTTGTCTGGGGTTATGCCCATGTCAGGCTTCCCTTATATATTTTTAACATATATAAGAAGAGGGGGGAGAAAAGGTAGGATGAAAACCACAGCCCGCTGAGCCGAGTGTTGCTTTTGCATCTCTCAAGTGAGCAGGGTCTCCTCTAACAATAGTTGCGTGCGCTCCGGCCGTGGCTCCTGCCGTGCCACCGAGCCCTGTCTGCCCCAGGAGCGGCTGGGTGGGTGCTGCATCTCCCAAATGGGCGCTGCGTTTCTTGGTGGGTGCTGGACCAAAACCACGCTGTTGGAGCCCAAGACTTGCTGTTTGTGGCTCAACTGCGGCACTTTGCGGGCAGCAATGGGAGCTCGCTTGGAGGGTGAGGGACGGGAGGCCTTGGCTGGGAAAGCCCAGGGGAGGGCTGCAGCACTTGGGAGCAGCAGCCTCTGCCTTAAGTGCCTGTTTATTTAAAATAAATAACCTCTATAAATATAACTTCTCTCTAGCAACTTTTTTCTCTGCCAGCTCCACGTGCGGAGCTGCAAACAGATTGATTTGCAAAGAACATTTATTTTCGGAAGCTTAAATAACATGTGATGCCGAAGAGCTTTGCTGGTTTTCCTCCTTCTTGCAATAATTGACCCATGGTGGTTATTAATGAGAATTAAGCCCTCTGCCTCTCCTGCCGGGGAGCAGGGGCAGGGCTGCTGCACGCCGGGATTTGATCGGAATTTCCTGAATCGCTTTTGCTGAAGCAGCAGTGAAAAAAAAGCTGCAGCCTGGAGAAAACCGCGCCCCCCCCCCCCCCAAAAAAAACCCCCAACAAATTAAAACAAAATTAAAGGAAACTAAGTAAAGGGAAGGGGAAGCCCTGGCGTGGGATTGTTCCTGATGCTACAAGTGCTTGGCAGGTTTTTGGAGGTCTCCGGTGACGAGGCAGCCTTGACCGCTGCTCTCCTGCCCGGTAAACGCCCACGGAGCCAGGCCCCCGTGCTCCCTGCGCTGTGCTCAGGGCTGGAGGGGACGGGGACGGCTCTGCCGCTGGTGGCACGACAGACCCCGGACCCTGTGAGGATGCAGGTGGCCACGGCAGATGCTGGGAGAGGAGTTCTGCTCTGCCCATCCTGCCAGAGCCAGCGTTTACCGGTCCTGTGCCGTACCTGCCGCGGGACCCGGCGGAGAGGCCACGGCTGGGCTCCGGCCGTGCTGTGGCTCGGGTGGGCACAGCCAGGGACACGCGTGACAGCCACCACCCGCCTCCTTGGCGGCACGGAGAGGGCCTTGCTGGCGTTATTGTTTTTCTGTCTTCAGGGTCGAGAGGAGGAACGCTTATTTTTATGAAGCATTATTTTACAAGGATTTGTTTAAGGGAAAAAGAATCCCATTTTAAGGGATTGCAGCTGTAAAAATACAGTTTCTGCTAAATAAAAGAGGAGAACAAACCCCTGAATCAGCTATTTATTTGTTTTCCTTACCTGGTATGACCCCTGTGCCTCCATTTCTAACTCCCTCCCTTCCCTCCCAGCTCTCTCTTCTCCCACCTGGGCTTTATTCTCCCCTGCTCCTCCCCTCGACTGGGGTGTTCTCACGGGATGCTGCTCATTGCTCCAACAAGCCCATGCCGCAGGAGCAGCACCCTGGGGTGGCTCAGCCCCTCGCTGCTGGGTGCTGCGGAGTGTTTGCAAATGTCCCCCCGTCCTTCTGTGAGACCTCAGCCCTTGGAGACACGGGACCGGGGGAAACCGGAGCCAGAGGGAAGGGAGAAGGAGGACAAGGTGATCCATCCGCTTTGGCTCCGGCCGCGGTTTTGCTGCGTGCCAGATGAGAAATGGAGTCCCCCTGCTCTGCGCCGAGGTGGCCGTCTGTAACCTGGCATCTCCAGGCACGGGGTTAGCTCCTGCACGTCCTCCCTTGGTCCGGACGGGTCGCTCCACCTGCCCCTGCTCTCCCAAGGGGCTGTGGGGACATTGCGGGGGGGTCTGGCCCGACACCCCCAGGCACGTGTCTCCGTCCCTCAAGGAAAAGGGGTCTCCGGTGCTTTGCCGTCCCCCGCAGCAGTGCCCGGCACTGGGGCAGGAGGCCTCACGTTACCCGGGCTCTCCAGGCGGTGATTTAATAAGAATAAAATGGAAACATCTGGAGTCTCATATGATGGATAAAGTGTGCAGAACGTGTCTGTGAAGAGGCTCTTTCATGCCTGAATTCTCCTGCGTTATGAAATGATAATTAATCACAACGAGCAGCCGTGCAACGTTCTCATCTGCCAGGGCAGGTTGCAAATGTTGGCTGGTTCATGGTATGGTCGGGGCCGCTGCGCCCGTGACGGCTACAGCCAGGTGTCACCTGCCCGTCCTCCTGGGAGTCCAGGGGCTGGGAGCTGCTCCGGTACGGCCAGCAGACATCCCACAAGGAGTCACTTTTTTCCCACCTGGAGCAGGGGAGATGCTGATGGCCCTGGCGCTGCGGGATGGGGCTCACCCCGCTCTGCTGCCTGGGCACCGCGGCCGGCTCGCAGGCACGGTGGTGCAATGCCAGGCTGGACACCACGGCTGGTCGGGCTGCCGTCCTTTGGGTGCAGTGCAGCCCCCCCCCCAGCACAGTACGGAGTTCGACCACAGCCGCTCCTTGCAGAAAAGCCAAGCCCAGCAAGGAGCAGCTGGGCCAGGAGAGTTCGTACAGGGGAAGCGCTCGAGGGGTCCGGCGACGCGCTGGAGCGGGGACGGGGCTCGGCAGCAGCGCTGCTTGGCTCCGGGGGGGAGCGGGGGGGGCCCGACCCGGCTGCAGCCGGTGCGGTGGCGCGGCACGGAGACCCCTGGCACGGCTTCAGACGCCCCCGCCGCCGCGCGAACTGTGCAAGTGTCTGCTCCCCTGGCAGTCGGTGAGCAGACGTGTTAAAAACCCCTGGCACGCAATGAAAGCTCCGGGAAAAGGAAAAAAAAAAATCTCACACTTGAAGCATGAGAAAGGAGACAAGAAATGTCACCTTGTTCTCGCAGGAGCGCAGGGGCTGGGGCAGCCGGAGCCCGTGACGCTCCCATCGCTCCAGAAACAGTCTGTGGCTTGTGCTGGTCGGCCCGGCGAGCTCCCGGCGAGCTCCCGGCGAGCTCCCGGCACACAGCTCCCAGCCATTCCCGGTGGAAGGGGGCTGCTGCCGCCCCGCACCGTTCCCCTCTCCCCGCAGCATCCACGTCAACGCTCCGGGGCACGGCCCTGCTCGCGGACCAGGCGACTTTCCTGCGAGCAACGCAGCCGTGCGCTTCCCCCGCGCACACAACCGGGGGCTTGTTCGCTGAGCTGCAGCTGATTTATGGCCCCTGTTATTTAAATATTAATTATGGGCCTGCCAGGCAGGCACCGCGCCTGCTCCCTTCAAGGCTAATTATTTTTTAAGTCAATATATGTGATCCACGGGGGATCCGTGATTGCGGCTGAAGGTCAGTAAAATGGAGAACTTGTTTAAACCCGGCAGTAAAAGCACGATCGGTGCGGGGCGCGGCGTGCTGCTCGCTGGCCCTCGCCCCAGCTCTGCCCCTGCATCAAACCCGGGGCCACGCCAGCCCCCACGGAGGTTCGCTGGGGTGCGGGGATGAGCCAGGATGGGACCTTCGATGTACTTCAACCGCACGCCCAAGCTCACTGGCGTGGCCCTGTCGCCGTCCCCATGCCGCGCACCGGGAGCACGGGGCACGGGCACGACCCCTGCAAACCGCGGCAGAAGCTCGCCCTGGGCTGAAGCAAGCAGCGGTGAGCACCTCGCACGCTCGCCCGGCTCGGGAGGACGCTGCAAAGAGAAAGCACCAAGAAAGCAGCCGGCGCGTGTGGGTGGGCTGGAGCAGCGCAGGCTTGGACGCCGCCGTGTCCCATCGAGCCGCTCCATCCTCCGGTCATTTACAATAAAAAATAAAGCAGGGAGGTTTTCCAAGCCCAACACGGGGCTGGACTGCCTCCAGCAGGAGGTAGATGATTTGGTTTGCGCTACACATGCTTTAAAAATAATAATAATAAAACGAGTCAAAAACGAAAAGTGAGCTATTGAAACAGAGAGCGAGCACGTTGTTTCCGTAGGCCGGGCTGCGAAAGCCAAAGGCATCAGGCAGCAGCTCGGCCGAGCAGCGCCGGAGCGCGCGGGGAGAGTCTTGGCACGAGCCGGTCCTTAAATGCATGACACCTGATCCGATCCAAAAGCTGCTGTACGCGCCGCACGGACCCGGAGCCTCGCCCGCCCATCAGCCGAGGGAACAAGAAAACATTTTCCTTGACGAAAGAAAAACACCCCACCCCCATCTGCAGACAGCCTCCTGCCACCCCTGCAGCGCCCCGCGCCCGCACGGAGCAGGCTGGGCACGGCACGGCAAGGCATGGTACGGCATGGCACGGCATGGCACGGCACTGCACAGCACGGCATGGCGCATCGCCCTGCGGCGCAGCCCCGCGGCGCCTTCAGCCCGGTTTGCTGAGGGTGGTTGCGGCGTCCATCTGTATTGTTCCGGTCCAGGCAGGGGTTGCAGCCAAATTAACGCCGAGGCTGGGGGCTCGGTGCTAATTAACTCCTGCTGCGTTAGCAACTACTGTGGAGGAAGGCGGGGGTGGAGGGCTGAAGGAAAGGCCACGGGCCGAGCTGCTCTAGTAGCCACGGGCCAGCTGGCACGTGCGAAGCTCAGGGCACCGGCAGCCGTGCCGGGGCGCAGGAGCGGAGCTGGCGCTGGGGGGGGCCGTGGCAGGAGGAGCCCGGGGGTGGGTGTACAACACGAGGCGGTGGGACGCCAGGCTCCGCTCGCTCCGCCGGTCGTAAAACAGCTGGTTTGCAGGCAGCTGCTAAAGAACTTGCCGCAAAACCGACCTGGGTGTTTCTCCCTGTCTTGACTCGCCTCCCGACACGCCTGAGCCATCTGCGGCGAGCGGGGAGCGTGTGGGATCCGCACCCTGCCCCACCGCGCTGGCCGGGCGATGTCCCGCGTCGGCGTCAGGCCGGCACTCGGGCCGTGGCGGGGGCCCGTGCGGTGCACGCTGCCCGTGGTGCGCAGTGCACGCTGCCCGTGGTGCGCGGTGCGCGGTGCACGCTGCCCGCAGTGCACGCTCGCTGCCCGCGGTGCACGCTGCCCGCGGTGCACGCTCACTGTCCGCGGTGCACGCTCACTGTCCGCGGTGCACGCTCGCTGCCCGCGGTGCACGCTCACTGCCCGTGGTGCACGCTGCCCGGAGCCGAGGATCCCGGGTCCGGTGGCAGCGCTGACAACAGGGTTGGTGCCGCCGCTTGATCCCGCAGCCGCCGGGTCAGGGATCAGCTAAGGCGGATTAATGACCCTCCGCCTGTGTGTGCCGGGAGCGCAGCAAGGCATGAGCCTGCCGCAGGTCACAGCTCGGGGCTTAATCCCTCACCTCCAGCTGTCAAAACTCCTCCGCTGAGCGTGGGAGAGCCCCGGCTGATCGCTGCCGAGTCGGTCGGAGCCGAGGGCGCACACAGGGGTGAAGCCATCCCCGGGGAATGGCGGGCACCGCGGCGTTTGGGGACTTGGACAGAGACCTTCGGGTCTGCCCTGGCTTGGACCCGGGTCTGGGTGGAAAACCCTGGCCCAAAGCTGCAGAAACGCCGGGTTTCTGCCCAGAGTGCGAGGCTCAGCCTGGCTCACCACATCCCCGGGGCATCGCGGGCCCTTCACCAAAATACAGCTGGGATGTCCCCCCGGGCGCACATGGAGGCGAGCAAGACCCAAGGGTCGTGTTCCCCCCCCTCACCCTGGCCCCGACAGAGGGTTTCTGTGCCCCGAGCTCGCCGGTCCCATCCTCCCCCCTCCGCCAGCCTCAGCTCCACCGAAATACCAGACTGTGCGCAGCATTAATAGCAGGGTTGCCTGCCAGGTGCATAGTTTGACCAGTCGGATCACACATGCCAAACCACAGGTATTTTATGAGACGTTTCCTGTTATGAAGACATTTTTGTGGGGATTCATTTTTTTCTTCCCTTCTTCTTCCCCTCTCCTCCTCCTCCTCCTCCCAGTGGGATGGTGGCCTGCCCGGGGGCAGCAGCAACACCGTCCCTCATAGCCAAAAGACGGAGCAGAACAAGAGTCGAGTGTCGGAGCTGCGGCGTACAGCAAGGACGGCGGTGCCGGAGGGTCCCGTCCCCTCTGTCGCCCCGGCAGCCGCCGGGCAGGATCCGGAGCCCCTTTCCCGGGATCTGTGCAGGCGCAGTGGCGGGGGCCAGGCTGCGCGGGGTCCACATTGCCACATGAGCCCCGGCTCATGCCGTGACCCAAGCACAGCCTCTCGTGCCCGGATTCTGGTGCGGGATGTGGAGCATCTGCCCAGACACCCCGGGGAGGGACACGGGCTGTGAGGCCCAGCGAGCTGCAGGGGCTTCAGGGCATCGCTCCCCGAGGGACGCGTGCCGGCTCCGTCAGCCAAAGCAGCCCTGCTCCAGGGACACGTAAGCTTTGGTGGGAAGCAGACGGTGTTTACCCGGGGTCCGTGGGTCAGATGCTGCTTTGCCCTCGCAGCTCCTGTGCAGAAACAGCATTTTCTAATGCAATGGGTATTTTGCAAAGAAATCTGCTAAGCCTGGAGGGACCCGCAGAGAGCGATTCCCATCTCAGGGAATTTGCGGGCAAGTGGCCATCAACCGCAGACATTTAAACTTCCAGCCTCGTGCTGGGGTCACCGGCTTAATTATAATGAGCTGTGGTCCGGGCCAGAGCCTTCTGGGGCAGGGGTGTTCAGAGTGGCCAGGGCAGCTCGCTCGGAGGGGCTGCTACCCCGCACCGCAGGCCGGGACATATGGGGCAGGGACGCCCCAGGGACCTCCCGTGTCCCCATTCACGCTGTCCCCTGCCGAGAGCCGGGGCGATGGCAGGGCGCAGAGCAGCCTGGTGCCGCTGGAGCCCGCCGCACCTGCGTGAGCATCGCGGGGGGGATGCAGCTTCTGCACACGAGTGAACGCAGCAACGCTACGGCTGCTCCAGCCCCTGCCCACGCACCCCGTGGGAAGGGAACCCCTGGGAAGGGCGATGCGGGTGATCGAGGAGCAGCGGGAACCCGTAACAGCACTAAGGGAGCTGCTGCCGTGGGGAGCCGCTGGCGAGGCCAGGAGCTCTGCGGTGGCTTCAGAGCTCACTGGGGAGGACCTTGCCCTAAACTGGGCACCTCTTCCCTTCTGTCCGAGGTCCCCACAGCAAGCACAGCAGCATTTTCAGCCACTTCCTTGGCACCTAATGATCCATCACTGGGGCAAAATTCGGGTCCAAGGATGGAGGGGGCCAGAAATGCCTGAGCTGCTGAGAGCAAACAGGGGGAGAGGCCAGGGCTGAACCCACGGACGTTCATTCCTCAGTGGCTTAGGTTTTAAGCAGCGAGCGGCTGCTCTGCAGGACCCGTCCCTGTGACCGTGTCCAGGAGCTTCTCCTGCCCCAGACCCCAACACCGCCGTCCCAGCCCCTCCGTTCATCAGCCCTGACGCCCGGCTCTCCTCTCACCGCCTGCAAGAATCCCCACGGCACCTCCGGTTGCAACAAGGACCCTCAACAGCAGCACCTGCCCTCCCACAAGACAGACTTGCTCCGTCCATCGCAGCCTCACACCACGGTGGAAACAGGCTCCGGAGCACATGGGGACAGCAGCTCCCGGTGCCCCCAGGAGAGCTGCTCGTTCCCCGGCACGGCGTTACCACCACGGCATCCCCCGTGCCCTTGTTTTCCTGGCTGAGCACCGCCGCTCCTCACCAGCACCGCCCTCCGCCGCTCTCCCAGCTGCCCAGATATGACAGCAAATTTGTGAGCTGCTGCGAAAACTCCTTCTCAAGTGTGAAATGCCAAAGAACATAACACCGGCCTCCGCCCCGCCAGCGAGCCTGGCTGCCCGGGATGGGAAGCTGCCTTGCAGTGTTTATCCTAACAGTCATTTTATTTTAATGTCAGGGGTTGAAATCCTGTCTCCCTGCTTTTGCTGGGTGCTTTGATCTCCGTTTCCTCTCCTCTTCCAGCTTTTTAGCAGCACCCCCAGGTGAACCTGCGTGTGCAGCCCACGCTCCGGCCGCTGCCCGCGCTCCCGCCCATCCTTGCCGTGCACGTCCTCCACAAAACCCCTCTGCGGCAACACGCCGGTGAAACCAGCTTCACCCTCGGAGCAGCGTTTCCTTGGGGTTTCAGCATTTGGGGGGTGACCCCATAGCCCGGCTCCTGGCCCCCAACCGGGCATAGACCCCGGAGGGGGCACCCCCGGCTGCACCGGCCTCCCCCCCATCCACTGGAAACCCTCCCGGCGTGACCGCTCCTCAGCTGCCACCACTCCCCGTCCCGGTGGGCCGGTCACAGCCCTTGGGGACCGGGTTGGCCACGTGCCTCCGCACAACGTCGTGGTCGCTGATGATGGGGACCTGCCCCGGAGCGATGCCGGGGACCCACGCTCCGCCTGCCCTGGGGGTCAACCCGGGCAGGTGCTGTGCCGCCGGTGGGGTCCGGGCACAGGTTCCCCCCGCCGCCGTGTCGCCGAGCCGGCCGCTGCGCCGTTTCTGGGGTTAGCAGGGGGAAAATATTGTTTATGCTTCTCTAATATCTGCCTTCTGTTTTGCATTTGCTGTTTCTTCAAAGATAGGGAGCCGCCTCTGCCAAGATTCCTGAGGAGATATCCTCAGCAATGCCGACCACGCTCCCCACCGCACTCAAAGAAAACAAATGTCAGGCCAAGGATTGATATGAAATAGTTTAAAAATGAGAAAAAGCTGCCTTAGAGCTAGGTTTACATTAAAATAAATTTCAGGAGCGGGAGCCTCGGCCGCGTCCCTCCCCGGCGGGCGGGCGGCGCGGGGGGATAGGGTTACCTGCCGGGGCAGTGCCGCGGCCCTGCCCGCTCCGAAAGCTGCCCTCGCCCCGGCGGCACACGGCCCGGCACCGGCTGATCCCCACCCGTGCCACGGGGGCTCGCCGGGGCGAGATGCTGCTCCCCAGGCACAGCCGGGGGGCACGGGGGTCCCGGTCCCCGGTTCTTCCCACCGGCACCTCTCCGCAGTGACCCTCCTCCCCCCGTTTGCTCAGCAAATCCCCCCCAGGGTGGTCGCTAACCTCCGCGCCATCCCCCAGCCCTGCCCCGCTCCCATCCCAGGGTCTCCCCGGTGCCGTGCCCAGGGCAGAGCATCCCGCCGGGGACCGGTACCTGCCGGATGCGGGTGCGGCGTTGGGGCGGGCAGCGGCGGAGCCGGGCGAGCTGCGGGGTGGCCGTGGCATGGCGAGGAGGAGTGGTGGGGGCTGCATCCCTCCGGCTGGAGGGGCCCCTCGCCTGCCCTGCCCTCGCCGTGCCCGGGAGGGTGACCGACAAGCCCAGCCTTGGCTCGGGGCTGTCAAGGGGGGGGTTAAAGCATGTGACTTCGCTGCGCTCTCAATTAGCCCAGTAAAGAAAATGAGTGGCGGCTTCTCTGCGGACAGCGGGGGCTCCCGGCAGGACCCTTGTCCCCACCGCCACAGCCTGAACCCTCCCCATCCCGCTGCCCCAAGCACCCCATCCCAATCCCGTCTCCATCCCCATTCCCACCCCCGTCCCCGTCCCCGTCCCCGTCCCCATCCACGGCTGCCCCTGGGGCTGTGCACCATAAAGGAGCTTTTCTGGCACGGCAGCAGCGGCGGAGCTGCTTACACATATTCACACCCCGGCGAGGGGATGGAGCGCACGCTTTTCAGGCGGTACTTTAGTTTATGTTATTTAATTTAATTTAATTTATGTGAGCTGATGCGAGATCCCAGCAAGCCTGAGGTGTTCAGTGGAAACTCTGACAAGACGCTACCATAAACCACGCTCCCGCCGCCCGGCCGGGGCTGGCCCCGTGCTGCCGGCTTGGATTTCAGATTTTCCTCTGCACTCTGTAATGACCGTTTCGGCGGGGCCAGCGCCGCGGTGGGTGCAAAGCCTCTGCAAGGCTGCGCTCCCAGGGCTCTGCAGCACCGTGGGGCTCCGTGTACCGATCCCAGTGCCGCGCCGGCTGCGGGCAGCCCCAACGCCAACCCCCAGCACGTGCCTTTCCATCAGGCCGGACGTGGGTTGTGTAAAATCAGGATGATTTTTTCCCAGAATTTTGTTTGGAAAAAATTTGTCCGACGCTGTCACAAGATGTTTCAACATCGCTGAATCAGCTGCTTTGATTTTTTCAATTTGAAATTTTTGTTTTTTTTTTTTTTTAGTTTCCACATTTCCTTTGTCTCAGAGCTGAAAGCCTCACAGGGAATTCCAGCAGCCCCGCTTTCCTGGGGATTATGCCAAAACCCCCATTCCCCCCGAGCCCTGTGGCAGAGGCAGCAGCGAGTCCCATGCGGCAGCTCCGCTCCCCTCCTCCCCCAGGGTTCCCAGGTCTCGGCCAGCCGGGTGCCGTGTCCTGTGGGGACACGGGGAGCCGCTCACCGTTCCCACGTGCACCATCTTTATTTGTCATAAACAAAGAGCTTTCAACCTCAAGTAATACCAGTGTGCCGCTACCCGAAGCCATAATCTTATTACCAGGCTCCTAATTTCCAGTGCAATCGAGTATCTCATTTAATTTGCTTTAAAGGGTTCCAGATCCCCCTCGCCTGCGCCTGGCTGGATCCCTGCGCCCACAAACCATGTTCATCTCCTACAGCTTCTGCTTTCTCCTGCTTCTCCCGACACAGCACCATCCGGCAGAGCTGCCCTGCCTGGGAGCAGACGGTGCCCTGCGGAGCAGCCAGACCTGGACCGCACCGGGGCAGCCCAGAGGAAAATGGGATGGATTTCATGTGCCCCAGACCATCCCAGGGGAAAAACTGCTTCCAGATGCAGGTCGGAGAAGGGAGTGATAGGAGTAGCCAGGACAGCGCTGGGAGCAAGCCGACTGGGAAAGGCACCGAGGAGCTGGTGACCTTCACAGGCTCCAGGGCTCGGGAGCACCAGGACCAGTCCTGCTTCCCCGCGGGGCGCAGAGCATCTGCCTTGGGCGTCTCTGTTACCATGGCCCCTTTGCCAAGCAAAACTGGGGACCTGGAGTTCAAGCACCAGTGGAAATCAGTGCAGAATATACAGAATATTTTCTTAGTGGAACTTATTTATTTCTGTTAGAGACGCCAGCCCTCAGACAGACACACAGCCAGCAGCACTCAGGGCCATCCCCGTGTCCCTGTGTCCCTGCAGTCTCCCGGGGGCACGTTTTCCTGGAGGACGGGACTGAGCCTGCAGCGGTGACGATGCAGGGCCATGCCCCATCCCCGGAGCACCGGGGTACAAAGCCGGGGACCGACCCGGGGGGGGTGGGGAGGGCTGTGCTGGCCACTGCGGCCGGCCGAGCCGGGTGCTGAGCCGAGGCCAGGGGACGCGCTTATTACAAAACCTTTTGTTTAGGCTTCAAGCTGGAAAAACATTCAGCTCCTCTTTTCCAAGCAGAGTTTTCCTCTGGGCTGTGTCATGTGGGAACCTCCCTCCGTCCCCGCTCAGGACCCGCTGCCCAAAGAGGGGCTCATCCTGCCCAAGGCCATGCAGGCTGCCGGCGGCACGGCGCTGAGCCCTGCAAAGACCCCCCCGCCTCTGCATGGGGGCACCCCCTTGTTCGGGCACGGGTGCCAGGAGGCTGCCGTGGTTCTCAGGAGGGGACCGGCACCCGTTCCCGCACCCGAGGGATCCCAACGTCGATCCCGATTGTCCCCCCGCTCCGGGGAGCAGACCTGGCCCGGGGCAGGTGCTGGCACGTTGCTGCCTTCTAGGAAATGGCGGGCACGTGGCAGCGCCGGCTCGGGCGAGCGCTGGGTGTCTGCTGTGGGCACCGCGCTGCCGCACTCGCCTGGCATTTATGAGCCTTCACATGTGGCAATGAAACATGGGGAAAAAATTAAAGCGACCTATTCATCCCATTTTTCTAGAGCACAATTATAAAAAAACAACCAAAAAAAAACCCAAACAAAAAGAGAAAAGAAACCCAAGAAACCCTTTAGCCTTCAACCCGGGAGCTATTGTGTGGGAACGGAGCAGGGAAAGGCTCTTGGAGGCACTCGCCGGGCTGGGGGTGGTGCGGGGACGGGAGTGGGCAATGCCCCCCGATCCCTGCCCGGGGAGGGGTGGCAGCCCCCCGGCCGTGCTCACCGCGGGAAGGTCAGGGTGCACCCCAAATCTCCACACCGAGAGGCTGGCGGGACCCACCCCGGGGACAGGCAGCATCAGCCTCGCTGCTGCAACAGAAATCACCGGAATAAGCAGAGCTGGCCCGAAATCACAGGGAAGTCCCGGAGAGACGTGAGGCTCCGGAGGATCCCACCCCATCCCCAGCCGCCTGGCCGGGGCTCAGCCAGACCCCAGCACGCCTACGGCACGGCCGCGCTCCCGGGAGCCTTCCCGCACAAGCCCACGGACATTTTCCACCTCATTTACAGCAAGAGCATTAAAATGCTGTTTTCCAAAAGCACAGCATATTGAAATGCCAGGCCCTGGGTGGAATTTGGCGGGGGCCCGGTGGGAGGACGGCTCTGGCTGCAGCTGAGTGCCGGGAACCCCCCCACACACACACACTAGCCCTTGGCACGCTGCGGCTGGCCCCCAAGGGAGGCACCGGGATCTGCGAGGTCACCGCCGCCTCCATCCCTCCCGGCACACTGCAGGCAGGGCAGACGGCGTCGAGCGGAGGCGGCCGGCACAAGGAGCCCCGGACGGGGTCCTGCCCCCGCGCTTGGCTCCCGGCGCCGTCTCCTGCCCACTGCCAGGCTCCTTTTGTCGGGATGTTACGGCTGCCCCCTCCCACGGCCCCCGCTGGGATTTGCCAGGGCTGGACCACGGCCCCGGCGAGCCAGGCTTCCTCCGCCGGCGGAAAGCAAACGCCGCGCAAGGCCAGTGTCCCACGGCCTCCGACCATCCCTGCCCAGGCTGGGCCGGCGCTGCGGCAAAAATACAGCACGTGGCCAAGCAGCGCCGGGCGCAGGAGGTGAAGCCGTACAGCCGGCACTCTCCTCCCAGCTCTCCATCAACCAGAGATGTCCCAGCTGATGTCCCCTCCGTGCGGTGCCTGGCACCCACCGCGCCCCAGGGCCGCTCCGCTCCCCTCGCGGGAGCGCGGCATCGCGTCCCTGTCAGCTCCGACCCCCCCTTTTCCACGACCCCACGTGCCTGCACTGCCGGGGAGGTTTCTGCTGGCACCCAACCCCTGCGGAAAAGCCATCCCCAGGCGTGGCTGGTGCCCACTGCCTGCTCCTGGAGCATCCCTCCTCGCCGAGGGACTGCCAGCTCTGGGGGACACGTCCCATCGGGAGGCTGGTGGGAGCAGGGACATGTCCCGGCCGGCCGGGGAAGGAGACACTGGGGCTGTTCTGCAAGGGCGGCCGGGATGGGAGTCAGGGAGCGGGGGGAGCCCTGCTCCCACACCCAGCCCCGGAGCTGCCTCTGTGAGCATCCTGGCCACGAACATCTTGGCCACGCGCGCCTTGGCGGGGCAGCAGGGCTATTTCGGGAGCTTTCAGCACCACCCAGAGAGGTGTCCGATGCTTTTATTTATAAACTCACTGGCTTCTGCCCAGCTCCAGCCAGCTCGCATGCAGGAAAAAGCCCAACGGAGCCAAGACAAACAGAGCCAGCAGCATCCCCGCATGGTAGGACGTAACGCCGAGCGGGCCAAGGATGCTCCGGCTGAACCGCCCAGCCCTGGGCTGCCCGGCGGGATGGACATGCCTTGGCACCACAGCCCCGGGGCTGGGCTTCATCAGCACAAGGCTGCACGGCCGCCCCGGGCGCACCCACGTGTGCCGGGACTGCCGCGGAGCAGCTGGGGGGCTGCCGGCCGGGTTCCACGGGCTGCCCCCAGCGCGGGTCCTGCTGCTCAGCGCCAGGGACCCACGTACGTGGCACAGAAGTGCCCGTGCCCCGCTCAGGGTTCTGCAGAGCTGCTGTGGGTAACTGCAGAACTGCAACCGCCGTGGGACCCCAGGGATGCTGCGGGGGGGGGGAGTACCTTAAATACCGGCTGGGGCTGGGGCCAGAGCCCTCGTGCCCAAGGGCAGAGGGGGATGCAAGCTCCCGCAGCTCCCACCGAGCTGCTGAGCTCAGGTGGCCGGAGGTGAGGGTGAGAGTCCAGCCCCGTCCGAGGGGGCAAAGGGGCTGCCCCATGCATGGCCTCCCCCCTGGCACTGGCTCCAGCCCCCAGCAGCGTGGCAACAATTGGGTTATTGTCAGCATGCCGCTGGGGACACAAGTGTGCCGGGGAATTCAACAAACCCGGCGCTTTCCGCCTGTCCCACTGGCTTTCCCAGCCCAGGCTAATCCTGTAAGATGCCCCGTCAGCACAGCCGTGGCCTCGCAGCCTGCAAGGAGGGACGGCGGCTCCCGGCCCCCCGGCCCCACATCTCCCCCGGGCACCGTCCGGGGGCAAAGGCACTGCGGTAATGCGGCCTCAGCGGCTCCCATCGGGCCCAAGGTGGGCGCAGACAAAGGCACCACGAGCACCAGCTCCAGCCACTTCGGGGACTCGGCTAATGGGGTCCATTTGCTGGGTAGTTCTTGGAATAACAAACTGTATCATCCAAAAAAGCAAAACCACAAAAGGGGATCGGCTTGCAGCCCGGCTCACAAAAGCCCCTTGTCTGGAGGCCCCCCGCGCCCCCCAATCTCCTGGAGAAAACTCAATTTAACCAAAATAAACAGCGCGCCCAGCCCTGCGCTCTCACGCTCTCTCCAGCAAACCGCGGAGCGACGCGGCTCAACCTGATACCGCAGCTGGCAAACTCCATCGCCCGGCTCACCGCACGCCCGGGGCATCCCCGCCGGCACTGGCTGTTCGGCTGTGCCGTGCCACGCAGTGCCGGAGAGCTGCTGACCTCTCCTTCTCAGGAGCTTCATCTAGCCAGCAAAAATGTACCGCCCGAAGCTGGACGGTGCCCGGAGGGCTCTGGGCACGGTGCAGACCCCCTGCCGCAGCCCGGGGAGGGCCGCCAGCTCACCCTGCATTTTGGAAGCCCCATCGCCTGCTCCCTCCAGGTCAGCAGCAAACACGCAGAGGGAAAGGGCAGCCCCAGCTCCGGCAGGGCTTGTGCAGGAGCGGGGAAGAGCGAGCCACGGACTTCCCCGCAGTGGGATGAAAGATGAGGCTTGACACCTGCTAAACCCTCTAATCCTCCTCTTGTTCATCACTATCAGCTCTCCAGCAGGCTTGGAGCCTACCAGCCAGGTGGGAGGCAGAGATTTATAGCAAGCGAGCCCCTCTGGAAGTGCCGGTGAGCGCGGCAGGGAGCAATCCCAGCCCGGCGGCGGCACCAGCCAGACGGACCCATCAGCTGCCTCCGGTTTCCAGCTCCCGCGGGCACGTCCCACGCCTGCGCTCGCAGCTGGACACCCGAGGTCACCGGGGAAGCGCGCCCAAGGTCACGAGCGCCTGTGTGCATCCCAAGAGGACACGTTACATGAGATGCCCACCTGGGTCCTGTCCTGGGAGGCTGTGAGAGGGGGAATGGCTGAAGGGAGGAGAGTTAAACCCCTTTTCAGTGGGGCTGCGCTCCAGAATAATGGGATTTTGGGGCTGTTCCTCCAATTGGGATTGGACCCCAGGGAGCAAACCCCATCCCATGCCGAGGGCCCCCCAGCAGCCGGCCCCACAGGGGTCTTGCCATTGGAAAGGTGCCCCCTGCCATGCCTCCGGCGGTCCAGCAAGGAGGTGGACAGAGGTTTGCTTCTCCCACAGCCCTGGTCTTCACACCTTCACATGCAGGGCAGGAGCACCGGCTGCCAGCCCCCATCCAGGAGCACCACCCCGGCCCCCAGCCGCTGGTCAGGTACCCCCAACCCCAAAACTCACTTGAATTATTTGCAACCTGTCACCTGAGCAAGCCTGTGTGGGTTTCTGGCCAGGTTTCATCCCTGGACCAGCCGCCACCAGCCAGAGGACTCAAACGGACGATTCGTGACGCCCTGTCCCACCCGTGCAGGATGCCACGGCCCCGCAGCACACAGGCACTGGGCTGGGAAACGGCCACGCTGGCGTTCACCTGAACTTTGGGGATAAACGTGCCCAAACTCCCACATCGCCTGGGAGCGCGGGACGGGATGGGGGTGCTGCCGGAGTCCCATACCCAAGTGCATCCAAGACAGTTACTCCAACATCTCTCTTCTTCCCAGCTGGATGCCCGGAGTAAGCCGAGGCCAGCACAGGTCCGGACCACGGGCGACCCCGCCGCCACGGCTCATCTGCCGCAGGTAATTTGCTGCCTGCCCGGCAGCACTTTCGCTGCATTCCTGCCCTAAGTACCACGGATTTGCTGCGCTTTATGAGAAACGAAAAGAATGTTTTAAATGAAATTAATTCTTACGAACCCAAGATTTCATAAAAGCACTGCCTGGGCATGGTTTGGCATGGGCCTGCTCTTGTTCGCTCTATTGGCCTTTCCCTGCGGGGAGGAAAATACAGGGCTTGGTATAAAATAATTACAAACTCATTGTATAGCTCTGCTTATAACTGCTCAGAGGAGCTCTGAGGTCTTGTCCCAGCTCATAGTCTATATTCGGCAATAACATAACACGTGGTCTTTAAGAAACAGCTTCGGGAGAACACGTAATGGAAAAAAGCATTGGCGGACGTGCCGAGCAGCATCAAATGCGCCCCGGCCAGAGGAGCGGTGCCGGACACCCAAGCATCTCACACCAGGTCCGTGCCACGTGAGCTGGCGCTTCCTAGCTGGTGCAGTGCGGCACGGTGCAGCGTTTGGCAAGGACAAGGTCTGTTTGCAGCGCAGACGTTTCTGTGCTGGCGGTGGGAAGGAGCGAGCCGAGGTTCGGGAAGCGGGCACGGAGCCGCTGGTGCTCGGTGCGGCCCCACCAGCTTCCTTTGGAAGCAGACAGGGGAACTGATGCGATGCTGCCCAGCTCCCCCGTTCATCTTTACTTTAAAAAGCCACTAAATTAAAACCACAAAGCCACCCAAGCCCCGAAGCGACTCTCTGCTGTCCCGCCAGCCCCCACGCCAGGGGTTGCTTGGCAGGACGCGGCACTCGCTCGTGGCCGGAGCAGCTTGCAGCTGCCCTGACCTTGTTATTTATGTAACGCAAAGCACTATTTTTGTCTGTTCACGCATCATCCACGAGCCAGCAGCCGAGACTCCCCCAACGTGACCCTCAGAGGTCTGTGGGCACACAGCAGTCGCTGGGCACCGGGACCCTCGTGATGCTGTGGCGATGGGGATGCCCCAGCCCCGGTCCCAGTCCCAGCTGCGCCCGAGGTGCCTGGGCACGGCCCCGCACCGCCCACGCTGGCCTGGTTTGTGGTCCGCTCTCGATGCCCGGGCTGCTCACCCCGGGGGCTGCTGTCTCTGCCCGCCTGGCTGCAGTGGGTGGGTTTATCGGCCTGAGCCCCTTGGGGCCCAAAGCATCTGAAATTAAAGGCAAAGAAAAGACAAAAGTATCGCCGCTGTAATCCAAACCCAGGACCTTCGGGGATCTGCCTGTGGGTTGTGAGTGCCAGACTGGCAATATCAGGAAATATGAAGAAATAGCAATAAAAGTAGGCTTGTTTCTCTCCGCTGGCTGGCTGGCTTACAGGACACTGGAGCAGCTGAGAAATACCTTTCTGCAGTCATTGACAATGCATGTTTGAGGCTGAAAATATGCTCCTCTGGCAAAAGCCCACATATTTAACCCCGGTGGGCACCAGCAGCTCACCCCGCGGGTCTGGGAGCAGGGCTCTGAGAAGAGCAGCGGGACTTCACAACCTCCCTGGGCACGCAGGCGCGGTGGGGGACGTTGCTCTCGGTTGCTGACATCGAGCTGCTGAACAGTGAGCAGGATGCAAGGGCGATAAGTGGCAAGTGTTGAAATTAAAGCCACATTGAAAGCAAAGGAACTGTTGCAGCTGCCCTTCGTGCCAAGCATCCCGTCGCCTTATCGGTGGTTCCCTGAGAAAGATGGCTGTGTTGTCCTGACATTAAATATTCTCTTTGCAGCAATCTGTATCTCCTCCATTTCACTTGCAGCACCCGAATGCTCCAGCCCTGATGCACACCCTGGATTCACATTCTCGCCCCTCAGAGCCGAGCCTGGAGCAAAGCCAAAATCTCCAAAGAAAAAATGCAGCCAGAGCTTCCAAGTTTCGTGGTAAAACCACATGATTTTGATGGGAAGCCATAAATCAGCCCCAGGCTCTCTCAGCCTCTGGTAACTTCTTAAAACAAACCTGGGCTGAATTTTAGGACTTGTAATGAAATCTGAAAGCAGGTGAATTGGCCGCAGGCTTTAAGCATCACTGCAAGCATTGTGCACAGAGCGGACTCGGCTGCTCCGGACGGCCCTGATCCTTGGCTGAATGGACTCAGCTCTCCCTTAAAGATGGGGCACAACCAAAGCAACTTCCACCTTCGGCAGGTGTCGGGTTCATGTCTCTTTGCCCGAGAGCCGAAGAGCCCCGAGCACTGCTCCATCCCTGCAGCAGCACAGAGACCTGCCCGGCCCTGGGGGCACCGACACGGCCCCCTGACAGCGGGCGCAGGAAAGGAAACATCCTCGCAATGCAAAGGGCAGGACCCGTCTGCCCTGCCCTGCCTGCAACTTGGGCACGGGGGATTTTGCAGCAAGAGGGGTAAATCCTCATGTGGCTGTGGCTGCGGAGATCAGGGCAGCTACGCGAGGTGGTCTGGCTGCTGGGTCTTGGGTTTCGGTACAAAACAAAGAGAAGGCTCTTATTTGGCTAATGTGCCTCCGAAGAAAGGCCGTATCCTTGTTTGCTCCCACTGTTGCATTGTCTGCGGATAAAGACAGGGGATAGATCTCATCTGATACCAGCAATATCATCTCATCCGTCTGGATGGGGCTCTTTACAAGACCCTGCTTTAGAATTTAGATCCCTGGGAACTTGGAAGGCAGCAGTGAAACAAAACCCTCCGCAAGAACAATAAAGAGGCTCTCGGCGATGGCCAGAGAGAACTGCAGGGCAGGCGCAGGCAGCGCTGTGAGATCCCAGGGGTCTGGCACTGCTGGGCTGCTCGGGTTTGCGGCAGGTTTGCAGAAGTCTGCTGGTTTGGGGAATTCTGGGGGGACACCCTGCCTGGGGAAGGCAGAGCTTGTGCTGGGAGTGCTGCACTTCAATGCAAGATATAGGGATTCAGTTTTTTGGTGAAAAATATCCAAGCTGGGAAAGCCCTCGCCTCTGCCTCTGCATCCACCGCAGGTGGACATCGAGATCATTGTCTTCCTCCCTGGCTGCTTCTTGCCAAGCCCTGTCCTAGACAGAGGCGCCTGGAAGAGCCTCTGAGGACAAACATCTCCAGATGGGCCAGCGGGATGCGCTCGGCCCCAGGGAAGGTCGTGGAGATGAGACCCGGCTGCTCTGAGGATTTTGGCTGCAGTTTCTGCCTGCGATCTGCAGCTTTGCTCCATGAACGCAGCTGACGCCGGGGCCGGGGGCCATAGGAGCACTCTGCAGCTAATGGGCTGAGGGTACAACAGAAACCCTCACATGGCCACCTTCGGCTCCTTTTTTCTCCCACCTCATTTTTGATAGCACCCATCTCCCACCTGCAGCACCCCGGCCAAGCTCGGGAGCTCTGCAAGGAGGCAGCAGCCAGCGGGAGCCATGGGGTCCCTGGTGGGATGCTCCTGCGAGGACACGGGGGTACAGGGCAGAAGATGGCCCTGGCAAAGGGACCAGCTCCTGCAGCTCCTCGAGAGCAGCTGAGCGATGCCCGGGGGTGAGCCAGGCTTTGCAGAGCAGAGCAGAGCATCCCACCAGCCGCCCTGGCCCCTGCACGCCCCGGACCCCGTGCAGATGTTTCCCTGGTGCGCTGCCATCCAGCCAGGACCCTTCGCAGCCAGATTGGATCTCATCGCTTTGAAGTTCGCAGCCGATGTGCAGGGTTACGCAGCCAGAGCAGACAGCTCTGGGGAAGAGGCCAGGCGGCCAGGGATGTGACTCAGGAACGGCTCCGGTGACAAGGGGAAAAGGAAAAGCGGTTTATTATGTCTGTGCCGGCGTCCAAGTCGCCACGCAGGGGAAGCAACGGGCGGCTGAGCCCTGACTGGGAGGGGGGAGCCAGCGGCGTTGGGCATCACCCCTGGCTTCGCCTGCCACCCCCGAGGACTCTGCTCCCACGGGATTGCTGCAGGACACAGCCAGGTTTCCAGCAGCACCCAGTCCCTCTCCCCAAAATGTCCAGCACGGGGAACCCCTGGGTGCAAAGGAGGGAGTGGGTGAGAGTCAATGCCCCCCTCCACCTTTGTTAAGGCAGTTAATTAGCCTCTCTAATTAGCCAGTGACTGAGCGCATGGGGGAGTGGGGAGGCTTGGAGCCCAGCACATCCCCAACAGAGCTGACGGCCTGCACCCCCTCCCACAGGGAAGGGGCTGGGAGGGAGAAACTGGGGGAAGACAAACGCAATTTGGTGTCTTTTTATCCCTCCCCCTCCTGAACTATTAGGTTTTATTGTCACAGACATTTTCTTTATCACAGGGGAATGGAAACTTTGCTCCTTCCTGGGCTGTGGACAAGCTGAAATAGGAGAGAATGACAGAGGGAGTGCGTGAGGATGGGCAGGGACCGGACCAGCCCCGCATGCCCTCTCCACTGGGGTTAATGCCTTTTGCAGGTGCCGTTGCCCAAATCCCCTCGATCTGCCGTTCCCCCAGCTCACGAGGAGCCCGGCTGCTGCACGGGCGTGGGGCCTCGGGCCCACGGAGGTGGTTTTGTCACTCACATCACAGATCCCAAGAGCAGACAGAACATTAAAACCAGGCATTTTTATCTCAACCTTCACAGGAAAGGCTGCGCCGCCCGCCAGCAGCCGAGCGCTCGGATGCACCACGCAGCGCCTGCGTCCCGTGATGGATCAGCTCTGAAAACAACACCCTGCTAATCTTCCTCCCCAGCAGCCATAAAACTGTCTTCCCAGTTCCTTCGGAGAGGATTTACAGTGGCTCAAAGCATCCCGGAGCGGCTGGCGGAGGCGAGAGCCCCCCGCGGGTGCTGGCCCCGCACCTGGGGCACATCCTGGCAGCGGGGCGATGCCCCCGCACCTCTCGGCCCCCAGCCACTCCACTCGATTTCCCCCCAAACTAACGCTCCCCAACGGGGACTTGGCAGCCCCCCCAGAGCAGGTCAGTGCCCCCAGGGCCGTGCCTGACCCCTGGAGCCTCTCGCCGAGGTCCCAGCCCGGCCGCCCCGGGCAGCACCCCCCAAAAGTCCCAGGAGGGGAAGGGGTTTCTCGGTGCTGAAGCAGGCACAGCCGCCGCACAGCAGTTGCCGGAGGGACACCGGCTTGCGCCAGATGTGTGAAGCCTTCCTGCAGCTCCTGCGAGGCTGGGATGCTCGCACGGCCCGTCCCTTCGCTGGGCCAGCTTACGTCCCCCGTGATGGGGGGCAGACGGGGGACGGGGGGACGGGGACAGCCTGCCTGTAGCTTCGGTCACAGCCTCGGTGGTCGCCCCACGAGTGGTGAAACGCGAGGGGCAGCATCTCACCCAGCCACAGGCTCACCGAGACACGGCTGCTTTCCAGCCCTGGGGGCTTTCTGGGCGCGTGACCCACGGGGGTCCGAACCCCTGTGGGGCCGAGTGCTGGGGGCTGCCCCACGACCCCCGGGCACAGCCCGTGCCGGGCCCCTCCCGGGGGCTGAGAAAGCACCGAGAAACGCTTACAGAGCCGGGCAGTGGGAGCGAGCAGGCTGCCCCCACGCTCCCCCCGCACCGTATTCAAGTGGGAAACTGAAAACCCGACACAAGGCGAGCAGTGCTGAGCCCCTGCCAAGAGCCACGGACAGAAATATCCTTGATTTCACCAAGGTGTGAATAACTTTTGACACTTCTAGGGCTTATTGCCTTAAAAAAAATCCCCCAGCAGTCCCCATTCACACTCCGCAGGACTGTGTTTCATATGAATGGAATATATGAATCACTGTAAAGAATTTAAATGCTTCCCTGTACAAAGAAAAGCTCCCTCTCCGCCTCTGCTATTGCGGCCGGGCTCCGTGCAGCCTAAAACAAAGGCATGGCAGGAGACGGGGACAAATCCCGATCACCAAACCGCTGCTTCTGCAGGACAGCTCAGCGGCCAAGGGCAGACCGGGCCGTTGGTTTGAGCCAGCGCAGCTGGGGCAGAGCCGGGCACCCTCCACCACCTACTTCAACCCATAACCAACTCTCCTGGCCATGGCACTCGTGTTTTCCGAAATCCCGATGACCTCCTGACAGCTCCTGGGTTCACGTCTCCATGTGCCTTTCACGTTTCAGCTCAGCTCCCACCCCTAAACCCCAGTTTTCAGATTGGAACAAGCAAATAAAGAAAATCACTTTATTTCCATTCCTCTGCCCAAACACGCCGGGGCAATCCGCTGCCCCGCTGTCGGGGGGGGATCGGGTCAGCCTGGCTGATGGAAACCGGGCTATTCTTCCTGCAAGAATCTCTCCCTTTTTTTAGCAGTTTGGTTTTTGCTGCTTTTTTCGCCCTTGGGCAATAGGGCGAGGAGGAAAAATGTAATTCGAAGCCCCGTGCAGCCTCGCTGGGTTTCCAGCTGTGATGTTTCCCCTGGCATCGCTGCCTCAGCTCTGCGCACGCGGTCGCGTCCCCAGCCCCGGCGGTGCGAGGGAAGCCAAGACGGGGCTCCGGGCGCCCGGTTCACGCTCAGTCCCTCAAAAAGCAGAGGTAGAAAACCCGAGCGTGGCTGGGGCCTGCCCCGGGAGCCCCCCTCTCCCGCCGCCCACCACGGTGCTGCCCCTGCCCGGGGGGGCTCGCAGCCACCGGCCCCGCCGCCAGCGCGGTGTCCTAAATCCGTAGGATCCGGCTCTGAAAGGAGCAGCTTTGTTTCCCAGTGTCCCTCACAGACGGATCAAAACTGCATTTTTACAGAAGCAATAAAAATCCCAGGAATTCACCGGCCTTATGATTTATTAAACATGTTCCTTATAGCAAAGCTGCCCACAGATGAGAAAGTATCTCCGGTGGGTTATTGCCTCGCCTGGGGCGACCGTACAGGGGGGATCTTTCCTGGCTTACTGGGAACGGTCAAAGCCGGGGAACCTGGTAGATCAGGAGCCAATTAACAGCAACGCTCTTAAAAAAACCAAATAAAATAAGCACCTTGTATTTCCCAAGGTGTCTGTGGAAGGAGCCGCGGTGAGCTGCCCTGATCCTGCCGGCACCCGGGACCCGTCGGGGGCTGATGTTTGCAGCCGCGGGAGGGGACACCCTCCCGGCGGGGCCGCGGCACCGAGCCGCGCCGATGTGCCAGCAGCGGCGATCCCAAAGGTCACGGCACTTTCCCCCAAAACACTTTTGTTCTCACAAACATATTTTGTAACAGCAGAAAGCAAGGTCTGAACGTTAGGGCACGGCTCGGTCTGTCTGGTTCCCGAACACGGCGAAGCCTCTGGGTACGGTTCATCGGAAAAGGCACGCGGTTAAAGTGGGTCAGGGGAAAAAGAAGGGATGACAGAAGGGAAAAAGAAATAAAGAAAAGCACGCAGGCTAGGACCTCGCCTGGAAAGAGGCGTTTGGAAGCGTCCTCGCAGTATTCCTCTCTGCATGGGGAAAAGTAATCAGAATTACAGGGACTCGTGACCGAGACATTCAAGAGATTTTTCCTCCCGTCCGAGCCCGGCGCGACCCGCGGGGGACGCCCAGGTGAGCGCGGGGAACCGGGGACCGGGGACCCGGGGAGCGGAGCCCTTACCTGGGCGGAGCGCGGCTCGGGCGGGCGCGGGCTGCCGCCGGCGGGGAGCGGGCGAGACGGGCCGGGCCGGACCGGGACACGGCGGGCCAGGACGGGCCGGGCCGGGCACCCCCGCCGCGGGGCGGAGCGGGCGGGCGGGCCGGGCCGGTGCGGGGCGGAGCGGAGCCCTGCGGGGCGGTGCGGAGCGGAGCCGAGCCGGGAGATGCGGGGAGATGCGGAGCGGGCAGCGCGGGGCCGGGCCGGGCTGGGCTGGGCTGCGATTTCTTCCTTTTCCCTCTTTTTTTTTTCTTTCTTTTTTTTTTTTTTTTTTTTTTCTCCCACCCGCCCCGGAGGTGGCAGCCCGGCAGCGCTTCTCCGGTTCTCCGTCGCAGGAGGGAGACTGCGCGCAAAATAAATCAGTAAAAGTGCGGGCACCCCCCCCCCGCCCCGGCCCCCGGCACACCGGCGGGGTGGGAGCAGAGGGCACTCGGCCCCTTCCCCACCAGCCCAGGGGGTGGGCATGGGGGCCATGGGCACGGCACACACCCCCGGACCCGCTCTGCTCTCGCCTGGTGCAGGGATGCCCGGGGATGCTGATGGCAGCAATAGCAGCCACGGGGGTGGGAAAAGAGCCCCCTTCGTCTGCAAAGCACCCAGAACCGGGTGCTGCCTGCCTCCAACGCTGCCCTCAGACGGGGCAGCTTGGGGTTCAACCCTCTTTCCCCTTCTTGCTCCCATGCTCCCCCAAACCCACCGCCCGTTCCCTTTGCAGGCACAGGGCCAGCGCGATCAGGAGTTGCTCCCTGCCTTTGCTATGGCGGGGGGGACTTCATCACGCCCAAAACCCTGCTGCCCTGAGTGGGAAAGCAGGGAAACGTGGTGCTGGCGCAGCCAGGTCTTGCTGCCTCTTGGTTTGGCACAGTTTCAAATCATGCACCGGGACGGAGGTGCCCCGATCCCGGGGGAGTGGGGTGCCCACAGCCCACACCTCCAGCCTTTCCCAGCCACCGTGAGCTGCCCGTTCCCGAGGCGGAGGAGTCATGGAGTCCCGCTGGCAGCCGCGTGCCAGGCACAGCCGGGACACCACCGGCACTGCCGCAGCTGCTGGGGTGCACTGGCCCGGGGGGGGTGCAGGGCCCCGGTGTGCCCCGGGAGACAGATTAGGGTTGCTCAGGCAACGGGCATGGAGAAAGCCCGTCTGGATCGAGGCCACCGGGGCGCACAAGGGTGTTTGTTTTCTGTATTAAGCGCCTGAGCAAGGGGGGGGCATCAGACGGCTAATCCCCCCTCAATGCCTTCGCTCGGTGAGCGGCCGCCGCGGGGCCAGACCCTGCTCCCAGGAATGCTGATGTGCTCTGCCCCGTGCAGGCGGATGGGGCTGGGGCAGGGGCAGGGGTCCCCTCCGTGCCCCGAGCGGGCAGGCCTGGGGGTCCACCCAGAGCTGGTCCCTACCGCAGGCCACGGCGAGCAGCTTAGAGCAGCCCCGAGGCTGCTCCTGGCCACGGCTGAGCCCGGCTGAACCATGGTGCACCATCACCTGCTGCTCGGGGACAGCAGCCCCAGCGGGACGGCTGCTGGCAGAAAATGCTCTGCCACCGTCTTGGCCCTGTGGCTGCCATGCCCTGGCAGTGCTGGCTTTCCTGCCCTCGACCTAATCCCACCTACAGCCCCCGGTGCCAGGGAGCCCAGGTGCAAGGCAGAGCACGGAGGGGCCTCCACCGGCACGGTGGCTCCCGCAGAAGCGGACCGGCCTTGTTTAACCGGAGCTCTCACTGGCAAAGCATTTCCTCCGCACGCAGACTCATTAGCCAGCACAGACATTCCTCTGTCCCACAGAGTGAACCATCGGCCGCAGCCTCGCTCTGTGCCGGCCTCTCCCACCTGTCATCGCCCCCCGCGCCGGCTCGCTCCTCTGCGGCCCCCACGCCTGCCCCTTCGCCGGGACGGAGCCTGGGGTGCAGCCGTGCCACCCTGGCCGTGCCGCCCTGGCTACCCTGCTGCAGAGGGCCACGCACCGGCTCCTTCCCTCTGCCCGGCTGTGCCGGAGCACCAGGGGCAATCGCTTCGTGCTCGGCGGTGTCCCCACGGTGCCATCCTGAATGGTGCACGTGGGCGACCAGGGATGAGCGTGCCTGTGAGGGTGCACGTGGCCGCGGCTGCCGGCGGCACCGCTGCCCTGGACATGGCTTGTCCCCAGACACGGCTCGTCCTGGGACACAGGCGCAGCAGTGTGGGGCCGGGTGCCGAGTGTGCCGAGCCGCTGCTGAAGGCTGTCCTTCCCAGCGGGAGAGGGAAGCCAGGCTTAGCGCAGGATTTAGCGGCTCTGCTGCCTCTAACCTCTGGCAGCTCTGCGCCTGCCTGCCGTGCCAGGGCTCCGCGGTGGCCCCGGCCTCCCAGGGGAGCGACAGACGCTGCCTTGAAGACCGGCATCGAGCTCGCCCTGCCAGCGGCCGTAAGCGAGCCGGCAAGGGCCCTGGCACCTCAGCAGCACCGAGGCCTGGGTGCGTGGGCACTGCTGCACCCAGGGGCTGGTCGCGGGGTCCCGGGTTCGCTGCCCCCCAAAAGCCCCATCCCAGCCATCCTGCTGCTCTGCACAGGAGGAACGAAAGAGAGGGAGGAGAAATAATTCAATCTAGGGCTGAAAAATGCCTTAACTTAATTTCGGTGGGTCACGGACGTAATCGAATCAGCCCCGTGCATTGGAATATCGTTTCCATGTTTCCACAAGACGGATAATTGTTCTCTGAAAACCAGCCCTTGGTGCTCAGCAGGAAAATCTGCCGTGGGGGTGGGAAGGGGCCTGGGGCTGGGCTGGCGGCCGGGCGTTAGCAGTGCTTCTGCTGAGCAGAGCCCCGTCGTGCCGGTGGCCGTGCCGCGGTGTCCCCACGGCAGGGGAGGCTGAGCCCTGCCAGCCGCGCGTGCCGGGATGCACTGCCGTGCTCGCTTGGATAGCTGGCAGGGCTGTCTGTGCTGGGCTGTGCCGAGGGGCCGGGGTCCATCACCCCGGCTCTGCAGGCGGTGACAAGCAGGTGAGAGGTGCCTGGGGCGGGAGGAGGCCGGGCAGCGAGCGACGGTGCCGGTGCCGGCACAGCGCGGGGCGAGCCGCGGCTCCGTGTGGAGCGCGGTGCCAGATCCCAGCCTTCGGGAACATTCAGTGATGGATTAAATGCAATCTGACTACCACTGTGGGAGGTTGGAGAGAATTACTTCATACAAATGCACTTCGGAAAGTATTTAGAGTCAAATTTTCAAAAGCCCCTGAACGATTTAAGAGCCAAAATCCCATTTTCCAAAGTCACTTAAATGAGCAAGAAAAGATCAGTAAAGAAAACATGCCGGCCAGCCGGGGCCTGGGAGAAGCGGCTGCGGCAGCGGCAGGCGCAGCACCCCGGAGCGGCTGCTCTCCCGGCACGTCGCGAGGTGCCGGTTCAAGCAGCAGCAGCAATAGGCCACCACAGCCTTCGCCCTGGGAGACACAAGGATGCATCGGCCTCCGAAAGCATCCCCTGCATCTCTGCCCCAGAGGTCTGCCCGGGCTGGGGATGGGTCCCAGTGGGTCAGCTTGCAGGGGACGGTCCCGCCGGGCTCAGGGACAGTGCCTGGCTCTGCACCCACAGCAGCCATGGGGACACCACGGCCACCACTGCCACCGCCGGCTCTGAGCACAGACCCTGCTGGGGCAGGAAAGGTCCCCGGCTGTAACGGGAGAAGGCAGGGCTGGAGCTGGGAACCGCATGACTCCTTCCCTTACCCCACAACCGCTGCAGCCTCCTAAAAGCATCTCTAGTTCACCGTTCAGCATCCTAATGAACCGCAAGGGCAGCTGGGACCCTCGGAGGCAGCAACCATGGAGACTCGACCCCCCCAAAGAGTAAATCCCAAAGCAATTAGCTTTGCAAGCTTCGGCCGGGCTGGTGGAGGTTCCACATTCCTCAGTGGCTATAAAGCTCTTTACTGGGATTGTTTTTCTGCGTAAGCCCTGCCCGGGGTACACATGGCCATGGCTCCGGCTCCCAGCGCCTTTGGTACATGTCATAAAAAAAACACTCTCAGCACGTTGACTTTGCTAGAGCTAAAAAGAAGCGGGTTTATACACTTCCCCCGATAGAAAGCATAAAGGATCTGAGACAGAATTCTTGCTCCAGGATCCTTTACAATTCCTGGAGGACATTTTTGGAAAGGGAAGGGTTGTATTTACTTTGGCAGCTGACTCCACTCCTATATACATATGCATGGAAAAACTGCACTCACCTAACATTTCCACGGCTCCCTTTTCTGCAGAGGGCCAGCCCAGGTGGGAGCTGGCGGTCCCGAGACCTCTGTTTGGAAATGGCACGTTGAATTGAAAGCCGCAGAGGAGCTGAAGGTTGAACCTCTCCCCACGGCAGCCCCAGAGGCTGCTGGCCCTTCCTGGGCGAGTGCTTGCCCAGAGCCAGCGGGCAGACGTGGCTGAGCATCAAACAGAGCAGTGGGGGAAACGCTGCTGCGGTTTAGGGGGGGAGGAGGAGGACGAGGAGGAAGAGGAGGGCTGCTGGGCACTGTTCGCGAGTGGGAGCAGGAGTTGGAGCAAGAGCAGGAGCACAAGCAAGTGATGTCTGGCCCCATGCTGCCTGCTGCGAGGGTTTCGGGGAGAGGAGGGACGTGGCCCCAGTGCCAGCAGCGGGGCATCCCCGGGGGCTTGGCCGTGCCCCGACCCACGCAGGCAGTCGGCGCAGGGCAGTGCCTTGCTTGCCGAGGCATCGGGATGGGAGCGAGGGGTGAAGTGACCCACGTCGCCATTAAACGCAGCAAATGCAAAACAGACACGCAAATGCTGCCGCAGGGTCTTGCTTGAAATAGCTCAGCACAGGCCCAGGGACACGGTGTTCATGTGAACAGTGGCAGCATCTGTTCTGGACTCAGTGCTCTCATCCCTTGCCCACCACGACGGCAGCTGGTGGTGACAGGGAAACCTGCCCATGGCCCCTGCAGCGGCGCGCACATCCCTGCCAGCAGTGCTGGGGTGGTGAACCGGAAAGATTCCCGGTGAATAACCCCCCAGGCTGTATTTTTCCTGAACACATTAATTCTCAGCTGCCTTCTGAGGGAGACGTTGCAGCACTGCACTCCTCGCCCATGGCCGTGGTCCCCCAAGGGCAGCCGGGAGCTGCGGAGAGAGCAGCCCTACCTATGGATGCCCTCGCACATCGGGCTCCGTGTCCTGTCGGGGCAGGTGGGGAAGCAGCAAAATGCGGCTCCCCGGGGAACGGCAGCATTTGCAAGTGTGAAATCAGCTGGAAAACGTGCTCCTCTCCCAGCTTCCCCAGCTTCACCTAACCCAAACCAGCTCCCCGAGGCAGCAGCTCGGCGGTAGCGCTGGAGGGGACACAGCAGTCCCGGAGCTCGCTGCGGCTCAAGGCAACAGGGCTGGCGCAACCAGAGCCAGGCACCGTCCCCGCGATGCCCCGTGCCCGATGTGCCCCACGTGCCCCCCACCGCCCTCCTCTCCGGGCACCTCTCCCTGTCCCGCACCTCCAGCCTTTCCGTGGCTGCTGTGATTAATTCGCTGACAGTGGGGTAGGAATAAATCCACTTGTTGGCACGTTGTAAATTCATCACGTGCTGGGGGCGCGCATTCCAGCCCACCATAAACACCCCTGGCTACAAGCTAGTAAATCTGCCTCCAGAGCCGGCGGGTGAACAGAGTCCCTGGGTCCCAGGGGCTGCTCCACCCTGGGGCTGGGGTGACCCCCCAGCACCCAGCTGCCCCCGGAGGGGGGTGGCTCAGGAGAGGAGCCGTCGGGAGCAGGCTCGCCTGGCTGCTGTCACCCTCCCGGTTTGCATCCCTCCTCCCCGTGCCATTCCTGCACCACTGACCGGGGTGGGTGCTGCTGTCTGCACACTACTCCCATGGGTGCTGGGAACCCATCCCATGGGACAAGAGCAGGGTCCTGCAGCCCTTTGGGGAGCTGCCCTGGGGGTCCGGTGACCCACCTGGAACATGCAGCGGCAAAAGAGGAGGTTTGCTGCTCCCGGTGCTCTGCTGTGCTGCTGAAACGTTTATGCAGTAAACTAGTTGTAAAAGAGAAAAAAAAAATAATGTTTTATTATCCACCACACAGCTGCTGCTTCGTTTTATGGGGGTCATTCGCCGAGGAGGTCCGGCTGGCGGGGCAGAGGCACAAAGCCCAGGTCCTGGCAGGCTCCAGGCTCCTTGCACCCCCTGGCTCGGCTCCCCCCGGCCCCCATCCACCCCACAGCACCAGGCTGGGCGCTCGGGGACGGGCAGCCACGGTGGGGCACGGCCCGGGGAAGTGCACTTGTTGCTTTATGATTTTTATCAGCCGTGCTATTGTTGGGGCTGTCAGCAGGTCGCTTTGGGGAGGTGGCGTGGGGGCCCTGCTCAATGGGCACCGGCGTGGGGCTGCGTCCTGCAGCACCCGGAGAGCCGGCTGCGAGGCCAGACGGTGCGTGAGCAGCTCCGGATGGCAGGGCAGGGGAGCGGGGGCCCGGGCTGGTTCCCATCACGTTCCCCGGGAGAGGAAGCCGGGGCACAGCACAGCCTCCCGTTCCCAGAGGAAGCCGAGCGCTCGGGGAGGTGGCATTGCCGGTGCCCAGAGACACCGGGCAGGGTTGCAGGATGCGGATGCCAGCCCGGTGTGCCGGAGACCGGGGGCTGCTGCAGCCCCCAGCACTGCACAGAGCCTGCACACCCCCCCCCGAGAGTCGGCTGGGGGTGCTTGGGCATCACCAGGGGATGGGGTCCCCATGGTGGGGGTGAGCATCGACAGGGACAGGCAACCACGGGGATGTGTCAGCCCTTGCCCCAGGTGCTCCCCTTCTTCCTTCTCCATCCCTTGTGCCCCCTTTGCCCATTCCGGTGGGAACCGTGTGCTCCCCGTGGGCACAGCTTGGGCGGCCCCGGGCCACGGCTTGTGCCAGCGCCGGGGAGGGGGCGCGGGAGGCCGTTACCGCCTGCCCCGGCGCCGCACCGCGGCCGGCCCGAGAGCTCCCGGCAGCTCCAGCCTTCTATGAAATAATTTGTTATTTTAGTTGTAAAACAGTAAGTGGCCCCTTTCCAGGCGGCGCAAGGGAAAAGCCAAACAAGCCCCACTCCCGTTAATGACTGAACCATTCAGTCAGCACGGGCAGGCACTGGCAGAGGAGTGGGAGCCCACCTCCCTCTTGCCCCCTCCGCCACCCCAGCCATGAGGACCGAGCTAATGATTAATTACTGGGGCTGCCACCTCTCTGAGCAGCTTTTGTGCAAGGTGAACGTGATGGGGCCATGCGTATGTGTGGAAGGCAGTGCCAATGGGTCCAGGTGCTGGGGCTGGCACCTTTGCTGTGCCTGGTGTGCCGAAGGGTCCCGTGTGGCTCAGCACATGCCGGCACGGCACTGCTCCGGCCGAGCCGGCTGCTCCGGCTGCCCAGAACATGTCTGGCTTGCCTGGTGTGAAAGCAGCCGGACCTACAGCCCAGTGCCATGGTGCTGCAGTGCCTCGGTGCCACGGCGCAGGACTGGCTGCTGCTGGGAGGTCAGACTGGGAATGCACACCACCACTGGGTCAGACTGGGAATGCAATCCCAGGGGTGAGCGCTGGGCACCCCACTGGGGAGGAAGAGGGGGAGGCTTAACCCTTTCCATGCCCAGGGATAAAATCTCCCTCTCCTATGTCCAGTGCATGAAGACTGGTATCGGTGTGAGATGGGCAGCGGGGCTGTATGCCGGGTGAGGTGGGAAGGCTCCTGCAGCGCAGCGCTGCCTGATGAGGGCAGGGTGCAGGCAGGGCTAGCCCCAGTCAGGCAGCAGGACAGGCACACCTGGGGCTGACGGCCCCCCAGGTGGGGGCTGACTCCACATGCCCTATATAAGGGGCCAAAAAGGCCAGACTGGGGCTGGATTGTTGCTTCTGGGTAAGGAGGGGGTGTTGCTGCTGGGTTCTCTCCTTGGGCTGGTGGGAGCTTCTTTGCCTCTTTTTACGCAGGGCTTTCAAGATGCTGCCTTCTAGCCCAGCTCAGTGCTGGTGGCCTGGGCGGCAGCAGCAGCTCCTGGCCATTCCCGGGCAGGCAGGGCTGAGCCTGGGCTGGGCAGCCGCAGCGGCTGGCTCTGCCGACGGCCGGGGAGCCAGCCTGCTGGCAAACCCTCGGGGGTCCGTCTCCCCGCAGGGGTACGAGGCCGCAACTTGTGCGTCGGCGGGAGCGATGCACGTGGCTGCCTGCCCTGCTGCAGCCCCGGCTTGGCTCTGCTCGTCTGGTGATGGGCGCGGAGGTGGCCGGAGCGCAGCCTGCCAGCGCCGGGGTGGGGAGCAGCCAGGACAGAGCTGGGAAGTGTTCAGGTGGAGACCACGGCTGGGCAGCAGGCTGCTGAGAAGGACTAACCAGGGTGCTGGGTGTGGGGGTCCAACTGGTCCCTCCAAAGCACAGCTCAGGGCAGGAGCTGAGGACCCTCCCTTGCAGGGCGCTGTGCCCGAGCGGGGATAAAGCCCAGTGCTGCCTGCCCCTGGATATGCTGGTCCTGGCCATGCAGCACCCACCACCCAGTTCACAACCCTGGGTGCCCTGCGGTGACCTTCCCGAGTGTCAGCCTTGAGTGGGGCAGCTTGGCAGCTGGCATAGCTCAACTTTTATCCCAGCCCAAAATCAACATGGAAACCTTTCTGCAGATGCTTTGGGCTGGATGGGGGAACTGTGGGGTGGAGAAAGGTCTTTTCCTTGATCTGCTCTTACAATAATAAAGCTGAAAGCCTGCTGGCTTGTTTGGGCATTGGCTGCCCCAAGCAGCACACTGGTGCTGGCTGGGGCTCAGCTATGTGTGGCCGCCCGTGCCCGCTGCTGGGTGCGGGATGTGCCTGCCTGAGCCTTGCTCAATTAATGTGAGTTGTTAATGACTTTCTGCTGATATGGATGTAATGCCCTTTGGAAACCTGCACCCTGATGTGTGTCCTTTCCTCCTCCCAGTGCAAATACAGGGACATGGCTGCTGCAGCCCTCAGCCCTGGGGCTGGACGTACCCCCACGGACACAGGTGGGTGCTGGTGATGGCTCCTGGGCGCATTTGCTTTGTCTTCCCTTTGCTGGGAGGGGGGGAGTGGAGCAGCTGGAAACTTTGGGCCAGGGTGAATCGGAACCACCTGGGACACAGGGAGGGGTGAACAAGTGGCTCATGGGGCTGGGGCCAGGCACAGCCCAGGCATGATCCAGCCATGCCGTGGGGCACCTGAATCCCAGATGTCCGAACCTCATCACTCTCCAGTGCAGATGGAGGTGGCGTGTGGCTGGTAAATCAGCATCGCTTCGCCTCTGTGCCGGGATAACCTCCTCCCGGCTGGGCAGGGCTGCACGGGCGCTGGGACATGTTTCCCCCAGCTGAGCTTCAAAGGGGATGAGAAGCCCCGGGAGGGGAGGTGCGGCTGGCCAGGAGCCGGGGCATTGCTGGGGGCAGGCGTGGGTGTTGATTGTTTCTTGGGGACTTCCCTGGCCCCAGGGCTGGGGAGACCTGAAATGCCCTCTCCTGTTGCTGTGAGTGGGAGCTCCAGGGATGCAGCAGTGTCTCAGCAGGGCCGTGCTCAGGGATCTTGACTCACCCCCCAGCAGAAACGGTGCCAGCTCCTTGTGCCAGGTACAGACAAAGGGCCAAACAGAGCATTTCCTCGGGATCATTCCTCGGGATCATTCCCCAGCATCCCGTGGGGTCTCGCAGCAATGTTGGGGCAGCCCGGCCATCACTCTTCGGAGTCTGGCAGCGCTGTGCTGAATGCTCCCAGGCTGTGCAGGCAATGCCCCTCCCTGCTGTCAGGTTTTAGACTCGAGTCCTCAAAAATGCAAAAAATGCAATGGGAATCAAGGTTGGCCTGAAGATTTTTGATCTTTTCGCAATTGCTGCAGTATTGCTGTAAGTATATCCAGATGGCTGCAGACCACACAGAGGCAGCGCGCCCCGCCGCCACCGGCACGGCCACCTTCGGGCCACCCCGTCCCACCTCGCCTGCGATGCTCGGGGACCTTGGGGGCCTTTGGGACATACCAAGGGGCAGCACTCGAGGATGCGGCAGGTCGAACTGTGTGTCGTTAGGGTTAATCCTAATGGGTGGCTGCAGGGTGACCTGTCCCCCATGGCTGGTGGCTTGTCAGGTGGCTCTGAGGGATGCTGCGGCAGGGCCATTGCCCTGGCTTGTACCTGGGGCAAGGATGTGACCTCCAGCAAAGCTTTGCTAAACTTAAGAGGGAGCTGAGCATCTTATAGCCAAAACTATAGATCAGCTGCTGAGAAGTGATGCGAAACCATGTCTCAAACCCACTGGCTCCGTCCCCTCCGCTCCCAGTGCGATCCCTGCCGTGGGCTGCGATGGGCTCCTCTGCGTGGCAAGTTGCTGCCTGGCTTGATGAGCTAATTTGCTATTTATTTGGCCTGAGCATTGCTATTGCTGAAACTTCAAACGGGAGGGAAAATGGCTGGTGTAATTTATTACAGGTTAGCTGCTGTGTCCGCAGAAAGCTGCGGCAGGGCAGACCTGGGCTTGTTTCGGTGCTTTTACTGTGGCCTGGAGCTGAGGAGGGAGGATGGATGGAGGCGATGGCTGCCCCCCAGCAGCCTGTGCCCAGGAGGCTGGCGGATGCCCCGACCTTGGGGTGCTCCCGAGGGATGCATGGTCCCCGCACGTGGTGCTTTGCTTCCCGCCCAGGGCAGCTCAGCGTGGCACGGCAGAGCTGCGCTCGGTGCAAGTGTTCTGGCCCCATCGCGGGCGCTGCTGCCAGTCCTGCCTTCCCTGCTCCCCGAGACCTGATGGGCAAGTGATGCTAAATTAGCCGGGAGGCTTGTTTATACCCACCACTCGCTTTACTCGTGCTCAGAGCCATGGTGGGAGCAGGGCTGGCGGGAAGGTGCCTGGATCTGGCTGGGGGTGCTGGAGTGGGCAGAGGGGCAAGGGCAGGGCTGGGGGTCCCTCCCGCCTGTGTGGGTGCCTCCAGAGCACCCGGGTGCTGCCAGTTCTGATTCCTGGTCTCGTTCCTCACAGGAGCAGGAATGTGTTTACCCAAAGCTTGCTCCTCAGGGTACAAACACATGGTGGCTTTTGTTGAAAAGCAAGAGCATTTCTAGAGAGATCAGAATTTCCTTTTCCTAAAGCCAGTTCCCATTAAGGAAAATGTTTTGACCAAAACCTGATGCCCTGTTCTCTTCTCTGTGGTTTAGCCAAGAGCAGAAGATAAAGCGCCAGTGGTGTGAGGTGGGCACCTTGCCCTGCTCTGGTCCTCCCTTGCGGCAGCCGTGCTGACCAGGGTCCCCCGGTGCAGGGGGGCGAGGGGCTGCCCCCACCCACCACCCGGCATCACCCCAAAGCCAGCCCGGCTGCCAGTGCAGGGCTCATGTGGTACCTGGCAAGGATGCTGCCGGTACCTGGCAAGGATGCTGCCGGCACCTGGTGCGTTCCTTCTGCTCCTCTCCCATCACCCAGAGGAAGGTCCCGGTCCCATCCCTGCTCCCCTCCTCACCTCCGGTCTTGGCTGAGCACCCGTGGGCCGGTGGCCGTGCTCTCCCTCCCCTCCACTGCCCACCAAACCGAGGAAGTTGCAACCGCAGAGTTCTTGAAAGCATTTTTTTGGTAGAGACCACCGGTACTGAGAGATTAAAATTGCTGTTGTTTCTTCCATTACTCAGCTTTCCTGAATTATGGGGTGTAATACTCAGGGAGTGGGAATAATTAGGGGAGAACAATGGCAGGCTTGAAGGCTTAAATATGCCTGTGTGGTACTCCCAGCCAGTCCAGCCTGCTGTCACATTTCTCTAGGCCTCCATTTTCCACAGCCTGTGCCAAGCCGTTTCCACTACGGGTACCCGCTCCTCAGCTTCCTCATTCCTTGGGCTCTGCTCCCCAGCTCGGCCGTCCTGGTTAACGCTCTGCTCCCCAGCTCCTGGCCAGCCAGCACCCATGGCGTGGCTCCCTGTGCCCTGCCTGGCCGGGATGCTGGAGCCTGGGGGATGCAGGAGGGCAGAGCAGGGGGATGCTGGAGCCTGGGGTAAGGGGATGCGGGAGCCCAGGGCAGCCCCCATCACCTCTTCGCTGCCTCCAGGCTTCTCTGCACCGGGCAGGCAGAGGTCCTGCCGCGTTGTTTCGGTGCTCTGTGCTTGAGGAAGCCGCTGGGTTATACCCCTCCGGCTCCTCGGTGGAATCTTGCTCAAGTGCCTTCCCAGCAATGGCTCGCTGCTGTGGTACCTGGGGGAGCAATAACAGCTGAGGAGGTTGGGCAAGAGGCCACGGTGCCAGCACTGGCCCCAGGGCAAGATGCCGGCTCTAGCTGGGGCATGTGGTGGCTGTGGGGAGTTCTGTGCGCAGCAGTGGGATGGGGACATGGAGCCAGTCCCATGCCCAGCAACTTCTCTCCGAGCTCTTGGATGTCAGTCTTAGCACTAACTAAAAGAAAATCAGTATCTCTCTTTTTCTGGAAAGAGACATTGTTCTGGTGAGCACTTTCCCCGTGTGAGCTCCCGTGTCTCGGCTGCCCATGCGTGATGGGCAGGCAGAAGCCAACGGGATCCCAGGGCTGAGATGAAAGTTTGGGGCTTTGCTTCATTCGAGGAGGGGATTAGCTTTAAATTTTCAAATCATTTTGCTCCTCTGTCTATGAACTTAACTGCTTGGAAACCTTGACCACAGCCTGTTCCCTGCCATACAGGCATCCAGTTTGGTCCTGCTCATGGCGAGCTGCTTGCCACGGTGGGGATGGGATGGGGTTGGGCTGTGTCCTGGGGGGTTCCCATGTGGCCCCCGGTTGGTGCCGCCTGTGCTGCTGCAGTGCCGGTGGTGGCGGGGCTGGTGTGGGGGCTGGTGGCAAGTGCTTTAAAAACAACCCCCAAAACCCAGCAGTGCTGGGCTGAGGGACGGTCACCTGCAGGCAGTGGGACTTGGGGTGAGAAGCTGAGCATGCACCGATGTGACTTGCTGACCCTGTGCCAGCAGCCGAGCAAACTTTAGCATCCCAAAGCTTGGAGCCAGGGCTGCTCGGGTGCCGGGGGCTTCAGCAAATCCTGTAAGGGGAGATGGTGGCTGTGCCGGGCAGTACCCATGCTGGAGGGTTGGGGAGGTGGGAAAGAAGTGGGTCCCCAGGGCTGGGGGCAGCCCGTCCTTAGGAGCAGCCAAGGGGACACCCCAAGTGCATTCCCTGAGATCTGTGCCACTGCATGTGCCTGCCCCCAGCTGCTGCCCAGATGTGCAGGACTGGGAGGTGGCTCCCAGGGCTGGCTGGCACCCTGACACATGCTGGCAGGGCCCAGGCTCACAACTCCTCTGCCACGGCCAAGGAGTTCAGATGGTTCATCCATCTGGTTGCTGGATGAACAGACGGACTAATGACAATGGGGAAAGCAGGAACCGTCAACTGAGCCACCTTCCCTGGGCGCTGCTGCAGGACAGGATGCTGCAGGTTCGAACTGCTGGAGGAAAGATTTAAACTAGAAAGCAGCAGCTCTCTGGGGCAGCTGAGCAGGGGTTGGGCTGCCTGGGGCGAGGAGGAAAGCTCCATCACTGGGTTCCTAAGCCCAGGTCAGCCCAAGCGCAGCAGGGATGGGCTGAGAGCAGCTCCTGCCCTGGGATGGGTTAGATGCCCTTCAAAAACCCGGCTTGCTGCAGCTCAGGGAAACACAGACCATTTCAGCAGCTCCATTCCTTGGAAGCCACAATTAAAACTATTTTAAAAGAACACAATCATTTCTCATCAAAATGCCTGTCTGTTCCTGGCCTGCAGCTGAAGGTCTTGTCGTGGGCCAAGGCTGCTCAACACCAGCAGCTTCCCGAGCTGCCTCTGGGCAAATCCACTCGAGCTGGACTCTCAGAGTTCTGGCTGCATTTGGTAATCGACCCTTGGAAATTTTGTACCTTTGGTAGAAAGTTAGAAAGGCTGGACTGGTGCTCTCCTGCTCTCTGCAGGGTCTTTGTTTCTGGGATGGCAACGAGCTTATGGCTTCAGCATTTGTTGTGCAAAACAGCTGCATGGGCCGTACCCCATCCTGCGGGCACGCCTGCACCTTTTTCGGATGGAGCCCAGCCCCGCAGGGCACCGCGTGCCCGTGCCGCATCCTGCGCTGCCAGGCAGCGGAGGACGGCTTCCAGAGGGGAATGGTGCTGCTGCCAGCAGGACAATAGCGGCTGTGGTTTTAATTATTGGGGTTTAGTTGTGTGGAGCGGAACAAGAAACGGCGAGCAGCGAAACCGCAGGGAGAAAGGCAGAAAGGACGGTCTTTGGCCGGCTGCCTGATGGGAGGCGTGGTGGGGGTGGCTGGACCGTCCCAGGGCCGGGAGAGCACCGGAGTCCTCGCCGGGTCACGGCGTGAGGGCAGGAATGGTGGCACGGCTCGGCTGATGTCAATCTGTTCTCCTGCGACTGTCGTGCTGTCGCCCGGGGCTGTCCCTTCCCATCACAGCTTGGCACAAGCTGCTGCTGACTAAATGGCCACATACGGAGACAAAGCACCGCGTGGAGACTTGGGAGCATGGACCCAGCTGGGAGAAGGGGGAACAGTGAGACAAATTGCATTCCATGCAGGGTCCCTGCCCTGGATCCCCCTCATCCCTGCACGTGTTGCTGGTGCCAGTCTATGCCTGGGAGCGGGGACATTTCTCACTGCGTTTCCATTTGCCCAGCACTTTAACAGACGCATTCGCTGCAGTGTTGACTTTCAAAGGGCTGGATCAGCTCTGCAGCTGGGCAGAGTGTGGGAGGAGGGTGCCTGTCCCGCTTAGGAAACACAAAACAATAAAAGAGGAACAATGGAGCCTCCTTCCCTTCACCCAAAATACCAAATGCCACCAAAATGTGGCAGAGCTCCAAGCAGTGCTGCTGGGGCAGCTCTCACGTCCCCTGGCCTGAGGAGGGGAACTGCAGATACCTCCTCCTCTTCCTCGGCCCTGGCAAGGGATGCTGCAGGAGGGTGGGTGCCAAGGAGCATCGCCAAAGGGCTGCCCTGACCCGACGCTGCTGCCAGTGGGCATTCCCAGCTTTGGAAACCGTATTTGGGCCAGGGCAGTGGTTTTGCAGCATGGCTGTGCCTTGGGGAAGGATTTTGCAAGCTGCTCAGGCTTCCCGGGTCAGCTGAACATGCTTCGCAGCCAGCCCAGGGGCCTGCAAAGGTTTATAAAAGCATCCACGTACCCAAACTCGCCAGACTGTTATCGGGCAGAGAACACATTCATTTGGTACCCATGTGGTGCCAAGCGCGGGGAGGTGCTCGGCCAGGTTGGCCAGAGCTGGGAGTCCTGGGGTGGGAACGGGTCCGTGTCCAGCTGGAACCCACCTGCCCGTGCATCCTCTCACCCAGCCCGGGTGCTGCCAGCAGCCAACAGTTTTTCAGTGCACGGGTGCTTGGGGACGCGGGGCTGGGGCTGAGCATCCCAGGTGTGTGGGGCTCAAGGCGACCGTTTGTTGAGCTGTGAGCGGATGGTGCCAGCACATCCCCACCGTCACTGCCCACACCTCGGCTGCTCAGGGCCACCGGCACCGTGCCAGCCCTGTCAAGGAGCTGCCGTCCCCAGCGCGCAAGCCCTCGTGGGTGAAACATCCTTCACGCGGCCCCAGCGAGCACCCGGCACCCTGGCCAAGCACATCTGGCTGAAAGCTGTGGGAGCTGCCCCAGCAATGAGGACACCAGTCTGGAAACGCTTCCCTCCTGGAGAGATTCCCCCGTCCCATCCAGGCTCTTCTCCCGGCACCATCCCTGTCCCATCAGCGGGTGCCGGGCTGTGGGGTCTGCAAAGGGACGGTGCCCGGGGCTGCCGCCCACCCCTGGTTTAGGTGGCGGGAGTGGGGCTGGGAGCTCTGCTTCCCACCAGCGAGGGGAGAAGGGACCTCCCGGCTCCAGGCTGGCCTGAGGAGAAATTTCTTTACTGAGAGGGTTGTCAGACATTGGAATAGACTGCCCAGGGAAGTGGTTGAGTCACCATCCCTGGAGGTATTCAAAAAGTGGGTAGACAGGGTACTCCAGGGCATGGTTTAGTGGGCATGGATGATGGTTGGACTCGATGATCTTGAAGGTCTTTTCCAACCTACATGATTCTATGACTCTATGAGGGTGCTGCCGGCACGAGGCGGTGTGGACCGTGGCTGGGCTTGCCGCCAGCTCCGCTGCCCCGTACCGTGCGGTCAGAGCAGGGCGGCAGCAAACAGCCCTCGCCGCCTGCCTGCAGCAAAGCAGGCAACAAACCCTGGGCAAGCTGGGAGCAACAGCCAGGTTGTCCCCACACTGGGGAGGTGAGCTGGTTTAAACTCTCAAGCTAGACCCTGATAAGTCACACACGGGACTTCAGCTCCCGCCTGTGTGCCCCCTCAGGACACCAGCCAAAGTCCCGCTTGCCCACGGGGGGAAACGGTGCTGGAGGAGGGCAAGGGATGGAAAAGCTCCTTCCGTGGGTGCCGCTGCAACTAAAGCTCCCGCAACCTGTTGCTCTGGGAGCCCGGGCCCGGGATGGGGTTGGGATGCGGCGCTGTGGCTGGGACCTGGGGTCTTGGCAATGCAGAGTCTGTCTGCTGCCATCGTGGGGTGCCCGGGGTGGGCAGGCTGGCCGAGTGCCCAGCGTGGGCAGGCAGGGGCCAGGCACAGTGGGGGGGGGGCTCACCCCACGCACTGCCGTCCACTGGGGTCCTGGAGCATCGCTCTCCGGCAGCACTCCCGCCCCATGTCCCACGTCCCCCGCCTCAACTTGTTGCTATTGTCATCTCTAATATCACGCAGAGATATGAAAGGCTGAAAGTCGCCTCTTTTCCTGCCAGGTTAAATCGTTCACCAGGAATGTCTATTATTCCCACAAGTCAACTTTCCCCTTCGCGGTATGTGTCCAGGGGTCATGCCTGGCACTACATGAAAGTGAAGGGTATTCAATAACCTAGAGCCGTGGAAAGGCTTTAGTCCAACTCCAACCATGTTCAGGGTTTTATTGATGCAGCATGCCTTTCGCCATTTGTTTCCTATAAACAGCACATGGTAGTATTTAGTAGGTTTCAAACAGAGCTTTTTGCATATTCTCCCTTGTCTACAATGAGCTAGTCGGTAGTAGACAGTTTTAATTTACTTAATGCAATTTTTGCTTTTTGTTCTTCCAGAGGGTCTGGGCTGGTTTTGACCCAGTCGCCCCAGCAAATTACTGCACAACTCCGTAATTCCCAGGGGGCCGGCAGTGGGAGCCCGGGACCCAGTCCCTGCGGGGGCGAGCGTGTTCCCTTGCTCGCCGAAGGAGGGAAAGGGACCCGGTGCAAGCTCGCCGTTGCAAAATAACCCCCTTTTAGCTGCGACGTCAGCAAGGACACAGGGCCTGCCTCCACCTGGACCCTCTAGGACAGAGTCCCCGGGGGCAGCTGCTGCCCAGAGACTGTCTCAGGAGCCGGGTGCGTGTCGGGGCCGTTTGGGGCCATTCTGGCTGGCGAGGCTTGGCTCTCGCTGCCGGCCGGGCAGGCGACACGTGACGCTTGGCAGCTCCAGCCAAAGAGAAAAATCCGCTTTATTGCAAAAGCTGCTGCTTCCCTGTCCTCGGGGCTGGCAGCGGGCCGGGGTGCAGCCCTGGGGGTGCTCGGGGCTGAGCGAAGCTGCAGGGTCCCCCCCCGGCGCAGGGGGGATGCCCACCGGCATGCTGCAGGGTGTCTCCCCCATGCTGCCAGCTCCTGGGGAGCGTTTACACTGTTGATACAAGCAAGGGAGGCACAAATTCCTGCTCCTGGAGAGCCAGCAGTTGCTGTTCTTCACCTGCACGCTCCCGCCTGCAGCACCGCGTGCCCGACGGCAGCCACGGAGCAGCCGCCGCGCCGAGCTGAGCTGGCACAGGGGGGCACAGATGCCCCCCGAGGTGATTTTTTTGTGACTAAGAATGACCACAAATAGCATGCCTCAGCTCTCTCTGCAGCGGACTGCCTTGGGCTGGCGGTAGCGAGTCGCTGCTAACGTACATGCACGAGTATTCACGGGGCAGAAAATGCCAGTCCTCAAACAAGCAAACATTGACTGTCTGGTTTCCCAGCGCTGCCCATCAGCCCCCGAGTCCCACCCCCAGCCACAATCCCTCCGTGCGCTGAATATTGGGCAGGTTTCCTTCAGGCAGCAGCTTTCACACGCACTGGCAGCCAGACATTCTTGGTGCGGTGCTGCCGTCACCCTGCCAGCCCCGCTCAGCTGCTGCTGCACACCAGCACCCGTGTCACCAAAAAAAAAGGCAAGAGGAAACCAAGGAGCTGACACCAGGATTCTTTTAATGCGATTGCTTTCAAAATGCAGCCTTAAAATGACTTATAATGGTCAATGATGAGAAACAACGGATCTTTTTCATCTCTGCAACATGACCGTGTGGCACCTCTGCCTCCAAAACCCACCAGCCACTGCTTTTCCTCAATGTCATTCTCCAACTGCTTTTACAGTGACGCTGCCCCTTCACAGGACAAGCATCACATGGGGCATCCAAACCCTCTCACCAAAGGTACTCATTTGGGCAAAAAAAGGGACGGGGCGAGTCATCCAGTGTCCAGATGGCCCAACGTTTGTCTGGAGAACCTAAATGAATGGCAGCACAAGCGGCAGCTTTTTCTCTCTCACCTTACACTCAGGCATAAACCTACAAAGGTATTTGAGCCGCCAGCTCCTGTGGAAGTGAGTAAGAGCTATCGACTTATTATTATCAAGCTTCTAATTATCTCTGTGGATCTGTGCCTTCATGCTATGTAAAGTGATCTGAGAACTGAACATCTGACTGCATTTTCTCACTGAACAGGACGCAGAGGAAGTTGATTTTCCAATACCTTGCTTTTTGAGATGTAAGACTACTTTGTGTATTTATTTTACAGAACAGCAGGTGCTACAGACTGCCGAAGCTTGCCAATTTAAGTAACACGGGAAATTCTGTTGTAGTCTAAACATCTGTGAGAATATACCCCAGCACCACCTCCACGCTCTACAGTGTTTATACACCGTAACAGGAGACCAGACTCTACTTGCTGAAATGCATTTAATACCTCCCAGTCATTAGTCTGAGTTTTGTTTTTTGTTCCGTGGACTTGCCATGCGGCCCCCGGGATGTGCACACTGTAGAAGACCGATGGCATTTTAGCCACTCTTCGTTTCCCCATTTAAAGTATTTACTGCTGCTCCACTGGAATTTAATGGTCCTCCCCTTCCAAGCGGGGAGTCATGAGACTGCTGGGGAAGAGAAACTGCTGAAAGGCCCAGGCCACACGGGCCTCCTGAATCTGCCGGTGCTGCACGATGCCACGGCTCTCTGAGAACAGGAGCCTCCCCGACCTGGTGCCAAAACTCAAACGGCTCTCCCAAATCACCCCTTCGTATCAAGCTTGCATTTTACTACTAATTTCAGAATCAAATGCAGGAAGCCAGTTTGGTCTACAGAAATACTATGTGCTTATCTCCAAATGAATTTTAAACCTCTCCTTTTAAGGACAGCATTTAACAGTAAATCAGTGGGCTCTCATAGCTTGGTCTCCAATTCTGGTAATAAAACATTCAATCAGATTTGAACAAACTGGAGCTCTTCTGGAGTTTGAGCAGTAGTTCTCGCACAACCAAACATCACAATTAGAAACTGAGCATAGAAAGAGTCCCCAGGGGAATACGAAAAAGACATCACCTTATGAAAAAGCTTCAGAATGAACCTGTGAAATAAACAGCAACCAGACAATTGTCTTCTACGGAAGATGGAAGTAACAGTAGAAGAATATAATAACATCTTAAACAGTCAGTAAGTCAGTCTGAACGTACAGGGGCACTAGATCCCTACAGATCTGTGATGAAAGCACTATATCCCTACAGATCTGTGACGATAGCTAATGGCCAAAACCAGGTGGTCCCCTCCAGTCCCAAAGGGAGACTGGGTTGCGATTCACTCTTCACCCGCTGGAAGATTGTCTTCAATCCGCCTGATGAACTTCATTCTTATTTCTGTGACGCTGTCACCCTTCAACGTGTCCTGGACAAATTTTACATCTACAGCCATCTGAACCTAGGTGATGGAAGAGGAAAAAGAAGAGCTGTTATCTCCCTCATAATACCATCTTCTCTAGGAACAGTCCTATCGTGAAGCACCAGCTTAAGGACTCTGAGGGCACGACATGCAACGCAGAGCTCTACGGGAGCACTCATTATTTTTCAAGATCACATACTCCTCGTACATTGTGGCCTACATGGTGGACAGCGGGCGCCTTACCTCGGCAAATGTACCTCCTACAGCATAACTGGGACTCCCTGCAGAAACCAGAGCCTGATTAACCCTATCGCTCAGGGCTACACGTCCCACTGGTCCATCTATGTTCCTCAAAAATTTCAGCTAAGCAAGATAATCAAGCCTAAATATAGACTCCTAAATTTGAGACACAGCTGTTCTCTTGTTCCAGCCAATTCCCAACTAGGGCTCACAGCAGTTACGAAGTGAGGATTTTGAAGCTTCATAAAAATTCAAGGAGATAATAGTGCTTGTACTTGGGTCATAAGATGAAGGGGCTTGGTCAGCACCTCTGGGACTCACAGCTGCCAGACACAACAGCAGCCAAGCGCTCCTGTAGCTCTGCTTTTCTCCTGGGAATGAATTTCAAGTCCAAAGCAAACACAGAAGTCACGAACACAGACTAGACATTAAAGTATCTGCTGATACCTTGGTTATTCATGTATCTATCTCACTGGAAGAGAGACGTTGGCTCACCATTTCCAGGGCACCTCGCAGCACTCCACACAACAAGTTGGAATAGATGAGAGATGAGTGGTTGTCCGGGAGCTCAACAAAGTCCACCAAGGGGTTATTTTCCAAGATCAGGGAGAACTCATCGCCTCCAGGACTCCAGTTGGTGATGCTCGGAGTGATACCCAGGTACATTTTAAATGCGATCTGTTATGTCAAACAGAGTACGAACAAGAACATGTCCCATGAAGCAGCAGCACAGCTTTGATCTTTGCAAAATTACTAAAGGGTTTTGAAAAAACCACACCTTTCTCCCAACTCCCACCAGTCAGCAGTAGTCGGGGATCTAATTCTCTCTTTTCCGCCCAGAATCTCAGTCAAACTCTCAGAACAGTCCTCTGAGTAGCAAACACTCTGTCCTCACATGCAAAACCTGACAAAGCTGTGCTCTGACGATTACCTTTGCGATAACATCTGCAGTTTCACGGAAATCGTGGCATCTTCCGACATTGGACCGGGCCAGAAAGTCTTCTATTAGCCGAACACCTATGTTGTAACCCCTGTGAATGTACCAAAGAGAAACAGCTACAGAGTGGGAAGAGCATAAATTTAGAAAGACAGTCAACGTTTATAAAAGATAATGGAGGAAAAAAAATCTGAGAAATATCGGTATTAGATAAAATTCAGTCTGCCAGGCTTTTATTTTATTCATAGAGCAGCACACAAAGCTGTGCCTACTGTGAACCTGAGTTCCTACAAGGCTCCACTGCGGCAGATCCACTTACATTTTGTCAAGCTGCTTGTTGACATCCTCGTCATTCTCATAGTCCTTGCACAGCTGGGTGACCAGAGCGCCGTACGTCAGCGTGAAGAGCTCTGAGTTCTAGACAGAGGCAAAAGGGATTTAGCGCAAGCCAGAGAGAAAACTGACTGAGCACTGCTGCATCTGTGTCCAGCGCTGCTTCCGTTGGCCCGGAGAGGGGGAACAGAAACCTGCTGTCTCAAAGGAATTTGCTGCTTAACAAGGAGAGATCCCAGTTCATATTTTGGCAAGGCAACTTCAGTCTCCTTGGAAAGAGAAATCCTCTTTGACTAGGAAGGACGGAGCACTTTCTTTCTCTCCCTCTCTCCACACACACAGCACTTCCCATTAACGTGTCCTGAATCTGACCTGAAGAGGCAAGCCAGGAGGCTGCTCACGCTCTGCAGCCATTCTTAGCAACTCTCGTCAGCTGCCAATTAGCATCTGCTTTAACGAGCACATCCCCAGATAACTGGAATGACACCTCCAGGTCATTTGGTGTGCAACCGACCACCTTCTGGATGGCTAAATGTGCAGTTGCCAGGGACCTGAATTTATTTCAACCACTGACCTAGAGGTGAAAATTGGCTCAAACTGCTGTTATCTGTGTTTCATAAACATGCTGCAAATGGGCAACACTTATTAGGCTCCATTTCTAGTCCTTTCAACAGGGCAAAAACCACTCCTCCATTCACGGATTTATTACATTCTGCTACCAAGAAAAAACAAGACTCATCTGGTCCCTAGAAAGTTATCTAGGCACATAATTTGCTTCATACATTAAAATCAGCTCCTCACACCCAGAAGAGGAACAGCAAAGATGATTTCAGGTCAGCTCAGCAGATCTGTGTTGCACACATCCGCTTTCTGTGCCTGGCTAGGATCAAAGTTACTTGGGTGTTCTTTGCACAGTTGCCAGATTTGCAGAAAACACCAAGGGAAGAGGCCTCCTCTCCCAGCCACCACCATCACCGATCCTTGACCTGAAGCAACTACATCAAAGTGCATTTTCTTGGGAGCCACTAAGCCAGACCAGTGATTATCACGGTCATTAAAGGCTGCAAAACAAAAAGCTACAATAGGCTTTAGCTTTTCACAGAACCAGAAGGAAGTGTTTTCAGGAACAAATAAACCATCATTATTTATTTCTGCTTTCAGTTTTAGCATTCAGAAACATTAGAGTCTAATCTCAGATTAAAAGCCTATCACCTACCATGAGATGCATAGATGCAGAAGGTGAAATGAATGGCAAATACCAATACTACAGAATGAAAGCAGCAGGCAGGCAGAAAGGAAGGGAAAAGAGACAACATCAGAGTTAAGTGACAACACTGATCGCACTTCATTCTGAACAAGTTTACACAAAGCCAAGACAAACAGAAGGAGGAATCACTCCCAAACTGCAACATTCAACAAATAGAAATTGGGTTTGTTAGAAGACACAGGGAATTCCACCTTGTCATTGTAATTCAGCAGGTCAACAGCAATTAACTACCAAAAGGCTTTAAGCACGTGAAAAGAACCAGTCAGGCTCCTTGGTACTTTTGCCCAATTTTAGATCTGAAGAATTGACACAATCTTTGGGGTTTTTTAATTTACAATTCTGCTTTCATCTCGGAAGGAGAGAGGTTGCACAAGTTCACATCACTCAAGAGCGAACGACAAGGCGGAACTCTCCTTTAGCTCAACTGGCAGAGTCAGACATTTGGCAGAGAATTTAACAAACATGCAAAAAAGGTTATGCTATTTTTAAGGATTTCAGTAATTTTAGTAAAGACAGGGCTTGGCAGCTGGAGAGAGTAAGGGGTGAATGGATGGAGGAAACCCAGCTGTTACCAGTCCAAGGTGTTGTCATTTACTGTGTAAAGCCACGAAGCCGTCACCTACTGTTATCAGCCCCAAAGCATGCAAACCCAGTGCTGGTCATAGTTATCGCCTGCAACACTGCTGTTCGGGTAGCTTTAAACTCTTATAACAAGGCAAACTTCTGAATTTATATTTGTGAACGAACTCTTCATTTTCGGTCCATCTAATGGAATTAAAGTGCCTAACACTTTTTCCACTAGTTCTATTTTTTCATATTGCAGACTAGCGTACGGTCTCAACGCTATATAACCGTTCCGTGGCTACAAAAATGTCAGAACCCTAATGAAGCAACGCCAATTCCTTAAATAAAAATCACTGTATTTAAGGAGTTGAATCCCTAGAAGAGAACCCCTCGTGGCACGGAGGGGGCCGGAGCAGGCAGCTGCCTGAACCAGCCCGTCCACATGGCCAAAGAGGGAGAAAAGCCAGATTTTTTTGGTTTTATTACTTGCTTTCGAATACTGGCATTGCATCAAAATTGAATTAATCCGATCTGGTTTGACCCAGAATCAGACCTCAGCTCTGCGGTTTCGTTCTCCGCCTCTCGTTTCTCGGTTCGGCTGGACTGCCGGTACGGAATGGGGTTAGAGAGGAGAAAAGAGAGCGAGGCGAGACAGGCCTTGGCGTTCCCGCTGTCGGGCTCCCGCCAGCACCGGTGTCCCGCTCCCGCCCGGTCTCCGATCCCGACACATGGCAGCAGCCGGCTCTCCGGCTCCTCAGCAGCGGGTTCTCCCTGCCCTGCGCTGCCGGTGACGGACGGGAGCTCCCCTCGGGCGCCGCCGCGGGTACCGGACGCTTTAGGCCGAGCCCGCTGAAGGGCTACGGCGGGCTCCGCACCCCTGACGGGCCTCCGGGGCGGGCGGTGCCGGCGGAGGGGCAGGTCCCGCCGAGCCGGACCCCCGAACCGAGGCGGGCCGAGCCGGGCCCCCGCCGCGGGCCTGGGCCTGGACCCGACGGCCGGGCCGGGCCGGGCCTCCGCCTCCTCCGGCACCCCCCCGCCCCGGGCCCGCGCCCTGCCATCGCGGCCGGCGGGCCGCCCCGCGGCCGACGCAGGGGCCCGCCCGGCTCCTCAGGCGCCGCGGCCCCGCCGTTACCATTTTCTTGCTCTCGGTGCCGCGGCCGGCCTGGCGCGACATCCTGCCCGGCCCGTTCGTTCCCCGGCCCGGCCCGGCCGCCTCCCGCACCGCGCCGAGCCGCGGCGCACGACGGGACTCGTAGTCCGCGCCGCGCCGCCGGCCACGCCACGCCCGCCACGCCGAACTACGCGCCCCAGAGTGCAACGCGGCCGCCCTGCGCGCATGCGCACTGTCATGGGAGACGGGGGGGCGGTGCTACCCTTCCCGGCGTGACGGTAGGGCGCCTACAAATCCCGGCGTGCGGGGCGGGTCACCTGACCGCCGCTCCCGGCAGGCGAGGGGGTGGGCGGAACCAAGCGCGGGGAGGGAGGGGGGGTGCGCCGCGCCGGCAGGGGGCGCCTCCGCCCGCCGGGCCGGTCTCTCCGCCGGGGCCGGGCCCGTCCGCCGCCGGGGTCGCGGTGAGCGCTTCCGCCGGCAGCGGGTGAGCCCCGCCCGGCCGGTGAGGGCCGGTGGCTGCGGCGCTGCTCCCTCCCACCGGCCCCGGGTGGAGGCGGGACGGCGGCCCGGGCCAGCGGGTACCCGGCGGCTGTTGCGGAGGCCCCCCCCCAGCCCCGGTGATGGCAACGAGGGGTTTTGACTGGATGAGGAATTCCTCACGGAAAGGGCCGTCGCCAAAGCAAGGGCCTGCCCGGGGTCAGGTTCCCCGGGCTGGCGGGTGCCCCCTTCCCCGCCCAGCCGCTGGCCCCGGTGTCTTGGCTGGAGCTGGTTCCTGGGGAAAGGGCAGCCGGCGTTCCCCCCGCCCCGGGGCGGACGGAGCAAGCCCTGGGCTGGCGGGGCAGGGCCGGCCAGCTCGGAGCCTCGGGCCGCGGCCCAGTGTGGGAACGGGAGCTGCTCGGTGCAGGGTTTCGACGCCTCGCACGCCTGAGAGATGCGGCCGCGGTGAAGCGCGGCGGAGGACTGGGGTGTCGCAGGAGTCAGCCTGGCCTGGGGCTCCGAGCGACTGCAGTAAATATTTACTGGAACCACCGAGCTCCCACAGACCCTCCTCAGCCAGTGCGGCCGCCCGAGCACCAGCCTCTGCTCCCCGATGGACGCTGCCTGGCCGTTATTTATTTATTCAGTTATGTCTCTATTCTAGACATGTCGCTGAGCGAGTGCTGTCTGCTGACCCCTGCTCAAGGGTGGCTCCAGCCGGGGCAGTGCGATGGAGGCTGCATGGCGGGTGGGAGGGTGTGCTGTGGGCGCAGAGGGAGCCGTTAGCGGGACCCCCCCCCCCCCCCCCACCGGCTGCTCAGGAATCCAGCAGCTGGGGGATCGCTCGCTATCACTGCCGAGCAGCAGTGCTGGGAGCGTGGGGGCCGGCCGGGCTCTCGACGGCTGCAGCCGACTCGCTGGCATTGCCTTACATGGCTACGTCCCCGGGACGGCGCAGCCTGCGCTCCCTTGGCTGCTGGCAGGCTGTGAGCCCCGAGGACTGATACCAGCTCTTGGCGTGGGCGATCGGGGCTGGGGAACTGCCAGCGTCGCCACTGTCCCTGGCAGGAGTGGGACATGGTGCCAGCGAGATGCTGAGGTGTCTGTGCTCCCCCATCTCCCAGCCCTAAAGCGCAGGGGAGCAGCCTGCCAGCACCGGCTCCCCTCCTGCCCCCAGCACCGGCAGGCAAATGGCCGTTTCGTGCTCTCCCCTCGCCCCCTGTGCATCTCCCAGCTGGAGAGCTACAGCCAGGGGAGTGTGAAGGTGGGGGCAGCGGAGACCCCGTGGCATGCAGTACACAATGCCACGGCCACGATGCTGGAGTGGGCGCAAGCCTCCTGAGCCAGGCGGCCACCAAACTCGCCCATGTGGAGATACAGGTCTCCATGGGCCCGGGCTGCCCGGTGCCAAGCCAAACCCCGGCCATCGCCATGCCGTTTGTCTTGTGGGAGCGGCCATGTGGGAAAGCCACAGAGCAAACATCGCCGTGTGCCCGGGGGCTGCCCGAGCCACCACATGCTGCTTGGGGTCACGCAGCGCTGGCTCTCGCTGGCTGGGGAGTCACCTGGCCGGGCGGCAGGACACGTGCTGGGTCTGGCCACAGCCCCGCCGGCGTGCTCGCGCCAGAGCCACCGCCCAGCCCTGCACTGTGTCCCCAGGCTGCAAGTGTGGGACTTGGGCAGCACGGCCGGGAGGACCTGCAGCCTCGGGCACCGAGAGCATGACCACGGCCACCGTGGCTGCTCCCGTCTGCAGGTGCCCACCGGAGGTACTGTGTCCCTGGTCACCGCACCAGGGCGGTGTCCCACCAGGCACCCGGGGGGCACAGAGGGGACCCGCGCTGGCGTCACTCACGCTCCGTGGGTCTCGTTAAAGCACAGCGTGCTAAAGAAGGCCTTTCCCCTCGTTGCCCCAGGTGCGGGACAGGAGCAGCAGTGGGCCACCTTCTGCCCCCGAGCACCGGAGCCGCGGGCAGCCCCGCTGCAGCCGGGGTGACCCCGGGAGCCGGTTTGGCTGCACCGGGCGGCTCTGCCGGTTCCCGCTCACAGACGTGCCCGCACCGGGAGGTGCTCGGGGCGGGGGGGGGGTGAGGAAGCGAAACGCCACGACCTGCCACCGCGGCGCAGCCAGGGGACGGGAGCCAGGGCCTGGCTGCACGTCGCACGGTGCTCCGGTGCCGCCGGCCGGGACTCGCCGCCCCGGGGACCCCCCCCCCCTCCCCGCCGAGTCCCGTCCCGCCCCGTCCGGGCGCAGGGCCGAGCTGCAGCGCGCCCCGCCCCGCCGCGCCCATCGCCCGAGGCCTCGGAGCGCCGGGACGGGAGAGGCCCGGCTGATCCCGGGAACCGAGCCGTGCCATGCCGCGCCGGGCAGCCCTCCCGCCCGCTCGGCGGAGAGCGGCGACCCCGGCAGCGGCCGTGCCGGTTCTGGCGGGGCTCCGGGCCGCCGCCGTGCTGCTGTGCGCGGCGCTGGGCGCCGGACCGGGGCGGGCTCAGCCCACCCCCTTGCCCCGCTTCCCCTTCCAGGACCCGGCGCTGCCCTGGCACCGCCGCCTCGACGACCTGCTGGGCCGGCTGAGCCCCGCCGAGCTGGTGCTGCAGGTGAGGGGGCGGCGGGGGCGGCCCCGGGACCCCCGGCCCCGTTCCTCCCCTGCCCGCTCAGCGCCGCTGGCCCGCAGGTGGCGAGGGGGGGAGCGATGGGGAACGGCCCCGCGCCCCCCGTTCCCCGGTTGGGCATCGGGCCGTACAACTGGAACACGGAGTGCCTTCGGGGCGATGCGGAGGCTCCCGGCTGGGCCACGGCTTTCCCCCAGGCGCTGGGGCTCGCCGCCGCCTTCAGGTACCGGCACCGGGGACGGGGCACCCCGGGGGTGCGGGACGTGGTCCCGCGGGATGGACCCGCGCCCCCCGGCCTCGACACCTCCGCGCTCCCCCCCCGCCCTCCACAGCCCAGAGCTCGTCTACCGGGTGGCCAACGCCACCGCCACCGAGGTGAGAGCCAAGCACAACGACTTCGCCGCCACCGGCCGCTACGGTGACCACACGGGGCTCAGCTGCTTCAGCCCCGTCCTGAACATCATGAGGCACCCGCTGTGGGGCAGGAACCAGGTGCCAGCGTGGGGGGGGGGAGTGGTGGTGACCCCGGGCGGGGGTCAGGCCACGCAGGACCGTGGCCGACCGGCCGGAGGGTGGCAGCAGCTCCTTGGGGTGCTGGCTGCAGGGGGGTGTGGGGCTGGGGGTCCCGGCGGTGACCCGCCTGCGCCTTGGCCAGGAGACCTACGGGGAGGACCCGTTCCTGAGCGGGGAGCTGGCCCGCAGCTTCGTGCAGGGGCTGCAGGGCCAGCACCCCCGCTACGTCAAGGCCAGCGCCGGCTGCAAGCACTTCAGCGTGCACGGGGGCCCCGAGAACATCCCCGTCTCCAGGCTCAGCTTCGACGCCAAGGTGAGCGCGACGGGGCCGCGGGACGGCGGGCGGCCCCCCGGGCGCTGACCCCTCTCTGCCGCGGCGCTTGCAGGTGCTGGAGCGGGACTGGCGTACCACCTTCCTGCCCCAGTTCCAGGCGTGCGTGCGCGCCGGCTCCTACAGCTTCATGTGCAGCTACAACAGGTACCGAGCGCGGCGGGGGCCGTGCGGGCTGGGCTGCCCGCGGGGTGGCCGGTGCCCGGCCGGCTGGGCTGCCCCATCCCCTTTCCGACAGGATCAACGGTGTTCCCGCCTGTGCCAACAAGAAGCTGCTGACGGACATCCTGCGCGGCGAGTGGGGGTTTGAGGGCTACGTGGTGAGCGACGAGGGGGCCCTGGAGCTCATCATGCTGGGGCACCACTACACGCGCACCTTCCTGGAGACGGCGGTCGGTGAGCTTGCGGGACAGGCGCGGGGTCCCCGGGCATCACGCAGCCGTGACGGGCGGTTTCCCTTCTCTCCGGCACGGCAGCCTCGATGAACGCCGGCTGTAACCTGGAGCTCTCCTACGGCATGAGGAACAACGTCTTCATGCACATCCCCCAGGCTCTGGCCATGGGCAACATCACGCTGCAGGTAAGCCGGGGGAAACGGGGCCGAGGGCATGGGCGCAGAGCCAGGGCTGCCCCCGCCAAGCACAACCGAGGTTTTGGTGTCGGGGTCTTCGCAGATGCTGCGTGACCGGGTCCGGCCCCTCTTCTACACACGGATGCGGCTGGGGGAGTTCGACCCCCCGGCCATGAACCCTTACAGCGCCCTGGACCTGAGCACTGTGCAGAGCCCCGAGCACCGCAACCTCTCGTTGGAAGCTGCTGTCAAGAGCTTCGTGCTGCTGAAGAACGCACGGGGGACGCTGCCCCTCCGGGCTCGGGACCTGCCCGGCAAGCACCTCGCGGTGAGCCCCACGCACGGAGGCGGGCAGGGGGGACACGGTGACCCAGGGGCTGCTGGCTCTGTACCCCGGGCACGCAGGTGTCCCCTCCTTTCGAGAGCCGCAGGCTGCGTGGCACAGGGCTGCCGGTGCCCACCCTTACCCCTCTGCCCTCCGCAGGTGGTGGGTCCCTTCGCCGACAACCCCCGGGTGCTGTTCGGGGACTACGCGCCGGTGCCGGAGCCGCGGTACATCTACACTCCCCGGTGAGACAGCGTGGTGCTGCCGTCCATCCCCTGGTCCTGGGCGCTGCCTGGGTCTGCTGCTGGAGCCGCTCGACCGTTCACTGGGGTCTGGGGCAAGGGGGGGTGTCCCCAAGGTGCCCCAACCCTTCTGCTCTTTCCTGGTGCAGGAGGGGGCTGGAGACGCTGCCGGCCAACGTCAGCTTCGCGGCAGGCTGCCGTGAGCCGCAGTGCCAGCAGTACTCACGGGCGGAGGTGGTGGGTGCAGCAGGGGCAGCCGACGTGGTGGTGGTCTGCCTGGGGACAGGTAGGTGGGAGCGGGGAAGGCGCTGGGTGGGCACGGCCTGGGAGGGGGAGCACCCCAGATCCGGGGCGGCTCTGGGAGAGGAACGGGTCCTCATCGGCCCCCCGAGGCGGTCGGTGCCCCTCTGCCCCAACTGTCCACGGTGCCCCGGGCAGGGTGTAAGGGGCTGTCCCTTGGCTGTCCCCACACAGGGACGGATGTGGAGACGGAGGCGAAGGACCGGAGGGACTTGTCCCTGCCGGGCCACCAGCTGGAGCTGCTGCAGGATGCCGTGGAGGCGGGTAGGGGCTCTGCTCCTGGCCAGGGCAGCGTGCCGGCACCTGGGGACTGGTTGGTGTCCTGGGGGTCGGGGCCAGCCCAGAGGGGGTGGTGATGGGCTGGGGCGCAAGGAGGGGAACCGCAACCCCCCGAGGCGCTCCCCATCCATGGGGCACCCCGGAGCTCTCTGAGCAGCGCTGGTGCGGGGTCTTGATGACCGCTGTCTCCCTGCAGCCGCCGGGCGCCCCGTCATCCTGCTGCTGTTCAACGCGGGGCCCCTGGACGTGAGCTGGGCGCAGGCGCACGAGGGCGTGGGGGCCATCCTGGCGTGCTTCTTCCCCGCCCAGGCCACCGGCCTCGCCATCGCCAGGGTCCTGCTGGGCGAGGTGGGGGCCAACCCAGCCGGCAGGCTGCCGGCCACGTGGCCCGCAGGCATGCACCAGGTACGGCCAGGGCAGCCGGTGGAACCCGTAGCTCTTCCCTGCCTCGGTGGCCAGGGAGCCGTGGGACGTGGGGCTGCTCCTTGACCATGCCTGCCCAGCCGTGCCCCCACTCCACCGGCGCGACGTCCCTCAGGTGCCACCGATGGAGAACTACACCATGGAGGGGCGAACGTACCGGTACTATGGGCAGGAGGCCCCGCTCTATCCCTTTGGCTACGGGCTGTCCTACACCACCTTCCAGTACCGGGACCTGGTGCTGAGCCCCCCAGCGCTGCCCGTCTGTGCCAACCTCTCCGTGTCCGTGGTGCTGGAGAACACGGGGCAGAGGGATGGCGAGGAGGTGAGCGCCGCCGTTCCGCCCTGATGCGGCTGTAGGGGGTATGGCTGCAGCCGGGGTCCCCCCTGCCAGGGGGGGCAGCTGGGGGGTCCCGTCAGCGCTGACTCCCATCCCTCCGGGCAGGTGGTGCAGCTGTACCTGCGGTGGGAGCAGTCGTCCGTGCCGATGCCCCGCTGGCAGCTGGTGGCTTTCCGCCGCGTGGCCGTGCCGGCCGGCCGGGAGACCAAGCTGTCCTTCCAGGTGGCGGCCGAGCAGCGTGCCGTCTGGGCACAGGACTGGCGCCTCGAGCCCGGCACCTTCACCCTCTTTGCCGGCGGGCAGCAGCCAGGCCAGCAGACGCGGGCGCCCTCGGAGGTGCTGAGCGCACGGTTCACCGTCACTGGCGCAGCCCGGCCCCTGCGTGGGTGCTAGAGGTGGAGGCGGCTACGGTGCCGGGCAGCCCGGGGCGCTGGCAGAGGGAAGGGGCACGTGGCGTCCCGTGTGCCGTGGGGAGCGCGGTTGTCTGCCTCGCAATAAAGTGCCGGGTGCTGCTCCGCGGCGGCTGTGTGGGGGCCTCCCCTCCTGTCCCCCCGGCACAGGGCTGGGTGCGTCCCTGCGGCAGGACGGCAGTGCCCGGGGCTTTCGCCCTCCTCCCCATTCCCGTCCCACCCGGGGGTGCCGCTGCAGCCCCCCACCCTGCCCGTGCCCCCACACCGGCCGAGGGGCAGCAGCCGCCCAGACCAGCCTGCGCCTCCCGCTCTATTTATAGCTGCCGGGGCCGCTCCAGCACATTCCCTGTGCTGAGGGGGGCGGGGGACCGGCAGCGCTGCCTTCAGCCCCAGGCTGGGGGGCTCAGGAGGGCAGGGGGTGGCCGCTCTCCTGCCCAGGCAGGATCCGTCCCCAGGAGGGTGGCAGCCGTGCAGCCAGCCGGCAGGGCCAGCACGGCGAGGAGTGGGCAGGATGCCGGCGGCGTGGGCAGCGGCAGAGATGCCGCAGTGGGAGCGGCCGAGCCCTGCACCGGCCAGAGGGCCAGATCCAGCCCTACAGCAGCTCGGGTGCTGCAGGGCAGGGATGGGATGGGGGTCCAGCAGCGATGCTAGTGGGGAGCGCGGACAGCCAGAGCCAGGCAGGAGCTCCTCGGGACGGCGTTGGAGGGCTGGGATCTCCTTCAGCGCTGGGGCCGGAGGCCAAGGTGGGGCTGGCGGGGAGTGCGTGGGGCTGCCCAGGCCTGACACCATGACATCAGGGCGCTAATTACAGATGCGGCCTGGGATAATTACAGAGCGGGTGAGGGCTGCGGCAGGGCAGGGCAGGGCTCAGCCCATCGCTGGCCCATTTGTCACCTGCACCCACAGGGGACTGTCCTGCAGCAGCAGGGCTTCGCAGCCAGCCGTGATGCTGGCCCCGTGGCAAGATGCTCGGGGGCTGGTGGCTGCCCCGGCACACTGCCGGCGACAGGCTGGTACCGCAGCCGTGTGCTCCAGGGCAGGATGCCGGGACAGACCCTCGTCCCGGGGTTCCTGCTGGGTCACTGCCCCAGAGCTAGCGGGGGTCAGCTGGAGCATTTTGGGGGCAGGGGTTCAGATCAGCCCTTGTGGCCATGGTACCACTGCCCTGTGTGGGCCCCGAAACCGCCCCACGCAGAGCAGCAGGGTGGGAGCAGCCTGGGGTGGGGGCAAAGTCCTGGGGCCAGAGGAGGGAGGTGTGGGACAGAGGGGTGGGGAGCGGTGTGGGAGCGGGTGGGATGGGGTGTCCTGTGCGGTACTTTGCCCGGGGATGCCGGCAGGGTTTGTTTGCCGTCCTCATCCCTGTTTGTACCCAGCCTCCCACAATGTCAGCTCGCGCTGGCGGGGCAATGGCTGAGCCGCAGCTGTAATTATCCTTTGATTTGGGGGTGCTCGGCACCCCGTTGGCTCCCCACAGGCAGCGTCAGGGTGAGGCACGGCATGCTGTGGGGGCTAGAGCCATGGCCGGGCCCCAGCCCACTGGGTGCAGCCCCCTCCCCAGGCCGGCCCCAGGGAGCCGTGGCAGCATTGCACCCCACGCCGAGGCGCTGAGGAGCACGGGGAGCTCTGGGGCATGCAGCTGCTGGGGCCGGGCAGCATGCTCATCATGAGCTCATCGGATTTTCCATCAGCGCGGGGAGGGTGGCTGTTCCCAGCACCACGGGAATGGGGGGGCTGCACCCAGGAACCCCGACGCAGCGGGGCTCTGCCTGCAGCGGAGCGATTGATCAATGCTCTGCTTGTTGTATAAGCCCATCGACTCGGGCTGGCACAGCAGCCAGGAGCCCTCTGCATCGCTGCCCGCACCGGGAGCACCAGCGGAGCACAGCCGCAGGCCCTGTACGCCCGCCATTGCCCCTTCCTCACTGTGCCCCCTGCTCCAGGCTGGCCCCGTGGTGGGGAGAAGGAGCATGGGCATGGCTGGACTGGGTGCCAGGCTGTCCTGGAGCCCCGGGATGCTCGTCCGTTCTGGGCGATGCTGTGCTGGGCTCCCTGCCCGCCCTGCTGGGACCCACAGGGCCGTGACCCTGCCAGGCAAAGGGGCTTTGGAAGTCACCCGACGGCACCCTCGGAGCAGGTCATGGGGTGGCCCCGGCCCTGCTCTGCTAGATCCCTTGTGTGCCATGGAAATAAGGGGCCGTGGGACTGCTGCAGCCTCCTCGGAGGCTCGGCCGTGCAGGCGTGCAAGTGGGACTGTTCCCCTTCCCTGTCTCGGGGTGTCCCCTGTGTTTGTGGGTTCACTGGGACACGCTCCTGTGCCACGTGCACTCCTGTCCCCCGCCATCCCCCCGGGGCTGCGCAGCTCCTGGAGCCACGGCTCGGCCCCGCAGCATTCCCCGGCGGGGAGTCAGCCGGTGGGTGAGGCTGCCAGGAGTTTCGGGGAAGCCTCTGCTCTGGCTGAGCCGGGCGAGCAGCCGGCGGGGTGGCAGGGCCGGGGACTGGGGGAAGGTGGTGGCTTGACCGCAGTTCGGGGCTCTGGGGTGTTCGGGGCGGTTTGGGGCATACGGCTTCCTCTGCAGTGGCACAGAGTGAGGCTGCCCCATCTGCCGAGGAGCCCTCCTGCCCGCTCCCCATCCCCTGAGTCAGAGGAACACGCTTCCGGAGGAGAGGGCTGGGATTTCGGGAAACCTGTTTGCCTGGTAGGTGAAGGAGGATGGGGTGGCAGGGGATCTCCTGGCCCTGCGGTGATATCATCCCTAAAACAGGCATCTCTGATGGGCGCTGCCTGCAGAAAACCGAATCTGTTTGTTGTCCCCGTGAACCCGGGAGACGGGTGCTTTGTGGGGTGCCCCGGGCTGGGCCAGCCATGCAGCGAACCGGGAGGTGTCCCTGGCTCCTGCTGCCCCTGCAATGCACTAAGCGGTGTTTCCCCCCCGGCTGCTGCTGCCTGCATTTCCCCTGCCCTCGGACATGCTGCCACGGCGGGCAGGCACCCGTGCCCGGGGTGTGCGCGCTCTGGCTGCCCCGTGGGATGCTGCGTGGGGCAGGGATGGGGGCCGCGCTCCTGGCCCACCCCTGCTGCTTGCAAGGCCAGGAGGAGTTTCACCACCGAGCAGGGCTGAGCCGAGGCCTCTGCTCCTGTCTGGGAAGCAGGGGAGGCCTCTCCTTATCTGCTTGTTATCAAGGCAGGGTGGGATGTGTGGGGGCGAAGCCCTCACCCCCGGGAGTGGGGGGGGCTGCTGCTGGCGGTGACTAAGGCTCACATGCGACGGGTGGGTGGCGAGGGAAGCAGCTTCGAGGCCTCAGGAGCAGCCGAGGTGGGGGTCCGGGAGGGGAAATCGATGTTTCTTTGGGGTGCCTGGAAATCGGGCAGCTGACCCGAGTGGCGCTGGCTGCGCATTGCGGTGCTGGTCGTGGCTCCGGCCACAGCCAGGGCAGGGCAGGGTGTCTGCCGCAGGGCCAGCGCTTTGCGGGTGACCGGAGCATCCTAAAGTGTGGGAAGTGGGAAGGGTGGGTGCAGGCCCCAGGATCTGGGAGAGGAGGGCCCGGAGACGGACGAGTGCCCGAGCCAAGCTGGGGGATGCTGGGCGCTGTGGCTGCAGGCAGCAGGGCAGGCCTGAGGCCGGGGTGACGGGCGCGGGGTCCCAGCCTTGGCTGCCGGGAGGGCGGCCGAGACCCGGCGGGCGGGAGCCCTGCGGAGAGCCGCGGTGCCGGGCCCGGGCTGCGGAGAGCCGCGTTTGGGGGCAGGGGCGAGGCGAGCCCGGGCAGAGAGCATCCCCTCGCCCGCCCGCTCGTCCGCGCCCCCCCCCCGCCCCAGCCCGGGGCCGCGGGGCCGGGCGGGATGCGCGGCCGGGGCCGGGGCGGGGAGCGCCGTGCGTCCTCCCCCGCCGGGCCGGGGGGAGCGGGGCGGCGCGGCTCGGCACGGCGCGGCTCGGCACGGCGCGGCCAGCCCTCTGCGCCTCCCCGCCACGCCATGGAGAGGAGCCGCGCCGGGCGGGAGCCCCAGCCCCAGCCGGCCCAGGGTAAGGCTCCGCGGCGGGGACCGGCTGCGGCAGCGGCGGGCGCCCGGGCCCCTTCCCGCACCGCGGGGGCCGCGCCGGAGCCCGGGGGGGGGGGGGGGAGGCAGGATGCGGCCGTGGGGGGGGGAGGCGGGAGCCGGGCCGCGGCGGGGAGCCGGAGCCGGCCGTGGGGGAGCGGGAGCCGGAGCCGGCCGTGGGGGAGCGGGAGCCGGCCGTGGGGGATGCCGGCGGGGATGCCGCGGCGGCCGGGCCCGGGGGATGCGGCGGGGCCGCCCGCGGAGCCGCTCGGGCGGCGGAGCGGGGCGGGGGCCCGGGGAGGCGGTGGAGGAGCTGTGGAGGGGGGGGGACGGACGGACGGGACGCGCTGCCGGGGCTGGGGGCCGGGTGGTGGTGGGGGTCTTGCCGGGAGGGACAAAGCCCGGGCACGGCCCCTCCATCTTGGGGTGGGATGGAGTCGCGCAGCCCCCGGCCCCGCCGCCGCCGCCGCCGGGGGGTGCAGGGGGAGCTGCCCTTGGGGAGCCGTCCCGGGGGCGGCCCCGCCATGGCGGGGGGGGTGTCCGGGGCGGCGGCGCCTGCCCCTGCCCGTGCTCTTCCCCACCAGCCGGTGGGCGATGCCGGCCGGGCCCCGAGCCCCCCCCCCCCCCCGCCCCGATTCCCGCTGCCGCATGTGGTGCCGGGTCCCGACGCCCTGGCCCGGCAGGCTGCTCTGGGGGGCGGCCGGGGGGGGGCCTGCGTGCTTGCCAGGGCAGCCCCACTCGCGCTGTGGGGCGTGGGTGGCCCTGGGGTCCGCGCCCTGGTTGTGCCGGGGTCACCGCCACCGCCTGTCCAGCAGCCTGGCCGTGGCACCCTGGCTGGGGGGGGCGAGCAGGGGTGACTGGCACTGCCCGGGGGAGAAGCCGCTGCCGGTGGGTTTTGAGGGGTGCAGGGGTTGCCCCCCCCCCCCCCCCCCCGCCTTCCCGGAGCCGGCTGCCCTCGCCCCCCACCACGGGGACTCGGGACACGTCCCAGCCGGTCCGGTCCCATCGCTGCCCCAGGATGAACTCTGCCTCCGGCCCTCGGCTCGGGGGACCGGGGAGGGCGGTGGCTGGCGGGGCCGAGTCTCGGGGCGAGGGTTTGTTTTGGCTCTTCTTTGCAGGGCTGCAGCCAAGCGCTCTTTGGCCCCGCCGGGCCGCTCGCTCTCAGCGCGGGGCTGTGACTAAGCAGGGCTCCGTGGCAGAGCTGCTTCCCACCGATGGAGGAAGAGGAGAGGCGGCTCCCCTCCCCCTCGTCCCCGGTGCCCGCCACCGGGCCCGTGATTCATCGCCCGCGGCCGCCCGGGCCTTCGCAGGCGGAGAGAGATCGCTGCCCGCTCCCGGCAATGCCGAAATACCGCTCGCCCTTTCTCGGCGGCTCTTGAACAAACCGGCTGCAGATCCCCGGCTGCGCTGCCCGAGCGGCGCGTCCTGCGCTGCAGACATATTGTCTGTGTCCCGCTCGCCGCCTCCGCAGCCTTCCCGCCAGCCCCGGCGCGCAGCCCGGCTCGGCCTTTCCTTCCCTCTTGAGGCCATCGCTGCCCGGGGAGGGGGGCTGGCTGCTCCCGGCCACGCCGGCCGCTTCTGCGGTCAGCCGGGCCCCCCGTACCCCCTGCGTGGTTTGGTTTCCCGGTGCGGAGAGGTGCTTGCCTCTCTACCGCGAGCAGAGGACGGTGCTGGGGGAGCACGGGCGGCTCTGCAGCACATCCCGCTCCGGGGACCATCCCCGATCCTTCTCATTTGGGTGACCCACATGGCTGAGCAGCCCAGGCTGCTCCCTCCAGGTCGCGCTGCCCAGCGTGGGTCGGAGCCCCTGGCCTCCCCAGATGTGCCGTGCTCTGGTCGCCAGCGGGGCCGGGGTTGCACTCCAGGCACCGGGACCCACTGTGGTGTGGGGCAGCTGGTGGTGCTGGGAGGGGAAGGGGCTGGCGGAGGGCAGACGGGGCAGCGTGGCCTTGCGGAGCCACCCGGGTGGGATGCCGCCCCGTGGGCAGGCAGAGGGGCGAGGACCACGGCGGGGAGCAGGCAGGGGTTTGTTCTTATCTGGGTTTGCCTTGGCTTCTCCAGCCCTTCTCCCTCCGGCACGGCGGAGAGGGAGGGTGCAGGGCGAGCTGGTTGCCAGCCAGCGCCTGTGTTTGGGAGCAGGCAGCTCGGGAGCTCTCCCAGCGCAGGGACGCCAGCAGAGCTGCTGCTGCGAAACCGTCAGAGCAACGTGATGCGACGTGCGGAGCGGTGATGTGACGGTCCCGTGGTGCCATGTCCAAAATAGTTAGCGCAGCTCTCGCTTGTCGAAGGGCTCTGAGCAGGGACGGGCAGCAGCACAGGCAGCCTGCTGGGAGCGGAGCTGGATCCCGCACGGCCCCAGCCCCGGTAGGTGCCCGCATCCGCGTTGTGAGGCTCAGGACCCATTTTTCGGAGGTGCTGGGCACCTGCTCCCCGAGAGGCCGGATCCCAGCAGGCGCAGAGCCCCCTGCCCTGCCTTTGAGCCAGGTTTCTGTTTTCCCAGCGTGATGCTAGCAGACAGGTTTTCGGGAGCACGGCTGGGCCGGCTGCCCTCGGTGCTGGCGGCTCCGCTCGGGTCACCCCAAGGACGAGGGCACCTCCTGTCGCCGCTGCCGGCGCTGCCCAGATGGATGGCAGGCAGGTGCTGCCTGCCCCTGCCCTCGGTCTGTTGGGGGCTGTGCCGTGACCACAGCCAAACGGAAAGTTTGCCGTGGGGGTGCCGGGGCACAGCAGCAGCTCAGGCTTTTTCCTCCGCGTGTATTTTAAACCCTGGAAACTCCCCGGCTCTGGCCCCGCTCTGGCCACGAGATCCCATCTCCCAAGTTCCCCTTGCTGCTCTTCGGCCTGGCACGTCACCGCCGGCTGGCTGCTGAGCCGCAGGAGCTCGGCGGCCTCTGCCAGGGGCTGGCGCGGTTCCCCCATGGCTGCCCCCATGCCCCCGCTGCCTCGGAGGAGTATGGACCCCAGGAAGGGGGGCTGGTCCTCCATGCTGGGGAGGTTAGCTGGGCAGCGGGCGCAGCCCCCTCCCGAACCAGCCCTGCCAGGAGCGGGTGCAAAGGCAGTGTGGCCCCAGCCGGGTGGGCGATGCCCTGCCGTGCCCCTTCCTCTCCAGCACCCACCGCGGGCATCCGGCTGTGCGCTCCCGGCTGCGCCGCTGCCTGTGCCCCTCCTGCCCTGCTCCTGCCTGGCCCTGGAGGCCCGTCCCCGAAGCGGAGCTCCGGGCAGTGCGTGGGCTGCCGTGGGACGGTGCCTGACCTGCCCCGGCGCTGCCGGCTGTGTTTTGCTGGCTGTAAGCCGGCGGGGAGAGGAGCCAGCCTTAGGCTACAGCACCCGTGCTGCCTGGAGCCAGGGTGCGGGTGGCTGTGGGCAGCAGCACCACAGGGACCCCCCCTCTCCACGGGGGACGGGGTGTCATTGCTGTCGGCGGCTGCCAGGGGGGCACTGGCCACCCCCGTGGTGCGGTGCTGCTGGTGCTTGATCTGCGCGTCACCTGTGTCTCCCTGCCCATGCATGCGAGCCGGGGCCGAGGGTGTGCGTCAGCGCTGCGCCCGCGGCCGGGACGTGCCGGGGCTGTGCCGGGGATGCTTGCTCGCTGTCCCTGTCATCCAGGTGCGAGGGGAATCCCGGGAGCTGGGTGGGACAGGACAGGGCTCGGCTCCGAGGCACGTCTGAGACGTGACGAGGCAGAGTGGCACTGGGAGCAGCGCCGGGGCTCTGAGCACCCCCAGGGCTTTGAACCCTCCCATGCACCCCACGGCACGCCAGTGGCCTCGGGCAGCCGCTCTGCCTGCCGGACCCAGCACCCGCAGAGCAATCGTGGCTCGGGGCCACGGCTGCCTCCCTGCTCAGCACAGGGACCTGTTGGCAATGAGGAGAAGCCCCGAGACCCATCCTTCCCCCTCCTCTGGCATGGCCATGGGGCTGCCATGGGGACGGGGGGGGGGAGGCAGCTGGAAAACAGCCGCACCAGGAAGGGCCCAAGGGCGCATTGGGCACACGGGTGTCCCCACGGGCTGCGGGGAGCCGGCGATGGCTCTCGGGGCTGGGGTTCCCCTCAGGACCCTGTCCCTGGGCATCGCAGGGACTTGTGCAATGGCCAGGGTGGCCGGGGTCCGCCGGCCCCCCCTGTGACCCCAGCCCCTTTGGGTGGCTTTGCAGCTGCCACCAACGGGCCCCCGCTGTGCCCACCGGCTCTGCCCTCCTCTCCTCCCTGCGTAGGGGTGGGTTCTGTCCGATGCCCCCAGCCCCAGGCAGGCACTGCACGCGGAGCATCCCGTGGTGGGCTCCGGCCGTGCCGCAGAGCGGGAACATGAGGCTATGGCGGCCGGGGGGAGCTGAGGTTAAAGCGGCGCGGGTGCCCCCCCCGCCCTCGTGGGAAGCACCCTGCGGGGATGCGCAGCGGACAGTTAACGAGGGCTGCTTGCCTTCCGACCGGAGCACCCCGCAGGGCCTCGATGTGCTCTCGCTTCACGGCACCGGGGAATTAGCCTCTGCCTGGCCGAGCATCCCCAGCCACGTGCTGGCCACGGAGCAATGTCGCACCGGGCAGTACCGGGCTGGAGGTGCCGGCGGTGCTTGCTGGTGCGGGTGCCTGTGCCACATGGACCCACGGGAGGAGGTGGGATGAGCTGGGTGACGTGACATTGAGGGGCAGCACCTCGCCCTGTGGCCGTGGCCCTTGGCCGGGCACAGCGCCGTCCCGGTGCCAGCAGCACCGGGCTGGGGGCTGTGGGGGAGCCGTGCCTGCGTGTCTGGGGTCCGGGGAGCTAATCCCCTGCGGAATGCCCTGGCCGGGGGAGAGGGGACGCCCGCGCCGCCTGGGCGCAGGCAGCGTTGGGTTTCAGGGCAGCTGCCGCACTGGAGCAGCGACAGGGACAGATGGCGGCAGGGCTGGTCCCGGCCGCATGCTGGGGTTTTGGCCGTGCCCGGCAGCCCTGCCCTGGCCACGGGTGCTGCTGTCCCTCTGGCTAGCGGGGTTGGACGAATCCTGCCCAGGGCTGTGCCCAGGGCTCCGTGCCCGGTGCCACGGGGTGGCAGGAGGCACCCGCCATCCCCCCCGCACCGCTCCTCACACGTCCGAGGCTGCAGGAGGTATTCCCATCTGCTCGGAGGTGTCAGCCTGCCCTTGAAGCTTTTGCTCGGCTGGTGGCCCTGCGGGCAGCACCCAGCAGCATCACCGCAGCTCTCCCAGGGGGTCACCCCTCCGAGCTGGGATACACACGGTGCCATCGCGGGTATCGTCCTCAGAGCTGGAGCCTGCGGGGCCGCCGAGCCCCCCTGCCTGTGGGTGCCGATCTAGGGAATCGGGGCGGGGGACCCCCCGGCTGCAGCCCCAGCACGTTTCCGGCCGCGCATCAGGATCATGGCCACCTCGTGGGGTGCAGCGATGGGGATGTGGGATTTGCAGGATCGAAGCCAAGGGATGGGCCGGCTTCCTGCGGCAGAAAATACCCGGAAGGCTGCCGGGGTCTGCGGGGGGGCTGGGGCTGGCTGTGTCCCCCGTGGATCCCACGGTGGGTGAACCCTGCTAGCATGAGCCCTGGCCTGCTGGCGGGCTGCAGCAGGACCCCCAGCCCCTCCGTGGGCAGGCGGGTGCTGCTGTGGGTGCTGCACCCCGGTGTGGGTGCTGGGGGGACCATGGGACCTGGGGTGCACCCATGCCCACAGTGCAGGGGGGGCTGGCGGTGCCTTCCCCGGCAGTCTGGGGCTGCCCCTGGGCTCGGCGGGCTCCGGCGCAGGGTGGAGGAGCGGCGCCAGCCCGTGTTTGCAGAGCCCACACTTTGCCCCTCGCCGAAGATTGTGGAGAGCTCTGCAAACACGGCCGAGCCCGGTGCGTGACATCACCCCGTGGCAAGAGCTGCTCGCCGGGGCCAGCGGGTGCCGGTCGCTGGTGTCCCCACCATGCCGTGCTGCCAGAGCTGGGGTCGTGCGCTGCAGCGGTGCCCGCGGGGCTGGAGCTGGGTGCCCGCGGCACCAGGGCAGGTCGGGCATCATTCCTGGGCAAGAGCGACGGTGCTGCCCGCTGCGTGGGGGTCGGCGCTGTGGTCCCAGGCACGTACTCCAGAGGTGCATTTGCAAAAGGCTGGTTAACTGGGGGGGGGATGACCGCTGCTGGTCACCGCAGGCGGTCCTGGCACATCCACCCTGTGCAGAGGGCACGTGCTGCGGCTTCGCAGGGTGGCTGGCACCACGTCTCCGTCCCCAGTGCCGGGGCGTGCAGCGGGGTCCCCAGCTGCCGGGCTTCCCTGGGGCTGGCCGGGACGTGGGGGGCGATTCCCCGGGCTGCTCCCCTTGGGGTGCACAGAGCAGGCACCGTGCCCCCCCGTCCACCCCCCGTCGGGGCGGCGAGCGGCCGGGCGCCACGCGAGGAGGGGGCTGTTCGCTGGTGGCAGCGGCGGCCTCGTGTACATTCCTTGGCCATGAGTTCATGGCTGTGCTCAGGCCTGGCCACGGCATGGCGCGGTGCTGGGGGACATAGGGCCGGAGCGGTGACGTCAGGCCGCGGGGCCCGCGCCCATCCTGCCTCCGACCGTGCCGCGAGCACCGGCGGAAGCGGCCCCGCATCCTCCGGGAAGAGCGGCGGGGAAGCGTGTGGGTCCCCGTGCCCGCGTGGGGTCTCTGTCCCCGCCGCGGGGCCGGGGCGGCAGCTGTCGGGGGAAGAAGGGCGGCTTTGTGGCGGCGGTGCCTGGCGGAGCCCCGGCCGGTTCCCTCTGTGCATTGTGCGCCCGGCGCCTGGCACCCGGCATGGGGTGGCGAAGGCGCTCCCCGAGATGGGAGCAGCGGCAGGGCTCGGGTGGGGGTCCCGCTGCCTTCTCCCAGGGGGGACCAGGGGACTGTCCCCAGCCCCTGCGGCCAGGGACAGCCTTGCTCCCGAGGGCTGTGTTTGGGGGGTACAGGGCTGCACCCCCCGAGGGCTGTGTTTGGGGGGGACGGGGCTGCCCCGGGCTCCTGCACTGAGTGACCGTCTGTTCTGCTCTGCCTGTGTTGCAGGGAAGCCACCGTCCCCGATGGGAGACAGGGTGTTCCCCCCCACCTCACCGCCCCCCTCACCTGGGGACGCCCTGCAAGGAGAGCGCACCCCCCCGCAGCGCGACCGACCCATCTCTCCAGCCATCGTCCCCTCCGGACAGCCCGTCTCACCCGTCCCTCCAGCCATCACCCCCTCCGAAAAGACCGTCTCGCCCGTCCCTGCAACCGTGACCCCCTCCAGGCAGCCCATCTGCCCCCCAGCCGTGACACCCCCCTCCGAGAGCAGCACCCCACAGCGTGACCGACCTGTCCCTCCAGCCGCAACGCCGTCAGGACAGCCCGTCTCCCCCATCCCTGCAGCTGCGGCCCCCTCAGCCGAGAGCATCTCCCCCTGGTGTGACCGGTCCCCCCCCAGACCCCCCCAGCCCCCTGTGACGGAGCACCCCAAAGAAGAGGCATCGCCCCATGCCGCTGGCCAGCCAGTCCCCGTCCATGCTGCTGCCGCCCCTTGCCCGGCAGAGACGCTGCCCCGCGGGAGCGAACCCCCGGCCCCAGCTGCTGGTGAAGGGGCCCCCTCCGATGCCAAGAGCCCCCCGGGCGGCACAGCCGGGCCCTCGAAGGACGTGCCGCCCCGCAGCGACCGCCCCACGCCGGCTGCAGCCTCGCCGGCTCCTGCTGCCAGCCCCAGGCCCAAGCAAGGTGGGTGCCCGGGGGGGGGTTCCAGTGGTGCTCCGGTGATGCTGGCACCCCACGGGCGCTGCTCGAAGCCTCCGTGCCCGGCTGGTGCCGGCACAGCTCTGGGGCTGGGGGGGGGGCCGGGCGCTGCTCTGACGGTGTCTCCCCGCTGCAGATGCCCAAAAAGCCCAGGCGAGGCACAAGCAGGCGAAGGAGCGGCGCGAGGAGCGGGCCAAGTACCTGGGTAAGGGGCTGGGGGAGCGGGGTGGGACGCGGGGCCAGCGAGCCCCCCGGCACGCTCCGGGAGGGAAAGTGGAGGCGGGGGGGGGAGGCAGGAGCTAAGGAGCTTTACCGGCTCACGGGCAATCCTATTAGCTGCGATGAGCTGAGCCCGGGCAGGAGCTGCTGTGCCGGCGACTCTGCCCCCCCCGCCCCGGCACGCCGCCGCTTCTGCTGCCACGCTCCCCCGGCTGCTCCCCACGGTCCGGGTGCCTGCATGGGTGCCCCCCCCGGTCTGTGCGGGTGCCGCCGTCCCGGTGCCCAGCTGTCTCCCGTGCGCGGGCAGCAGCAGGCAGCTGCGGGCAGCCCCGCAGCAGCTCGGGGCGGCAGGCGAGCGGGGCCCCTGCGCCGCGCATGGGGCCTCCTCGTCCCCGCGCTCTTTCCACCCTCATTCCCCCATTGTTCGCCGGCGCGGCGCGGCTCGGCGGGCTCCCGGCCTCCCTTTTGTCCTCGCCCAAACCCCTCCCTCACCGGCCGGCCGTGATGCCGCTTGCCCCGCGCGCCCAGGCAGCCCAGCGGCGTGCCCCGGCCGGAGCCAGCCCTCGGCCCCACGTCGCCGGCACGGGCACGCGTCCCGACCGCGGGGTTTGCCGGGGCCGGGGCTGTGTCTCGGGTGCGACCCCCGCTGCCCCGGTTCCCTCCCGCAGCTGCCAAGCGGGTGCTGTGGCTGGAGAAGGAGGAGAAGGCCAGGCTGCTGCGGGAGAAGCAGCTGGAGGAACGCCGCAAGCGCCTGGAGGAGCAGCGGCTGAAGGCGGAGAAGCGCCGCGCCATCCTGGAGGAGCGGCAGAGGCAGAAGCTCGAGAAGAACAAGGTGGGGATGGGGGATCACGGGTGGGGGGCCGGGGCAGTAGTGCTCCCTGGGGAGACCTTGTGGCTCCAGAAGCCCTTCGGGAGCTGCCCACCATGCCCGTCCTCCACGGTGCCCATCCTTCGTGGCGCAGAGCCTCTGCGGTGCCTGGCTCCTCGGGCACACGTGCGCTGGCCAGGGTGGGTGTCACTGGCCCGTCTCCCTCCAAGCGTCCCCATCGCTGCGATAGCATCATGCCGGGAGGCTCCGGTCAGTCCCAGCCCCGTTCCCCCAGCTGCCGGCCTCACCCTGTCCCTCTCCCTCGGGCAGGAGCGCTACGAGGCAGCGATCCAGCGGTCGGCCAAGAAGACGTGGGCAGAGATCCGGCAGCAGCGGTGGTCCTGGGCTGGGGCCCTGCACCACGGCTCCCCTGCGCACAAGGATGGTGAGTGCCGGGCTGGGCGAGGGCACCCATGGCCCTGCGGCTCTGCCGGCGGCGGGGGCGGCTGGGCACGGCTCTGCGGTGCTCTGTGGAAGGTGGGCGAGACTCCGCAAACCCAGCTCAGCCTCATTCTGCTGTGGGGTCATGCTGCTGGGGCCCGATGGGGTCCCTTGGTTTTTCCCTGCTCTCATGGGGCTGGGCGTAAGCTGGAGGTTGTGCGTCACGGTCACCGTTCTGCGCAGGGGCATTCTTGGGGACAGCCCAGGTTGGTTGTGGGGATGCCGTGGCCACACTGCCTGGGTCTGCAGCAGCTGGGGGGAGTCAGGCATGGGTTGTGGAGCTGTGCGAGGCCATCGCTGTCTGTCATTGGGGTCTGTGCTGTGGCGTGTTCCCTTGTCCCCCAGCTGGGTGGAGGCAGCGCTTGGCTCCTCCAGCTCCAGCGTGGGGTGACCGTGTCTGTGTGTACTCCTGGGTGTGCATGGCCATGCCGCGCCTCGCCGCGCCGCCGTGCCGTGCCCCTGTGGCGGCTGCCGGAGGCTCAGCCGTGCCCACTGCCCCACACCTGGAGCACTAAGCCCAGCTGGGCCCTCTCCCTGGGGGCTCCTTGGGGACACCCCATGGGGTTTGGCACAGTGGTTGGGCATGTGGAGGTCTCCTCTGTCCCCTGACTGCCAAGGGGACAGGGCTGCACCGGTGGGCGCTGGCACTGCCTGGTGTGTCCGATGGTGTAGAGGGGAGCGCTGTGACCCCGGGGTCTGTCTACCCCGGTTGTGCCATGGGGCGGCTGTGGCAGCCCTGGCTGTGCCTGGCCGGGCTGTGTGTATAGGTGTTGTGTGCCAGCCTGTGTGTACCGGCACCGTGTGCCCGGCACCGTGTGCGTACCAGCGCTGTGTGCCCGGCCGGGCTGTGTACAGGCGCCATGTTCTGGTTACGCCTGTCCGGGCTACGCGTACAGGTGCCGTGTGTCTGGCTGTGGCTCGTGGCACACTCGGGGACAGACCCTTGTGTCCTCGGTGCAGCACCTGGCTGGGTCCGGCAAGGGGACACCTTCCCCTGCCACCTCCCGCGGGGACGTGCTGCCGGAGCTGCTGCCAGCGCTCTCACTCGCCAATCTCCTGGCTGCTGCCTCCACCGGCAGCGAGGTCCCCTGGCCGTTTTCTCCAGAGGAGCCTGGCCGGGGCAGAGGGATCCCAGCACCCTGTGGAGGTGCTGCCAGCCACCAGCACCCTCCTGGCACTGTCATAGTGACCCAGCACCGGCGTGAGCGTTGTCCCATGTCTGTCTGGACCTGCTGCCCTCAACCTGCTCCACCGGGCTGGCTGCTCCCCCGGTGCTGCCGAGGTCCCTGGCCACCTGGCTCCTGGTTCTCAGGACTGCTTTTGGGGAGACTGGTGTGGCGGTGCCCAGGAGCCACCCTGGCTCCCTGAGGATGAGATCCCTGCATGATCCCAGCATGACCCTCTGGGGCTCGGGCACCGTGCCGTGCCGGATGCCAGCGCCGTTTGTCGTGTCCCCAGACACCAGCGTCTCCTGGCCCCACTCTCTGTGCCGCATCCTCCTGCTCCCGCCCCAGTGCCCCGGCACGGCCGTGCATGCTGCATGTGGGGGGCCCGTCCCCGTCCCCGGGACCTTAATGCCCTTGTGTCTTTTCCCTCCTCCAGGTGCGAGCCGGTGCTCGGTGTCCGCTGTAAACCTCCCCAAACACGTCGACTCTATAATCAACAAGCGGCTCTCCAAATCCTCTGCCACCCTCTGGAACTCTCCCAGTAGAAGTAAGAGCCCTTTGTGTTTGCCCCAGCGCAGGGGGCACAGCCTAGCCCCTGCCCAGCGCTGGGGACCCCTGAGGCCAGGGTCCCCCGTCCCCAGGCCCTGCCTTGCAGCACGGTGCCCGCGGAGAGAGGAGAAGCCGTTTGCTGTTTGCGGGAGGAGGCTGGAGCCGGCCGGCGGTTCCTTGAAGCTGCGTGCAGGCTGGGAGGAGGAGGAGGAGGAGGATGAGCGGCTGGGTGGTGGCAGCCCCACGGGGCGCCAGGAAAGGGACCGGGAGCCCTGGCTCCCTGCCCCAGGGCAGCTCCGGTGGGTGCATACGCAGCCGCAGAGCGGGGCTGCCCGTCACCGGACGGTCCTCAGGGCTGGGCACGGTGCTGGTGCCCGCCGCCGTGATGCCTGTCCCCGCAGGCCCTCGGGGCTGGGTGCCATGGAGCGCTGTGGGCACGGTGCTGCATCGGGTGCTGCGAGGTCGTCCTGGCCCTGGGCGAGCTGCCCGAGGCTGCCAGCCGCGCCGGAGGGATGCGTCCAGCGCCGGGGCTGCTGTTGTGTTTCGGGGTTGCCTGGCGATGGGTGCGCGCCTTCCCGGCCGGGTATAAATAGCCAGAGCAGCTGACGCGGGTGGCTGCAGGCGGTGGTGACGCAGGCGGCTCCCGCCGGCCCCACACTGGGGGCTCAGCCTGGGGAGAGGCACCCAGGGGCTTTCGGCATCGCCCGGGTGGGAGCAGCATCTCCCTGGGACGGTGCCAGACCCGGCGCCCTGTCCCCTCTGCTGCACCCGTGGCTCTGTTTTCTCCCCTCCTGGCAGCGGGTGCTGCTCCCGGCCTGACCGGGGGCTCTGGTGAAATGGGGCAGAGGGGCCCTGTCTCTGTGGGTGCTTTCTGTGCGCCTGTGGGGCGTTCGGTGCTGGCAATGTGCACTGGAGGGCAGCCAGGGGCGGCCCCGTGCCCAGCTGAGCCAGCAGCGTGGCCAGGGACCGCTGTTCCTTGGGTGCCATGAGCCTGGCCTGGCTCCCGCGGGCATGCTCGGTGACTTTGGCACAGCTCCCTCGGGGTGAGGACACGCTGCGGTGTCCCTGCGGCAGCTGCAGCGTGCTGGGGGCTCGATCACACCAGGACAGGGGCACAGGGAGGGTGCATGCCAGCGCCGGGCGCAAGGAGAGAGCCGGAGTGGAAGGGGCTGCTGTCAGCAGGGTTGCACCCTGGCGCTGCTGGTGCCGCTCGCTGTAGGTGCACGGTGGCCGGGGTGTCTGCGGGGCACGGGGACAGCGTCGTCGTCGTGCCTCAGCGCCGTCCCATGGGTGCCCAGCCGCCCACCCATGCCTGTGCCTGCATGGCCCCTCATCCTGCTCAGCCGGCCAGTGGGGACCCCTCCCCAAGGCGGCCGAGCTTCGGGCACTCCCGGGGCCACGCACGTGCCCTGGCCTTGCCGCAACTGCACGGCTGCTCCCTCCCGGCGGGCGGCCACGGGGCTGGGGGCCGGGCCTGGTGCCTGGGGGCTCGGGGGCATGCTAAGGGCCCCTCTCCCTCCCCAGACCGCAGCTTGCAGCTGAGCCCGTGGGAGAGCAGCATCGTCGACCGGCTGATGACGCCCACCCTGTCCTTCCTCGCGCGCAGCCGGAGCGCCGTGACGCTGGCCGGGAACGGCAAAGAGCAGGGTGAGCACCTGGGGGGGGCACGGGGCCACACAGGTCCTGGTGGTGGACTGGGACGAGGGTGCCTGAAGCCAGCGGAGAGCTGGTGCCAGTGCTGTGCCAGCTCTGTCCTGACGGTGTGGTCACTCGTACTCCCAGTGCCCGTGTGCCCCCGCTCGGCCTCTGCCAGCCCCCTCAGCCCCTGCCACAACCACCGCCTGCAGCACCGCTGCTGGGAGAGGCGGAAGGGGACCGCCGGCAGCCCCGATGTGACGCCGCGCCGCAGGACCGAGTCTTCGCCCGTGAGTGCCACCTCCCGTGGGGACCCCTCGGTGCCAGGGCAGCTGTGGGGTACAGTGTGGCTCCCGGCCGAGCCAAGCACCCCGCACTGATGCTGCCTGTGTCTCTCCCCGGCCGGAGCAGAAGAAGAAGGAGAAGAAGGAGAAGGATCGGGAGAACGCCAAGGAGCGCAGCGCCCTGTCCCGCGAGCGCAGCCTCAAGAAGCGGCAGTCGCTGCCAGCGGCACAGCCCCGGCTCCTGCCCGCAGCGGACAGCAGGTAGGGACCTGCCGCCGTGGGGGCTGCCTGGCCCCCCCACCCCGCAGGCTGCCCCAGCTGCGCTAACACTGTCTCTTGCTCTCTTTGCAGCCCCGGCCCCAAGAACCGTCCCTCATCCCCCGCCACCCCCAAAGCCCGTCCGGCATCCCCCAGCCCGGCCCTTGGCTCTCCCCACAAGCCGCCCCTGCCCCGCAGCACCCACTCCTCTCCCAAGGTGCGGGCCAGGGCCCGGGAGGAGCGGGGGGAGCAGGAGGGCCAGGCGAAGGCACGCGAGAGGAAGGAGGAGGAGCGGAGCCCGGCCCCCCCAGCCCTCCCTGAGACCCCCAAGGTGCCCGCAGAGCCAACAGCAGGTGGGTACGGGGTGGCTGGGGGGCAGCGGGGCTGGGGGGAGCGGGAGCAGCACTGACGCTGCGTGCACCCTGCAGCCCCCCCAGCCCCTGCAGCCCCCAGCCCTGTGCCGGCCACCCCCCCAGGCAGACCCCCAGCTGGCACCACGGACCGGGAGGAGGCTGCCCGGCTGCTGGCGGAGAAGCGGCGCCAGGCGCGTGAGCAGCGGGAGCGTGAGGAGCGGGAGCGCCGGGAGCAGGAGGAGCGGGAGAGGTGGGTGCTGCCCCCCCACCCCACCCCGGGCCCCTGGCCCTGGTCCCCCACCTTGCTGAGGGCCCCATCCCTGCAGGCGGCTGCAGGAGGAGCGGGCGCAGCAGGCAGCGGAGGAGCAGACCCGCAGAGAGGCCCTGGCACGCCAGCAGGAGGAGGAACGGCGGCTGCAGGAGGAACGAGAAGCCCAGGAGAGAGCACGGGCTGAGCGGGAGGAGATGGAGCGGCTGCAGAGACAGGTCTGGGGTGGCGGCGTGCAGGGGCAAGGGGCTGCAGGGGAGGCGGGGTGGAGGGGACGGGAGGAGGAGGTGGGATGAGGGATGAAGATAGGGATGGAGGGGGAAGGCACGAATGATCTCCTGTGGCTCCTACCCCAGCGGGATGCAGGGGCGAGGACCAGCCCAGCCCCTCGACACCCAGGGTGGCAGGAGGGGATGTGGGGCAGGGCTGTGCTGAGCCGCCCGGGCAGCCTGTCCTCACTGTCCCTGCCCCAACCCATCTGTCCCTGCCCTGTCTCATCCATCCCTGCCACCCTGCTGTGCCGCAGAGGGAAGAGGCCGAGGCGAGGGCGCGTGAAGAGGCTGAGCGGCAGCGCCTGGAGCGGGAGAAGCACTTCCAGCGCGAGGAGCAGGAGCGGCTGGAGAGGAAGAAGGTGAGGGCTGGGGACACCCCTGGGCGAGTGGCACGGCAGGGGCTTCCCCTGCAAGGGCTCCTGCCCAGCACCCAGGGCAGGTCCTGCTGGCGAGGGCTGTGCACGAGCCCCCTTCTCTGTCCTGCAGCGCCTGGAGGAGATAATGAAAAGGACACGCAAGTCGGACGCAGCGGATGCCAAGGTGGGTGCCTGTCCTCTGTCCCGAGGCGCCTGGGGACATGGGGGACTCTGCAGAGCCCCCCTGCCCGGAGCCGCTGCTGCCCTCACGGCTCTCCTCTCCCTGTAGAAGAAGGAGGACAAGAAGGTGGTGAACGGGAAAGCGGCCGAGCAGGAGGATGTCCCAGGTGCGTGGCCCCTTCCCACAGCCTGCTGCACCTCTGGGGTGTCCAGGGTCCGCAGAGCCACAACCCCATCCTGCTCCCCGCCAGCCATGCTCCTGCCTGGGGCCATGGCTGAGCAGGGGCTCTGCCGCTGTCCCCAGGCTGCGAGAAGCATGCAGGGCCTATGCCGAAGGAGGAGGAACTCCCTGAGATGAAGACGCTGAGCACGGGGACTCCGGGGGGTCCAAAGGGCCTGGCGGGCGAGGAGCTGCAGCCAAGGTGAGCACGGGGGTGGATGGGGGGGGACCGGAGGGCGGCAGGGACCTGGCTGACCCCAGCCCTCCCACCCCACAGCTCCCCGGCCAAGGAGGTGGCATCCCCAGCATCCCTGGTGAACGGCGTGCAGCCCAGCAAGCACGAGAACGGCTTCTCGGGCACAGAGGGGTCGCAGGAGCTGCTGGAGCTCTCCCACCACGGCAGCAGCCCCGGCAGCATCATCCCCTTCGGCGACAAGGAGCCCTTCCTCAAGCAGGCCGTGGTCAAGCCCCCCCAGGTGACAGGTGAGAGACGGGAGGGGGTGTGCAGGGGGGGCCAGGGCGATGCCATGGCTGCCTGGTCTCACTGCGGCGCCCTCCCTCCTCCCGCAGAGGTGCTGTGAGGGCCTGGCCCTGACAGACGTCCCCGCGGGGGTGACCGCACACGTCTCGACTCCAGACGCCCGCGCAGAACCATAGCTGTTGTCAGAAGAAAAAACCTCGCCGCTCCCCCCCGCCCACCACGCGTGCCCGGCCCTGCCGTGGGGAGCCCGGGCGGTGTGGGACCTCGGCGAGGCGGCCGCTGGCCCCCTGCCCGCTGTGGGGACGCCTGGTTTCTCTCTTTGTTCTTGTTTTTATTTCGTTTTTTTTTTTTTTTTAAATATGCACCTTATCAGACTGACACCCCCACCCTAACAGCCTGCCAGAGCCGCCCCAGACGTGTGGTGTAATAATGTAGTTATTTAACTTGCTGGGTACAATGTATGTGAATACTGTAAATAGAGCTCGGCCAGACATCGGGGACGCTCGCCTGGCCCGGCCCTGCGTGGGGCGGGAGGATTCGGGGCTGCCCGGGGCTCGCAGGGAGAAGGGCTGCAGCCCGGCCGGGGGGAGGTCGCTCCCCGTCCCCACATCCCCACGCATGTCTGCGTGGCCCGGGGCCCGGGCGGCGCCACGTTGCTCTCCGTGCCGTTGTGACAGTGTTATGCATCCGGACAACCTTTGCGAACAATAAAAGTGGACAACTGCCCTCGCCTTGCCTCGCTGTGTCCCCAGGGGGGACGGGAACCACACTGCCGGCGGGCAGGCGGCCGTGCCTCAGTGCTCCGTGGGGCTGGGCTGGGCTGGCAGCTCTCCTGGCCCCCCCGGCAGCAGTGGGGTGGGTTTATCCCCGGTTTCAGGACTCGCCCCTGGAGCCCCCCCAGCACCGTTTGCTCTGTCAGCTCCCTTCTCCCTGGCAGGGATGCAGCAGGCTCATTCTGGCCGCCCTCCCCACACGCCAGCAGGCCCCTGCACCCTCCCTGGCCCGGCCTCCGAGCCGGTGGCCGGCAGCTGGGCCCTCGGGAGCTGCAACCGGCCCCGGGCCGGTGGAAAGAACCCGGCAGCCGCGGGGAGCCCGGGGCCTCCGCCTCCTCAGGGCCGCGGCCTACGCTGCCAGGGCCCGGGTGGGAAGGGGCGGCCGGGGGGGGGGCCCCTCCAGCGACCGGCTGCTCTGCGGCCTCGCTCCCCCCCCGGGCGGGGGAAGCGCCGCGCAGTGCGGGAGGAGGCTCGGCCCACACCGGGGAGGGACGGAGGGCGGCCTGCGCCACGGCCCAGCGAAGGTCGCCGCCGCCATTTTCCGCCCAGACCCCGTAGCCCCACCCCTCCCCGCCGGAAGCATCGCCCTCTCCGTGGCGCCAGGGGCGGGAAGGGGAGGAGACGGAAATGATGTAATACCCCCGCGCGGTGCCCGCTGGGAGTTGTAGTCCGCACGTCGCCGCCAGCCAATGAGCGCGGCGGGGGGTCCGGACTGCGGCTCCCGGCAGTCCCCGCGGGCGGGCGGCGGGCGGGCGCGAAGCGGAAGTGCGTGAGGAGGAGGAGAAGGAGGGAGGCGGAGGCGCCTGGCTGCTGAGGAGGCCGCGGGCGGCGCGGGGTCCGGTGAGTGCGAGTAGGCCCGGCTCGCCGCGGCGGGGCCCGGCCCTTACCTCCTCTCCGCTACCGGGCTCATCTCTTCCCCTTCCTTTCTCCCGTCTCGCTCCGAGGCTCCTCCGCGGCCGCCCGCCTTCTCCCCGCCCGCTCTGGGCCTCAGCGCGGCGCTACCCAACCCCCACCCCCCCCCGCCGCCGCCGCCACGTGCCGGGCGCGGCCCCGCGGCCCCCCCCGCCCGCCCCGGGCCTTGTCCCCGGAGGCTGCCCCTGTCCCGCTGGGGCCCGACCCCGGAGACTCCTCCTCCTCCTTGTCCCGGCCCAGCCCGTTCCTGGAGATTCCCGTTCTCCGCCCGGGCCTCCGGGCCCCGTCCTCGGAGATTCCTGCCCCGCTTCGGGCCCGTCCCCGTAGGTTTTCTCCCTTCGCCGTGGTGGCGGGCCGTGTGCGGGGTCCCCGCACGCTCGCTGCGGCACGGGAGGGGCTGCCTGTATTCCCAGGGCGGGCCGTCGGGGCCGGGGGGGGTAGCGGCAGTTTGCAGGGGTTGCGGTTTGTCCGGGTCGTAGCCGCGACCCCGCGGGCTGGGGTTGAACCCCCAAGGGTGTGTAGCTCTCGCAGGGCTCACGCAGCGGCGCGCAGCGCCGTGCGCTTCTCGGTGCAGCAAGGGTGGGTTTGTTCGCTCGCGTTCGCCGCTCTGCGTCTTCTTGTTTAAAAGTGAAGTTTGGTAGAACCCCAGGTGATGGGGCGGAATGGGCTTTGTGGTGGCACAGAGCCACCTGTGAGCCCTGTATCTTTATTTTCACCAGGCTGACGAGGGCTTGTGTCCCTAACTGTTGTTGTTTTGGGGAGATTAATGTGTTTGAGGGGTCTATAAATGTATTTCAAAGTCTCCACAAGGCATTTGTCACTGTAATTGCCTCCTGAGTGGCTTTTTGAGTGCATTTATGTGCCAAAAGGTGACGAGATAAGTTTGGAATAAGCAGTACTCCGTGTAGCAGCCTTGGGAGGCGCAGGTTCGCCTCTGTTTGCTGGCGTGTGTGAGGACTCCATAGATGTGGAGTGGGTGCAACAGCGTTTCCTTGGGACTTGTCAGAGGTGGGGTACTTGTTCTTGTTTTTTACGTATACCGTGATGTGTCTGATGCTGTGGTGTAAGAACAGATTTCATTGTTCATTGAAATAAACAATATGTAAAACCATTTGGGAAACGTTATAGGTTGTCTTACAGCTGATGGGTGGAAGGAGACTTTATCTGCTGCTCTTGCGGCAGTGTCAGCACAGAGCACGCGTGTGAGAGGCTGCAGGGTCGCATCAGCAAATGGATGTTTTCAGGATGCTCCTTCCTAAGAGCACAGACAATTAAATCATCCCATTACTCTCTGCAAAGGACTCTTGCAGTATTCCTTCCCGCTAGTAGCGAGGGCAGGTCGTTATGTCAATGATTCTGGTAAGGCCAATGTGACATTTTAGGTGTGTTTTTAATGTGCCTTTTGTGTGGACGCTGCCCTGAAGTGCTGTGGCTGAAGAGGAGATCTGTTCTTTGGGTTCATATTGCATAACCTGACTTCCATTCATTGAAAAAGGTATGTTTTGAAGCTTAGCTTCTCAGATTGCCTTTAAGGGAGTATATTGTAGAGACAGAAAAAATAAGTATTTAGACATAACTATGCCTTCTCCTGGAGCGTTTAGTAGTTCCTCTGTATACTTGCGCTGGCAGTTTGCAGGTGCCCAGCACAGAGTGAGGAAATGGCTGACTGTGAACTGCATTATTAGTTACACAATCGAACAGCAGGTAAGAGGATAAAATAAAGCGGTTATTGTAGAGAGCTAAAATGTATGTTTTTGTGACATAGGATCCTCTGTAGAGTCTAGGGCCTTGTGATTATGTCTAAATTTTCTTTGGATCCTGCTATTTATTTTTTGTTTCACATCCTCCCTGCTGTGAATTAGTTATTCCTACTTCAGCAGGAACAGGGAGGGGCATGTATGAAAAGTCAATTTTAAGAGTTATCTCTGAAGTCCTTAAGAAGCTGATATTGCTGGTTAAAATTGCTGCTACCGAGGCAGTACTCTAGCAGACAGGCCTTAGTGTCCCGAGATGTCTTTTCAAAACTGGTGTTGATACACGTGAGAGTGTGTGATCTGTAAACTATACAATCTCAGCCCAGGGGGTTTGCAGAGTTCTGGAGCCTGAACTGACAGCTGTGGCGTTGCACCGTTCCCCTTCAGCTGGGGCTCCTGCCCCTGGGAAGGAGGAAGGCGTACGGCAGTGTGCCATCGCCAGCAAGGGTGCGGGAGGCCTTGCCACCTGCTAACTTGAATGCCCGCATTTTTTCATCCTTTTTTGTCTGGGATCAAAAGGTGAAACCTTTTACCTGCCATTTTACTGTAAAGAAACAACCTGGCCGTGGTAAGGAGGCACCTATAGCACCGTCCACGTGGTCTCTTTTTGAGGTGCTTGCTGTAAATGCATTAGAGTTGTGGCAGATGTTGCTGCCCTGCAGTGTGTCCGTACAGACCGTGTGTTGGCAGTGGCAGGTGCGTGTTGCGATGAATCCGTGCCCACGTTCTCTGGGTAGTTCTTTGTCTGCAGAAGTCATGCCTGCATTTCTGCTGAGTTATGCTCTGGTGTCTTCCTGCTTTTTTCCTTCCTTGCTAATTCCATGTCTCTCTGCAAGCTCTGTATCTCTGGAAGACATAGTTCTGCTCTTAGTGCTTCAATGGGTGCTGTCTGGAAAGAGGTTTCCCTGTATGCTGGGATTTCAGAGCAGCCATGTGCCCCTGACCTTAACTTCCAATTCTGTTTCGATGAAAGTGAAGTTTTGTTGTGTGTATTGTAAATTAAAGGGGTGTTCTGCTATTAGGGATATGATAATACAATTTAGCTGTCTGCTGGTTTCTCCAGCTTGTTTAAGCGAGGAAGCTTTGTAAATTATTTGAGAAAATAGTCACTTGGGTCAAGCCAGGCCTGTGCCCTGTGGGTTCACGGGTGAGGCGTTTGAGATCGGCATGCTGCAGAAGAGCTGGTGGACACCTTCTAGCACGGTTGGTGCTATTTGAAAACAAAAACATTACATGTATAAAACACCAGGACGTAAAATAGGTGGCGGTTCAAGCAAGTCAGCAGATGTCACTTTTTTTTTCTCACTGCTCCCACTTTCTCTACTGTAAAAGAAATCTTGCTTTGAGAGGCCTAGGAAGTACTGACCCGGACTGGTTAGGCCTGAGGATGCTCTTCATTGTAAAAGTGTGGTGTTCCCTTTGTAGCTGTATCACTAGCTCCCTAAAAGAATAGTGCCATTTAAGCTTGATTTTTTTTTTTTTTTTTGGTAGCTCACTTGGCTTTGTTTTTGCAAAATGACGGTTTGCCCTGTCGGAACTTGTTAATTGTTTAAGCAGCAGCGTAGCTCTTGAACTTTTTTTCCATATCAGGAAAAGTTTATAATATACTGAGCTGTGTTTAATGGCTGCATGTGCCAGTACAATAAAGTGGGCTTGGGTCATATGGTTTCCTCTGAATTATGATGGTACAGAGAGTTGCTCTGCGTGGCAGGATTCCTGCTTTATATTTAGCCATATAGTTTAGGCCGTGGGCATTGAAAGAGAGAGGAATAGTGGTGTTAATTGCAAAAGCTGTTCCGGCTCTGTGGAGCTTGTGCAAGGTACAGGCTGTATAAAGGGCTAACGGTCAGCATTGGGATTGTGCTGGCTTGCCTTGTGCTTGGCATATCTCTTATTTGTGCTTTGAGCTGACCCCGTTGCTCTACTGGTAGGCTGTTGTTCAGCAAACACTCGCTGCTGGGCGAGCCTGGGAGCATGGCTTAAAACTGCTTTGTGGGTTTCTGTAATGGGTCCCAAGATGAGGAGAAGGTGTTAGATTTAGCACAAAAGCTCATCTTGTCTCCCCTGTTCCTGCTGGAGTCACACTGAAGTGGTGCCTGGGAACAAGTAGGTGCCATTTTGTTTCTGGATGACAGGCTGGGTTTGTAGGTCTGGAGTCTCTCTTATCATAAAGGAAAATATCCTTCCTCTCTTCACAGTGAAATAGAGCATTAGCAGAGGCTAAATCACTGCTATTAGGTTTGAGAAAGTTAGGAGTTCCTGCTTAATTTAGCTTTATCATGTCAGAGCTATGAATAGTAAAATCCTGGGATTACATTTCATGCCAGCTGAGAATTGTGTTTGCGCTGTTTCACTCCATGGTAACCGGAAGCTGTCACGTCCAAAAAAAAAAAAAAAAAAAAAGGCACACAGAGATGACACCCAGCCTTGCTGTGGGAACACTGGAGCGCTGGGTCCTGGGCGGGTGGCGGGGGGGAGTCGTTTCCTACCCAAGGAAGTTTTCTGTCAGTGCCCTTTTTTCCTGTCACATATGAAAATAGTTTGTATGTTTCTCCCGTTGTACTTGTAGGAGAATGAGGCCTCTTTGCAAAGCCCTGCTCGTAGCTAGTACTCCTTTGATAAAAGAGCGAATGGACTGCTCATAATTTCATCTCCAAATTCATCATCCAGCCATTTTTAGCCTGTCATGATTTACAGTGTAAGGTAGCTGTACAAAACCCAAAAAAGCCCCTGCTGTAATGCGAGGGGTGCTGTAGCTTGCACCGCCAGCCAGCATATGTCCTCCCCACTGCTGCCTGCATTTCACTTTTACCTTTGGTTGAGTGAAAGGAAGAAAGGAAAGCTTGGCAAGTAACCTCATAGGTTTCTCGGCTCTGAGAGCACAAAAGGTGATGGTGTGGGGGGCCTTAAGCTGAAATTCTGTTCTCAAGGGAATTAGGCTCAGTATTAATGATGTTAACTTGTGCCTTAACAGAGGGCTGTACACGTGATATCTTGTGGGGGTTGTGTACCTGATTATTTCAGGCCCTATGTATCTGTGTAAATTATTACATTTGCTCCTATAGGGCTGTGGATGAGATTGGTTTCCTGAGTTCAGGATCTGCATATGCGCTATCTAATTAGATTAAGTAATTTCGGCAGCCTTTTTTAGCTGGGAAACGGTGCTGGGATGAATGGCTAAAATCAGAATACTTTCCTATGCTTGTAAAATGTGATGATTTGCTGGTATCTTGATTGGTTTAAATTTGATTTTCCCTTTTTTACTTAGGTGAGAGCTCAATCACTTCTAATAAAGCAGTATTGAGAAACATAATTGATGGGAGACTTATATAAGGTATGTAAACACAGCATTGAAAACTATCTGTTCGAATAAGCTTATCCCTGTGTATGAGATTTCTGTGGACAAGCATTTACCTCTGTTTTGTAGCCTAGCAGAGTGTGGGGATAGCCTGTTCTGATGGCTTGTGCTTGCAATAACTCCTATGAGTTGTGTTGTTTGTTTTTTTTTTTTTAAGAACTTTTAATGTTATACCAAGTTGTGGAAATCCTTTTCTTTGTTTTCCCCTGACGTAAGGAGATTCAAGTTAAGGTAAAGATAAATCAAGTGCTGACTCGAGAGTAAATATGTGAATGGTTTTGCTTGTTGCAGCTTATAAATTAAAGTTGCTGGAGCTTGTATTTTCATAGGTTAAATGTATGAAGAGTAGTAATCCTTTAGGGCAGATTCAGTTTTGGCTGTAACTGTACTGGGTATTTCAGAAGATACTCCAAAGAGCCCCAGATTCAATTGTTTTTTACATTACTTGCTGTTTCTCTGGAAGCATAACTTCCACATTTTTCAAGTGCATTGTGGTCACTCTAATGAAGGAAATACTGGTGTGCAGAGTCTGCTGGTTTCCAGACTGCAGTGACCTGAGAGGGTTGAAAACTTCACTGGAGGCCACAGTTTATTCTTCCATTGCCGCGTGGGGAGTAGCACAATAACTTCAATTATGCACAAGTTTGAATTCTTTTGGTTAACTGATTTGTGAATAGTTTTCTTATGTAAAGTAAATTGGACCATTTCTTGCTTCTCTTGGGGGTTCTGAAACTACAGGCACAAGGATTCACAGACCCCCAACAGTTTTGACAAGGGTTCAGTTCACATTCAAAAACTGCTCAAAATAGTAGGGCTGCACTGTGAGGAAGCCATTAGTTTTGAGAAAGATCTGATTTTTCTGCTTGTCTGTTCCCAGGTTGTGTAGGTTTGGAAGCAAAAAGCTGATGAAATAGGTTTTCCTTTTTTTTTTTTTATTTATTGTGGATGTTTTTCTTCCACGTTTAACAGAAAATCCAGCTGCCTGACTTTTGTAGCAAAAGCATCCACATTTCTAATCCGCTTTTTCTTGGATTTGTTTTCTTTGAGCTCCCTGTCACTAAACTGTCTGAGTAACAACATAAGACTTTTTAAGCTCAAAGATATATAAAATATTTTTTATCAAGTAACTAGTGTCAGAATTAAAGTCACTGATTGGTGTTTATAGCTGCTCAAATTATTTGGAAAACGATTGTTCAGCACTGCAGTCTGCAGAATCAGTCCTTTTGGAAGAACTTGTAAATAGTTTTTCAACCATTCTATAGAACCTGCTTCTAATTGTCTGAAACCAGGGCTGGAGCTCAATATTAAACTTCTTTAGGGATTAGTTTAATTGTGTGAAAACCCAAACATGCTTGAAGGAAAATCTTAATTTTAAAAGCATATAAACTAGAGAGAAATTGGAACTGCTATTGACAAACTAGTGCTGCTCTTGCCATGGCAGAATAATCTGAACTTTTTTTTTCCTCAAAGCATGTTTGGCATGTATTAAAGTAGTTTGTAGTTTGGTAAAGTAGTTGTGGTTTGGGTTTTTTTGTTGTTTTTGTTTTTAGCAGTGTTGTCCAGGAAAATTTTTCTTGAGGAGGTTGGGAGGTGTAGTTGTAGGCTTTAGTTTAACTTGTGTCATTAATCTCCTGAAAACATATACTGGATACTTGATCTAGAAAGAGGAATTGTTCTGCTTTTTGTTATCCTAATGAAATTTGAACTGGATGATTAGAAATAGCATTTTAATTTGCAGTCCACCAGGCTGGCAGTGGGAGTTATGCAGGTGGCTCTTTTTTCTTCCCCTTAAGTGTTCTGTTGATTTCAAGAGCATACTTAATTTTTGGTGCAAGACCAAACCTTAGCTTCAAAAGGAAGAATCAAGTAGAAAGTGAGATTATTAGACTTTGATTTCTGAACTAGCAAAGCCAGCGTGTGCTTTCTGTACTCTGTACGTTACTGCTGGCACTTCCAGTGTGCTCTGGCATGTAGATAGCTGCAACTTTTTTTCCACTTCAAGTAAGCTCACAGCAAAATCTCGTGCAGCTGCAGCACAAAGCTTGCTGGGAGATAGATTTTACATAGCTGTCATGCATAGCAAGGTTAATTTGTCATGCTTCTGGACTGCTCTTTTACAACAGGAGCTTTAGTTCACTTCAGTGTATTGATGGTTGTCAAACTTAACTGATTTAGGAATATTATTTTCAATTTTAATCTAATGTAGGAATTTGTGATAGTCAAACTGCCATGGTCATTATTTTGATTTGCTCTTTGATAAAACTGATAGATCTGGGAGCTGCAAGGGAAGAAGCAGGTGTCATGTGTCTTTGTGCTAACCGTGGCTGGGTTGAAGGGAGGCGGGTTTCGGCGTGTTCTCTGGCTGTGTCCCTCTGCATGAGCTGCCAGTGTGCTGCGATCCCAGCAGCAGCCTCAACAGGTGCAAGTGCAAAGTGCTGCTTGGACTGCGGATCTTTCCAGGGAATTAATGCACGGTATGAAAAATACCCTTTTGGGGCACTTGCTGCAGGGGAAAAAAAAAAAAAAAGAATAGCTCTTCTATTCTTTGCCAGGTACATGTCTAGAAAACAAAGATTGCTCTGATTTGACACTGGTGGCAGGCTGCTTTTACTAAGTGTATTGAGCCTGAGTGCAAGAGGAAGTACTAAGGACCAAATTTATTACAGTTCTATGTGTGTTTTTACATGAGCCCAGTAGCTGACGTTTGGCTTATTTAACCAATTTGTTCATATCAGTGTTATTTGGTGTTCAAGTAGCAATTTGGTATTGGACATAGTGCAAGTGCAAGTCTTATTCTGTAGGTAGATAGTTAAATTGAAACAAGATCATACTGAAATTAACTTTAAAAGATGCTGACAGTTGTTAGTTACTGTTGTGTTTTATTTGACACTTTTTATTTCCTACAGTTTGTCATTGTATTGTAACTAACACTTGGCAGTTCTTAACAGCGGTATTCTTACCCAAGTCTTCTGACATATCTACGGGTGCCACTTACCTCCTCTGCTTCTCTGGCAGGCAGGTCAATTAAAATGCACAGAAGTGGTGATTTTTACAGGCTTGTGAATTACAAGGTCCTGTATAGGACTGCATTTTTAATGGCTTGATCAGATTTTCTGCCTCTGTTAGGCCTGGATTTAGGTGACTACTATTGTTTAAGTTTATAAATAGCTAATTTCTTACTTTCAATGCTTTCAAAAAGAACACAGTGCTGACATTTCTGTTCGTGTCAGCATTTTCCAATATCTTTGATATCTTTGTAGAGTATAAATTGGAATATAGGGTCAATCAGCAATAAATAATTTTCATCTTCTGGGTCTTTAAGTTGTAAAGAGGCAGTTTCTTGGCTAGGACAAAGGCTGCCACAGTTTAAATTGATGGAAGCCTTTCAGGTACCTTATCCAAATGTTTAAAAGCTTGTTTTGTGGGAAATGAAACTGTTTTGTAGGATATTTTTTTTTTTTAATTAACTAATCTTGTTTGGGTTTTAGAGCTTAGGATTATGGATTGTAGACCTGGCTGAAGGAGAATTAATTTTTTTGTTCCCTGATAATGAAGGCTGTTGTGAGCAAATAAAGTAGCAGTTCAGCTGTTTCTCCCTAACTCAATGTTTGTGCTAGCAAACACTAAAGGGATGACAAGACGTTCAGGCAGAAATGTTTTCTCTAATGAGGTGCTATCTTCTTTGCTTTGGGTCTTACAGCAAAATAAACCGTAACAGTTTCATTAAATTCTGGCCAGAAAGGAACAAGTAAATTTTTGTTTTCCTACTGCAATTACATAGTGCTTCCTACAAATGCTTTTACAAAATATTTAATATTTGCAAATTAATGTTTTGTAAATGCTGTGTAATAAATTGAAACTACTGTAATGAGTTTTGCAGCGCTGTGCACACTTGAGGTATATGCATAAGCCATTTCACTTGCTTCCAAATGTTCTTAGTGTTTATACTCAGTGTATTATAGATATGAAGACAAACTGCTTCTTTTGATAGGGACTTATCTGCTGTGTTCTTCTCTCTAAGCTGGCAAGTTGTGCTACGTGGTATAGCAATCCTCAATGTCATTACATGCTTGAGATGGAGTCGTTTCAGCTGTAACATTTTGTTAGATGGCTTTTCTGTACAGGGCCATGGTGGTTCTGTTCTGCTTTAACATCTGTGAAAGATCTGAAATAATGATGAGTACTGCTTGAAAGGAGTGGAAGATGGAAAGAGACAGTCATAAAGTAATACAGGCCAGTTGGAAATAGGAAACAAATTCCTGGAAAAAGGCATTGTGAAAACTAGAGATGTTCTTCATTTGACCCATGTCTTGGCATATAGAAATGTTCTTCACAGTGTTCTGGAATAAGAAACTCCTGGAGTATGATTTCTGCTTCAGCAGAGAGCATTGAGCACGTTTCCTACTTTCCATATCTGGAAGAAAGGTTAGCTGTTCTTGCTTGTTGTGTGTTGTCTTGGTTCATTTTTTTTTGTAGTAGTGCTCTAAATAGGAGAACAGTATTCTTCTACAAAAGAGAATTCTGCCAGCTTTTTATCTGGATGACACCTGTGTGCAGTGGATTGTATCAAAAGTTTGTGGTAATGTTGGTGTTTGGGGAATAGGTGAAAAAACAAACAAGACTCAAGTGTTTTAACACAAAGCAAGAAAAAATGGTTACAGCAAATTTTTTTCTGGTAGCCACTGTGAACGGCTGAATGTCAAAGGTCTTTGTAAGGTAAAAGGCAAGATTTCCTTCTTTCGTGGATGTTTAGACAGACAGACATGACAACAGTAAAAATAAAAAAAAAAATCTGTGGTGTTCTTTATTTGGCCTTTTTCAAAGATTGGTAAGCATGACTTAGAAAACTCTAAACCTTGCAATACAACCTTCCCTCTTGGGTGAGCACAGGACTTAATCACCATTTCAGAGAAAGTATAATCTTCAAGTAGCCTTGAAACCTTTTTTCAATGAGGTAAACAGAAGAAATGAATAGCTTTAAACAAATTTATTTTATGGTTGAACACAGAGTAAATGACATTCTTGCTGTTAGATCAGAGGTTTAATAACGTGGAGTAATTTATGAGGTTGTGTTTACTGTTGTTTTCTTTTTTTAAACTTACACCCCTCTAGCAGTGCATGGAAGGATACTGAAATGTAACTGTAGACATGTCAAAACAGCTCACAGTGGACTGGTGGCACCCTTTGAAGACGACGATATGCTGATGGATGAATTTGTCAGGAAAACAGTTATTTCTCTTGGCTTGTGGATTCTCTTTAACAATACGGGGAAATCCTTAGTCCTGAATCCAGTAAGACCATACAAATACGCTGAGAGAAATTACTTCAATACGGCTGTACAAATGTAATGACAGCTATTAGTATGTATATAACAGGAGATGGGATGGGGTACAGTGGAGATGGAGGAAGGAAGAAGTGGACTTAAAATTTTGAAAGCTTGAATAACCATTTTAAAAACTACGTTCTTCATAAAAGTACATGAAAGAATTCATGGTGAAGTGAGTGATGAACTTTTGCAATGTATGCGCTCTGTTGAAATACTTAAGATATGATGAACATTTTGGGTACAGCACCGGATGCTAGCTTAAGGAAGCTAGACTCCTGTTGATCATTGGTGGCCGTAAGTACAACAAAGTACATACAACGATGCTTCAGTGCATTTTCTTCTCATTTCAGGTTTGCTTCCTGATTTCATAATTGATAAAGCTGAGACGGTGAAACCTGACTGTTGAAGGGTGCAAGGTGTGAACCTGCTCAAGCAGGTAAGCACACAATGGAAACTAAAATCTTCAAAAGTGGTAAAACTGCCTGTTTGGGGATTTGGAGTATACCTTCTTGTATCCCCTCTATCCTGGGCATACTGCAAGTTAAACTATCAGCTGAATTCTTTCTTCATTGTTAATGTTGCTTTGCAAAAAGGACTATACAGGTTTTGATAAAAAACTCAGCCTCACGTCTTGGAGTGTTTTGGCTTGACTTTCCAAATAGCTGGTAAATAGAAAAAGTAGTAGTACCTACTTTTTTTTATGCTATGTTGAGTGATTTTTGGATTTACCCCCTGGTGACTTTTGGGAGAAAAGGACTGCTTCCCCCTATATACCTTAATTAGCTGGATTATTATAAGTCATACTGATCCAAAGTGTTAAACCCCCATATTCAGTCTGTCCTTAAACATTTGTTCTTTTGCTGAAGCATTGCAGTGGCTTCAGTCAGTGGCCATAAAAGTTCTCCTTAAATATTCTGAATAATTAAATTTTGAAGCTGTGGTAGCTAGTGGAAGCAGCAGTAAGAGACTCTTGACAGTGACTTTTTTGCATTGCTGTGGAGCAGAGCTGAGCTGTTCTTTTGAGTTCTGTCAGAAGACATTAAACAGGTAAAACATTAACTTTCCTGACACCGTTTCATGACAAAAGTTTGTCTTGTGGGCAAAGTCCATTGTGGTGGCTTAGTAGAACATTTGCTCCTTTGTTGTTTTCACCTCTTTGAGTGGTATTGATGGATTGCCATGAGGATTTAGAAATGGAGAAGGCAAACTTTGCTCCTTGAAATAGCCTCCAAATTTTAGAAAATGCTTATTTTTGAGAGTGAGAGGCTTCCAGCTGTTGGTTCTCCATCTCACCCCCCCCCTTATTTGTCAGTAGGGCTCGTATGAATGGGGTTACAGAATCAGTCTAGATTAAAAATATTCTTGTAAAACAGAACATTTGTAATCTCTGTCATGACATGGATTAAGTTTAGAATGTAGATGAATAATTCATTATATTGGCAGGATGGGAACTTTCTACATGGGCCTTGTTGCTAAGGTAGTAATTAGTGAAACTGCACATCAACAGAAATATCCTCAGAGACCTCTATGTTAATTTTTGTTCTAGTTCTTTAAGAAGTAGAAGTGGATCTCTGCAGAAAACCGTCCACAAAGGTTACTATTAGACATCAGAGAGGGTTGACTTTGGCCTTTGTCTTCACTTGGTAGATGACTTGAGTTGCCTACATTTCACAGTATGGGTCCTGTTTGGTTAAGATCCTTGGAAACCAGTCTTTTATTGCTTTTTCTTTGTACATGTCAAAGATTCACAACAGTTTTGTAAAGACAAAAGTCTTAGAGTTCTTGACCAGCGCTCATTCTCTACTTCATTAGCCTTCTTTGCAAGTCTTCCCTTTCTGAATAGCACCATTTGTTGTGTGGCAAAAAAAAAAAAAAGTTATCTTAAAGCAGCTTGAGAACTTCCACAATGAAGTAGCTTGTATAAATATTACGAAAACTACATGCAGAACTGATCTGGTTGTGTTGCCTGCTTTCCTTAACAAGAAACAGGTTTGAAGAATTCCAGGTGTATGCCTTTGGGGTCAGGGAAATCTTTGATGCCAAGAAGGGGATATAAGTAATGTAGCAATGCTCTCCTGTGAGGAATCAAATTCACTTAAGTTACTGATTGCTGTCAAAGACTTTCACAGCTCAAGCAAACCTTCTGCCTTTACTTTCTATAAACTATGGAAGAAGGATTCAAAACAGTTTACTCCAATAAGAGATGTTTGCCAGTTTGAGTCTTACTGTTCAGTGAAGCTTTGGCTGTTGCTCATTTTCAAACAAGGCTGAACTTTGCACCTTTGAGTTGGTGGTACTCACAGCATGTGGGAATCTGAATACTTTCATGTTTTATGCAGAAATGTCCACGTTTCTTAGAATAAGAATCTAAAAAAAAATTATAATGCTTACTAATTTGCATTGGCAATGTACTTTCAGCAGACTAAACAGCTACCTGTTAGATTGACTATTTTCTTCACTGAACAACTTCAGTGATTTCAGATCTGGCTTGCAGTAAATGTAACTAATTTTAAATCTGTGTGGTATGAGTGAATTTAGCAAACTAATTTGGAATACAAATTGTTTCTTCAGACTTGGTGCGTGTTGAATTTCGAGGTATGTTCTACAGTGTAGTTTTAGGACAGATAAACGAGCTGTCAAGTGTCTGTTTTCCAATAGGTTAACACCTTACTAGAACTTTTAAACTCGGCACACTCAGGATCAGTGCTGATACTTTTGGATGTGAGACTACACTACTTGGGAAGATCTGCTGGACAGCTTGTAACTGGGTCTTCAGAAAAGACAAAGCAAAAAACAATTTTCAGAATTCCTGGCAATGTTTCCAGGAGTGCATGCCCTCCAGATGTGTGCAGTCACGCTTGTCTCTGCTGGGAGATGAGACCTGGATCAGGCAGCAGGGATCAACCATGGTCCCTTTCAAGGTAGAGGTGGAGCCGGTGTCATGGGAAGGTGTTCTGTAGCTGTGAGCAGGAAGGAAATGTGAATTCTGGCAGAGCAGATTGCTAACAACAAGTCTCTGTAGCACTGTGTAAATGCTTCTACTGCAGTCCCCACTGAGGGCCAGACACGCTTTACCTTCCCGTGTTTCAAAAAGCAGCATCCCCCTGTGAGCTCTGTGAGGCTGTATGCATGTGTGTGCTTTGCGGGCACAGCATCAAGTTCAGTGGAAGATTCTGAAAGGTAAGTGAGCAGCCACTGCTGCTTTCACAGGTTGCCTTTGCTTCATTTACAGGCATCTCTTTCTTTAAAATCAGAGTAACCCTTAGGATGTTTTATAGGAATAGATTCTTTCAGAACAGGGGTTTTTTTTTTTTTGCTTACCAGCTGAACGCATTTTATCTGAGTCAGTCATTAATTCTTAGGACAACTAACTGCATATCACAATAAGTTTACAAATGCAGTGTTAACACAGGGGAGCTGAAATGACTCCAATGTTTAGTTTGTTTAACCTTTTGAGTGCTGATAGAGCATAGCAACTCAGTTTCTATTCTAGTAGGAGTTACCTCACCTGTTAGGAATGAATCAACTTTAAAAATATTGACAAAGATTAAAAAAAACTTCAAAGACGAGAGCTTTTGGCACACATCACACATACCAAACTATTGTTTGGCTAGTAAGTGCTGTGGATCAAAGTAAAATACAAAGATGCTTAAACAGCTCAAAGCAAGTGATACTTTTAGAATCTATTTTGGGGCCTTCTCAGGACTTACTGAGAGTTACTGCCACTTATACTCTCCTCCGTCAGTCAGCTCTAACCATGTGCTTTTTCTTGGAAAACGAGTTATTTCCGAAGAGACACAACAGAGAAGAGCTGTAGTGAGAGGTGTTTTAATTGTATTAGTCTATTAAAATATTTCAAGCAGTATGGAGTTCAGTGTAAATAAAGATAACTTACAGATGATAATATGTTGAAGTGTAGTTTGTTTTTGAGCTACAGGGTTGTCATTTAGTAGAGAGCTATCTTGAAATTTGTACACAGTTTATGACATACTTGTAATCTCCTTACAGATTGTAGCTTTTTTCTGGTTTTATTGTATCAAAGCCCCTCAGGATTCAGTTGGGAGCAGCTCTCTGATTCTGAGAGGCAATTTAGATCGTCTTCCTATATCTTCTAGTAGTTCCTATTACCATTTGTTTCTTCTCCTTCTCTTCCATGTTTTGGTTTACTGTGCTGAACTTTTGATTGTTTTGGCCAACAGACTAGGAAATGTTGCTGTTTTGACAGATGTATTTAGTAAATTAAAAGGAAATATTTATAAATGGTCCTTTCACACATTCTTTCCCTGAAAAATGACCATGCATAAGAATGAACTTTGCTTCTTCAGTGATAATGCTTTTTTATTTTCATCCCTGGTGCGATTTATTTTTCCTAATAGAACAGGAAACATTAATTTTTTTTTCTGCATACATTCTAGTGTGGAATATATTAAAGTACTTCAGTTGAATTGATATAGCATCTTTAGTACAGTGAGAGGGAAGAACGAGAACATGTAACATGATTTTTAAAATAAAAGCCTACTTCCCATTTCTGGAGGGTACCAGCTCTCATGATGAAGAGCAACCCACTTTCCCAGCAGTTGCTCCTGTGACAGGCATTGTGCTGTTCCTGAAAGTACCCTGGCAGTAGTTGGAGTATTCAGTAACCATAATGTAATTTGGCTTTAGAGAGCGGCTGAAAGTGAAGATGTTGCAAGTTAGTCCACTGGAATTTGCTTAAAATGGATACAGCAGCACAACTTAATCGGTTGTGTTTACATACCTAATTTTAAGCAGTAGGTGGAAAAAAAGGGCTAAAGTTGTGCTAATGTAGTTCCTTTTTTCTTTCTGGCTTTTATTCATTAGTCACTTTTGCTGAAAAGTTTGTTGATAACTTTTATGCAATACTCAGTTAATGCAAATTTTATCTTTACAATCCTTTTCCTAATTCCCAGAGCAATCTTAGTTTTTTCCCTCTTGTAGAACGTGGGCGATGAACATTGCAGAGCATTTGTTTCACAGATGCTCAGGTTTTGGCAGTTTGTTGTCAGAATGCTTCTTAGTTCATTTCATGATTTAAGATGCTTTTTAGCCATTGAAATAAGTAATTAAAATAACTTACGGTATGTAATCTCTGGACCATCACAACAATTATTGATGCTCAGTTTTCTTGGGGACACCATGAACACTTGCACAGTGTTTATTTTATTCTCTCTTAGGGCAGCAAAGGCCAAGGACTTCTTGCTTAAACAGAGCAGATTAAGGGGTCTCAAAGCCACAGGCAGTTGTGGACTGCTGTGTGTGTTAATGATTAGATTTTTACTGTATGATCCTTCGTGACTCATATTTTGAGCTTCCTTAAGTAACATGAGAGAGTATATCTGATGATTTAAAGCTGAAGTGCTGATTACATATTAGAATTAAATGAACACTAATAAAAATCCAGCTCTTAGTTAAAAATGCATGTGTTGTGTTTATCCAGTAATGATTAACACCATTGCAGTTGAAGTGTCTGCTTGATTGGGAGCACCTAAAGTTCTACTTCGGGATTTATTACGCTGCACAGCCCTCAGATGTGTCCTGGAAATAGAAAGACAAATTTTAAATATTTATAGGCATGCCACCTCTATCTGGAGCTGGGATAACTTAGTGGTGGATGATTTTGGAACAGGTTTTGGAAAATACAAGGCAAAAACCCAATTATTCATGTTACAGGAAGTCTTAGCATCCTTCCAAGGATGCTTTTGAAAGGATGAGGATAGCTCACCAATCCTAAATAAGTAGAGTATAATAGCAAGTTGCCTTTTCAGTGCACTGATTAAAAGTAAGGTCCAATTTCCTTGCAGTGTCATTGGTGGCCTTGTTTTGCTAATGTGGGTGTTGCAACCTAATTTGAATGAGAGTTCTGTTTTCCTGACTCAGAGTGCACATGGACAGATCTGCAGAGAAATCAATTGAACATGATCAAGTACGCATGTATTGTGTTTGCATGGCAAGGTTTTGGTAGTGGGGGGCTACAGGGGTGGCTTCTGTGAGAAGCTGCTGGAAGCTTCTCCCATGTCCGACAGAGCCAATGCCAGCCGGCTCCAAGACGGACCCGCCGCTGGCCAAGGCCGAGCCCATCAGTGACAGTGGTAGCACCTCTGGGATAACAAATTTAAGAAGGGAAAAAAAGTTGCTGGGACACAGAAACTGTAGCTGGAGAGAGGAGTGAGAACATGTGAGAAACAATCCTGCAGACCCCCAGGTCAGCAAAGAAGGAGAGGGAGGAGATGCTCCAGGCACCGGAGCAGATTCCCCTGCAGCCCGTGGGGAAGACCATGGTGAGGCAGGCTGTCCCCGTGCAGCCCAGGGAGGTCCACGGTGGAGCAGATCTCCACCTGCAGCCTGGGGAGGACCCCACGCCGGAGCAGGGGGATGCCCGAAGGAGGCTGTGACCCCGTGGGAAGCCTGTGCTGGAGCAGGCTCCTGGCAGGACCTGTGGCCCTGTGGAGAGAGGAGCCCACGCTGGAGCAGGTTTGCTGGCAGGACTTGTGACTCTGTGGGGGACCCACGCTGGAGCAGTGTGTGCCTGAAGGACTGCACCCTGTGGAAGAGACCCAGGCTGGAGGAGTTTGTGGAGAACTGTCTCCCGTGGGAGGGACCCCATGCTGGAGCAGGGGAAGAGAGTGAGGAGTCCTGCCCCTGAAGAGGATGGAGCAGCAGAGACAACATGTGATGAACTGACTGTAACTCCCATTCCCCGTTCCCCTGTGCCGCTGGGTGGGGGTAGGTAGAGGATTTGGGAGTGACGCTGTGCCTGGGAAGAAGGGAGGGGTGGGGGGAAGGTGTTTTAATATTTGATTTTATTTCTCATTACCCTACTCTGGTTTGATTGGCAATAAATTAAGTTAATTTTCCCTAAGTTGAGTCTGTTTTGCCCGTGACAGTAATTGGTTGAGTGATCTCTCCCTGTCCTTATCTCGACCCACGAGCCTGTCACTATATTTTCTCTCCCCTGTCCAGTTGAGGAGGGGGAGTGATAGAGTGGCTGCGTGGTGCTTAGTTGCTGGCTGGGGTTAAACCACGATAATGCATGAAAATCTGTCCCACTCTGAAACAAGCTCTGCAGAATTATGAGTATCACTCTAATATTGTTGTTTGGTAACACTGGGGATGTTTTCTGACAAATAAAAAATATATTCAATTGTAACCTGGAAGCTGCCTGTCTGGATTTTTCCCTGCTTATAGTATCATTTTTCATGCATTCTATGTAAAATTCCAAAACATCAATAACACTGTATACAAATCCGCTTTGAATAGTAAGGCAGTAAGGTAAGAAACTTTTTCAATAGCTATAATTTTGCTGTTGAACATGCACAGATAGAAGCAGAATGGTAAATCTACCAGTACACTGATTTTTTTTTTCCTTTGCCCAAATTACTTACAGCTATGCAATATTTTACTAACTTTGAGGGGGAGAAAATGTAACTTCTTGTAGAAATTCCTAAGGAATTCTCTTAAATGCTAAATAAATTCCTTCTGATATTGTGAATGGAACTTATGTATTGTTTAAAGAGAGCAGATTTTCTTCTCAGCTTCATTAGCTACCTCTGGGATTGCAGAGTTCAAATTTTGATACCAACTGCTGATGTGGAATACTCACCAATCCAAACACTTAACTCAAGCTAGCACTTAGTCCCTTTCCCAGCCCATTACTGAAACCTCCAGTTTCCAGGAATGAAAATAGAAAGGAGACGAGGAACTTAATCTGAGGAGTGAAGGAGTGGAGTCCCCTTCTTCCTCAGCAAGTCAGGGGCCAAAGCATTTTCCATAGAAGCTGAAGAACTATACCGGAACCAACAGGGATTCAAAAGCTGGAGCATATTTTGCAGCATGATCAAATTCTGAATTGTAAGAAATTTTGTTTATGGCTGGATACAGTGATTAAATAGGTCAACTATTACTACAGTTGAGAAGCACTGTAATGGCTGGACAGAAGAAGCACTAGAGGTCTCCTGACTCTCTCTGGTATGCTCGATTTTCTTCCCCAGCCCTTTGTGGAAGGGAGGTCACGAAAGGAGGTTGCTGGTAGCGTGAAGGGGAAAGTTTGTGAAGGTCCCTGTCGGAAGCTGCAAAACTGTGTGTTATGCATTTGACTCTTGGATACTGACAGGAGAATCTGACTGGCTGAAAGAAATACAGCATCTTGAATTTTATCAATTTGTACCAACCTTCAAATGTAAACAATATGACACGCCCCAACTCTTGAGTTAATAGTCCTGAATATTTTTCTTTCCCTTGAGGTAAGAGATGATGAACATCCTTTAGAAAACCTTGCTCATTGATACAAAGTTGATGTTTACAAGAGAGTGGGTCAGGTAGGGTATAATTGAAACAACCATGTGGTCAAACTGTATTCCTTGAAACATCTTTTAAGGGACTCTTTAACCTTTACCTGGACACATGCCTGAAAATAGCCCAGGTAATTCATAATTATAGCTGTTCTGAGTCACTTAATGCTACAGCGTAATCTCTTCTGTCTCTGAATATTTGGAAGGACATCTGAATTATTTTGGCTGCAACAGAACCCCTCGCTGGATGATACTTGCTTGTAACTGATCATAGCAACTGCATAAACTGCACAAGCAGACAGGACACGTACATCCACCATTTAACCTGAGTGTTCATAGTGAGGCAGATCTGTGCAAATAGGCTTACATTTATGTATCTTGGATTAACATTTTTGTTTGTGATTCTTTCTGAAAATTGAGAATAGTTTGGGGGGTGGATTTGGGGGGTTTTTTTTGACAGTAAGCCTTTTTATTTCTTCATTGTTCTTTAAACCAGTGACAGCTGGCTGTACTGATAGTGATGTGGCTGAAATGAAATGGTTTGTCTCTTTAAAGGTATTCTTGCTTAAGGTAGCAGTGTGGCCTCTGCCTGTTCCTGGGTTTTGCATTAACTTGCTGCTTTCAAATGTAGCACTCACATTTGTAATTACTCTGGGTTGAAAGCCTTTTATTCTTTTTGCAAATTTCCTCCTTAGACTGAAATAAACCTTCTATTCTGAGCCCAACGTCATTCATCTGTTATTAGGCAGCCACTTCAAACATGGATATTTCCAGTCTTATCAAACTTCATGTCACTCCGTAGTTTGTCAGGCTGCCGGATGTTGCCTGTTCTCTTAAATCTGCTGCATGACTTCATTTTTCAAGTACTTTTATTTCCCTGTTTCCTTCAGGTACAACTGACAGGTGCTTGCAAAGATGTCCAAAACTAACAAATCAAAATCTGGATCCCGTTCTTCCCGTTCGAGGTCTGGATCAAGATCACGCTCACGTTCCTTCTCCAAATCTCGCTCCCGTTCTCGTTCTGTCTCACGGTCAAGAAAACGCAGGCTTAGGTAAGTGTGTGCTGCTCTGAAGCCAAAGGGTGTAACTGTGGTTTTCCCCTCTGTCCTGTTCAGATGGTTTGTCACTTAATTCTTTTCCAGGGAAGGACTTTGATTAGATTCTAGGACAGATAGTGTCCTGTGTCTTTGGCTGTTTCCTGTACTGTTTTGAAGTGTTTTCAATGAGCTAGGAGAATAAATTGTGACCGTTTATCAGCATTGTCAAGATACTTCTTCTGAGCCCTTAACCTGGTCTCTGTAGCATGTTTTTGGTGAACGATAATTTTACTTTTCTGTGCAGGTCTTTTTCCTCTAATATGAATACTAAGATACTCTAATGTACAGTTAAATCAGAAGGTGTTTTGTTAGTATAGCTCATTTTGTCAGGTATGCAGTAAACAGTGGAGCTGTTACATCCTTTTTAGACCGGGCCCTTACAGAAGACTTCTGTACTTTGTTTTTCCTCACAGGTATTAATAGAAGCCCATTTCAAAATGCATGTGGGTTTTTTTTCCCATGTTCTTCTGCAGTTCTTAATTGCTGCTGTATGTAATGGGATAGCCTATTGTGCTTTTCCTAATTCTAAGTATGCACAATCTCTGAGACCAAGTTTCCTATATTAAAAGTACTCATGGTTAATGATGATGTTTGAAATTGCCAAAGCAGGACAAAATGTGAAAAATCATAGCCTTTTGTCCTGAATTGAGATTATTTCGGGATTTTGCTTTTGGTCAGATATTTGCTTTACTGCTGCCAGTGAGAGAGTTTAAGTGTGTGTTCTGTAGTCAGAGTTGGGAGGGTCCATAGTAAAACATGCACCTTTGTTTTGTTAAATGTCTTTGGCTTTTTTTAAGCTTTTAATGTAATTGATCCCAGACTTGAGGGGCCTTTGTGGACATTGCATGCTTTCCCCCTCTTTCTAAAAATGAATTCAAACAAGTTTTAATGTCAGTTTAAGATACTGCTGTGAAAGGTAGGGGCAATTTTTGTTGTTGTTTCCCTGCCCCTCACCTCACCATACAGGAGTCAGTTAATGGAATTGATCATTCTGGATGGATAAAGTAGACAAAGTTAATTTCACTGCAGTTAATTTTGAGAAATCATTAATGTGCATAATAGTTGTTCTTACCTCCCTGAATTGCTTCTGATCAGGCCACTTAAAGGCTCACGTCTTCCCTGGATATCAGGATATCTGTTTTTTCCATTTCTTTTGGCTAAGCATTTTCTATCTGGCAAAGGCATTCCAGTTGGACTGGGTATAAAGTTCAGCTGCTTTTTCACTAATCTTAAATTAATAACACATATTCTGAAAATCATTAGATTGTAAACACATGCAACTGTTAACAATTAAAGAGATTTTTTTAAATGCAGAGGTTCTAATAAATGTACAGTTGGAGAGAGAAGGACATGACAAAACTAAATTAGAGGCGGAGACTTGAGTCAAACCAAGTTCTTTGCAGAAGGAAGCTGGAAGATACACGGTCATTTGGGAATATCTGCCTAGCGATGAAGGAACTTTGACAGTTGAAAACAAAGGCATCCTCTGCAAACATGATCGTTTCCTCTGTGCTGCTGCTGAATCTCCTTGCGCTTTGTAAATAACTCCTTTTTTAAAAATAGAATCAAAATGGAGGGGGTTAGTACAGACAAGTCATCTTGTATGGCGTTAGGATTTTCTCTGAGGTAGGTCTCGTTGTATCTTGGCATAAAAGTCCATTGTTGTGTACTTCAGCATACACCACAAAAATTGTTGTACTCTTCATTTGGTAGGTTTACTGTTTGTTCTAAGTTGTTTTGCCATGTTGGAGTCTGCCTAATATTTCTTGCTTTCTTTATGACTTTATTTTTCATTTTTACCTATTGTGAAATGGTGGGTGCTTTAGAACTGAGCAGTGTGTATTAGCTGGCTAGCTACAGGGGCTGGCAGAGTTGGGAAAACTATTACTTGCAGTGTTTCTTTTGCGTAACATTTACTGTATTTTTCTAAAAAGATTTCTTGTAAATAATCTCTGCAACTTTTGGAGTGAAATCTCCCTGCTGCAAGCCTCTGTAAAATGATAGAACAGATTTTGGAAGCAGCGTACAACAGGTCCCTTGCTGGTAATTGATCACAAATGCAGCAGTTGTCTGAAAATGGGAGTGTATGTATTCTTAGTACTTTTGACTAGGGCTCATTGTAATTGGTTCTTGCTGTCTGCCTCTTGTGCTTTCGTCTCAGATAACTTGCTTAGGTTTTTTGGTTATTTGAAGTAATGGATGAAGCATATGTTAAAATTATCATTGAGCTGTTTGCTAGCAATGACTATACAGTTTCACGCTAAAATGTAATGTATTTGATAGGTGGAAGAAATAAAAACAGAACTAGAGTTCGTCTCTGACTGCAGGCATGTATGCTAATCTTGTAGGAATTCCTAACATGGCAGCGTTACAGGGGTTTGGGGTGTGAGCGGAGAGGGGGCAGCAGTGAGTTGTGTGTTGTCAGTCTGTAAAAGTACAAGTCTACTGGAGTATGACTAATGAGTGTTTTAGAGCCAGATCTCTCTTAATGTAAGAAGGGACTGTGGAAATGGTATCAATGAATATTATTTACTAAAGTTCCGTTTGGAAAAATCTCTTTTCTATTTAAACTTACTAGTTTGGACACTTTCTCTGTTTTACTAATACAAATTTGGTAAAATTTCAGACTTTCAGTGGAAGTTTGTTTTTCTAACAGCAGTGAAATACTTACTGTAAAGCTGGCATTTAATCCTGAGCTACAGTGGGGCTTTTAAACAGTTATACAACTGCAGCTCCAAAATTTTAATGGAAGAGACTATTGGAACAATTAGCCCTTAATGTTTTGCTACTTAAATCTGTATTCTTACAGGCTTTGTACTTGTCGTGGATTCAGTTCTGTTCTTTATGAATGTTCTTGCACAGTGTGGAGGGGAGCAGAGGGACTCCGAACAGTGCCATCTCGCGGCGTGAGGCTGGAGAGCGAGTGCATCCCTCTGCTGTCCCGCTTGTTTGGAGCTCCAGCTTCTCAGTTGTGGCAAGGGGTGCACTTTTTGAAACTTAAAACTATAGACCAGTGTGCCATTTGCTCCAGTAGTGCTCTTCTCATGTTGAGGTGTAGCAATTTATTTAACTTGCCTGGCAAAGAATTGGGGTTTCATCTTGATTATCAGAATTTCAAAAGCACATGAGAACTTGGGACACAAGAGGAAGATATTGGATCTGTTCTAATAATGGTAATGTGACATGCCTAAAGAAATACCTCATCTTAGATCTCCTCCACAAAGAAATATAACCTTGACCTTGAGCTGTAAAGGGCTGGAATTCTGAGATGTCACTTTTTCTGAAGCTGGATAGCAGCCATGTTCATCCTAGAAAAATGAAGAGCAACGTGGACTTATCATGGGCTCTGCAGTGATCCTGAAGTCAAATATTTGTTTGGTGGTACCACTGATACAAGTTATTTCCACTCCAATTTATTGAGGGCAAAGTGTAATACCTCAATTGGGTGAGGATAAACCAAAGAAATTACTTTTAAAAGCTTAGAAATGAATTTTTCAGGTTCTTTCTTATAAGGCTTCAAATAAAAAGTTGTGACAGAAGAATAAACTTTAAAATATTTGTGTAATTTTCTTCTTTATCAGTTCTAGGTCCCGTTCAAGATCATATTCTCCATCTCATAACAGAGAACGGAACCATCCAAGAGTCTATCAGAACCGGGATTTCAGAGGTCATAATAGAGGATACAGGAGACCATATTATTTTCGTGGCCGAAATCGAGGGTTTTATCCATGGGGCCAGTATAACCGAGGAGGATATGGGAATTACAGGTCAAACTGGCAAAATTATCGCCAAGCATATAGTCCTCGTAGAGGGAGGTCACGCTCTCGTTCACCCAAGAGAAGGTCTCCTTCACCAAGGTCTAGAAGCCATTCTAGAAATTCTGATAAGTCATCTTCTGATCGGTCAAGGAGGTCTTCCTCTTCCCGGTCTTCCTCAAATCATAGCCGAGTTGAGTCTTCCAAGCGTAAATCTGGAAAGGAGAAAAAGTCATCTTCCAAGGATGCCCGGGCATCTCAGGCTGCAGGAGATAATCAAGGTGATGAGTCCAAGGAGCAGCCATTTTCAGGAGCAGTGGCTCAAGACGTCAAGGCATCTGAGGGATCAAAACCGTGGCAAGATATGACCACCTATGGTACAAGTTCAACGTCAAGAGCTTCTGTGTCTGAACTTAGCCCAAGGGAACGCAGTCCTGCATTAAAAAGCCCTCTCCAGTCAGTTGTGGTGAGGCGTCGTTCTCCTCGGCCAAGTCCGTTGCAAAAGTCAAGCCCTCCACTGTCCAACCCATCACAGATGAGCTCTGCTTTACAAAGCAGCAGCACCTCCTTTCAGGCAGGCTCTCATCAGAGTCCATTTGACCATGGCTCAGCAGGTTTGAGCCCAACAAGGAAGAGCCCTGTGTGCAAAAGTCCAACACCAATCAGTTCAATTTACGGTACATCTCAGAAGGAGGAAACCACAGCTCCTGGAGGAGGAGCCTTCTCAAAAAGGCAAGTGATGTGTTTCGTTGTGCTGCAGTATTTTTGACAAGCCAGCTTGCATGAGTAGGCACTCTCCATGAGCACTGTAAGGGTTCTCGGTGTGTGTGTGTGTGCAGGTTCCAGCTGGAAAGAGGCCCCAGGGTGTGCAGGGTGCCATGCTAGCAAGCTGCCAGCTGTTTGGGCCTGGTACTGTCTAAATCACAGAACAAAATATAGACCTAGCCCTGTGTTGCAGGAAGTTGGAGTTATGTTTCTGACTTGGATAGTTCTAAAGATTGTGTAGGTTCCCTGCAAAAATGTTCATAGCTGATGAACACTTGAAGTGAAGGTGTGCCCGATGAGATTTTCTAGCAACCTAACAGTGCACACTGGAAGCTTGCATTTCCAAGTTATTTACTTTTCAGTTAAAGACATTTTTTTGGTATTGCATTCTGGAATTGCATTAGATACTATAAATTAGAAAAATTTAATTAAATCTTACTGCATGTCCTCCTGCAAGCAGCTTAAGGCAGGTGTAGTTGCAGTGCTTGTGCCTGTGTATGCAGGTAGTATGAGAAACTAAAGCACCGAGATCATCACTAAAATTAAGACATCCTTCCATATCGAAGGCATCAATTTACCATGTTTCTGTTTGCTTGGTTAGTCCATTGCAGATTCCTGCCTGAAGGTAACGCTTTGCTTTAAAAGATACAATAGAATACACAAGTGCTTCTAAATATTTTCTTTATTATTTTTAAAGTTATTTTGAACTTATTCTATATAAAGGATGTCTGAAACTTAAAAAGAAAAAAAAAAAGCTGTAGCTCTTGGGCTTTCCAAAGCACTGAACTAATGTCCTTGGGCTTTACTGCTGTTTCCTCGAAGCTAGGGTTTTGCTTAATGAATGCTTTAAAACATAGTTCTGATGCTTTAAACTAGCTAAACTGTTGTTCTCACTAGAAGTGTTTTGTCTTCTCCCAGCAAAATAAATATTCTCCTCTGTTAACCTTTTTGCTTTTATTTGTATTTACAGTCTGTCATGAAATATTTAGCTTACCTATGAAACTTGCATCCAAAATTTGAAGTAGCTTTTGAGGCTTTTATTTCCAGTGTGTTGTTTAAAGCAGAACAGCCCAGTTTGAAAGTTTTGATGTGTTGTTCTCCTGAACCAGGTTTGTAAGTAAATAAACCGATTGGGTAAGATGTTACTATTTTCCTTAAAATGAATCTGTGGGTAAGCTGTTTTTGATTTGTTCTTAAGCCTCATTTCATCAGTTCTGCATATCCATTTTCTTCTACATTTGCTGAATGTATTGAGAACTAAAAGTCTAAATCCAGGCTGAGTAATCTGCTTTACATTTTAACTATTTTAGGGCCTAGAGACAGCTTTCTGTACATGTGTAGCTTGGTGTTCTCTAAAATTTGACTGCTTTCAACTGAAGTATTAACTTCTTTGATTTTTAATAAGAGAACTACTGTAATGTCTGTTTTATGAACAGGTATCTGGAAGAGCAGAAGACTGAGAATGGGAAAGACAAAGAACAGAAAGTAATAAATGTTGAAAAAGAAAAAAATAAAGAAAAAGGGAATTTCTCTGAGTTGGGATCAACAGATGGAAAGGCAAAATCTGACTCCTATGCATCCAAAGCTGACTCTGAGAAGGGATACCGTGGCAGCCAGTCGCCCAAGCGCTACAAGTTCCGGGATGACTTTGATAAGCTAAAGGTCCCGGAGTTCCACAAGGAAAGTCATTATGGCAAAGAGGAAACAGATGAGCAGGAAAAGAAAGACAAGGCAAAGGGCCGAAAAGATTCAGAATTTGATGATGAGCCCAAATTTATGTCTAAAGTTGTAGCAACGTCAAGTAAAAGTCAAGAAGAGGATAGGCCAGGAAAATGGGAAGGTGTGGTGTTCTTGCCGCCTGGAAAAGAGAAGCAAAGGAAACCTGATGAAATGGAGGAGGAAAGCTATTCTGAAAGATCAAAAAAAGAAGAGAGACCAGCATCCAAGAGAGCTGAACCAGGTCACAGGGGCTTTGTTCCTGAAAAGAATTTTAGAGTGACCACTTACAAATCAAGCCAGGAAAAAAGTTCTTCCCCCCCACCAAGGAAGGCTTCTGAGGTAAAGGAGAAACCAGGCACCAAAGTAGAGGGGCTAGCTCCTGGCAAATCCTCCTTTTCCATTACTCGTGAGGCCCAGGTCAATATTCGAATGGATTCCTTTGATGAAGATCTTGCACGGTAAGTATTTGCTATTTTTGAGAAGTCTAAATGGTGATTTTTTTTTTCCTGTTTCTCTTCCTGAGGTCCTCATATGTTTGCCAAGTGTGAGGAAGGCTACATAATATTGCATCACGATTTGCATTTTGGGGGGATAGAGATGAATTTTTTTTCTGGTATTATAATACTTGTGTGACCTTCTTTTTGTGGTGGGAGGTTAGAGGGGTTACCAGTTTGCAGATGGTGAAAGTATAGCATGAATGTTAAACAACTTTTCCTAATGTTTTCTATGACTAGATGTAAGATTAGTTCAGAATGTAAATTTTCCTAATCTTTTCTATGACTAGATGTAAGATTAGTTCCGAATGTAAATGCTTCTGCATCAGGTTCCACACTACACCAGGCTCTGGAAAAGAGTTAGGTACTCAGTGGCTTCTTGCTGCCAGTAGCTTAGTGGTACGGTAAAGTTAGTGCCACTTAAATGATATTTGATTTTCTGGAGTATGTTTAAATACTTTTATTCTCAACATAGCATTACTGAAACTCTAGGAAGCTCTGAGTGCCACTTCAACATTGCTTCAAGAAATCATAAGACAGTAAAAAGTTAGTCCAGAAAATACATTTGTACAGCAGTAGCCAGTAAGTGTTAATACGCCCTGTGGGATGTTAGAGGTTAATCTAGAATTTAGGAACAGTAGCAAAAGATCACATCCAGCCAGTGGTGTAAAAATGGGCTTGTGTTTCGCAGGATGTCAGGGTTTAATACCTGCACAGCCCTCCAAATACAGAATAACAAGTGATCTGAATTATTACAGTAACCTAGATCAGTGTATTTTAGAGATGTTTAAATAAGCGTCCTGCTCATGCTACTGAATATTCTTAGGTGCCTTCATAATACTACATAAAAAATGCAGTCTGCTTCCAACTCCTGAAACATTAATCACCTTCAACTGCTTCCCTTTACCCTGTTCCTCTATTTCATGTGGTCTGTTCTTTTTCTAGTCCAAGTGGCATATTGGCTCAGGAGCGCAAGCTGTGTCGTGACCTTGTGCACAGCAACAAAAAAGAGCAAGAATTTCGTTCGATTTTCCATCATATTCAGTCTGCTCAGTCTCAGCGAAGTCCTTCTGAACTGTTTGCTCAACATATAGTGACTATAGTCCATCATGTAAGAGGTAGGTCAGAAGTCCATGTATCCTCAGATGAAGGTTCACTCCTCCCTTGCCCAAATAAGTGGGTTTCATGCACTCTAGTTAGTGCTCAAGGAGTTGTTTTCCAGCAGATATGCCATAGATGAGAATAGCAGCCCAATCATGAGTCGTCTTTATTTACATAAATAACTTTTCTTCTGGAAAGGCAGAAGAGGCATTCTTGTTTTTACTTGAGCAATATTCAGAGAGACTGTGACTTAGAATTTGTGTATTCCAGTGAATATGTTGTTAATTTCAAGATTGAAATTGAAATTTGTCAGCAGCATTAGTTAGAGCTCACCACCAGTGTGTTTCACGTGTCCTGCATCTGAATTTGACCAAGCTGTAGGACTGATCTGCTTTGTCTTTTTTGCAAAAATGGTATTAATATTTTGGCATTATTTACTCAAACCCCCAACAGAGCATCACTTTGGGTCTTCAGGAATGACACTGAATGAACGCTTTACCAAATATCTAAAGAAAGGAATGGAACAAGATGCAGCTAAAAACAAAAAGAGCCCTGAAATCCACAGGTTGGTGCCACTAGACACTGCCTTAACATTTCAGGGGTATTTCAGATTTCCTTCTCAAACTCTGGAATAATTCAAGTATATAATTAGCTTCAGCAAAAAGATTTGAAAAAATATGGGGAGTTTTAAGTACCTTTGGGAATATTGGTCTCCTTTAAATTACATTTGATCTAAAAACTTCAGATTCTTCTTATGAGCAAGATTATATCTGTGTACTGTCTTTACTTTTAGGAGGATAGATATATCTCCCAGTACTTTTAGAAAACATGGGTTCTCTCAAGAGGAAACGAAAAGTTCCAGAGATCCTGGCTTCAAGGTGAACTGTTACTCTGATTAGTTTAATTCAACAAAATGAGTGCATTGGGCATGAACTTAACAGTGATGTTTTTGTTTAAATTACTCTCTACTTAAGTTTGTGTTTTTCTTTTAAGGATGGGCATAATTCTAAAAATGAACTACAAAGGGTTAATTTTTATTAAAAATGTATCAACAACCTTTGTGAAGTGGTTAGACTATGGTAAATGACCCCAAAGTCAATTGAGGTGAGCTTGAGAAAAAAGAGAGGATTTTTGGAACAAGTGCCCATGATGAGAGAAGAGACTTTTTGTGATATTTTTCTGCTTGTAAGTATTATTAAATCAATTGTATACATGCAATATTTCCAACCATGTTTTCAAAAAGACATGCATGTCAAAAAGAGGAAAGTAAAACTAAATACTTATCTAAACCAAATACACTATTAAGCAGATTATAAATTTTGTTCTAACAACTTACTGTACCATTTCTGTTGATTGCTGTTACTTTAACATTCAGCACTTGTTTTAGTAGATCCAGACCATTTGGAATTTAGTGTATTAGCTTTTCTGAGTAGATGAATGTTAAGCCATTGCAGTCACTGTAAACAACCATAAAAATGGCTTAACGTAAAATGTTCGGGATTTTAACCTTTGTTTATTCACCTTCATACATATTTACGTTGAACGTTGAAGAGATTTTAAAAAGTCCTGCTGAAACCTTACTTGTTTCATATTTGTTTTCGATTTTTTCCAAACACACTTGTGGCTTGACATGGACGATGGTGAGATGGATTTGATGGGCCTGAACTCTGAGCATCAGCTTGGCAGAGTGTATTATAAACGTGGTTTCCAAACAGCTCGCCAGCCTTCCGTGAAACAGACGTGCCCTCACAAACCCAAATAGGTGTTTGCTGTACCACATAAGGGAGCTGCTGCTGATTTTGTCACTTATCTGTCATCCATCGTGTTGGGAGCAGTTTTATTCTCAGAGTAGAAATTAAAGCTCTTTGCCTGGGGAAAGTAGAAGAGCAAAATACCAAAACAAAACGCCTGCTCTCACTCCTGCGTTATTTGACATATTTATTTAAACAAAAAAGTGTTTAGAAACTCATGTAAGTAAAAAATTTAATAGCTAGAGAATTACTAATCCTTTTGTATTTAATTCAAGACGATTAATATGATGTATGTTGCATATCAAGTCATACAGTTCCCAAGATTAGTATTGTGTAAGTAAAGTAGCAATCGCTGACCACAGCCATGGAGGCTGTATGTTGTTGCTAGCATCATCGTGTACAGGCTTCCCGCAGATGTACTGCTACTCAGTTAAATGTTTGTCAGAACCACAGCCACTGTCAATTTGCTGCTCCTGTATGTGCAGCCAGCAGAATCTCATCCAGGTACCATTGGTCTTAAAGTATACGCAGGTAACACAACTTCTCATTTTCCAGAGCAACTATCTTAATCCATTATTTAAGTAGCAATTTAAATAGAGCTCAAAGCAAGCATTACCAGATATATATTTTTTTTAATTAACAATGTAAAAAAAAAAAAAAAAAAGCTAGTTGTTGAGTGTTTTTCATACAGCTGGTTGGTTTTTGCTTTGTGAAACACCAGGGTCAGCTTGCTAGGATTGTGTGGAGAAACGCATACTTCCGTCTGTGCTGACTTCTTGGCATCTTTCATGTGGTGCCTTCCAGTTGAAGGGGAAGGAGTACTATAGGTGACGTCTGCCACAGAGTAAATCTTCTTGACAGACAGATTAAAGGCTACATATCAGTAGGATGTTGCAATTCTCCCAGATGCACTTGGTTGCTGCATTTCAGTGGCCTCCACCTCTTACCACTTTGATTAGTAATCGCTATCCTAGGTATCTCCAAGCACCAAACCGCTTTTGCTTCTCCTTAAGTTCTGTTTCCAGACCTGGTGATTAAAATTCCTTCTACCCTGCTAGATTATGTCTGTTGTCAGGATAGTGAGCATGCTGCTGTCCATGGGCTGTTAGACATTTTTGACATGCTGGAGTTCTGATACATAATCAGTTGGATTGGATTTCCAAGTTTTTTCTCATCTCTCACTGGCTGTGGTGTACAATAAGTGTCAGCTTCTGTGTTTCTCCCTCCCCTATTACCAGGCTATTTATTCTAATGCTGTTTGAAAGAGGAGAATAAAAGTTAAAAAGCAGTAGGAAAATTGAACTCTGACAAATAAAAACTTATTTTAATAGTGCATTATTTTACATCTTAAAATGGATTATTGATTAATATTCAGATAAACTCCTGTTCTCCAGAAGTCTGTGCAGTCAATAGCAAAGTAATGGTGCTAAACTAGTGCACTGTAAACCTTTGTATTAAACTCTCCCCTCTTCCCTGCATTTGTAGGCTGAAGGGAAATATAAGGACGACCCTGTTGACCTGCGCCTTGATATTGAACGCCGTAAAAAACATAAGGAAAGAGATCTTAAACGTGATAAATCCAGAGAATCGGTGGACTCAAGAGATTCAAGTCACTCAAGGGAAAGATCAACTGAGAAAACGGAGAAAAGTCACAAAGGCTCAAAGAAAAAGTATGTAGGAAACCTAATAGCCATTTCCTTCTGCCTTTCATGTTTCTGCTATTAAGGTTGGAGACGACATCGTGTACATACAGTTGTACACCTTTTGACATAACTGCTCCAGTGGTGTGAATTATTCCTCTGCGTGTCTTCTTGATATCATTATATCTATCTGAAACACTAAATAATTGTTAAAGGTAAATGAGAAGGCTCCATATGTCAGAATGGGTGAGTCACTTTTCCTTCTTGTTCCTGTTGTGTTATGGAGAACAGCCATGTTTAAATGACTGCTTTAATGTTAATTTAATCCTTTTCTATTAGCTTAATTTTTCGTTTGACTAAAACTCTGTAGATGCATGCTTATCTCATAGTAGATGGTGTAAACACCTTAGAAAGAAGCAACAAGTTCTTTCTGGAGAAGTCTTGGGCCCCGGTGTTAGATCTGCGTGTTGTAGCTGATCCTGAGCTCTTATTATGGCTTTTGCTTTTTGTAGTAGGAAAAGGAGAGCATTGCGTTGCTAGGGGAGCGATAAAGAAATTGTTCTGTAGCAAACAAGTCACAAATGAGTTATTAACCCTGTTGGTGTCCCCCTCACCTCCGTTTCCTATCACTGAAACAGGAAACACCGAAGGGTACGTGAGAGGTCCAGATCCAGTTCATCATCTTCGCGGTCCTCTCATTCAGTCAAAGCGGAGGAATATCCTGAGGAGACTGAGGAGAGGGAGGAAAGCGCCACAGGCTTTGACAAGTCCCGACTTGGGACTAAAGAATTCACTGGTCCAAATGAGAGAGGAAGAGCTAGAGGGACCTTTGTAAGTGTTCTCCACCCCCCCTGCCCCAAGTATCAATTCCCAAAGCAGTCAAAAAGTGGCTGTTGTGTATTGCTCTTTCACAGTTAAAGCATACCGTAAAGGAGAAACCCCAAAGACATTGTCTGGTTGTGGATGATGAGCCAGAATATGATCGCTCCAGGTGTGGAGCTCAAACCAGGGTGCTGAGAATATAGTCTGGGCAGTTGGACTCAAGATGCATGGAGCGGAATCAAGCCTGGAAGCTTTTGTGCATTAGTAATTGCTGAGCAACCCCGATGGGCAGCATGATGTGCATCAGTCAGTTTGGGCTACCGAAGTGACTCACCTGGTCATAACCATGCTTATTGCTTGCAATTCTTATGCCTTAGTTACATAGATGCCTTATGTGCATATTGTATTTCTCAGACGCTTTCTCTTGAGTGCTCTGGAGATGCCTCTACATGGTCTTAAACAGCTTTATAGAAACTGTGATGTACCGTGTGATCAGATGAGCTAGAAAACCCTAAAATTTACTGAGCTCTTACTTTAATAATAGGTTAAAGGTGTTCTTGGATAGTTAGAGAAGTGATGTTGTATCTCTTGGATGCCTTGGAAGCTGTCTGGGGGTGGGAGGGCACTGCCACTGCAACCATTTTATTTTTCTTCCATGTTTTGCTGGTGCAGCAGTTCAGAGCAAGAGGGAGAGGATGGGGCAGAGGCAACTTTTCAGGCAACAATAACAGCAACAGTGGTGGCAACAACGACTTCCAGAAGCGAAACAGAGATGAAGAATGGGATCCAGAGTACACACCTAAGAGCAAGAAATACTACTTGGTATGTGTCTTAAGTATTGAAACACATATGTACACTCCAGGTATATCTGGTCTTTCAGAGGTGGAAGCACCAACTGTCATTAAACTATCTAATCCACTGGGTTAAGGCTTCATGTGACACTTCTTCACAAGAAGCTTCTGGCTCATGACTAAAGAGAACTTGTCTCTGTTCATTGTAGAGTGGTTTGCCACTAAGTGAGATCTTAAAAGCCAGTTAAAGAGCACGTGTTTCACACACACGTGGAAAACACAGCCTAAATCTATTAGTCTGTGTTGCAGATGGCCTGCATTTCTTGGTTCTTCTATCCCCATAAAACATCCAGTTTCCTGGATGGGTTAGTACTGTTCGTTTTTCTTTCTGGTGATAGCAGTCTGCCATACTAACAGGCGTTAATCCAAGAGAATTCTGTGTGACTGTGTTCTTTGAAAGAGGGGTAGTTTTAAACAGACACCAACTCATTTTTTCTTTGCCTGATTTGGGGTAGTTGAGATCCCTAATCTTCTCATTAAATAATGCAGTATTTCAGTTCTATACCTCAAAAAAGAAAGCCTTGATTTTTTTTTTTTTTTTAAACTGGATTTTTTTTCCTGATCTGGTTGAAGGCAGAATTGTAACTTTTGGGGGTATTCAGTCTCTACACTGCACTTTACATACAGAAATGGATCAATCTGAGCCCAGTGACATGGTCCATGGCAGCTTGTACCAGCTGCATCTGCCTTAGCTCATGGAAAGCATTCCTGAAAGCAGCATGTGTTATTAAACAACCTGAGTACCAGCAATAAGGACCGAAGCTGCCAAAGTGGTTTGATTGGTAAGAAAATAAAAGGGGAAATGTGTAGAACATCGCGGAGCTGCAGAACCAGTAATGGTACTCCAGGCCTAGACACCCGTCCCCTGGCCACCCCTAAATATTCTGTAGAGAGCTTCCTGGCCTCAAGGACAGGTTGCCATGCACAAAGGGCCTGTGTAGGGATTGTGCATTCCTGCCTTCATCTGCTGATTTTCTTCCCCAAAACAAGCCAGTATTTCTCTTTAGATGGCGGTATTCACTGTGGCACAAACATGGCAGTCTGGTTTGTGCCGCAGGGCTGTGTATCACAAGCCAGAGTTTTCCAGCTTTTATATTGTGAGTAGTCAGTCTGTTTCAACTGATGTTGTTGGCTTCCTCCTGTACAGCACGATGACCGGGAGGGCGAAGGTGCAGACAAGTGGGTGAACAGAGGCCGTGGTCGGGGTGCTTTCCCCCGAGGAAGAGGTCGCTTCATGTTCCGAAAGTCAAGCACCAGCCCCAAGTGGGCTCATGACAAATTCAGTGGAGAAGAAGGAGAAATTGAAGATGACGAAAGCGGAACAGAAAACAGAGAGGAAAAGGACACGTTACAGACGACGGCTGAATAGCCGCAGTGTCTGTGTGTTTCCGAGAGCCCTGGCAGGAGGGAAGGGGTTCAGCACGATGCTAGTGCTGGAGATTGTCAGGGCGATCCTGAAGTGCTGAGCAGAGCCCCAGAGAGGAGCTCTGAAACAATCCCGAAGTTAACTGCATTTCCAGAGTTCAGCCTCCCTAAGTGTGGACTAGAACTGATAAATCATTTATGCTTGGATCCACTTGTGGAGTATATCTTCCCAAAGACTTACCTTCTGGACTGAATAAGGTCAAGTACAGGGTGAGATCCTAGATTTTCTCTCGTCTGTGACCTTATTGAATGGTCGGTTATTTTTTTGGTAACAGGCTTTGAAGACAATGTGGATTTTGGTTTGTGCCCATCTTAACCCGGTAGTTTTGACATTTTTGTTTCTCTTTTATAATTTGAAATAGTAAAGGTCGGGATTAACTCGCCAGTTCAAATTTTTCTCCCCTATTGTGTATTCAATTTTTTAAATTCATACTCTACTTATTTTAGGCCTTTACGTATGTAGTAACATCAATTAAATGATAATTTTGGAAACAATTCTTGGTTCTTATAAATAAGAAAACAATGAAGCATGTGAATAAACATCTAAATGTTAACTTGTTGGGACCAAACTGCTATGATTTTTTAAAAAAAAACAACTTTTTTTTATGTAACAGTTGAGTTTAGGGCCTTTTAAAAATGGTTGTTTTCCTTTTATGTTGAAAGTTAACAAAATTAGCATGGTTTAAAAAGAAAAAAAAAACAAAAATAATTACACCCTACTTTTCACCACTGTTTGTGTACACTGTTAGGCCTGGTGTGTGCTGGAGTCCCAAACTGCTTGTAGGCATTTTGTGTATCCTCTTTGCAGCTGGTTGTGAACTTGAGTGCTCTTTCCAAGGTAACATAGTTTTCTAAGAAACTTCAGAATTCTACTAGGTTAAAAATATAAAAGGAGATGAGAATTTTTCAATATTTTTTATTAATCTTTTTATAAAAACAAAAGGCAAATCCCTCCTGTGCTGGTTAAGGACGGCCGTTATGATGTATTTCTTTTTATCTTCTACTTAAAAATATTCTGAAGAAGTTTGCAAATAGTTCTCTGGCTGAGTCAGTGAGCCTTCTTGGCAGGAGAGGCATGTCCATGCACCGACGCTGAGTGTGCACGTGCTGTAAAGACACCGCTCTCCCTCTCTTCTCCATCTCTGCCTTCCCTTCCCCAGGATTGCTGTGCTGTTTCCCCACACACACCAACTAGAGTTTGGTTTGTTTTGACTTGAACAGTTCCTGTTTAGCAAAGCCCTGAAGTTTGTTTATGCAAATAAAATACAATAAAATAAGTAGTAGGTGTAACTCAGCTTTGTTTTGTGTTCTGAGTCGGGGGCTCCTTCTGTTGCCAGACACTTGCCTTCTGAATTAATTGGTGAGGCTGAAAGAACCAAACGCCTGTGGCCAGCCCTGGTGCGGAGCTGCAGAAGAGTTGCTGCGAAGGGAAGGTTTACACACATGACGGTCCTGGCAGAGAGGTCAGACCAGACAGCCCTCACCAAAGAGGAAGCTCAACCTGGTACCTGTGGGGTTGCCCCCACTGTTAAAAAGCAGCAGTTGCAAGCAGCTGCTCTCGGGATGTCATGCATGAGAGGTTCCCGTTTTATATGGCTTTCCAGGTGGGGAACGCTGCGCTTGGAAGCAAGTAGGAAAATTGCCCTCGGAACACAAGGGCGTGCAGGAGCAGAGTCCTGCAGTTGCCCCTCCAGGAGCTGGCCAGGGGCAAGCAGTGCCACGGTGGAGTTTTATTGAGTGAGTTACTGCAGGTACAAGAACGTGGTATTTGTTTCACCGTTAGCCTGAAGTGATTGAGTTCGTTGCTTTTAGCAACTAACTGCTGGTTTTTAAGCAGCTAATAGACCTTTTAGCCCCTTGGTGTTGGCAGTAATTGCATGGGGGGGGGGTGATGCAGCCACAGGCCACATTCCCCAGCCCTGCTGCTGGGAGGGATTGTGTCACCCAACAGGAAGACCAGCTTCATCCATGCTCTAAAACTGAACTCCTCACTGAAGATCCTGGCTCCAGGCAGCCCGGTTTTATGCCATTAAACCCCAGTGCTTGTCAAGTGCAGGCGAGTAAGCTGGCCATTGCATTTGCTGGTGCCAGGCAGTAAATGCTTTTCCATTGCTGCTGCCTCAAAGGAAGATTGCTCCTTGCTGTCTGACGTCTACAGGGGCTGCTGGCTGTGCAGCCTTCGTGGTGGATTTAGGTGTCTGCTTGCGCTGCAGAGAAGCATTCCTGGCTGGTGTTGGTTAACAGTGTTGGCTAACAGCAGTTGAGACAGTAATGTGGGTTAACGGTTCGTGTTTCCCTTCACGCTTGAATTTGAGCCCTTGAGCCAACTTGAGACAAAGGGTGCCCAGTGTTCCCTGCTCCCCAGCCTGAGCGGCCAAACCCAGGGGAGAGCAGGGAGAGCACGCTTCCCGCTCCCCAGCAGAAACCGCTCCCCCATCAGCCTTCTCTGCCGCCTGGTGCTGATCCTCACACCCCCTCCCTGTGCTGTGGTTCAGCATTGATGTGTCAAATGCATTTGGTCTAAAGGAATATTGGTGCTGTCAGGCTGGGGCCACTACGGACCCTTGTGGCTGCCGCGCTCTGCAGAGCGACTTCGGCGGCATGGCCACACCAGCCCCGTGTGCTTGCGGTTTGTGGGTTTCGGCCCCTCTGTGGTTTAGGTTTCACTTCCCCCTCCAGACCGAAGGTGACAGACACACAGCGAGACCCGGGCGGCTTCGAGCTGTTGTTCAGGTCCGGGTGTGACGCCTGCCTTAGTGCTTCGCTCCCTGGATTGGCAGCCTGCGCCAGCTGTGCCCGTGTCGGCAGATTTTGGTGCAGCTCAGGTAGGGATGCGCCGTGCCCGTGGTGCCGAGAGCTCAGCGCTGGCGCTGGGCACGGCCGTGCCACACCGCGGGCTGCCTCTGGGTACAGTCCTTGGGGCGGGGGGGGCTGGGGCTGCTGCTGGCCCCACGGGAGCTCGGGGGGGCTCTTCTCACCTCGCAGCAAGGCACCTCCCTGGCTGTCTGAGCGAGGCAGGAGTGGTCACAGAGCCATGAATCCCCTCCACGCTCTGCAGTGGCAGCTGGAGGTGGCTGCTTCTGCTAAATCCACCATGTAACAGCGATAGCCCAAGCCAGGCACCAGCTCTTGAGCTGCCGTGAGCACACGTGCCTTCCCCAGCTGGTGGCTGCCGAGCTTGCCGGGTGGGAGAGTTGGGACAAATTCCCTCCAGCTCCTGGCAGTGACGCCGGGGGAGATGGTGAATCGCCCGTAGCGAAGGTGTGAGTGTTGGGAGGGTGCGAGTCAGTGTTCGGGTAGGAGAGAGGCCACAGCAGTGCCTGTGCATCGGATGGGATCATCCCAGAGGAGACCGAGCCCACGCAAGGCGAGTGGGTGCCCCTTTTTTTCCCCGTAACGCTGCGGCTGCAGCTTCAGGTCTCCTGAGATGCCAGTGCCAGGCGACAGCAGCCCTGAACGCCTGGCTTCTGCGTGTCACCGCTGCCGCCCTTCTGCATGAACACCCCTGTGCCGGGGTGCCAGCTCTGCCGGGGGGGGCTGGTCCCGTCAGTCTGGCCATGACCGAGCTCACCCTGCCACGGTCCCGGACAGCCCAGCCCGGGCGATTCCTGCACGGCTGCTTGTGGGGATTTGTCTGTACCCAAGCCTGCTGGCAGCCTCCGGCACAGCCCGGAGGTGCCGGAGGAGGAGGAGGGCAGCCCCGTGGGTTTGTCCCCGGCTCCCGGTCCCTTCCTCTCCCCAGCTCTTTCTTTCCATGCAGCAGTTTTGTGACTTCACTCCGCAGCAGCCCCAGCCCTTGTCACCAAGCTGCTCTGCTGCCGTGGGTCCCCAATCCCACCGCCTGCGTCAGGGGGTGCCAGGACTGGGTGCGGGCACAGGGCAGCCCGGGGGGGGTGTGAGCTGGCATTTGGGGCTCAGCCGCAGCCGGGAACCCCCTCCCCACGCTCACAGGTGCCTGCCCGGACGGCGAGGCCGAGACGCCGCACTGAAGCAGATGCCCAAGCCCTTCCCAGTGCCGGAGGAGAAGGTGAGTGGGGGGTGGCTGGGGGGGACACAGGGCTCTGCAAGCCGGCAGGTGCCTGGGCTTGTCTCTGGCCCCGGGTCGGAGCCGGGACCCTCGTGCCCCAGCGGGTCTCCTGTCCCGCAGACAGAGCCGTGGCCGGCGGCGCAGCGCCTGGCACCCGTCTTGCCGCCAGAGCTGGGTGAGTCACCCATTGCCAGGGCTGTGCCCAGGGTGGGGGGGTCTCCCCTGGGCTCGGGGTGCTGGGGGGGGCCTGGGGAGGAGCCAGACCCCCCCCCGAGCCCCATCCTCCTGTTCCCGCGCAGACCGGGAGCCGCAGCTCTGCCGGGCCCTGTTTGACTACACCCCGGAGCTGCCGGACGAGCTGCCGCTGCGGCGGGGAGATGTTGTCCAGGTCCTCAGCAAGGTGAGGGGGCGCGGGGACGGGGGCAACCCCGAGGCTGGTCCCCGGCGCTGACGCCTGCCCTGCCCGCAGTGGACAGAGGTTGAGGGCTGGTGGGACGGGCAGTGCCGGCACCAGAGAGGGCTCTTCCCCAACAACTTCGTGGAGCTCCTGCCGGCGCCGGTGCCCACGGTGAGTGGGGGCTGCACCGGAGCCACGCTGCCCTGGGGGCTCATGTGGCTGGATCCTGCACCCTGGTGGGCTCCATAGAGCCAAACTCCGGTGTCTGTGGGGCCCCAGCACGGGATGCGCTCCGATGCCCCATCCTCACCCAACCCCACTCTCCCACAGTTGAAGCCGGCGATGCCATCCCGGGACACGGAGTCCGGTGAGTCTGGCCCCAGCGGCCGTCCGGCCCCGGGGGCCTCGGTGTCCCGCCAGGACGGCCGGGCAGCCCCGCGGCCGGGTGCAAGGTGGGTTGGGGCAGCCGGGGGGCCGGCCGTGCCAGGGGGCAGGAGCCCCGTGGGGCACGGGGATGCGGCGTGGACCGGCACCGAGGTGCTCTCTGCTTCAACTTCCTTCCCAGCGAGGAGCCGATTTCCTCCGGCGTCACGTGCGCGGTGTGGGGCTGTGGCAGCCAGGGGAGCCTGGCACGGCATCGCACCACACGGCCGCGTGGGCAGCCCCGCACCAGCAGGTAGGATGGAGCGGCCGTGGCTCTGGGGGTCCCGTGCCTGGGGACCATCCCGGTGGCAGCACCTGCGTGGGGCCATGCTGCTCCGGGGCTGTGTCGGTGCCGCGGGAGCTGCTGAGGAGGAGCAGGGGCTGGTGGGATGCCGGGCAGCTCTGGGCACCATCAACTCTGCGCCGCTGGGAGTGATGGAGCCCCAGGACCCGCAGAGCAGCTCCCTGCACCCTTGGGGCTGGGCACCCTCATCCCCGTCCTCGTCCCTGCAGCCCTCATGGCTGCAGCTGTCTCTTTGGGTGGATAAAACCCATCACAGGCATTTCTGGTGCCCGCGAGGCTGCCGTGGCGAAGGCCGTGCTGGTGGTGGCAGGGTCCAGGCGGCATCAGGGCTGCCAGCCCGCCACAGGGACAGGGTAGACCACCATGAGGACAGGGTGGTCTGTGGGCACATGCCTGTGGCCTGATGCCTCGTATCCCGCTCTGCTGGGGGGGGGGGGCCTGTCCCGGTGGGACCCTGGGGCTCGGCGGCAGAGGGATGCTGCTGTGCCATAGGCGGTGGCGGGATGGCATCCTGCCTGTGCCGCGGTGCTAGCGCTCCGGGGGAGGTTTGCGGCCGCCTGCTCTGCCGTGCACAGAGGAAGCGCCGACCGCAGCGGAGCTGGGTGCGGGGCTGGGTGCAGGGTTGGGTGTGGGGCTGGCAGGAGGGGTGGCTGCCCCCAAACCAGCAGACACGGCCCTAGGCACATGGTGCCAGGGGCAGTGGGGCAGAGCCCGCCATGGGGCTGCTCAGGTCCTGCCAAGCATCGCCGCCGGCCCCGGCAGGCGTGGGAGACTGTGCTGGCGGGAACCGTGGGCCCAGGAGCACTGTGGGACCGTCTCCCACCGGTCCTGCCTGTGGGTGCCTCGTCCCCAGCACCCCCTTGTCCCCCCCCCACAACCCTGAGCCCCCTGGCAGGAGCAGGGTGCAAGGATGTGGGAGTCAGGGATGGAGTGGTCCCTGGAGACCATGTCCTAGCAGGGTGGGGGGGCTGTCCCACCCAGCTGAAGGGTCCCTGGGAGAGGGACCATAACGAGCATCCTTCCCCCAGCGCCTGACGAGCCCCTTTTTGCTCCCCAGCAGCCTGTAAGACAGTGAAGGACGAGGAGGGGGAGCACCCGGGTGAGTCCTGGGCTGAGGGAGGGAGGGGGACGTGCCCTGGACAGGACCCCCATGCCTGGTGCGGGTCCCCGGTGCTGGGGCATGGCTGTGCCGTGCGGTGCTCACTGTGCCGATCCCAGCCCCAGCCCCGGTCCTGCCTCCTCTCCCCAGAGTTGCCAGCACCGGTGAGGATGGAGCCGGCTAAGCTCCCCCCCAGCAAGAGGATGGCTCCTGCTCCCCCCATCCCTGCCAAAGCCAAACTGGCCCCCACTCTGGCGAGCAAGTAAGATGCACGTGGCCGTACCGGGGCGTCTGGGGCTGCCGCGATGCCCCCAATGTCCACACTTGGTCCCCGGAGTGGGTCTGGCGTCTCCCCCATGGGAGGGCCGAGCACGGTCCGGCTGTGCCGCTTTTTACCACTCTGCCGTCCCCAGGCTCGGCGGCCCCCAGCCCTGCGCCTCGGCCGACACGGAACAGGGCAGAGCTGGCGACCCAGGTAGGAGCTGGGTGCCAGCACCGGGCGCTGCGGCCGTCGCGGGGCCGTGCCCTGCGCCAACGCCGGGCACCGACACTCTCTCTTTGGCGGGCGCCGACACTCTCTCTTTGGCAGACGCCGACGGCTTCAACACGGTGCCGGTCACCACGGCCAAGCTGAGCCACCCCACTGCCACACGGCCCCGGGTACCCGGCCAGCGGCCCCCCAGCCTCGCCCTGGGGAGTGCGGGGGGTCCCCACGCGGGGCAGGCGCCCGGTCCGCCACGGAGCACGGAGGTGCCAGCGGCACCGCGGCCGGAGGAGAGGCTGGCCCTGGAGGACCTGAAGGCTGAGGTCCGGACCCTGCACATCCTCGTGGACCTGATGCGAGTCCAGCACCTGTGAGTGGGGACGGGGGTGTTGGGGTGCTGGCGGTGGCGGGGGGGGGTCCCCAGCAGCTCCCGGGCGCTCGCTGCCCGGTGTGGTCCCGGCTGAGCCGTCCCCGTCGTGCTGCAGGCGGGACCTGGAGGACATGCGGCTGGAGATGTGCCAGGAGCGGGCCAAGCGCCAGGCGCTGCAGGTGAGTCCCTGGCGAGGGGCTGCCCCCGTGTCGGGGTCCCCACCGCCCCCCCAACGCTCACAGCCTCTCCCCACAGGCGGAGATTGAGCGGGTGAGGAAGGTGCTGCCCTGCTAGCGGTATTGGGGGCTGCGGTGCCCACCCCTCTGCAGCCCCGGGGGTGGCACGTGGTGCTGCGGGAGCTGTGCCGGTGCTGTGCCATGTGCCCCCCCCCCCCCCAGCCCCATTCTGCACCGATTGGGCACAAACACCCACCCTGCACCCAGGCACTGCTTTCTGCAGCAACAGCCCCTGGGTGGTATAGATATTGTTTAAAATAAACTATATTTTGGGTACGGAGTGCTGCTGGGCTGTGTGGGTGCTGCAGAGGGCAGAGCCCTGGGGCTGCCACGTCCCTGTGGGCTTGGGCAGGGCAGGGCTGGTCCTGCCGGGCACAGGGGGGGTCCCACCATGGCACAGGGGGTCCTGCCCTGGCACAGGGGGTCCCACCAGGGCTGGCTCACTGCAGAGCCCAGGGCAGGAGCCTGCAGTGCTCAGCCCCAGGTGCTGGCAGTGGACATGCCAGCAGTCACAGGCAGGGCTGCAGAATGTGACAACCAGTCCTGGGGGGGGGCCGAGTGCCCCCCCACCTTGTCCCAGGCTGGGATGCAGAGCCAGGGCCCGCAGCAGGACTGGGTCAGCGCCGCCTCCTCCTCCTCCTCCAGCCCCCGCACCGTTTCCCAGCCCAGCCCCAGCCCCGGCACATCCTGGCCTCCAGCCACTGGCGTGGGGCCGGGAGAACATCTGGAAAACATCTGGATCCTGCTGGCGCTGGCGGCGCGGGGGACTGGCCTGGGAAGGAGCTATTTTTATAAAGCCGTCGGGGAGGGGGCTGGGGAGGGGGCAGCAGGGCCCCTGCACCCCATGGGGCTGGGCCGGTGCAGGGAGCGTGGGCAGGATGCGGCCCAGCCCTGCGGGGAGCAGCCCGCGTCCCCGGGGAGCACCCGCCGCCCCGAAAACCCAGCGGGGAAACATCCGCCCCAGCCCCGCTGGGAGGGCGCTGGGTCAGGGCCAGGCGGTGCCGGAAAGGACCCGGCTAATTTTAGTGGGGCCAGTGGGGAGGGAATTGGCCTGGGAAGGCAGCTGTGGCCGGACCCCCCCCCCCCGCCCCAGCACCGCTTCTGTCGGCTGCTGCAGCCGCCCCAGCATGCAGGACCCCCCCCCCTTGGCATGCAGGACCCCCCCTTGGCATGCAGGGCCCCCCTGCCCCGCCACGCTGGGCTCCAGGTAGTGTATAACAGCACCATGTTTTGGGGGGGGGGGGCAGGACCCCATAGCTTACACGGACGTACAGCCTGACCGCGACCCACGGGGATGGGCCTCCCTGCGGTGCCAGCGCCAAGCCGACGGGGCCAGCGCCCATGGCCGAGACCGGCAAGGTCTGCCCTGTCCTCGTCCTTGTCTCGGCAGAGTCCCTGGGCTGCTCGGCCGGTGCCAGCAGTCGTACCAATGGCTCAAAGTGCGTCACAGCCCGCAGCGGCGGGGGCGAGTCTGGTCCTGGGGGGGGGGTTTGCCCGTGGTGCTGGGGTCCGGCTGGCAGCGGTGCAGAGGTGCTCCAGGTCAGCTCCTCCAACCCGGGGGCAGTGAGCAGCCCCCCCCACCCCACCGTCCTCCTGTCCCCAGACCGGGTCCTAGGCAGCTCCCAGGGGTGGCACGGTGTCGGCTGAGCTACCCGCGGCGGGGAGCCAGACACGGTGCCAGGGCATCTGCCCCCGTGCCGGGACTCAGTAGTAGTGGACACGGCCGAGGGTGCCGGTGCCCAGGATGTCGGGCTGCCCGTTGCGCCAGATCTCGCGGATGATGCGCTCGCGCTCCTCCAGCCGCTGCGCCCGCTCCAGCTCCTCCGCCGAGGCGAAGACGTTGACGGCCAGCGCCCCGTCCCCAGGGCCGTGGCTGTCCAGCGGGATCTCGGTCACCGGCAGCAGGGACTCGGATGCCGGACGGTCAACGGTGTCCTCCTCTTCCTCGTCCTCCTCCTCGTCCTCCTCCTCGTCCTCGCTGAAGTCCCTCGGGCGGGGTGGGGGGGGCACGGAGGGCCGGCAGGAGAGGCGCAGCACCAGCAGGCACAGGGTCAGCACCAGCCCGAAGCAGACACCCAGCACAAAGTAGAGCCCGAAGCTCTCGGGGTTGGCTGCGGGGAAAGCAGAGGGGATGAGGGACTGGCCCTTGCCTGCCGCAGGGCCCGCGGTGGCCCGAGGGTCCCCCCGGGACATGTCCCTGCCAGGTCCAGGCTGGCTCACCTCGGATGTGCGCGTATGCGGCCATGCTGTTGCTCAGCAGCTCCATATCCCGCCTGCGGCTCTCCATCTCGTGCCTGGCCCCGCTCAGCGTCTCCCGGGATGGCACGTGCTCGGCATCTGCAGGACACAGGGGCTGAGCAAGGCGCTGCTGGGGGCTGGGGCCTCCCCAGGAGTCCCCCGTCCCTTTTCGGGGCCATGCCTGGCTGCGACCATGCCCCAAGGGCTCCCTGCTGAGCCCCAGCCGGGGCAGGGGCTCACTCCCGGTCTGGGCTGCTCCATCCAGGGCCGAGCCCCACAAGTGCCGAACTGGAGCCGTCCCGCTCCCACCACCCCTCCATCATTCCGGCAGGACCGGGACGGATATGGCTCCTCCAGGACGCTGCGTCAAGCGGCTCTGCGGCACCGGGCCAGGCTTTCCATCCCCTGCCCCGGTCATGGGCACAGGACACGGTGCTGAGCGGGGCCGGGGTCCCAGCACACCCTTGCAAGGCTGCCCGTGCCGGCAGAGCCATGGGGCACGCGGGAGCTGGTGCTGCCTGTGCACATGCATGCACACACGTGTGTGTGTCCCCTCCACGTTGCTCCCAGCCCAGCTCCAGCCTCGGCTGGTGGCCACGGGGCCCCGCGGCACAGGGGCAAGCACCGGGCCATGGTGCAACGGCCGCCAGGTTGGCAGGGCACACCGCTGAGCCGGGGCTGACCCTGCGCTCCCGCCGCAGCCCCGGAGCAGGATGAGCGAAGGGCAGGCGCTGGTCCTTCTGCAAGAGGAAAAGCCGCTCGCGCCTTCTCAGTTGGGCCGGCCACAGCTCCCACGGGAACCTGCCCTGGGAGCTGGGAGGGGATGTGGGCACCCTGTGCCGTCTCCCTCCATGACACCCCGTGGGGACGGGGTGCCTGAGCCCCTGATGGGGTGCAGGGGTAAGCACCCACCTCCTGCCGCCCAGGGACCCGCCTGGCCCCAAGCAGCTGAGCACCAGCCTCGGCAGCCCGTCCCTGCGGCCCCTTGCTGCCCCAGCGATGCTGGTGTGGGGCCGGGTCCCTCTCAGCGGTGGGGTGCCGTGGCCCCCAAGACGTGGGGCTGGGCAGCGGGCAAGGACGGACGGGAGGCGATGCAGTGCCTGGCCCTGGCAGGGGACGAGCTCATTTCCCAGAAACAGCTCCAGGGAGGGAGGAATGAGGAAAGAAATGCAGAAAATGTGACACATCAGCAGAACCGTCCCCGGACAGTCCAGTGCTGCGGGGCTGCTGCACGTCCCGGGGCTGGGCAGCCCCTCGCAGCAGGACACCCCGAAACACCCCCAGGAGGGTCCCGGTGTCCTCCCTTGCGGAGCAGCCCCACCGCCAGCCCCTGCCCCTGCAAGGGGGCCGGCTGGGAGCTGCACAGCCCCGCTGTGGGGCTGGAGGGGCAGAGCCCCGCCATGGGGCTCCAGGGACCCCCGGAGCCCTGCCGGTGGCAGGGCTGCTGGCGAGGGCACCGCAGGGCCGGCCCCAGGGCCACGGGGGGGGCTCAGCACCCGTGGCTGTGGGCCATGGCAGGGTGGAGGTCCGGGGCTGTAGCGGGCACAGGGTGTGAGCGAGCCCGGGGACAGGCGGAGGGAGCTGGGCCCTGGTGGGTGCTGCGTGCTGGGCAGGGGAGCACCGAGTCCCCACCGCCGGAGCCAGGGCTGCCCTGGACCCCCGGGGACACCAGAGCGGGACCACCCCGATACACGGCTGCGCCTGCAGGCACAGCCCCAGAGCGCTCAGCCCCTGCGTCCCCAAGCACCCAGCCCCGCATCCTCAACCGCCGCGTCCCCGAGCTCCGCATCCCCACGCACCGAGCCCCGCGCCCTCAGATCCCGCGTCCCCACGCGCCAACGCCGGAGCATCTCAACCGGGGGACGGGGCAGATCCGTGACCTCCCGCCGCGGCCATCGGGGCTGGGTGGACGTGGGGTGCCGGGGTCCTTTGGGGTGCCCCGTCCGCCCCGCGGTCCCCTGCGGCCCTGAGCGCCCGTGCTGGTGCCCAGGGGCCGGCGGGGCTGGTACTCACCGGGGTGGCGGGTGGCCCCGGAGTGGGGCAGGAAGGCGAGCGGCGGCAGGAGCCCGCTGCACTTTGGCTGGAGAGAGGGAAGAGAGAGAAAGGTCTGTTTAGCATTAACGCCGCAGCAACAGGAAATAGTTTGGAGGCGGCTGGCGGTCAGCGCTCCCCGCCGGAGCCAATGGCAGCCCCGTCCCGACGCCGAGCGAGGCACGGGGCCGGGGTTCGTCCCGCTCCCCCGGGACGCTGGGCTCGGCCCTGCTGCGGAGCCGCCCCGGAGCAGGGAGTGGGGCTGTGGGCCCGCAGCTCCAGACCCCATCCCGGCCGCGACCGGCCCCGTGGGCTCGCGGGGCTGTGCCTCGACCTGGCGAAGCCCCCCCATGTGTTGCACCGTAACCACGCAGGGACGGGTGTGCAGGGGCTCCTGGGGCGGCACCCAGCCCCCAGGGAGGTTTGGGGACAGGCAGGGTCCTGCCCTGCTCCCGGCTGCACCCTGCGGGGACGGAGCAGCCCAGCCCCACGGCGCAGCCCACCCGGCAGCTTGACGGCGGCACGTGCTGCTCCGGCGTGGCAGCGGTGCCGGGCAGAGCCGAGGGCGCGGGCAGGGGTCTCTGCCCCACCTGCATCAGCCCTGGACGCCTTGGGGCCGGACCCCCAGGACACAACACTCTGTGCCCAACGTTTGTCCCCACTGGCCCAGGGATGACGCCGGGCTGGATCGGGAGGGACGGGCTCTGCCGGGGCAGGGGGCTCAGCCCCAGGCAGGGCCTGGCAAGGGGAGCTGGGACCCCCGGGGCAGGACAGGGCTGCGGGTCCCCGTAGGGTCCCTCACAGCTGCTTCGCTGCAAGCCCACCCCTGCTGCACCCTCCCATGCGTGTCCCCGAGCCATCCTGGTCCCAGCCCCCCCATCCCCACGGGGTCGCTGCGCGCCGGGCTCTCGGTATGAAGTTTTATTGCCGTCATGCAGGAGTAGTTTTGATGTAGTACAAAAATAATGTCTTTATACAAATTTTTTTCCTTTTTTTTTTTTCTTTTCTTTTTTCTTACAACAGGCTCCTTCCCACAGTGCGGCCCCTCCGCCCACACCCCCCAGCCGCTCCTGCCCTCCCCGCACCCCCCCCTTCCAGTTTGCTTTAATACAAGTGTGATTTACTGGCGATGACCGGTGTGCAGGAATACTGGGTATGATACAGCCTTGCAGAGTCCCCAGAATATTGCTTTTAACTTTGGGGGGGAAAAAAAACAAAAACGTAAAGAGGTGGGAACAAGACAGGAGAAAACCAGATGGAAAGAGCAGGGCCCCAGCTGGGGGTCCAGGCCCCAGGGGGGGCTCGGGGCTGGGGGTCTCTGCTCCGCTGCTGGTGGCACAGCGGGGCGATGGGCACGCGCTGCGGTGTGCCGGGACAGATCTACCATCTTTAAAATAAATAAGGCTAAGACTTCAGGCTACTGGCTCAGCTGGCTGGGGTTGGTGCAACTGTTCTAGTCTGTATTAGTGTTCACAATTCCCTGCCTGCCCGCTGCCAAGCGGCTTTGGCGAGTTCGCAGGCAGGACATAATGCCCGACGCTGCCAAGGAGTTTCAGGTCAATCCCTATGTCTCCACAAAGACACCTGTAGGTTGGCCCAGGCTAGACGCAGTCTGCTGCCCCAGCCTGGGGCAAGAGAAGGCAACAACACGCTACAAATAGATCTGCTACTCGCTCCCTGCCCGCACTCACCAGGGTGGAAGAGCTGGCCCCAAAAAGCAGGGCCAGCCCCCACAGCCAAGGCCACAGCAGCTTTTCCCATCCCTGCTCACACATTTCCTTGTGCCCAGCCCAAGGCTGGCAGGAAAGGGCGATGCTGGAGCTGCCACAGGGCTGGGAGCAGCCCGGAGCAGGGGAAGGAGGCAGCCAGAGAGCTGCTGCCTTGAGCAGGAGCCCTCGCTGGGGCACTGTGAGCCCTGGGACCTCTGTGCGAGAACAGTTCATCTGGCAAGACAGGCATCCAGTTCACAAAATGAGGCTCAGAAACAATCGTTCCTGTTCTCAGCACAGGCAAACGCTCTTCCAGTGGCATTAGGTGACAAACTGGGACATCCTTCTCCCGCCTCAGCACCACACAGGGACAGCAGAGGTGGCCCCAGGTTTGCATGGCGAGGCTGGGATGGCAAGATAAGCTAGGGAACAAATACAGTAGAGACTTCAGCCAGCCCCTTCCTAATTCTAGGCAGATTATTTTGGGAAGCTTTTTCACATTATAACTCATATATTATATCTGTACCACAACTGAAGTGTGAAAATGCTAAATCAGAATTAATGCAATTTTAACTGCACCTTAGATAAGCTACTGAAAAATAAGATTAAATCATATATCCTTATGAAACTAAAAGAATCAGTGAAAGGTGGGAAAGAGGTCAGAGGCCACACTGGGCCAAGTCCTGCAAAACCTTTGAACTGCAGACAAGATCCCATCTTTGCAGCAATTGCCTGCAAGGACGACTCTCTCCTGAGGCAGTGGCCAGCTCTCCGGGCAGCCGCTGGTCACACAGGATAACCGGGCGGCTGTTTGTGCTGCTCACGAAGGCCTTGGCACACTGCAGCCCACGCACGGCCACCGAGGGTTAGACAACACAGCCAAACCAGGTGGCATGTCAAGGACAGAAAAAGATTTGATGCAGATGAAGGGAAGTGGGAGGTTTCAAGAAATTCTTCAAGAAACCCTGATAAATCTAAGCTTATTCAAACCATATGGAGCGAATGCAATCAGCCGACTCTCTGTACTACACAGCCGCAACTCTTGTGCCAGCAAACCAGCTTCACCCTTGGTAGTCTTCTCCTTTCCCACAGGCTTCACTCGATCCAGAGAACAGCATGGTTAAAAAGACAAGAGAGGTAGATTACAGTCATGATTAAAAGCAGATTAGTCATCTAGGCTTCGATTTAAAAAACAGATTCCAGAAGATGCCAAGAGGTTGCTGCTTCCAAAACTAGCTTTTTCAAAAGTCTTCTCCCTCCAGAGCGAGTGTGAGTGCGTGTCCCTGAAGAGAGCTCAGAAGAATTGCTACATTATTCTCCATCACGGGACACCGGTATTGCTGTTGAGCTGTAGTAGGCGACGTGAAAGGCAGACTGCAGGATGGTGCTTGTGCTCTCGGATGTGTGGGAAGCTACTTCCGAAGGTACCTCTGGGCCAGGATAGCTGCGTCCAAAGGGTTCATGGGCTGGGCGTCATGGCCCAGGCGTCGCACGGGGGGGATGTTCCCAAACTGCCGCTTCTGTAGGAAGCTCTTGGCCTCATGCAAGGTGTTCTTCTCCTCAGCCAAGAGCAACTGCTGCCTCATGTAATTCTCAAACTCGTACTGTGAGCACTCCTCTGTCACCTTCACCTGTGAGAGAACCACCCTGTCAGAGCCACAGGAACAAGCAATGTTCACACAACTCCCCTCCAACGGTCCTGAGCTACCACCGGATAACTGGAGTCTTAATGCAAGAACTGGACCTGCTGCCAGACGTACAGGCAGGACTCACTTGTGCCACCAGAAACAGAGGTCTGGAAACCTCAGTGGCTCTGTCCTGATGCAGCTCATCCCAACCCTGCCAGATATTCAGGGGCTGCAGCTGTTTGGCCCCAGTTCTCACACCCCCCTGAGCCCTGCAGAGGGATTTCTCATGGCAACATTGACTGCAGCATCACAGGCAAAAGCTCCTACAAGGCTGTCCCCAGGCAGTGAGGTCACCAGCTGTCACTTCCAACAAAAAAATATGCTGGCAAGAAAACAGGATGTTTGCTCCCATCACAGAACTCACCAGGGAGCCTGAGCCAACATCGCTACCTCCTCCTAGCTCTCCCAGTGCATGTGAGCTCTCAGCTGTGTGTGAGGGAGCAAGCGCAGCTCGGAGAGGAGCAAGCTGACCCTCAGCCAGCTCTGGGGCCTGAGAGTTCACTTCCAGGCAGCACGGCCAGCTGGATGTGACTCCCAGCCTCAGCAACATGAGCCTTTCCTTCCGCTGCACAAGACAACGATGGACTTGGCCACCTCGTAGAGCAGCAGCCACAGCTGGGTCCTCACCACCCTCCCCTCACCAGCTCGGGGGCCACAAGGGGCTGCCATCTCTTTCCATTACAGACAGACTTAGCACAGAAAAGCAGTTCCACAGAAAGGTAAGTAGGAAAACCTACCTCTTGGGGGTTTTCAGGGTTAGCCACTTGGTCATCGATGTCTGGCACTACTTGCAAAGGGCCACTCAGCGAGGACATAGACTGCCTGGGGGGAGAGTACAGTGTTGGGGTTCAGAGCACAGAACCAGCCCACCCACCCTCACCCAACACCCTGGCCAGGGCAATCCCACCTGGCTGGCTGCGAGTGTGGCAGAGAGCTACCTGGATGCCACACCGGCTACTGCTACTAGAGGACACTATTCCAAATTCAACTTCCCTGGTATGAAATCATGTTATAATCCCAGAGCTGCCTTTTTTTTTTTTTTTTTTTTTTTTTTTAAACAGGATGTGGAACTCTTAACTCTTGCATAGGTAGGAGAGAAAACAGACACAGCTCCAAAAATCACAGACTTCACTGCTGACTCAACAGACAGCACAAGAACTTTGCCTGGGCATGCTGTGCAGCACAGACAGAAGGTCACAGGGCTAACAAGAGACGGCTGCACCGAGCAAACACCGCCAAGATCCATTTCTGCTGGAGTGTGCTACTGGAATCTCATCCCAGTTGGTTCATGCCAGTCCTGGAGTCAGATTTACCCTCAAAAAGCATCCCCACCCTGCACATGTAGTGTTCCCACCTGTAATGGCATCTCCTGCTCTTCCCCTCTAGAGATCTCAGTACTGTTTTGTAATGTTATTGCTTTAGACTCCAACCCTGGTCACAATGACAAGCATTTGTACAGGCCACTCTGGCTGTATCCATCAGCAGACACCAGTGGTTGAGACACAGGATTTAAAGACTTTTTTGCAGTTCTCACAGATCCTGCTCTGGTGTCCTGTTTGGCAGCAATCTGCTGGCCACAGCTGGAATAACGCTGCCTGCGGCCAGAGGCACCATGTTCCTGTGTCTCTCCTCTTGCACATACCATGATGCTATGATGGAGCTGAGAGAATCCAGCACTTCAGAAGCTGTCAGACGCTGCTGCGGATCCAAGACCAGCAGTTTTCGGATCAAGCACACAGTGTTTTCTGAGACCCGTCCATCCCTGGGAGAGAGAACACATGATCAGTCCGAGTGCCCGAGGTGGGCAGAGGCAGCAGCAGGATGGATGTGCTGGGAGCACAGGTCAGGAACTAGAGGAGCCACCACTGCTTTGACTGAGAGAGCCCAGAATTAACCAGGGGGTTGATTCCCTGTTTTGCAGCATGGGCCCTCTCTCACCTTTGTACAAGATGTCGCAGCTCTGCTACTGCTTCCTTGGGGTCTACTGCATACAGTCTTTGTTCTCATTACTGCTGCGACCCTCAGGGGCTTTGAGTGAAGCCCCTCCAGCTCCGGCTGTCCCAGTAAGGCCCAGAGCACCGCCCACACAAGCACTAAGAGAAGGGCCTCCCTGGGACAGGCTATACTCACTCAGGGATGGTGTACTCGGCAGCCTTGATTTTGCGGAAAAGCTCCTGAGGTATGCTGTCATAGAAGGGGAACTGGCCATAGAGCATGGTGAAGAGCACCACACCCAACGCCCACATGTCACTGGGTTTTCCACGGTACGGCCGTCCTGCAGGGACCAAGGAGACAAAAGCAACAGGCTTTACAACACTGCTCACCTCTGCAGCCCACCACCAGCAGTAAAGGCACTGAAGCAACCTCTGCATATGCTCCCTTTTTTCTTAGCATTAATCAAAATGCTCAAGACTTCCTATCACAAGACACCAAGAACCTCTTTCAAAGATGCATCCTTTGCAAATAAGCAAATTGTTCATCTCCACACAGGTGTCTTCCCTTTCCCTACAGAGCAGGGCTATGCCTGCTGAATGGCCTTGATGTGATCCAACAGCACCAAGTAATCAGAACAACTGCATACTGTGCTGGAGTTCGCACCTCACTCCCCTTTGCCATTCCTGCAGACTGTTGCCACCAGGATCCCCCGAGCCTCGCAGGCTCCAGAGATGCACCCTGCTGTGAGTCCAGGTCAAAGGAGAAGGGAATTTAAGGGCCAGCAAGCACAAGGCAGGGGGAGGCGGGAAAGAAACCCTGAGAAGAGTAAGTGCTCCTCAGGTGAAGAGTGGCCCAAGATTAATGCCAACCTCACCACCCCAACTGCACTGGAGATTTGCATGGAAGTGCAGACTAAGACTCTCCACACCCAGCTCAGATTGAGCCCGTCAAGATGGGACTCTGCCTCCGGGACGGATCCAGCACACAGACACTGGAGCCTGCTGGGAAGCTGTGGAGGGCACAGGAAGGGGCCTCCTCTGGGCAGAGGCATTCCCAAAAGCTGCTGCAGCCCCAGCACATCCTGGGAGCCACTCGATGGAAATGCTGCTTTAAAGCCCCTTCAATCACACAATAAATCAGCAAACAGCAGAATGCATGAGGGTCAAAAAATTAAACTCCAGTGCTGTACCACAGCACAGGACTGAGGGAATGACTTCCTCTGACTCACGCAGTGAGTCACTGCTGCAGCATTTGTTATTTGTACTAATTATTCTTTGCTTTATATGCTCAAAAAAAGGCACCTCTCCCTCCTCCTCCAACTTTTCCTGCGGTGACATTTCAGCAGCCATAAAACGCGAGCCATCTCTTAGCAGAAGACAGCTTCTTCTGGAGACCTAAAACAATGATTAATTCTTCATGCGTTTTAGCTTCCCCTTGCACAGGAGCATTAGCAATACAGACAGAGGGATGCTTGGAGTCTGAAGGTGGTGGTGAAGCCTGGAATGTCCTCAAGTAACTTTTCCCTTGATGCTTGGAGGGGAACTGCAGACTGAGCCATTTTGGAACAGTGTTTTCAAGAGCACAGGATCGGGCTGCACAGACACCCCGGAGGGAAGGGCTATTTGCAGAGACATCAGAGCCGGAGCGCAGTGCGATTGCACCCAAAGGTCAGGCAAGGTGGTGCTACAGCAGGATGTAGTCCTCTAACTAAGGCTGCCCCTTGCAGGGTCTTGAACAGCCTCAGCTGTCAGAGAAGTCAACGACAGCCTGTTCGGCGCCTTGTGGTGTGTGGCCTACAGACAGGCCAGTCAATCCACCACCAAGAGAGCCGGTGGAAGAAACGCAGGTGCTTACAGCCAGGCTATGCTGGAAGGGAGGATAACAGGGCTGAAGTCCAGGACAGAACAGTTCCCCGGACGAGCAGGAAGGAGCAGCCCCATGCAGCCTTTACCAGACACCAGCCACTTGAGCTGCAACTGCTCCAAGCTCCTGCAGAGCAGTTGGCTCATATCATCCATCTGGTTACAGGGGCCTCAGGATATCCTGCAGAACAGGAAAGGCCTGCAAAAAAACACACGTCCCACCTCCCTGCCTGCCTCTGCTCCCTTCCTGGCTCAGTCCTGCCCAGGAGGGAAGCAGCCTCAAACCTGCCTGGCAGATCACAACGGAAGAGCTCAGCTACGTTTATTGCTGCTGCCTGTAGACCCGACAACAAACTTATTGAGGGCAGTCCACCGGGTCTGGAAATTTCAGGACTAGCTCCCTCTGAGGGCATATCTGAAACACAATAGCTCAGGATACCACAAACTAATAACTCAAATCTTCAGCAGAGGTGTTTTCAGTATTCTAGATGTTATCCTCGCATAAACAAACGCGATTGGCAAGGATTCTGGCTTTCACACTAGCTATATGCACACCAGCAAGTGGTGCTGCCCAATGTGCTGCCAACTTGTCCAGAAAGCAGTTGGTGCTGATGACCTACTGTCCACAGTTTTAGGCAGTTTCCCATCGCCCAAATGCCAGCTTGACCCTGTAGATGGATAACCCTTAGGCAGGTGGGATGCATTAGGGGTGATCTTGGACTGCATCCTGCAGTTCAGCTCCATCCAAAGGGAATTTTATCTGTGCTCACAAGGACTACTCCACAACATGAGATAATGCATGGTAACTAGAGTCTATGTAGACTTATACAGAGGTGCTTCAGATGCACAGTCCCAACTGTAAATGCACCTTTCAACACTCTTAGTCAAGCTCACCTGGATGAGGAAAAAAAAAAAAAAGCAAAAAACCCACAACCAAACCTCCAGAAAAAAACCCAAAACGATGCCTCAGTCACTGCCCTGACAAACAGGACAGCCCTGCTCAGCTATTGCCAGCACAAAAGCTAGCACAATAGCAGACAGAGTTTATTGAAGAGAAACCTCCTGAAGCAACTAGACAGACAGAAACCACATCTGTTTCTGAAAGTCCCATGCACTGGAAACAGTTAAAAGGTGGGAGGACATTAGGGAAAGCTGTTCTTTGCCAGACTTCTGCTTAAGGCCACTGCTGCAGACAAGGCATAGGCCAGACTGCTGGAGACAAGATACAGCCCAAACAGACTGCTAAGTCTGGCCTGATGTGATCATTCCTTTATTTTCAAGTAACTCCTCTCAGTCAGCCCAGAAACCGCTCAGAGGGTCAATAGTTCCCTTCTAGAAGCAAGCAGCAGCTGCAGCAACTGCTCCTCTTAGTGTATGGCCTGGAATAAACTGACATGATGGTGGGATTTGGACCGATTGCCTCTTAGGTCTAGGAATTTACCTGCAGCTTAAGTGAAGCCTCAGAACAAGATTCAGGTATGGGAAACGGAACATCTTGTCTGCAGTCGGACTTATTTAGGAACAGGCAGGGAGCTTTTAATTAGCTTTGAAGTTCAGACTAGCCTTAAGAAAAAAGTTACACTTGCTCCTTCCCTCCATACTTTCCCAGTTGGAAAAAAACAGACCAAGTCTCATAATTGGACCCTAATTAAAAGGCTCTCACAGAAGGCAGGTTACATATGGGAACAGAACTGGGTTGTTTTCATTTATTGTAAAGAGCCATAAATAAATGCAACAAGTGTTAAGTGTGGAGGCTGTGAATTCCCACTGAGGACTGAAGGGGATTGCCTACCACTAAGCACATCTGGGCTGATGTAGGCAGGGCTCCCTCGCTGGTCTTTCAGCAGGTCATCTTCACTCACGAGGTGCTTTCCAAGACAGAAGTTTGTTATGGTTATTCGATGAGTCCTGGGGAGAATCAGAAGGCATCAGTGAACAAGGACTGTCCTGCATGAGCCAAACAGCACAGAGGAAGTTAACACCAAAACAGAGGTGTGTGTCTACAGGGCTTTTCGGGAAGCTTGAAGCACTGGGAAAAGACAAGCGGAGCTACAAGATCAACAACTCCATCCCAAAGGGGAGGGATTCCACACCTGTCAGCATGGCTTGCAAGACCCTTACAGGGGGAATAAGAGAATCTTCTACAACTATGGACTTCTACATCCAACTCAAGTGGCACATATAAGCGTGGCTGTAAGCACAGGGTGCTCATGTAACTTGCCCACCTTGCAGCCACACAGCTGCCTTTTGGCCAGCCTGCCAGGAACATCCTAGCCAGCAGCACAGCACCCTGCAGGCATTAGCAGCACCAGGATCTGCACTTGTGTGCTTGCTGACCATTGTAGTGTATGAGCGTTAACAAAGTAGAAGTTTAACTGCTGATTCTCTTCTATGCTTCCCAACTACCATCTCCAAAAGCATCTTCTCCACACAACATTTTCTGGCAGCTGAGGGAAAACACCCTACAGAAGGACTGCCACACGCCTGGCTTCCATGCACTGTTTGCTTACATGTTGCCAGCAGAAGAACCACAGGACCTTTGTTCAGATTCAGTACAACCACTTTCACATTACCCAGCAATCCCACAGCAGTAGTCTGGTGGCAGTTTTACCTGATCTGCAGGACTGTTCTTCACATGCAAGTATGCAGAACAGAGAAAGTCTAATCAACATCCAAAAAACCTCCTACAGAAAAGGTGAGAACTGCAGGTACATGCAATTTCTCTATTAAGATACCCCTATTTCCCTATGGTATTGCCAGCTCCAATTAATGAATTTTTCCAGGGAAAGTGAGCTCATTACGAAACTACTATCACATTAAATCTTCCATGTCACTCAGATAATTTGGATTTTAACATACAACTTAAAGGACTGTCTAGAGGTTTTCTATATTCTTGAAAAGTATTACACAACTAGAGCCTGAGAGCATGAATTAAGTCAGTCACAATAACCAAGAAATACTTCCAGCAAGTCTAAAAGACAAGTGAAATAAAACCAAGTGTGGGTTGGCAATGGAGAGTTGATTATTAAGAAAGACAGATTTGTGTTTAAGAAGTGTTAGCTTCAACTGTCAGGAGACTTCCCTGGCTGAATAACAGTCTGCAGGATTTGTTAAGGATTTAAAAGACTAAGTGTTCTAAAGGACACTAAAATATTCAGGGTTGCTTGGTTTTATTTAGTCACCAAAATTTGATCTAATCTGTAATCATCCAACTACTGCACTGGCTAATTGGAAAACTTTAATGCCCACATCTTGCAGGGGACAACGTCTGAGGGACCTACATTAGCCCAGGGTGTAACGTGCCTGGTTAGGACTTTGCAGTGATATGTAGCTACCTTCACTCCCCCACCAACAGAAAAGACCTGGCTCTTCTATGAGCACGGCTGGAACAGAACAAACATTTCTGATCAGCCCAAATGGCTGGTCCTCTCCATGGTGATCTATTCTTATGCCTCACCCACCCTTTCATATGACTCACTGCTGTAGAGGCTACAGTTTTTCCTCACCAAAGCTGATGGTCTTGCTAGTAAAAAGCGAAAACATAGTATGTAATACAAAGAATTACTTTGGCAAACATGTTCACAAAGCTTAAAATACCTCCCCCTTCCTGCTAGCGGGGCCCCCCGTGTGCAGCTCTGTCAGTGGGATGCTCCACTGCACACTTTGCCCAGAAAAGAAGGGAAGCTCTGGGTGGATCCTTTAAAGCAGCAACCTTTGCCTGCCTCTTCCTAGCAAGAAGGAGAATCGAAGAAGCAAGCAGAAGATAAGAGATTTATCTTAAAGTGTTACAGAAATGACGTAAAACTCTTTACAGGTGGCCCTGAAAAGCACTAGCTGCTGTGTGTGTTGGGGGGAACCAAGAAGCTCAACCTCAGTAGGTAAAATCTGTTTGCTTTCAAGTGGTATTAGGAGGAGAAAACAGTAAGTTGTGACCAGAGTGAAGCTGCATGCTTTGTACAGACTCTGGAAGCCTGCAGACCTAAAGCCTTCCAGTTTTTTTATTCATTCCACAGAAAACCAGACAGTGTGAAAAGACAATGAATTCCGCTCATTCTTAAAAGTTAGTGCAAAATATTTAGCCAGTAATGCAATACTGAAGGACACAGTGGAGTATCTGAACTGGAACTAGCTTGCCAACTAAGTAACTACATAACCCAAGATAACTAAAAAAACTCCAAGGAGCCACCCAGCAAAGCGCACACTACCACCAGCTGCCTCTCACTCGTGCTGAACTCATGCCCCACTGATGCTGTTCGCTCTGCTCTGGGAGGGCTAGTCCCTCCTGTGTCTGCACAGCATCCAAGACATGTTGGACATCAGTGCATTATAAACTGAGGCTTGCATCAAACCAGCTAATGGGAACAAGGAAGCTATTTGAAGCACAAATACAGACTAGACAGAAGAACTTTTGTTTAGATAAGTAAATATTTTACTGCTAGCAAAAACACAGCAGTGCAACAGTCAAAGATTTAACACTGCTGTGATTACAGTACAGACTGCAGTGTTGGGAATCCCTTTAGCATGATGGAAAGTGAATTATGTGAACAGAACCACTTACAATGTTTTAATTCTTTTTTAAAATATAAATAAAACAAGTATTTCTCTTGCAGGTTTCTGAATTAGAATAAAATTTAGTTTTCAGAAGTTAGAATTGAAAAAGAAGTGCTGACATGGGGTCACTAAGCTTGGTGGAAGAGTGAACTATCTAGGTTGGGCTCAATTCACTTTTGGAGAATAACTCATGTAACTTTGAGCTGGATTTGTATTTTTGTGCAGCCTACTTCCAGTTCCCTCACCATTCTCACACGAGAGCACTCTCAGGAAGTGCTGCCTCCAGTTGTGTTTCTAATAGAAATCTGCTTCAGGGAAGAAATGCAAGACAACTGCCAGAACAGCAGCTCTCCAGCAGACTTACCTTTTGTTTAGCACCATGTTTCCTAGTTTCAAGTCTCTGTGCACAATATTTTTCTGTAAAATATGTAATAGTATAACATAAGCAAAAGCATATTTGTTATAGAAGTATAAACTCAATACTTGGACAAAAGCACTAAGTATCTTTTGAAATCATGTCATCTTCATTCTCAGAAATAACCTAGATCAAGGTTTCAAGTCAGGTTCCATCCTAGGTACTTTATGCACTTCATTTTCGATTCTGGTCAGAAGGACAGAACAAGCAAATTTGCTACTTTGAACACACAGACAGACTTGACTGAAACTAAGAGACCTGAAACTTAAGTGTCCAGGCTCAGTAAGACCAATATGATGAGCATTCCCTCAAAAATATGCTTCACTGCTCTGCCAAGGAAGGATGGGTGTCCCTTGCCACAGTGTAAGAAGTCAAACATTGGCAGAATCTTTTTTTGTTACAATAATTTCTAGTTCATTGATCTCAAACTTGTAGCTTGAGGTTCTGATCTCAGAAATCAGTTCTTACATTGTGATTTATTTTGCTTCAAAAGGAAATGCTTGAAGTGTTTCCTGCATTTGATTAGTCTCCGCTCCCCTCTTCAACCACCCCTTTCTGAGGTTAGTAACACCCTAGTTCACCTGATCTGCATTTAGTCCAGCTGGCCCCTCTCCACAGTCAACAAATGCTATGTTATCATCGAGAAACTTGAGAAGGGAATGCTCTTTTACAGCTTGGGGCATGAGGTCTTAGACAGAACACTGTTGGGGGGAAACAGCTGAAATATCCATCCTCTGTAACCTTGCCACTGTCTGCACAAGGAAGTTTTAAAACATCTATTATACTAACATGGGAAAACTAAGCCTTCCAGCACTGAAATGGGTAACAAAGATCTTACCTTATGTAATGCTTCTACCACTCGTACCACATCATAAAATATTACTACTGTCTCCCGCTCACTGAGTCTCTTCTCTTTAATGACATAATGCTGCAGATTGATCAGATCTGCTGTTTTGTCACTGAAATCATGAGCACAGAGACAGTCTAACACAAGACAAATGCGCTTCTTCATTTTTCTAACCATTCTGTTGGCTTCTAGATCTTCTATAATTTCACAAGCTCGGTCCTACAGGGAGGCAAACAAATGAGCAATAGTTCAGGGAAGCTATCTGGACATATGTACTTACAGAGCACTAGAGAATAAATAACTACGTGGTGATCTCAAAATAAGCAAATGCAATCATAGCACTTGATCTTTGCCCCGAGTTGGGATTTCAAAAAAGAAGATACATGATCTCTACCTAAAGAAGCCAGAGAAAGTCTATGCTGTTTGGCTATATGCATATGTCAGCACTGATACTGTTTATATACACACAGACACCTTTAGATAAAAACGTAGAAAAACCCTACAGTGGTACAGACTCTGTAAATACTAGGGATCCGACACATTATTAATGAGAACAGAAATCTTAAGACACAATTAGCAGTTCTTCCATAACATTAAACAGGACACAGCTGAGTTGGACATTTGGCTTATTTAAGATATAGTACAGATGGCCTCAAGTGAAAAGTCTGTTGACAAAATTTAACCAGCAAGCAAGGCAATACCAACATCCAAACCAGTAATTCCCATCAGCCCATCATATCCATGAACAGCTCTGAAGGCATTAACAGCAACACAATTCATTCACACAAGACATCGATCAGCATATTGACTAGTTTAATTTGCTGATACAGTTTCTTGGCAATTTGTCCCCTCTTGCAAGTCACCATAAAACAGTACAGAGACTGGAAAGCACAAATTCAGTTCTAAAGGGTGCTCTATGGGCACAAATTAATTCACCAGTGAAGCAGCTCTTTTCCTATTTAAAGGGGACACTAATGAGCACCTGTCCCATCTTTGAACATTCTCACACTTCCCAAATCCCAAACCTCATTACATCCCACTTAACTATCAAAAGCCCCTGCCACAGCCTTGCTTGTTAGAAGCAGCTGTGGTTAATCTCAGCAGTGTGCTGGTAACTCTTTACAAACAAGAACAGGGTCAGCACAAACTGTACATTAAACAAAAGCAGCTCAAGCCAATAGTGACTACTGGCATTCCCCCAACCTGGATGGTGACCAGCTGTACCTGAAAGAGCCCGTGATGATGAACCACTCCTTCCTGGTTGTGGAGCAGGGAAAGGAGAGAATACTCTGTGTGCAGCAGCATCTTGCCCTGTCGTTCCTCCTGGGTTTCTATTCCTTTATCACCCCTTTCTTCTAAGGTGAGAATCTTCAGGAAAAGGGAGATGACCTTTATAGTTCCCAGAAAAACCCAAATGCCCCCAAAGCCCTGTCATTTTAGGTATTCATATGTGTTTAACAGCTGATGTAATCACTCTGATGTTTGCATACTTGCCACAAACCTCCCTGAACTAACATCTATGCAGAATGCATAGCATGAGCTTGATTAACACAGAAAAGCTGCTCAGGTGGCTTTTTGCAAATATCCCTGGTGATTTTTCCCACTGGATCCACCCCCATTTCAGGCACAGCAGAGCAGATCAGAGGGCTCCAGGAGAGCAGCACAGCAGCCAGAGAGGCCTGTCTCAGGGCTAATCTCAACACCAGATCTATGCCTGGCAGAACTGCCCCACCGAGGGGAAGTTCCAGCAGCCATTTCTGACAGTGCACCAGTTCAGCCTACACCACACACTACTGCAAGTGCTTCTGTCACAAGAGCTAAAGTTAAAAAGCCCTGAAGATCTAGAAGCCCTGCAGTTTGCTTACCTTTAGCTGATAAAAGTCATCTGTCCCATCCTTTCTTGCCAAACACTGAACAATACTCGGCACAGGGGAGTTACCTAAACGTGGACCTAACAGCACAAAGCAAAAACAGACTTGTTTTCCTCTAAGCAGCAATGACTAATTCAGGGTTACATCAGTATGCAAGTGTCACACAGTTTAAACTGAGTTCCTTTTTTTTCAGGAGACTAAGTGCATTTCCACAAATTACAATCTAAAGAAAAAAAATGGTATTGAACTCCGAAACCTTTTTGGACAATGTTTCATTTGTTCACTGGAGAAACATTTAACAAAAGCCCACACATGGCACAGCTGTTTTCAGAAATTCAAATTTCTGCATGCCTGAACCATACGGCTTTTACATTTACTAGCAACACCCACGGCAACTGTTATTACCACACCTCTGAAGCCAACTGCCACCTCTGCAGGGACAGCTCAGGTACACCGATTAGTCCAAATTTCAAGTTAACATACAGTCTCCACTCTTCAGTTTAAATCAATCAGCTTCCAATTGATTATCCATTGGTTTCCAGTGTGAATTCCATCATGTTTTTGACAGTTTATATAATAGTTCTAAACTAACAACTATTCTAGCAACTTTCAAAAGCTAGCAAAGTGGTCTTGCCTTGGCACATACTGCTTATAATGACCACTAGTGCATTATTAAGTTGCCTACATGCTGACTTGACAGCATATTCCAGGCAAGAAGGGTTGAACATTTCTCTGGAGCTCTGACCAAAAAGCCCCTGAATGAATTTGCTCTTTCATGTTTAAGAATGTAGTTTAAAAAAAAAAAAAAAAAAAAAAAAGCGGGGGGGGGGCAGGTAAAAGCAAGGGCTCATATTTATCTTAAAAGCCATGCCTGCCTTTCTATATTAGTATTATACATCTCCTTAGCTTGACTAGCTGCAGAAGCTCCAAGGGCTGCTGCTCTGCTACATCAAGTGAATTGCACTCTGAGGTAAGACGTTAAGTTACACATCTGCTTTGCCTCATTTTACAGTGCCTTTTATTTTCAGATTTGCAATCAGCAGCTACCTTGAAAACTGAAGAAGAAACCCCTCCCTGCTTACCTAGTATAAAAGGGCCCGCTCTCTTGGCATTATTTCCAGAAATCCCTGTACAAAGAGCTTTTGCCTTAGTGGATGTTTCCCCAGCTCCTCTGTCTGATGCTCGCCGCTTCATCCTTGGCTCTTGAAAGAGAAAGAAGACCACATTTGATGAGCAACTTGAGTTGATTTCTTATACTACCCCTTATTTCTTACTGGAAGGCTTTCACCTACTGATGCACTCGTGTCTCTGCCTACGTATGTTTCTACAAAAAAGCTATGGCTCATTACTGATAGACCAGTTGTTGGTTGTAGGCTTAATGCATTTTTGAAGGTATAAATCAGCCTCATTATTCAAAGCAACATTTCCTAGAACAGTTGTTTGAGACACATAGTAGGAACAAGTCAAAATAATTAAAGCTTGTTTTACAGCAAAAACAAGTTTGCAAATTAATGTATTCCAAAAAACTCTGAAAGAAAATGCCTAAGTTATCATTCTGTATGGATGTCTACTGATTCAGCCCATGGACTTTTGTAGGTTCCTTCACAGAGGACTTCCCACTAGGCATCACAGCTAGCTCACCAAGTAACTCAGAAGGCTCAAGTCTGTTCCTCAAACAGCCAAGAATGCACAAAACTAACTGACCAAGAAAATGAACAATATCTTTCACCTTTTCCAGCAAGGGCGCAGAAGACTGAAACATGCTAGTCATTGTTAATTTAACAATGATTTTTCAAAAATTTATTTTTAGTCTTAAACTAAGTCCCCCCTCTCTCTTTGTACCTCTTTAGGCTTGAATCTTTTTATTACATCTCCATCTATCTACATCCAATGCAGCTATTTGGAGTCCAACATATAAAACTCGATCACTTCAGTCTCCACATGCAGCAATGGATGCTTTGTTTAGAATTAACACACTATTACCTGCCTTTAATGGATATTCCAATGAAAACGTTGTGGTGCCAGTACATGTGCTCTCTTGCACTACCACTCCATGCAAAGAACAATTTAACCTATTAAATGTTAATCTCATGCTTTGTGTCCAAGTATTTATTCAAGGTCCACACATCACTACAATTCAGCACAAACAACTAAAAGCTTGACAGACGCCTACTTATTCAGGTATTGCAGAAAATCTGATTTCCAACATGCACTGTCTGCTGCTCAGAAATCTGAAGAGAATTTGCAGCGGTATGGCAGAGCCAATACCTAAACGGACAAATAAATTCAAGCCTTTGTGACTAAACCACTTCTTCCCCAAAGGAAAGCCTTGTTTCAGTTTAGCAGGAAAAGAACCTCTTATGTTTGCTGCCAGGCTAGCCTTCACGCACTGCATGCTCAGTGCAAGCATAAATCAGCTCCATCAAACTGAAGTTTTGTTCCCAATATACCTCCTCTTCAGCTTTATCTCTTGGAAAATAGTTTCAAAGACTTTCACAAATATCTAGACATTAAATGCTTGTGCTCTAGCATTTCAAAGATTTTTTTGTTGTTGTTTTTGCGGGGGGGGGGGCAGGGGAAGAGGAGGAACTAAGCACAGATCCATTTTCTTACTCTGAGCAAGTCAAAACCAAGCCCCGGTAGTCTTCCCTAAGAGGTTACTAAAGCAGACTGGGAAAATATTTTTGGGTTACTACTTATGTGTTTTAAAAAAGTCCCAGTGTTTCACCACATAAGAGACTGATAAATCACCATACTTTGAATGAAGTTTACCCTCTGGCAGTCCCACCCTTTCTGTGGACACAAGCGTGATCTCATTGCATTAATTCATCTAGCAGTACCTGTCACCAAGATCAGAGATAGCAAGAGAGATAAGGTGAGAAGTCTTGCAGCAGACTTTGCATCCCTGCACTACCAACTTCCACCAGCTGTTCAGATCTCCAACAGAGAAGTGTTACCAGGCTCAGCGAGCTGAACAGAATAAAGTCCTGAGCCCATTATGCTCCTTGTTCTGTTCATTCCGCATCCCTGACCTAATATTTGATTGTGCCTTATAAAATTCTCCACTCCTTGCAACATCATCATCCCTGCTGGAAACCTATGAGTAACATTTCCACTGGAGAAACCCCACTGCACAGAAACTCTGAGATAATGACCGTTGTGCAATCTGAGCTGGATAGGAATCGCTGGTGCAAACAGCGTTATCGTAAACAAAATAATCTGAGGACTCACGTAGTTCAGCATCAACTGTATCTTTACTCTTCTTCCAAACTAGGTTTTCCAACGTCTCAGGAGACAGGAGTCATCACCTTGGAGAAGGCTGGATGGTCGAAAGGTCGAGGACTCTGTAATGCGAAACGAGATACACTTGATGCTGTGGTTCTGGATTATTCTTGATTACGATAACGTGATATGCACCAAAATTTCTGCAGCTTGAAACATCTGTGTTTATTTTGGCTTAGAAAAGGCCTGAAGCTCCTGATATCACATGAGAGAATAAAAGGGCTCCTGAAGTTCAGTCCCCAAAGAGTCACAGACACGTGGCCCTGCACAGCAAGACAAATACAAGCGTCAACTATCTCAAAAGACATTTTGTGATGCGAGACAGACCTTCAGAGCAGAAACAAACATGTTCTCCATTTTAACCTCTGCCACATGGTACTACCTTGCCTATTTTTAACACTATCTTAAATACACTCAAGCTAGCAACAGTGCCACAACAGAATCTTCACCACTGGAAGCAATTTTTAATCACGGTAAGAGTTAATGCTTAAAAGTCTGGACTTGAACAGAACAATTTCTGCAAAAGGCAAAGAAGAATACATTGAATTTTATTCTTATCGAACACCCACTGCAAGTTAATTCCTCTTTACAATTTATATCTGGCCTCTTAAAAAAAAAATAATCAAACTAATTCAACTTAAATTCAGTGCTGCTTAACCGTTCATCTGGTACCATTAAAAAGGAGAAATTTGGGATTTAAATCAGACACTCTAGAATTGAAACTATACCACCTCTACCAAATGCTTAGTTTAACCCTCATATATCAAGTGTTACACTTTTGTTAATCCAAGCTGGTTTACTTTACCAGTAACCAGTTACATCAACTGAAAAATGCACAAGGAACATTTGGGACATGGCAACCAAACTCCCAACACCACCCAAAACACAACACAGTACTATCACCTGGTCCTGGGGGAGCTGCAAAGACTGCTAAAAGTCTTTCTGAATTAGAGTACTGAAGCTATTTATACTTTGATGAACCATGTTCAGAGCCACTGCTCCAGGCAGCAGGATGCCCCAGTCAGGCAGACCCGTGCCGGCAGCACGCAGGCAGCCTGCTCACCCGCGCAAGCCGGCACTCTCGGTATGAGTCGTCTCAGCACTGAGAGCCCCAGCTCTACTGCTGCCTAAAGGACATCCACTGACTTAAATATCACAGCTCCGTCACAGAATACTTGTAAGAGCAAGCAAGAAAAACACCAATATAAACGAGTACTTAGCTATTAAAGACAATCCTATACCACTCACAGCACTGTCTACCCAATCTCCCCACTCCCTGCTCAGTTCCTGCTGCATCGCAAGGCAGCGAGGGCAGAGCCCCAGAAAAAATCTCAAGGGACCTCAGCAGCACCCAGAGGGTTTACATGTGAGCACTTCAGGTTCCTCTGAGACTGGAATGAAGGATGGTCGGATGGAAGGAAGGTCCCAGAGCAAAGGGAAGAAACCCAGGGGCAGCTTCTGTGAAAAAGCAGGAAAATTGTTCCCTTTTCTGCACATTGTGTAACCCCAATTAGAGCAAGGAAATTGGTCAAAAGGGCACGGACTTCCTTGTGTAAGCCTCCCACAGAACAAGTGGCCATCCAGTAGGCATAGGGCTAAGAACAGTATTTCGAGACTGGGTTTAAAGAAAATCTTAAAATAAGAACAGCAATGCAGGAGGCTCCCCCTCCCTGCCAAGCCAGCGGGTGTTTTCTACCTGCAAATTCGTTTAATCTTGGCTTGCACTGGGCTGATACAAAGTTCTGATTTCAAGGGGCTTCACTGCTAGAAGTACTCACAACACAAAGCTGGCATTGCTCAGACACCAACAGCTGAACTATATCCTGGAACAATAAGCTTTAAATAAGTTTCAGACAAAAGCCATAATAAACTGGATGGCTTAAAATGACTCTGCAGCTGTAAGAGGAAACATGAGGCCACAGCAGCCCTTAACACTCAGACCCGGAGCAGGACCCGTTGCGAGACGGGGGTCCCGTCTCACAAGCAGCATGGGCTGAAGCCGTCTGCCATCCCTCCCGCGGGCTCCGGAGCATCCCTAGCCTCGCTGCAGGCACAGCCGGCCCCTGGGCACATGCTGGCCGCAGGAGCCCCATCAGCCCAGCTCAGCCAGAGGGACACTGGCAGCATCACTGCTCCTCTGCCTAACATGTTCAAAGAGCAAACGAGCAGCTTCTTCGTGTGCTGCTGCTAGTGCCACCGGAGCAGCCGAGCCTTCCCAGGACAGGCTTGCTCAGAGCACGCAAGAGGGGAATTACTGCATCGCACAAGGATTTCCTCCTCACACACAATGAGCAGAGGGCAAATAAGCAGTAAGTGGAGTCCCACACACAAACTGGTCACGCTGCAGCACAGCTGAGATTTAAAATAGCCCAAAGCTGAAAATTTAGAATGTTTCCACATGAGGCGGCGAGCCTCATAAGGGCAAAGAGCATCCCCCCAGCCCCTGCAGCAACGCCTCTGTCTACAGGCAGCCCTATAGACAGCCGGGACTTTCCAATTCTTAAGACTGAAAAAAAAAAAAAAAGAAATCATTTTAACATCAGCAGGATCAGTCTCAAGAGAGAGCATCCAACATTTCTTCAAAGCACCAGGACAAAACCATTTATCCCTTAAAACACTCCATCCTAGGGACACGACCGTTAGATATTGATGTGGTAGATTCACCGCCCCCTCCACCAAAACCCAAAGTGTACAAAGTGAGTCAAACCACCCCCGCTCCCTGTCCCACCATCTGTAACAAAAATGGTCTCTCTCACACAGACAATGAAGTTACAAGTCTAGCACAAAAATTCATTACTTAACGATTTTAATGTGATGCATGCAATGTATCAAACATCTTACTGGAGAAGTGTCTAAAGCTTCTTACTGTGCTAACTATGACTTTAATAGAATTATTAATCAAATAATTTGGAGACCTAGATGTAGCGTCTTTTAATTACGTAGCTTAAGGAAATTGTCTAATTCACAAATTACTGCATGATGTTCCAGCATAACAAAGAAAAACAAAAGAGGAGGAAACTGACCTTTTCATCTCAGATTAAAGAACAAGCAGGTCCTGCAGTCCAGCAGCCACAGCTAATAGCTGGAGCAGGGAAAAAAAAAAAAGTACCTTTGGGGCGTTAACAGGATTACTCAGCAGCACAGAAACTAGTTAAGACACTGGAGCAGCTGATACAACCTCTGTGATGCTTTCTGTTGCTTTATCTTGCAACAAGTGGACAAAATGAGTTAGTTGGTGTTTACACCTTCTAGTCTGATGACTGGCAACCCCGAAGGTGTCCTACCCCACTGCTACAAGCGAGCTGATCTCTGCAAGTAAGGCAATGGGATGAGCTGGCAGCTGGGAACCAGCGGCAGATGACAGAACCCACCAGCGTCTGCTGGAAGTTCGGGGCTATTGAGGACAAGCTCCTTCAGCAAGGAGCTCATACCAGTAAAAGAAACCTGCCTCTGGGAGCCCAGGTGCCACTGGAGCAGCTCCCAGGCAGATGAAGGAGCTGTGCTGCGGCTGCTCCCGCTCACCGCGCTGCCAGCACCGCCCGTTGTTCCTGACCTGGAAACGCTGCAGGTGGAAACACGACAGGGCTGCGCGGGAGTCGCAGGCAGGGCTGCCAGGCTGCCGACTCGGGCGTGCGCACAGGACAAATGAATCACCGCTCCCCGTGGGCTTCGTCATCGAGCTTGAAACCTCCATGGTGGAAAGGCGGCACCACAGCCGGGCCCGCCGGGCGCTCACCGCCCAGGGAAGCACGGTATTGCTCCGTACTCGTGAATTATCCATCTCCCACCCCAGACAGGAGAAGACCTGCCACCCAATGCAGCAGCATTTCTGCCCAGCTTTCTCTTCTGGGAGCCAAATGGTGCAGCACTTGGGATGAAGCTGGAGACTCGGACCAAACATTTTTGTCTCACTCACCCTGTCCCCTCTCCTCTCAGTCAGCGCAGGACTCAGCTTTTGCAAAAATGAAGCTAAAAAAAATTGATTCAAATAAGCAGCATCAGGCTGCACCTTTTATCACCTAAATAACACACTGGGAAGTATTTATCAGTGATGATTAACCAAAGTTCGCATTTAAGCCTGGCTCACGGCAAATTCCAGCTCATGAGAAGCAATGTTGGACATGACCTAAAAACCTACATGAATGCTGACATTAAATGAGTAAAACCTCGAGTATGGTCCGGCTTCCCAGCACGGGAACAAGCAGGTCGGTATCGCTCCGAGAAGCGGCAATCCCGGAGCATTGCCACATGCCTTCCCCAGGCAAACCCAGCTAGGGACAGCTCAGACCCGAGTCATCAGTGCTCCCAGGGACAGAGGCTCGATTCCCATTGGAAAAGCTTCCCTGAGAACAGGCGGAGTTCAGATCAGTCAGGCCTGCGGAGGAGTCACTGGCTGGGGGATTACAGGGAACGTTTGCCGGGCAGGTCACAAGCAAAGCAGGCGTGCGGGAAGGAGGAGCTGCTGCTGCAGGTGGGTGCAGGGACAGCCGGGGTAAACTCCCCTCCCTCTGCAAAGCACTGTGGTAGATTCACTATACAGGAGCATTATCTTTACTAAAGGCTTTGGAAGTTTAACCGTTCTGTAAGAGAAGTAATAATAATAAAAAAAAAGCCCATCAGATGACTCAGAGCCACCAGTGCAACCCATGTACCGCTGTGTGAGCCCTTCCGGGAAGGGAAGTCTTCTCCAGAAACAGAGGAGCCCTGACTCAGAGATTTCTTGGAAATGTGCGAAGACTTATTCAAGCTTCTTCCCTAAGTGACAAGTTCGCTCAAAACCAGACACGGAGTTTCTCTGACCAAAGCAGAAGGAAGAATCCTGAGGTGCCGGTGCAGCCCCATACTGCCAGAAGGCACCTACTGAAGTACGAGCTCACCGAGCGAGCTGTGCTTCGCAAGCTGGGAGACATGAATGCCTCCGGCAGCCCCTGCTGAACTAGCAACCCACTAGAAAACCTCCTTCCTCAGCCAAACTTGCCAATTAGTTTAATCCCAGGTATGTGAGCAAGGCACAGCCAGCGCTTGAGAGGCCACAGTGCTAAAAGGGACCCCAGTACACCTTGCCTACATCCCACATCTTGCCTCATCTAGCTATGGCCAATCTCCAACTTCTCAGGGACAAAAAAGGCTTCCACAGGCCAAGTCATACATCAGGGAAAGCAAATTCCTTCCTGGCCCCCCCAGGCAGCCAGGGAAACTCTGAAACACAGGGTTCCAGCAACGTAATTACAGTGCAAGCAAGCAACAAGCTGGGCTTTCTTTAAACCCTTCTGATGCATCAACACATGCGATAGCCAAGGACTCATCTCTGGGAGTTCCCTGTTTGGTTACATAAACATCAACTTCAGCTTAACCCTTTCACGCTGAAGCACAAGCCACATCCACCAGGAAAAATCCATGCTCCAGCCCAACACCCTCACGGCAGGGGCACCTACAGCAGGGCATGGCGCAGAAGAGCCTGGAAATCCAACTGCAGCACTCTGACAGCACCTAAGACTGCATTGCTCTCCCAGCACAGAGCCCAGTGCACGAGTTCCTGACCTTGGGCTGCTCCCATGAAGTCAGGCAGTCATTACCCTTAAAATCACCATCAGGTGAGATGCATATTGTATTACGAGATTTTACTTTTTGTTTATAGCTTATGTTACTATGTACACTTGATTTTCCATAAATCCACTGCAGCAGGACTTTCCTCATGCGCACAAAGATTATTGCGTGACTCACACACGTCCTGACACTTTTGTTAGTGAGGTGTGGTTGCTGCTTTTAACGATAATCTACTCAACGAGCTCTAACTAGATAGATATATATTGAAGTTATCTACATATACTGCCATGCTAATGTTGCTATCGTTTGTATCATGAAAGCACACTGACGGACACCATAAGTTCACAAACATGTATCCAACTAACAAAAAAAGACTGTGTCACATAGAAAATTACAATGGGCCTGGAGCCTCCTCTGGTCTAGCAAGAGCTCCCAGCTGGAGAGCTCCCAGGCACGTGTGAGGTGCATGCTGTAAAAGTCCAAAGCACCACCGAGTCTCTGCAGACAGAAAACACATTCCTTATTTAGGCTAAGCACAGTGGGCAGTTCAGGCAAAATCAATAGGGTTGCCCTTAATCAAACAGCAGCTAAGTGCCTACAAGGCTTTCCTCTGCATGGTTTCAAAAGGAGATGATTCTGTAATATCCTGAGGATAAAAAGCAGCTGAACATGATGGTGCTTTTAAGTAATGCAATTATGTGACCAAACCATCAGCACGGATGCCACAGAGAAACAATAAAAGGATGTAGCACAAACACTCCAGCACCGGGGAAACACATCCTGCATCCCGACCAGGGCCGCTTGCCAGCAGGCAGGCCTTACTCTGCCCCATCCCTCAAGTTACACCCCACCTGGGCTGCAGGCACCCCGCGAACCCAACCACCCTCCATCTGCACCCAACTCGTGTCCCTTATGCCCCAAAGGGAGCCTGTTGTCCCACAGCTCAGCCCCACCACACTGGGCACTGGCCTCTGCTCCGAGCTCTCTGCCTCCCTCTGGACACGGGATTACAGCCTGAGACTAGAGTCCAAGATGCCTCGCACACCTATACATAACCGTGTATGTTAAGCCTACACGTTAAGACTCTAAACTAGCAAAGAACTGAATTATCAACACCAGTGCAGCACATTCACATCCACAGCCACGGCAGGAGGAGAGAGCAGTTGGCCAGGAACAAGACGAGCCCAAAACACCTCGTGTCAAGAGAGAAAAGCAGCGACACAAAGCCGCTGTGCCACAGGCTCCCTCCAACAGGAACAGGCAAGACCTTTAGCGCTCTCACGTATTGTGGCAGCAAAGCTCCCAAAGGCCACAGCCAGAGCCAACAGGTAACAGAAACAGGTTCTGAACGCAGGAAATCCCACAGCATGCCTCCTTCTCTTCTTCAGGCGAGCTCACACAGGGAGGATGGGACAGGTTTCTGTAGCTAGCTCCAGCTGTAATACTTTATGGTCTTACTCATTCTCACTTAGAGGTACAACCTTCAACTACTCACCGCTGAGACACACGAGACTCGTCCTCAGAACAGAGGTCCGAAACTACTAAATTAAGAAATCCCTACTCAGACTGAAAGCGAAATCAGCACCAAACACAAGCTGTTTGCTCCCTCAGCAAGCCCTGAACCTGCCAGCGCGCCGCAAAAATAGCTACGCTGTCAACAAACCCCAAATCCCCACCAGCGCTGTCAGCGGGGAAGAAAACGACAAAGCAGTTTTACAAAGTGATTTTTTAAACCCCTTTTTTGCCGCGATACGCAAAATCCCACCCTTCGCCGGTGAGCGGCCGCTGACACCGGCAGCACAGCGACCGACCGGCCGGCCGGCCCGACCCCTGGGGAAGGCTCCCCGGAGCGGCCGGGAGCTCGCCCCGCAGGCCCCCGCGGCGGTCCCGGGCCACCGGCTCTCCCGAGGCCTCGGCCGGGCCCCCTCCCGGGCTGCGGGCAGCGAGCGGGCTCCGCCGGCCCGGCCGCGGTCCCCGCACCGACGGGGCTGGCGGCGGCGCCTCCCCGCGCACCCCGTCACACAGCGGGACCGGGACCGGGACCGGGACCGGGACCGGGACCCGGCTCACCCTCCCCTCGCCCGTTCCCCGCTCACCCATGGCCCCGGGGCCGGCGCGGCCGCCGGCGCCTCCCGCAGCCCCACGCCCGGCCGCGGCCTCCGCTCCGCTCCGCGGCGGACGGCCACCTGACAACGGAAGTGACGCACGCGCCACCGCCCCCCCCCCCCCGCCGCCATCCCGCCTCCTGCCGGCCGCCGCAGAGATGGCGGCGGGGCCGCGGGGAAGAGGCGGCGCTGATTGGCCGGCTGAGCCAGCGCCGGCTACGATTGGGGGAGAGCCCGGGGGCCTGTAGGGGAAGACTTTGACGGGTTGAGGCGCGGAGACGAGAGGGAGGCAAGAAGCGAAGGCTGATTGGCTGGGGAGGGATGACTCCCTCCGCCGATTGGCTCCCGCTCCGGCCGCCGCTGGACGCCAAAGGGGTTGGTGGGCACGCGGGAGATTCGAACGCGCCGTGATTGGCGGAGAGGCGGGTGCTTTCCCGGGCGAAGGCCACCCGCAGAGCGCCGCCATCACAGGCCGCCGTGCCCCTGGGCCACCTGCGACACCCGGCCCTGCTCCCAGCAGCCAGGCCCTGGCCGGGGGCACCAGGCAGCCGTGCCACAGGCTCCAGCCACCCCCCGACTCCTCTCCCCAGTGGGAAGCAAGCCCACGGTACCTCCGCCAAACCCTCCAGCCCGAGCGGCCTCCTCCCCAACGCCCACGCAAACCGTGCCATGAGCCGCTCGGAGTCGTCCCCAGCCCGCCGCCGGCTGTGGCAGGGACACGCGGTCCCTATTCGCGTGCAGTTTCTTAAGGGCGAGCTCTTAAAAATCCACCATCTTCACCCGAGCGGGTCTTCGGTCCTCGGGGTCTGCCCCAGAGCCGCTGACCACTCCAGCGAGGCGCCCGGGCCCAGAGCTCTGCCCACGGCATGCGCTGGGGGAGGAGAGCCACCGAGATCCATCTCAGAGGAGCCCGGACGGCGCTGGGTAACAAAGGGATCCCTGTGGAAACAGGGTGAAGTCATCTGTTGACTGCGCAGTGGGATGAGGAAGGAGCTGCAGAGCTTTGGGCAAAGGGTGACGGAGGAGCGGGGAAGCAGAGGAGCCGGCAGCAGCAGCAGCAGCATTCCCCGAGTCCTGGGCAAAGCACCTTCGCGCTTTTCCAGGCAGACAGTGCTGCCCCTTCGCCTGCGAGCTCAGCCCCGCTCCGCTCCAGACAGATGTTCGTCTCACCCTCTTCCCGTCAAAACACTTTCAGAACGGCGGCTGTCTAGCAGGAAGCCGAGAGGACAGACCACGACCAACCCCCTCCCCAGCTCGGGACCAGCGTCTCCAGCTCCTGCGGGCAGCGATGCCGGCAGGGGAAGGCAAAGCTGTGGGCAGCAGGAGAGCTGCGGGCGGCTGCGGCCGAGCAACAACCCCAGGCTGTGACTTTGGCCAAATGGGCTTTGTTTGGCCATCGGAGGAGGGACACGAGTAGCCACCAACGGAACAAGAAATGAGCTGAGAGATTACAGACCCTTTTAAGCAGGGTTATTCATTACAAAAAAAATTAACTGTGCTACCCCACCGGCACCGGCCAGGGGAGCAGCAGAGCCGCGAGTCCCTGGGCGAGAAGTCCGTGGTGAGATGCAGAGGCGGCTGGCAGTCCGGTCAAAGGGGCAGCTCCATCCCGGCCCTGCCGCGGGCAGGGCTGCGGGCAGCGCCGTGGCCTCACTTGTGCTTGGCACGAGGGAACTCCTTCCTGCCCTTGTCGCGGCCCCCGAAGTAGCGGACCCTGTGGATGGCCTGCAGCTGCCGCTCGATGGTGGCCCTGATGTCCACCTCGTCGGGGATGTGGACGTAGCGGACGTTCCTGCCGGTCACAAAGAGCTCATCCAGGCGGGACACCGTGCCCTGCCTGTCCGTGAAGGTCACCTCGGCCAGCCGCACGTTCATGAAGGCGTCCACGTTGGTGACGCGCCCCGTGGCCGTGCTCTCGTCGCGGAGGTCCACGGTGGTGACGCGGCCGTGCAGGCCCTGCAGCAGGATGACCAGGCTGTTCTCGGCGATGGTGCGCTCCTTGACGGAGTGGCTGACGTCCATCGCGCGGCTGCGGCGGGGAAGAGGGAGACGCCGTGCTGCGCCCCGGCCGGGCGCCCGCCTCCGCGCCGCCGGGAAACCCACCCTCCTCACCTTGCACGCTCGTACGCGTACGTACCACCCCTTGCACACTCACCCGCACGCCGCCCCTCTCCCAAGTGACTTACATTCTCCATGTGCCCCCCCCTCCCCGGCCCAGCACGCTGGGGCCCTCACCGCCCGCTCCCCTTGCACGCTCGCTTGCACACCGCCCCCCTCCCAGCAGTCACTCGCGTTCTCCACGTGCCGCCCCTTGCACGCACAGACAAACGCTCCCCCCCCCCCGCCCCCTCGCGCTCTGCACGTGCGCTGCCTGCCTCCTCCCCTTGCACACTCGCGCTCGCCCGCGCCGCTCCTCCCCTTGCACACGCACCCCGCCCAGGCTCGGGCGTGCGCCGGGGCCGCCCCTCCCCTTGCACACTCACTCACCCGCCCGCCCGCGCTCGCCCGCCCCGGCGGCAGGAAGGGGCGGCCCCGCCTGCGCACTGCGCCCCGCCGCCCGCCCCGCCCCGGCCCCGCCGTTAACGCCGCTCAGAGCCCGTCCATCAGCGCCAGCAGGTCCTCGCCCTTCCCGGAGCTCGCCGGGCGCGGATCCGCCACCTCCAGCTCCCCCAGGATGCGGGAGAGCTCCGCCCGCCGCCCCGGCTCCTGCGGGGAGAGACACCGCGCCTCAGCGCGCCGGCCTGCGTACGCGGGCCTTCGCTGGGGTCTGCTGGGCGGACTGGGACGTGCCCCGGCGCCTGCTAACGCGGGCCTTCGCTGGGGTCTACTGGGCGGACTGGGACGTGCCCCGGCGCCTGCTAACGCGGGCCTTCGCTGGGGTCTACTGGGCGGACTGGGACGTGCCCCGGCGCCTGCTAACGCGGGCCTTCGCTGGGGTCTACTGGGCGGACTGGGACGTGCCCCGGCGCCTGCTAACGCGGGCCTTCGCTGGGGTCTACTGGGCGGACTGGGACGTGCCCCGGCGCCTGCTAACGCGGGCCTTCGCTGGGGTCTACTGGGCGGACTGGGACGTGCCCCGGCGCCTGCTAACGCGGGCCTTCGCTGGGGTCTACTGGGCGGACTGGGACGTGCCCCGGCGCCTGCTAACGCGCGCCTTTGCTGGGGTGTACTGGGTGGACTGGGACTTGCCCCAGCACCTGCTGACATCCGCAAGCCTCTTTAAAACGGGCTGCAGGCGTTAGGCTGTAACCGCAAGGAGGCAAATGTTCCAGTAACAGTTCTCCATCCTATGCAGCTAAAAACTTGCTCTTCTGTTTGTCAGGTTTCAAGTTCTCCTATTAAATAGTCACCAAATCCACAGGCTTGGCAGAAAATACTGCCACTACTTATTTATGAGCTTAACTGACATAGGAAAAAAAAAAATGTATTTTTAAAGTTACTACTCTGGGTGAAATGCGGTTCTTAGCAAGGCAGAATGATGAGAATCAAAGGTCTGAAACACACTGTACGTACCTGCGTGGCTTCTATGTTGATAACCTTGTAAGATAACTCCTCTGGTCTAGTCAATGCAGCGTGTCTTGATAAAAAACATGAAAAGAGTGCTTAATCTCATGAAGACATACAAGTAAATTATAAAAATCAGATTCCATGAGGCTCCTGTAGGCACGAAGTTTGGACAACGTTGCTATTCCTGCTAGGCAAATTAAGGTATTGACCCCAGTTTGGAGACTTTTCCCTGTCTTGGATTTTTTATGCTAACTGTAGAACAGTAGGAATATCTCTCTAGTTGAGATTAAAAGCACATAAAATCATTCTGCAGAAATCACATAACAAAAAGTCGTTACCCTTGTACTCCCTGCCAGGAGGGGGCTACAGTGTTCAAGCCTCTCAGGCTCATCACCTCCATCAGTTATATTCTTGTCTCTGAAATACGTAGATGTATTTGGGGGAGAGGAGAGCTAAAAGGGCTGAAGGGATGTCTCTGTTCCATGGGACAGAACTAAGCACAGATTGTCACCTGCTGCTGACCGCCAGTGTCATGTGGAGGGAATGCAAGGCTGTGCATCACGGGAGACACCAGTAAGGGAAATGGCTGTTCTTGCTGACAGCTGTAATAAAAAGGTCAAGCCAGGGAAACTGCTCTTCTTTTGTTCCTGTGGGGACCATCTGGACCAGAATAACAAAATGCTAAAAACCCTGCTATTCTGTCCCTAAAGCTGTTAAGGGCCAGCTTTTGTCTCCAGAGCTGTCCACATGGCACTACAGCACAAACCCCAACCAAGAAGGACTTGAGCATACTCTTCCTCCTCGTCGGTTGTGAACAAATTCAGTCGAAATCCTGTCTCACTGCCCCTGGGTTCCTTGATCTCCAGACCTCCCAGCAGCCTGGCCAAAAAGTTCAGTTCTTCTTTAGCAAGAGGATTAGGGACTATATTCTCCTGCAGAAAACAGCAATGGGTTCATTGGTCAGGTTACCAGGGAGATGAGGACTGCAATAATTTTTGTGTTTTCTGATTTTACGTAAATGTTCTTCAGAGTGATATAAATACATTTCTGTGTTGTTAATGGTACAGATTGTGCAGATAACTAGTAATTATCAGCTATATATTTAAAATGGTTGCTTGAATTTATAGACCTGGGACAAGATAATTTTCCAGCTAAATTGAACAGCTGAGAAATCTGTAAAACCAGCTTTCTGTTTTCTGGAGAGATTAAAATAGGAAGCAAGTACACCATTGCATAAGCCTGCATGTAAGATTCTTTAGGAAAACGTGCCCTTCCCCTAGCTCAAAAGGGACTGTGGAGGATTGGATGGGGCTCCGAGAAGGCAACAGAACAGGTTCCCCTGAAGTTATCCCATAACTGCAGACTAAAAAGATGGTTACTGTTTCCCTGAGAAAGGAAACGAACAAAGAGGAAGATAGTGCAACTGTATAGTAAATGTTTTGGAGATGACAGATGTGGGTGTTTCATTCGGTGACACCATCTATTAAGAGACAAGGGAAGCAGAATGTAAAATCTGGTGGATGTGGTGAAACTGCTCAAAGGAAATGCTCCCACCACGTGTGACCGGCTGCAGGGCTCACTGACACAGACTAGCTAGCCAGTTAACCAGTGACAGGAACAGAACAACACTGACCTTTGCATGGGATGCCAAGTTTTTGGATGATCCTGACATGTGTGTCTCTACTGGCCGACTAACACTGTACCTAGAGGGAAAAACACATGAGGAAGAGCAACCTGTTACTTGTATGAGATACAGGAACTGGAGGAAGCAGCACAGTATCTACGATTTTAAGATATTTTTCTGAAGACTCTAAATAACTGAAATGAGAAGTTACAGTTCAGTTTTATGGAGTATCAAGGCACTAAAATGTGTGAGCGACAAAGCTGTGAGAACACTGCTCTCTCTTACTCTTTGAATGGAAAAATTACGTTAAGACAAACATGGAGAAAAGAAAGGATTTCTTAAATACAGTTAAAATTAAATTACATTTCATATAATATGCAGTACCAGATGAGAACACTCTTTACTCAGCTCTACTGCAGACATAAATCAAACTTTTGCTCTTTTCCACAGCTCTTTATACACTCAGCTCTACTGCAGACATAAATCAAACTTTTGCTCTTTTCCACAGCTCTTTATACACATCTGTCCACATGCGTTCTGTTTCAGGACATCACTTTGTAAAAAAGTCAAACTGTTGATGGTGAAAGGCAAAAATACACAAGGCTGAAGATGTGCTTCTGAACAAATCCATAACCATCACCATTTACTTAATGTTTCTATGTAGGGCAAAAATTACTTACATATTTGTTCCAAGTTTGAGGACTCTGTCTCCATAAAGATCAAAAGATCCTTCCCTTTGTGGAGTAACGTAATTTCCATCAGTGGTGAACTCAGTCCTTTTAACTTCATCTCCATTGTGATTAAATATCCTTAAAAGCAAGTTATTATTGAAACATGTTTAGTACTTTTATTACTGATTTTCAGTACTGACTTCCTCCTCTTACTGCACAAGAAAAAGGGGAATAAAACCCTATTCTATATGT